>NC_064271.1:37447500-38785000 GCF_003254725.2 Canis lupus dingo
AAGATTTAAATAAAATAGCACACATAAAAGCTTGCAAATGCTCCCCTCCCCCCCAAAAAAACTCTGTTCTCTATTAAAGTGCTGGTTGCCAAAAAGGAAAGGGGTGAGGAGATGAGCAAAATGGGTGAAGGGTAGGTGGGAGATACAGGTGTCCAGTTATGGAATGAAGAAGTCACAGGAATAAAAGGCATAGTACAGGGAATATAGTTAATAATATTGTAAGAGTGCCCTACAGAGGTAGATGGTAGCTACGCTCGTGGTGAGCACAGGACAACGTATAGAGAAGTTGAGTCACCACGTTGTACACCCAAAACTAACATAACATTGTGTCAACTATATTCAAATAACAACTTTTTAAAAAATCAATTCTCTATTCATCCGCTCATTTGACAAATATTCACTGCCTGTCTATTATGCAAAGCACTATTAACTAATGTCTTCCCCTGTCTTCCTAAGGTCTTAGAATAAATATGTATCTTAAAAAAAGTATTGCACTCAAAAGGGTGCTGTTTAGTATGTGGGAAAATCAACTTGAAGTTACCAAATTTTTCTATATTTGAGGTCATGGAGACCACTGTTAGAGAACATACCCAATTTGTAAAGAGGTTTTCAAAAAAACACTTTTTGTTTCCAAGAACATATTCACCATTTATGTGACACAACCACAGCTCTGGACTTAACTCCATGGCTCTTAGGTCTAACTGATTGGTGAGTTGCAAAAGCCTATGATGCAAAACCCACGAATGAAGAAAAAGGAAGAGGTAAGTGATTGACAATAGTAGCTGCAGCATGCTGACACACTTCTGGGGCAATCGCCTTCCTGTCCTGGAGGAAAGCGAGGTGGAGTTGGGAGATTGTGGGAAATGCGGGAAAACGTTTTGGTCTTAGAGTGCAGAGTAGAGGGAGTTAAGAGTTAAGTGAATTGCAAAATCTCTGCCAAATGTGAGTTATTGTGATGTGAAGCCTGTCTACTGCTCTAGACTCTCACTCGGGCTTTAATTCCAGAGCTTCTTTTGCAAAAACACAACTGGTGGGGCTCTTCCCATGATAAGTCCACATAATAAAACTGGATGATCTATTTCAAGAAGAAAGGAAATTGGCACCTATCACCTGAACTTCAGTTCCACTGTAAGGGCTGAATATGTGACTCCCAGCTTTTCCACGACTCAGTTAGCGATGGGAAAACTGCTTTCCTAAGTGAAAAATCCTGGACTTGTACAGAAAATCACAGTATGTGTACAGTGATTTAGGACTACCCTCCATGATATATGCTCTAATTTCCAGGGTGATAATGTACAGAATGTAGAATCATGTGCCAAAATCAATGCTTCTATTTTCAGACTATGGTTTAAGTAAGTTTACCTATAACAAAAGAATTGTTGTTGTTGTTTTAAACAATTAGTGGTTACCAGGGGTTGGGGGAGGGGAATACCAGGTCATTATTGTTTAATGGGTACAGAGCTTCAGTGTGGGGTGATGAAAAAGTTCTGAAGACGGATGGTGGTGACAGTTACACAACAATGTGAATGTACTTAATGCCACTGAACCTGTCCACTTGGAAATGGTTAAAATGGTCAATTTTAAGTTATGTATGTTTTACCACAATAAAAATCTTCGAAAATGTTATTAGCCTCAAAAATGAAAACACATAGAAGAACGTGTTCCTGGTTATAAATCCTCGTTCACTAGACTGATAATAAAATAAAAAATCCCTCAACGCAACTATGTCAAAACGATCATCCAATTAGATCTAAGTGAATCATTAATATAACAAAAGCATTTGTCATTGTGGAAAACCAGTAGTCCTGCCAAGAAGTTATACCTATGGAATTTTATACACACACACAGACACACAGACACACACACACACACACATTTATGGCTAAGAATGATAATAAATTTGCATAACCATATCTTTATGTAGTCAAACAATAAAAGAAACCACAGTGGGGGGGGGAGTCCATATATAATGCACACTTGAGAACCCTTTACTATAGAATTCTCAGACTTACATGCAATCTCCAGGAATAGAATATATTAGAACAAAATAGCTGAGAGAACAGTCTGTATTTTGAATCTCCCCCACACACTATCCCTCACCCCAGAAAATTGGGCTCATTTCCGTTTGCTTACCACCAGTCCTAGTACGAGGGTGCGGACTCTCTCTCCTATCTCTGGAGAAATGTCATTGCCAAACTGCTGCAGGGTAGTAAGGAACCGTTTCAGCTTACTGAGCTGCCTGGCGCCACAGGCTGGGGGCAGCTGTTGATTAGCCAGAGAAGAGGAGGAAGAAGAGGAAGGCCCATTGCTAAAGCCATTGGGCGGCGAGGGGGCGCCATTCAAGGCTGTGGGTGAATGGCTCGTGCCATTAGTTACTGTCAAGAGCACAAAATCAGAAAGAAAAAAAATAAATAAAATTACAGGGACTATGCACAAGGAAATTATAACCCAGCTCCATTCCCTTTAAATCCAGCGGATCTCATAATTTAAGAACCATTGGGCCTTTGCTGTAAAAATACCCTGACTTCACAGAATTACCCCAGGTTCAGGTACTCTGTACCTAAGTGGGTCTAACTCCTCACAGTGCAGGAGGGTATTGTACACGGAAGCTGGTAATAAATGGGAGTCGGCTGTAACACAGGGACAGCCCTGCCTCCCATGTGCACATATGCCAACCACCTGAAATGTTTCAAACATAGAACAAACAGCGCTTGGATGTCAGCCTTTTGTCACAGGCTTACATCAATATAACGGGACCATTCCTTTCTAAACTGTTCCCCTAGAGAAAGTGTACATTTGGTGGAGACTAAATTTATCACTGAACATTTTTAATCATGTTTTGTACACACAACTGACAGCTGTGTTTATAGAAATAGGACTTTCAAGTTTTAACCTTATACCACCCAATTAGAAGGCTATTTTCTCCCCCTCATATTTCTTAACCACTTCTTTAGGGAAAATGCAAATTTCATATAAGAAGCCAAATGGATCTGGTAATTATCAAAGAGTTATTTCAAGAAATCGAAAAGGGACATCTCATTCCAGCCAGTAGCATGGATTGGTGGTAATTTGATAACTTCGTTTCTGATAAAATTTATTTGAACAGCAAGATAATTTCTAAGAACGAGGCTAGAAAATTTGGCACATTTCTCCCTGAAGAAAATGTTGATTTCATCATATTAAGTCAATTAATTCGACAAACTCATGTTCATCAACCCCATCTTTTTAATATAATTTTGACAGATCATCTCCCAACAGCAGTTTGAAGCTATCTTAAGTACTCTATTATTCTTAAAAGTTTCAAGATAATGAAATGGTCCCTTGTCCCAAGTAAGCGCCAAAGCAGCCTGTCTTGGAATGATTGCTCACTAGGACCTCTCACAGGAGACATATGCCTATCCCTGTGGCTTTGGGTAACAACACACCAAATACAAGATGACAGGGTTACAACTTGGCACTGCGGCAGCCTCCTGTTCCTTACACGTTTGGAAAGGTCTTTTAAATGGCAGTGTGACGCTGCATAAACAGCCTGGGATGTGTATTTTGCCAATCCCTTCTAATCCCATGGATCTATCTGTTTTTGCCTGTGAGTTAGTCTTCATTCATATAGACTTCATGGCACGTGGTCTGTAAATAGCATTATCTGCAGCAGATAGCATTTATTGGTTTCACAAATCCTTTATGACAATTTTAACCAGGACTTTGAGATGGGTGAAAACAAAGCTTTCCACTCTCCCTACTGGAACATACAGGAAAGGAAGGGAAGTTGCTCTTCAGTCAGAATGTTCAGTCCTCTCCTTGGACAACCCAGAAAGCAAAACGCACCACCGGTTCAGAACACGAGGCCTGAGCCGAGCTGGAATTGAGCAAAGGTTCAAAGACAAGAAAGATGCTCCTGATTTCAGAAAGTTTTCTGTATGTGACGGTTGCCTAGAGCGATACGTTCCCTTCTAACTTAAGGACGCTAGATTTGAGTCGCCTTTGTAAATAAGAGGAGGAAGTGGTATTAGAAGATCAGAAGCAACCTGGAAATAACTGTAGAATATTAGCATGTTCCAAGTCAAAATGTACAAATCAAAGTCAGGAGCTACACGTTAAATCAAACGAAAAGTTAAGGAGATAACAAATGGAGTCATGGACCAAATGGATGCAGTAGTCTTCACTGCAGAAATCAAAAGCAGACTACAACTGTGAAGCAAAAATGAAAAGGCAGCAAATATTGGCGGTCAACAAACTATGCCTAAGATGCTACACATCTGCCCAGGCTCAATACCTACTCACTGGCAATTAAATGATTTGGTGTGTGGGGGGTGGGGAGGGGAGGGGGGCGCTTACTTCTGCATACTACGTTGACGCTGGGTCTTATCTTCCCTTAATTTTTATTTGCAGGAAAAAAAAATTAAGACTTCAAAATGGAAACAGGAAATGCAGAAATGCCTACTCACAAGTCGTCGGTGTAAATGAACTCGTTCTCGGAGCTCCTTGAGTTGTGGGGGGAGGTGGCATGGTAGGAGGAGTCAGCCTAGACGGGGTCTTCACATCCACAGGTGAGTCTGGCATCGTGGAGTGCTTCTCAGTCCGATCTGGAGGACGCCACCATGAACAGGTTATTTTATTCCTTAAGTACCTTTGCTTTTTTTTTGTTTTTTTTTTTTAAGTAGGGTTCATCTTTTTTACAAGCAAGTGAACAGAAGAAACCTGACGTCTCCTATCAATAAAATAGGCTTATCTACTGAAGTTTAAATCAGGACTTTATCATCCAAACCCCACTTAAGAAGGTGTAGCACAGATGGCAGGACCTCATTTGTAACTGGGTTATTTTACATCCTATTGTTATTTCTGGCTTGGGCAGATGCTACCTTGGTAGTGTTATATGCAACAGCACAACTTCACTCGAAGCTGAAGCCAACATTAGCAAGAGCTAAAAAATAGATGGGGAAGTAGAACAGTAATAAACCCTTTAGCTCAGAAATGACACAAATCTGAAGTTCTGTTATGCAGGTGAGATACTGGTAGGAGCCAGCATGTTGCAATGATTTTTTTCGGAACACCTGCCATTCCCTTTCCGTGCTTAGCTCCTGGCCTGTTAGGTGAAGCAGGTCATGTCTCCCAGATACACCTCTCACTTCAATGTTTCTCTGCCCTGTTTGAAAAAATCACGACATAAAGGCTGCACTTCACACAATGAAGATAAACTATTGTTTATTCAGAATTTGTTAAGTTTGCGACCCACAATTTAAAAACATGGGATCAACACTGCAATTAATAATCTCACACAGAGTAAGAATGAAAAAATCCCCAAATTGAGAGCTAAAAAGAACTAAAACCCCTCCCTATATTTTTTTCATGAGTGTGTGACAGATATGGAGAAATTTCCTGATTACTCAATAATGAACATTTGAGCTTCAGGACTGTTTCCTCTGAAGTATACTTTTCCTTTGATATTGTGAACTGGTTTTTTCTCAGTCCAATCTATTTATCAAAGTGACAGCCTCCAATAAAAAAAAAAAAGTGGGTTTTGTTTGTTTCTTTATTTTTTAAATTTTTTGTTTGTTTCTTTAGATCCACTTTTCTACATTGTGTGCCTGAGTGAGTGCGCACACACACACACCCCCAAAAATGTCTGAGGTGCTTCTAACAGTATCAAGCACAGATATTTCCCACTTGGACTTTTTGAAAAGTAAAGTAACACAGACTATTGATCAAGAATGAGTCTTTTAAAACATTCTGATAACCATAGGGAGAAATTCTCAAAAATTACTTAAACGCCTGTTTTTTTAAAGAAATGAAAGATCCAAATGACTACTCTGGCAATTCCAAACCTAGCTCACACTTTTATTCCAGAGCCAACTCATAAGACTTGGGTTGCCATAGACCAGACATTTTAAAGTTGAAATAATGCTGATACTGTATTAGGAAAAAAATGTGATTAGAAGAATGACAATACAATCATCGTCCTACGAAGAACACTCTGATAACCTAGGACCAGGGTCCCAAATACTTCATCTCGACTGCTGGCTGAGTAACAACTAATGTCCCCTCAGTAAGTAAGTGTTCTGAGCGACAGGATGGTAAAAAACACACAATGAAGAGAGCATTTCTACCACCATCTTCCTGTTCAAAACTCGTCTTCATCTCGCTATGTCAGAGCATCTTACCCCCAGAGTCATAAAAATCACTCATTCTAGAAGCATACAGAAGTTAGGCAGGTCTAAAATCGCTTTTTCGACATTTAAAAAAAAAAAAAAAAAAATCACTGCCCAGTCTACTCACCTCAACCAACCTCAGCAACAAGGGAATAAATAGCTTTCCGCTTATGTTGCAGCTGAGGGAAGAGGTACGGCAGTGAATACAAGTCTCCCTAAATAAAGGCAAATATTTCTGTCATGCCAGGGAAGGAGGGATGGAGGGAGGCTTGCCAGAGTCGGCTGGGAGATAACAGTGGGAACTGCTGGTCCATCTGGTTTTCATTCTGCTAACACTCACGCCGAACTGTTAGAGAAGGCAGTCCAGATACACAGATTTGAAGCACGTGGTTGCACAGAGAAAGAGGAAGAGCAGGAGGGGGCAGGGGGAGTGGGAATAATGACAAAATAAATAAATAAAGCGATGGGAGGAAGAAGGGAGAGAGGAAAGACCAAAACAGGGAGAAAAGTGCCTACGTGGGGGGAAAGTTACTCTCGATGGCTTCGTCGACCCCAGAAAGCTGAGCTTTGGTGGGCACAGCCCCTCCACCTGACTTACCTTGATGCACGTCTCGAGCAAAACCTCAACCTCAATACATATCGTAAACCCTGCTCTGCTTTATTCTGTTTGCTGACACTAAGGAAAAAAGGGGGATAGACTACAAAATTGAATTAAAAAGATTTCCTCTTCAAAGTCGGATGATCTTAATAATAGTAACAACAACAACAATAAAAGGTGGATGAGTGATTTTTTTTTTTAAATCCTTGAAATGAAATCAATCCTTGAACAATAACCACTGAGCCAAGAAATTAGCAAAAACACCACTGCTCCTAGCAGGAATATATAAGTTCTAACTGGAATATATGGATATGTGTATATATATATTTAGGATTTTTGACTTTAGCCAGATTTCTGCGATGGTTAGCTTCACTCTGATCAAATGGAGTTCCAACCCAGAGGTCCTACAAACTTAGACAAAGTGAGACCATATGTAACTCATTCTGTGCTGTTCAGTGCAATCAATCCAGGCGGGGATCGATGGTGAAGTAACCAGCCAGGCCTAACCCGTACACACACACACACACACACACACACACACCCTCTGGAGTAGAGAGATTTAAGATAAATTCAGAAAATGTGTTTCAAGTATGCTGAGTTCTGTTGCATTTGTTTTGGATTACTTAAAAAAAAAAAGAAAAAAGAAAAGAAACATTTTGAAATATATATTCTTGAAACTTTTATAGCAAACAGCAAAAGAGCTATGATTCAACCACAGAAGTATTTCACTCCACTTCAAATTAGAGGACACAGTAAAACCGATATTAAGTTAGAATATTTCTTATGCGATTTTTTAAGTTTATGAAAATTACACCGTTCTTAGGCGTAATTTCTATTTTTAGTTGCTGCAGGGGAATGCTGACATTTATTGAAAGGCTGACATAAAATGATAAAAAAAGGAAAAAAAGGTAGGAAGGAAAACAATCTCTATCAGAGCAGGAAGGTAGGTACAGCCAAAAGGACTGACTTGACTTCTTCTACCTTAACGAATTCACACCGCTTCTAAATAAAGATCTCCCCTATGTGGTAACATTTCGACTCACATGGCAAATATCCAACACATATGTACCAAAGATGGCTGAAACATGGAAGAAAATGTGGCGTATATAAATACATTACTGATACCATTTCAATATCCAATTCAGTGTCAAGGCCTTCTAGAAGTGGTATGTTTTCCATTTCCTTTTTCTTTTCTTTCTTTTTTTTTTTCTTAAAGTGAAAAGAAAAGGTATAGCATAATCTGCCATAGCACTTATTTTACTTTTAGTTAGTTCAAACAGTTCCAGATGTGTTTTTAAGGTACGAAGACTAGGCATTCTGTATTTTCCAGGTTTTACCTACTAGCCTAGAGATGATTAGTGCAAATAGGAAGGGCAGGGTTGGTAGACAGAGCATCTTTTTCTCTCCCAGTTCATCATGTCAATTAAAACAGAAGAACGAGCTATGTCCCAGAGATGTTATGGATTGAGAAACCTCTCGGCTAATTGGGGGTCAGCGCAGAGTGAGTCTGCTCTGAGTAAGTGCCGGCTACAGGAGCTAGATGTCCAATAAGAGGAGTGAGCCCAAGTGGAAGTGATACTACTCCTGAAAAGGAGAAGGCAGTTGGGGAGGCACAGAACTGGGTACGGAATTTGATTCTTATTTCTATGGAAAATACAGCAAATATGGGCCTGGCAACAGAATCATTTAGTGACTCCAGCGTCTGGGGGCGAGACGCTACAGGAGACCGTCTGCAGACCAGAATGGTGGCCATCCAGCCTCCTAAAGGCTCCCATCTCATTTCCCCACTGAGCACTTCTGGAATGTTCATTGCTGCTCAGAACCCTTGAGTAACACCTGAGAATGAAAGTCAAATGCTAACACTTTGAGCATGCTTGGGATGATACAATGGAAGACTATTTGGAATAATAGTCCAATTTCCAAGTTAGGTAGAATGTTTCAAATGTAGACTCAACCATCAGTAGTAGGTCCTCAGGCACGTTATCCTGAGCCTCAGCTCCTCATAAGAAAAGGGACGTAATCCTGTCTGCCTCATCAGGACCCTGACACAGTGCCTACTCATGCCAAGCACCAACACGTGTGCTCTCCCTTCCCCTGTGCCTGCCTCTCTGTGAGCCATTCATGGCTTTATTTCCAACATCTTTCCCCCAAGTCTATGCTCCATCTCTACAGGGCACCTTGGCATTCACTGGCTTCTCCGCCTCTCTTGTTGTGCTGTTGTTTCCTTCATCTAGGAGGATCTGCTCCATCTATCCCATTCTTCACTGCCCATTACAGATCCGCGCACAGTTCTTTTCAGGTGCCCTGAGCACCAACTATATCATATTGGCTCGGCCCTTCTTTTAGCAAGTACCACAGCCTATGTGTGGGATCATTGTGTGTCTGCCGTATGTGCATGTGTTATGCACCCAATCACCCCAACCAGGGAAAACAAACTTGACGGCATTTCTGTTTAATGCTTCATTTGAAAGATAAACACACAACCATCAACAGCACATAAATATATGATTAGAAAATGGACTGTAGGTAACATGGGAAGATGCTGGGGACCTGAAATTTAGTTCAATTCTGTGATCAACTTACGTGGTTTTAGGCAAGTGTTAAGTCCTGTCTTATCATAGGTGTCTAATGACGTTTTTTTTTCTGAAACAAAAATATGATCTTATCCATTCCGTGATTTAAAACCTTTGGGACTGAGTGGCCCATTGTCCACAGAATACAATAGAAGCTCGTTAGCTTATGTCACAGATACTGTTGAGTTCCTACTGTTGAGTTCCTCCTTCTCCCTTTCTTGCTTGCTGGTAAGTCCTGATTTTGTTCAGGTGCACAATTCTCGGGGAGCAGATCCTCCTTCTTTTAATCAGGTTGTCCCATTCCCTCTATCAGCAATAGGTGAGTACTGTGCTCTAATTCTGGACAATGGGTCATGAAGGGAAGTATATGGAGGAAGTTTTAGGAAGGACTTCCTCGCTGTCTAACCAGAGACCCAAGGGAGAAACAGACCCTCTTCTCCTGATAGGCACTGTTCTATCTGTTAAGTGATTCCTTCTTTGGAGTCTACTTTTCGTACCCATAAAATTAAGCATCTTAGATTATATGACCTCAGGGATCTTTTGCAAACTCTAATATTCTCTGGTTTCTTTCTACAGATATGGCTTATGTTCATTTCAAACACAAAGAAGACTACCCAGAGAACATAAATCTGACAATAAAGGGACCACAAAATTATTCTGAAATTGGTGATTATAACCAGACTTCCTCTAGTCACATAAATATCTATGTCCACAAGAATGTGTCTGCATAGAAATCTTTTCCCACAAACATGATAATTAGCATCTATCTCTCATTTTCAAATACATTTTCAATCCTCATTACTAAATCTCCACCAATGATTTGGTTGTCAAATAACCCTACCAACATCCACTTGTCCCTGTTGAGTTACCATCAAGACACCCACTTTCTTTTTTTTTTTTTTTAAGATTTTATTTATTTATTCATGAGAGACACACAGAGAGAGGCAGAGACATAGGCAGAGGGAGAAGCAGGCTCCCTGTGGGGAGCCCGATGCAGGACTCGATTCCAGGACCCCAGGATCATGCCCTGAGCCAAAGGCAGACGCTCAACCGCTGAGCCTCCCAGGCATCCCAAGACTCTCATTTTCATAGCCCAGGTTAAAAGGGTACTCCACACTCACTTCACTCCCTCCTCATTTCCCATTCCATCTTTTGCATACTTCCCATGGGCACCTAGAAGACTCTGCCTAGAATGTTTCCCTTCCCATATGGGGACCTCCCATACCCACTAACCTCATAGCCACAGTGGAAGCCACCGTGTTCTTTCATGACCTTGTACCAAGATACCAATGGAGGCTCAGGTGCAGCACCTCATCCAAGGTGGGCAATGTCAGTCATTCAACATTTTTACTTTCAGGTTTGAAGGAAGAAAGACAATCCCACTCCGGAGGTAGAAAGCTACACTGTCTCCTGCCTTCCACGTCTAGAAAGCAGGTATTTCATGAAAAAGAAGGCCACTGACAGGCAGAAAGAAATGATGAGAGATGGCAAGAGATTATCCCGATAATGCTAAATCCTTCATGCTACGAGATCCTTAGCGCTGGCTACATCTCTAAAAACTCCTACAAAGTGATCTTCCGACAGAGTCTAGTCAGTCAGTCCCTCCCTTGCCTAAAACCTAGTTCAAGTTACTTTTCACTTGAAACCAAAGAAGTCAGACTGAAATGATACTGGAATGTAGCAAGGTATCCTCCTAAATCCCACAGAAACTCCTCAATTATCACTTATTAATCCAAGAAACCCTGGGTCCTTGATCTAGCATCTCTGTAGCATCTGACGCTGTTTCACCACTTCCTCCCTCCCAGGTTTCCACAATTCTGACCCTCTCCTCATTGTTCTCGGGCCTTCCTGGCTGCTCCTTCTCAGGCCCCTTCATGGCTCACCTTTCTCCACCTCTGGATAACTCCTGGTATCTCCTCCAATGTTCCTTCACAGTTCCTCTTCAAATTTTCACTCCATACCTTTTCCTTAGTGACTTCATTTGTGTGGTGATGGTCACCCCATGGCCCTTATGTAGATGATTTCTATCTATACCTTCACCCCTACCACCCTTCCGAATTCTATACCCAACCATCCAGAGGGCTATTCACTTCAACAGCCTGGATTCAAACCATCCTCATCCATCATCTCTCACTTGGTCTAATCAACAACCCACTGAATGGTCTCCCTGCCCCGTACCATTCATCTCTGTTCCATTCTCCAAATCACATGGTCATTTCACCACATATATCACAGATGTGATCAGAGATCTTACTCCTCCTCCTTCACTCCTCTCGTCTTAGTAATCTTCAAAGACCTCTTATAATGTGAAGCATAAAGTCCATGTGTCTTAATAGGGTACTGAAAGACCTTTGGGACCCATCTGATTCCTATAACTGCTCCAGCCCATTTTTACTTCTCCCTTCCACTCCCATCCGCACCTCTGAACTCCATACTGAACTAATGCGGCTCGTGGATCACTCAGGCCTCCCTCATACTGCATCCTCTCCTTTCCCTAGAATATTCTTCATCCCCACAGCTGCCTGGTTAAGTTCATCATTCCTTTAGAACTTCTTAAGGAGGCACCTGGGTGGCCTAGACAGTTAACAGTCTGCCTTTGGCTCAGGTCAAGATCCCAGAGTCCTGGAATTGAGTCCCGAGTCTGGCTCCCTGCTCAGTGGAGAGTCTGCTTCTCCCTCTGCCCCTCCCCACTGCTTGAAATCTGTCTCTCTCACACACTCTCTCTCTCTCATAAATAAAATCTTCAAAAAAGATAAAACTTCTTTAGGTGTCACTTCAGAGACCCTCTGCTGACAACCCATCCCCAGCTGACCCAGACAGCCTCCTATTACCTCATCACCCTGTCTAGATCCCTCTTATAGCACTGACCACACTGTATTTAGAACCAAGTCAGTCTCTCCCTCCAGATCATAATTTATTCAAGGATAATGACGACATTGTTTTTATATTCTCAGCACTCTGCACAAGGTGCTCAATTTTAGTATTTTAAATGAGTACATATGACTATAATGTCAAAAGGGATGTCTATAGTCACAACTTTGAGACTCCGGAACTTTCAAGAGACATGATAAATTTAACTTAAAATCATCTCTGCCTTTGTTCTATCAGCCTAAAAGAATTCTAAAAAGAACTTCTATATTCTAAAAACATTAAATCACCAAAGATAAATCTTAAAAAAAAGGGAAAAAAAAAAAGCACGAGTAAATTATTGAATTCACCAGCCTTCCAGCAATCACAACATATTCTCTAAAGGCCTTTTATATAATATTTTTAAAAAGGCTTATGTAAGGCAATTTATATACATATAACCCACAGTCACCAACAGCTCCCTTTTTTACAGTAATAGTGCAATCATACATATGCACATTCAAAACAAAGAGAGAAGCATATTATGAACCAAAATATGCTTTTCTACATTCCACAAGTTTTTCTGTTGCTTGTCTATGGATGGTGGGATGACACATTATTTTTAATTTCTTCTTGCTATTTTTCTCATTTATTTAAATGTTCTACATAAGAATGCTTTGTTTTTACAAGCAAAAAAATATACACACACCCAAAAAAAACTTATTAGGGTAAGTCACTTAGAATAGGGCATGGACACTGTACCAAATACACTGCATGTTTTGTGTCATTTTAAACCTCACAATAAGAAGGCACTACAGAGTTGCCCATCTTATAAAAAGGAACTGAGGCCCAGAGGGTGGGAAAATCTGTCCGAGATTACAAACCAGAACTCATTCCAGGCCTTCTCAAAGTTCAGTATCAGCTAAAACTAATGTTATTTTATACATGATCTAGAAAACTGAAATAAAGACACATTCTGTAAATGTTAAATTTGTGAGTGAGCAACTGGAACTTCCTCTTCCAATACGGCTGTACTGTCCACCGGTGAGCACATACATTTTAATCAGAGTCAGATTTTAAAATTTAGTCCCTTGGTCACAGTAGCCTCATTCAAGAGTTCAACCGCCGTGGCTGCATAGCTGTGGCTAGTGGCTACCCTGTTAGAGAACGTGGCCCTGGAACACTTCCATCATCACAAAATCACAGTGCCAGACTGGATACTGGCTCCAAGGCAAGAGTCCCTGGAGGTGACAATGCAGAATGAAAAGAGTAGGGATGAGGAGGAGGGCCTTTGGCTTCATCCTAAATACTTTCAATCCCATTCAGGTATTTTTTTAAGATTTCTTTATTTGAGAGAGAGAGAGAGAGAGAGAGAGAGAGAGGGAGAGCACACAAGTAGGCAGAGTGGCAGGCAGAGGGAGAGGGAGAAGCAGGCTCCCCCTTGAGCAGAGAGCTCGACGTGGCACTTGATCCGGGGACCCTGTGATCCTAACCTGAGCTAGGGCAGACTCTTAATGGACTGGGACACCCAGGCACCCCACCCCCATTCAGATCGTTTACTTGTTTTATACATTGGGTTTCTGCATATGATTTCATTTGGTGGCTAAGCAGTAGAAAAAAAACAATAACTTGAAGCCCAATGACTATAAGTAGCTCTCAGCTCTGAAAAAGTGGGAGAGGAAGACAGGTAATCAGTAAACACCAGCGGAAATGCACTAATGAAAATGTAGCCAAGGACTCAGTCCTGGAATAAGCCAGTCAGAAGCTGAGCCAGCAGCGAGAATCTGTAATCAGATAACAGCCTGAAGACCAACGTCACAGCTTTAAAGACCATGAACTTGGGCTAAGATGGAAGACAGGCAAAAATAATAATAATAATAATAATAATAATAATAATAATAATTAATTTAAAAAATTAAAAAATGAGGTGAATCCACACGAATCTATCATTATTTCTAGAAAAATGGCTTTAATAATGCTTGGGTCAAAATTTTAAAGATAAATAAATAAATAAAGCAAGCAAGCAAGCAAGCAAGCTTGGGTCATGTCCTTATGGGAACAGTGGGAATTTCCCTTCCCTTCCTCTTAAGCATTTATCTAGCTAGTACTTGACATATTTCTCTTGGTTTTGAGTGTCTCCCCAACCATAGCATCAGCTTCGTGAATGCAGAAATTTCTACCTGTTACCTCCAGCCTCCATAGCATTAAGAAGAGTGCTTGAAACAGTAAGCACTTGATTTGTTGGATGAGTAAGCAAAGCTAGTTGTTGACAAAACAGCCAGAGCCCTATTAGAAACTATGGTTATGCAGTGGGAGACAAAGGGTGAGGGAGGCAGACAGGAGACATGCTGGAAGACACACACCCGTTTAAATGGAGGGAAACATGCTTAGTAGAAGCAGGAAATAGTCTCAAGCACTCTGCTTATTTTTTGACAAAGATGACCTGCAGACCATCAAGAGAAAGCACTAAGAACATTAACAAGTACCCAAATGGTGGTTCTATCTAGAAAATTCTATTACTAACTTCCTAAAATATGGAAAGGACCTCTGGTCATGTGAATGGGGACATGGGGAGGCGGACCAGGACCCCAGGCATCTATCTCTGTTAGTTCCTTAGAAATGTCATCTCCCCCACAGCTGTCACCACCTTTACTCCTGTGATGCCTGCCTCCAAGTCTGAGAACCACTTTCTGGAGGCCACCAGGTGGGTATCATGCAGCACAGGGCTTAGCTACTCCACTTCAACTAGCACTGTTCCATGTTTATGTGCTCTAGGCATTAGTGTCTTTTTAAGATTTCCTTTGGGGGGAAAAATGGGGAAAAAAAGTCTCCTGTTTGAGAAGAGTTTGAACCCCCTCGCACAGGCAGCCAGCAAATGTTCGCTGAATGGCTGTGATAAAAATACTTATTAAGGAAAAACTAAATTATTCAAATGCACAGAAAAGTAACTTCTGCTTATGTAAGGAGCAGAAAAAGACACAAGTATCGCCCAGGGCCCATAAATTGAGCGTAAGTATCTACAGAACACCCCGCTGCCAAACTGCAGAGTATTCCAGAAAGTGGGAAAGAAATCATTAAATAATAAGTGATGCAAACATTTTACAATCTTTAAATATGGACAATCTTCTTCCAGTAGTATCTGTCTCACTTGCCAGCGTTAAGGGCTATTAAGAAGGCTTGTGGAGCTGCCACGGAGGACAGTACACGCAGCCACTGCTGTCAGTTACCATCATCCAGGTAAGAGCTAGTGAATCAAGGCAGAAAATGATGAAGGTACCCAGGGTAAGTACCTGTGGCTAAATCGCAGACAAGTAAGTAGTAGGAGCTCAAATGAATATTTGTTGACTTTAATAGAATGTATGTACTCTTTAAAAAAAACAAAAACAAGTAGTAATAGTAGCTCAAATTCCCATTAAGGCAATTGGGAAAGCACTGAGATTTTTTTTTTTCTTTTTTTAGGCAGTTAAATGATATGCTCATTTCTACCTTATATTATGGATATGTATGGAGCAGGGAAGATATAGGGCAAGAAAGGCAAGAGAGCTGGAGTCCTGGTTGGCAATAGCCTCGGCTAGAAATAATACAGGCATCCAGCATGGAAGTGGCTCTTTAGAATGGAGACAATAAGATTCTGGAGACATTTTTTTTTTTTTTTTTTTAGTCTATGTCAAATTCACAGAGCTTGGCAATAAATACAATTAAACTTTGGGCAAGTAGGAATCTAGAGGTTCGTGGTAATGTCAAAAACCAAGACAGAGCAGAACCATTTTTGAAAAGAATCATTTGTGAAAAGGCAGGATAAGTCAAGTCATAGTTTACTTAGAGATTTCCCTGCAAGATTCTGTTGTTCTTACATAGAACATCCTGAAGGTCATCTTCTTGCAGGTGGGCCGCCACCAAATTCTTCTTCCTCCTAACTGTGCTTCTCCATTGCCAGGAGCACCCTCAAGTGCCACCACTGCTACCCTGGACTTTCTCAGGAGCTGGTTGGTGAAACCCTTTACCCTAACTAACCCTGCCATCAGTTTATCCCACAACAGGTAGGACCAACAGGCAGGATCATCTTGTCAAACAAAACTATTCACTCACTTAAATGAAAGCATTTCTAGAAAGAAAAAAAGAAAGGAAGGAAGGAAGGAAGGAAGGAAGGAAGGAAGGAAGGAAGGAAGGAAGGAAGGAAGGAAGGAAGGAAGGAAGGAAAAAGGAAAGAAGAAAGAAAGAAAGAAAGAAAGAAAGAAAGAAAGAAAGAAAGAAAAGAAAAAAGAGAGAAAGAAGGAAGGAAGGAAGGAGAGAAGAAAGAAAGAAAGAAAAGAAAGAAAGAAAGGGAGGAAGGAAGAAAGAAAAAGAAGAAAAGAAAGAAAAAGGAAGAAAAAAAGAAAAAAGGAAAAGAAGAAAGAAAAAGAGAGAAAGGAGGAAGGAAGGAAGGAAAAGAAAGAGAGAGAGAGAGAGAAAGAAAGAAAGAAAGAAAGAAAGAAAGAAAGATAGATAGAAAGAAAAGAAAAAGAGAAAGAAAGAAAGAAGGAAGGAAGAAAGGAAGCAAGGACGGAAGGACAAGCATTTATTCAAAACTACCTGAGCCATCAGGTACCATCTTAGGGAGAGAAGACAGTGGACACAAAAGAAACATCACTGCCCTCAAGAACTTTCCATTCCAATGATCGGATCAAGTTACTTCCCTAATTCAAAGTGTTTCAGTGGTTTAATCTTTACTCTCAGGATAAAATCCAAAACCCTTTAAATGACCTACAACCTAGACAGATTTAGTCTGTGCGGCCTCCCTATCTCATCTCACATCTCCCTGGTTTTATCGGTTGCGAGCTTCGCCTCACCTCGGGGCCTATCAGCCTGGAAAACCCATCTCAGCTCAAATTCACTTACTCAAGGAAGGCGTCCTTGGTCTCTCCCCAGTCCCCAGCGTTGTAAGCTCCCCGATACCACCTAATTGCTCTTTATGAGGCTTTACTGCAACTATTACAAAGAACTGCGTCCTTACTCGTTTGTCTATCACCCCCTACCAGACAGCAAACCGCTCTGGGATGGCAGGGAGCCTAACATTCCACTTCGTATCATTTATCAGCTCAGTCTCGGACTTTAGGACGCTGCCGAGAACCTAGCACAACGGCGGACACACACAGATCATTTTCCAAGACCTGGAGGTACAAGCGGGGCCAAGCAGTTATAGTCTTTATTCTCCTTAAGAGGGATTTCAAAGTTTCTTCAGTGATCGTGATATTAAAATAATGGTGATAACAATGGGCACCCCTCCTGTCTATTATACCCCATTCCCATGTCAGTGAGACTTCCAATGACACCATTCCGCCCAAATCCCCCAACAATAGCTACAAACTCTAGTGACTAATCCAAAATACTGTTCAATCTTTATCTTACTTGGGTTCTCAGCACCACTTGATCTGTTGGGCCGCTTCTTACGCCTTTTCTCCTGTGGGGACATTCTTCTAGTTGTCGCTAGGAGTTTTAGTGAATTTTCCTGGCCTCTGGCCTCTCCGCCAGGGCCTCACCTCCTCCTCTTCTCCACTGGCTTCCTCCCTCTAGTCTCTGGTGCAGGCCTTCCCATCTACTGCAACAAATCCTGCCAGCGTGCTCTATCTTCAGGCGAAGGACTCTCTCCTGAGAACCAGACAAGGCATCTAGCTTGCTTCACAACCCCTTGACACCTGTATTTAGAAGCATATCTAACATCTGACTTAGGAAATCTGGGCCTCCTCCTATATATCAACCTCTGTGCTTTCAGTTGCCCAAGCCCAAGGCACCACAATCCTCCTCAGACTCCTCCCTCCACACCATTCTCCTTCCACGTCCAATCCATTCCCTGTATCCTATCAATTCCACTTCTAAGTACATTTAGGATTCACCCTTAGTTGCTCTGGCCTGGGCTTCAGAACCTACAGAGCCTCTGAAGGGTTTTCCCTACCTCTGGTCCCTCTCTGCAAAAAACCCCCTCTCCTCCTTGCTTCTAGAGTGGTATTTCTAATACACGAATTTGACAAAATTGTCTTAAAATGCTCCTACAGTATACAATCTACTTAAAATCTTTCTATAATTATAAAAGTTGATGAGGATGAAAGAGGAAGGTCCTTATCTTTTTAACCCTCTCTCTCCATTATCTAAACAAGGATTTTGTACACAAGAGGCCCTTGGTTTGTTTGGTTTTTTTAACTTTTCTCTCTTTTTTTTTTTTTAAGATTCCATTTTTGCTAAGCGATCTCTATACCCCAATGTGGGGCTCAAACTTACAACCCTGAGATCAAGAGTCACACCCTCCACTGACTGAGCCAGCCAGGTGCTCCCTAAACTATTCTTTAAAAAATTAAATTATCAAGATGTCTGTTCTGCGTCCATTTAGTATATACTATAATCATTAGATATAATGTAATCCCCAACCAAAATGCCATTAGAATTTTTCCAGAATTTCACAAATGTAAAAGTCAATTTGAAATGAAATTGAAAACAGCTAGGAAACTTTGAAAATGAAGTATAACGAGGAAATGTAGCTTAGCATTTATTAAAATGCACCATACAATTATAACAATTTGAAGAATGTGCTACTGGTACAGACATAACCAATACAGTAGAATAAAAACTTAAAAGAAGCAAAAAAAAACATAAAGCTGAGAAACAGATACACATTCATCTAAGAATTCAATATATGATAAAGATGACTTGTCAAATTAAGAAAAGATAAAGCAATTCAACAAACTTTCTTAGAAACTATTAGACAATTTGGAAAAAAAATAAAATAAACCCCTTTCTCATACCACGTATCCAAAGTCATTCATTTCCATATGAATAAAATATTTAATATAAATGTTTTTTAAATATTAAATATATAGGCAATATATTGAGTATATAAAAATAGATATATATGTATTTAACCTTAGGATTAGGAAAGATATTCTCACCTTGATAAAAAAAAAAAAAGGCATGACAAAGTGCCACTGGATTTATTAATAAATTTGAGTGGAAAAAAAAAAATAAAAACTAAGGAAAAGGGATCCCTGGGTGGCGCAGCGGTTTGGCGCCTGCCTTTGGCCCAGGGCGCGATCCTGGAGACCCGGGATCGAATCCCACATCGGGCTCCCGGTGCGTGGAGCCTGCTTCTCCCTCTGCCTGTGTCTCTGCCTCTCTCTCTCTCTCTGTGTGACTATCATAAATAAATAAAAATTAAAAAAAAAAAAAAAAAACTAAGGAAAAGGCAAGTGGCACCCAGGAAACAGCCCTCCGTTACGTGACAACAGTGGTTTGATATCCTTGATATATAAAGAGCTCCATCAAGTCAATAATTAAAGCCTGAAAAACCTAACGAAAGTTGTAAAAGAGTAGGAATAGGAATTGTACAAAAGAAATATAAATGAAAAAAAAAAAGAAATATAAATGATCTATAACCCAATGGGGAAAAGAGTTTCAATCCCGGCATATTGGTAGACTTTTTTAAATGACAATATAGTGGTACGCCTTGGTGGTTCAGCGGTTGAGCATCTGCCTTTGGCCCAGGCTGTGATCCCAGAGTCCCTGGATCGAGTCTCACATCGGGCTCCCTGCATGGAGCCTGCTTCTTCCTCTGCCTGTGTCTCTGCCTCTCTCTCTCTCTCTCTCATGAATAAATAAATAAAATCTTTTTTTTAAAATGACAGTATAATATTAGTTGTAGTACAAATTGGTGTTTTAACACTCTTTTGTAAGATTATACCAAATTTCTTGTAGGACAATAGGAAATACGTATCCACTGTCTCCAAATTACATATATCCATTAATATAGCAACTCCACACTGTGGAAATTAGCCTAAATAAACAATATCAAGTGTACAAGGATGTTTATATTGAAGAAGCCTGGAAATAACTGAACTGTCTAACAATGGGCATTTGGCAATTCTAATTCTAATAGAACCATACAGTGGAACTGAATGACGTGTGTATTTACATGGAAAGATCTTAAAATATACCAAGTCAGGGAAATAGTTCTAAGATCTACTTAAAAAACAAAACAAAACAAAAACTATCTTAAGACAGTTATAAAAGGTGGGATGTGTGTTTGTGTGTAGGTTAACATCTGGAAGGATGCGTATATAAGGAACCTACATCAGATATTAAGAGTGGCTGACTCTTATGTAAATAGTTCCCAATGGGGCAGAGCTTTCAAATCACCATCAAATAGTTATGTCGTGAAAAGTCTCTTTCTTTTCTACTTTTGGCTCACTTTTAACACTGTAGTTAGACGGGATCCCTGGGTGGCACAGTGGTTTGGCGCCTGCCTTTGGCCCAGGGCGCGATCCTGGAGACCCGGGATTAAATCCCACGCCTGCTTCTCCCTCTGCCTATGTTTCTGCCTCTCTCTCTCTCTCTATCATAAAAAAAAAAAAAAAAACAAAACACTGTAGTTAGACAACTCTAAGGCCCCCCTATTTTCTCCTTATAAAATCTCTCTGAAGCTGGGATGAGTGCTACAAATCCATGGAGTCAAAGCACTAAGCAGAAGTGCTTAGTGGCAGTATTTCTCTCTTGGTGAGTGATTCACAAAATAACCACACGCCTTAAAATCAATTTAGATAAAACACAGCACCATCTCGTTTTTTTCCAGGAATGAAACTACCCGTGGAAAAAAACTCAAGGAACAATATACTTTGTTGTAATTGGAACTCTACCAAAACTATTCAGCTTTGGATGGAAGGAGTGAAAAACTGGAATTCGAGATAACCAAAAGGAGGGTTCTGGAAGGTGGGGTTCTCTACAGGGCCTGTAGCACATGAACACCCTTGAACGCATCACAAAGGTACAAGAAGTGCCTTACTCACCTCAGAATCCCAATCATCTAACAGTGTCTAACGATGGTGTTTACTGGATAAAGGAACAAATGCTATTTTACTAACAAAGAAGTCCACGTACAGTAGGAGACAGGAGGGAAAAGACCTACAGGTCATGGGGCGAGGGAATCCTCAAGTCCGCCAGAGCACTGTCAGAAGTAAAATCCCCAAGTAAAGGATCAAATTCCTTATAAAGCGTTCAAGGAGCACCTTGCAACATCACCAGAACCCTCCACATAAAGGAGTTTCACCAAAAAGCTAAGTCATCTCAAAGGGTTCCCAAAGACAAGCGTGAACTGCCTATGAATTTTATTAGCAACTTCTTTACAGGGAATAATATGGACACACCAATCGAGGACTGAAGGTATGAGGTTAAATGGCTATTTCTCCTTAGCTTAATACGGTGAAACTATAAGGAGGTCAAAATAAATGCTGTACAGTTGTATGAATTTCCCATTCATCGTTTCTGAATAGATGCCACCTCAGTTAATATTTTGCATAATACAATTTTGCATGGAGGCCCCATAGCCTTACTTAAATGAATAAAGTAATTCAGGGAAGGTGCCCTAATTAATGAATTGCTAATAAATATTCCCTAAGGACGAAAGCTCAAGCTCCATTTACCAAAGAAATAACTGCATGTGTATATTCAAACACATCGGACTAAGTCTATTTTCACCTCCCTTATTTCAAGACCCTTTAAAGCCTGCATGCCTTTTAATCTCAGGAAGACCATCAGGGGACACAGAACTATAAAATTCTGGGTAGCGACAGTCTGAATGACACATTTTTAACAATTCACGCTCTACCACCTTAAGTTCCAGGGATATGTCTCAACTAGACACATAAATAAATTCAAGTTAATAAGTCCTTAATGTAGTTTCATCTGTATATATGCTTTCCATGTGGGTAAACATGTTATTAAATTAAGATGACAGTCTAAATTCCCATCCATTTACTAGGAAATCATTTATATTTCATATAGCACTAGAGATGTCTTCTCTGAGCTCATCAAGAATGATAATGGAGGAAAATCAAACCAAACATTGATGGACAACTGCAAAGAGCACTCCTCCCATGCACAAATGAAAAACGTCGCTGGCGAGAGATCTATAGGATCATTTTCAAAAACACGACCTTCTTGACACCGTTTGTCAGATACATTAATCGCAAAAGTAATAAATGTCTAAACACAAAGGAAGTCGTTCTCAATCAAGGCTCCCCACGTTAGTAGTAACTTGTTACTAACAATAACTCGAATCAGGATAGATCCAAAAATCATCCCTATGATGATATCCCTACTACTTTCACCTTTAAAAAAAAAAAAAGCAAAGCAATAGAACATGGCAACGAAGCCCATTGGGATTGAGAACGTCAACATTCCTTGACTGGCACGGAGTAAAGATGTTGGGAACCTCTGTTTTGAGGGGTCAAACAAGCACCTGGTAAGTGCATCTCCCTTCTTGGAAGTACTGGCCAGGGCATCTCAGGGAAGTTCCTGAAGCCTAGCAAATCATCCCACATACTCTTCGTCTTCTTCCTTTGAAAGACCGAAACTTAGCTGTACACGCGTAGACATGCAAGAAAACAACAGATTCTCCCCTGATATGTCTTGATATGTCTCCTTGGGTTGACTCCAGACAAGAGTAGGAAGTCAGTTAAGTTTAATTTCAATGCCTCCTTGTTCTCCTGGGTTCTTCCTTTGCTCTGCTCACCTCTAAGCAATCTGGAACTCTCCTCTGGTCCCTTTGGGAACGATTATCAAAGATATTGTGACACCCACCTACACAAAGTCTGGAGCTTCACACTGGTCTCCAAAATGCGTATTTCTGGGATTACATCTGCAGTGATCAGTTAAAAGGATCCATATAATGGTGATGACTCGTGAAGGCGGCTACACACACACACACACATATAACACACACACATTTTTCCTTATGGGCTAGGGAATCACAATTACCTGAGTGGAAGGACAGAGGACCTACAGAAACACCAGTGCAACTAAGTGGAGGGAATATATTTTCATCCCATTCCTCCCTCCCGTCCCACGCTGAATACATCACCAGGTGCTTAGGAGCAGCTGCACTTCCAGGTAACGCCCTTAAACAAACAAACCAATACGGTCCTTCTCTGCCTGCACATGAAGGATAACCTGCTACGGGTCTGCGATTGGGCCTTCAGAAACCAAAGCATCATCTACAGGAAAGACACAACCGTGTCACAGGCAGGTCCTGGCAGTTACCTACTCAGAGACAGCAGCCAATGAAACTGGACATGGGGATCCCTGGGTGGCGCAGCGGTTTGGCGCCTGCCTTTGGCCCAGGGCACGATCCTGGAGACCCGGGATCGAATTCCACGTCGGGCTCCCGGTGCATGGAGCCTGCTTCTCCCTCTGCCTGTGTCTCTGCCTCATTCTCTCTCTCTCTCTCTCTCTCTGTGACTATCACAAATAAATAAAAACTTAAAAAAAAGAAAAAAAAAAAGAAACTGGACATGGCAAGACAATGTTTATGAATATGGTAAATACTAGGAAAAAATTACTATTCCCCTTTTCCCCCCTACAAACGACCGGCTCACAGCCACCTTCTCTGCTCCAACGTCAGTGTCACCTCCTCAAGAGTCAATGCTTCTTCCCTGGCCATCCAATCTCACGCAGGCTCTTTCTTCTGCTCGTTAGTTAGTTTCCTACTTAAAAACTCAAAATTTGGGGATCCCTGGGTGGCTCAGAGGTTGAGTGTCCGCCTTCGGATCAGGGCGTGACCCCGGAGTTCCGGGATCGAGTCCCATATCGGGCTCCCTGCAGGGAGCCTGCTTCTCCCTCTGCCTGTGTCTCTGCCTCTCTCTGTGTCTCTCATTAATAAATAAATAAAATTTTTTAAAAAATCTGAAATCCTTTTACATCCTTTTCTTTGGAGTTTAGTGGGCTCTCCCCCCAGAGCACTGCTGTATCCCAGACCCAGCCGTGTCTGCACAGAAGTGCTCCAGAAGATCTGTTGCAACAAATGAGGAAGACAGGATTCTGACTTTCAGTTGGGGGAATGGGGGGGGGCGGGGGGGGAACAACAGGACGTGCACTGGTTATAAACTGAGCAAGAAAAGAAAGAAACAGGGAGGTATCATGAACCAGAAACACAAAAGGGAGGGTTAACAACCATGAGTCCACGCCGAGGTCAAGGTCAGATGCATGGTACGATAGGCAAAGAAGACAAGGTGAACAGGACAGAGAAGATGAAGAAGGCAGGCCTTCCAGACCGAGTGTGTCCCCAGCATGGCTGGGCACCCCCTACCCCCCCAGACAAGGTGGGGCAAGAAAGTCATGGGGTAAAAAACCAGGGTGTGTCCATCTTAGAGACATCGCTGGACTCCCCTCAAGCCTCCAGCCAAATTCTGATAACCTCACGCCCTTCTTGGGAGAGCAAAGTGAGGTCATGGGGCATAAATCCCTGCCAACCCCTTCCTCAGGGCCCCTGCTGACCTCCCCACCCAAGTCTTGAGTTTGGAAAGAGGTAACTTCCCCTCTAAGGGCTTGGCTCAACCAAGCATCGCACCTTCTCATCTTCGGTCTGTCAGGCCCTCTACCCCCCTCTTCTAAGAACCGAGGCCTGTTCGAGTCTCCCCAGCCAAGAACTCACAGAGCCGTCCCTCCGCCTTGAGGGCATTCCCTCCAGCCTCCCACGCCCAGGCTTCCGGGGTGACTGGCAACTACCTTCCCTCCCGATGGCCAAATCCACAAGGCCACCCTGACCCCGACCACTTCCCGGCCCCTCTGCGGCATTTCACACTGTGCACCACACCCCCCGTGAAACTCTGCGCCCTGAGTTTAATGGCACTCCACTCTCTCCACTGCCCTGGCCTTCCCATTCAAGGCTCTCCTCTCTTTACAAGGTATTTTCCTCCCGAGTCACCCCAAAGGTTTCAGCTATCGCGAGTGACTGTGAATCCAGGTTTCCAATATATATATTTACACGTCTCTGCTAAACCTGGGGTCCAGCTCCTCGCGGACTATTTGTCATCACACACCAGATCAACCTGGAAGGAAGGTGTGCCTCAAGGTGAACGGTCTTCTCTTGATGTAGGTATTTCCTATTCTGGTTGTTGGTAACCAGTTGCCCAAATCAGAATTCAGATCATCCTAAATGACCCTACATCCAACGGAGGGCCCTGTGGTTCTCTCTAGATAGTACAACAGAGCCCGCTGTCCCTCCCTCCCTCCCTCCCCCCCTTCCTCCTTCCTCATGATGCTGCAGCCAATCATCACCGGATCTCACCTGGTAGACTGCAAACCCCACCTTCTTCAGCTCCCCGTCCACATTACTCCCAGAGTGGTATGAACATTCAAAGCCAACAACCACGTGATCTGGCTTAGAAATATACACTGGCTTCCTCTCTGCCGCTCCCACCTACAAGGTAGATGTCTACTTCGGCTCCTTTCTCCGGCTCTAAGTTCCAGCCATGCTGCCCAGGCCTTAGCATTTCTGTTGTACATACTCCCTCATATTTGAAATGTCTTTTGATTACACCAGGCCTGTGCTCCTTCAAGGCACAGAACAAATGCCACCTCTTCCACGAAGCCTTCCCTAATCACCCCTGCTCCGCATTCAAACCGGAGGGAGTCAATGACTCCCTCCTTTAGGCTCTACTTTGCATATATCCGTTAAGTGGATCAGCTGGATCCAGTGTCGCCTATTAGAATTGTTACGCTGGCAGGTGTGTGTCCACGTGGGTCACACTCTCCACCTACACAAAGGCACGTGCGTCCCGTGAAAGGTTAAGGTCCTATTACTCCACCCCAGCACTCCACACAGGGCTTGGCACCTAGCTGGATCTTGAATAAATGTTTGCTGTCACACTGCTGGCAAGTCGGAAACACCAGGATTTAGGACAACAAGATAAAGAAATCCATCAAGTTAAGAAAAGAAAAGTGAGAAAGAAAATAGCGCTGCTATGTGAGACTCTGCCCTGGGAACCAACTGGGAATTAGGAGCTCTGGTCTACTGGTCGCCCAGAGCCATCTGTTCCTTCCCCTAACATAGGGTAACACACATTTTATTACAAATACCTTTGTGGGTGTCTTCTCTGCCAGGGTGAAATACCACCACCACGGCTAAAAGTGTCAAAAGATCTTAATGGCAGTTGTAGTTAGTGAGCATTTGCCAAGTGCCAGGTGCCCTGCTAAATGCTTTGCGTGTGTTAACCCATTTAACCTTCACGATAAGCTAATACGATGGGTGTTATTATTATTACCATTTTACGGGTGAAGAAAATACAGAACCTTAAAAAGATTAGGTAGGCAGTGTGCCCACTGTCCCATTGCTAGTGAAGAGGATTCACAGCCAAGGAGTAGGATTTCAGGGCCTCCGCCCCGACCCCTGTACCTATACGACGATGCTGCAGAACTACCACACGATGCTACCAAGGCCCCCGCCAGTCATGCCCCACCACGCACATACATAAAGGCCACCTGGGTTCCAGGAAGACATGGCTATGTTTGACTTATTCACGACTTGACACACAGTAAATACTCCGTAAACATTTGCTGGCTCACTGGCTAGCTGAATGAAAGACTGTTTAAAACTTTGGGCTTGATGTTTTTATTTTTCTTTCTTCCTTCCCCCCTCCCACCCCCCTGTAAAACGAAGGTATGGTTAAGATTTCTCTGAACTGCAAAAACTCTATGGTTTTATTATGTGAAGGTAAAGTGCTCCCCGCCCGTGACACGGTGATGACACACTTGGCAAGAGCACCGGCAGGTAACCAAGAGCGTGGGTTGGACGTCGGCAACCTTGACTGGAATCCTAGGCCCGCCTCCGAAACCTGGGCCAATTCCTTGATCCTTGAACTTTTAGTTCCTCACCTTAAAATATGGGTGGTCCTGGCAACAGCCTCCGGAAGTGATTTTGAGGATTGAGAGAGAAAGTAAGGACGCGGAGCACATACACAAGGCCTGGAGCATACACAAGCACTAGTAAGTGGCAGCCGGTCCTTCCTGTGACCCTCAGAATCCGAGCCCCCCCATACGCTCACACAAAGGAAAGTGTCTACTTGCGAAGCGAACATTCTCACAGGGAGACTCTGTCCCACATTATTTTACTAATTTACTTCACCTATGCTGTGGGATATATAGCATGTGTTAGAAAGAAAAGATTTAGCAAACAACTCTATTTTCATTCCAATTTACAAGCTCTCTTTTACCCCTTTCTCCTATGGCCTTAATTGTTCACCCCTAGAGAACTTAACCCAACCTCAATCTCGCCCATTTCTCCTTTCTCTCACAAGAAAACATATTTCTTATTTTGTTATAAAAGAAGAGGAAAAAAAAAAAAAAAGATGGATGAGTATGGAAGAGGAATCTTCCTTCCTAAGGAGGAATCTTAATTCAAACAAATTTGTCAGTTCTCTTTGCTAGCTCATCTCTTTATAGAGCATCCTGCCCCCTCAAAAAAAAGAAGAAAAAAAAAAAAGTTTCCCCAAAAGTTAATTTTATTCAATTTAAACATTATTTTAAGAAAATTGACATTCGTGATCTAAGATTAGCTAAAATATCCTCAAATGCCCCCCAAACCAAGTTTATGAAATCCTTTTCCAAAAAGAAACATCTAGCTCTTTATCCTTTGTCAAGCTTCAATATCAGCAACCTAGAAAAATCCTACTAAAAGGAAAAAAACAAAAAACAGCTAAGTTCTAGTAGGCTATCACAAAAGTGTAAGAACTTTATAAAAAGCTTCTATGATTCCGTCCTGTCTCACAAAATTTAATTAATATACAGATGTAACTTTAGATCAGTGAAAATAAAAACTAGCATGACTGTTTTATATCTTCATAGTAACACAACCACAAAAGATGATGTTAAAAAGGCAAAGGTGAAATTTTTCAGTCACATTTTCTTCAGAATTTTGGGGAAGACACTATTAAAAATCTTAACACCTTGAAGTCGGATTTATCTCCAAATTTCTAATTTTTTTTTAATCAGATATGGGGAAGACACTATTAAAAATCCTAACACCTTGAAGTCGGATTTATCTCCAAATTTCTAATTTTTTTAATCAGATAATGGTCGTTTTCTATAATTGTCAATGCTTCTTACCCTGGATAATAGAATGTTAGAATGTTAGAAATTAAGTCAAAACTCAGACAAAGCTCATAGTAAATTATACAAGCTTCTGGGCTCTCAGAAATCCTCATGAACCAACATTCACCAATTTTAGTTTTATGTTTTATTCCTGCTCCTGCTGATTCTCTGGTGTGGAAATTAATTAGCAGCGAGTTGAGCAAAAGGGAGGCCGCACCAGAGAAAAGGTCAAAACCAATTCACTTTGAATAAACAGACTGTAACCGACGGTTGGCTGTGCTCACCTTTTGTGAATGAGAAAACCAACGTGACTTCTTCAAGTTCTCGCAGAAAGGGGGCCGTGGAGAAGTCAACGCCCGACTGCGAAGACTGTCTACACAACAAAAATGGCTCAACAGGACCAAGAAGGTGTAAGTCTATCATGTCCTGATCCGCCTTTTCAAGAGATGATAACATGAGCACCCTGATGGGGTGGGCTTAGCAACCAGGAAGCCCCTGTTCCATGGAAGGGCCTAGTTCTACTTCAAAACCTACGTGTGCAACACACCAAGGCGGGCGTTGGGTAAACCCAACAAGGGTTCCATAGAATGAATATTATCATCACTATCGTCGTCACCGCCACTGCTATTTGGCCAACCATTCATGAGTTGGGGGCCAGCAAATATGGGACTCTTCCCGTGGTGGCATTTCATACTCAAGAGAACCAGATGAGCAAACTGAGGCATACCGAGCTAGGATGAGAAGGGCAGATGAGGAAATCCTACACAGTCTGTAGGACTATGAAGGATGAGCTCTTAAGCAACAGGTGACCCTCCACCTGGTTACCACAGCAGCTCAAGCAAGGACACCGAGGAGTCAACTAATTCCACACTGAGAAAGCTCTTAGGATACAGGCGACAGGCAGCTGTGGTGAAACACGAGGTATGTCGGGGTGTTTGGAAAGGAGAGGACAAGGAATTCACCATTAGGAGATGCGACCTAGCTCTGACGGTGACTACAAGCACCACAAATGCTTCTCTCAAAAGACAGAAGAGGGAAGCCCAGGTGGCTCAGCGGTTGGACACCTGCCTTTGGCCCAGGTCGTGACCCTGGGGTCCGGGGTTCGAGTCCCACATCAGGTTCCCTGCAGGGAGCCTGCTTCTCCCTCTGCCTGTGTCTCTGCCCCTCTCTGTCTCTCTCTCTCTGTGTCTCTCATGAATAAATAAATAATATCTTAAAAAAAAAAAAAAAGGTAGGCGAAGTAAAGGTCTCACGAATGGGGAAAACATAAAAGTTAATTTCAAAGAGGAATTTATGCGTGACCACAACAAGCCACCACATGATTGCCTTGATATTTCAGAGCTCCGATAAAACACCCATCTAGTATTTTCCACTTTCTCAAAATCGTCTGCCCATCGTAGTCGCGAACAATCTCGGTTTCTCCAGTTCAGTGTCCACCTCTGGTCTCGGCGCCTCAGCCAAGCCACGGGCCCAGGTGGCGCCCTCAAACTCTGCAGAGGGGCCCAGGTAGCGCCCTCACACTGTGGTTCTGAGGGTCTCGGGCTCAACTTCCCAGGGAGCCCAGCCTTCCCACAAAGACATCCTTCCTCCTGACTTCAGTCCCCAGGAGCACCACCATCCCACCACCGCCCCGGCCACGATGTCAGCGGCCTTCTCGCCTCCACTTCCTCCTTCTCTCTTACGTGACTGCATGCATTTGAGGAACTGGCATCTCAGAGACTCCAAAGTCCTTGGAGCTTTTAAGTCCGTCCCTTGCTGACCGGGACTGTCACCACCTTGCCAAACTTCCTCCCCACTGATCTCCACCTGGCTGCCTCCCACCTCTGTGGTGAGCACTGTTCTGACTCTACGAGGCCTGCTGGCCCTCACGTTCTCTCAGGGCCAGCACTCCGTCCTCCCCTCTCTGCAACCCCCACCCCCGTTGCCAGCCAAACTTTTGGGACCAAGTCTGTCCCAGGGGCAGTACCCAAATAGTTGGGATATTCAAACGAAGCCTCTCGAACACTTACTGACACTTGGAGGTCTTGCCAAGAAGCCACCACAGCTCAGCGCTTTGGAGATGGGGCGGCAACCTCATAAAGGGGGTCCAAGGAAAGGATGGAGATCATTAAAGTGACCATGGCCTGTGTCCTCCCAGGGGACACAGGGACTTCACTGACACTGTATATCCGTTTGTGTATCATTTCAGACTGTCTCTGCCTCGAAGGAAGGAATGACGCCTACAGCAGAGCTGATTTCTCACATGCTCACAGGGACTAGAGTAACTTGTCACCAGCCGAACCCACTGAAAAGGTACCGGGAAGCTGACATGACCGACCGGAACCTACCTAAGGAGGTTCTCAACTGTAGCTCACAGAGGAGTCACAGATGATGACCCTTCACACAAACACCTGAGTTACACAAAGATTTTCCATATTACTCTAGTCCGACTACTAGTTTGCCTCTGGTAAACACCAGTTGCTCAGCACGTCGAACCTAAAGTGGGATTAAAAGCACTAAAATAAAGCAGTCATGACCCAAAGAAGACAGAACCTGTGGCCTTGACTAGCACTGGGTAGAGCAGTGGTTAGGTTAGGGAACTCCTCCCACAACGCGTGCGCGCACACACACAACAAACTGGATTGAAAGCCAATGGTAGTAAAATGAACAACCGCGCGATGCCTGGAATAAAAAAATAATAATAATAACATCTGGCAATATCCATGAGGCACACTGAGGTCTTCAGCCTGAGACTCTGCTTAAATGCCTCCTGTTCCAGCATCACGCAGAGGAAAACAACGCATACACCTAAGGTGTGGGTAGAGGTTCTCTGGGATGAGTGTTAAAATTATTCACCAGGCAAGTCCTTAAAATGGCCTGAGGAGCCCTCCTGGATCTCCTGCTCATTCCCCAGTTATGTGAGTCTCCTCTCCCAGTGTACTTCGGTTCTCACTCAGGTCCAACCTGGCCACACTGGCCTCCTTCCTACTCCTGAGCTGCCCAGGCCACACCCCGGCCTCCGGCCTCTGCCTCCAGGGCCTCCCTCTCAGAAAGTCACGTGGTTCCTTTGCTTAACTCTCAAATCTCTGCACAGAAGTCCCTCCTAAACGAGGCCCACCTCATCCACCCGGACCCCTTACCTCAAAGGTACCAAGCACCCCCCTTATCCTGCCCAAAGTTTTCATTATCATCATCTCCTAGCCCACCACGGAATTCACCTGTGCTTTGTTTACCATTTGTTGTCTGTTCCCAACCACTGCTACCTCCCACGCCTACAGTGGAAGATAGTTCTCTGAAGGCAAGGAATTATACCTGCTTTATCCACAGGCTCCACCTAGTATCTAGAAAAAGGTGGCCTATCGATGAGTACCTGCTACCTGCCTGACTGAAGAACGCAAGAACCACAGAGCTCTCACTAGCCGCGTTACGGGGCAGGCTTCTTGAGACGTCCATCATCACAGGACTTGAGAGACACTGTGCTGGGCACCACGGGTAAGAAAGGAGTAGGAGGCAAGAGTCTTTGCCCTCCAATAATTTGTTCCAAAATTGCCTCATAGGTTAAATTAGGGCAAAGGATGCCACACCCACTCAATCTATTCACCCGCTTCCTCCAACATCTGCTACACACCTGCCTAAATGCAGTCCACAACGCAAAGGAGCTGTGCTCCGAGCAGCTGAGGAGTCCTTCAAGAAGAGAAGTTCCCACATAATTCTTCCAAGGAAAACTATTGCATAAATTATTGAGATAGACAAGAGCATAACCTGTGCTCTTTCAATATGGGCTGAGTTACGAAAGTGTTGCCAAATGTTTAGCTCACCAAAGGAACCAAGTCAAGTTAATATATTTTCAATAAACAATTAACTTTAAATGCAAACATTTATGATGAATACCGACTGTCCGAGTGAACATTCAATATAGTTATTCAGGCCTTAAAGGACTTCTGGTCTTGTCAAAATTTATGAGGTGTCAGTAAATCACGTCTAGGCCCTGTTCCCTTTTCCGTCTTAAATTGAGGGGAAAGTATGACAGGTCATTATTGAGACCCTGTGTGTGTGTGCAATATGCCTTTAGTATCACTGAGGCTGGCCACGGATTTCAATCCCTAGAAATACCATCGCCTCTGCTGTAAATAAAGCATGTTGCAGAAGCAAGGGGGTGCCGGGGTGGAGGGGCAAGAGACAGACCCAACAGACTAAACACCTGACACCCCACCTGGCCTCCTGAAGGGGAGATGTCCATTTCTTGTAAGTAAACTGTGGGTAGCACATCTTTACGTACATTCTAAGAAAATGCAAGAAGCTGTTTCCACTATTGTAAACCAAACCACACCAACCCAAACCCAAACAAAAATATAAACCAAACCCCTAAAAATATATGTGAGGGAGATTGGCCAAAATTAAAGGCCACACTTACAAAGTAACTGAAATTGAAAATAATCACAAAGTGGATAGATATTATCCAAGAACAACAACAAAAAAAAGACCATGGTCACTATCCTTAGTAGACAAGAGAGGAGAAACCTAGTAGCGTAATTTGCAATATTATATCACATAAACCAAACAAATTAAATGAGGAGGCAAGGTACCTAGGTCAGAAGTGATACTTGTTACCACGTAGGCTCTTACATGTGAGGCCCCTGTCCTGTGAGACCCAACACAGATGAGCTCACGTATCTATCTCACCTGGCCAGCCCACCTTTTCTCCCTCCTCCCTTCCTAGAGAAAAGCAAATGTAACCCCAGTGGCTGCATTCATGGCATCCTACAGAGTCACTCAGAAGGCACACAGGGAGCTGAACAGACAGGATTTGGGGTGGCCTACAAAGTTCCCACAGAGTGATGTTTTAGTGAGGTTAACTATCTCTTCCGAATTTTCCTGAAGCTTTGCAAACCCCATCACATTGCTAGAATCCAAACAGCGCTTAACTACGGAAAAATGATCCATGGGAACTGCAATTCCCACCCCCCAGCCTCTCCAGCTCTTCTCCTTCCCTTCCCTTCCCTTTCCCTGACAGGCCCGTCTGAATACAGCGGCGGCAATAAATGGGGCTCCTCTCACACAAACGTGCAGATGTTAACAGCTCTGTAGAGTTCTGTAGGACATGAAGAAACATTTCAAGAATCTTGTAAGTGCTGACGAAACTCGCCTGAATTACCCACACGACCTCCTCCTCCACATTCCTGAAGCATCATTTGTTTTCCTGAATGTTGGGGGGGGGGGATAACAAACAAACAAACAAACAAACAAAAAAAAAAAAACTACCAATCGAGGAGGAGGGAACCTCTAAGCCAAACACAAATACACAACTATAAAAATAGGGAGCTACTTTAAAGATGAACTCAACTAACCCATACACACAATAAAGTCATATCCAAGACAATGGCAACTTGGAACTCTTTAGATATTCAACTACCAGCAGCATCTGCCCCCCGCCCCAATCCCACAATTCCTCTACAGAAAGTCTGACCAGCTAAACATTGCCTCTCAGACTAAATGAGAATAGTTGAAGGACTGTTCCCTGCAATTAAGTGCCTCACTCATGCAAACACTAAGGAGCTCCCTAATTTCCCCATTTGAACAATATTAAAAAATTCTTTTCAAATGGCTTAGGCCTAACAACAATATGTAACTATTAAACAGTTCCTGTTTATTATGAATTAAAACTCGTCATAATATCCTTCATATAACCACAATTATCACACCGAGTCAGAAGGCAATGTGGCTTCCTTAAGTTAAAACTAAAAAAAGAAAAAGGTTGAATAAGTGTGTGAATGTGTGTGTGTATGTGTGTGGAAAGCAACTGATACAATGTTACTTGTCAAAATGTTTCAAGTTCCCTGAGATACATTTTGGATGGGAAGAAATTTAAAAAATACATAATAATGTATCCAGGTTGTTTCACTGGACATGGATTTCACCACAGAATTCCTTGAGTTTTCTTCCTCCTATAATTCTAGATCAAGAGCAACAGACTGCAGATGCTGAGCCCTACTACCATAGCAATATTTTAACAGTGTTTTATTAAAAAGATAACAGTACCAGAAAAGGATTTCCAGCAGGATGCTGCCAACTGTTTAAATATTCCTCGAAATCAGCCCAAATGTTTTATTATGATCGTCACGTCAATGGTAGATTAGGCGTCTATTAGAACTGGGCACGGTGCTGGGTCTTTTTCAATGAATTATCTCATTTAATTCTCACAATCGTACCATGCTTTTAGGTGCTAATTTTCCCCTTCAACAGGCGAGAAGGCATAAGCTACAAAAGGTTAAATAATCGCTCCAAGTCAAACATTAAGCAAATGCCAAGGCCAGGATCCAAGAGTTCTTCTGATACTAACATCCACGCTCATTCCAATTCAACGGGATGCCTGCGTGGATTTAAAGGATCATCTCGGTCCTTCGATAGTTATTTAGTGCCCACTAAAAGCATGACACATAGCGGCTCAAGTTATCCTTTTAAAAGATTAATTTAGATCATGTCACTTCTGATGGCTTCTAGACATAGTAGGAATAAATTCCCAGCTCCTGGCCCAGGCTGCCTGAACTTGGCTGCAGCTACCTCTGCAAACGCCAATCATGTTTTCACCTCGGGGTGTTTGAACTTGCTCCTCCTCTGCCACTAAGCCTTTGGATCACTCAGACCTCAGCAAAACCCTTACCTCCCTTAAAGGTTCCCTCCCTCTTTGACAATCCAATCTAAACGGGCACCCCGCCCACTCTCCCACCCACCGACCCACCAGCCTGGTTTCTTTTTAATCTTACTTATTAGTCCTGCCTGAAATGATACTGTGGCTCTATCTGTTCCTTTGTTTACTGTTCCATTCCCCCTAACCAAGCCTCTACAAATGCCCCAGGAGGAGGGACCCCCCCCAACCCAGTCCCGCCCTTGATTCCTCAACACCTTAAAACAGTGTCACACCCACAGTGTAAGCTCGATAAATAAATATTTGTTAAATGGATGACCGAACCCTCGGTGCCATGGAGACACATACATAATTAGATCCAGGCCTGACCCTCAAAAAGTACTCAATCTGTAAGGGGACGGCGACACAAATCCACAAGGCAAAATGCCCTATGTGCCATCAATGACATCATAAAACGTTAGATGGTTTTAACACAGAATTTTAAAAAAATTAAAATATATCTATATATGTTTACCAACCTACTATTAAAAACTACTTATAATTTCATCAAGAAGGAAAGGAGGGAGGAAGATAAATTAATGCGGGAATAGGAGAGAACACACACACACACACATATATGCATACACACACACACACACACACACACACACACACACTCATGTTATTCCTCAGAGCGGAAATGCTCAGTTCAGTCACGGCTTGGAAGATATAAACATCATTGAAATTCAAAAGCAGTTCTGAAAGAGAGGATGCCTCAATTGGTATGCAAGGGATGCTTCCTCCCCCTGAATACATTATGAACTTGCAGCATGCTAATACGCCATGCTATCATAAGCACCAGATGGGGCAGTAGGCAGTACATGTCCCATCAAACCTCAAGAAGATGTATTAATGTTCATGCTCTTTAAAAAAAAAAAAAAAAAAAAAAAAAAGATCCTTTGCTTGTGTCCCTAGACTTCCACATTTCTTAGCATTCAGTCACTTTCTCTCAAAGCACAGTCCTCCAGGGCTGCTCCTCTTCACCAGATGGTGCCAGGAATCATTTCAATCTATTTTATCACAGGAGGCAAAGGCCACAAAGCGTGTCAGACTACGCTCACCGAAGGCACACCAAAGCACAAAAGAGAACGACAGGAGATACGGGAGACGCAGGAAATAAATCTTCTCTAGGCACTACTGATGAAACATTTTTTTTTTTTTAATTATGCAGAATCCTTATTTACGCTCCACGCAAAGGAGGACAAGGGCGGGCACCTGGCGTGGGTCTGAACTTTGGGGACCACCTGACTCCACTGTGAAATGGAAGCCGGCCCAAAGGTCCTCTGAAGATGATCAACCAGCTACACTCACAAAATTGTGCATAATCGGAAGGTGGCCTCGGAAGGGGCCTGACGGTACTGGACATAGACTTGCTTGGTCAAAAGCAGCTCGCAGACCAAATCACAGCCCAGAATCGGGTGCAATGCACCCTCTCTCAAGTACCTCCATTTAGCTGGAATGTGTGGGAATATCTGAATATGCCATTAGAAACCAAGGAGCTGAATAAATACACTATTTGTAATTTCTTGAGTGTTATTTTTCAAATACATCGCTTGAAACAAATAAATCGCCTTGATTTCCATTCACCTAGGATCTCCACGAGTCTATTTATGGTCACGGAGGGGTATTTTCTCTAGAACAGGGGAGGAGACACACATTGTAACTTAACAAGAGTGTTCCTCAAACTTGATTGTGCTTCAGAACTTGCTCAAACACGACCGCTGGGCCGCCCCCCCCCCCCCCCCCCCCCCCCCCGAGTTTCTGACTCGGTAGGAATGGGGTGGGGCAAAGACTGGGCATTTCCAGTAAGTTCCCAGGTGATGCTGACGGCTCCTGGTCTGTGAACCCTACTTTGTGAACTGCTCATCGACCTCCTTCTGTACCACGTTTCCAAAATGTTCCCTTACCCTTAGGGGCATCCGGGTGGCTCAGTCGGTTAAGCAGCTAAGCGTCTGACTCTTGATGTTGGCTTAGGTCACGATTTCAGGGTCACAGGGTGAGCCCTCGGGTGGGGCCCCATGACAGGCTCTGTGCTGGGGGTGGAACCTGCCTATGATTCCCTCTCTCCCAACTCACATGGGCCCTCTCTCTAAAAAAAAAAAAAAAAAAAAAGAAAGAAAGAAAGAAAGAAAGAAAGAAAGAAAGAAAGAAAGAAAGAAAGAGATCTATGTAGACAATCAGCAATATCCTTATAGAAACAGAGCCACGCAGCTGATAAGCTAAACTGACCTATGAATTTTTTAAAAGGCACAAATGAAGAGAAATACTTACAAAATACCTGTCAAATGAGCAAGCCTCTTCTTTCAAGCTATGCCATCCAATGACAGTCCCTGAAACTCTCCAATCCTGCCCTGCTTCCTTTCAAAGGCTTCAATGTGAACGTTGCAACAAACAGAAGAGGGCAGAAATATTTCAGGAAAGCTGCATTAATGCAAGAAATTACATGTTTTTCACAAGAATACGATCTATATCATGCACTGAATGAATTATCTTAGCAATCTCTCTGGAATCTTGAGGATAAATTTTATCAGGCTATCATATTACGACTCATCTAAGATTACTGGTTGAAGAAACTGCTTGGCTGAACTTCCTGTGTAACTGAAAAGATGAAAATATTTCCTTCATATTTGTCTTTTGCTAGAATCTCACTCGTATGTTTGCTGGAGAGCGAAATCCTTCCCCCCTCCCCTTCCTCTCAAACGACATGCAAGTACTCAGGTAGAGGGGGAGCCAATTTCCCAAAATATTGTGCACAACCGTCAAAAGCCCTCGACATTGTTTCTAGTTTCAGTAATTATGCCAGGAAAGGTGTAAGTAGTTGTACGTCGTATTATACTCTGAGTAAATATGATCGTGATAAATGAACAGGTTTACGATGCGTGCAATCCTGTTCACCACCATGCAGCCAGCCACCAAGAAAGTTGTACAGCCAAAAAAATAAACGCATTATTCCTCCTTAACCCTGAAAGCAAACGCTTGGTTCTTAAGCATTTGTTTACCAAACAGTTTTACAAGATTTACTTATTTTTTTCTCCCCTCACAATTAACACGCCTTGTGCATTCTTTCTTCCCTTTAAAATCTCTGTGAGTCCCAGTCCACCTCTCATCTGCTCACTGACTCATTAAGCAAACATTTGCTGATTGCCTACTGTATGCCAAGCTCACAGGTAGCCTGGAATGGAGTTATTAGAACCAAGAAATCAAGATCTTCATGCAAATGGCAGCTTTATCAAGGGGCGATGAGGATGTTTAAAATGTCTACCTTAAACAACAAAGAAGAGAATGTATCTTGGGAGACACAAAAGGTGAGATAGACGGAATTCCTCTCTCTAGTAACATCCCCTACACAAGGAACAGGAGAATCACTGACAGGACTGGGGGGGTGGGGAGGGGGGGATCCTCTGAATCACCCAACTTGAAGCCACACAGGAAAGCTGCCACTTCTTAGTAACTGAACACAAACCAGGATGGGCTCTTCTTCAGCATGGGCTTCAACATTTCACTCACCGTGGTGAGTTTGGTTCTCTTTTTCCAAGAGAGCAAATTTCTAGAATGGGTAAAAGGGTGGGCAGATGATGGAGACACATGAGAGAACAATCCCATCAAACGTAGACCAGACTCCTCAAGCTCAAGCATGCGGAGCCCTCTTGTGTGGCTCCAGCACGGGCCCCCTTCTGAGGTCCAGGGAGCACCACTGCCTGCCCTAAATAATGACTGCTTGTGCATAAACTCCACTTTTTTAGGGGCACGCAGCATGTTCCCAATCATTATGATCACAGTCCTGAGAAGTCAAAGTCAGCAAGGCAGGGGAATGGTCCCCAAGACAAAGAAAGTGAAGCTGAGGCCAAGAGGAGGCTGACCTGGCCCTGGTTACGCCTCTAAATGGGAGCCCTCCCCCCCACCCCAGATTCACACCCAGGAGCTGACTGACATTCTCCACACCCTGTGCTTTTTGTGATGACCTGATAAAATGCAACATGTTAAGTGTTTATAAGATAAACCCAAGTTGTCAAGCACAAGACAAAACACGTTCAGCACAAACAGCTGAGCATGAAGACCTTCACCATCCACAAGGACTGACACCCAGGACGGAAATTTTAAGCCTGTAACCAGGAGCCACTCCGCAGCCTAGGGAGGTGCGCTTCCCCTCTCTGGAAAACCCCACAAAGCAGCTGGATTCTCCCCCCGGGTTTGGGTGAAAGGTGTTTATTCACGTCACATTAAATCCTCTACTCCCAAAACCTGAGCAAAATGGAAATAAAGACGAAAAACAACAATTCAGCTATTTGCTATTATGTAGCAAATAGCTGAATAATAACAACATGTTAACGTCTCCTTTCAACACAGTTCTTCAGAGAGACTCCTAAATCGTATGTAACAGAAAAAGTTTCGAAAGCCTGGTTGTATCTACAGTTAGCCTTTTGGCTTTTGTTTTGGTGTGGTTTTGGGTTTTTTTGTTTTGCTTTTTTGGGGGGGGGGCACTTCTTTTTCAGCCAGCAAACGCTGGTACAGAAGAGTGTGCCCAGGTAGTTAAGAAGTTGGGTTTCGCCTCTGATTTCTATCACTCCGTACTGCGTCAACCAATGAGGAGGACTATCCTGGGAAGTCTCAAAGAAAATAAGGTGCTTTCTAAGAACTCAAATTCTCATTTCCTCTCCTTCACTCCTTCCCTGTCTCTGGGCTATACGAAGACCACGGATGCTAGAGCAGAGAGGAAGAGAATAAACGTTAACAGGCCTTTCAAATGAAGTGTTCCCCTAAGTGCTGAGTATACAGGTTCAGATATGACCCTAATAAAGAGGGAACAAGGTCTGTCTCCCGTGGAAAGTGTCAGAACCCACGCCCTTCCCCATTCCAGTCATCTCGTCAGGACACATGGTAAGCATTTCCAATCCAAGAACATATAAATTGTTACCACAGGACCCTCAAATTTTATTATGTATTTTCCTCCCAATAACCCGGCAATCATTAAAGCCAACAAGTCCAGAGGAAGGCAGTGAAGTTAAATCATGCAAAGTTCCAACGTAAAGTAATGATACGCTCAGAAGCACAGCAACTGTCCTCAAAGTCCCAAATAAGTACACACGCCATCAAAATCATCCCAGATTATTCAGAATGGTCTGTTTATTTTGTCAAACTCTTTAAGACCCTTGTTAAAGCTATAAACAAGTGATAAAGATACCCTGTTACATCCCTTCTTCCTAAAGAGCATTTCTGCCCATCTAATTACATAGCTCTTAAGGCCAAACTCTTTACAGGATCGTGTTCTCATCGGTACTCTCAAGATGATATTGTTCCATGAGCAGCAAGGACACGTATGATGTTAATAAACCACACAGAATTAAAAGAATCCCTCTAACAAAGCGAGTCCTTTTACACACCACACTATCGCTCAGCCTTTAAGAACGAGATGTGGGAAACAACAGAAATCAAAGTTTCTAGAGAAGGCATCCCACAAGTTTTAAAATAAACGGCTTCTTTTTACAGAGGGAGGGAGGGGTGTGATGACAAAAGGAATCTGCTTTCCTACAGTGTCCTGGTCTTCTGGAATCAATCCCCATGTCTGCAAGCCCAGAACCTATCCGGGGCAAAACCATGGGTGCCCAACAGTCTCCCTAACAAGAGATCTGACTTTTTTTTTTTTTTAAACCACACAATGTTGGTGAATGAAGCAACTTGGGTCTGCCAACGTGAATATATCATTTACTTTCCAACTTCCTACTAATCTGAAACATTGGAAAATCATCCATCTGTGCTTCTGACCACCAGGAGATACCCAGGACTACCACATTCCCAACGCCTAGGAAGGCCCCATTTTAGTTAGCCTACACAGCTCTGACAAGGAATAAATCTATAATAATCTATTTTTAAAAAGTATTTTAAGATTTTATTTATTTGGGAGACATGGTGAGAGAGAAAGAGAGCGCACACAAGAGTTGGGGGTGGAGGGGGAGGAACAGGCTCCCCACTGAGCAGGGCTTCCTCATAGGACCCTGAGATCATGACCTGAGCCTAAAGCAGCTGCTTAATGATGGAGCCACTGAGGCACCCCTAAATCTATGACTTCTATTAGACTTTTCAAAATAGTGACATCAGCCCCCTGATGCCTGTCACTCTCACTACATTCTTTCCAGAGGAGTAGGAATACACAGAGAACTAACCGGCATCCTAACCTGTTTTACCCAAGATTATTCTTGCTTGACGAAGGCCAATGCCTTTCCATTTTTATTTTTCAGCCAAGAGAACAACCCTACTTCAAATTTAAACATTCTCCTTTAAATGTCTCCATCTAGGCTGAACTACCAAATAGCCTCTCTTCAAGCCACAGCATCCTCACCCCTCCTCAAAAAAAGAAAACAAAAAGGAATCCAAAATCAAGCAAACCAGAGAATCCTTCCTCCACCATTTAACTATATCTATGGGTCCCTGGGGGGGGGGGGTAAATAAAAGCATAATTTACCTGATCTTCAGGTTTCAAACAGATCATGTGGCCACAGAAACCGTTTGTGAACAGTAGTGAGCTGTGGGAAGCATGGAAGGTGCCTAGCCCGGGGCCTGGCACGTGCAAGCTTTCAATAACAGGCTGCTCCTACTATACCATCAGAGATTTATTCCGTTCAGAGATGGCAGTTATATATTCCCTTTGAGATTAAGAGGATTTCCTGATTCCTTTGATTGCAACTCTATGGGTTGAAAAACATAATTAAGCTAGACATTCTCAGAAAGTACATTTACATTAATATTAATTAATGCAAACAGCTGTTTGAGAAAAGCCAGCCAGATAAACCTGCTTCTTGGTCAGGTGTGAAATCCTATTGTTCTCAAGTTATGAGTCATTTAAGTTAATGACTTATTCCACTAGATACAGTTAGCTACCCAAGAACCGCAACTACTGTACACAAAGAAATTGCTCCCGCGACATGCTGTACCCACTCTCACACACAGAGAAATTAAAATCTGATAAACGACAATGGATGTCCCGGCCTCGGCATAAGAAGAACAAACTAAAAACATGTGAAGTTCCATTAACGAAGATCCAACCTGAGGCAAGCATGAGAGAGAGAGAGAGACAGAGGCAAGGGTTGCTAATAAGCCTTAGACTGGCCCAGTGCCCACCCTTCCCCTATGGCCTTGACTCCTAACCCATTTAGGGACTCTCTCATGGCCTCTGGGTTGCAGAACCCACCACCCACCTCCCACCTCCAGGCTCTTAATACTCTCTGTCATAATTGCCATTTACTTCTCTACCTGGAGCATGAGAAATCCAAACTCCTTGAGGGCCTGGAGGGACTGAATTCGAGCCATCTGGTCCCTGGCACATGTGCAGCAACCTACCAATGTGTACCACCCGAATGTCCTTACTACAGTGGCCCTTCCGTGGCCAGGGCCTTGCATTACGCCATCTGCTTAGTACTCTAGCAATTAACCACCTCTAGGCTCTCTCGTTTCCAAACACTAGAAGGTAAGTTTGCTGGCGGACTTTCGCCACAGGTCAGGCGATTACTGTTAGAGAATGTTCTGCCTCGGTCCTGAGGTTAAGAGGGGAGGAAGCACACGGTGAGAGCCATCCAGGGTGGAATAAGAAAGACGATGAGGTTAAGACTGACACTTGACATGGCAGCATGATTCGATGCATCTGTGAGATCCAGAAGCGGCCTGGCAAGGAGCATGGACTAGAGAATCTTACTTTAATAAAACCACCTGAGTGGGCTGCTTGGCCTTGACGGGCCTCAGTTTCATTATCTGTAAGCTAAAAGCACCTGCAAGATCAACCTTCCAGCTCTGAAAGGTTCCTCTGGGGGTTCAGGAGGCTGTTGAGAATAGTCCCACAACAGCATCTTCTTGGCAAACATCAAGTATCCGTGTAGTGATGAGATGGTTAATAAATATTTCTGGACTCTATAATGCCCAGTAAGTGAATGTTTACTCTAAGAAATAAAAATAAACTAGTTGTTCCATGAAATCGTCAGAAATGATCACCACCACCATCCCGCCCCACCCGACCCCCCAAAATTAAACACTTTTACTTTTTCAATAGACCATGCACTACACAGGAAGATGCCTTATACAAGTTTCCAAGTATTATTTAAAATACATAGAACTAAAAGGTCAAGGACTCAAAAATATTAACAGAAAATAATTGAAAAAGAGAAAGGAAGTGGGGCCAGGGCATGACAAGAAGTTGGAACTTCTGAGTGCCTGCCACAAAGAAGTCATGTCTGCACAATCTACATTTATAATTGGATATTTGCAGCTTATATGGGTTTCCTTTCATAGCTGGCAGGAGGCTTGTTTGATACAGCAAAGAGTTAGCCCAACACAATAGCAAGACAACTCGCAAGGTAAAAATCAAGTGACAGAGGATGGATTGTTGTGGTTTCTGTTCTTGCATAATAGCATTTATAGATTAATCTATTTAAAAAAAAATAACCAGGTGCATTATCCAAATGTTCAGTTACTGGGGACACTCACAGTTGTCTATCCGTGGCAATTTTCATTTCTGTTTTTTACACAAATCATCACTTGCAAGCACTGATGTTAAAAACAGAAAAACAGTCTAGTACACAGTGGCTATAAATGCCAAATCAATTTTCAGCAGATAATAAAGTCCATGTTTTACAATCAGCAATGCACTGTTTTACTACCCAAAAATGTAAGCTAATAATATATAGCTCTACTAAATGGAAAATGCAGATATGTTGTTAAAAAAACGGGCCGGCTGTGAGAGGATGGATCATTTCTGCAGGGACCTTCTTAAAGCTATGTGTAAGTGTTTTGAAAATATCACATGATGTGGCCATGTGTTAAAAATTACAGCCAGTTAAGTTCTCTGCTAAGAAAAATATGTGGGCAATTTATGAAATGCACTCCAGGATGGAGATGTCTTAAGTAAAACCAGATTTTGAAAACAAACCTTTTTTTTTTTTTTTTTTTTTTTTTTTTTTTTTTTTTTTTTGGAAACTTGAACTTAAAAAAAAAAGAAAAAGTTCCAGGCACATCTGGAGAGCAGGACCATTGAGAAAGGGTGGTCTGACCTAATACTAGCCATCTTCTGAAAGAACAGCACTATTTCTGGGCTCCAATGACTCTGCTCACTTATTGTCCTTTTAAGGCAACAGTCCTGAAAGCATTTTGTAGGTCAACATATGTTCTTTGATAATATCATACAAAGACTGATAAACATATAAGTGTTTCAGAAAGCCTGGAGTCCTCTCCTCCCCAAACAATATAATGCCCAGGCTTCTCCCAGCCATCCCGCCAGAAAACATTTCCCTTTTCTTAAACACAAGGATCTAGTTGTTACAAAGTGACAGGCAGTGAAACGATATTTCCTTATATTAAGTTAAATCGGAAAAATAGTTTAACCTATTTCTCTACAGCGTGCGTGGTCTCCTTTGACTTTTTATGGCTCATTTTGCAACCATGTGCTATCAACAGCTAATGTGTGTGGCATTTTTCTTCTTAACCAAAATAATTCTAGAAACCCCCAAACTAAGACCTTTTTTTTTTTTACCTACCCACCCCCACAGATTGGTATGTCTTTGAATAGGTTCAGTCTGTGCACATCTGTTTCCAGGGATCCCCCCCATTTTTATATGAAAAAGGCCCTAGACATGTGAATTGTTCCATCAAGTTGGAGACAACCAGGAACCAGGTCTGACAGCTGACCTACCGAATAACAACAACAATCACAACCACCACCACCACCACAACAGTACTATCCAGTGTTGATATATAAGTATGGGGTCAAAGGAAAAAAAGGAAAAAAAAAACAAAAAACAACAGTGACAGTATCAGATTACCCGAAACACATCCTTTTAAATCGACTTACACATAATGTCTTAGTTAAACACGTAGACTCTGTCCCAGATGGTTAAAATTGTCCATTAATATAAGTGCATATGTACGGACCGAAATATGCTAAAAAACAGAGTGAGAGGCAGTCCATCCGAGAGGAGAGTTTAAAAAGTGCAGATGGGTGTCCAAAATAGCCAAGTGTCAGATCTGCTCAAGTATCTCCATTCTGGCACATGCTCGCAGCCACAGCTGTTAATATATTCTCTGCATCCAAGTACAAGGTTTTCGAACACAGTTGATGAGAGAGCGAGCGAGAGACACGGCCACACTCGAGGCTACTGCTTTCGAACCAGACACACGTTAACAACTTAACGCCGAAACAAACTTCTCGAGGATCCTGAGACGTACATAATAGAGCGCGGCGTGTCCTCAGTAAGGCTGCTGGGAGGCGGCCTCACAGTCACGCAAGAAAGCAGTTAGGGGCAGCGAGGGTCCCGACTGACCTCGCTCAGTATCACCATCCACAAAGGGCTTTGGGCGGTTTTGGGGGGGAGGGGGTCGAACCAAAACAAAACAGACACTCCCTCGAAATGCTAACAAATCGGACCCTTCCACTGACATTTAGTTAAGAGCACAAAAACCAAGAAGATTTGAGGTATGATGTGCAAAAAAAAAAAAAAAAAAAAGAATCAGATTAAACTGTGCTACAATATTCTGGAGAAATAAACACACACACACACACACACACACACACGAGCACTTTTTCACCCCGATTCCCGATCACATACCCAGTGCACATTCCCCCCCGTTAGCCGTGCGGGGCGTATAAATCAAGAGGAGGGCTCAAAGAGTTACAATGACCTTTCAAAGACCCCAGTCATTGTCTTGCTGTAAATTGATTTTCCCCATATTTCAGCCACATACATTCCTTGTCCGCCGGACTGGTGGAAAAAAGCGCACTTCGGGCACAAACGCATCCTCTGCGTGCACGCAGGCCAATACCGGGGGGCGGGGGGGTTGCTGCAAGACACCTCCTGACCGGGAAAACATTCCTCCAACAACTGGCAATACCTACACACGACCGTGGCTGCAGAAAACTGGCAGATACTGTTTCAAAACACCATCTGGGAGGTGTACAGACTCTGCGACCGAGCACAGCCTCCCGTGCCCGTCCTGCCCGAATAAGCCGCACAGATCGGCCAGCTGGACCATCTCTATCTGCCCGGCGTGGGTTTTCTGGTTTGGGTTTGTTTTTCGTTTTTTTTTCCCCTTTTCTTTCCCCCCCAGTATCTGGAGCGAGGCTGCTCACAGGAGGCACAGGGCAATCCAGACAGTTCTGGAGAACAGCAGAGCTGCCCTTCCTCCAGCAGCTTCTCCCGGCCTCCCTCTCCCCGGGCACAGACGCCTCCTTGGCCGGCAGCCGCCTCGGACGCCCCCAGGCCCCGAAGAGGACACGTTACAGAGCAAACAGACCCCACGCAGGCGGGAGTCCAGCACAGCAGACCCTTTCTCTTGCTCATTAAGCCATTTCAATGCCCCCCCGCCCCCGATGACATCGGAGGACTGCTGATTTAGGGCCAGCCTGAGATCAGCTGTAGTTCCAAAGCCTCCTTCACTTTCCGTGACACGAACAGCTTTCTTAAAAAGAGACCTCGTCCCCAGCATCCTGCCCTAATCTGCAAAACTCTCTCCGCGCAGACGTAACCTCCGGGACACCAGGGGCGGACAGATGACGGTCCCGAGAGCCGTGACAAACAATACTTCTCAGTTGAGCGCAACCTCTCCGAGTACACTGCCCTGGCAAACGTGCGGGGCTGCCCTTTGCCCTCCGCCTCTAAAACACCCCCCACCCCCCCATCCTCAACCCCCGAATCCTAAGAGCAAAGCCTCTGCACCCTGGACCCCTGGCCTCTGGGTCCTGATGGCTCTCTTTAGGCCACCTTCACTCTCACCTCGGTCACCCCCCCGGCTCCCCCCCCCCGCCTCCCCGTGCAAAACACAGTCCAGCGTGGGCACGAGGTGTTTTCTGTGCATCATAAAAAGTAAGCTCTCTTCATTTCAAACCCAGAGAGAGAGAGAGAGAGAGAGAGAGAGAGAGAGGAGCAGGGCTAACTCACCAGGCATCCTTGAATCCAGCGTCCACCCGGAAAGGGACTCTCTCCTAAAATCCAGCGCGATCGGGGCTCATGCCTCCTGTTCTGGAATGAGCGGCGGCAGAGAGAGGAGGGCCGTCAGAAGGGGCTGGGGCGGCATAGCCCGAGGCAGGGTGCTGGGCGCGTGCGCCTGCCAGGCAGAGACAGATGGAGAGCTGACACTCCGGATTGCACTTGGAGCAGAAATGTGGATGATGACAGGAGCACATGTGGCCTTGAACCCAGCCCTGTCTCCTCAGGCAGAACAATGACAGGGATGTGTGTGCAAAGTCTCGCAACCCTCACCTCCCCTTACCCACTCTACCTCTCTGGGCAAGTTCCAGAGCACCAAAGAACAGAAACCAAAACGCAGAATGATAAGCTAAATGCTGAATAATTCATTCCTCGCCACCCCCATCCCGTTGCAAGTTAACCCTTGTTCTGCCAGCAGAACGGAAAGTACGCTGCTGGCCCCCTACCACCGCTCACAATGAAGCGCTTCCTTTCCATCTTCTCCTGTTAACAGCCATAATTGGAAACTCTATTAAAAAAAAAAAAAAAAAGGAAGAAAAGAAAAGAAAAAAAAAAAAAGAGGGAAAAAGAAAAAAAAAAAACCAACGGAGGCACAAACCTCAAAGCTTGTTTATTGAACTGGAAATCCAAAAACAGCGTCAAGACATTTATTTTTTTTTTGAGACTTTTGTATTTTGTGCCAGTTTATCCTACTGAACAAAGTATCCGCATCACTCCCTTTGTCAGCTTCTCAGTAGTATGTGTAAAACGGAACACTTTGGAGAAGCAGAAGCAGACCACTTTTATTTTACCAGAGTGCTTTTAACCCCCTGGGATCCCTGCGTTGATACGCTCCAAACATTTTCAGCTTACTCTCCTCTACCTTGCATAGAGATCCATGGGAGATGAAAACAAAAATCTTCACTGCAAAGCCTTTTCAAAAGCTGAACAATCACATCCTCCTGATTTCTGAATTTTTTTTTTTTTTTTGCACACCCTTAAATGTTTATCCTTCCCATGAATAACACATACCCAGCCAGGTTCAATGGACTCTTCCCCATAAGCCTTAATGGACACCATGATATATAAAACTACAAGCCTTTGTTACAGTGCTTTATCTAAAGCTGGCTATTTTCCTCGCAGCGGTCTCTCTTTAGTTCTTTGTAAAACATCCTTGCCTCATAGGAGAAACAGACGCCTGCCTGCCTGCCTGCCTGCCTGCCTTGCATGCCTTTTCCAAACGCACAAAATGCCAGGCAGAAGGAAAATACCGCTCGCTCCTAAAACTCTTCTCCTCCAGTTTAACACTTGTGCATCTTCCCTTAGGTCTGTGTGTATTTGTTTTAACAACAGGGCACGCGACCAGACAGTCTGCGCAGGCTCTCTACCTTCCCGACGATGCGTGGTCAAGCCACTGCAAACACAGAAACAATCCCACTCAGGAGCCTGGGCCCAGCCCGCAGGCTCAACGCAGATGACAGGCAGGAGCATCCCCTTTAACTCTTGCCATCCCTACGCGGTCTTCAAGGCGTCCCTGGCCTAGTCTTCCCTTTCCATATGCCTTGGGCCCTTGGCAGATGGATTTTTCTTCTTTTTTCTTCACCCCCCCCCTCCACTTGCTGCCTCAAAGACATCTCAGAAATCCATCTGAAAAACAGAGGCGGTGACGATGGTGACTACCTACCTACTCATCCTTCCTACACCTCTCCCCAAGAGCGCACGCAACCTGCTTCAGAGGACGCCCCCAGGCAGGCACACACCCCACGCGAGCTAAAAATAAATCCTCTCTGGCCAACAGCGTCAATCAATAAGAACGTCTACAGCCCCTAAATACTGCACACCCAAGAAGCACGGCTTCATCTAGCGAACCCCTCAAAAATCCATCACTGTCAGAGGCAACTTGTAAAAAGACTACAATTCATAATGATTACTCTGTTCTGTCACTAATAGTATACTGCACCCTATTTATGAGGCCAATCTTTTTGTTCATCTTAGTTAGATGTCACTTGTAATGAGGTTCTGTGTAATGGATTTCAGTACAGTTAAGCACCAAGCTCAAACATTCTTATGACAGAAAGCTTTATAGCAGGCCTGAGTGTGATAATCAATTAAGTCCTGCTATAAGGGCCTTTATGGAATCCAGCATCCTGAGTCTGTGGATGTTCATTTTCAAAGAGAGTTTTTTTTTTTCCCTAAAGCCACTCACTGCTCCATGTCGCTGATTTTTTTTTAATACTCTACCTACGTTGGAAAGAAAACATTTTCACAGTGGGAGACCCAACTTTCATCAATATGCACGGTGAATCACCTCTGAGATAGAAAATCATAGGACAAAATGCGATACACTTTCAGAAAACTGGATGATACCCAGGTTTAAGACCGGGTCTTCATACCGGTACACCGCAAGTCCCCGCGCCACCGCTCACAACACTGAACTTCCATATATGCTGTGTGATTATGTATCTTTTTCTATATGTTAAAAAAAAAAAAAAAAAAGCTTTTTAAGCTGTGTTCTCTGACTACAGTAATTGCCACTTTAAATTGATCCACGCCAACAAAACCCAGATCCCTGGAGGTTCTCACCTAGAAGTCTGACTGCAGGAAGAGCCTAACTGAAACGTGTGTGCATCTGAGATGAGTCCAGCATTTTCTCAAGGAGCCAGTCCCCTCCTCTTATGCTTTAATCCATGGAGGCAAGCAAAGCAGCAACCCTATTTGGCAGCTCTCCCCGAACAGGGAGACCTGGATACGTAGCTCTATACAGTTACTTAGACAGGAATAACTTTCCCTTTAATAAAAGTGGGAAAAGAAAAAAAAAAAAAAAAGCGAGCAAGCATAAGGAGCCAAGATCTCTAACCTCCAAACTGTATAATAAAAATAGACAATCAATAACATGATGAATGCATTTATGTAGCTGGAAGGGGCTGGGGGGGAGAAGAACACGAACTGAATATGTACTGCAGAAATCTTCTCCAGTACAAAAACACTGTCCTGCATCACCATCAGGAAACAGACTTTTAAAACTTAAAAAATAGGGGTGTGCTTGGCTGGCTCGGCTGGAGAGCACGTGACTCTCAATCTCGGGGTCGTGAGTTTGAGCACCATGCTGGGTACAGAGATCGCTAAACAGTAAACTTAGAAAATGCTCAAAATATGTTCAAAACAATAGCAAAAACTACAGTGCTGTCCAATTAAGTACTTCCAACAGGAGAGCCGTGTCAGTGAATGAATGAATGCCTGTCTTAATGAAATCGAGAACACAGAGCATTTCTAAGGCGATTTTTTTTTTTTTCCGAATCGTCTAAATCATCACTTTCTGAATTGGTAAATTAAGTCAACAGCCTGATGCCAGGCTCCCCCTGAAATACATGAACTGGTTTGGACAAGAAAGTCAGATGGTTCGCTGGAAAGGCATAAGGTACTGCAGCCCTCTCAGGTATTTTCCAAAACAGACCAGCCCCGTCCTACAGATTCTTCCTTTGTTCGAGCCTGACTTACCAATAGGGATTATCAGTCTACTGCAATCATCTGCAGTTAATGAAAGCTCTCTACACTGGTGAAGGTCGAATGCCAGTTAAAGCTTTGCCACAGGTCTTCTCAACTTTCCTCTGGGCTTCGAGCAGGCTGTTGTGATACATTGTGACTTCACACAGTGGGTATTAAGTGAGTTAATTCAAAGGAGCTGAAACCTCATTGATCCTAATTGAAAGCAATACACCCAACCAAATACTTTCCTACCCCATCTGCTCTGGCCTGCCACCAGCTATTCAATACAAGAGAATTAATAGTTTCAGATATTCTAACCGACCCAATAAAGGCACTCATTTAAGCAGGGCTGCATTAACAAAGTGAAAAAACAAGGGTAAAATGGGTTCAAATGGAGCATTTTACTCCTAGTTGGCTTTAACAAAGCTGAATAAGGCTTATTCTGACTTTTTATGTGCAAGACTTGATAAACTGAATGAGAAGGCACTCAATGATCAGCCAACGAGCATTGATGAATGGTCATTAAGACCCCCCTGCTCTTAGGGGAGACCCTTCCACAAAGTGGCACACCAGCTTGAAAGGGCGGACTCACTAATGTCCAGATTTCTCCGCTTGCTTGTTCCACTTTCAATTTCAGACCACTGGCCACCAAATGAGGCTGACATATTGGAAAATAATGTTTTATGGGCGAGTGGTAAAAAATAAAATGGAGGCATTAGCTCTGCTTTCAAATTCAAATCTGCTAGTTTTGTCAGACCCCAAAGGTCTTGATTTTCCACCCAGCTGGAAGCTATTAGTGTTTTCTAAAGGCATCCCACTGACAGGGCAAAGCTACCTAATGTGTGAGCTGTTGGGCTAAGGGAGATGGACCTCTCTTTTGGATGATTTCCTAACTTCTCATCACTTTGACAGTCAATTAAATAGATACAACACCCAATAAAAATGTACATGAATTTGTTTCTGCCACTGAAAGACATGTGAAACTGTATTAAGGAAAAGCCATAGCAGATCGTCTTCTGACAAAGATAAATCCAATGGTACTCTCGTCTGCCAGAGAAACAACTGGTTTATGTGGTAGTTAGGCTACAACAGAAGATACAGCCAACGACAAAGAAATGAATGGAAGAGGAAAAAAAAAAAAAAGTTAAAAAGTTCGCTGAAGTATTCCATAAAGGTAAGGGCCTACCTGTCACTGTGACGCCTATTTATATAAAGGTGTGGGTGTCAACAGCCAGCTACATTCATGCGGTTTCCCTCAACTACTTCCTTCTGGGGACACGACTGGCAAGTATTTGCACCTCAACCCCCAGCCAGCCCACAGAAGAGCTCGCAAGACTTTGAGGGATGTACAAACATCATGGGGTCAAAGGGTTATTTAGGACTGTCCAAGAGGACCTAAGTGCTGGCAGTAGGATGGAATCAGGCCAAAAACAAACAAACAAACAAAAAAAAAGCATGCCAGGTAAGGGCACCTGGTCTTCATAGGTGATTATAACAGACATCACAGAAGCAGAAAAGCTTCACTGCCTGGGATCGTTTGCAAGTAGACGACAAAGGGCCACACAACCCAGTGTCCCATAGAGAACACACTGCGTGGTCTATGGAGAGCTCCTCATCTACAGGGGCAAGTGGCAGGTGGAGGACTAGAAGTCATGACCCCTTCCCTTCACCTACGACAGGTCAAACTCAAGGACTCGGGTCGCTTTGATGTTTGTTATCTCCATCAGTTAGAGTGACTTAACAACCTGCACTCAAACTATAACTTGAACATTCCAATCATAATGTATTTTTGAATAACAGTCCCTTCCTAACCTGAGAAGCCAAACAGTCTCTACAGGGTTTTTTTTTTTTTTTTCTCCCTTCTTCAATGTCCACAGAATAAAATGTTACCTATATATCATTCCAACAATTTTTCTAGCAATATATTTGATTGGGCAAAGTATAATATTTTCTACACGGGAATGAAGAGATGTGTATTAGTAATGTAAGTACGTAGGGCACATGTATGCGGGTTTCTGCAAAATGAAATCTGTGTAAGATAAAATATCGCTTGCTGGAAATAAACAAAGTTTATATTTGTAATCATAATAAATTGTTTCTGACAGTGCCAATGCCTTTAAAACATCACCAGATATCTTAATTCTTTTCCACCAACAACTTTTGACTTTTGATGCCAAACATTCAAGAACAGTCTGAAATGCTGTAACAGCCTTAGCGCTTGCATTGATTGAATGTTATATCATTTAAATGCAAACTTTGAACCTAACTGATACCGTTAAATATGAATTACTCCCCAGGCACCAGCAAGGGGTTAAATGATTCTCACATGTTTAAAGGAAAACCCTTCCTTAGGAACCCACAAGGCTGAACACCAGCTATGTTAACTCTGCTTTTTTCAAGTAAAAAGCATTTTCATATAAAAGCAGTCAACCTGAGAAAGTACACACTTGCAGGCCAATCTGCAAATAAGTGACCATTTGCACTTTCCTCAATGGGTTGTTTTTTTTTTGTTTTTTTTTTTTCTAGAACAACTGCCAAAATCCCTCAGCTAATCTAGAAGACAACCCAACCACTCCACCCTTGGCCCTTATCCGTTTGACAAGGCCTGTAACACTAATATGGAAAACCTTTGTTTCAATGTCACCACCTCCCCATCCGAACGGGCGAGTTAGTTTTGTTAAAACGCGAGGGTTATGGCGTATGCTCCAATGAACTTTCCCTCCTCTCAGCACCAGAGACAAAACCCTGCACCTCTGCTCTGTGCAGGCAGCCATCTGGACAGCTTTCCCTCAAAGCCCAGCCCACACCACACTGCAGGCAAAATCCGAGGGCTCCAGAGCTCTGTGGGGCTATTCATGACATACCAATTTCACATTTTCTGCTTGTATGCTTGCAACAATAAATGCTAATGAGGACTATGAATGACAATTTTAAAGACAATAAAAAGGTCTCCAAATCCCTTGCATATGGAGACACTGTTTTCAAAACTTCACCTTCTGCTACAGAGCTGTTAGAGTCTAAAGAAGGGGGGGAAAAAAAAGAATAACCTAAGGAAAACAAGAAGATGATCAAAGCACAACTGAATCCTTAAGACTTCCAAAGAAAACAGTCCATGTAAGCCCAGGGAACAACAGATCTCACCACCCCGAGGAGCGGCCCTATAAATTCAGGAGGCACCCTTCGCCAATCCCTACTCCTACCTTTGCCTGCTGTAGATGTGCAGCTTCCTAGAAGCCCTTCCTGGTCGACATGGACTTTTGGGGAGCCTGGGAATTCTAAGGGCAGCAGTTGTCCAAAAATAATTATAACCGTCATCATCATATTTAACCACTCCACATATCCCTTAGATGATGGATGTCAACGCAAATTGCCTCGCTTCTGGTAACATCCTTTCTTAAAGACAATGCAATAATTCCGGATGGCGAAATTAAAAATCATGTTTATTTTCCTTTAAAAATGTTTCTGTTTTCCAAATCTTCGAAAATGAGCCCATATTCCATTTTGAACCAGGAAAAATAAAAAAAAAAAAAAAAAAAACCCAGCAGCAACAAATATTTCTTTCAATGCACTAAAAGAACAGAACAAAAGATAGCTACGTATTTTGACTTAGGTGGGAATTAAACCATTTCACACAACAAAAATAAAACAAAAGCTCCATCTTCCTATAAACTGTATAGAGGGTATCCTTTTCATTAACATGGATTAAAACACTTTCAACAAAATCCACCAGGTGGAGCAAATACACAGCAATAAAAAAAAAAAGTCCCAGAATCTTTTTCATCATGTTCTTCTCTCACAGGACTTTTTTCTTTTTTTTCTTTTTTTTTTTACCTCTATCAAACTCTCCACTTCTATCTCTCCATATTCAAATTATCAAAATCTATGCACACACACACACTCATTTGCCACATTTGTAAACAAATTCAAATGTACTCAGAAACTATTTTTAGCTACCGTGGATTCCATTACAAACTGTCATTCCAGAACTGCTTTATTTGTTCAGATAACATACCCAGGCACAGCATATCTGGTAATTTTTTTTTTTTTTTTATTATTATTATTTTTTTATTTATTTATGATAGTCACAGAGAGAGAGAGAGAGGCAGAGACATAGGCAGAGGGAGAAGCAGGCTCCATGCACCGGGAGCTCGATGTGGGATTCGATCCCGGGTCTCCAGAATCGTGCCCTGGGCCAAAGGCAGGCGCCAAACCGCTGCGCCACCCAGGGATCCCATCTGGTAATTTTTTTTAATTGATGCTTTACACTCCAACCCGACCGGGGTTCATCCTTCAAGCCCCTTCCCCACACAGGGCCAGGGAGACCAGCCCTGGAGTCAGGACACCCTTAAATACACTGACCCGCGGTTAAAACCTAGAAAACCCAGCTCGATCCCTTTACTCGGCATGAAAATTCAACTTCTCGCTCTTTTTATCCGGTGTGGTCTTAATGGCATACACTGAAATCGTATTAAAATTCTGGGATCCTGGGATCCCTGGGTGGCTCAGCAGTTTAGGGCCGCCTTCGGCCCAGGGCTTGATCCTGGAGACCCAGCATCAAATCCAACATCAGGCTCCCTGCATGGAGCCTGCTTCTCCCTCTGCCTGTGTCTCTGCCTCTCTCTCTCTCTCTCTCATGAATAAATAAATAATAAATAAATAAATAAATAAATAAATAAATAAATAAATAAATAAATCTTTAAAAAAAATTCTGGGATCCCATGACTTTTGTATGCAGTGAATATCCTGTTGGCATCCCAGGCTCGGCCCACAGTCGCCAATAGGATAGGGTTTCTTTTCCCCTTCTTTTTTTTTTTTTTTTCTCCTAGAGTCACTCGCCTCCTCCCCTTTTCTTCCTGCACACATCTATTTTTTTCTTTTCCTTGCCATTTCACTCCGTGCTGAGTGTGCACGTCTGCGCAAGGCACCAGCCCCGCTTGCTGCCTCCCGTCTTCTTCTGTGACTCCCGACGCCACCTGCAAACCACAACTTTCTCCATTCACTTCTCCGGGTCCCCCAAGCGTTTCTCACATTCGACGCTCCCGGCTGCCAAGGCTTCATGCGGCAAGTGGCACCAATGTGACTTGCACTTCAGCAAGCTCCAGCTGGACACAACTACCAAAAAGTTGAGGCTTGATAGGAAGGTGCCCAGCGTCTGCCACCTGCAGGAGGTCCCCGGTTAAGTGTTGACTGTGGCTTATTTGTGGATCTTTTCTTTTTATTATTTTTTTTTCCTCCCCATGTGTGTGGATGTGGCAACGAGGAGCGCCCTGCAAGATAAGGCACCGGCCTGACGTGTAAATAAACACGCGCGGGCCCGGGATGCACGCAAGGCTTCCAGCAGGGCTGTCCCCGCGGGTGCCCACCAGGCCCCGGGGTGCCAGCCCCCTCGCAGGATGCCCCGGGCTGGTCCAATTATTTAAATGATCATGTACTTTTGGCCCGAGTGGTACGTAAATGCACAAAGTAGCGATGTTACCTCCGGTTAAGCGCAAGAGGGGAGGGAAGCTTGCAGCCCCGGCGCTGCCCCAACCCCTTCCCCACGAGGGCCGGTCCTTTCCTGCTTTGCGAAGACTGGACGCAGCTCCCCGGGCCGGGCTGCTGCACACCTGCAGAGGTCTCCCCGCCACCCCCTTAACATCAGCCGCACGCACATCTGTGCATCCCGAAGGGCAGATGCCCTCCAGTCTGTGGCTCAGAATCCGACGGAAGTAGCTGGAAAAACCCAATCTCCACACAGAGAGTCCCCCCCCTTCCCCTCCCTTTGCAAGAAACCCCACGGCCAAGGCCCCCTCTGCACCCCCACCCGGCGTGCAGACATCTCACCGGCCCACACGGGGGATAGAGAGCGTGCTGGGCGTCCCCCCCGGGAGAGGACAGCCGGGTGGACTCTGGGCTCTCCCGGATGGCTGCACCTGCAAGCATCCCCAGGAATTCTTTATCCTGCACTGTCCTCAACTCGGCCACCCATCGCTGTCCAGATAGGATTCCTCGCCCCACCTCCAGCTTCATCAGGGGGTGTTGCTTTTCCCCCCAGCAAGTGTTCCAGGCCAAATTCAAATTCCCAGGCCCCAAGGGGGGGGGAGAACAACAACAACAAAAAACCAAACACCCCCCAAACTTAAAAGTGCTATCACCTTGGCTTAAAGATGGGCTGTTCCCCCAGATGGATTAAGATGCTGAAACTGCCTCACCCAAACCACCTGTGCACCACCAGATCCACACTGAGCTCCTAGGGAGCCTGATCTCAGACACCAGATAACCAGCCCCAGGAGAAGAAGGACCCATGGGCTCGGAGCAGCTCCCCACGGGTTAAGAGCTGCTGCCGGTCACAATGTTTCAGAGCCAGGCCAGGGTGTAAAATGAAAGAGCCCGATTTTGAAATTCATCCAAAAAATAAAAATAAAATTAAAATAAAAATTAAGCGTATCTGTCGGGGTAGTCCAGGAGGAGAAAGCAGGGCCACGGCACTGGCAGGAACCTCAAATTCCTGACCAAACCCTCTTGCACACAATGCCTCCAGAAAGAAAGGAACCCAGGGCGGGAGCCAGCCTGACGCTGGCGGACAGACAGGGCTGGCCTTGCAGGATGTCAGAGCGCCAGGCGGCTGCAAGAGATACTGGGTTTTCACACACTCCCAGCCTGACTGTTTTGCTCTTCAGGTAATTAAACAAGGAAGCAGGGCTCTGGGTCTGAGCCTGACCCTGAAGCTGTGGCTCCGTGGTTCTGCATATCAACTTCCGCAAGAACTGCCCGGGGCATCAACAGAACATTCTCTGCTCTCTCTCTCTTCTCTCTCTCTCTCTCTCTCTGTTTCCTTCTCCACCTCTTCCTAAAGCTGACCCAGAAACAAATCCTCCCTACAAAAACATCCACAGCAAGGTCTGAGTCTATTTGTCACAAAAAAGAAAAAAAGAAAAAAAAAAAAAAAAACCCTCTGTGCTGTGGCTGTTCCCTGTCACTAACCCCTGGATTTTAAAAAGAAAACAATAAAAATGAACCTCATGCAGGAACTTTGTAAAAATTCAATGTCACAATCTATGCAGAACACTGGTGCCTTGATTTAAGAGGGGGTTATTCAAAGGAAACAACATCCAAATAATAATCCTGGTTTTCTTTTGCACGCGTGCTGGAATAAAGTGTAAATCTGCAAATCAAAAAAAATTTTAAAAAGCTCCCCAAGACATGGTTTTGATAGTTCAGTTCACAGATGAAACATGTGCTGTGTGTTGTACAATTAATATATTGTCATTTTCAGTTTTTGATAATAGGTCTCATGGCACGTAAATACCACCTATGATCTGGTTTGGGAGGTTTCTTCGAAAAACCTCATTTAAACAAAACTGTATTATTTGTATACAAAGAAAGAAAGTCACCAGCAAAACTCAGGAATATATATATATATATATATATATAAAACACACGCACACAATATCCCTCAGAAGAAATGAAAGTGGGACACTTATACACGCACATACGCACACACATTAAGCAATGATTAGAATCACATAAATAATATATTCTTCCTTCATCTCAAAATCCATAGAGTAAAATATTGGCTGAAAGAGACAGAGACCAAAGGAGAGAGGGATACAAAAGCATGCCTGCTTGTCTGTGTTCAACACAAAGAACATTAAATGAAAACAACTGGCATGCTGCCAAATTCCTATAGAGGCAAAGAGATTCAAATAAATTGATTTCACGCATCACACTGACCTGGGATCAGTGTGCAGTGCTACAATAAGCTCAAAGCTCCATGTGGGGTAAAGCCCATTAATGCTATCAGACCCCTCGAACATGACCAAGAAAAACTAAAAATAAATGCAGACGCTCTCCAAAACCAGCAATTTTGCTTGGGAAAATAACTTTCCTCTTCTCCTAATAAAGACGGCCAATACCTAAGGGGTCAGAGCACCATTCACATTCAGTTTTTTGTTTTTGTTTTTTAAATCGCCCTGTTTAAAAATACAAATGTGGCTACTGAGACCCATATCCCATGTATGACCCATGTATAAATCGGGACTACGTAATTATGACACCCCAGACGGGCACACAGACACACACCACCCTGCAACAGAAGTTTCTTCCGTTTCCGTCCTCATTGTGTTGGTCCATGCTATTCCCCTTGTATCTTTTAGACCAGCCAATGGATCTTTTTGAAAAATTATTATTATTTTCAAGTATGACAGCTACTGGACCCTTCTCAGTGTTTTCCTTCACTAAGAGCAAGCACTTCTCCAGCTGTCCTAAAGCCGCCCACCCCTCAACAAAGGCAAGCCCTACAGGAGAGCAGCTCTAAACCACATTCTAGAGGACCAAGCGTCATACTTGTTTGGGGTATGCTTCAAATCCCTGGGGTGGGGGGGGGCACACACACGTGCACACACACACACACACACAGCACGTTGCCTTGACCAGCTTCCACCTACGCTGGTGGCTGTCCCCTGGGCATCATCCCCACCCCCACCCCACCCCCCAGAAGCAGATCTGTCTCCGGGTGACCCCGGCCCCCACCCCCCAGACTCCCCACACAGACCAGACTCTCTGGCGCCACCTCAGGCCGTCCTCACTTAGAGCCCCGACTGTTCACCTCCCATAGTTCTTTACTTTTCCTGTCTCCAAATTACAACCCCAGGAACACAATGGATTCCAGGTGTTTGCAAATTTAAAGTATATGATTTCTGTTCTCCATTTCTCCGGTCAACATGAGTCTGAAGCCCATATTTCTATATACCCATTACCATTACGAGAAAGGAAAACGAGGAGTAAAAGTGTCAATGCCACACACACACATACACACACACACACACACAAAATAAAGAAAACCCACCAGTTCTCCCACCAGTTATGAAATATATATAAGTTGCATGTGTGTGTGAGAGAGAGTGTGCGTGTGTGTACACATCCATCATTTTTTTTTTCAAGGAGGTACGCACACACACATATAGGAAAGAGAAAAGGAACTCGGCATGGTGTCTGATACCTGACCCTGACGCTCTCTCCATTCAGCATTTGCATAGGATAACAAATAACGTGCATTAAGTCATTTTATAATGTGTCTCGGGCATGCATTTTTTGCTTTTGCTGTGGACCTTCCACGCTGCATGGTGCAGGCCCAGCGGGCCCCGGCCAGAAGCCCACGCGACCAGAGGAGGATGGGATTGGAACGGGCTGGGGGTGGGTAAAGACCAGGACCCTCCGGATCTGCAACAGATGTTCAAAGTTTTAAACCCGATATCCCTCGCAATTTGTAATCCGCACCTTAGGTGATTTTACCATATTATTAAGAGCCCCCATAGAGACCCATAAGGCAAAAAGCAAAGAGTTATATCCTCTCTTAAAACAGTGCTTTCTTCTGATGGAAGATGAAAAATTTCCTAGCAGTGGCTGCTACTGCTGTTGTTGTTGTTGTTACTATTATTATTATTACTAGCTTCCTTGAAGACCTTCACCTCTTTCTATTTTTAGACTTTGGAAATCTAATCAACCAAGATGTGAGTTCCCCTAAAAGCGATTTTTAGTAACAACAGTACATGAGGTAAGAAGATAGAGACAGAGGTGAGAGATGGTTCAGCTACTCAATACAACTCAACGAATACAACTCAATGAACACATTGTTGAATGTACGGCTCTCACTAACTACTAGAAAAGATCATCATATGATGAAGAAGGGGGTGTGAGAGGAAGAGAAACACAGAGAAACTAAGCCACCATCGAGGCGACCTCAAAGGATTCTAATGATACGGAAAATTATTTCATTTTCTATGGTCTTTCAAAAACAAAAACAAAAAAACACCCTCGTTTGCCAACACCTTCTTGGAAACTTACAGAACCAGCCAATAAGGATCTGTAGGGACTGCGAGAGTAGATGCTGTGGGGTGGGCACCAGCAGCAATGTTTCCAGAACCATGGCCACAGATGGTAAATATTTTGCTACCCCTCTTTTCCATGCAGTCAGGCAGGCAGTCAAAGAACTTCAAACATCCCTTCCCAATCACTCGAGTGCCAACCAGTATTACACAACATCTGTGTTAACGCTCAACTTTTTCCTGGCACCGTTTACCCTGAATCGTCTGTGCTTTTGCACAAGCCCGCTAAACCTAAAACCGAGCTGGCTGCAGGATGCATCAACTCTCTGGAACCCACAATTCAGGGTTCTCCTGAATTTTGACATGTTGCAGGCTTTAAGAAGTCTCTTGCCAAATGGTAATAATATACTTAGTTTGTATTTGCTGTTTTCCTAAAGTTAGATTTTTCTTTTTTTTTAATGTGCCCATGAACATGAATTCTGCTTAGGAAACCACACTCGCTTAAAAGTTTAAAAAAGAAAAATCTAAATCAATCAGGAGCAATAATAAATTAAAAAGCACTTTTTCCCCTCTTTAGTCAACAAACTGTTTCAGAAAACACCATCTCAAGTTACAATAAACACAGAAATCATGGCATAGCTTTTACTCTTTAACTCCAAGTATTGCTCAGCTTATAACAGATGTATTATGAAACATGGCAAGAAGCACTGCAACAAGAAGAGGGTGGGAAAAAAATTTGGTACTTGATCATTTGAGATCTTCAGGCCCAAAGCTATCAAACAAGGGCTCCCACAGCCAGGCTGATTGATTGATCCCCACCCAATCCCACATCCAAAGACTTCAAAGACAATTAAAGAAAAAAAAAAAAAAAAAAAAAAAATATATATATATATATATATATATATATATATATAATACAAATTTAACAGGCACTAGAAGAAATAAGAAAAAGGAAAAAAATCTTCACAATTAGAATTTATTGGGAACATAGAATAAATTTCTTTTTTTGTTAAGTAAATCAAAATATTTGTCTGTTCCTTACCTTGACAATATTCAAAGTTCCCTTTTTTCCGGCAGTCACCTATTACTAAACTCAGTGCTCTCCAAGTGTTTCTTTTGACAGATATCATTCTCCACCAATCGCTCTGCTAATTTCCTCTCTCCTTTTCTGACTGGGACAGATATTATGTTCACCAGCCCAGAGATCAATCTTTTCTATTGACAACAACAAAGGGGAAAAAAAACGCATATATCACAACCAGTCTGAAGTATCACACCCGTCTACTTACACGATTATACTAGACCAGTTTTGTTTTGTTTGTATTAAGAAACAGACACAAGCTCTTCTCAATTTTAGAAGAATCCAAAACAATCCCCATTTTTCTCAGTTCCATAAGGACATGCTCTACTTCTCCCGTCATCTGACTCAAAGCTAGACACATTCTGAACCTGACAACTCCTCTTCCTTTAAACCGGTTTAGAACACAGGTACATCAATACCTTAGAAGAATGTGTTAGCTTTTACCTTGTTCAATAAAAAAATCAAATACTCTGTCAGATATTATGGTCCCCTTAGAAAAATGCTTTGAAACACTATGTGTTTGTTTTATTTTACAGAATTTTATGTGCATGTTAAATTCCATTTCAAAACAAAGTGCTGTCCATATTGCATCACCATTTTTTGAAAATTAAACATTACTATTATTAGCTAAAATAGCATAAAACAACTGATAAGAGTCACAAATAATCTATGGAGTCAACTAGTTTAAAAATACTAGTAACGATAATTATGGCTGAATCATTTTAGCAAATCAACAAACTTCTTCTACTTTCTCTTTTTCTCTAAAGCAATCCAAATTTTCTCATTTTTCCTGCTAGATTTGGCAGCTTTGGAATTCATCCATTCTCAAATATTTATTGAGTGCCTAGTATTCACCCACTGTCAGTACCACTACTATGTGCAGAAAAAGCATCCTTATTTAATTCTCATAATGTGTGCACTGTAACTCAAGCACAATCATATACACATATGGGAGGAACTCAGTAAATGTAAAGGAATAAAAATTTATAAAAGCAGTCTCAAAAAGTATTATTAAAGCTGTTGCCATTATTTTTTTTTTTAAGAAACCAAAGTACTCCCTAGAAATTAACATTGGTGAATATACTCTGATGTATCTACACAAGCAGATTTTACTAAATAAATAAATGCACACATACAGATCAATGCCCTTTTAAGCCACATTGTGATTCTGTATCATGCAACCAGTTCTTATTCCTCAGGGTAAAAATTAAATAAACGATGATTAGGAAAAATACAATATTAGACATTTCTTAGTTGAAACTGCCTTGAAGCTCAGCAAAGATCACTAAAGACAATTGGCCAAAACTTGGAAACATTCAGTTTACCATGTAACCTAAAGATGATAAAGCAAACATTTCCACAAGAAAATGACCAAAATGCATAGATACATGTACACGTATGTAAACAGTCAAATACCAGGGGTGAGGTAGGGTGCAAGAAAGGGAGACGGGAAGTAAATACATCTAGATGTCAAATGATTATTTCAGGAAGATGGAAATACGGCTAATTTCCTACACAATCCTGTTTCCAATGTGTCTATACTGAGTAAAAAATATTTTATCAATAGAGAATAAACAACTATTATGGGGGGGGAAGAAGAAAATAGAATTTTTTCTTAGATTCAATAATATTTTGTAATATTTTGTGCTTCAGCAACCACCAACAAAAGACATCAGAGAAACTGATAAAACTGGATCATGCCTGTGTGGGTCACAGTTAATAATCTCCACTGAACAAATGGAAGAGTCAAAGCACATACAAATACCCTAGCGTCTAAGTCTATTTCTTCCTTCTCATGACTGCTAAATAAGTGCCTAATATCTAGATTTACTGATTTAAAAAATGGTGTAGTAGATCTCAGTTTTGAGGCACATAAAATTACCATGTGGATAAACTGCCTTTAAAAGATAAGTTTCTCAATTATAAATGACCCCTCCTCCCCCATGTAGAATATACTGTTTCACTTTTTAACTTGTGTCTCTTTTAATCAGAATATTCTGAAGCCAATGGAGAAAAGCTGGCAGGAAGACAGTTGTTACAAAATATTTCAAATGTGCATGTTTATAACTTCTCAAATGTTAACATGGCAGAGAAATACACATTCAAGTAACATACAATGTGAACCTAAAGTTACCCATGAGGATTTTGGCCACTGAACTATTTTACATATGAAACACTGTATCATAATCAATAGAATAACCAAAAAAAAAAAAAAAAAAAGAAGACGAAGAAGAAGAAAAAGAAGCAACAGCAGCAGCAACAGAAGCAATAGAAGCTAATGTTTAATTTTTTTTTAAAATAATGACTTTGGAGTATTACACTTCCAATACATTCAAAGAAATAATAATAAATTAACAGTACCGAACACTGTGAAATAGATACCCAGATATCTGCCATACATACTCCCCACTGAAGTCTGTATCCCCTGCAAAGGACAGTAAAACGTCCTTTCTCTCTTTAATAATTGCTTTGTTCAGATCCTCAGCTCTCCAATTTGTTAAACACCATGATGAGGGGAACATACCCCGAGAAAAGTTTAAAAGCTAAACTCCACCAAGAGTAGAATGCCTCAAACAATTTGTAGTTCTACAAGAGTGTTATTAAAAAGGCTCAACATGTTGTATTACCATGGAAATTGTGGAAAACATACATTCCCAAACAAATATTACTTTTTCTCAATGGTATGAAGTAATGAAAACCACATGTGTAAATCTGCGATCCGTGCAGTAGTTCAAGCTGCCGCTAATAGAAAATACAGAAAGTGAACTCTGCTATATAAAGGATTCTTGTTACAGAAATATAATGTGAAAACCAGATGCAGACAGAAAACCTTAATCACAGATGGGAATGTAATCACTGGCATACAGAATACTTTTTTGATCAATCTTAACCATATGCGCAATGTATTTATTTTCTAAGGAATGCAATAACTTGAGAGAACCTTCTATTTGAATTCAGTTAACCTCATATTTATAATGCTTTTATCTTACTCCCCCATCCCTCCAATGTGTACACTGAGCCAAGGTTTTAAAAGGAAGAGTTGCTAGCCTTGGCAAATCATTCTTGTATCAGTTTATCTTTCAAAAATTTAATAGGATGTAAAGACTACACACATCAGAATCAACCTCAAAAGAGACCAAGTACAGTTCCCCATTACGGAGTTTCTCAGTCACCGCCAGGAATCCCTTCACCGCCTAAATACATTTCTCTAGAGAATTAGATCAACATTTGGGGTAATTTTTCCTTTAGTAAATAATATGCGTATCGTTATTCCACAAATGAACCTTTTTAAGCACACTTCTTTATCAACCTGGATTGAATCAGACCTTAACTTTTCTCTTTCCTTTCATAAAAACATTTTATAGCAATAAAGACTGGTCCTTTTACGTTAATAAAAATACAATTACTTTTGTATTCCAAGGGGACCATCACAAAAGGAACCTGTTATATCTAGTCTCTGACTTAGAAAATATTACCTATTTTAATTAAGTACAGTCCCTGACACTGGATTGTAGCTTACCTTCGTCAAGGCCTCCATGATCTCATTGGTAGGACAATCCTCCTGCATCCCCCTGATCCAGAGCAGTCAACCAGGCACCACGTATGCCACACGCTAGGATGACGCTCAGTTTCCAACAGGAAGTGATTGGGACATTACGATATCTGGGGGTCTGTCCCTCATCATAGTCACATGAAGTAAACCTGAATATCCCGGCTACACAAGCTTCCTTAAGCTTCCATGACAAACTCATCCAGGTTCTCCTCCTTTCTCCTAACTACCCATCCCAACGTACACACAGAAACACACAGTCCTCAAGTCTTGTGCCATTCGGATCTTCAAGACCCTCCATAATTTGGCACCCTACACATTTCACCCTCTGTTCCAACCATGCCCTTCCAGGAGCTCTTTCCTGGATAACCCCCTCCCACCCCCCCATAGAATCCATTATCTCATCTTTATGGCTTTATCCACCAACCTCAGAGGCCTCTTCTCAGAGGCAGTTGCATGCCCAGCTCCTTCTCAGACTCAGGTTTCATTCAAGTATAACCTCTTCAGAGATAATTTTCCAACCACCCAAAACAAAAATCTCACCAACACCACCATTCTAACATTGATTTTTAACTGTCATCGTTGCATTTAACACGATGTGGAATAATCTTATTAATATTTTTACTGCCTGTCTCCCTCTCCCATCCCTACACTGTAGACTCTCGGAGAGCAGTGGTCTTGTCTCTTTTGCTCATGCCTCTATCCCCCATACCTAAAACTGTACTTGCCACAGAGCAGTAGCCCAAATAAAAAGAAAAAAAAACAACAATGAAATTCACCTACAGAAATTCTGTAAAGCCTGATTCAATCACTATGGCCTTCACAGACTTTTTCCTGACCACTCCTGAGGCCCATGGTCACTGTCCCTTCTTTAACCTGTAATAGCATTTTTGATCCATATCAGACTGGGCAGTATTTACCTGACAGATATTGTTCACTTGAGCCCATTCTCATCAGTACTGTACACATACAGGCCTACATGGGAATCATCCAGGGCAACTTGGGCAGTGAGGCCAGCATTTCCACCCACAATGAGCAACAGGACACCATGAGTAAGAACCACAGCACTGGGATGCCTGGGTGGCTCAGTAGTTGAGCATCTGCCTTTTGCTCAGGTCATGATCCCGGGGTCCTGGGGTCAAGTCCCACATCGGGCTCCCTGCATGGGGCCTGCTTCTCCCTTTGCCTGTGTCTCTGCCTCTCTCTCTGTGTCTCTCATGAATAAATAAATAAAATTAAAAAAAAAAAAAGAACCTCCTTATAAATCCATACAACCTATAGGAGTAAATGCACTGCACTGGTTTTTACACGTGGGCTTCTCTCCCAATTGTGTTCACCAATCGAGTTTCCTGGGGTAAGATAGAGATCTCACCTTATTCTCTCTCTTTATGCCTTCAGACCTACCCGGATGCACTTTACTCATTCTATTGCAAGGGCCATGAGGAACAGGGGCCATGTTTATTCAACAGTTTTCCTACCCAGAGCCTAGCACAATGCCTGGCTCACCCAGTATCCGCTGAGGGAACAAAGGAATAAGTGATAATCCAATACTATCTAGTCTTTCCTCAAGCCCTTTTCTCTTATGGCGGCAATGAGGCATTATTTTAATATCCTTCAAATATTATTTTATGGAATAAATTAATCAGAAGGCAGGTGACCAATCTACGATTTGTTTTTAGTCAAATCAGTAATGCAGGATGACCCATGAGTTAACCAACCAGGCAGTTTTAGACAGTACAAGGCTCTTGAGTGTCTCCTCTGTTACAGATATAATTTAATTTTCAATAAAACAAAATATCCTAAAATGGCAGTGGCCTACACGTATACTAACCACTTAGGAGCCCTCTGGATGCATGCTCTGGTGGGCTGGAATCTCAGCTTTTACACTTATCAGCTATTTGACCTTGGACAAGTCACTTAACCTCCCTGAGCTTCAGATGGAAAGCTCTAAAGTAAGATGGTAATACCTAACTCACCAGGATGATATGAAGATAAGAGGAACACTTATAAAGTGCCTATCTTAGTGCCTCTATTGCAAGCACTGTTTTATCCCATGTGCTCAGATCCCATCATCTGATAGTAGAAAGCTGCTAATACCTATTTTAATATTACGGTTTAAAGCATTAAAATAAAAGCATTAGGTCACAACTCACAAATGACCCAGTGTAATCATAATTTTCCCCTTTCTGAAAGTCACTACTGTATGAATAGTGATAAAAACATTTATGATCAGTCAAGAGGTCCAAAATATGTGGAATTAAACCACAGGTCCTAAAACATTTTGCAGTAAAAAAAAAAAAAAAAAGAAGAAGAAGAAAGAAAAGAAAAGAAAAAAAAAAAGAAAGAAAAGAAATACCACAAACTAATGTTTTGTGTTTTAATTTTTTTCTCTCTCTCCTCTAATTTCATCTGTGGAAGATCATCTTTGGGGGGGATAAGAGAAGAGAGAACCAATTATTTCCAAAGACTGATTTCTCCAAATTAAGGCATCTATTCCATGTTGGCAATTTTCACATGAAAGAAAAAGTATCTTTGAAGAGTATCTGCATTCATGGTGGACGGTCACACGTCTCAGAAAGGAGATCTACAACCGTCCAGCTGCAGATCCGGTCTGGTGGCTGCTGCTGCTCCTCATCCACTAACATCTCTCTCTCTCTCTCTCTCTCTCTCTCTCTCTGAGAAACTTACAAAACTGTGGCATTTTTTTTATATTCTAAACAGTGACTTTCCTAAGTGCAATAACGAGTCTTGACAATTTTCCATTTTAACTTTAGTAGCATTCCCACCTGCAGTCAGCGTGGTGGGCCCTGCTCATGGGCCACCTCCCAGGTGGTAGGACTTGAGCTGCAGGAGAGCCCAGGTGCGTTCTAGACCAGAGAAGCCTGGGAGTCATGGAACCTGGGTTCCGACCTGGCCCAGGGTGACGTCGGGCAGGTGAAGAAACCTCTCCGAGTCACTTAGAAAATGAGCTCAGGCCCAGGTGGGGGTTAAGGCAATATGTGGGCCTCGTCCCGTGAAGACCTCCCAAGTGCCTCCTCCCCACACCTGTGCATCTGAAACTGCTCGGCCACCTATACTAAGCAACTGAAGGCTGCTCTTCTGAAATGATCTCTTCAAGTGACCATGTTACCTGGACGGAAAAGGGGACACTTCTCACTCACTTGCACATTCTGCATGATGGATCCATCATGCTACCCAGTGCCTTCCCTGAGGGCCAGCTCCTCAAGCAGCAGAGCGGTTGGGATCCCATACAAGGATAGGAAAGGTAAGACTGGGGGTGTAGGGTGATAGTAAGGGGTGGAGAGGTTTTTGGGGGTGAGGGGGTGCTCAGCCAGCAGCGGATCTGTCCAGAAAGTGGATCTGGGCAACCCAAGGACAGAAGAGAGCCCCTGGCAACTAAGGGATAACCTGGGGGGACAACTGGGAGAGGAGATGCTGCGAGCCACCACCGCTGGGCCCCTGATCAAAGGGACAGTCCCAGCTCATAAATGCATCTAGACACACGATAGTTTCCTTACAATATCAGGGAGCTCATCCTTTACGAAAAGTACATTTGTGAACTTCGGGGCTAAAAAAAGTAAAATAAAACAGGTAAAGAAGGGCATGCAAGGGATTTGACCCTTTCCCGGTCTGCCTGGAGCTGATGCTGCACCTGGGGTTTGTTTTGGTTTTGCTTCTTTGGTTGCTGAAACTCCAAGCCAAAATACAGCGGCAATAAATGGTACGTTCCACGATGAGAGAACACAATGGAAGGGGACCAAGATAGAGACGGGGAGAGAAGCGACATGCTGTTGAAATCAAAGATTTCTTGGTCTTAGCAATGACACATTTCAGAACAGTACCAAGTACATAACTTGAATTCAAGAAATAGGCTTTCAAAAAAATATTTAACTTAATAAAGCATCAAACAGTACCCCAATCGTTCCAGACGCCTACCTTCAACAAGCTTACAAGCCAGCAGAGAAGTCTGAATCACATGGACAGTAGCAAAGAGTTGGATGTGATAAATCCAAGCTTTGAGGAAGAGACGTCCTGAAGGCTTCAGAGAGTAGTTTCATTTGAGACGTAGATGACAAGTGTGCTCCCTGCAGAAATGGGTCTTAATTAAGGCTGAGATAAGAAAAGTCTAGCAAATCAGGGTGTTGGGGGTCTTGAACATCTCTATCTCCCCAGATATCAAACAGGACCAGACTCTCCAGTAAGCATTTGCTGAGTGAGGGTGACAGACAAGGAACATCCAGAGAGAAGAGAAGGTTCTACAGGGGTTTTCTAGAAGAGTGGCGGGCAGGTCCAGGTGGTCAAGTCGGAGTCTGAGAGTAAGCAAGACTTTATCATCCATGGTTATGCTCCAGACACACCTCATGGAATTCTCATGACGGCCGCATGAGGTCATGCCATGATTATCCAGATGAGAATTATCTCCAGATGAACAGGGGGAGTAGAAGCAGATTCAACAACTAGTAGCGCACTTGGGATTTGGGCCCTTTCCCCTCCACGCTCCACTGCCTATTGGCAGAGAAGAGAGGAGCATCTCTTTGCCCCCCAAGCACCACTCAACCCCAGTCCGATCTGTGGTCTCTTAACTTTATAGCGAGTGAAACAGGTAGAAGATTTGCAAGAGGGCTCAGAGGACCGAGGGGACAAACAGGTCTCCCTCCAACCACCAATGCCTGGGCCTCACTTTCTTCCCCAAAGAAACAACTCTGGTCAGATGCTTGTACCTATCTTCACAAGTAGAAGCATATGCCTATCTATTTGCTTTTCTTTTTTTTTTTTTTGGACAAATGTCACATACTGGACACACTGTTCTGCTCTCCGCTTCTCCCATCTCACAATGTATCTCAGGAATGATGGCCTCTCAACACCTAGAAATTGGTCTCATTCTTTTAAACACTATTGGTTGCTTTTTATGCTGAGGTCCTTTTTTGACTGCTCGTGACTCTTCTGGAGGACAACTGACAAACGGTCTTAAAACGTTCCATTCTGACAGATTTTATAACAAAATCACGAACGCCAAATCTGCTTCAGGTTCAAGAAGTAAAAAAAGAGAAAGAAAGGGCAGGGGGAGGGGCACCTGGGTGGCTCAGTTGGTTAAATGTCTGACTTCTGACTTCAGGTCAGGTCATGATCCCAGGGTCCTGAGATCAAGTCTGTGTCGGGCTCTCTGCTGGGCAAGGAGTCTGCTTCTCCCTCTTCCCCTCTCCCTTTGCCCTACCCCCCCAGCCACTCATGCACACGGTCTCTAAAATAAATAAAATCTTAAAAAAAAAAATTCTCTCCTCCTCCTTCGGCCCCTCCCCTCCTCAGTAAGTAAGTGAGTAAATAAAGAAAGAAGCGCCAGTATGTTTGCAAATTAAATGATACTGGACAAAACACGGTAAAATATCCTGCAATAATATTACCTTGATGAAGCAGCCCCAAAAGTCCTGAAACTGGTAGATTTTGGTTGTTGTTACTTTCAACAACTAAAATCCCTTCAATAGTGGAGATGATTAGCAAGCAACTTAATCATAAGGATTTAATCAAGGGATTCCTTTACTTCTCCAATAGGCGGCCTCGTTTAAAAAAAAAAATCGTGGTCCCTCATATGACAGTAATTTGTTTACTATCAGCTGCCTGTAAAATAAATAGACAAGTTTCTAGTAGCTCAGTAAAACTGCAATACATATTTTTGTTATTTTATTTTCATTTTTGTGATTTTTGCTTAAAGTATATTTGAAAACTGTCATTGCATCGTCTGCAAGACCACACCGGGAGTACCTAATGAATGAACGTGGGTTCAAAGGCCCCTTGAAACAACTCTCACTCCCCATCCCCACAAAGCCTGCCCCAGTAGAAAGGCAAGGGGTCCAGACCCGGCCCACCTGACCACCTCTTATTCCCCGACATGGCCCAAAGGTACCTACAAAACCAGAAGGAACCTCAGAACAGGTTAAAAGTCACACAAGAAGCCAAAGCATGTAAGGGAGCCAGGTCCCAGAGAGATCAATAAAGACCCTCATGCAACCAGGACTCTTGAAGGCACACCTGCCACTTCACAGCCCTATCACCATTTGCAAAAGTGGCTAGAACACAAGGACCCCCGGGGCGGGGCTGTCCAAATGGGCTGGAGGCCTCTTTCTCAAGGAGGCCCCTGCCTCTGGGGTCACAGGAGACTCTGAGTTCACGAGGGGTAGGGAAGCTGCTCCTTAAACATCCAAAGGGATTCTAACCTCTGGCAAGCTAAGGGCGCCTGGGGGGCTCGGTCAGTTAAGCATCCAACCCTCAATCACGATTTGGGTTGTGGGATCGAGCCCCGAGCCCCCTACATAGGGCCCAGCGGACGGTGGGCCTGAGACCCTCTCTCTGTCCAACCCCCCCGCCCCCACTCCAGCTCCTGCACACTCACATGCTCTCTCTCTCTCAAATAAATAAATAAATCTAAAAATCAAAAATTCTGGCGAGCTCAGTACCCTGGACACAGACTCCACGTGGTCAACTCTAGCTTCTCTAAACGCACCCCTACGACCGAGTTCTAACGCTTACCCCTCGGCTGCGTCCCACACCTCTGCCTCTTTCTTTCCATCCCACAAACTCAATCCTGGTCATCCTGCTGCCAGAAGCTTCCCACTTGGCCTTGGCCTCCGGGCCTTCCTCTATTCCGACCCAACCAACTGATCGCAGTGCAACCAACTCTTGAGAAACATAACTTTAACTGGGTCCATGGCTTCCTCCCCTTGCCTCTTCCCTTTGGTTTTACTGAGACCCCTTTCACTGGGGGGCATCCTCTGTCCCAATGAAGCCCAACTAGAAAACCTAACATACAAAGCAATTTGTCATCACAGCAGAACTGTTCTGGTTTCACAGGGCTAAGACCAAGGAAAGGGTGCAAACCCAGGCGGGGCGCCCCTCATGCCCCGTTCCGCCCTGAGGGGGTCTCACAGGACAGTTTTCCAAACTTCTGGCTTCCTCAGAAGATAAAGCTGAAATCGACACGCTTCATAGACAAGACACTTAGGATCTTTCTGCTTATTTCCCAATAATCACCCTTGGGTCCTTTCTGATACAACCACATTCTTCAATTCACTCTCCACCCCAAAGGCCCTCCGAATGCCTCTTCCACATCTGGCTTTCTGCACTCCACATTCCTACTTTACAACCCCCCACACCACCATTATAATAACTTGACTTTGATAAATCCTGTCTGAAGACAAACTGAAATTCCAACTCACTCCCCTCCTCTCAAATCCCATTGACTGTACCATTTAAAGCGGTCAGGCCGTTAAGCCTCACCATCTTATGTAGCAATTTTATCTGTCCTGGGTGGGCTCATCACTCAGTGGGACTCAAGTACACACTGGATCATATGTATACCCCCTTTATGTATACAGTATAGTTGTACGCAAACCTACTACTTAGCCTGTGTCTCCATCCTAACACATGGCTTTACACGTAGTAGGCATCCGTTGATTCGTTAATTTATTAACTCTTGCCAGCCAAGAGTAGACATGCCTTCTTCCAGATACTCTAAAAAGGGTCATTGCCAGGACTACCCAACGAGCATACCCTTTTCTTCAAACAGAGGAAAAGTAGGTTTAATCGGTTGCCCATTTTACTCCTCCTCGTTTATCTTTTTCTCTGCCATTTTATACCCACTCCCTCTAGCCGACTCAAAGCTTGCCTTGGACAAGTTGGTGGAGACCGATCACACTTACTTTCCCTTTAGACCTGAACAGACCTACCTCTCCTTATTTAAGCAAGAGGATGAACCTTTAAACAACTGTCCACCTTTGTTTCCCACGAGAGGTCAAACACGGATCTCCCCTCTATGTAAATCTAGCTGCAGATGAGAATGAAAATGTGAGACAGGTAGGCAACGGGGGTGGAGGAGAGAAGACTGGCCCGACACATGATAAAAGTTCCAGAATCCTAACAGTCACTTAAAGAGAACACTTCCAGGGGAAGGAGGATTACTGTGTCAGTCTGATAAACACCACAGTTCCAGTCCCAATATCATCTGCTGTTCTTCCCAGCTGTGTTTGCTCATCACTGTGTACATAACATATGCATAGATTCAGAAAATAAACTAGCAGTCTTTCATGACCTGTCTTACAGCTCACATCTTCCTAGATCCTGAGGTTAGGGAAGGGAGTCCAGTCCATCGAGTTCTAACCAGAGAGGCCCACCCGCTTTCTAAGACTTTGTCCTTAAAGCACCACCTGTGCCATGCTTAGAACACCTGCCAGGGTGGGGGTGGGGGGGAGAGGGGTTGGGGATGACTTTCCAATTGTGGGTATTCTCTTTGCCAATAGGATGTGCGTTGAGAATACTCTCTGCAGTGCCGCTGTGCTGGCTCCCTGCACAACCCGACACCAGCCCCTACAGGTGTCATGTCCTACCTACTTCCCTGATATCTCTCGGGTCTCCTACCTGAGCATCACCGGGTGCACTCCCTGAAAGTCTAATGGAAGGGACCTCCCGAGCCCTCCTTATAATCGCATCATATGCTAGTTTTCCCCCCTGGTGCTGTGCCAACCGCCTCTAGCTCATCACTGCTCCGGCCTTGTTTCTTCTCATTTCACTAGTGCCCACCTGGCTCTCGAGCTGCTTCAGTCAGACAAACCGCCTTCACCTCTCATGGCACCTTCTAATTTCTCGGACGCAGTATTAATCCAGTCGAGCCAGACTGAGCTAAGAGCTCACGGCACACACACACTTTGAAGATATTCTCCTCCGTGGCAAACGCACACACACAACACTTCAGTTTGGCCTCCCACTGAACGCTGAATGCCAACACACAACTCTCCTACGACCTATGAAGCAACAGTAATTCCTGTGGCTTCCATTTCTGACGACAGATGATGACATTAACATCACTTCCAAGTCCTGCCAATTGCGGATACTCCGAGTAAACAGAAGTTTCTACTGCCACCCTGGATGATGACAAGGGGCTCTCCTCCTTGGTCCAATCGGAAGCGTAAGAACGCCACGGCTTCTGAGTTCTCAAGATATCCAGCTCGCTTTCATTATTAACAGTTTTGCAAATTAGGATTAAACGTCCAATAACGTCTGAACTGTGTACAGACTAAAGTATGAAATCAAAAGGTTACTGATAATAATTGGGCTTTTAAAACCGACAGCAGGCTGTTTCTTCAGACAATGGGACAGGGCAACTTCAGTCCTTCCTACGTAGGAGCCCATTCCTAACCACGTTAATGCATCCTGGTTCAACAAGCTGTTACTTACCAAGCTCTCTCCAAAACATGGTCAAAAGAGGTCATTTTCTAAATTGCCCAGCGACTTACGTCCCAACCTGGAGACCGTGGGGTATGGCCAATGCCTCGTAGGACAACCAATGACCACCACACCAGCTTTTACCCACTCACCCCTGCCCCCAACACCAAGTTCATCTTGTCCAGCACCCATGAGGTGAAACCATCCATGGAGGCTCTCTTCCCCAAACAAAACCTGAAATCTTCAGTTCCTTCTCCCCATATAAACAGACTTGTGCCTTCTTCATTCACCTTTTACAAAGGGATAGTAAGTCAGAGCTGAAGGTTCAGTCATCTAAGGTCCAGGATGTGTGGAAAAAACGGCCCCCTGTTCTCAAGGCCACTCCTTTACAATGGAGAAGGGTAAGGCGATCGTGACGTCCTATACTGGTTCCATCTCCCAGCCATATGGAGGCGAGGAGCGCCCCCTATCCCCCTCCACACCCACTCAGAATTAAAAATTAAGGATTTTTTTCTTCATTCACCTTACCATGGGAAATTCCTGAAAGCCTACTTCGGCATCACACACAGACTCATACATAGGAGAGCTGAGAAGCCTAAGGATCACTGAATCTGTCCTTTGTTTCACTCCCGAAGAACGCACCTGAAGGGTGGCACGTACCCCAGGCCATGCAGCAAAGGAGTGACTGCACTGGAAGGGGAACCCCAGTTTACTCATGAGTTGGGGGGATGCACACGCACCGTGTACTTCTTTTTATAATACACACCTTTTTTTTTTTTTTTTACATTACGTAACTACACCTGCAAACTCCAAATGGTGCGTAACCCCTCTCCTCTTAGGAAATGCCCAGGAAGTTGGACTTGGCTGGTTGGAAAACCTGGAGATGAAAACACTGCCATTAGCAACGGGGAGGGACCAAACACCAGGGATGCGGACACTGGGCTGAAGCCAACTGCAGGGTGCTGACTGAGATCAATAAAGGGAACAGCCTGATTCCTCAAGGCTTCAGTGTAGCTCAGGAAGGTGGTATTCTGATGAGCGAACAGAATTCAGCAGTGGAAAAGCCCAGATTAGGACACACCGGGGGGATACACACTGGCATACACTTGGGTGCGTCCAAGGGTGTCTGTCGGCTAGTGATTCCTAGGCTGGGGCGAGGGCCCAAGACAACAATGGAGAATGTTATGGAGAATATGAAGCCAGGTGTTCAGAAAATAAGTCTCTAATTACTCGAGCTTGAACCAAGTAGGTAATTAAGTTGGGAAGAGGAGGGAAGCTCGGTTTTTCCATATCGAGGCAAAGGTCAAGCCAGAAGAGCAACTTCGGCCGGGCTTCGAAATGAAGTAAGGTGCTGCTTTGTCATCTACTTAAAATCAGCAATGGCACCACATGTGGGGGGTAACTCCAGGCTCACAGTACGCCTCTACCACTAGTCTGTTCCTCTTCTCTCTCCCAAGACCAACAACTAGGGGGCAGCTCTTGAAAGCCCAGGCACACTCACAAGTGGTCTATGACCCAGCTATTAAAAGATTAATGAATCTAGTCCATCGCATTCCCTAAGGCACTGAGAGGGGCTGAGATTGTAGGACAAATGGGAAATTTTTACATTTGTGGGCTCGTTCACCAAGATCTATGTTCTAAAGGCGCTATTCACCCCAACCGTGATTTGCCTTAGAGAGCTTGACCGGTATGAAATCTATGAAACAAATGCCTGCTTTATTCCCTCATGGGCTGTATTAGGAGGTAATCTAATTAGAACCGTCAAAGCAGGGGGATTTTTAAAAGTAGGTCTCTTACGGCCCGCGACTACGTTAGTGGATCTCAGCAGCACTGACGGTCTCAACCTTCTTCAAACAGGAGGGTCTCTCTTGCGCCTTAAACCTCAACCGTGGGGCACGACTGGCTCGGTGGTTCTGATGTCAGAGCCTGGGCATCATTTGTTAAAGCATGAAGGTTCTGAAGAGAGTCACAAGAACCCCCCTGTTGAGGCTTTCCAAAGTACTGAGGCTCCACCGCTGAATGCGGCCTCAGGACAAAACCATCTAACAACCGATGACGGGGTTGTGCCCGGGAAATACACTTTTCTTCCACGGGGATGTGATCCAGCCCCAGTTCTGGAGAGTGGCAAAGTAGTGGGTGCGGTGGCAGGGAATACACCCATGTGGCTGCCCCGGGCCTCTGAAGGACATGCCAGCACAAAATGCCACGGTTTGGCTTCAAACTGGAAATTAGGCTGCCTGAAAGCATCATTCTTGGGCTGGCCACGTACACGTGATCACAGGTTCCCACACTCCATACCGGTCCTCAGACGACCACTCCTTGCAGTTGGTGGTGCAGAATAAACATTGCGTTTCTTAAGATCCACCATCCTACTGCATCCCAAGGTCTGTCCTCCCCTTAATCCATTCTGGAGATACTCTGAGCTTAGCAGTGAAGAGTGTGCCCAGCCTTTCAAGGGTGAAGCCACAAGCTACACCGCCTCTAATTGATCCTAAGCAGTGATCACGTCTCAACCTGGACAAATTACTAGAGCCACAAGGCAACCCAACAGCAATTGTGAATAGAGTCAATATTGAACCCGATCCAAATTTCATCAGTCTTCCTTCCACCTTAAGTCTCTGTGCCCAGCATCACACGGCTAGCAAAGCCATTCGGGTTCTCATTAGAGGGATGAAGTATTCTGTTTATTACGATTATTTCAGATGCGTGTTAGAGTTTTCTTCTTAATTAATACTAGAGGATTTAGAAAGAAGTTGTCTTTCCTAGAAACGTCACCAGGAAAGTGCATCCAATTTTTTCTCTAATGTGGTGCTTTCCCTGTCCATAAAACTTATTTGATTAGCAGTACTATAGAAGCTAAGGCTTTTGTATGCAGGCACTCAAGCATAATTTAATCATTTTATTTAAGCATGAAAAAAAATTATTCTGAAAGCCCTGTTAGGTAAAATATCCCTGATTAGTTTAAACTTACATTTGCAGGTATATTAAAGGTGAAATAAATCACAGAATGCTCAGTATGTAACAGAACAGTGTTAACTTTGTTACAATAGTCAGCAATAAGTTAAAAATTGCAGTATTCGAGAATGTAAGGAATAGTTATCTCATTTTAAATAACTATATTTAAACAGATTATTTAAAAATGAATTTTGTTTTGTGTGGACCCTTTTTATATTACCAGGATTGTCACCTATGGAAACCTCTTTCATAGTCAAACAAGCTGAGGTCCTAATTGCATAATACCATTTATCTGCTGAGGATAAAAGTGCCAACAAATGAAAATGCACATTAAGCAAGAGATTGTCAGAATAGAAAATTGTCTTTTTTTATTTTTTTATTTTTTTTGTTTTTTTGTTTTTAAATAACCCACTCACACTAACAAAAGACTGCAGTAGCTTCCAAATTATAGGCTGTTATTTTTAGTGGAAGTAGTTCAATATTCATATTGGAGCAGATGTAGCAGTTTAACAAAACAGCTCTTCAAATCCTGCACAAATTGAAAACAGGAAAACTGATTGCATTTTCTCTTATCACTTTCCTTTTCTGAATTGACACTTTTGGCCTTCTGAAAATTTACACATGGCTTTCATCTCAACAGCACCTGCTGATCAAATAGAAACCTAACATTTTCATGAAAATGGTATAAAGGGCTAGTTTTGTTCTAAACACTGCAAAGGGCATCAGTTGCCTACTTGATGGCAACAATTGCTGTGTATAAAGCACATTCATAATAGTTTTATATTTTCATTAAACTTTTTTTAAAAATATGTTAAGTCCCTCCTGGTTTGTTTTTTCCCCCATACTCACTTCTGTATGACTCACATTTCTTTGACTCTATTCCATCTAATACTTAGTTGTGTTATGCAAAGACTATGCAAAATGTATACAAGGGTAGGTTTACACTAAGTAGATAAGGACAATAACTTACTATTTTCTCTGCCTCTGCCTGGAATGTACTCATGTTCGTTTTTACATGTTACTGTCTATGCATGCCTATGGGCATAAAATACACACATCCCATTTTCATTTTCCACCCGCCAAAAGGAATCCAGAAACAAAAAAGTCCAAGTCAGGCCCTATTCTGGAAGGGGCCTTACAGGTTCGTTTTTATCAGATAGAGATTTAGCAGGTGCCTGAACGTCTGAGCACCCGGACTGGGGAAGGGCAGTTCTCACCCAAGCACCAGCTGATAAACACCTAAATGGTGTGACCAACCACTCCCCGTAGACACCTCCGGAGGAGGTGAAGATCAATCTTGAAAATGGGTATTCTCGTATGTCCCATGTGCACGATTAATAGCTGGGACGCTTCTCAGATTTGTCAATAAAAGTGCTATTTCTCTGTAACAGCCGATTCTGGGTAAAATTAAAGATGCTCCCAAGCCAGGCTGCCCACCAGTTTCTTAGCCAAAAGAGCTCTACCCCTTGTGAAGGACTCCAGGCTGTCCGTCCCCATTCTGCCTGGGTGACAAGGTAACCTGAAGGCACAGATGACATACAGTAAAGCATGTGCCACTCTGGCCAGTGGGTCTGTGAATTTCAGTGTTTCATCATGCTCACTGAGGCAACAGCAAACCTGAAATGTCAATATGTTCAGTCAATGGAAGTGAAATAATGGGACTCTATTGTCTTACCCAATCGATCTGCCGCTGTCAACAAGGAAACATGCCCCCCCCCCACCCACCCAGCTTTAAACAAATTTTAATTAGGCTTTTAGTTACTGGATCCCATTCACCTAGGAAAACACCTATCTTGAGGACGTGGACGAGGCAAACGACAATTCTGTTCACTTTTCCCCATTTTCAGAACGTTACAAAGTTGACACTGTAATTTTTGGAAATACACTCAGGAGTCCATAAAACATGTTTTTACTCCTTTTTTTTTTTTTGAACCCACTCCAAGGAGGGGAAAAAAAAAAAAAAGATCCCGCGTTTCAAAGGCAACATACAAATCTAACAGGGCAGCATCAGAATGATGGGTTTGGGGTTCTTTTTTATTTCCTTTTTATTATTTTTATTTTTTTATTTTTTTGCTCTGAAGCATGCTGAACCCCTACCGTCAAATCGACCCTTAAAAGTAGTCTCCATCCATTCTCTTTCCTCCCTCGCTCAAGGACCACCGTCAGCATCAGCTCAACACCCATTCGAAACGAGCCACGCAAAACCCAAAGGCGAAGGACCAGTTCCAAAAGAAAAAAAAAAAAAGCAAGCCACTGCCCTTTCCGCTTGGCGGATCCAACCGACCCCCCCAGGGGTGAAAGGCAACTCCGGGTAAAAGGAGGGAGACGGAGCCTGAGAAGGGCCGGAATGGGGGGAGAGGGGGATGCAGGGGATGCAGGGGATGCAGAGAAGGCATCGCGCTCCTTCCATCTCGCCCAAGTTCTGCAGCCCTTCCCTGCACCCGGGGGAGGGGGGGGGACAGGCTCGCCTTGAAATAAAAATTAAAATAAACTCATCAAGTTGTGAAAGCAGCTTTTCCTCTCCCCCTCTCCAATCTCAAGGCTTCAGCATTTAGTCAATAAATAATCTATTGTGTGTGCCCCCCCCCACAGTCCTTTATCGAATCCCTTTACACCCACTGAGGCTGGCCCAAACTAAACCCAATTACAGATAAGCTCCCCCCCCCCCCTCGGGTCATCTCACCTCGCCGAGTCCTGTCTGGGTCGCAGAGGTGATGGGAGATAGCGGCCAGGCCAGGACTGATGCCTCCTCCTCACCCCGCACAACAAAAGGCAGATTTCTCTTTCTCTCTCCGCTAATCTTTAAATGTAAATTCTCTCCGCCAGCTAAGAGGAGCGACAGATAACATGTTACATCTTCACTTCTCCTGCTCTTATCGACTTCTGGATCGTTTGGAAAGGGAGAGAGAGGGAAAGAGAAAAGCAGCTCCCCCGCCCCCCCACCCCTGCGCCCCCTCCCCGCCTCCCCCTCCCCGTTCACGGAGATTACCTTCTGGCAAAGGAGCGCAGGAGAGGCGGCCGCAGCCGAGGCGGCACCCAGACCGCGGCTTTGTATTCATTAAACACACATCGGAGCTTATCAGAAGTAAAAGGCTTGTCAGGATGGCACATTGTGTGTGAGTGAGTGTGTGAGCGCAGGAGGGAGAGGAGAGGAGCCAACGTGCATCAGGGTGATTACAATATCAGCAGGGCCCAGATGGAGGCAGGAAAATAAACAGAGGGTGCGTGTGAGACGGAGCGGGAGAGGGAGGAAAAGTGGGAGAGAGAGGGAGAGAGGGAGAGGGAGAGAGAGGGGAGAGGCGCAGGCTGCAGAGGAGAAACCCAAAGGGATGGAGGAGGTGGGGGCCCGGGCCCCAGGGCGTGGGGAGGGGGGCCACGCGGCCGCCTGGTACCCCAGAGCCAGCTGGGGTGGGTGGGGTGGGGGGTGATGGCCTGGGGCCATCGCCCTGGACTGCCCCCTCCTCCAGGGGAAGGGGAGGAACCCAGGCTAGCAGACTGCCTCACCCCCGTGCCAGGGCCAGACTGCACCTCCGGGAGGACCTGTCAAGGTCGGGAGGGACGGGGAGCTCCCTCTGGGGCAGAGCATGACAATGAGACCGTCACCGCCTCCCCTCCAGCCCACTTGCCACAATTTGCAAGACAAACCTCAAGGAGCCCTCACAGCTCTCCCCGCGGTCTTGCAGACCCACCTGGAGGGGAAGGCCTCATCCCGCTGCTCCGCTGGCCCCAAAACCCAACAACCGCCCCCCCCCCACCCGCCGGCAAATTCCACCCCTCCCCACCCACACCAGCAGATGTAAAACAGCTTCCCTTGGGCTCCAAGGCGTCCCAGCAGAAGACTCCCGTGCAGCCGGCATCCCTGCGATGAGGAGGAGCACTTGTGATTGGGAGCTACAGGTGACTCTTAGACACCTGCTCCACCTCCAGAAATTGGGGGGGAGGAGGGGGTTCCCCTAGGTGTACATCCGAGAGTCTATTTGGGAGGTGGGAATTTGAAATCGAGGTAATCAATCTCGGCCTGAGCTGCTTCACAGCGCTTCACCCACCCAGGGCCCGAGAATCAATCAGGGAACCAGCAAGGGCTGATGCTCCTCCGTCAGACCAGAGTTCATCCTCCACCCCGTCAGGGTCAGGGGGGGAGATACACCTGAGTAGTCCCGTGGGAGCCCCTTTTCACTTTTAAATGCGCCCATCAGACAATCTGAACATCTGATCAGATCCTTAATGGAGTGCAGATAATGCAGCAAAGAAGGTTATTTTATTGGGGGGGGGGGGGCTGGCGCGAAGGGGTGTATTTGGTTGTGTTGTATTTCCAGGCATTGAAGCTTGGTTAAGAAGCTCTCACCGTAGTGTGAAGAGCAAGTTCAGAATGAAGTAGCCAATAAACTGCATGATTGTTCATGACATACCCTGTAGCCCCAGCCACAGTGAAAGTTTGGGTTGTAACACAGTTTATGGACGGGTCTTGGGGTAAAGGGACAAAATGGTAAAGGGCGGGGAGGGAAGCATGAGGCCAGCAGGAGAGAGGGGAAAAAAAAAAAGGAAGAGAGTCTCTTAGACACAAATTTGATGAGAGGCATTGTTTAATCAAGCACTCCTCTCCAAAACATTGAACCAAAAACCAGTTTTATGGGTAGTAGGCTCCCCACCCCCTGCCCCAACCCCATGCGCCCAGGCCAAGAAGAGAATCCGGAAAAATCTGACAGGTAAGGCAAAGTGAGCATAAGCTGGACGTAGGTGGGGGAAGGGCATGTGTGAAAAATCTTGTCATGCAATGAATGTCTGATAAAAAGGGGTCCGCCACAATCCTCCAGTAATCCAATAATGTGGAAAACCTCGTGGTATCACTGAGACGAGAACAAGGTAATATTTCTCCATAAATCTTCAAAAAGTGGCCAGGTTCAATTGTTAGAGAGGGGTGCGAGAGTAGGAAGTGAGCCATTTGGCAGGGCACATTACAAAATCAAGTGAACTTTAAATGGGTGAAAATCGGTCATTCTAACATGTTTTAAATTTAATAACGGATTTCTGGAGTATCATTTTAGTCCTCATAAAAGTTCCCCTTTCACCTTTTCCCTAGCTGTTATAGAGAAGTGCATTCAGAATAACCAGATGCAATCACACAGACCTTCCTCTTTATCACATTTCAGTCAGATCAATTTGGACACAGGCTACATGCAAAATGCCTGTAAATCCAACACAACTCTTAGGAAGAAAAAAATACCACTCACAAAGGCCACTGATTTTTCCATTACACGCTCTTTGGGAGGAAAAACCAAATGCTGTTTAAAAAACAAAAAACAAAAAACAAAAAAAAACAATGCACTACTACCACTCTCAAACCCAGAGAAGTCTTACATTTTTTCTTTTAAAAGCATCCAAACATTAAAGGCATGAAGAAAACTGTGCAAAAGCTCATCTGTCAATGTTCTCATTTTGTAAATGCACAGTATTTCTATTACTACCTTGTTTGTTCATTGACTTTTGGCTCACAGTTCTAGAAAAGATCAACCAATTCTCAAATGGGAAGAATCCATGACTCCCTTCCAAAGCAAACACTTTGCTGCAAAGCTTTCAATTTCAAAAAAAAAAAAAAAAGCGCAATATAATAATCAAGAAGTATAATCACAGAATAAGTGTACAACAGAAAGTGGTTTCTATAATCACAGCTGTCTTAAAGTCCAAGCTGGAGACTGGAAATCTTCATTTCAACTAGTTCTTTTCTTAATAATAGGTTACCTTCCTATAAAAGCAAGAAGTCCATCTGCCCCAGGCAGATAAGTTTGGAGGCATTAATTCAGATAAAAATCTAGCATTTTCTTTCTTTCTTTGAGTATGTGAATTCTAGTGTGCTATAATGTGAGAATTCCAACATATGACCATTATGGCATAATATCTCATTGCTCAGCTTGTCATTATTTCATTTGTAATTCTTATGTTAATTATGTTCATAATTACTATAAACAGATGTGATAGACATTCATGTGACCTTTTATTGCAGAATGCATTCCTCACTCGTTTTGCTTTAATTTCTCATGGATGTGAAACTGAAATGCAGGAGAAAAAAAAAAGGAGAGAGAGAGAGAAAAGCTCTCTACTTTTCTAAGGTTTTATGTGCCTAAGTTAAAACAAAACCTACCTCCTACTTCATCTGCATTTCAGAATCTTAGAATAGCCTTAACACTGGAGCTGCTTTACAGCACATTTTTAAATTGTACACTGAACCTCACTGCTGCCCACTAAATTGTAGCTCTGGATGCCAAACAAAGGCCAGCATCCATGTCTAAGTTGTTGGTCTTTTTTTTTTTTTTTTCCTCTGAATATCAAAGGTTAATGCAGCAGAATTGTGCTTCAAAACCAAGTGCCTAGCAGCTACATCCCGATTTATTCCCTCATAACTCAACCATCACCCTCTTTACATAAAACACATTTACAATAAAATCAGTATGGATTTCATTAGCTGAAAACCTCCTCGAATTTCATTTCTTTGGCCCTAATCTATAATTAGTGTGGACAGACAGGTGCAAACCCTTCTCTTCCACAGATGGCTACTGGAAATGGTGCAAAGTAGCTCCTTCTGTTTAAACAACACAGAGATAACCTGCTCTGTCTTATCATTTACAATTACCTCCATTAAACTGAACTAATGTTTGCTTTAATAAAATGCTCACTGTTCTTTAAACATTATTTAGGAACTCTTATATTAATGGCTGTAAAAAAGTGAAGTTGGAAGGTGTCTCTTTGGGTAATAATAACTTATTCTGGATAAAATGGTCCCACTGATGGATAATACCAGGTTCACAAAGGTGCTTTAGTGGATTTCACATTCGTTCATTAATTTTGCATAAATAGGGTCAGATAAGCTATTCTTAAAAGGCACTTTTAGGTGACGATTTGACAAGTGGGGGGGGAGGGGGAGACATTTTTCCTGAAGTTGCGAAGTATGAAAGGTTTCACTTTTTTCCCTATAGATTTTAACTTGTTAGCAAAGTCTACATAACTCTTAAAGTCCTAGACTGCCTTCAGAGGATATTTATGTTCACTTCATTATATGGATCTGTTTAACTTCTGATAGATCATTCTGAAAGTTGTAGGAGTTCATCATTTTCAAGCCACATTTAAAAAATTAACTATGAATGTAAGTGCACTCTGCAAGCACATGGTTAAAAATCACTCTATAATAAATAACTTCTATAAAACCAGAGACCGCTTCCTCCTCCTCCTCCTCCTGCCAGCCACAAAGTCTGTGCATCACTACATGAGGAATAAGGTGTCCATAAAACAAAGAACTTTTAAATGCCCAAACAGTAACAAATAAATAGCTTTTCTCACTGAACTTACATAACTTACAGTAATAGACTCCATCCAGTAAAATGCAACTGACTCGGTTTTTTTCACATGCAAATCCTGCAGGTGCCAATTTTTCAGACTGCTTTGCTATGAAGAGCTATGTTGCCTGCATAAAACCTCAATGAAGAAGGCTTTGCATTCAGTGCCTGTCAGCTGATGTTCATATCAAAGAAGTGAGAAACAGGATTTGACAGTGAAGAATGTCCTAAACTGACAACCACTGGCCAGCATTCCTATTGGAAGCATTTCTTTCTCGTGATCCCTTTTCAATGTTTAAAAAAAAAAAAAAAAAAAAAAAAAAGTGAGCCCCCCCCTTTTTTTTGGCTAAGCTTCTATTTTCCAATAAAATAAAATGATAATGGCACCTTACATTTGTGTACTTCCTTGCAATTTTGAAGTGCTCTTTCATCTGCAAACACTAAGACTAACACCCTCGATGGGAGAGCTCATCATCAAATACTAGCATCAAGAGCAATATTTCACTTTTCTTTAGGAAGGAAAAATTGTAAAAATATTTAAGAGCTTGCGGTTCTGTAACTGCCACACACACCATCCTACCCCCTACCCCCCTCCAGCAACTTGCAACTGACTAGTACAGTCTGCACTGGATTGGGAGGAAAATGCCTCTTATGGGCAAGGTCCTTGAAGAATCATTTTTAAAAAATCAAATTAACAGCAAGTATTAGTGGGTCACAAAGTGTACAAAGGAAAATATCATTTCAAAGACTTCTGGTCTGCTTTGAGTTGTCCAAACATAAAGGACAAAACAGACCATTTCCCCCACTGCTTCTATTAGGTATGAACTGGAGACGGGAGAAACTGCATACTCAAATTATTCCACTCAATATTTAGCTTTTCAAATAAAGTGCTGTCTAAATGGTTTACAACAAAATTATTTATGCTTAAACAAAGACTGTTAATATCAAGTTCTTCTCCTGGTATAAATCTTAGATAAAGTCAGTGTTTAATATGCACCCAGAATGGGCCGGATTCCTGGGTTCCTGGGCTGGAATTTTTTTTCTCTTTCGAAAGAATAAACCGAAGAAACATCAAATGTTAAATACAGTGTAAGCAAAGCAACGACAGGCTTCAACTTCGTCAGCATCCATCCTCGCTGCAAGAAAAGCCCGGGTCAAACTAAGATTCCCTGATGTATCCTGGGTGAGGCCGTCCGACCTCTCCCTTAAAAAATAACAACCAGTAAAAAGAAAGAAAGGAAAGAAAAAAAAGAAAGAAAGAGAAAAGGAATCAGCTAGCCCTATCTGTGCGATTCGAAAGCGCCCATAACATTAGTACCAAATTCGACTTTAAGGGGCAACAAGGAGAAAAATCCAGCGAATTACAGATTTGCTTCTGTTTGTCTGCATCACAGCTGACATAAACACCCAGGTGGGGGCTGCGAGGGTTTAAGAAACAATAGTATTTGTGGACCCTTCCTAAGGACCTGTGTGACAGGAGAAGCGGCACCACAGGACACTCACATGGTCAAGGCAAAACCCTGCAGTAAACTAAAAGGAGGCCCCCAACACTAACAAGCCGTTTATCACCGAGAAGCTGGTCAATTTGTATTCTGGGGAGTGTGGACTCCCTGGGCACAGACCCAGTTCCACTCCTGTTCCATGCAAAGGGAGGGGTATGATCATAAAAGCCACTGAGTGCACTTAAAACCCGTACAGATGTTTAAAAGGAGCCTAAGAGTGGGGAAGGGGGGGGGAGGAAAAAATAAAAGAAAGAAAGAAAAAAAACCCTGCAAAAACAGATCTCAGCTCACAGAGAAGGTAGAAAGAAAACCGCTGCGGTCAGCAAGCCGACCTTTACCGGGGGATAAATCAATTGGCAGCAGCTGGTGGGGGGGGGGGGGGGGACAGGCAGCCCCTGACACGCAGGCCCCGGGCCGCGTCATTACGGGGAAGCCAGGTTAAAAATTCGAGGGGGCTCCGGGTTACATTAGGGACGTGCAGTTGGCCTGAAGGAGCCCCTGCAGCTCTCCCGGCCTCGGTGGCTGCGCTGCAGGACCTCCTCCTCCTCCTCCTCCACCGAGGGACACGAGCCATCCTCAGGGCGACATCCTGCAGCCCCCCCCCCCGGAGGCAGCAGCCAGGCTGGGGCGCGCGGGGCTTGGAGGGGCCCGGCCTTGGGGTGGGAGCGGGGACGAGGCCAGGCGGCGCGGCCCGGGAGGAGGAGGGCGCGGGCTGCAGAGCCCCCGGCGGAGCCCTGAAAGCCGGAGGGCCCGGGGCGGGGTGCTGGCCCGGCCGGTAAAGGGAGGGAGGGAGGGAGGGAGGGATGGAGGGAGAGAGCGGTGGGGGGATGGAGGTGGGGGGGTGGGGGGGATGGAGGGATGGAGGTGGGGGGTGGGGGATGCTATTTTTAGCAACAGTCTCAGTTCACATCCTACTTCCCGGCACCACAAGTCCTCAAACTTTTCCAAGGGTTGACCGCCCTTACAAAATGGGGGGAAAAAAGAAAAAAAAAAAAGTTTTAGAAAATGCACGTAAGCGGCCCGGACCGCCGCAGCTGGGCTTGCTCAAGGAGGTCCCCGCGCGCCCCGCGCCCCGGCCTCCCTCCCCCCCCACCCCCCGACCCGGACGGCTGCAGAGGGCGCAGGGCCCCGGGCGCCTCACCGGACGGGCTTTCTGGAAAACGAAAGGAAGTCCGCGGACGTGGCTCCCCGTCTGGGCGCCGCAGGGCGAGGGCTGCCGGGCCCCGGGCTCTGCTCCCCGCTCCGGAGCTGCGGGGGGACCCGCGCCCCGCCGCGCCCCGCAGGGCAGAGGCGCGGGACCCCCGGCGCAGGTCCAGGCAGGTGCGGCGCCCGCCCGGGGCCGGGGAGCGGGAGCGAGTGGGGGGCTCGCGCGGGGCCACCCCGGGCGCCCAGCGACCCCGCCAAGTTGCAGGCGGGGGGCGCGAGGGCGGGCGCGGCCGGGTCTCCAAGTTCGCGCTCCGCCGCTCCGGCTGCCGGAGCCAAGTTTCCCACCATCGAAACGTGCCTTTGCCTTCCAGTTAAAACCAAAAGGAAAAAAAAAAAGAAAAGAAAAGAAAGAAAAAAAAAAAAAGCTCCCGCGATGCGGGCTTAGGGCCACCTGCCCGGCGGAGCGGTCTTGGCTGCGCCCCCCGCACCCCCTGCCCGCGCCCCACCCCGCGACGACGGAGGAACCGAGGGAAAGGTCTGCAAAAGGCGGCGCGGGTCGCGCCTCGGAGCCCCGCCAAGTTCAGGGCCGGGTCGCCGTGGGGCGCCCCCGCGAGGTGCCGCGGCGGGTGACCGAGGACGCGCCCCCGGGGCCCCCGCCGCCCGCCCGCCGCCCGCCCGCCGCCCGCGGGCACTTACGCGGCGCCGGGCTGGAGAGTCCCACCATCCGCCGCGGGCTCCGGGCTCCGGGCTCCGGGCTCCGGGCTCCGGGCTCCGGGCTGCAGGCGGGAGCGGCGGTCGTCGGGGCCGGCCCGCGGGGCGAGGGCGCGGGCGAGGGCGAGGGCGAGGGCGCGGGCGAGGGCGCCTTCCCGCGGGGCCCGAGCGTGCGCTCCCCAGGAGGCCGCCCGGCGCGCCCAGGCCCGGCTCGGGGGACACCGGCCGCCGCTCCCCGCGCTCCCCGCGCTCCCCGCCGCGCTCCCGCTCCCGCTCCCGCTCCCGCTCCGGCTCCGCCGCCGCCTCCGTCTGTCGCTGCCGCCGCCGCAGACAAGTGCGCTGCGCGCGCGGGGAAGGGCCGCCGTCCCGGGCGGCGTCTGCGCCGGCCTCGCCCGCCCTCGCTCGCTCTCGAGGAAGGGCGGCGGGTCCGCGGGCGGCCGCCGGGGAGCAGGAGCGCCGCGCTGTGCGCACGGGGCGCCCGCACCCTCCCGCCTCGGGCTGCGGCGGCGGCGGCGGCGGCGGCGGCGGCGGCGGCGGCGGAGGAGGCTCCGGCGCGCGCCCGGGGCGCGGCGGCCGCTCGGGAGGGAGGCGGCGGCGCGGCCGCTACCAGGTGCAGGGGGGAGGCGGGGCGGGGGGAGACATCTGTGTCGTGCGGGGTCGCCGAGGTCAAGTATATGTTAACAATGGGCAGGCCCGGCGCGCGGGGGGCGCGGGGCGCGGGGGGCGCGGGGGGCGCGGGGGCGCGCGGGGGCGCGCGGGGGCGCTCGGGGGCGCTGGGGGCGCGCGGCCTGCGGGGCGCGGGGCGCGGGGCGCGGGGCGGGCTCCCTAGCGCGGCGAGCCGGGGCGGCCGGTGCCCTGCAGTAACCCGCGCCGAGCACTTTCCCCGGCCATCTGGAGCGCTCCCGGCCGCGCTGCCTGGGTCTCATCACCGGCTGCACAGACAGCCCTGCTAGAAATCAAGCCACTCTCAGATCTCCCCTCTAATCCCCTTCTGTTAGCTGATTTCCAGACTGACTATTTGCTTTCGCATTAGATAATAGCCTTAGAGAAAACAATTATCATTTTCTTTCTTTTTTTTTTTTTCCCTTCCCTTTGTTTTTTTTTTGTTTTTTTTTTTACTTCTCCCATCGTCTGCCGTGCAGAGGGGCCTCTCTCCAGCTCACGTTTTGGTCGGATGCCCCCCACCCACCCACCGACGCCCCCAGACATTAATATCAATACTTTAAAGGGGGGGTGTGGTGGTGGGGGGGGGACAGGGGGCGGGGAGTCCCAGAGGAGAAGATAGGGTGAAAGAATTTCAGATATTTCCAGAGTAAATAAATAATCTCTCAGTGAACAGGGCTGACAATTTGTTTGTACAGAGCAAAAAAAAAAAAAAAAAAGACTTGAATGATAATGAAAATATTAATATGTAGGTCAAATATGATCAGATAATGGCTTGCAATAAGTAAAATGAAATCTTTTGAAATTATCGTGGAACGGTGCCACTGCTACAAATGTTATTAGATTTAGTGCAACAATTTGCAATCCTACCCTCAACCGTGTTCTTTTCCCAACTGGCCTAAATCGCTGCAAATTGTCCTCTGTGCATATTTCGAAACCTCATCTATACAAAGGAAAAAAAAAAAAAAAAAAAAAGAAGTGCTTAAGATAGAGTCAGAGTCGACCTGATGCAGTGGGAGCTGATGAGGCATTCCTGGATTTTATTTTTTTAAAGTGGTGCTTCAGATGTGTAATAGTGAGTAATTTCCCTTCCCCCATCCTTTCAACCCAGCTGGAGCTTCCAATTCTGAAGTCTTTTTAGACTCTACTAATTTTTAGCAATTCATTTCCAGAAAACACTCATTGTACATCATGCCCTCTCCTTGGGACATTTGACTAATGAATTATAATGGATTAATGAATTGTAATGTTAAGTCTCGGTAGTTGATATGATGATGCTGTTAATTTGAATCTCAAATTTTATCAAGTTGTACCTTCTACAGTAACTTCTGCATTACAGCTTTTTTGTGTGCTTCTTGCAAAATCTTAACACCATGACCAGTCTCAAGATACAAAATTTATAAACACTACTGTAATACCTTTGTGTAGGAAATTATGTCAGAGCTTATATTTTCTTCGAGGAGGCAAAATGTTCTTGATATTTTATTAATTACCCTCTTACTAGCATTATTTTTTCTGCCCCCCCCAAACTGAAAGCAAACGATGAAACTACACATTTATCCTTATTTAAAATTAATAAAGTGACCTCTGAATCAGGAATGGTTCTTGCAGTGCTACTTCTCGAGTCGTATTTTAAAATTTAGAGTAAATCAACAAGTTTTAGGATGCAAAAAGTAGGGGAGAAATAAAATATACATATCATGCCATGTTTTTCTTCTCTGTATAAATTGTGCCGCTGTAGGTGTGAAATTATAATAGAAAGGTTAAACTTCAAAATCGATGGACAGTAAGTTGCAGGAAATCAAAATGGGGTTTTATATTTCCAGGCTATATTCACAACACCAGGGCATATATTTAAATCAGATTTTATAAAATTCTACAAATCTTACAGGATCTTCCTTTATGCCAGCCATACGTCTGGAAAACTAATAATCACTGTTCTCGTTGTATTTCTTTTTTAAAAAGGGAAATACCAATGTTTTCTACTCGATTTGGCTTTACATCAGGTAAAATATATCACTAGATCTGAGTTGTGTTTGTTTTTTAATTATGATGACAGCAGCTGAAGACCATACCTCCTTGACTGATGCAGAACGACTGAGTATATTCCTTAATCTCACTTTCCACCCCCTTTCTAGGCCTCTGTTCTACAAAACGTAGAACATATTTTTCTGGAGACTTTATCCGTGTATTATCTCCTAATTCCTTTATTTGGAGCAAGTAAGTAACTATAGGGACCAACTCAAGCATGAGGTGATTCTTGAATTGCAAAATCTAGGAAAATACACTAAATGAAAAGGAAGGAGTTGTTCATTGATATTTGTGGTGGGAAGCAGTACAGGTCTACAAAATATTTGCTTACTCCAGCCTTGGGTTAAGGGATACACTTGATGTAACATCCATCACACAAAACTATTCATTGATACATTTTTTTAAACCAACCCAGGGAGGCAGGGATCAATAGTAAGTCTTCCTATCTGCCACTCACAAGAGACATCAAGTTTCTGTACCTCCAAGACTGTTTCATCTGCTGCCTCTCCCCAAAATCATAAAAATGAATTAAAAAAAACAAACGAGGAGATTGTTTAGAAAAACAGGCACCCTAATGAAATCATTAAATTGAAAAAGAAAAACCACCATGATGTGTTAAACTATTAAAAAAAAAAAAAAAGTCCTTACCAGCAATTTTCTTTTTCTCACACTTTAGAAGATTTTTTCTCACATCATTATTTTTTCATTATTGTAAAGGTACCGAGTCCTTTCAGTTTACAGATTTTTTTTGTTTTTGTGTAATGTTACCTGAGGATGCATTTGGTTTTCCCTTAAGCCAAACCTTAAAAACAGCTGAGTGCTTTCAATACACATATTGGATGAGTGATTATTACCTTCTTTAGAGATGTGTGATTCACCTCTCACAAAAAAAAAAAAAAAAAAAAATTCCTATGCAAAATGTTAACAAGTACTTAATTAGCACTTTTAAAATTTTTTGCTTATGGATCTTAAAGTTTAAGTGACTCCCAAGCTGTGATATTCTCCAGCTTGAAAAAGTCCTCCTGTTTGCATAGGTTGATGAAAATCCTTAATTGCCCTGTTGCTTATTTCTAACAAAAAAAAAAACTTATTCTTATATTTGTGAAAAAAATAGACTATGATAAACATAAAGAATGGCAAGCAATAATTATGTTTCATAAATTTAGAACTTACCATTTTTCATATCTCTCTTCTTACCTGTGTAATTTTATGTAGTTTACTTTTTGAGCTTTGCATGGACAAGTTTTATTCCAAATCTTTGCAATTTTGTTATTTAAATTGTTTAAGGTTTCATTTTAGGACGCAGACAACCAATAAAGCAATAAATTTCAGAGGTCTTTTTTATTTTATTCTGTACCAGTTAAGCCACATATTCTTAGTACACATTCAATGTACAGTATAAATATATGAGCTCTTAGGAGACTTCTAAGATAATAAACAGATTTTTTTAATGGAAAATTTATAAGTCAAACCCCAAATGACTCTCATATCATCCCTGCAAATAAGCTGATCGTTTGGTATGACTTAACTGCAAGCCTGCAGACAATGAGTTTGATTTTGATTTATAATGCCTATGTATTCAGATAGTCATGTGTGTTTTTCTGTAGTGCTTTAAAACCAGTCTGCACCCAAAAAGCCAAAGTTGCAGAATTTCAGTTACTTACTCAATTTGCAAAAAGAATATTTTTTTAACTCTGGATAGCTTTATGAAATAATTCACATCAGGATTTCTTTCATGAGTTTTACCCGTTAAATATTTAAATATTTGTATTTGTCAGATTTTGACACACTAAACTGCAAGAATGCATTTCCTGAATATAAAACACACACATGTATGCATGCCATACGTATGTAAGTTTTTTACATGCATAACTGTCTGTAATCCAGTATTTATCTCATGTGACGTTTTATAACTAATCCATGAAAAGTAATGATGCCAAATAAAAATCTTATTCACATGTTTCTGCTTTGAATTGAATATTTCCCACCTCCATTTTTGAAGATTGATTTTTAAAATACTATAAGCCAGAATAAAATCCTGTATCACTTCTCCCCTTCTCCATTTTTTTTTTTTTATGTAATGTGCCCAAAGAAGTTATATTTTCTTTTTTTGCTGTTTTTTTGGTTTTTTGGTTTTTTGGGGGTTTTTTTTATTATTGGTAGTTACTCTGTCTATATAATTCTCAGTTTGGTGCATATTACTGAGACGTAACTGCACAATGGCAGGAGTCTTTGTTTTGCTCACTGACCAGTGCTTGGCACTTCCTAGGTGCTCAGTAAGTATTTGTTGGATGAATCGATAAGGTTTAAAGGCTCCATCACTTAGGAGTCTTATCTACCCGAATAAAAACACCACCAACTTGACTCCTTTTTTTACTCAATTATTAAGAAACCTAAGATTTTAACATTAGCAATATTTTACGTGAAGAAAACGTGGGAAACCAAAGGAAAAACCCTTCTGTTTTGTTTTATATGTGCATTTCAATACTTCTTAAAATAATGACAAATTTGATGTGAAACACATATATTCTGATGTGTTTTCAGCTGTTTATAAAATTCATTTAGGTTCTACAATAAACCACACATGTTTCTGAAATTTCAGTTTACTTTCTACAGTAAGCTAGAAAATTTTTAAAAATACTATGGAAAGGAACTTGAAGCTGGGGCTCCTGAGAGAGAAGTGATTCTTTCCTTGCAACCTTCTACAGTAGTCGAACTATGTATGTATTCTTTGGTACCCACATCAATATGCAGCAAAAATTCACAAGCTGGTTCATTTGTCTGGGGCATGTTCTCACTCTTTGATTTAATTATTGTATCATTGATAGTGTCTATAATCCAGATTGTTTACACGATGTTTACATTTAGTAAAGAGTCAGTTTTATTTGAATATTTATACCTTACTTATGCAGGATCAGTGTATCTATGTCCACATTAAATCTACTCTTTAAAAGACGCATATGTTTCAGTGTTTTAATCATCTTATTTTTCCTAATCCTTTAAAAATATCAACTTGCTCCTCAGAACACTCCAGTCTGATGAATCCCATATCACCTCATGAGACTATTTTCATGCAGGAATCACTCTATCACTGTAGAGCATTCACCTCTAGGGAGAAAAACAACAGCCAACTGGCTCACAGCACAGCAGTGAGAAGAGAAGACATTTTTGGCCAACAAATCTGTAGCAAATATAAACTGCTGTTAATCATGTTTGGCATGAAGTTGTTTTGAAAAGTTCTTACTTTTTTCTCAACGGGGCTGGCCACCAACTGAGAGACCCCCAGTTTGTCTCAGTGGAAGACACTAGAAAGGGGTCTCTGTTGTCCGAGCCTAAATTCCCCCCGGATTTTATGCATGTCTTCGAGGAAATTATTTGATTTATGTACCCTTTACATTAGGCACCTGTAAAACCACAGGATGGGTGATGTCAACAGCCCTGTTTGCCCTATATGCCTTGCGGTTTGGTCCAATTCTCTTGAAGGGGAAAAAAAAGTCATATTTCCTAGGGAAAAAAAGTCACTCCTAGACTGACGTTTGTCCTAACTGTTCAAATTTCTACTTTTGAATAAATATTCCTTATTCAATATCTTTACAACAAAAGTGTGTATGTATTTACAATTATTTGCAGTCTTAATACATTTCATGGGAAGTATGTATTCTTTCAAATGGAGAAGAACAAATGCATATTTTTTTAGACCAACACAGGTCAAACTGTAATATACTAAGCATCTGGGGGTTGTGTTCAATCGCAGAATCTGGGTCAGTGGGTCCAGGGTGAGGCCTCAGATTCTGCATCTCTAATAAGCTGCCAGAAAATGCCAATGACGCTGGCCCGAACGGTCAGGAGCAAGGCTTTAGAGATGACTAGATGTACTGAGAACATCATACCTCACCATCCTCCTTTGACACGAGGAGCCCCACCTCTACGGTTTGCACAAAAGCTAACAGCGTTCGTGTGCTTACAAAATATACAGGACATCATCCAGGACTCTGAATTCACACCAGGAGAAAAGCACACGCCTATACGAATAGCCTCCTAACATCCACACCTGCTGTTCAGGTACCTGCCATCAACCATGGAGGCCCATTATCAGAGAGGAAGAAAATAAGTCACAAAACTGTTCATCTAAACAAAACCGGAAGCTGTTCAAAAGTGGAGCCATTTGTGGGTAATATGATTAGGCCACTTGCAACTCTTCCTTAAGGGGTCAGTGACAGCCATGCCTTGCCTGGGACCACATATGTCTCCGGCAAAGTGTGGCTGAGAAAGGATACTGTAAACTAATGAATTCAAAGTGTGCAATTACAAAATTATTACAATTCCGTCGTGGGGAGCCGTGAGCCATTTCAATCCTCCTTTCCTCTGCAGTGGTGAACAGAGGGGCTTCACTCAGCTTTAGTCACCTCAGCTCACTCATTTATTTTTTTTTTTAAGATTTTTTTATTTACTTGAGAGAGAGAACAAGAGGAAGAGCAGAGAGAGGGAGATATCTCCAGCAAACTCCGAGCTGAGCACGGAGCCCCACACCCAGAGATCATGACCTGAGCTGAAACCAAGAGTCCGTGGCCACCCAGGCACCCCTCAGCTCACCCACTTATAAAACTAGTTTACTTCATCCTATTGATGTGTCCTGACAATTATGCCATGGTGCACTGGGTTAACTGAAAGTTCTAATGCTTTCAAAGTTTAATGACAGTCGAAGACTAATAAAGACAGAAATCTGTATATTTTTCATTTAAACACTATCACGTAGACATTTTCGTAGGAAAGCCTTCGGTTTGGGTCTTATAGAGGAGTTTTGAACACTGAGAGGAAGGCTAGGCCACGTTTGTTTCTTGTAATTCATTCTGAGCCTTTCGAGCTGAAGGAGCATCCACTAAAAGCTCTCGAAACTAAAAAACAAAACAAAACAGACAAAAAAGTTCATGTAATTTGACAGTCATTCTAACACACTCTCTCCCTATCAGTAAGTGGATATATTTTTGTGCTACAGGCCTGTTTCGTTTTCACCTCATTGGGTACCATAATGGCAAACGATTTATGTTCACTCCAGCAGAATGCCACTTCTTCAGCTTTAAACAACAACAACGACAACAGCAACAACAGCAAACCCCAAAGTATGGTAACCAGGAACTCTTCGGAGCAATTATTTCTGCAATCAGAAGGAATCCATACTTTTCCCACCTCTTGCTACTGTTGCTAATAATGGAGGAGGATTTATATTTTTTCCGAACAATGGATTTTAATTAAGAAGATTTATTAAAGACAGTTTTCATTCCTGTGATTACATTTCCAGTTCCAGAGACATCTGCATTTCAAAATGCACCACATATTTTCATAAATATTCCACAATTCCCTTGGAGCTTTTTGGTATTCCAATTTCCTCCAACCTCTTCTTAACATCTTCCCATGCATTTGCGCGTCCCGTGCATTGGTACAGTCAGGATTAGGTATTTCTTCACACAGGTATTGTGCTCGAAAGCAGATTCGAAGCATTCCTGTTCTCCGGGAATCCAGACTTTTAAAAGGAACAAAGACAAATTAAGCTCAGTAACATATGTCTAACAAAAGATCTAGATATCTTACAGAAGTACTCAGAGTGGCAGGGTAAACAACCAGGCTGAGCTTGCTTTGAAGTTAAAATCATTGTGATTTTAATAGAGTGGGAAATTCATTTAGATAGTAGAATCTGATAGTTACCCAATTAAAGCTCTTTTTTGTCTATGTTAATGTAGTTTAAAATTTTTCGGTTTTTGAAACCACTTTCGCCAAAGAATTATTTGAAGATAGAAGCAGCCCGAGCAGTTGTCTTTAGACGTACCTCTTGAGTGACAGTAACTTGTGGATTAGACCTTGCGAGTGTTTTAGAGAAAACTGTAAGAAAACTGTAAGCCAACGTATTAATTTGATCAAGATGCAAAGAACAGCACTTACATTCAGCTTATTTCAATTCAGCCTAAGGACATAAGGGCAGAGGTGGAAGGCAGGAAGCTACCTGACCTCACAGGAGGGACCGCTCCCTAGAAGTGTCTTTCTTGTTCTTCCCCCTGCAGCCTACCCCAATGCCCCATTGGCTCCCTGCCTGGATGTCAAGGTCTTATCATGACCCAGTGCTCTTCGTCCCTCTTCACTGCTGTTTTCACTACCAAGTAACCGATGCCTTGGGCCTCCGTACTTCACAGATTGTGCTCACTCGTTGCTTTGACTGTTGTGTGGTTTCTAATAACTCATGGCTCCTGCTTATGGTCATGTCTGTGTCTTTCAACCGGAGTCCTAGTCACCGACACACATTCTTCTGAAACGTAGAGATACACAAAGAGAGACAGACAGACGGACGGACGGGATCAGTCGACCATGGGTTATACTTTGGAACCAGACCATTTCATCGGCTGGGGGTTGGGTCAGGAGCCCGGGCCAATCAACTGTGGTCAGGGTGACAATGGTCCTCAGGAGGAAGCCCCTCGTGAAGTCTACCGGATTCCTTTCTAAGACGGCAAAATAACATGAAGTGGTTTGGGGACAAATAAGGTTGTTTGAAACTGACCGTAGATAGTTCCCTGACGTGTGCAAGGGGACAAATGTAAATTAACATTGAGGTTTAATTCTGGAATGAGTACTTAGGAATTCGGACCATTCCTGGGAGGTTTTCCGGTTTGCATCCTGGTTTGCAGTATCACCCCTATAAAGACAGTCCCATATGAAAAGAGATCTTAGGCATTGCAGACTATGAGGCCTGGAATTGAATTGCTTTTCTTCCACTGGTGAGCTGGGTGGCCTTAAAATCACTCCCTTTTCTTTCAGTTTCTGTGTCCTCCCCTGGAAGTGCTTACATCTCCAGATGCCTATTCAGCATGCCTCCCATATCTCCCCAAAGTAGATGTGAGTGGGTATCCAGCCTCGGTGTGAAGAGTGATTTTTTTTTTAAGATTGTATTTATTTATTCATGAAAGACACACACGGAGAGAGGCAGAGACACAGGCAGAGGGAGAAGCAGGCTCCACACAGGGAGCCCGACATGGGACTCTATCCCCGGTCTCCAGGATCAGGCCCTAGGCTGAAGGCCGTGCCAAACCACTGAGCCACCCGGACTGCCCAGAGTGATGGTTTTTTAAAAATAATTTTCTACTTCTTTTAGAGAAGGGAAACCTGAATACTTTGCCCTTGGGCTTCTTTGCTCACTGGCTGGGACAGGAAGTACAACGTTCTTTTCATTTATCATCACTCCCCTTCCTACACCTTAATGTCTTGCCCTGTCTGAGCTTGGGCTATCAAAAGCTGATTCTGTATTTTTTATTAGCCACACATCTGCATTTTCTTTAACTCAAATTACATCAGACTTCTAGTCCTCATCCCAACAGATGAGTAGGAAATACAGGGGAGGGGGATCTTTTTCCAAACTCCTTGTATTCTGTGGAAGTCGCTGAGCCTTACTGACAAAGCATATGAAGAAGCTAGTTCATTCTTCCGTTCACACTGGTATCAATGGAGCTTCCTCTTGCCTAAGTGACAATGGCCTCTTGAAATCCACAACTTGACTCCAGTCCCTTCTGAGGGAACAAAAATATTTGCAAAGGTGGTAAATGCCCCCTCCCGCCATAGTTCATACTAGGTGCCAGGCTCTGTTCTAAGCCACACTTTCCAGGTATTACCTCATTCATTCCTAAAGCAACAGTGCAAAAGAGGTACTATTATGTCCCCAGGAAAACGAGCCCAGAGCTGGAGTAGCTTGCCTAAGGCCTCACAGCTCATAAATGGCAGACGCAGGATTTGAACCCTGGTGGTCTGGGTTAACATGAATCTGGTCCCGTCTCATGAGTCTTGCTAGGGTTTCCTTGACCCCCTCTAGAAGTCACAGTTCAAGTCTCTGGGGTCAGGAGTTGCAAATGCCATTGCAAATCTTGTTTCTCTTCTCCTAAACTTCTCAGGGCAAATCTAAGGGTAGAATAAAATTAAAGGTAGTCTTCAAGCTCAATTCCACAGAGATCTGACTCTGAGCTCAAGGCAGCCTGAAATCAAATGGTAAAAGACCGGGGCAGCCTGGTGAAATCCGAGCTCTTTCTGTGGGATCACCCATCTCAACACCGGAACCCACAGAAACTGTCTCTACTTCCTTAAAAGGGAGTGGGCAGCAGGTTGGCAAAGCAACCCCTAACTAGGAGCTGCAAACCAGGGCAGAAAAAAAGGTCAAGGTTGTTCCAGCAGAGGAAGCAACATCTGCTCTGCCTCAGGGCCTTCTTAAGGAAGAAGATCCCCAAATTAAGTTTTTAAAATTACTTCCACTCTCAGAATGGAAGGAAGAAGGGAAGGAAGGATGGAAGGAAGAAAGAGAGAGGGGGGGAGGGAGGGAGGAAGAAAAGGAAATGAAAAGTCAAAGAAAAAAGGTCCAAATCTCTCTTCTCAAATGTTCAGGAAAATAAAAAAATAGCAGAGTGATGCTAATTGTGAGAATTGTCTCTACCGGTTTCTGGTTACCTACCACACCTCTTGAGTAGAGCATATACCAACACACCCCCTCCAGGGTTAGGATGTTTGAACCTTCCTTCTCCCGAGGTATAAGGAAACCCACCTTCAAAACATTTACTTCCCCTCTAGAGAAAGCCCTTCTGACTTCCTTAATCATCTCCCTTTGTTCTCCCTAACCGCTCAAGACAATTATAAAAAGGGTCTAGATCCTATTCTTTTCCCCTGGGGTGAGACAAGCTTATTCATTCACAAATGTTAGGCTTTAGGCCGGTGGATATGATTCAATTGCTAACTACAGAGACTAGGTATAGGGGAGAAATATAGAGGATGTATATCCTGAATATGTATATACTTTTATTACAATTGGTGTTTTTCTGTTTTTGTACTTCGCAATCACTACACTGTTATTTATTTCCCATAAAGTCACGAATATATTCATTTCTGCTATATTACCATTCCAGGTAAAGTGTTATTCTAGGGGAAAAAAAAATTAAGAAACTCCAATATATTCAGAGAAATTACCTAGCATTCAGAGTCTTGAGAATGTACATATTAGCAGTTAGAAATATAACATATTAAAAAAAAAGATTAGCTGTCTAATTACAGACTTCACACATAATCTGTCAATTGGCTAAATATGTGCTGACTGTCATTAAGCTGTTCAGTGAAAGATGGGTAGAGGGCTGGCCTGCTGCTTCTCTCAGAAGTACAAGGAGTTGTCTTTTAAAAGAGAAATTTTTAAGTAATAGCCACATTCTCACTTTGTTTAGAAAAAGATTCTATTTATTTATTTGAGAGAGAGCACAAGCAGGGAGAGGCGCAGAGGGAGATGGAGAAGCAGACACCCCGCTGAGCAGGGAGCCCTACAGGAGGCTCAGTGTCAGGCTGGTCCCAGGGCCCTGAGATCATGACCCGAGCTGAAGGCAGCAGCTTAACCAGCTGAGCCACCCAGGCTCCACTCCAGAGTCTCCCTCTTCAAGTCAACTAAAACAACCCACAATTCAACTTCCTTTTGAGCCACTAATTTACACTATGATGGCAATTGATTTATTAAAAAAAAAAAATTACAAATTTATTGGCCCCCTTTCAGATTTGTTAAATCCAAATCTGAAGGAAGCGAATTTGGAAATGTATTTTGAACCCTTTTCAGTGAGTCCTTTGCTACAGGCATAGCATTTCTCTGTTGGAAACCTCTGAAGCTTGAACCACCTTCCCCCTTCCTGCACAACCCCCCCCCCCCCCCCCCCCCCAGTGGTCTTCAAGATTGGGTTCTGTCATTGGCCAACAGTGTGATCTTTGGTCACTCTTCATCTCTCTAGATCTTAAATTTTGTATCTGTAAAGTGATACAGTTGCTGTAGATAATCTCAAAAATCTTTACCATATCCTTTGTCCTGTGATGAGTCTACGTAGGACAATTCGAAAGCTTTTGTCTCTGATTTAGATTGAGATGTATAATAATATGCATTTCAATAGCCCTTCCGCGTCTTAAAATCCTTCTGCTTTATAGAGCTCACCTGAGCCTGATAGTGTTGCCTGGTATAGAAAGTCCAAGTATTACCCTGGTGTCCTTACAGATGATAAAAAAAAAAAAAAGGTTTAAGAAAAAAAAAAATAATAAAAGGATTCCCTCAGTGCCAGACCAGAATCTTGGTGTTCCCATAATGACACTGTTACATATTTATACACATTTATATCTGACCACAATCGAAGTAACAGTATAAAACCAGTATGATCAAAATTTCCCTTCTGTTTCAACTGTTTCCAGGAACAATGGTAAAAACACAATTTTGGAAAGTGATGATTATGTTTTCATAATTGGCTTAGTATTTAAATTCAGATTATGAGTTTTTCTTATACTCTCCCATTTCCTTACCCATCCTTTGGCAACAAAGGCAATATCATGTGCTTAACAAATAGTTTCACGTTTTTCCCAGACCCACTGCTAAACTGCATTTCCCAAGTTCCTTGTAGACAGATTGGGGCCCCAGGACCGAGTTCTGATTAATGGAATATGAGTATGAGGGAGCCGTAAAACTCCCCAGGCTCCATCATCCATCCATTCTTTCTCCTATTTCTGTGACGACTGAGGAGGCCACAAACTGAAGGTAGCAGAGCTGTTACATGAAAAGATTTGGCTCCTTCAATGAATAAGGAGCATTTCCCCACATTCTTAATCCCAAACCCATCAATCCCATTGGACTATGTCATCAGAGTTAAACCAATAAGTGTTAAACTAATGAGATTTTGAGGTGGTTTGTTATAGCAGTTAAGCTATTCTGGTTAATGACATTCTTAAATAATGTATATTGTTTTTCTATTTTTTCAATCACTTGATAATTCATAAATTTATTTATTTCTTTATTTGTTTATTTATGTATAGTTGACACACAATGTTACATTAGTTTCAGGTGTACTATATAATCATTTCATAACCTTATACGCGGTTGCTCTGCAAATGAGACATCATCCTTGACTTACTTACTTCCTCCCCAAGCAAAGCAAACACCTCAAAAAATCTCTTTAGGGTTATTGTATGTCATTGCTTTTGAATTTTGATATTCTCTCTTTCTCTATCTGTATCTCTAGCACCTAGGTCTAGGCGGAGATGGAGATATAGAATATATCCACAAACACACAATACATGAACACATTGATCCATATAAACCCATGGACATTCTTCTTCTTTTTTATAATGAATATTCATTTAGATCTCCCCAGATATTTATTATTTTAATTGCTTTTTTATTCATTTCCATAATGGCAACCTTGTCTCCAGACTAATTTTCCTTCCTCCTAAACAGCATCCTTTAGAGTTTTTTTAATGATAGATCTACTGGTAGCAAAATATATCTGGGTTTTATTTTGTTTTGGTTTGGTCAGAAAATGTGTTTGATCTCTGTTCTTTTATCCTCCCTAGCTTTATTGATGGACATTTGACACATAACATCATGTAAGCTTAAGGTACACAGGGGTGCACCTGGCTGGCTCAGTTGGTTGAGCATGCGACTCTTGACCTCAGGGTCATGAATTTAAATTCCATGTTAGGTGTAGAGCTTCCTTAAAAAAAAAAAAAAGAGTGTACATTGTGTTTGAAATATTTATAATTGAAAATGATTACCACCTTGGTATTAGCTACCATCTCCATCCTTTCACATAGTTAATTATTTCTTTTTTGTGGTGAGAATTTTTAAGATTACTCTCTTAACGACAATCAAGTATTATTAGTTATACAGAATTATTAGCTATAATCACCATGTTGTCTATTAGATCCCCAAGAGTGTCAGTCTTAAAGCTGGAAGTTTGTACACTTTGAGCAATATCTCCCCATTTTTCCCACTCCCAACCCCGGTAACCATTACTTTTCTCTCTCTGTTCTTCTGAGTTTCTCTCTTTTAGTTTCCACATATAAGTGATATTATATTTCTTTCTCTGACTTATTTAGCATAATGCACTCAAGTTCCATCCAAGTTGTTATAGGCAGTAGAATTTCCTTCTCCCCATGGCTAAATAATATTCCATTGTATGTATAGGCTACATGGTCTTTTCTATTCATCCACTTGGTTTTCCATCTCTTGGCTAGTGTGACTGCGGTTGCAATGGGAGTATAGATATTCTTCCAAGATCCTGATTTCAATTTCTTTTTTTTTTTTAATATTTTTTAATTTTTTTAACTTTTATTTATTTATGATAGTTACAGAGAGAGAGAGAGGCAGAGACACAGGCAGAGGGAGAAGCAGGCTCCATGCACCAGGAGCCCGATGTGGGATTCGATCCTGGGTCTCTGGGATCGTGCCCTGGGCCAAAGGCAGGCGCCAAACCGCTGCGCCACCCAGGGATCCCGTGATTTCAATTTCTTTGGATATATACCCAGCAGTGAGATTGTTGATTATATGATAGTTCTGTTTTTAATTTTGAGGAACTGTGGCCATACTGTTTTCAATAGTGGTGGTATTAATTGCACTCCCACGAACAGTGATCTAGAGTTCCTTTTTCTCTACATCCTCATCAATACCCATTATCACTTGTCTTTTTTTTTTTTTTTAAAGTAAGCTTTACACCCACTGTGGGGCTTGAACTCATGACCCTGAGGTCAAGAATCACATGCTCTACCTACTGAGCCAGCCAGGTTCCCGCATCTATTGTCTTCTGGATGATTGCCAGTCTAACACGTGTGGGGGATATCTCATTGTGGTTTTGATGTGCACTTCCCTGATAATTAGTGATGTTGAGCACCTTTTCATATGTTGACCATTTGTATGTCTTCGGAAAACTTTATTTGGTTCCTCTGTCCATTTTTTAAAATCAGGTTGTTAGTCTTTTTTGCTATTGAGTTCTAAGCATTCCTAATATATTTTGGATATTAATCCCAATCAGACACATGATTGGCAAATCTCTCACTTAGTAGATTGCCCTTTCCTCTTTTGATTGTTTCTTTTGCTGGGTTGAAGTATTTTAGTTTGATATAGTCCCACTTGTTTATTTTTGGTTCTTAAAGACTATAGAATTCTAGATTGGCACTTATTTTTTTTTCATATATTTCTTTCCTTTGAATATATTTCTCTTTTTTAAAATTTTTATTTATTTATGATAGTCACAGAGAGAGAGAGAGAGAGGCAGAGACAAAGGCAGAGGGAGAAGCACGCTCCAAGCACCGGGAGCCCGACGTGGGATTCGACCCCCGGTCTCCAGGATCGCGCCCTGGGCCAAAGGCAGGCGCTAAACCGCAGCGCCACCCAAGGATCCCCGCTTTGAATATATTTCTCACTTTTTACTTTCTTAGTTGCCATTACATGTCAACTCTCAATCTGTCCTTTCTCTCTGGCTGCTATCAGAAATGTTCTCTTTTTGTTTTCAACTTCCTTCTTTCCTCCTTTATTTCTTTGTTTGTAGTTTTTATGCTTCCTCTTGTCCTTTTTCTACTTTCTTCATTTTTTAAAATTTCCTTTCATTCCTTAACTTTGTGTGTATTTAGGCATGGACTTCTTCTTGTTTTCCCTATTGGGATTTGTTGGACTTCTCAAACGTGCCCTTTTATTTCTTTCATTGGTCTTGAAAAATTCTCCGCCAATACTTTTTAAATTATCACTTTTTTTCCACATTCTCAATCTTATTTCTTTTTGGTTTTCCATTTAAACATGTGTTAAATGTTTTATTTCATTCTCTTTAGGACTCCAACTATGGTATGTTAGGTCTTTTATAGCATTTTCTCTCTACATTTTCCTCTTCTGTATTATCCTTTCTCTTGACTTTCCATACTTCATTCTGTATAACGTCTTCTGCTTCATTTTCCATTTCCTCAATTCTCTTTCAGCTGTTTCTTATCTTTTCCAAAGCCCGTTTATTGAGTTATTTTCTATTTATGATTCTTTTACAATTTTTCTATGGCACGGCACTTTCTAGCTATCTGCCAAAGCTTTCTATTTGAACTTATTTTACAGCTGTTTTATGGTCCATGTCTGATAATTCAATATCAGAAGTTTTTTAGGTTACTTTCTGCTTATTGTTTTATTGATTCTTGCTTGTCTTGTTTTGTTTCCTCATGCAATTAGTTTTTGTTTTTGTTTTTTAAGATTTTATTTAATCATGAGAGACAGAGAGAGAGAGAGAGGCAGAGACACAAGCAGAGGGAGAAGCAGGCTCCATGTAGGGAGCCCAACGTGGGACTCAATCCCAGGTCTCCAGGATCAGGCAGGCCCTGTGCTGAAGACAGTGCTAAACCACTGGGCCACCTGGCTGCCCGCGATTAGTTATTTTTGATTGTGTGCTGGATGTTGTATTTGAAAAGTTATTGGTAGAAATTATTTTGGACCTAAATGATCTTATTTTCCTCCAGAAAGGGTTTTCATTTATTCTTATTAGTTACTAAGAAGCACAGTCTGGGATCACCTTAATCCAGTTTAAGGATTTAGCATTTTTTCATCTCTTAAAACCTTGCTGTAGGCAGTCAGAGGGCTAGTTTACTTCTGATTGACCCTTGTACTGAGAATGCTCAGCATTTGAGCTCAAAGTGGGTAGTAGGTTCCTAACCTTGGTAGGCTCTGGAACCCAACCAGTTTTATGAACCAAAAGTTCTCCTTGGACTTTATAATGCCCACAGGGAAAAAGCAGCCTCAAATACCAGGTTTACTCTGAAGTAAGCTAATAAGGTTCATCTTCTCTAAAATTTTAATCTAGTCTGTCTTTACTCTTGTTAGGTTATTATGATTGATATAGGAAGTGGCATGGCTTGAAACGAACTCAGTTCTACAAGCCTGCATGCACTCTTACCTATGCTTTCCTCCAAAATTTGTGCCTCATGTATATTCTTGTATGTATATTTCCAAAACCGATTCTAGTCATTTTGTCACCTACATCTTAATGTCTGTTAAAATACAGAGGAGAGTTTGTATTTACAGTCAATCTGAGATAAACAATACTAAGGAGAGGCACGATGATGCAGCGATAGAGTAAGTTTCTGCATTAGAGAGATGCATATTTTACCTTAGCTCGACCATCTAATTGCATGTGACCTTGGGCAGATTGCGTATTCTCCCTAAACCACAGTTCATCATTTATAAGGACAAGTAAAGCCCAACTTGCCAGACTCCTTGTACTCATGCTACCAAAGTGTATTCCACTTACTTCAAGGCTTGAAGGATGCCTTTTGCTTTTGTGTTCCATAATCTTAAGAATATTTTCACAGCAAGAGCCTATTTGTTAGCTACTATTATGCAAATACTCTAAATTTCATTTATTATTAAACTTATATCTTTCAGAAGCCCCTCTTATGGATCTTTTACAGTATGAAATAGCCTTATTGGTTGGGTGTGTAGTCTAATGAATTACTTAAAAAGAGGTGTAGACAAATAGAAATACCTGATGGATTGAATCACTTCAGAAAATTAACTTGTTTGGGGCACCTAGGTGGCTCAGTCAGTGAAGTGTTCCATCCTTGATCTCAGCTCCAGTCTCTATTTCAGAGTCATGAGTTCAAGCCCTGAAACAGGCTATACGCAGGGTGTGGAGCCTACTTAAAAAAATAACTTGCTTATATTTATTTTAAAAATCAGTCTGGGGTTAAGGTGTCTTTTAGTGAGTGTTTTGATAACTTACATTGATTAAATTCACAAAAAAATCTGATTCCTACAATAAAATATGTCTTGTAAGAAAGAAAAAGAGTGAAAGAGCTCCACTTTCCTCCCTAAACTTTCTGAGATAGATGAGATGTAAGCATTTATTTCTGCAGAGAAGCCAAAGTTATGGGTAGAGTTAAATATAAGGGAGGAGTTCAGTTTCAGAAGGAAGAATGAGTTTCTACTTTGTCATCTTTAGTTACAATTTCTCTACAACAAAAGAACTGCCAAAAATTCCTAGGAGCACTATTCCTGACTGAATAACTAGTAAGAATCAGAGCTCAGCCCAAGGGAAGCAGTACCATAGACTGCTGAGCAAAAACCCTTCTTAGTTACTTAGTACCTGGAGTCTTTTCACACTTAAACCTTCGTTTATTTTATAATTGTCTCTGACTCCAAGAGGCCTGAAGAAGACATTCTGCCAAACATGAGTTTTAAAATCGCTTATTTCTCCTCCCTTGCCCCAACATGCTCACAAATTTAGGGAACCATGGAGCCCTGGATCTAAGATACAAATTCTATAAACTTTCCTAAAACACTTTATCCACACGCGTTCTTCCCCCCTATACTCTCCACCTCTCCCACACACACACTTCTTTTCCATTTGGCTTGGAAACTCATCCAGGAAGTGGGGATGGTAACAGTGTTAGGTGCCATTTCAGGGTAACTCGAGTGGTGTAATCAGTACTGTTATTTTGGGTGGGAAGAGGCCTGCCATGGCTGCAGCTATGACTATGATCTGGGAAGTTGTTTTCTCCTCCTGATTATCCCTTCTCAAACGAAGAAGTCTCCTGGTGCTCTTGCCTCCTGAGATTTAGACAAGAAACCTAAGGGTGAGATCCTGGTCAAGGATCCTCACACTTAATTTTGCTGACAGCCCAAGACTAGGAACCTACGCTAGTTATTCCTTTAGTTGTGGTTCATGCATTCATTCACTTCACAAATTTACTGACCAGGTTCTTTGTTACGTGCACTTGGCTGAGATCTGAAGATATGATGTTGGACAAGACAGATTCATAACCTCTTGGAATGTATTTATTTTTATTTTTTTATAAGATTTTATTTATTTATTCATGAGAGACACACAGAGATAGAGAGAGAGAGAGAGGCAGAGACACAGGCAGAGGGAGAAGCAGGCTCCATGCAGGGAGCCCAATGTGGGACTTGATCCAGTGTCCCCAGGACCACACCCTAGGCCAAAGGCAGGCGCTAAACCGCTGAGCCACCCAGGGATCCCCACCTCAATTTAAAGTCTAGAATAGAAAAAGTTTTCTGTTAAGAGTCAGACCACAAATGTTTTTACCTTTGAAGCCCCGACAGTCTCTGTCACCCCTACTCAGCCCTGCGAATGGTGTCACAAGGTAACTGTAGACAACACAGAAGCAAACGCGTGTAGTTGCATTCTAATAAGATCATATTTATGGGCTCTGAAGTTTAAATTTTATATAATTCCCATGTGTCACAAAACAGTATTCTTTCTTTTGATTTTCTTGAACTTATGTATGGAATGACCATTGTTTTTGCAGTGTGTACAAAGATAAGACGGTATGCCTGGTTTTGCTCACGGATCATAGCTTCCCAACCGGTTTGGAAGGAAAGATAACAAACACTTGATTATTCCAATTAATACATGGTTGCAAACGGTAATAAATAAGTGAAGAACAAGAACAATATCCCAGGGGGCCCCACCTAGATTGAGGGGTGGTAATGGATGTCTAGGCGCAGACACAAAAGATGGATGGAAATTAGTTCGTGCATTCAGTGCTCTGGTGGCTTAGAAGCACTTTCTAAGAAACTTCTTTGGCCGTACATAATTTTTGAGTGTTTTGGTCACCTCTCTGCAATTCACCCAAACTCTTTGTCCTGTGTCTGGGCCTCATGGAATCTGGTTTTCTTTTCTGGTGTTGTTTGCCAGAAAACGGCATTAACATGTAAGAAGTTGAATCACGGTCGAGACTCCAATAAAACCAATTCTCACAGCATTTTAGATTTACAACATATTCTGAGGGACTAGGAAATAATAAAGCTGGATTAGGAGTCGCCTTCTGTGGAATATTGAAGAGGATACATTTGATAATTTTTCTGTATACTTAGAGCACTGGCCTCATTTTTTGTTTTGTTTTTAATTTTTTTTTTTTTTTTTTTGGTTTTGTTTTGTCAGCTCTTATTTGCCAGGTTAGTAGCAAAAGCTAATATTCGGAATGCAGAGTTACTCTAAAACACACCAAAGAAACAAAATCCACACTAGACTACCTTTAAATCAATAATCAGGGGGAAATATGCTCATTTGTTTCAATTCGCATGGTGTTAGTCCTATGCCATAGGCACTTTGCCCACCTAAAAAACAGAGCATAATGACTTGCCGGGCAGGGAAATGAATAGGCTTCATGGTTAGCATGAGTCTCCTAAAATGCCTCTTGTGCCTCCTTTTCATGACAGGGCTAGCGGCTTTTTGGCAATCAGCAAACTGCAGAAACAATTCCATCCAAAGTGAGTCATCGCTCCAGTGACCAGAAACGGGACTCTCCCTTGGGAATCTCCTTTAGCTGTTATGTGTGTTTCTTGCTGTTGTTGTTTGGGGTCCTTTGCAATCACGCTTTTATGCAAAAATGCCACTGATTATTTTAGTCTTTAAATGATGCAGTCTAGGCATGTGTCCTGGAAAACTTCAGCAGCTGCCAGGCTAATCTGAAACTCGGAGACCTGAATGAGGTGATTCTGCTGAACACAACCACTGGGCAAACAGAGTCAGACGCAGACTGCGAAGATCCATATGCGAACTGCGCATCTTCATGTGTCGCAGGCACGGTGAGAGGCACTTTGGCACACGATCTAATGAATCTTTGTGACAAAATACAAAGTGGGAGGGTTACTGAAATGCAGTCATGAAGAGCAGAGACCTGGTTCTAGACCACCTCGCTTGCTCGTTGGTTGGCAGTTTTGGGACCTTGGGCGGTAATGTGATGCTCTGTGCCTTAGTTTCCTCAGCTGTACAGTGGTGTGAGGTAGTCGTGCTGTATAAGGTAGTTGTAATGATTATAGGAGATAGTTTTTAAAGTGCTTAGCACAGAACCTGGTACATGGTGAGCACTAAACACGGAATGGCAACTGTTGTCCTCACTTAACAGGCGCCTGCGGTGCAAAGTGCTCCCCTGACTTGCTTACCTTCACCAGGGTAGCCAGAGAGCTGAGATTTGAACTCATTTCGTCTCAAGAGTCCTTGCACTTAACAACCACGTTATTGTCTTCCTCACTATCACCCACGCTATTATTATCTATAATTAATGGTCTCAGCACAAGCCAAAGGAAATCCTTGCCAGGCATACAATGCGGGGTGTGTACACATGGCCACAGAGAATTATTTTTAGTCACAATCACAGACAGGAAGAAAAATCACTGTGAGTATGAGGAACTTTGGATAAAGAGCTGTCAAGATCTATAGCCTACACATTTGTTCACAAAGATTACCTCTTCCCTTACTGCTCCCCGCCCCCCACACCACATACCATGGGAATAGAAGATTAAAATAGATTTCATGCCAAATAATTGATTTTTCATGAGAACTGTTCACTGAAGTAGAGCCACAACTCAACAACATCAACAACAACAAACACTTCCGCTTCTTAACTCAGAGCTAACTCTTCATCGGGACCCACTGACATATAGAAAATACTTGATTGGGCTTAACGTTCACAACATCCTAGAATTCAAGGAGAGTGGAGTTTTTTAAGTTTCAGTGTGTTTTTCTCGGGAGAGAGGCTACGTTCACCATGAGTCCTTCCAGGCCAGTCACGGTGGTGGTTCCTCAGGAAGCCCAGAGAACAGCTGGTTCCCATGAGGCTCCTCATCACTTTCTCTGCTTCCTGACTTGACTCCTGTACCCAATCACTCAAGAGGGCAAAGACATTTCATTTAGGATAAAAGTATCCAACATATATGCTCCATAAGTGATGAGCAACTGGGGACTGTGAGTTAAATCTCGATTTAAATGCAGTTCGGATATGGTTCAGGAATTGGTCATCTATAGCCTGCACCTACTTTTTTGTAAATAAAGTTTTATTGGAACATAGCCATACTCATACTCGCTAATTTATATATTGCTTAGGTCCACTTTCCTGCTACAAGGGCAGAGTTGAGTAGCTTTGACAGAGCTCATGAGCCTCAAGGTCTAAAATATTTACTATCGGGCCCTTTCCAGAAAATGCTTGCCAACCTCTGATGTAGTTGAAAGAATCTTGGCATCATAATCGGGGTGAGCTTGAGGTCTGGCTCTTCCATTATGTGTGTGACCTTGCACAAATCATTTAATTTTTAACCTCAGTTTTTCATGTTTAAGCTGGGGATTACTTCTAGTCACCTTGACTACTTTTATAGTTCTTATCATCAAGATCAAACACGCTAATGAACACAAGCGTTAAAGTGCATTATTTGTTTTATTAGGAGTAAGATCACCATTCGTAGGTTGTGTACACATGGTGACACAGTACTTCTCAGAAAGGGGTAGAAAAAATAATTAAAAAACAAAACAAAACAACAAAAAATGGACAATGGCAAGTATATACTATGCCATGAAATGGCTACGCTTGGTGGAAATTCATGAGTTGTGAGGCAACTCATGATGAAGTGTTAATTTTCAGGGAGGAAAAACAAATATTTCCTGAATAAATTGCCAAAAAATGAGGTACTAAATAGAAATAACAAGCCTTAAACACATTTTCTCAGTCAAAGGTCTGTTGAGTTGAGATTTTTGCCCTTGATTCTAATTAAGCCTTGCTGTTCATGGTCAGAGACAAGGAAAGGCTGAGATAATGTGGCTTATGAAACATGAGGAGAGTGAAATATTAGAACTCTCAGCTTGTGAATTTTAAAAAAATTCTTATGTTTGTGACTATCATTAATGAATGATTGAAATTTAAAAAGAGAATGGCGTGGCCTATGTACCAATTTTCATGAACAAGAAATGAATGGTTTATCCATAATCTCATCTATCCATTCAATATCTGCCTAAGTTCAAGGAAAGTTTCGAACTTTTCTGAAAAAGATTTAAGTAGTATTTATCCCTTCTTTTCCCACAATTCAAACATAACTAGAGAGACCATAAAAGTACATAGTTTTTCTCTTTAGTGAGTTATAGCATGATATATTCTTTTAGTTTCACTGAAATAAGTGAGTGGTTGTTATTTCTCAATTATTTAGTTCTATCAATGATATTATGTAGTTTTGAACCAAATAATGCTTTGTTACCTTCTTCTTCGCCTGTTAGAATCGGGGTACAGGAAGACCAAATCAGGAAGACCAAATCAGCTCACCTCTGGGCAGGAAAGAGATAGTAATCAGGGAGTTGCCAGGGTGCTTGCAGATTTAAGCATTTCTGAAACACACTCTAGGAATATGAGCTAGATTACAACCAGATTTTCTAAGCAATTAAGCTATTTGCAAATACACTAAATAATTCTGACGACCAATTTCTATTTTATTTTTTTTTAATTTTTTATTTATTTATGATAGTCACAGAGAGAGAGAGGAGAGAGAGAGAGGCAGAGACACAGGCAGAGGGAGAAGCAGGCTCCATGCACCAGGGAGCCCGATGTGGGATTCGATCCCGGGTCTCCAGGATCGCGCCCTGGGCCAAAGGCAGGCGCCAAACCGCTGCGCCACCCAGGGATCCCCAATTTCTATTTTAATATAGAAGGGGGAACCAACGTAGTATATTGGAAAGAAAGAAACTGGGCTTGGATCTTGTGTCCATCTTGAGAAATTTACTTATCGGAAGATAATAACGTGTCTCAAAGAATTGAAGGGAGGGTTGGAGAGTTAAGTCACTTCTTGAGGAGCAGAGAGCAGGCCCCCAATTGAGCCTCAGTAAGGCACTGCTGGGGTAAGACCAAGCTCCACATGTGTTCTTTATCCTCACATTACTTCATTCCAATGCAAGCCCTGGAGAATGAGTAGATGTAGCTTGGGTTGCGCGTCTTGCTCTTGACTAGGTGTTAGATGGAGCACTTTGGGGACAGCACTCTGAGAGCCTTTGAGACTCCAAATTAGGATGCCATCAGCAAAAGAAAAGGATATGGAGCTGAGGCCTCCAAAACAATAGCCAGGGTGATCATCAGGTGGTTGGATACATGAAAGAGGCTCCTGTATTTAAACATGTATCACAGCGAGTTCCACTTTAGAACAGTAGCTGAATGGTGGCCTCCATCTAGCCTCTTTTCGTTAGTAGAAAACAATAAAAACAATAAAAACATACCATCAAAGGTTAGGGGGCAGGGAAAGACCCACTCTCCCTTCACCTCAAGGCATAGCCTGCCTTCGTTGCATGAAACAGAAACTACTTGATCACCACTAGGAAGGCATTACTTACCAGACCCTGAATTTGTCTGAATCCCAGAGAATCATGTTGAATGCAGCTAAACTATAGGGCAGCCATCCTCTTCTGCATGAGTACTACCTCCCAGAGACTGTGGTCCTGGTTTCCATAACTGCTGCCATCTTGCTGCAGTCCCCCCCAAACAACTAGGTGGGGTCATGAGACTCTAGATAACAATTCTGAGAGACAATAACCACCTGTTGCAGTCTGTTGAATTTGGAAGTTGAGTTCGTTCAAGGCCTCGTAAGTGGTGGTGGAGGCAGGAGGAACACTTGTGGTCCCACAAATTAGGAATCATAGATTTTCTCCCAGTCCATCAATCTATAGCATCAGAGAATCAGTCAGGAGGAATAGCAGAAATGAGGATTTAGAGAACCTTAGCTAGTCCGTACTCCAGTCGGTCAGTATCAATGACTTGCCCAGCGACAGACAGAAAGCAGGTGTTTCGCAAATACTGGATCTGGGAGGGAAGCTGTCCTTTCATGAACACAGGAGGGAAAAGATATGTGCCCGTGGCCTATGACAACTGTTGCGGAACCAGGCAAAGTTACTTCTGGGGGGGAGTGAGATGCTGTGTTAAAAGTAGTTTATGGCCGGGGAGAGACACTGAGCACAGAAACGAAGAGAGTCCAGAGGGGGTGGGAAATAAAACCAATGGCAGAGCCGACCCCTGAAAACAATCTCTTTTGAAGGATCCCGGGGACATTTCAGAAAATGGTTTGGCATGAAGAAAAAGCTCCATATCCTATAAAAACTGGCACCCGTGGCAATTTATGCATGATCCGCTTCATACCATGTCGGCATTGCTAACAGCTCTGTGTGCCCCGCGAACTCTGGACGCCTCTGTTCCTCGTGCTCATGGGCCGGGGGAGCGGGGGGGGTGGACTTTGGACCCTCTGCTTTACCCGTTTCTAGCCATTCATACCGCAGGCTCTGTGTAGGATTTTATTGGGTTGACTACCAGCACCCTTCAAGTGGTTCCATATGCCAACCCTGGCGTAACTAGCCTTTCCGCTGATCCTTTACCGAGGGTTCCAAGTCTTTTCAGACTTTTAATCTGGGTTCCTGTGTCTTTTCCCCCTTGGCTGCTCGTGGCCTAATAGCCTTTCTTCCCCCCGTGGCTCTGTTTCATAGCCCTGCTCGAAAGCAGATGCTCTGGCTCCTTCCACAGCGAACACTGCCAGTTTCATGGCATTTTCTTGCTGCTTTTGGCTGTAACTCTCAACTTTCCAAGGCCCAATTGTAAGACACCATGTGGGATAGACCCGAGGGGGGGTGGGTATGGTGGCTGGGGGAAGGGCATGTTGTGTAGAACATGTGAAACGAGACTGAATTTATTCTCGAGGCATAAGTCACATTTTTCTATCAGCTTGGTTTCTGCAAGATTCAGATGTCAATGGATCAAAGTGAACGCTTTCCCTGTGGGATGGGAAGAATGGTTTTCAGTGGAGATTGTCCTTTTAAGGGATACAATTCAAGGGGCCCGCTTTTGGCAACGGTTCTGTCTTTAATCTTTGCTTCTGTTTACCTTCCATTTGGGCGGCAGGCTGCCATCCCCCAGCACATCACCTTCCAGTTGGGTCCAGCTGCCTCCGCGGTGCCCACACCGTGTTCCTGGCTTTCCATTTCCAATATGGACAGTTTTACCCTCAGAACAGGATAATCTTTTAAGATACACATTTCCCTCTCCCTCCCTTCCGCCACAGGCCAAGTCCTCTTCTACGAAAGAAGCCCAGTGGATGGGTCGGTAATTATAAAAATCGACATCAACCGACCAGGTCAACTCCAAGAAACGACGGGGACTCCCCACCGAGTCTTGATGGGAAAGCAAAGTGGAGTGAGAGAACGGGAGGTCACCTCTGACAGCAAGGAGGAGGCTCATGGCCGAGGATGGCGGTCGGTCTTCAGGATGTGCAGGGGACCCCTCCTCTGGGGTGGATCTCTCTACTGGTGGTTCTCAAGTGGGAATGGTTTTGCCTCTTGAGGGATGTTTGGCAAACGTCTGGAGGCATTTTTATTGGTCACAATTGTGAGGGGGTATGTTACTAGCATCTGGTGGTTAGAGGCCGTGATCCTGCCATACATCCTATGATACACAGGACAGCTCCCCATAATGGAGAATCATTGAACCCAAAATGGGAATGGTGGTGAAGCGGCCACACCTTCTCTACCTCTAGTTGCTCATAGCCATGAATCGGTCCTGGGAGGCTCTATTGTCAGTCCCTTGGGGAGCTTTCTCCCCATGCATTGGGTCATTTATCACTCACCCCTTAAGCCTAGAAGCAAAGTCATTTCTTCAAAGCAAAAAGCACACTCGATGAACTTCTTACATAATTCTGTATATAACTCAGTATAATTCTGTTATAATTTGGTGTAATTCTGATATAATTCAGTATAATTCTTTTTCTCCCAGGGCTCCTTGGAGCCTGCGAGGGCTCCTCTTGGTTTCCCGGAGTCAAAAGCACCTCCTGAGTTGATCAACTCAGATCCTAACTGGAAAGGAAAGAAAGAGAAAGACATAGAGCATCTCAGGTGTGTGTGTGTGTGTGTGTGTGTGTGTGTGTGTGTGTAGCATGTTTGAGCAATATATAGCTACAGATTTATACACACATATTTATAGTTTTTGGTTTCTTTAGGGTCCTGCCCTGCCTTCCCCTCCCATGCAGACCTCATTATCACCCATCCTCACTGCTGCTCATTGTTCCTCAATACCCTGTCCCACAGAGCACGCGGAGCCCCTCTCTGAGGTTGGTTCCAAAAATTGGAAAACCTTTCAAAGAGACAATGTGTCACATTTCATTTATTTTTTATTTTGTTTTTTATTTTTTAAAGATTTATTCATTTATTCATGAGAGATACACAGAGAGAGGCAGAGACACAGGCAGAGGGAGAAGCAGGCTCCATGCAGGGAGCCCCATGTGGGACTCGATCCCGGGACTCCAGGATAATACTCTGGGCTGAAGGCAGGTGCCAAGCCGCTGAGCCACCCAAGGATCCCCAATGTGTGACATTTTTAAGTTGGCCAGTCCTCTTAGGTGCAGAAACTCATAGGCTACATGTTGCTCGGCATTAATGTAATTTCACTGCAAAACCACAGTGAGTATTTTTTACCTTTACCTTCTCAGTACTTAATGAGGCAGAGGTACTATAAAGAATAGGGGAGATGGGGATGCCTGGGGGGCCCAGCGGTTGAGCATCTGCCTTTGGCTCAGGACGTGATCCCGGGGTCCTGGGATCGAGTCTCACATCGGGCTCCCCGCAGGGAGCCTGCTACTCCTTCTGCCTGTGTCTCTGCCTCTCTGTGTCTTTCATGAATAAATAACTCTTTAAAAAAAAAAGAGATGATGTTTATAAATCCCTTTGGGACTTAAATTTTAAAAATCTTACTACTATTTAGAAATAAATATTCTTCATCATTATTTTTATGATTTCTGTAGATGAGTCTAGTTTGTGGTGATGTAACCCAAGGAAATGGGGTTGCAGGACATCTGCTTTGAATAAACAGGAGTTCACTGGATAAACTACTATGGTTATTGAGAGGTGGCTAACAAAATCACCAGGTGGCAGGTCCCGCTTATCCTCTAGCCAAAACCCAGCGAATGCCATGACACAGGACAGTATCCGCAGCCAGAGCACATATGTTCTCTGGAATTGATCTTTCTTGATTTATTTGCCTAGATTCAAGAATTTCATATTTTAGTAATGATGATGATGATGGAATAGGGCTGATAAAAGTGTGTATTTTATCTTGAGCTTGCCTTCTTCTTCTTTTTTTTTTTTTTATTCAAACCTGAGGAGAAGTAAAGTAGCTCTGACTTAGTGATACACTCGTTGGGAGTCCTGCGCCTCCTTCCCTCCCTCTCAAACTACGTTCACACCTGCCCCAACATCCTCCCATCCTATTACGTAGGTAGGTGTGTGAACACTTAACATTTACCAAATGGATGAAACTGATCTCAACAGCGGTTGAAAAAAAATATGCAATTTGTTTACATCTGTAGACTCATCGCCGTTTATAATTACTATTTCACTTGGGTTTTATAGTCTCTTCTTTGAGGAGCAATAATAACTAACGGAGACTGTGTAGTACGATGGAAAGAATATTGGATGGGGAGATGGAAAATATATTTCTGCTTGGCAACTATCTAGCTCTGTGACCTTAGCAAGTCATTTTACTTTCTGCCTTAGTTTCCTCTTCTGTAAAACAAGGGAGATAGGAAAAAAAACAAAAAACAAAACAAAACAAACAAACAAACAAACAAAAACTATAGAGTTTCCAGATCCACAACTTAAAATTCTATGGCTTTATTATTTTTTATTTATTTATTTTTTAATTCTATGGCTTTAAACTGCAGATGAGCTACACGTTTCACAGGATATGGCAGGTATTTATAATTCATATAATATATTGGCTTTTTGAGTAGAAGAAAAAACCTTGACGGATCCTCAATTATGGAATGTATCTAATCCACAGGCGCACACGGAACATCCCCAGCCTTGAGACGACTGGTTTCCCTTAAACGTCCGTCCATTCCTATGCCCTCTGTCCGCTCCACACCCATGTCATGTTTGTGACACAGTCTGAAGCTATCTGCCATGTGTCCACCAACAAAAACTTACAGAGGAGAGTGCTTTCTAGAATCTACCCATTACGATTATAAAAATAAATGATTCCGTTGTATAAAAAGAGGGGAAAATAATGTGAGGTTTACATGAGAAACTTCAAAGTCTAATGGAAGAAGAAGGCAGGATGTGGTTCTATTTGTTTAAAACTGTTTAACTTTTTAGGTCCAAGGAGTGATATGAATACCAAAAGGAATGATTTCCAGGAGGAAGAGAAACTTTTGATGGTTGGCCTAATAAAATAAAACTACACATTAGTGAAACTGAATTCAAAGATGATTCCAACGCTGCTGCACACAGATGAGCCCTGTAGCTGGATCCCATCCAAGCCCAACGGCTGCGCACACTGTAACCACCATGTGTTATCTGCAAACCAGATCGTTTCTGTGCGGTGAAGACCAGCCAGCTTTCTTGGCCAAGCTGCTGCCATAAAACACACTACTGATTTGGTTTCTCATGTTTTTTAAGGATATTATCCTTTGACGCACAGTATACGTTTCGTCTCAGATTGTCCAGAGCGCTATTGCAAATGACTGGTTGACGACTGTTTTAAGCAGAATCAGGTCACGTTTTGTCAGGTTGTTTGGTGTCACCAGCAAATCATCGCTTTTCAATGCGGACTAGTTTTTCGTTTTTTTTTTTTTTTTTTTTTTTTTTTTTTTTTAACTTTTACATCTTATGCAAAAGAATACAAAGTGCAGTTTAAACACTCTCATTAGGAATAATCTGCCTTTAACAATTTACATGCATCAGCCGCCTTTGGTTATGGGCTGTGAAAAGCAAAAGCATCGTGGGATCTCTTAACAGGACTGGAAAACTGAATGTCAGAACTGCATTTTTTGCACTTGGCCAGGGCGATTCCCGCCTTGTATAAAATACCTACATTCCAGCACCTCGTGTTTGCTTTGGAGACCTACAAAGAGTTAATACAGCTTGTTTGGCATCAGATACCGGTATAATGGGCTTTTACTGAAGTAATTAAAATTTGTTTATAATTAATACAGATGAATTGGTTTCTGCACAATAATAGTTAGGAGATTAACAAAGGCCACATTTTGGCAACAGGACGACATTCTTTTCCAAGTGCTGTGGGACCCTATCCAATGAATGTCTGTCCAATCCGGCTGATTCTTCAGAGATGCCATATGGCACGGCTATGCATTATGACTTTTTTTTTTCTAAAAGGCAGCCATATGACATAACTGATCTTTAAAACGTTGTCAGAAGGCATTACCTGGGTAGGCTTCGAGCTGCTTTCCAAAAACTTAGCAAGCACGGGGGCTATTAATTATGAGCAAAAGAAATGTGCACGCGCACACTGGAAACTTGGCATTCTTTCCTCTCTGGTCACAGCTGATCATGTCTCAAGCCGTCTTAACTGGGGAAGTAAGGAGGCTTCTTTTTTTTTTTTTTTAAACTTCCAAAAGTCAAAAAAAAAATATGCATTCTTCCTTAAAGCATGTATTTAGCAGTTTCTTTTTTTTTTTTTTTTTTTTTTTTTTTTTTTTTTTTTTTTTTTTATTTAGCAGTTTCATCATAAAATGTCTGCATTTGATCCTGACAGGTAAGTACTTAGCCACCTGTACTTTCACCATATTCACTGATTTACAAAAAAAAAAAAAAAGGAAAAAAAAAAGCTATCTACAGCTAAAATTTTCAAAACAACATTGAGGGTACCATGAGTGAAAGAAAAAGAATTTTCGAGTCGTGGTGGTGGTTGATTTCTAGCTGACATCCATCCCCTCTGTATTCAATTTTGGATGGCAGAAAATGTAAATAGCTCAAATATTTTCTTTCTGGTTTCCTCAGAAAATTAGTTTGTGCAAGGGGGGCACATCCATTTTAAACTTTCCATTTTTGTATGTGTGCTAAGAACAAGTTGACGTATTAGTTTCCATTTATACACACCCTGCTGAAATTTGCAGAACTCTGTGGGGGGTGGGGGGGGGGGAGAAAAAGGGAATCCAGAAGAAGTCGATTAATTCAGTGGGGCCCATGCAGCTATAGCAGCGGTGAAGGCCTCCTCTGGGGTGGGTGCCCCCCCCACCCGCCCACCTCCCCAGTGCTATCCTGATATTGGTCACTGGGCGTCTCTCCATTTAGAGCTCAAGTTCAAGGTGTGTGAAAGCAAACTCCCTCTGACTTGCCCCCCCACCCCACCCCAGTCTTCCTCTTTTCTGTAAATAGCAACTCTACCCTTTGGGCAAATCAGTCCGTCAACCCTGCAGTCAGAGTCTCTCCCTCACACCCCCATCCAACCCACCAACAGGTTCTGTGAACTCTCACCTCAGAACATATCCTAATTTGCCTGAGTCCCGGCTACTTCCATCGCTAGAGGCTGAGTCCTAGGCACCATTATCTTGCTCCTCTGCTACTGGGCTAGTCTCTTGCCCCCCTCTTTGCACCCCCTTGAGTCTATTCCCAGGACGGACACCCAAAGGACCTTGTCAAAGTAAATGTCAGGCTGTGTCGCTTCCCTGCTCAAACTCCTCCCTCCACTGGCTGCCCAGCTCATTTTGAGTCCTGCCCCCCATCCCCCCAACACCAGACCCACAAGGCCTTCCTTAAAAAATTGCATGTCCTGTTTCTTTCCTAAACTCCCCCTTCCAGTCTGGCTGGGCTCCGTCCTGCTCCCACTCACGGGCCTCCAACAGGGCCTGACAGATGCATCTGTCTACTGTTGACTCAGTGATGTTTCAGGGTGGGGTCCGACTGGCTCCGAGAGTCCCTGTTCAGTGGCCGTGGACTATGACAGCCAGTTGATAGACCCATGGTGGCTGGCAATCAGCTGAGGTGGGGGTGTTCATACCGAGGAAGCTCGCAAACACTAAATATCAGATCTCCTCATCCCACGGAGGACCTGTTGTCAGACACTGGCCAGCATCCTATTGTCTGGTGAGCGTCAGTCTTCCCGGAGTGTGCTTCCCTCCCAGCAACACCGCCTCCACTTCTTCCCTTTCTTCAGGTATTCTTGCAACACCTTAGGCATGAGGCCTCCTCTGGCCACCCTCGACTCCCAATTCTTACCCCTTCATTGTGTATCCCATTAATCGAAAAAACGTTCAATATTTATTTATTTATTCATTCATTCATTCATTCATTCATTTATTTATTTATCGTTGGCCTCTGCCTTAGATACGGAACCAATGCACAAAGTGACTAATGTTCAATACAGATGTCTCCTACTCCGTCGATAACCAGACCTCGTCCCTCGGAGTTCTCCCTCACCATATAATTAATGCCCAATGTGCTCGTTGTTAAAACTATTTGACATAATTAACTTTATTCAAGATCATCTTAATCTCATATGGGAGTTGCAAGAATAGTGTTAAAAAAAACTTGCATACCCTTCACTCAAATTCAGCAGTTGTTAACATTTTGCCATCTTTTTTCTCATTTCCTATTCATCATCTATGGTATTTTTGTTTTGTTTTGTTTTTTGGATCGGAATCGTTTGAGGGATTTTACCCACTTTTATGACCACCTGCCCACAAATGCTTTGGGTAGAGTGTCCTCAGAAAAAGACACCTGTATCACCACGGAATCACGGCCAACTTCAGGAAATTCACTGTTGACATAGTAGTAGTATTCAATACACGCTCTGTGTGTAGACTTTGCTGATTGTTCCCAAAATGTTTTCTAGGCGATTTCCCCTCTCCAGTCCAGCGCATCTCGTCAGCAGTGTAAGTTGCATTCAGTTTTGTCTCTTTGTCCTTAAACCAAGACACCCCCAAAAGGTCCTGGAACGGCTTCTGGGCTTTTTTCTGTTTTTTTGTTTTTTTTTTTTTTTTTATTAAGATTTTACTTATTTATTCATGAGAGACAGAGGGAGAGAGAGAGAGACAGGCTGAGGGAGAAGCAGGCTCCATGCAGGGAGCCCGACATAGGACTCGATCCCAGGTCTCCAGGATTACACCCTCAGCCGAAGGCGGTGCTAAACTGCTGGGCTACCCAAGGATCCCCCCTTTTTTTGTGATCTTTTAGAAGAGTATAGGTCAGTCATCAGTATAGAATGTCCCTCGGGATCCCTGGGTGGCGCAGCGGTTTGGCGCCTGCCTTTGGCCCAGGGCGCGATCCTGGAGACCCGGGATCGAATCCCACGTCGGGCTCCCGGTGCATGGAGCCTGCTTCTCCCTCTGCCTGTGTCTCTGCCTCTCTCTCTCTCTGTGTGTGTGTGACTATCATAAATAAATAAAAATTAAAAAAAAAAAGAATGTCCCTCAGCTGAGGTTTGTCTGACATGTCCTCCTGATTAGATTCAGATGATGCATTTTTGGCAGAAATACTGCTTACATGAAATTATGGCCTGTTTAGTGCCTCATGCCAGGAGGCACACAGTGGCAGTTTGTCCTCTTATTTTTATTTATTTATTTATTTATTTGAGAGAGAGAGAGAGAGAGAGAGCACAAGCAGAGGGACAGGCAGAGGAAGAGGGAGAGCAGGGAGCCCGATGTAGGATTTGATCCCGGGACCCTGAGATCATGACCTGAGCCCAAGGCGGATGCCCCAGTTTGTCCCCTTATTGATGATGCTTTGATCGATCAGCTAGTGTGTCATCTGCCAAGTTTCTTCCCTATGAAGTTATCATTTTTCTCTTTGTAACTAAGGAGTGATTTGTAGAAAGTTACTTTACTACTGTACGAGTATCTTCTTCTTCAAACTTTCTTCCAATTGTTTTACAATCTTTTGATGATTCTTGCCCGAATAAATTATTATTATAACAAATGCCAAATGGTGACTTTCTAAAATTCTCTTTTTCTGGGGCGCCTGGCTGGCTCAGTCGGTAGAGCATGGGACTCTTGATCTTGGGATCATGAGTTCAAGCCCCACCTTGGGTGAAGAGTTTACTTAAAAAAAAAAAAAAAAAGGTAAAATTCTCTTTTTCCTTTTGTATTTATTATCTGGTATTCTAGTATAAGGAAGACCTTTTACTTTACTTATTGTCAGTGAGAACTAATGGATTCTCAGTTTATTTGATGAGTTACAATCTATTATTGTCCATATTTATTTTGATCTAAAGTTGCCCCCAGATTTGGTTTATGCCCCTTAAAATTGACTCGTATGTCCCTTTGATAAGCCCCATCTTTTTTTGGAGCACTTCCTTACATTTTGTTGTAACAAGGATTTTTAGGCTCATCTTGTACTTTTCTGGTCTTTCCCTGGAATCAGCCATTTTCAGAGAAGTCCTGGTTCCTTTTATCTGGAGAATGGGACTTTTTAACCAAGATATGAGCCATGGGTGTTTTCATTGTTACTAAGGTGTCTTTTAAGTCTTTTCAGCACACAGAACTTGGGAAAAAGGAATTCCCTATGAATCATAAATGTGTGTGTGTGATACATATGATATACATATGTAAATCAGCAAGATTTTTGGCACACACATTATATATTTTGTGTGTGTGTGAGAGTGTGTGTATAAAATCACGAGTTAATAATAACTCTAATCCCAAATTAAGACCAAAGGGTTTTTCCTTATTTTCCATCACTACATATTACATCTTTTGTCTCTCACAGTGAGAACCCTACCTCCTAAGGATATTAGGATCCTTAGCCCTTTGGACAACCCTGCAATACATACTAAAAATAGTTTCAGAATCACTACACCCTTTCTTGTCTGAAAACAAAAATAAATCTTCTCCGTAGACTTCAAGGATTTTTGGAAGTTCTTTTTGACTTTTATAACGAAGATTTATGACAAAAGCACTGTGCTCAAAAGCTACTCAGTCTAGGTCTTCTTAAAAGTTCCTCCAAGGCGGTTAGAGCATTTATTTGAAACATGCTTAGGGTCTTTGGTTTCTGTGTCTATGCGGTTTGGCATCGTTACCCTCCCATCTTTGTCAGTTTAATTTTAAATTTTTAATATGTAAAATGTTAACATGGTTCAAAAGGTCAAAACTGTACAAAAAGGGTACTTAGAGAACGTGGTCCCTCTGACACACGTCACCCTATTCCCAACTACCCTCTGCGAGAAATCAGTTTCAGTAGCTTCTGATTTATCATACTTTCTGGGTGTGTGTTTGTTTGCAAAATAAACATATATGAGTGTTTCTTTCTTTCTTCTTCTATAACAAAATGTTCCAGAATACTCCATATACACTTTTCACACTTTTAAATTTTTTTGTTTTAGCCAATATATCCTAGAAATCACTTCTAGTCAATTCACATGGGTATTCCTCACTCGTTTTTTAAAAAGATTTTATTTATTTATTTATTTATTTATTTATTTATTTATTTATGACACAGAGAGAGAGAGAGAGAGGCAGAGACACAGGCAGAGGGAGAAGCAGGCTTCCTGTGGGAAGCTTGACGCGGGACTCGATCCCAGGCCTCCAGGATCACGCCCTGGGCAGAAGAAGGTGCTAAATTACTGAGCCACCGGGGCTGCCCTGATTTTTGTTTTAAAGCTCACCCTGGGTGTCTGGTGGAGAAAACTACAAGGGGCAAAAGAGGGGGCAGGGGTGACCGTGTCACTCCAGCTTATGTCACGGATGGTGGCTTGGGCTGGCCTGGGCACTGTGTAGGTGGTGAGGAATGACATTTGAGATACACGTGTGAGCCCGAGCCCTGGGATCCTTGCTCCTGGAAGGTGGAGGGGGAAGGAGGGAGATTCAAGGGGACTCCCAGTTTTGAGCTTATCAATCTGGGAAGGGAGTGATACCACTGTGCCCTTTTACAAGCCCCACGGGGTGCAGCTTGGTCCAGCAGACTCGTGTCATCACCGCTTGTTCATTAAAACCTTGTCACTTTATCCCGTCCTTGCCGGAAATAGAGAATTTCCTGAAAGTAAATGGAGGTATTGTGCACAGAGGGGAATGTATGAACTAGGAGCATTGACAGAAGAAATATCTGCCCCCAATGAGCTAATGCCAGAAACTAAACCAGTTTGTTGTAATGATTCACAAATTCATTCATTCATTCATTCATTTTTTTTTTTTTTTCTCAACCGATGAGAATTGACTGTATTGAACGCCTACTCTACGGCAGGCCCCGTGCTGGTGGGTGTCGGGAGGTATAGGACCCCCGGATGTTGGGCCCTGGCCCATACAGCTTACACTCACCCTGACAGCGTGGTGTGTGTCAGCTCCTGGAAATCGAAGGGCTTCGAATACTGATTAATTCCAGTGTTTGCCTTACACTACTCTTCATCTTTATTAATTTGAGATTTATCATCTGACAGCAAAGACATTTGAATCATCATGTGCACTTTTAAGCAGGCTCCTGGCCAAACGCAGGGTTTGAACTCACGGCCCTGAGATCATCCTGAGCTGACATCAGAAGTTAGAGGCTTAACCAGCTGAGCCCCCCAGGCACCCGAAAATTTAAATAATTAGTTTATACTAACGTGAGCAATTGTCTTTTGTTGTTGTTGTTGGTGGTGGTGGTGATTTTTGCTTTAAATGAGAATTGTTGAATTTCTAAGTATTAGGTTGTGCTGCTTACTTTCCTGGTGCTCTTTGTAGAGAATAAAAGAGTAAGAAAGTAAGAATCCTCAAATCAATAATCTGTGTTAGAAAGGTTGGCCATTCTTCCTTCAGTATTGAACCTAAAAAAAAAAAAAGAGGTGCAAATAAAAAAAAAACTTAAGATGAGATTTTTAAAAAGGACCTAACCGACTAGTAGTAACTCTTCCTCGTAAAGGCTTAGAAGATACTGAAACTCCTTGCTTTCCCAGCGAATTTTTAGGATGGTTGCAATAATTGAAGAGGTATGCCAGATTGCCCCTTTTTTTAAAGATTTTATTTATTTTTAAACTTCAAAAAAATTTTTTTAAAGATTTTATCTATTTATTCATGAGAGACAGAGAGAGAGGCAGAGACACAGGCAGAGGGAGAAGCAGGCTCCATGTGGGGAGCATGATATGGGATTCGATCCCAGGACCCCAGGATCATGCCCTGAGCTGAAGGCAGATGCTCAACCCCTGAATCCCCCACATGTCCCCAGATCGCATTTAAGTATACAAAGTTAGGGCTCATGGATAGAGATGTTGACTGCAGTAGGTAGGTTCAGGTTGGATTATATGCGGCGCAGATCTGGGCTAACGCAGTGGTTCTAAGTCCGGTCCTGGCACCGGCCACATCAGCATCCCCTGGGAAGGTGTTAGAAACGTGTACTTAGAGGCCTCATCTGAGAGCTACTAGATGAGAAACTTGGGGGGCAGGACAGGAGGGGGCGACCATCCGTCCTAACGAGGCCTCCAGGTAGTTTCCATACTTGATAAAGTGTGAGAAGTGCCAGCTCCAGGAAGCATTTTCATTGATGACTCACTGCACCCCCAGCTTCCTGGGGGCTGCGGAATATGGCACTGATGGCAGCTGGCATGGATTCCAGCGGTGGGGGCCAGACCGAGCAGCACCCCCTGCTTTAAGGATTCAAACAGAAGCAATTTAATACAGGGGTGGGAGGGCTGCCCCGACACCCAGAGCCCAGCAAGGGTGAGCCCCTCTTGCCCCTGGGCCAGGGCACAAGGGGAGCCGGGGTCCTTGAGCACAGGGCCCAAGGTCACCCGCAGGGGCGGGGAGGCAGGGAGGCCAGGGCCCATCACACCCCAGGCCCCCTGCACCCACAGGGCTGGGGAAATGCGTCTAGGCCTGTGTTCCTCTTTCCTGTGTCACACCAGCTACCTCCTGGGTCCCCAGCCCCTAAGGAGGGAGCCCTGCTGGTGGGGGGCCTAGGCCCAGCAGAGGAGGCTGGAGGACCCAAAGGGCCCACGGCCTAGCCTTAGTGCCCCACGAGCCAGGGGCTTCAGAGTGTCGCCCAAATCCTCTGCTGGGCGCTTCCTTGCACCTGTGGCTTGCAGAGAAAAGTTGAGAAACATCTTAAACTCGCACGATGTCCAGAGAGTCTGAGCACATGAAAAAAAACAAGGAGTGTTGCAGGGGAAATGCAAGTTCCAATTTATTATTTTTTTTCCCCGTCATTGTAATACATTTGTATTCTCTCCTAAATGAATGAGATATTTAGCATGAAAAGATGTTCCTGTGCAAATAGAATAGGTGGATTAATTATACCACATTTACTATCAATTCATTTTTTAATACTGACTACAGTGATTTAAGCTTTCAAAAAGCTAAGCGCTCACACAAATCATGTCTCCGGAGACTGTGTGCTTTGTGCTGATCAATAATTATTCTGTTAATTATGGAGATATAGGGAAAATTAGGCCATTTATAATTCTGCATGCATAAGAACAACTCTTCAAAGCTGAAAATACCTTTCTGTTTAGGTTGGCTTAATGCTCTGGGAGATGATTAGGCCACATCCTCAATTAATCTCTTGGCAAGTGCTATTTTCTTATTTTTCTACCAAGCATATTTTGATTTTGGAGGAATAAAAAGTAAAAATCACTATCGACCCAATAATTTTTTTTTCCTGTTGGGTTTCCACCTACCTTTAAGACATAGTCTGTGCAGGGATCTTTTCTTTTTCTTTTTTTTGGGGGGGGGGGGATATTTTCTTCATTGGATATTTAGCGCGTGCTTCTCTAGTGCAAAATATCGCGGAGGATAAAAATACTTGTACACGGAGCAGTCTCCACGGCTAATTTGGAATAGGCTGCGGGTCAGATAGGCTCCACTTGTTAGATTTGTGACCTGACTCTAATTAGTTAAATTATCTGAGTGCATTTCTTTCTTTGTAAAAGGGACTTGTCATGTCTGTCTCGCAAAGGGCCGTGAGAATTAAGGCTAATATCTGTTTCTGTGAGTCTGGTGCCGTGTCTGGAATACAGTGAGCACACTTAGAACAATAACTGTTACTTCCCTTCCTGAATGTTTTGCATCCTTTCTGTCTCCCTAGACAATGTCATTGATTTCTGCTTGTTCCCTTATGCCATCTCGCCCCCTCTGCACCTTTCCCCGTGGTCATCCTATAGTTTTCACTGTCGGAATAATCGACCGCCATAGGCAGCTTCATCTTGGAGAGAAAAATTCTCTTTCTCACTCATATTCTACTTTGCCATTGGCTTCATTCGTTCAAAATACTTAGGGGGATCAGCGGTTAAGCACCTGCCTTCAGCCCAGGGGGTGATCCTGGGGTCTTGGGATCGAGTCCCACGTCGGGTTCCCTGCATGGAGCCTGCTTCTCCCTCTGCCTGTGTCTCTGCCTCTCTCCCTCTCTGTGTCTCCCCCACCCTTGTGGGGTGAATAAATAAATTCATAAATAAATAAATAAATAAATGAATAAATAAATAAAATCTTAAAAAAAATACTTAGGGAGGCTTCGCTATGTTCCAAGCACTCTTCTGATGGAGGCCGAGTTCTCTGAAGCTGCCTTTGAACTCAATTAAAAAGGTGTCCCAGCCACTGTCCACTAAGTGTATACTCTGCGCCAGGTTTATTCTAGCGGTGGGACAACTACGGTGGACAAAGAGCCTTTGCCCCGTGAAGCTGAAACACTTTAATTAGCAAAGACCAACTGACCAATTAACAGCCAACTCTAAACTATGCCATGAAGCATAGTGGGGATTTTGGAGGCAAGTAAAGCAGGGGGAAGGCACTGCAGGGCTGGTGTGTGAAAACATGACTCTGGGGCAGAAAGCAGAGGGGAGAGAGAGAGTGAGCATCAGAGAGCATCTGCAAGAAGGGAGGCTGCAGGCGGTGGGGAGGCCCCGTGCCATGACCAAATGCAAGGACACGATTGTCATGGGGGCAGCAGAGGCTGCTGGGCAAGGAGGGTACATAAGGAGCATGGTGAGGGGACGAGGGAGTGGGGCCAGTTCCCCCCGGGCCTTACAAGCCAGGGTGAGCACTCTTCATTCCGTGAGAAATGAGGGGCAGAGGAGGGGCATTTCTACCATTTATCTCCTAGGGAGCCCTGTGGCTGCCTGGCGGAGGAGGCTCTGCAAGAGGCAGGCCTGGTTGGGGGGAGGTGACCATCCAGGATCAGAGCTGGTGGCTTGGACTGCTTCAGGAGTGCTGGAGGAGGTGCGACGGGGGCAGGTCCTGAATGTCCTTTCGAGGGGGAGCCACTAGGGTTTGCTGACAATTGTATATGGAGGTTGGGAGAAAGACAGAAGGCGGGTGTGACTTCAAGAGTTTTAGTTTGAGCAACTGGAGAACATCCCTTGCAGGGTGTAGACGGCGGTGAGGCAGCAAGGCACTGGACAAGGAAGGCTACGTGAATTGCCAGTGGTCGGCGGCGGGCGGGGTGGGGGGGTGGGTCAGGGACACTTCTCCAGGAAGCAGTATTTCCTGGGACCTACAGGATGAGTGACAGGTAGCTGGGGGGAGTGTCCTCACCGGTGGTGTAGGTGAGGGGAGGCCGTTGGAGGACACAGAACGGGGCTTTATCACCCATCTGACTGCAGAGTAGACTCCACGGGAGGACCCACCTCGCTTCTTCACTTGTGTCTCCTCTACTGATGCCTCGTGTTTGCCCAGGTCCGCACAGGCCAGAGGTCTTTTGTTTGTTTGCTTCTCATTCAGCAAAACTGCAGTTTGGATTTCTGCTTATGGACCCGGCTTATTAAAAAAAAAAAGAAAACATAGTAACTTTTACCTTGAGAAATTTAAAAAAGAAAAAAACAACCAAGTTCAAAGACCAATGAAATCGTCGTATGCCCCTCGTGCAGAATCAACACCTAATAACCATATTGGTGTCCGGTCTTTTATTTTTTTGATTTTAAAATTGGTATTATTATCATTATTTTTTTTTAGATTTTTAAAAAATTGAAGTCGGATGAAACATACAGACCTCTAGTAGTTTCAGGTGTACAAAATAATGATTCAGCAATTCTATACATACTCAGTCCTCGTCAAGATAAGCGTGCTCTTCATCCCCTTGGTCTCTTGGTCTGCTTTGCCCACCGCCCCCTCCATCTCTTCCTGGCAACCACCAGCCTGTTCTCTGTCTTTAGATTTGTTTTTTGCTTTATCTTTGTTTGTTTTGTTTCTTACATTGATTTCCTGTTTCATTCTTTATTGACTTTATTTATTGACTATAGGATTTGAGAGTATACCTCTTTTTTTTTTTCCCACTGCTTGTCACACGTAGCATCCATTCCATTCCTCCATGGACATTTGCATTTAATATTTTTGTTGTTGGGATTCTGTTACTGTTATTCACAGCTGAGTATGGGGTAGACTGTTTGTATTTTTCCTTCCCTGTATACTTTTGCTTCCAGTGAACCTAATATTGTTGTTCTTGTTTGTTTTTGCTGCATCTCACGTAGCAGTGGTCTTGCGGGACCTCCTTCCACCACTATCTGTAGAGTTCCTTTCTTTCCCTCCTCCTGCATGCACCTGTGTCCTTGAGCCTCCTGTCCTCTGCGTGTAGCTGTGTCCTTGAGCCTCCTGTCCTCTGTGTTGTTATTACTCCCTCGTTTAGATACTGCTCATCCTTAGTAGCGTGGTGAGAAAGATGCATGAGCAACACCTTCATGATACTTTCTATGCTTTATTCCAGCCCTACAGTTGTTGCAGTTGTTTGGGTGCTTCTTTGCTCTCGTTCTGCTGGGGGCTCTGTGAGGACAGGGACTCTCATACTCATCTTTGTGGTCCCTTGGGACCAAGCCTAACTAAACAATTAAATGTAAGAACAGAGTGGTGAGATTTATAGTGTGTACATGTGGTCTATCAATAGCATATGTTTGAAAACAAATTGTGAAACTTAAACGATCATTGAGGTACTTCTAAATACCTTGTACACGTGGTATCATGTTGACCAACTATAGGGATATATTTGAGCTTTTTAGTATTCATGTGGATGTTTGATTTTTTTTTTTAAGAATTTATTTATTTTGAGAGAGAGAACGAGAGAGTACAAGCAAGGGCAGCAGCAGAGGGAGCAGGGGGAGCAGGCTCCCCATTGAACAGGGAGCCCAATGTGGGGCTGGATCCCAGGACCATGGGATCATGACCTGAGCCCACGGAAGACGCTTAACTGACTGAGCCACCCAGGTGCTCCAGGATGCTTGATGCTTAACAATCACCTAGACCCACTGTCAAATTTTATTTGGGAGCTGGTAATTTCCATTTAGGTCCACCCAATATGTATCTAATATATCTACATATATCTATATATAAAGTTAAAAAATAAAAATAAATTATAAATTATTTTAATAAATTAAAAATAATTATAATTATTTTTAATAAATTATAAAATAAACTAATGCAATTATGTGCAATTATATATAAAGTACAAATATAAAATCTATTATATAAAACTTATGTCATAAAACATAATTATAATGTGATATAAAATATGTAAAATATATGCAATGATATATACATATATATAAGAGTCAATGCCATTTTTGTCAGTTTTTTCCTATGTTTTATTGTGGTAAAATACATATATAACAAAATTTGCATCTGAGAGTATTTTGAAGATTGGTCTTTAATGTAGAATTTTGTGAATCTGTGACTATCTGCATCCGATAGGACTAATGGGGAACTCAGCCTGAAATTTGCAGGGCAATAATGAGAAAATGATCTGTGCTTGTAAGGGTTTAGGTGGTTTTTGGGATGTGAAGTCACTGTAAATCTGTGTTGTATAACGTAATTGCATATGGTTAAGATAGGATACTACTAGATGAGAGTTAAAGCAATTGTATATATTATATGTGATAAGCCAATTGAAATTGTAATAAAATTTATTGGGCAGTTGGTATTTGCTGGCACAATTCTAAGTGTTTAATATACATTTAGTTTTCTTTAAGAAAAATAAGTTCTAATAAAAATGACTAATTAAATACTACTATTTCTCTCCCACGCCCCCTTTTTTTTGTTTTTAAATTTTTTTATATATTCATGAGAGAGAGAGAGAGAGAGGCAGAGACACAGGCAGAGGGAGAAGAAGGCTCCCTGGGGGTAAGCCCCACACAGGACTTGATTCCAGGACCCTGGGGTCACGACCTGAGCCAAAGGCAGACGCTCAACCACTGAGCCACCAGGTGCCCAATCCCCCTTTTTAAATATATGAGATATAGAGAGGTTAGGCAAAGTCCAAAATTACATAATTTTAACTGTTCAGGCAAGGAGTTGACCCAAAGCAGTCTGATTCTAGAAACTAGACTTCTAACTGCTAAGATACTGCTGTCCCTATTGGAGTCAATCCTTGCAGTTTTAGAGTGAGAACTTGATTTAGATTTATTATTTATTTATTTATTTATTTATTTATTTATTTTTATTTTTTTAGATTTAGAAGATTTAGAGTTGGGCTTATAACTCAGCTATGTCACTTATCAACTTTTTAAACCTGGCTTCAGTCCACATGACCTCATGCTAAAGAAATAGGGATAAATAGTATCGATTTGCGTTGAAAATTCCATGTGACAGTAAAGGATAGCACGTTTTTTCCATTATGGCTTTGAAATTCATCTCGGAATAAAGGATACTGTCTCATACCTGAGGACTAGGACATTTAGGAAAATGGTATTTGTCATAGTCATTGACCATCAAAATCAGGAGAGCACCATGTCCCTTTAAAACCAGCATATATTAACTTTTCTCAGGACTTGAGAGATGTATGATTCACAGACACTCAATTAACAGTCTAACAGGACAGGAACAGTTACAAAATTAATTACCCATGATTATCACACAAAAGGAGGTGATTACATTACCTGAGTGACAAAAAGAAGAGTATTCAGTGAAGACAAAAAAGCACCAGCAGTATAAACTGATAAAAACAAGGTTACCCCTGGTTCAAATAGAAATAGCACACTTTAGTTTTCTGTTTTCACTGTAACATTAAAATAATGCGTTTTCCATTTTCTTAAGCATCAGCGCATCTTTTCAAGGAACACAGAGTTGTCATTAAACCTTTGTTTTGCTTTTTTCTCACTACATTTTATAAACATCCATCACTAGGGAAAAGTATAAAAGAAACAATCTAGTGGCTTTGAAGGTGGTAGACACTGATGGGCAACGGCATCACATCAGAGGCATAATTAATATCTTCCCAACTTCTCTCCTTTCGGATTCAACTGGAAAACCCTTCCCCCCCCTCCAGGCTTTGTCTAGCTGCCTTGATTGTTAGGTGCCTCATAAAATAATGCTCTCAGAGCACCCCTACTTCCAGAGGAGGTAAAAATCACAGAAGTTTCCTCATCTAATGTTTGGCCCCATGGACTCAAAGCTTGGCCTATAACCCTGCACCATGTTGGCTTAGTCAATGCTCCATCCAGTGCCTGGCATTTCCAATGCTCTAAAATATTAGTTCTGTCTTTGAGACTTCATCCTAACTCAATGTATATCCTTTTCTCTTGTCTCGTTCTTCTTTTCCCCACTAACCTCCAGACCATCTCCTTGAGCACTCTTAATACTCTTCAAAAAAGCAAAAAGGAGAAAATAAATCATGAAAAGCTTTCATCTCTAGACACTGCCTCATCACTGACACAACACCTTCCTTGAAAACATGTCACCTCTGAGCAATTTTCTCATCACTATATCGCATTTACCAAGGGTCAGTCATGGTAAGAACTCTATCATTGCTGTCAGCATTTTATATTTTATTTTGTAAGTCTAGTACTCCAGACTTTTTTTTCCTTTAGAATTTTTTCTCTATAAGTAAAGTGCATTGTCGCTCAGTGGCCCATGTGACTTGGTGATTTTTTTCATTGAGTATCTAGTGATATTTGAAGGTGAATAGAGATGGAATTCAGACTAGCAGCAAAGTTGTACAGTTAAAAAGTAATTAGGGGAAAAAAAAACACATTTCTTTGCTCCCTGTTTAGCAAAAGAGGAACAAGAGTCGTCCGTATTTGGTTTTGCCATTTTATTCACTCTCATTCTCTCTTGAGCTTGCTTGCATCAGGCTTTTGTCCATTTCACTCCAATTAAACAACTCTTGTCAGATCACTAATGACTTCTGACATCACCAGAGTCAATGTTCAGTAGTTCTCAGTCTTCATTTTACCTGAACTTCTTGGCCTTCGGCACAAATAATTCCTGAAATAATTCCTGAAACTTCCTTGGCCTGGCTTTTGGGCCACCACCAAGATCTTTGTAAATGGATCCCTTTTGGACCTCATTCTTGTATACCAGATCCACTTGTCCAAGTGCCCACCTAACTTTTCTACTTGGAGAACTCACGGCTTTCTCAAAGTTTGCTCCTCTACTATGTCCCTCATCTCGCTCACAAACCTCAGAGTCTCATTTTTAAGTGTATCCTTACCTTAGCAAATTCCGTTGTGCCTGTCTGCAAAATCTATTTTTTGAATGTATTCTCTGATCGTTACCTCCACCACAGTCCTTGGTCCAAGCCAATGTCATTTCTTACGGAAGACTCCAGTCACTTCCTAACTGGTCCTATTCCTCTTTTCTTCACCCACAAACCACTTCCACCTACCCAGTCTCTTCTAGCGACCAGAGTGATCCTTTAAAAGTAGAAGTCACATTTTTACTCCCTGATTCAAAAATATTATTACGGCTTCCTCGGAATCAACTCCAACTCCTAACAATGACTTAAAAGGCCCCATGTGATCTGACTACCCTCCTGACCTAATTTGTAACACTCTTTGTGGTTCATTTTGTTTCAAACACGTCAGACTCATCCACATCTCAAAGCCTTTGTATTTGTTGTTCTTTCTGCTGGAATGCTCTCTACTCAATTATTCAGAGGGCCCACTCTCTCACTTCATTTAGATCCCCGCTCAAACATCACTTCCCTATCTAAAATAGCATCTACTTATCCTTCTCTATCCCCTTGGCAGCTTTAATTATCTTCACAGTATTTATTAATGCTTGACGCTGTATGATACTTTCTAATATGTTTGATGGTTGCTTATTTCCCCCAATTCATTGTAAGCTCCATGACAGCAAAGATTTTATTGCATTCACTGCATCCTCTGTGCTTAGAATAAGGTCTTGCAACAGAGGAGGTACTAAATAAGTACTTATTGAATGAATAGATGGAGAAATTTACAGAAAACTAGAAATGGTGACAATGTCACATAATTATACTTAAAGTGCCAAAAAAGTATAAGTGTTTTCATTTAACAAACCTATTTTGAGTGTCTATGATGTGCCTGACACTGTGCTGAGTATTATGGCTATAAAGATGTGTGGAAAAGGATTCTTGTCTTTTGAGTCCTCTTAGATTTCTTTTGAGTCCTCTTAGATTTCAAGGTGGCAAACATTATACTTACATATCAATCACTTAAGAACCAGGGACACAGTGTGTCCCATCGAAGTTTCTTACCCTGGCTTTTCAGTTTTGTCCCTTCAGTCCTACTAGGATGATAGATCTTCAAAGTAGATTGGTCAACTCATAGTCAACCAGGAGGAAATTAGCCATTTTATTTTGCTTTCACATAAAAGCAATTCCACTTGAAGTTCCACTTGTGATTCCATTTAGGGTAGAGGCAGTGTTTCAAAAAATAGAATCTTCGGGTTTATATCTGAGTTGTTTCAATAGTTTAGTTAATCTTAACATTTGATTTATTTGTAAACATTTTCTTTGGAAATATGTTTATCCATATCAATTTACTAATCCATTTACTCTGCTATCATAGGGTTAGTAGGTGTCAAGATATTCATCTCAAATAAAGATGAAAAAAATGGTCAAGCAAAATGCTTCCATATAACCTCTCATGAGGATAGTTTATATAACTGTCACACCCACTGTCTTAGTCATCTTGGGCTATTATAACAAGATATCAGTCTGGATGGCTTAAAAAACAAATTTATTTCTCATAGTACTAGAGGCTGAGAAGTTCCAGATCAAGATAATATGTGCTTTAGTTCCTTGTAAGGACTCTTCCTGTCTTGCAGATGTCCATCTTCTCACTATGTCCTCACAGGGCATTTGTTTAATATATGCAGACTAGGGAGTGGGTGGGTGGGGGTAGAGAGAGAGAGAAAGCAAGAGGAGAGGAGAGAGATCTTCCTCTTCTTGTAAGGTCACTAATCCCATCACAAAGACCGTAATGTTATGACTTAATTTCACCTTAATTACCTTCTAAAGGTCCCATCACCAAACATCATCACATTGGGAGTTAAGCACTCAACATAAAGACTTACTGACTTTTGGAGGGACACAAACATTTAGTCCATAACATCACCTAGCACAATAAATAATGTTTATTGTATTAAGTAGGAATTATAGGTGTGCTGGTTGATGGGAAAAGGGCAGGACAACAGGATCTGAAGAGCCAAGAATTGCTGGGAATAGGGAGTGAGAGGTCTGTCCAGCCTCCATAGGTACAGAGCCCAAGGAAATGGTTCTAGAGTAGTCTAGCACAGGAAGTCATGGTAAGGCAGAGGGTAAGAATTCAGAGAGAGAGAGGGAGAGAGAAGATACCAGCAGAGAAGAGAAAAATCACTGTGTTCTTGAATCAAAGGTAATTAGCACCTGGAACAGCATGTCTTGTATATGCATCTTACTTGCAAGCAGAGAAGCCTGTCCTTCAAGTAGCCAGTTAGGTTCCTGAGAGTAGAAGCTAGTGAGTCATGGAAAGGATGAGTTGTGTAGTACACTGTCCAGAGAGGGGGTCTGGGAACAGAAGTAAGGGCAAAAATGGACAATTCTTCTCTGAACTATAGTTGACTATAAAACAATGTATTATGTTTTCAAGCATACTCTCAAATTCCATCAGCGTCACAAACGTTCCGGCCATTAACTCTTAGTCCAAAACTATTTTGTGAGGGAAAATGCTATGCTAAAGACCCAGGAACGAGGAGAAGGAGAGGGTTTATGATGCGTCCCCTCTTTTCTTATTTCTTTTGACTTATTAATAAACTATAGAGAAAATTGGTCTCATCTTTGTCTGCTCTACAACTCCTGCCGATTAGGAATGTGGTTTTAAGCAAACTATTAATTTTAACACAATTATATTTCAATAAAGCATTCTTGATTTCCTATGGAGTTTACTACAGTGGGGGGTTTACTTGAATTAAAAATAGTTTTGTGGCACCATTTGTCACACTTTATAATAGACTAAATTATACGATATAATGCAAACAGAGTGAGAAAGATCTTAAAAGTAATTTATCCACTCTAGGTTTGAATTTCTTTTGCAGTATCCTTATCATATTTTTCCCCATCGTGTGCTTGAACACTTCCAGTACTAGAGAACTCAGCTTTCTTAAAAGACGGATCCTTCCATTTTGTTGGACAATCCTGAATTTTTACAAAGTTCTTTTTTATAAAAAAGAGCCGAGCCAAAATTGATCTGGAGCATTCACCTAAAGACAATCCTATATCATGGTGGAAGTACTAGCATCACTCTAGGTGCTAATTCTGATATTGTCTTCTCCTATGCTCTTTTCCTCCAATTTCACACTTTTCCTGTATTTTTGTTTATTATTTTATTTACCAGACTTTTGAGTTAAAGAAAAAACAAAATGGAATTTTTGGACCATTTAGAAATGAGTGATACCGATGATTCCATATCAAAAATTACAAGCTATACTCTAGGAGTTATGTGGGTGAGGGGGAGGCTTAAATGTATTTATTTTTAAAAAGTATAGATCAAAAATACAGGAGTTATTAGACTCAGGAAGCTTGATAAAATAAAATATATTTATGTGACTAGAACACAGAAATGAGTGAAGATAAAAACCTAAATTAGTGAAATATAAAACAAAATAAATATTAGATTTGATCAATAATATCTTAGCTTTTAAAAAAAATCAATACTATGGGAGGGGAAAGCTTTTGCAGGTGTCTTACAAGATAATGAGGCTATGTCAGAGACAAAACACAAAAAACATTAGGATAAAGACCAATAAGAGTTAGTATATTATATGATTGGATGAACAATTAAAGAAGAAATTAAATAATCAAATATATAATACTTTAATAAATAGTAGGTCTTCATGAACTTTAGTTAACCATCACATCAAAGATGTGTTATGTTATTTGAAGTCTATCGCACTTAGAAGAGCATTGGAAAATATGGAAAACTGGCTAACATAGTCTCTGTGCATTACATAATCTTGATATAAAGTCTCAATAAGGGTAGTTCAATTAAAGACCAATATGACTTATTCTTATAGAGGAAGAAATATTACATAAAATAAATGCAGCAGTATATTAAAAGAATTACAAAATACGACCAAGTAGAATATATTTCTAGAACACAGAATTATTGAACATGTGTAATATACTATCCACATTGACAGAATAAAGAATGACAAACATATTGGGTAAAAGGAAATAAAGGGATAAATGTTAAAAAACAAATAATAAAACCTTCTACAAGTAATATTTTTATTTACTGTGCAGAGAAAGATACAACTTTGTAAGGAGACAGAAAGGAAAATATTCATAGATGTATGTAAGCACAACTTAAGACCACTAATCATCAGGGAAATGCAAGTAAAAACCACAATGAAATATCACTTTACATGGATCAGGTTGGCTACTATAAAAAAGAGAAATAATAACGAGTATTGACGAGAATGTGGACGAAAGGGAATTCTTCTGACCTGTTGGTGGGAATGTAAATTGGTGCAGCAACTGTGGAAAACAGTACGGAGGATTCTCAAATAGTTAAAAATAGAACTCCCATTCAGTCCAGCAATTCTACTTCTGGGTATTATCCAAAGAAAACAAAAACACTAATTCAAAGAGATATATGCACCCCTATGTTTATTGCAGCATTACTGACAATCGCCAAGATACGGAAGCAATCTAAGTGTCCATCAATAGACGAATGGATAAAGAAGATGCGGTATATACTTGACGGAACATTATTCAGTCACAAAAATAGAGAAATCTTGCCATTTGTGACAACATGGATGGACCTTGAGACTATTATGCTAAATGAAGTGAGTCAGAAAAAGACAAACCCTGTATGAATTGTAATTATATGTGGAATCTAAAAAACCAAACAAGCAAACTAGCAAAACAGAAACAGACTCATAGACACAGGAAACGAACTGTCGGTTACAAGAGCAGGGGGGAGTTGCATGGTGGGCAAAATAGGTGACGGGGATTTAAGAAGTATAAAACTTACAGCTATGAAATAAATGAGTCATGAGAATGTAATGTACAGCATAGGGAGTACAGCCGATAATATTGTAATAACTTTGTATGATGACAGATGGTAACTAGACTTATCATGGAGATCATTTCATGATCTATAAAAGTACCGAATCACATTGCTGTACACCTGAAACTAATGGGATATTGTATGTCAATTATAATTCAATAATAATAATTTAAAAAGCAGTGTGTTGTATATGTTGACCTTGGATTCAGTGATTTTGCTAAATTTACTCAATAATTTTGAAATTACCTTTTGGTGGTTTTAGATATTTATGTACATCACCATATCATCTGTGATAAAGCAATATTATTTTTTTTCTTCTACATAACACAGAATTAAATCTCTTGTAAGGGTTGAGTAACAGATCAGGAGAAGGCATTTTTCCAACATATACAACAGGCAAAGGTTAGTATCCATCGTATATAAAGAACACTTATGAATCCATAAGAAAAAAAATTCCCAAATTGGTTAGCAGGGAATTTATACGGAATCAAATAATACATGTGTATAATAAACATTTCAGAAGTTGCTCGAGCTTAGTGGAAACCAAGGAAATGTAAAAGTAAATTAAAGTAGGTATACTTTCTCATCCATCATAGTCATAGAGTTAAATTTATCAAAACCTTAGTATAATTGATAGTTTTTTGTGCTGTTGGTATGTGTGTGCGTATATATATGTATATGTATATGTATATGTATATATATAAACAACTCTAAATGCTTATATGTTCTTCACCTAGAAATCCTATCTCCAGAAATCTATTGTGCAAAAATATTTCCGTGTGTCCATAAACATTACAGCATTGGTTGCAGTAGTAAAATGTAAAGCACAACAAAAAGGTGAGTGATTAAATAAATTCTGATTCTTCCATACTATGGAAAATGATGTAATTACTAAAAATAGATGGAGAGGGCTGGTGGAGAGATAGATGGAATAGTAACAACTATGCAAGGATATAGTAAGCATGTTATGTTCACATCAATGTTGAATATATAGGAAAGTGTAGACAAAATAACTGGAAGGACACCCATGGTGGCAGCAAATATTTAGTGCGTCCTTACATGGACTATTGATTGTTTTAAGGTGCTGGACATATGGCTCTGACAAAACACTATTTTATTTACCTGTATAGTGTTGGATTGGGTAGTGAAGAGGGACTTCCACTGTTATTCTATATGTTATTATAGTGTTTGAATTTCTTCTTGCCTGGTATGTATTAATATGTCACGTTAGGGGCCCCTGAGTGGCTCAGTGGTTGAGCATCTGCCTTTGGCTCAGGGTATGATCCCGGGATCCTGGGATCGAGTCCCGCATCAGGCTCCCCGCAGGAAGCGTGCTTCTCCCTCTGCCTGTATCTCTGCCTCTGTGTGTGTGTCTCTCTTGAATAAATAAATAAAATCTTAAAAAAATATATGCCACTTTCATGAGTCTAAAATACAAGATAAAAAGAGAAAAACAGGGATGCTTGGGTGGCTCAGCAGTTAAGTGTCTGCCTTCCGCCCAGGGCTTGATCCTGGAGACCGGGGATCAAGTCCCACATCGGCTCCCTGCATGGAGCCTGCTTCTCTCTGTCTATGTCTCTGCCTCTCTCTCTGTGTTTCTCATGAATAAATAAATAAAATTTCTTAAAAAGAGAGAGAAAAAACAAGTCCTTGTCCATTTTGAATCTTATCTCATTCTATTGGCATGAAATCGAATTGAACTATTTTGATAAGTATGTATTTAGATACTTTTGCATTCACATTTCCTGATCTATCTACTAGCAAGCAACTAAAATAGTGTTTATACATATACTGAAATTTTTAGGGTTAATATGTAGTTTGCTTTCATATGTACTATGAAGGGAAACAATTTGAGACAAGTCCAGAAATCACTATCTGAAGGGCCATATGATGTTAGGAAACTTCAAAGAAAATTTCCATTTCTTTAGTTAGGGCATATATGGAGGCAAAAAAAATGCATTTTGTGGGTGATACTTTAATTTGAGAAGGAAGAAAGAGCTTGTACAAGTAATTTGAAATAAATCATTTTAAGCAGATGTATATTCATTCAAAACAAGTAATTATACCTGTGTTTATACAACATTTATAATTTATCTAGTTTCTTTCAGAATGATGTGCTCTATCTCCGTATATAGAGTTAGTTTTATAGCCTATATTCCACAGACTATGGTGTGAGGGAAAATAGAAGCACTTCCACGGCCTTCCCCCTTCCTCGTGTCAGTCTTTATTAATCAGAATTGTTGGAGGAGGTATAAATACCTCTCAAGGAACAGGGGAGTTCTTCTCTGTCCATATTGAATTTGAGGTGGTCAATTTAGTAGGATCCAGAACTCAGGAAAGTGGCCAACAGGTGATACGACAGGTTAGGAGTCTCAGGACCAAAATGGTAGCTGAAGCCGGGATGTGACTACAGTGTAGCCGAGGAGGTACCTGTAGGGAACAGGATAGGCTGAGGACGGCAGCAGGAAGGCAGGAGGAGGCACATCCAGGAAGAGAGACCAGATCAGGGAAAAGGGGTGTCACCAGCAACGGGAAGAAACATCCAACTTGCTGTTCACCCACACTTACCTTCTAGATTCTTTCCTTGACCTCTGAGTCATTACTTAGATATTAAGAAGGTTCCGGATACCACTGTGCCAGTCATAGAACTGAGTCTCACCATTGGTTTATGGGTTTTGCTTAGAAAAATATTTTATGATTCCGTAGACTACTTGGCCAATTTGATTGCAACTGAAAATTGAAGAGGTTTAATTTAGCTGTTTATGTAGTCACTCGAGTGTCCTACTTTTCTGTGATTTTTTTTTAATCTTTTAAGGATTCATGACAACTGGCATCTATCATACCTTCTAGCCAAGTCTGCTCATTGTATACACATATCCTTCATTAATACATATTTGTGCTTTATTTGGTTGATGTCGACATTGGTTTGTAGAGTCTGCTTCTGAAGGAGATAAAAAAAAAAAAAAAACAAACCCTTAGCTTTAGTTACATTGTTAACATTGATGAAACTAAATCAATAAAAGCACCAACATGTCTCATAGGCTGTGCTGACTTTTATAAATGAGAAGGAATTGGAAATTCAGATATACTTCAGAATGGTAGGGTTTTTGGAATAATTCAGTTTTTAGAAGTAATTCAACCAGACAATTTTTTTTTTCCAGAAAAGTAGGGTTATACTTTTTTTAGGGCTGATTTATGTGTTTTCAACAGAAATGATCAAATTAATCAAATGCTAAGTTTACTCTTTTCTTCATGCTACATAGATTCAGTTGGTCTACAAAGGTTGTTTGGTTGAATTTACACCAGTTTAGCAATGTGTGCATTAAAGCTGCATTTGCCCCGAATAAAGAGCTGATTTCTCAGGCCCCCAAACACACCAGGAGTTAAATACCACTTATCCAGTCAAATAAGAGGTATTTTTGAAGCATTACAAAAGGAGAGAATAGACAAATATTATGGTCCAGTGATTCTGATAAATACAAACGATCCAAAACCTTCAATCCAAGAATCGAGTATAAGCAATGCCCAGTTTTCCTGAACTCCCTGGAGAAGAAATAATGGAAATAATTGCAATGCTGGAGAAAAGCTTAGCAAATAAGGGTCTAGCTAGGTTTCCTGTACAAGGCCTGGCAAAGGAAAAAAAAAAAATTACAGAACCTCACACATGGTGTAGGTGAGCGCTGGAAGTTCCGATTGCTTATCTGCGCTCTCCAACCTTTGGCTACGTGCCCACCTTCAGGGCAGACCCTGTCATCCTTGGCATGAAACAGAATGAGGTGATCTGAACCTAGGAGTCTATTTCTTCCCTAGATGCATGTGTACGGTTCCTATTAATTTTAATGAGAATTATGTTTGCACATTGAGGCAAGATAAATCCCTTCGGGAGGAATCTTGCCCTTGGATGCATACGCGTAATTTCCATTAAAGGGACAAAACCCCAGGGGACCCATACATGGGCGCCCGAGGGCAAGCTTTGACCCTCTGCATAAAAAACGCTGCACAAATCACCAGGTCATCTTAAACTTGTAGATGCCAAAAACGTAAGAGGTAAGCGAGCATTTATTTAAGCCAGAATTTTCTATTTGGCTGTTGTGGATCCCTCAGACAATTACCTTCACCGGGTGATAATGTAGAGAAGAAAGGACTACCAAGCACCAGACTCTGGTCATAATTAGGATATTGTTAAAGAACAGTAACCAGTATAAGGGGAACAGCATTGTTACTCGTTTTAGAGCAAGAATACAGCCGAAATGAGAGACACAATGAAAATTGCGTTAATGAAGAAAGTAACCTACTTCACAGCCCCTTGCCTCCGAAAGAGACGTTGAAGATTATGGACAATTTAAATCTTTTCATCAGTGAATCCGGTGTGAAAACTTTTTAAGTGGCCCTAATATATAATGAATAATCTCAGGGCCGGGATCTGTTTGAAGGAGATATGATTGATGGTCTATCATTCCTAATTCACTGTTTATACTGGTAGCGAGCCTACTGGGAAAATGCCTCATTCATCAGGGTATTAGTGAATTCAACCAACGTATGGCACCTTCATTTTAACAAACTAAAGGAGAAAAGCTAAATGGAGGAAATTGACAACCATCTCTGATTCTATGATAATGCAATTAGGCTGCTCCTCTCCAGAGCTTTTGCTAATTCACAAAACAGCTTCAGTCGGCAGGTCATAAATATATGATCATTTTTCACACTTTGAAAAGTAATGATGCCTTGACATGAATCAATAAATCTTGGTGAAGTCCTTTATACTTTTTATGTTCAGCATGCAAGTCAGTTTTAAAACTCATGTGTATTAAATCTGACTTGCTATCCAGCCTGTGTTTACATAATCTAATTTAACAAAGTCTCAAATAAACGTGTAAATGAAGTGTTTATAGTAAGCACAAGGAAAGTTTCCCTTTCATTGAGAAAGTGTGATATGGTGCATCAAACTATTTTAATTTGCACCCTGAAATACCCATATTTGCAAATGTGCCACATACAGAGAGCTGTTGCTCTTAAAATTTGGTAGTTTCTATATTGAGCTTTGCATGTTATGCTCAATAGATGAATAAAAAAAAATTCTACTGCATATGACACAGTGTGTAATACATTATTTATCTAAAATGGATCCATTGCAAAACATCCAGAAACGTTAATAAACTATCTTCCAGGCCGCAAAAAAAAAAGTGTTTGCTCATCTTTCTAAAACAATTGCATAAAAATATGTGGCAAACATATATACATGTATTAAGTAGCAAATACACACAGCAGCACAACATTTTTCTAACAATCATAGTTCCGCATGCTCTACGGGGAATAGGAAGATGGACAGGCTAATGAATACAGCAGGTAGCAAGCAGTTGAGGTTTGCTTAAGAATGAATTATCAAACAGCTACAAATTGCCAATTTAAAGAGGTTATACTATACAGTACATAGCATTTTATTTTTTATTCCTGGAATGGTTGACAATTTTCCTGGATGAAAACTGAAATGATACTAAATCATAAATGTACCTGCTGTGCTGTCATTCCCATTAAAGTCCCCCTTTGTTTTGTTTATTCACTGCTCATGGTTGCAAAAAAAAATGATGTGCTTTACAACTGGGGTGGACAAAGCAGCACTTTCATCAAACACCTGGGTGACAATATATTTTTAAATTAAAAATAAAACAATCGGCGCTTGGCTCATGAGTCTTTCACAGTCATTTGGAATTGTTGATGAAAATAAATATTGCATAGAAAATTGTTTCTGAAGTGTTCATGCCTTCTGCTTCATCTCCATTATTTGGTGTTTGCCATGATGAGTAATTGATAGGATATACTATCTATAAATAGACCGCGTCTTCACAATACAACGTGAGGGGGTGATGTGACATCGATCCCCCTGATTGAAATTTCCATTTTGTCTTGTGCTCTGTAAATCTAGCCTTAAGCATACATATTCCCTACTGGCTCTATCGTACAGAGCAAAAGTGGGCCACGGTTAACACACATTACAGGTTCTTAAAAACTTGAATTTTTAAAAACCAGATCATCAAATCACAAACCCTCTCAGGGTAGTTTGGGGAAGCTATCCCGAGAACCCCCTTCAGATGTTCACAGACACCAATTGGTACTTGACAGCTAGTATTACGGGGAGATTTAACATCCTTCAGACCCACGCACAACACGTTGAGCTCCCTTACATTTCTCGTTAGAGTGGATCCTGGTCTGATCTGGGGTGAAATATGCAGTTTCCTCCAAAATAACCACCTTTACTTCAAAACAGGCTGTGAAAAGCAATGTGAAACAACATCTAAAATTATTGGACTGAATCCTGTGTCCTGCCCCCTAATTCTGATCGTGAGTCTGCTGGAGGCCTGGCATCCATTTTATGAAGGTTCTTGCAAGGAAAATATTTGGATTAATGATATAATTTAGTGACAATTTCGTGACAGTAGGTCTAACCTCAGCTGAGTGACAATAGAATTGAAAAAGTCAACCAGTGGGAGAGAAGCCACTGTGGCTGTTGGGGTAGCAGCAGGGAGGCTGCAGGGGTCACTCTGATTGGCATTGTCACTTTCCCCATTCATCAAGCAAGGCCAGACTTCCCGAATCATTTACCAGATGGGGCAGCTCGTCAGTTTAAACACCTGATATGAAGCCATCCGTCATCTGATAACATGATCGTTGGGCTGCAGCTGGCTGGGTGCTCTGCAGCCCGAGTGCACATGTGATGGACTGAAGCCAGGGAGGCAGGCTTAGGCGGGTTGCCCTCCCTTGATAGGATTTGCAGTCCTCCACTGGACCATGGAACAGGTGGAGGCTGAGAGAGAATGAAAAGATTACCATGTGTTGCAGGGATTAGAGCCTTACACACTCACCACTCCACTTGAATACCAATCAAAGCCAGACGACCAAACTTGAGTCAGACCAACTTCAGGCCTGGCCATGCAACAGAGAATCAGAAGAGATGCAGCAAAAAGAAAAACAAAAACAAAAACAAAAACAAAACACAAAACAAAACAAAGCAAAAAACAAAACCGGGAAGCCCTGGTTTCCTGCAGTTCAGAACAACTTTTAACATTTGTAACCTGCCTCAGCTTTTTCCAAACCAATTGGCTAGAGATGAGACTGGTCTCTCAAATTCAACTCTTTCTTTCTTTCTTTTTTTTTTTTTTTTTTAATAAACAAAGCATCTTAAGCATTTTTAAAAGAGAGAGGGAAAAGAGTAATCTCTAGGGAATCATCACAAATCCTGTTATTTTATGCTCACCATGGAGAAAACTAATGCAACAAAGAGAATCAGACAAAGAGACAAATTATGCGCACTTAAACTGAAAGTGTTTATTGCCATGTGAAATATAATTATGCTGATTTAAAATGTTCGCTGCTCAAATAGTCTAGAGCTTGCCGGAATCAGGGTTAACCTTTCACTGGAGAACGAGGCTTTTGCTAAATTCCACGGTGGGGTGGCGCAGAAAACAGGGCTGTGCAGAAGGGTGGCCTCCTTTCTCACCCTGGTGGACCATTCTGTGAAACCATCCCTTTATTTGTAAAAATTAAAATCCCTCAATTGGAGAGTCTATCACTGAGATAACAAGTTAACTAGTGAAGACTTAATCCTCTTATGTCCTTAGTGGAATAATATAAAGAAGTTTATTCTGCTTAGCATATGACACCCCTCATTGTCATAATTCCTAGTGAGGGTCTATTCTAGCTTATTTGCTGTTCTCCACCAGCCGTGAGCGAGCTTGTTCTCTCTCTCTGTCTCAGATGAGTGATTTGGTGTCCCCACCCGAAATGGCTTGTGTCTCCAAGAAACCTCTCCATGGACATGATTTTGCAGCTGTGAAGGGGTGGAGCCATTTCTGAGGCCGACACTACACATAGCTTTCAGTTCCTTTTTTTTCACATTATCTGTTCGGGGTACTTTATCTATTGCCCAGGGACACGCATAGAAGTCCTCATCTGCTCCTACTTAGATACGAACTGTTTTATTTGTTGATTTATTTAGAGAATGAAGAGGGAGAGAGAAAGAGAGAGAGAGGGGGGTGTGGAGGGAGGGGCAGAGGGAGAGAGGGAACCCTCCAGCTGGCTCCCCACTGAGTTCAGAGCCTGACCAGGGGCTCCATTTCACGACCCTGAGGTCATGAGCTGAGCCGAAATCAAGAGTCAGATGCTTAACCCACTGAGCCACCCAGGTGCCCCTTAGATGGGAACTTTAAATGATTATTTAAACATGTATGAAAAAAACAAAACCCACAGCACAGCCAACCTCCTAAAGCAATGAGAAGTTTTGCTTCCTTCTTCTTTCCTCACTCGTATTTATAGCTAAGTTTTCTGCCCAAATGGTTAACAAAGAATCTCGCAAAGATGTCACTGAGCAGAAGTAGGGAAAGATGAGTTAAGAGGCATGTGTAGTTTAGAGATAGAATGTGGAGAAGAAAGACCAGAAGTTGGTAGTCAGACCCACCCGTGTTCAGACCTCAGTACTGCTGGAATTCACCAGGCGGCTTCAGACAAGTTAATTTCTCTGAACTAAAAAATGTTAATCTGTGAAATGTGATTATTTAATATACTTTTTGTATTTCTCATGTTTAATCATTCTAGTCTGTGCACAAGGCTATGTCATTGTGGTTTTCATTTTCATGTGCGTGGGGTGTTTTGTTTCGATTAATATTTTCCATTATTAAATATCTTTTTCAATTATTTTAAAAGTTAAACACAGTGCTGAATTTAAATAGCTAACAGTGCTTGGCACATGGTAAGATCTCTATGAATAATAGCTGTTATTTTGCTCTATAAACATTGTATAAATCACAATGAGACAATTTATTCACAATAGGCAGTAAAACTTTTGCATTTTAGTTCAATAACATTCATTAAAGGTTTACTTTGCGCCAGTTGCCATGCCGAGGATTAGAGATAAAAAGATACTTAAGACATAGTCCTTCTCCTTTGGGAGTCTAAGCCAAGAATGTTGAAGTTACACAGGAAAACTTTTATTGCTTTTAAAGGTTCTATCGGTTACTATAGAACTTAAATCCTAAATTCTTCCCAACATTTTGGTGGAACACATAAAATGGACCTAACACTGCTTGGATTAACATAAAATATGTTCACATCTTAGAGCCTATATTAGAATAAAAAAAGTTTAGTAATTAAAGTCATATACTCCATTGATCTGTGGTTCATGGAAATTCATTTTGCAAAGTCTTGAAAGCATGACAGTGCAGTCTACTATGAGAGGCATGAGAATGCGGTATTAAATAAGACGGAGTTTTGCAATTAGTTGAGGTGATAGACATAAAGGTAATTGTTATATGATAGGAAATATGCTATAAAAGATTTGTAATAAATGCGAGGAGAGAACATTGAAAATAATTAATTTTGTGTAGGGCATATGGTCACCAGGGAAATCTTTGTAGGGGAAATAATATTTGAATAATGAGTAGGACTGAAAAGAGGCAAAGTTCATTCTAGGTTGAGAGAATAACACAAAGGCTCTGAGGGATGCCTAACAATGCAAAGAGCATTTCATTTATTCACTCAACAAATGTTCGAAAACAAATGTTTATCAACATTTATATGAGTGGCCCTGTACGTGTACACAGAAGCACTCTTCTGTTCCAAGAGTGAAACAATGGTAGATAAAATTTTAAGAGTAAAATTTAAAAAATACAGCTGTGCAAAAACAATAAAATACAGCAAGTATCTCTGTGGAGCAGATGCAAATGGAAGTGCTTGGTAGTCAGCAGAGGTGCCAATGAAGGAATAGTGTTGTCTCTCTCTGGGCACAAAGCCTGCTGGTTCATGCTTGTGGAGTAAAGTGCCCTCTGTGAAGTTTAGAGAAGAACCAAACTCACTAATGGAAATCAGGGATGGGTGAGTAGTTGCTTTCCTGCAAAAGGGAGTAAAATATGGTTCATGTGAAACCGTGGGAGATGGATGAAGCAAAACACAGGCACCTTGTGACCAGAAAAGGAACCAAGCCTCAAGACAACTTTGTGACAGTGACTGTTAGAGAATTTCTCATCTTCAATGTAAGATGTGGCTTTGATGTGACAGATAGGGGAATAGGGTAAAAGCACCACAAAATTAGACATGGAGGAAAAAAACAGAAAGGAATCCTGCAGATCAATGATAATCCCTGAAATCACAGGGGCAAAACTTCCTAATCCTACAAAAGTAGTTAAGAAAATAAAAACCATTGTATGTTAATCCAATACCTAATACTTAATGTAGCAGGACAACCTGATAAGTATCTGAAAATAAATATATTTAGGATGTTCAGGGAGATGAATGAAGGATTAATATCCATGAAGAACAAACAAATAAATAAAACTTATGATAACAGGAAAGAAAAAAAAGGGGTGGATATGAAAATGAGTCAGTTAAAAATCTTGAAAATAGATATAATAGCCAGTGAAATTAAAAGAGCTCTACAGGTGGCATCAACTCTAGATTAGACATGGGCAAAGAAGAATTTAGAAATTGGAAGAGATTGATAAATAATTCACCCAGAAGGCAATGGAGTTAGAGATAAGAAGTATGCATACGAAAGAACATTTAAGATATCTGGAGAATACGTGGACAGGCTCCAGTACATGTCTAATGACAACTGCAGAAGAAAATGAGTACCCTGCAGAAAATGCAAAGGAGGAATAATGAGATAGAGTCAACTTCTCAGAAATAATGTATGTCAGAGATGCACCAATAGAACCAGTTTAGGAACAACAACTGCCAACCTAGAATTTTATACCCAATTGAATTACCATTTAATATTGAGGCCACAATGAAGACATCTCAGGCACACAAAGACTCAGAGAGATTGCAACAGTCAGACACACTAAGACACTAAAGAACCACACACAGGAAGGGATAGAACACATGCAAAAATTTTGAGCAAATGGTGCCTGGGTGGCTCAGGGGTTGAGTGTCTAACTTTGGTTCAGGTCATGATCTCAGGGTTCTGGGATTGAGCCCCACATTGGGCTCCCTAATTAGTGAGGAGTCTGCTTCTCCCTCTCCAGCTCCCCCTGTTTGTGCCCTCTCTTTCTCTTTCTGCCAAATAAATAAAACCTTAAAAAGCTCCCCAAAACAAACAAACAAAAAAGCCAAGGGCATTCAACAGCTTTAACAGCAAAGCACAATAAAAAAAATTTTTTTGAGCTGATTAGTAAATTCGATAATATACTAATTGGAAAATACAATGTGTGTGTGTGTTTAGAACAAAGTAAGGGTGGTTAATGTGTAGCTAGAGTAGATTAAATGCTTTGTGATCTGAGGAAAAAGAATAATAATTTTGAATAATTTTAGACTTTTAAGAAAAAATTCCATTGCTGCTCAGAGTGTTTAGCCCCCTTTCCTGAGGGAGCCCATATCTAATAACTGGTTGAGGTAGGAATCTGAGGGTCTGCTTTTTTTGTCTCAGAACTGGACAGCTCCAAAGGGTGACCCAACTTCATGACTTCTCAAGGGATCTGCTGAGGTCTCTGTTGCAACTGTGTCTCACTCTTCCCCCTGCCCAGGGATGCTTTTCTTTCTCCTTGTAGCATCTCTTAAAAAATCCTTGGCATACAAGTCTCTGTCTCAGAGTCTGTTTCCAGGGAGTCTGACATAGGACCATTGGGAACCAGAGGTGGTCCCAGGAAGCAGAGTCTAAAATGGGATATGAGAGGTGGCTCACTTCCTGACCAGCTGATAGCACAAACTTCATCACTGCTGGTGGATGGAGTCCTGATAACTCCAGGAATGATGTGGCAGTGAAACATTTAAACGACCAGTGGTGACACTGGATTTGATACTAGTCAGAAAGAACACACTGGCAAGAATTAGATCTCAGGCATTAAGAGATTTAAGGGAAGTAGTAACTCAATGAACATGGAACTGGTTTTTGTCATCAGTGAGAAGGAAGTACAGTGTTTGGTAGGCCTCCTTGTGTTCTGGAGGAAGCATATTTCACACTTGAGAATATTTCTCTGACTTATTTCTCCAGTGGGGCCCAGAGCAGAGTTCTGCAGCAGGTGTAAGCTGCAGGGCAAGTAGTCTTGACACGTGGGCCAGTGACCTTGCAGGTCCATTAATATTAAAGTTTATGTAGTGGGAAAAGACTAGAATATAAGGCAAGCCCCAATAGGAAAATCACAATGAAAATTTCTAGGATTTCAGATTAATGCCTGAGTCCTGGGGAGAAGAAACATCTGATCACGGAAACTCAAGTAACCAAGAGATCAGAGCTGACCCTCATGATCTGTGTTCAGTCAGAACCATCATGTTATAATGTCAGGAAGGCTTGAAGCAATCTGTTAGTAACATGGAAATGGGTTCAGAAAATATTGGGGCCAGAACTACAGGAAAGCTTCAATAGCACATGGCACGGGACCCCATGCCATCCACTACTCATGGCTATGTAGGGGGTTTCTTATTACCAGATATGGAAGAAGGAAAAAGACCAAGCACAATTTAGGGATGGGTTGACTTTCTATTAGGGTTAAAGTTAAAAATGGAAAAAAAAAATAAAGTTAAAAATGGACTGCTCAGGAGTGCCCCCTGAAAGAGAGTTGTATGAGGAAATCCTCCCAATGGGAAGAGCTTGGGGTGGTGCAACTATTTTGTGTGGAAAGTGAAGTAGCCCAACTAAGAATATACATGGATTCCTGAGCAGGGATGGATAGTTTGGCTAATTACTCAGGAATCTGGGAGGAGAAGGATTGGACGGTTGAGGAGAAGGAATCTTGGAGAAGAGGCATGTGGCTGGACTCATGGAAATTGGCATGAGCATCTTTACATCACAACTAGTATGGAACTGAGAAGGTCCAGCGTAAAAGAGAGAAACCAGTCAAGCAGACATAATTACTCAGCAATTTGGTCTTGGCAAGCTGTCATCATTAGTTAATCCACTGCTGCAACAATGGGCTTCTGAATGGAGCCGCCATGGTGGCAGGGATAGAGTCCATGGTGGGCCCTGGCAAATGGACTCCCACTTGCCAGGCCTGATCCAGCGACTGCAATTGCTGGATGTCTCACCTGCTACCACAGAGACCAAGGCAGAGCCCATTATTGCATTATGTCTCAAAGAGACCAACCTGCCTGTTGATGACAAATTGATTCTATGGGCCCCTATCTTCCCTGGGGGGGGGGGGGGGGGGGGAGGGGGAAGCAGCATTTCATTTTGGCTAGAATTAATGCATATTCTTTGTCTTTCCTGCCTGTAGAGTCTCAGATGATACAGATGGTCTGATTCAGTGACACAGAATATCACAAATATCACCTCATAATAATGCATCTATTTTGTAACAAGTGAAGTGTGAGTGTGGCACATGGGATCCATGGGATCCATGGGATCCATAATCCTATAACCTTCCACCCCTCCTGGAAGCTGGGAAGCAATGAAAAGCATTTGCAAAATATTGTTCCATTGTATGGATATATATTATGATTTGTAATATATTGGAACACATAGAATTTGTATTATATTGCTACTTTTGGTTATTACCTGAAATCTCATATGAACATTCATGTACAAGTCTTTATGTTGACATTTGTTTTTGTTTCTTATGGGTAAATGCCTAGAAGTGTAATTGCTGGGTTTTAGGGTAGGTAAATATTTAACTTTACAAAAGAACTACCAGATTGTTTTCCAAAGTAGCTGTACTATTTTGTATTCCTAAGAACAATGTACAAAGTTCTAGTTACTTCACACCTTGCTAGGATTTGCTATGGTCTGTTTTTTTTTTTGTTTTTTTTTTTTTTTTTTTTTGTTTTTTTAATGTGTCATTCTAGTAGAGGCATTAGTACTTTTTCATTGTGTTTTTAATGTGTACTTCTGTAATGAATGATGATGTTGAGCATCATTTTATGTGCATATTTGTCATCCATATCTCTTAGGTGAAGTGTCTGTTCAAAGCTTTTGACTATTAAAATTTTTTTGTCTTTTTATCATTGAATTGTTGGAGTTCTTTATATATTCTGAATTCAAGACTTTGATTGGGTATTTGTTTTGCAAATATTCTCTCCAGGTATGTGCCTTCTCTTTTCATTTTTTTTAGCAGTGTATTTTGAAAAGTAGTTTTAAGTTTTGATGAAGTCCAGTTTATACATTTTTCTTTTATGATTTGCACTTTTTTGTGTAAACTAAGAAATTATTGCCCAACCTAACATCACAAAAATTTTCCTCCCAGATTTTCTTCCAAAGTTCTATAGTTTTAGGTCTATAATCCTTTTCAGTTAAATATTTTATAGGGTATTAGGTAAGGGTCGAGGTTCACTTTTTTTGGCATATAGATGTTCTATTACCATTTGTTGAAAATGGTATTTTTTAAAATTTTATTTTATTTAAATTCAATTAATTAAAAAATTCAATTAATTAACATATAGTGTATTATCAGTTTCAGAGGTAGAGTTCAGTGATTCACCAGTTGCATATAACACCCAGTGCTCATTGAAACAAGTGCCCTCCTTAATGCCCATCACCCAGTTACCCCATCCTCCCAACTCATCACCCCTCCAGCAACCCTCAGTTTGTTCCCTGTGGTTAAGAGTCTCTTATGGTTTGTCTCCTTCTCTGATTTTATCTTATTTTATTTTTCCCTCCCTTCCCCTATGATCCTCTGTTTTGCTACTTAAATTCCATGTATGAGTGAGATCATATGATAATTGTCTTTCTTCTACTGACTTATTTCACTTGGCACAATACCCTCTGGCTTTATCCACATTGTTGCAAATGGTAACATTTCTTTCTGATGGCTGAGTAATATTCCATTATATATATAGACCACATCTTTATCCGTTCATCTGCCAATGGACATCTGGGCTCTTTCCATAGTTTGGCCATTGTGGACATTGCTGTCAAAAAGATTGGGGTATAGGTGCTCCTTCAGATCACTATGTTTGTATTCTTTGGGTAAATACCCAGTAGTGCAATTGCTGGGGCATAAGGTAGTTCTGTTTTTAACTTTTTGAGGAACCTCCATATTGTTTTCCAGAGTGGCTGCCCCGGTTTGTCTTCCCACCAGCAGTGTACAAGGGTTCCCCTGTCTTCACATCCTCCAACATCTGTCATTTCCTGAGTTGTTAATTTTAGCCATTCTGACCTATGTGAGGTGATATTTCATTGTTGTTTTGATTTGTATTTCCCTGAAGCCAAGTGATGTGGAACATTTTTTCATGTATCTGTTGGCCATGTGTGTGTGGGTCTTCTTTGAAGAAATGTCTATTCATGTCTTCTGCCCATTTCTTGACTGGATTATTTGTTTTTTGGGTGTTGAGTTTGATAAGTTCTTCATAGATCTTGGATACTGGTCCTTTATCTGATAAGACATTTGCAAATATCTTCTGCCATTCAGTAGGTTGTCTTTTGGTTTTGCCGACTGTTCTCTTTGTTGTGCAAAAGCTTTTTATCTTGATGGAGTCCCAATAGTTAATTTTTGCCTTTGATTCCTTTCCCTTTGGAAATGTGTCTTGCAAGAAGTTGCTGAGTTGAGGTTGAAGTGGTTGCTGTCTGTGTTCTCTAGGATTTTGATGGATTCCTGTCTCATATTTAGGTCTTTCATCCATTTTGAGTTTATCTTTGTGTACAGTGTAAGAGAATAGTCCAGTTTCATTCTTCTATATGTGGCTGTCTAATTTTCCCAGCACATTTGTTGAAGAGACTGTTTTTTTTTTTTTTCCATTAGACAGTTGTTCATGCTTTCCATTGGACAGTTGAAGATTAGCCAACCATAGACTTGAAGGTCCATATCTGGGTTCTCTATTCTGTTCCACTGATCTCTGTGTCTATTTTTATGCCAGTACCACACATTGCAATAGAGCTTGAAGTCTGGAATTGTGATGCCACTAACTTTGATTTTCTTTTTCAACATAATTTGGCTGTTAAGGGTTGTTGAAAACAATATTATTTGTCCATTGAATTAACTTGGCATCTTTATCCAAAAGAGACCATATGCACGTAGATGGCCTAAGTCAATTAAAAAAAAAAGATAAACTGTGTTTTTTTTTATTGTAGTTTTAGATTTAAAGAATAACTAAACTGATCATAAATAGAATTCCATTTACCCTACCTACTTCTACCCCTCATGTCCATAGAGAGTTTGGCCTATTATTGGCATTTTGCATTTATACAATACATTTGTTGCAATAAATGAACAAATATTGACATGTTATTATCAGGTATAGTCAATAGTTATGTTAAGATTCATGCTTTGCATTGTACAGTTCTATGGGTTTTGAATAAATAAATATTTATTTATTTATTTATTTTAGAGAGGGGAAGAGCACAAAAGAGAGCATGAATGAAGGGGAGGGGCAGAGAGAGAGGGAGAAGCAGACTCCCCACTGCCTGAGCAAAAGACAGATGCTTAACCGACTGAGCCACCCAGGCACCCCAATAAATAAATAATTTCAAATGATTATTCATAATTTAAAATAATTTGCCTAATGCCATGTATGTATTCACCATTACAGTTTCATTTAGCCATCTGTACATCTTCTTTGGTGAGGTGTCTGTTCTGATCACTTTGACATTTTTTTTAAACTGGGTTGTTTTATTCCTTATTGTTCAGTTTAGAAAGTTCTCTGTATATTCTGAGTATAAGTCCTTTCTTGAATATATTTTATAAATATTTTCTCCAAGTTTGTGGCTTGTCTCTTCACCTAAGAAACTTTTAAACTAAGTTTTTCTGTAAAAACTTTTCAGTAAGTACTAAAAGAAATGCAATCAATAGCTTACAAATCAGTATAGAAACTAAACAGCATTAGAAAGCATCTTCCATAGATGGAAGAATGTTAGACAAAAGATGCAAATACCAAATGGTAATTGGAAAGCAAAAAAATGGAAAGGATAGACATATGGCCAAATATGTTAATCACATGTATGAACATATCAAACTCTCCTATTAAAAGACATCTCATATCAAACCAGACTAAAAATGTGTTACTGAGGACATATAGAAGAGTTGATAATCAATAAATGGAAAAGGGGTGCCTGAGTGACTCATTTGGCTAAGCATCCAACTCAGGTCATGGTCTCAGGGCTCTGGGATCAGGATGGAGTTGCATCAGGCTCTATGCTCAGCGGGGAGTTTGCTTGAGATTCTCCTTCTCCCTCTTCCTCTCCCTCTCCCCATGCAGGCATGCATTCTCTCTCTCCCTCAAGTAATAAATAAATCTTTGGGGAAAAATAAAGAAAATGGAAAAATAAATAGTTGAGTACATACTTTGGAAATAATAATCAAAATAAAGTTATTTTAGCAATGTTGATATATAAAAAAAGAGAATTTAGCATGTATTCCTGGAATGCAAAGATAATTTGCCACCAGAAACAAATGTAATAACACAAAATACCCTATTTCCAAATTAAAGAAGGAAAAAAATGTTAGTATATGAATGGATACATAAGCATTTGACAAAATGTAACATTTAAGTGTAGTCAAATAATGTTGCTAGGCAGTAGTTAAAATCAATTAACTAGAGCTGAAAGCATTTCAACATAGATATATTTTGAAACTGTGATGTTGAACAAAAAATATTATAAAATAACATCTATTATATGATATTTGTATAAAGTTTAATTACTTGTCATATCAGTATCCTTCTGTAACTGGATATATATAATCTATTATATTGAAAAAGTATAAAAATATCTTCAGGAAAGATAAACATTACATTCATAATAGTTTTTACTTCTGGGGAGAGGAGAGTACTCAGAAGGTTTAAACTTTATTTGTAATATATGCAATTAAAATCAGCAGCTAAACAATAAGTAGTATTTATTGAGTTCTCTTTATCAAAGATATTTTTTAGACACTGAAGACACTGAGATGAGTGAGTCATGATATCTATTTTCAAAAAATTCTCATTTCAGGAGATGAGACTTAATTGCATTTATATAGATAAAAGGAAGGCACTCATTGGTTCTCATCTGAATTACCACAACAGTGATTCCATTAAATGCTCCACATAGGTCCCCTGTTACTACTGTTAAGAGATCTGGGTAGCATATATGGGCATTACTAATACAACTGCACATAGAGCATTTGCTTGTTGCTCATATTAGGAGAAAAATGTAAATCTTTTTTTTAAGTTTCTTTTAAAAAATATTTTATTTATTTATTCATGAGAGACACAGAGAGAGGCAGAGACATAGGCAGAGGGAGAAGCAGGCTCTCCACAGGGAGCCCGATGTGGGACTTGATCCCAGGACCCCAGGATCATGACTTGAGCTGAAAGCAAATGTTCAACCATTGAGCCACCCAGGCATCTGAAAGATATAAATCTCAAGTCTACTTCCTATTAAAAGATAGTACATTGTGTATTGTGCTTTATGAAACCATCAATCCATAGGTAACAGACATCATTCTTCCCCCAGCCCCTCTTTTAATCTAGGCAAATGGCCTGGGCATTTAGTACAAAAATTGCCCTAGTGAAATCAGCCTATAATTGGCTTGTTCCTGTAAGAGAATTAAGTTGAGACCCACAGAGGAAGGCAGGATGGACAGGAGCTAGGAATGGAATCCAGGAGGCAGAGGTGGAGACAGGATCAGAGGATACCCAGCCCTGGGAGAGAATCCCAATTCACAGGACTGCAAGTAAAAAGAGAAAAAAATCATTCTAAACCTTCTCTCTATACCACTTATCAGAAAAATCTTCCTCTTTATTTAGTGAAACATTGATTCTTTCTCATGGTTAATTGCTCTAAATTAAATAAAATGTTTCTCAGAAACAATATGAAATACATTTAGATATTTTCCTATACATTTGGAATACTCTAAAAAGCCATTTACAGCCCTTAAAATGATTGGCTCCATTTAAACTTCCTGTTCTGTAAATGAATCAGAATCAATAAAACATTTTATAGTTCTGACTATATTTAGTAAGATGGTTCCTTCCAAACAACACACACTATACCTAATATTCAAATTTGTTTTATGTCCAACCTACTCAAAATAAAATGTAAGCTGCAATGAAGACCCAGGGAGTAATATAAATACACGAAGGGTAGAAGGACCATCTATGTTATATTTTAGAATGGGCTTTCTTGTATCCACCCAATATTTATGAACAGAGAAGTTGCATGAATTTTCCTTTTGCAAGATAATTGAGAATGAAGTTAATGTGAAAGTATGTTTTATTCAATTACTTCTGGAGTTTTCAAAAAAAAGTATATGTTTTTGATAATGATATGTTTTGATAATGATAAACAAAAATTCTGAAGCCAAATAATTCTACTTTTGATAGTCCAAAGTTATGCTTTTTAATCAGAGATGGTTATGCCTTTTAATCATAGAAGAAATTTCAAGATAATTGGTGGTGTGTGTGTGTGCGGTAATATAGGTTAAAAAACAGCAAAAGCCTTGTGATCCATGGTAAAAATTTTTTCAACAAGCATCCAAAATTTGAAGAAGTCTAATTGAAATTTTTGTTTTTCTTTGTCTTGTAGAGTGACATAGGTATATTTATTTATTCATGAGAGACATGAATTAATTACATGAATTACATGAATTAGGGCCATGTGATTAATTACTTTTAAAATGAAAATTATCAAATAAATATTTCTTATGTATTTGGCATGTCTTAAAAATCCATGCATGGTCTCAAATGAAAGGTAACAGAATTTGGGATTGTTTGGCTTGGATATTAGAAGGATCATGGATTATTATGAGAAGAACTTTCTCCATCTCCACAGAAGACAAAACAAGAGGAAATGAGCTTAAATTATTTTAAAAGAAGGTGAGTCAACATGGCTATAACTCCAACATCATTTTGACTAAGTTCACCAGTTAACAGGGTTCCACTTAAATGACTGATTGGATCAATTCAGCAAACAATCCATCAACCAGTTATTTTGGCAAAGAATGCAAATGCAAAGGCTTTGATTAGAAGGAAGTACTCCTTTAATTAAACATTAGGGCATAAATTCAAGTAAGATTATAGACTGTATCCCTAACAGTCTTTCAAATTAAAGTAGACAGCTCTATAGATTGAATGGTTTAATCAGTCAATGAATATTTATTTAGTACCTACTTTGTTCTTAGCATTGAACTATTGAAAAGAAGGGACTAGAAAAGAGAATCAATTGAATAACTTACAGTCTGTTATGGATTGAGTTGTTTCCCCCAAAATAGATATGCTGAAGTTGTGGATGTGACCTTATTTGGAAAGAGGATCTTTGCAGATGTAATTAGGTGAAGATGACATTGTTAGGATAGGCCCCAATCCGATAAAAAGGATGTCCTTATAAGAAGAGAAGACAGAGATAAGGAGGGGAAGGTGGCCATATGAAGACAGAGAGGGGCAAGGCCATATAGGGATGAAGGTAGAAATTGGAGTTGATGCATGTACAGGACACAGAAAGCCAGAGATTACTGGCAACCATTGGAAACCAGGAAATAGGCAAGGAAAAGATTCTCTCTCAGAGCTTTCAGAAATAAACAATTCCACCAACAATTGGATTTTCAACTTCTAGCCCCCAGAACTGTGAGATAACAAATTTCTGTTGTTTTAAGCCACCCAGTGTATTGGTACTTTGTGATGGCAGCCCTAGGAAATGAATACATAGTTTTTTAAAATGATTTTTTCTCAATTACACTAAAATACAATCTAATCTTTTATAAGTCATCAACTTATTCTTTCTTGTCATTGATTTTTAAAATCCAGCTTTATGGGCATATAATTCACGTATGATAGCATTTACCTATTTAAACCGTATAGTTAATAAACATTGGCCTGGAAACTAAAACTACTGGAAGGAAACAGGTGAAAATGTTCTTGATATTGGTCTGGGCAATGAGTTTTTTGAATATGGTCACCAAGCATAGACAAACAAAGCAAAAGCAAAGAGACAGTGTTGCATCAAACTAAGAGGCTTTTGCACCAGACAGGAAACAATCAACAGGGTGCAGAGACAATCTATGGAACGGGAGGAAAGTACCTGTAAACCATACATCTGATAAGGGGTTAATATGCAAAATATATAAGGAGCGAAAACAATGCAGGAGCAAGAAAGAAATAACCCAATAATAATGGGTCAAGGGACCGTTTCTCAAAAGAACATATACTAGTGGCCAACAGGTATATAGAAAGGTATGCAATGTCACTAATTATCAGGGAAAGGCAAATCAAAACCACAATGAGCCATCACTCCAAGCCTGTTCAGATGGCTTTTATCAAAAAGACTAACAAAAAAATTTTTTTTAAAGATTTAAAAAATAACAAGTGTTGGTGAAGATGAACAAGAATCCTTGTACTCTGTTGGTGGAAATGTAAACTGGTATGGCCATCCTGGAAAACAGTATGGAGGTTTTTCAAAAGATTAAAAATAATCATACTACCACGTGATCCAGCAACCCCACTTCTCGGTATATTCCAAAGGAAATGAAATCAGAGCTATCTGCCTCCCCAATGTTCTCCATAGCATTAGCTATAATAGATAAGAAATTTAGTCTACATGAGTGTTGGCATATGGATGGATGAAAAAATGCGATATGTCTACAGATGGAATATTATTAAGCCTTAAAAGACAAGGAAAGCTTGCCATTTATGACAAGGAGGAGACCAGAGGACATTACGCCCAGGGAAATAAGCCGGAACAGAAAGACAACTACTGCGTGACCTCACGCATTTGTGGAATCTGAAAAAGTCGAGTTCCTAGAAGCAGAATCTCGAGTGGTAGTTACTAGGAGCTGGGGGTTGGGGGGGAGAAATGGACAAAAGGTGGTCACAGGACACAAAAGTTTCAGTTATGTAAGATGAACAAATTCTGGAGATCTATGCACAGTACGATGACTATCCTTAATTATACTGTATTGCACACTTGAGCTTTGCTAAGAGAGTAGATTTTAATTTTTCTCTCACATTCACAAAAAGGGAAGGAACCATGTGAGGTGATGGATACATTAATTTATTCGATTGTGGCAATCATTTTATAATGTTTGTGTATATTAAAATATTACACGGTACACCTTAAGGAAATTATGCACTTAAGTAGATTTGAGTATATTGACAAATTGTGCAACTATCGCCGCGGCCTCACTTTAGAACACTTTTAACATCTCCTTCCCTCCGGACACTGGAAGCAACAAGTCTACTTTTTGTCTCTATGGCTTTAGCTATTCTAGAAATTTCATGTAAACGGAATCCTATAATATATGTGGTCTTTTGTTGCTGGCTTCTTTCAATTAGCAGAATTTTTCAAGATTTATTCATATTGTAACATGTCTCAGCCCTTTATTTTGTATTGCCAACAACACTCTATTGTACGAACACACCACTTTTGTTTATTTATTCATCAACTAACTACGCTAAAGTCGTTCCCACTTTTTTTTGGCTATAATGAATAATGCCCGTATGAACATTGGTGCAAGAGTTTGCGTAGACATAGTTCTCATTGCTCTTGGGTACATACCTAGGAGTGAATCTCCAGGTCATATGGCAACTCTTTACCATTTTGAGGAGGTGCCAAACTGTCCAAAGTGGCATTTTTTTAAAAAAAATTTTTTCACCAGCAATGTATGAGAATTCTAAACATATTCTGAGTGTTATTTCATACATTACTTTATAGCAACCCGTGAGGTAGGTGCTGTTTTTACTACCTCATACATCTGAGCACTCTGAATGGTAAATTTTTCAGCTTTACAAATTTTCTCCGAGCTCTTCTAGATGATTAGGTTTCTAAACCTCCCTTTTCTTCTTTCCCCCGCCCCATTCTCCAGGACACAACAACCTCTGCTTCTCCATACACACTTTTGGAGGCATCCTGGCTGTTTATTGCCTGAACACAATTTCATCTGTGGGACCCTGGGTGACAGGGTTGTACTATCTGTTTGAAGCGTTCAAGGCCAGGAGAAGGGGCAGGGTTCAAGTACAGGCATGGAGGTAGGAGATGCCAAATTGCTTTTATTTTTTTTCCCTATGGACTTTGTTTTACTTGAACATTCTGTAAGACCTGGAAGATAATTTATTCCTTGAGAACATTAAGGGTAAAGTCTCACTGGCTCTGGGAGGAAACCATGCTCCCAAATCAGCAGGAGCAGGGTACATGACACAACACTGATGAAACTGTGAATTAAGTAACACTTCTCAGGGGTTTGTGTGGGTTGAAAAGACAAGGAAAAAGAGTTCATGTCTAACATTATGAGAAAAAGAGTAAACAGATTTCATTTTTATCCTCCAAGACTAGTGAAAGTGGACGCAGTGGTGATTTCCATCTTGACTTGAAGCATAACGTGGCTTGCGGTGAGCTGACATCTCTTATGATTTCTTTCATGGTGTGCATTTGTTTTCTGGGAGTGCTCTCACAAATTACCACGAACCTGAGACGCTTGGGATAACAGAAGTTTATTCTCTCACAGGAAGTTAGAAGTCCAGGATCGAGGTATTAGAGGTGCTTATTGCCTCTCCTCTCTTCTCCCTTCCGGTGGTTGTAGGTCATCCCAGGCATTCCTTGGCTTGCAGCGACATGACTTCAACCTCTGCCTCCATCGTGACACAGGACCTTCCTCCTCCTGTATCCGTGTCTTCATATGATGTTTCTTCTCCCGTGTTGACTCCCTCTGTGTCTCTTCTCTTCTGACATGGACACCAGTCAGATTGGATGAAGGGTCCATCCTACTCCAGAATGACCTCATCTTGGCATATGTCTTAGCCTTTGCACATATGCAAAGATTGGGACTAATTTGTAAACAAGTTCACTTTCCCAAGTACCGGAGGTTGGGCTTTCAATATTTCCTTTTTGTGTGTGTGTGTGTGGAGGGGAGAGGGACACAATTCAACCCACAACACAGTAGATTACTGTCAGTGAAGTACACCTCCATTAGTATTAGTTTCTGATGATCTTTTTGGGCTTCGATGTCAGTTGTATGATGAAAAGAAACTACCAGTTATTAAGACAAATGCTGGTCACTATGAAGTCAAATCCCTACTATCTCTTTCGAGGTATAGGAAACCAAATTCTTATTTTTTTAAATTAATTAATTAATTAATTAATTAATTAATTATAGACATAGGGAGGGAGAAAGAGAGAGAGAGAGAGAACAAGTGGAGGGAGGAGCAAAGGGAGAGGGACAAGCAGACTCTGTGCTGAGTGTGGAGCCCGACATGGGGCTCAATCCCACGACCTGAGATCACGACCTGAGCTGAAATTCACAGTTGATTGCTTACCCAACTGAGCCACCCAGCCCCGCCCCCCCTCCCAGTTTTTATTCTAATAATGCTGCCTTCACTCAGTGTATTTGTGGGAACTTCTCTTTTAGAAGTGACCTAAGGGTCAATAAATTATCTGAATAGTTTCAAATCATGGCCAGTGTTTATTCTTTGAAGAGGTAGTACACTAGCACGAAGAAAATAGTTAGACTTGGTTGGCTAAAAAGTGGGGTTTAAATTGTTGTTACTCGTGAAGTGACAGTGTTCAGTATGGCTCTTTGCTCCAAGCGGAGGAAAACTGGAAAATCTTGTCCAAAGAGTCACGCTCAGTGGGTTTCAACCATAGAGTTTTGTTGTTAAAATGCAGAAACCTGATTACTTGGGTCTTAATCTCCTGGTTTGTCCACTGACCTGCTAGGCCCAGGGCACCCACTACCATTTGAAACTGGTGACCCAGTGTGAAGAGAAGGATCTAACTGACCTGAGTCCTTCAGAGGTACTAACTGGAGGAATTTCCTGGGTTGCAGGGTTGAAGAGGAAGTCTCCCTTCCTTGGTGCCTTTCAATTCCCATAGACTCTTTTGCCACCACAGTGTGTGTTGTTAGTCAGACAAATCTCTTTACATATGTGTACAGCCATTATCTCCAGAGTTGCCATGGCAGGAGTGCTCTGATACCTACTGGGGCCAGAAACACCTATCTTGATCTTTACATGCCTTCTGGAGAGTACAGCAAGCATTGTGTCCATCCCGTGGTCCACCTCCATTGCCTTTTGGAGATGGTTTGGGAAGCGATTTAGAATATGGGTCTGGGGGCACCTGGGTGGTTCAGTGGTTGAGTGTCTGCCTTTGGCTCAGGTCATGATCCTGGGGTCCTGGGATCAGGTCCTGCATCGAGCTCCCCGCATGGAGCCTGCTTCTCCCTCTGCCTGTGTCTCTCATGAATAAATAAATAATAATAATAATAAAAAGAACATGGGTCTGGTGACACACTGTGCAGATGTGAATCGTCTCTGTCCTGTACTACTTGGAGATTGGGCCATTTACTTTACTCTGCTTCAGGGTCCTCGGCTGTATGAGGTGGTAACAATAGAACCTATCTCATGGGTTGCTATAAGGAACATACAATACTCAGAACATTTCCTGGCTCTGCTCAGTGAATGCTTATAAACACGCATTTGTAATAATAATAATCACAGCTCTCCTTGCACTCTCTCTTATTTTTCTTCTCCCACTCCCAGATCTCCATTTTTGGTCCTTCTTCTCCTGTACTTGACCTTCAGCTTGAGATCAGAAAACCACAGGACTCTTCTGGGTACCCAAGTCCAATTAGCATTATCTTTGCCTGATTTAGCACAATTGACTCCTAACCCACCTCCTCACCTATCTTGACCTCCTGTGATTCATTTTCCATGAAGGAGAGTAATCTAAAATCCTAATCACACCACACTATACCTCTGCTTAAAATCCTTCAGTGACTTCCCAACATGTTCAAGCTCTACTTCTTAGCCTTATTTACAGATCCTTACGTGTCTGGCCTCTCCAGTGGTTGGGACCTCATGTCACACTCCTCACCTGAGTGTTCCAAGAGGAGGACACTTGTAATAGCTTTCCTGTCTACCTAGAAGGCTCACCCTCATGCCACTTCCTGTCCCTTCATCTAAGAGGCCTTTCATGGCCAAGTTATTCAAAATTCACACCCTCTCACACACATCAACTTACTGAAACTCTTCATTGCACTTGCAGGTGCACCTTCAGTGCTTTCTGTTGCTGATTTATTTTTACTACTTATCTCCCCTCATTGAATCCAAGCTCAGTTACAATAGTAGCTTTTCGTGTCCTGTTTATTGTTCTGTCTCCTTTACCCCCAAACAGTTCCTGGCCCGTAGCAGGTACTCAATAAATTAGGCTGTTAGATTAATACTTATATTAACTTTACTTTTTGTCCCAGTAGATACACATCCCTTCCCATGAAAACTCTATCTTTTTATAGGAATGGAAATATCTACTGACCACACACCATTGTTATGTAGATTAGATACAAAATCATGCATTGTAGCTAGCATAAGGATAGCTTTTTTGTTAATGAATAGCCCCTATGGATTGAGAACAATGGTGATAAGGGTGCAAGGATGATGCTGGTGCATTTAAGGTCATGTACTAAAATGTTCTACACTCAAGGATTTTTCTAAAGTATCATTAAATCATCTTTTTAAGAGATGAATATTTCATGTTCTGTGCCATAATGAATAATTTTTGTTTTAATTTACAATTTGTCCAAAAAATTTCAAGTAAAAACATTCTGGAATGATATATTAAATTGGTAGTAGCACCGAGTAATTGTTCATATTATTAATTAATTTTCTTTTATTATCTTCCTTACCAGAGACATGTGCGTTTGAGAAATGGCAAAACATCAGTCTACTTCTTACATTTGACATGGGTAGAAAAAGTCTGGAATAAATTTGCTGCATCAATAACTTCTGGCAAGGGGATGAGATAAGCACATGAAAAGATATTTCAAATTTTTGTTCTACTTACTTCTGTGTAGTTTGGATTTTTAAAAAAACTTCAAAAAATGGCCATGTAGTACTTGCATTATTAAAATTGAATAAACTAACGGAAACAAGGAAATAAAAGAATGAAAAATCCACACTTTTTCATTAAAGTAAAAATGAAAGGTGTACCTGGTGGCTCCGTTGATTAAGCTACTGACTCTTGGTTTTGGCTCAGGTCATAATCTCAGGGTTGTGAGATCAAGCCCCATGTCTGTCTCCATGCTCAGCATGGAGTCTGCTTGGGATTATCTCTCCCTTTCCCTCTGCCTTTCCTCTCTCTTTCTCTCTCTCTCTCCCCTCCTCTCAAAATAAAATAAAATAAAAATAAAAATGAGAAAATTTGGAGAAATTCAAAACTAATACACTACAATAGATCAAAAATGATTATGTTTTGAATTGGCACTCACTTCAGTTTTTTATTTCTAAGGTACATGCGCTGATGTTAAAAAAAATAAACAACTTGCTTTTCATTGCAGCCGCAGTTTACTTGACAAAATATCTAAAAATATAGTTAATTAGTAAGTTATTTATAGCATATTAACATGAACAGAAGAAATGATTAATTTCTGTAATAATATTTTGGTTGTGATTATTAGAAAATTAAACGGCTTAAAGGAAATTGAAAAAAAAATTCCTCAGATGAAAACATTTCAGAACTAAAGGAAATTAGTTGAAGTAAAGTTTTGACAGTGTTCAAACAGTTGCTGAACAGGCTATGTTTGGATAAAGTAATGCTAATGAAAACTGAAAACATGATAATGGGATTTTATTACTTTTTTAATAGTTTTATCCAATGTTGTAATATTTTAGCATTTTAAAAAAGACATGAAATTTTAAGGATTTGCAGTTATTTTATTATTTTGTTTATTTTTGTCTTAGTTTTGTAATCAAATAAATTAGGTTCTAAAATTGGCATGTAAGAATCGAGTATAAAATTATCTATCTCACATGCTTTTTCTTTATGATTTTTTTATTGTCTTAATTTTCATTTTATTTTATTTTATTTTTAATTTTTTTGAAGATTTTATTTATTTATTTATTCATGAGAGACACAGAAAGAGAGAGGCACTTAAAAGAGTGAGATGATGGGATCCCTGGGTGGCACAGTGGTTTGGCGCCTGCCTTTGGCCCAGGGCGCGATCCTGGAGACCTGGGATCGAATCCTACGTCAGGCTCCCGGTGCATGGAGCCTGCTTCTCTCTCTGCTTCTCTCTCTGCCTCTCTCTCTCTCTCTCTGTGACTATCATAAATAAATAAATAAAAGAACTGTTTGTGTCAATTGGCCATTTAAGTTTAATAATAAAAGACTGGTTAATGATAACAATGCATCATAAAACCTTCAGAAAGAAAGGAGAACGTTTAGAAAAAAAAAAAAAAAGAGTGAGATGGATCATTTTGGGGATGAAGAAAACATTCCAATTTTGGCCTAGATGCCAAAAAATCCAATGAACATGTATAAAAAAATATTCAGGTTGTTTTTTTAATTTGAATACAATAACCTATGTGGAGACCTAAGGGGAACAGATGCTCTGAAAAACAGCTATATTTATATACAAGATGAGAATTTCTCACAGAGTAGGAAATAAAAGATCTTTGTTAAGCACTTCAAAATTAAAGAGAAAGTAGGGGTGGCTGGGTGGAGCAGTGGGTTAACCCTCTGACCCTTGGTTTCAGCTCAGGTCGGATCTCAGGGCCATAAGATGGGATCTCATGTCTGGCTCTATGCTCAGCCCAGAGTCTGCTTAAGACTCTTTCTCCACCCCCCCCAAAAAAAAAGAGAAAAAAAAAAGACTCTTTCTCCCTCTTCTCCTGTTCCCTGTTTCCTCTCTCTCTTAAAATAAATCTTAAAAAAAAAAAAAGACAAAGCAGAAATCATGCAATTAGATATAGCAAAGCATATGAAAGATGTTCAAGATCAACAATATAAAAAGTATGGTTAAAATTAAAGAGAAGGAAAGTATGATTAATAAATTTTAAGTATATGATTCAAAACCATCAATTTATATCTTGTTTCTAAACTTCAAATTGCTAATAAAATTATTATGATATCATTATCACAATGTTAAGTAATTACAGAAGCCACAAAATTATATATAGAAATAATGGTTAAAATATGTAATATTATACTAATTATTTTTACATGTAGGTAAAATGTAGTGATTTCCTTTTTTTTTTATTTTTTTATTTTTTTATTTTTTTATTTATGATAGTCACACAGAATGAGAGAGAGAGGCAGAGACACAGGCAGAGGGGGAAGCAGGCTCCATGCACCAGAAGCCCGACATGGGACTCGATCCCGGGTCTCCAGGATCGCGCCCTGGGCCAAAGACAGGCGCTAAACCGCTGCACCACCCAGGGATCCCCTAGTGATTTCCTTTGAATGTCAGGGCATAATAAATGTCATGACCATCAATGACAGTAGCAGTTTCTTGTACAGGATCAAAGTTTGAGATGAGGTCAATAAAAGCACCAACAACCTTACATTATTTTCAATGGGTTTCTACATAAGATGACAAAACAGCTGTGCTACCAGCCTGCTTTTATAACAAATTATGAATAGGCATTAAAATAAATGATTATTACTATAGCTATAAAAAGATCCATTGCATGTGGATGCTTAAATGCTTCCATATTACTTAGGTTTACATATAAAAAGTTGCGTATCAATAGGACAGTAAAATTAGCCCTCATGTGATAGATGAGTTAATACTTGGAAAGTTTAAATGATTTGCCCAACTCAAATAACCAGCTATTGAATAAGGAAGAAAGGCCATGCAAGGTGGCCCCACAAGGCAACTGAGAAGATGAGATGTTTCATAAACTATCAAGTTTTGAGGCCAGTGATGGTTAAGTAAAAGCAATGTAGGCAAAGTGGTTAATGACCAAGTGAGATTGAAAGGCTTATCACAAAAACCAACTGTTCCTTTTTCTATCCTTCCCCACCACCTTGATCACCCTTACCTGACCACCTCCTGCCCCAGATACCAGTCCCCAACGTCTACTTTTAATTATTTAGCTATTTCTTTTCTTAGTTACATTAAGGCTTAACGGTATAAAAAAATAACCAGAATAATGCATATAGCAACCAACATTACTAAACCTTAAATGTTTCAAAAACACTGAAGCTTAGGGTCATCAGTAAGAATATCAATGGTCATTTTATAGAAGCTACTCAATAGATTTTCATAAGATGGAATGAGGTTCAACAAAGACCTTTTTTGTTTTTTTTTTTTTGTATAGAGAATATCGTGGTCAGCTCTTTTTATTTTTCTGGAAAACAAGAGTCATCTCTATAATACCAGCATATTCAGAGAGAATTATGTTGGCGTACACTCTGAGTATATGCCAACATACACTGAGTAGGATTGTCTCCACAGCAGAATCACATCTGCCCAATAAAATGTTTCTTGGAAGCACCATTTGGCAATCTTTGTCTCAGCAAAGGCAATTCTCTAGTCGCATTACCTAGCGATGGTCTTGTGAGGACAACCGATGATGAGTGGAGGAAGGCTCAGAACCCAGCCTTTGTACCTGCCTACTCATGGGCAGGGCCTGGACGAAATCTGTTCACAGGGAGCCATCAGCTATGGGGGGAACCGTAGGGCAATCTACGAGGCAGCACAGAGAACAAACTCTCTCCCACACTGTCAGTGCTTTCTGGTGGGGTAGGAGCAGGGTTTCCGAGGACAGGTGTTACCTTCTCCAAGTTGCCTTATTTTTATTACCTGCCTTGAAACCTTAAGAGGCAAGAAGCATGCAGAAGGCATAATTTATTACTTTTATGATAATATATTAAAATGGATTATTAATGCTCATCTCATTTTCACAATCACATGCTAAAAAACTGGTTGTTGAGGTATAGGTACACTCAGAGATCATGGAATTAAAAAAAAAAAAAAAAAAGAATCCTTCATCTAAGATGCTCCTGTTGGAGCCTCCAACTCTTTTGCCCCTCTCCCCCCACCCACCCCAATGTTAAAGTGGGACAGAGAAAGCTAGACCTGCTTAAATGATGCTGGAAAGACTGCTCCAATAATTGGATGTGTTGTCAGGGGCTGTCAGGAAGAAGGTCGGAGAATACCACAACTCAGTGGCTCTTTATCTGGGTTCAGTGATAAATGCCAGGCTCAGTTCACACAGCCAGCTTGTCTCCCTAATGATATGCTGAAGCATTAAAAATGGATTTCTTCTTTGTCAACAGTACATCATGTATATCTAAAATGAGTGGCAGATTTCCACTCTAATTCAGTTCTTAGAATTTTTTTTTTTTTTAGTAAGTTGGTACATGAACTTGGTTTGTGACATGACTATAGCTCCGCAATTTTTCAATTTTGAAAATTAGATGGGTATCACAGAAAATAAGAGTAGCCAAATTCTTTGGGTTAGCGTTCTTGCCGTTAACAACCATGGAGATTGGTTAATTAGTAATTCCTCTAATGCTTAGTTTTCTCAACTGTAAATTTGTAATTAAAATATCTTTTCTCACGGAGTCGTGAGGATTAAGTAGAATCATATAATTATAAAACATAGTAGGTCCTCAGAAAATGTATGCTGGGAATCAAATCAGAAATGATTCTAGATAGTAATGCCTTTAAAATAAAAAAAATGACTCTCTGATGTTCAGCTGAAATTTTCATAGTTGAAAATTATCTAAATAAATTAGATGCAAGCAACAATATTGAAAGCTATGGAGCAACAGAAACACTCACTGAATGCTGATGAGAGTGAAAATTCGTTCAATCACTTTGGAAATATTCTGATACTACCTAATCTCTTTTCTCTTCTCTTCTTTCTCTTCTCTTCTCTTCTCTTCTCTTCTCTTCTCTTCTCTTCTCTTCTCTTCTCTTCTCTTCTCTTCTCTTCTTTCTCTTCTCTTTCTTCTTTCTTTCTTTCTTTCTTTCTCTTTTTTTTTTTTTTAAAGATTTCATTTATTTGGGAGAAGAGAGAAAGAGCAGACTCTCCACTTAGCAGGAGCCTGACACAGGGCTTGATCCCAGGACCCTGAGATCATGACCTGAGCTGAAGGCAGACACTTAACAGACTGAGCCACCCAGATGCCCTATAGTCCAGCAGTTCTGATCTTAGGTATAATTCCTCAAGCAGAGAAATTCTTGTTATATGTACTTGGAGTCATAATTTAAACATGATTTTGGCAGCGTTGTTTGTAACAGAGAGAAAACTGTAAATAATCCATCTCTCTATCAGCAGATTGACAAACAATAGAAGGAATAAGCTTTATAAAAATGAACTTCATCTGTTTAAATCAACATAAGACGATCTCACAAAAATCACATGGATCAAAAAGGCAAGTTGGAAAAATATACAATATACATGGCATTCCATTTTATATAAAGTGCAAAACTAAAACCAAAAAGCATAACTTAGATTATCTATCCATCTACCTACCTACCTCTCTATCTAATCATCTATTATTTATCTAGGTATCTATGACAAAATAATAAAAGAAAATAAGGGGATGATTAATATAAGGTTGAGGATAGTGGTTACTTTTGGTTGAGAAGGAAGCTAGTGCTATTGGGAAGGGACATAAAGATTACTTCTTAAGCAACTGGTTTTAGTCCTTTTTCTTTTTTTAAATCTGAAAATGGCTCTATTTTACCTTAAATTTTTTTAGAGCAGTTTTAAATTCACAGCAACACTGAAATAAAAGCTCAGATATTTCTTATATATTTTTTGCTCCCACACACGGATAGCCTCCCCATTATCAACATCTCTCACCAAAGTGTTACATTCTTCCCAATTAGTAAATCTATGTCAACATATCATGATCATTCAAAGTCCACAGTTTACATCCTGGGTGTTGCACATTCTATGGGTTTCGAGAAATGTTTAATGACCTGTATTCACCTTTTTAGTATCATACAGAGTATTATCAATGCCCTAAAAAATCTTCTGTGTACTCCCTTTCTGTCCCCCACCCCACCAAGTCCTGGCAAACACTGATCGCTTGACTGTCTCCATAGATTTGCTTTTCCAGAATTTCGTACAGTTGGAACCATACAGTTTGCAGCCTCTCCAGATTCGCTTCTTTACCTATGTAATATGCATTTAAGTTTCTTCTGTGTCTTTTACATGATTTCATAGATTGTTTCTCTTTAGTATTGAATGATATTCTGTTGCCTGGTTTTACCACCTTTTATTTATTCATGTACCAACTGAAAAATACCCTGATTGCTTCCAAGTTTTGGTGGTTATGAGTAAAGCTGTTATAAATGTCCGTGTCTCTGTATGGACTTAAGTTCTCAATTCCTTTGAGTAAATGCCAAGGACTAAGATAGCCAGATTGTACGGTGAGTGTATGATTGCTTTTGTCAGAAGCTAGCGAAGTATCTTCCAAAGTGGTTGTTCTGTTTTGGGTTTCCACCAGCAATGAATGAAAATTGCCCTACAACATCACCAGCATTTGGTTTTGTCAATTTAATCTATTTTAGTATTTCTGTTAACAAATTAGCACAAAGTGGATAGTTTAAGACAATAGAAATGTATTCTTCCACCACTCTGGCAGTCAGAAATGCAAAATCTGGGTGTCAGGACAGTTATTTCCTTCTGGAGGCTCTAAGGGAGAATCTGTTCCATGCTCCTCTTTTAGCTCTAGGGGTAATTGTTGGCACTGCTTAGCTGGTTTATGCCTCAACCCAATTTCTGTCTCTGTCTTCATGTGGTCTTCTTTGGATGTCAATCTTCTCCTCTTCTATCTCTTATAAAAACATATGTCATTGAATTTAGGACCCACTCTACTCTAGGAGGGTCTCATTTCAAGATCCTTAGCTTGGGATGCCTGGGTGGCTCAATGGTTGAGCGTCTGACTTTGGCTCAGGTCATGATCCTGGGGTCAAGTCCCACATCGGGCTCCCTGTTGGGAGCCTGCTTATCCCTCTGCCTGTGTCTCTGCCTCTCTCTGTGTGTCTCTCATGAATAAATAAAATCTTAGAAAAAAGATCCCTAGCTTAATTAATTACATTTGCAATGATCCTTTCCCAAATAAGCTCACATGCATACGTGCCAGGTAAATATATCTCTTTGGGGGTCCATTATTCAACCCACTGCAGTAAGTGTACATTGTATTATTTTTCTGTGACTGTAATAGACATATTTATTTTTTTGAGTGTTTGATATATTTTTCAGTAAAAGTAAGTGTGCTTAAAATAAAAAAGTGAAAAAAGGAACATAGAGAAAAAATGTTTTAATGCCAATTGCATGATTACGTTGTCTTCCCAATTTGACAATATAAAATAGACTTTTCTCAGTGAAGAAATATTTTCCTAACATTTTGAAGTAAAATATGTTGTTTATATATTTATATTTATATACACATATATACATATTACATATTGAATTCTCAACAGAGTCTAATTTTGAAATATATTGAAGCTGAGTTTTCTATTCCTATTAGAAATAACACTAAGTCTGATGTTATGTTTGAGATTATTTTTAATTTTGATGTTGTAGAGTTCTAGATTCAAAGAATAAGGCATTAAGTAAAAATTCTAAATTGATTTATAAGTAGTTTCTTCTGATGTCACTGGGCATTTCCTGACAAAGAAAAAAGAAAGGATTATCTGACTCATCTCACAAGAAATACATGTTTCCATTTCTGGCCACCATATTAACAACTAATTTCTAAAATATTAATAATGCTAGTTGGAAGGGATGAAAATAAACAGACACCTTTTTCATTGTTTGTAGGAGTGTGGTTTATCATAATCTTTCCAGAATGACATTTGGCAGTGTGTGTCAGAAGCCTTGAAAGTATTTATTTATGCCCTTTGACCTAGTAATCTTTTATAGGAATGTATATTGAGGAAATAGGCTAGTATGAAGCTAGATTTATATATAACATATTTAATACAGGATCATTAGCAATAGTATGAAACTGGAAATAATTATTTTTTTCAAAAATAGGATAAGTAAATGATCACTTCTAGTTGCAGTTTCTGCTGCTATGTAAGAAACTACCTCCAGACAGTGGCTTAAAATAAAACTGTATTCTTATATCCCATGATTTTCTTTGTGTGCCAGGAGCACAGGAAGGATGTACTGTTGCGGTCCCACAATGTGTGAGGTCTCAGGTAGGTTAACTCAAAAGCTAGGGACTGGAGGGAAGAGCCGGGGTTCACTGGGCATTTCTCTTTCTCTTATATGGTTTCTACATGAAGCCAATGTGGGCTTCTCCATGGCATAGTGGGCTCAGCTTAGTTGAATATTTCACATGGCAACGCAAGAGCTCAATAATGAATTTTATGAGAGAAAAGACAGGAAAACTGTGGTTTCGTACTGCTTGCTTGGAACCAGGAATAGTGTCACTTCAACCAGATTCTGAGAGTCAAAGCAGTTAAAGCATCTCTACCCATATTATGGGGAGAGGATACAGACCCTAACTCCTGATGGAAGGAGTGTCAAAGAATTTGTGGTAATCTTTAAACTGTCACATGTGATTATACAACAGTAACCATCTAAACGTACTGCACTGCTCATTGTTGGAAAGAAGGAGGGCGGTCATTCCGAATAACACGTCTTGGCTGTGATCATAAGAAAAGTAAGCTGATTTCCAGGGAAATTCCAAAATAAGAGAAATGCTTTACATAATGGTGGGATCTTTGAACCAAAATAAAAATCTTCTATGGTAACTCCTTTGAAGATTGGTAGGTATTTGCATGCAATGTTTTGAAACGTTTATGTGAGTTGTTATCATTTTTATAGCTTTATTTTTGTGCCTATGAGAAAAAATGGAATTTCATATGACAGCAAAGTCAAAAAGAAATTGGTGACACAAATTAGTTGCAGATAGAAGGAAATGGTGACAAGTCTTGAGGGACATCTATAGCCTAAAGAGATGGGAAGAAATATGAAGAATTAGTAAAGGGAAATACACACACACAAAAAATGATGAAAACAGACAAAGGAGGAAAACTTGAAGGCATGTTTTAAGAAGAAAAAATTGTTACCATTTACCAGGAAATCCGTGAGAATGTTAACTGTTAGAAACTTGTAACACCACTGTGGAATTTATTGAAGGTGAAATTTTAAAGGCCTGACTTTTTCATAGATGTCTGTGGAAACAGAATGTTAAAGATAAAAAATATTGCAACAAATGGAGTCATGATTAGAGTGATGGTCAAATAAATGATGGAGTATAATATTCCAGCAATTTACTGGAATATTATATAGCCACAAGATTAAAAAAATTAAAGATTAGGGAAAACTGTTTACATGATAAAGCTAATTGAAAATATATCATAGAAAAAGGCAAGCATGCTAGAACTAACATTTTGTGAGAAATGCAAATAGTTATAACTAGGAGGCAGCTCAGATGTGAAAGTCTAACAGGGATCTACGGATAATTGTTCCTTGGTACGCGTGCTTACTGTTGCATATTTTACATTATTATGTAAGGAAGTGGTAACCCATTGTTGCTAAATATAAGACAGCAAAGCTTGAAATTTAAAATTAAAAGACTATGTTTTCATTTTTTAAGATGAAGTGATTTCAGTTTTTAAAGATTATTTTAAAATGTAAGGAGAAAAGGAGGCTAGACGGTAAGCACACAAAACGGCGAGGTACAGTTTTATAAAATCACTCTCATCATTTAACAATCATAGTTTTATTTATTTTTTATTTATTTTTATTTATTTTTTTAAATTATGGTTTTATTAACTGCACTATTATAGTTATAAACCAACACTGTGATCTTTTTAAAGATTATCTTTATCTATCATCTATCAATCATCTACCTATTATCTATCATGTATTATCTATCTATTATCTATCATCAATCACCTATCTGTTATCTATCATCTATCTATCTATCTATCTATCTATCTATCTAATCTATCATCTATCTACCTATCTAAGAGAGAGAGGGAGAGAGAGTGTGAACATGCGTGCATGTCAGTGAGAAGCAGAGGGAGAGGAATGGGGGAGGAAGAGAGACACACAGATCTGCCCTGAGCATGGAGCCTGACCAGTGGATCCAACCACCCTGAGGATGTGGCTTGAGTGGAAATCAAGAGTGGACGCCCAACTGACTGAGCCACCCAGGCGCTCCATCTTTTTTAAAGACGTGAGGTTCTGTTTCATATCCTTACACCACAGAGCAGCACAAGGATGCCCCCACTTCACCCAGAATGAAAAAGAAGGGCTGTTTATATGTTACTTCCTTAATACCTAGCAAAGGGTTAAACCAAGTCCACAAAAACTTTTTTTTAATCATGATAATTCATCAGTCAGAAAAACTATTTGAAAGCCTTTTCTCCCTCCTACTTTGGAAGATTAAGTAAGGAAGGATGCAAGTACTAGTTGTCCAGTTTTAATTCAGGAAGAGATTTAAGACGGAGAATGTGAACATCCTAAAACTTGTAAACGTTTGCTCAGGACATGGTGTTATCTTATAGACAATGCAAAATCATGCCTGCTTATTCCTAGACTCTTTTCTTTTCTTTTTTTTTTTAAAGACTTATTTATTTATTTGAAAGAGAGAGAGAGTACTAGAGAGAGACAGAGCAAGCATGAGTCGGGGCAGAGGGAGAGGGAGAAGCAGGTTCCCTGCTCCTGACATGGAGCTCGACCCCAGGACCCTGGGATCATGACCTGAGCTGAATAACTGGCTGAGCCACCCAGGCACCCCTCTTCCTAGAGGGTAGCTATTGTTTTCTAATAACGATAAGGACAAAGGTTTGCAGGGCATGGATAAAAGGAATTTTACGGAATAGTTCCATTTCTAGGGACCTCGGAGATAGAGTCCAGCTATAATTTAGGACGTCCAGCAGTACTGAAGGGTTTACTCAAGGACTCAAGGCTAGTTAGTGAGTCAGGGCTTTGGCTGTTGCACCAGACATCTCATCTGCCGCCTCCGGTCACCTTGGCCTTATCTTCTCTCATGCCCTTGACCTCTCTCTGCCCTATCACTTCTGGGAAGGCCGAGTTCCTGTGATTCATGCAGGTTGGTTGGTTGGCTGAGGCCATGCCCTGGAATCTCTAGCCCCTCCCACCACTTCCATTTGTAAGTGACTTACGTCCCCAAATAATGATGCCAAAATATTTTCTTGGCATCATGTAAGTCTCATGTGACTCAACTAGTCACCCTAGCTCTTGGGTTCATATATGGTGCTTCTGAAAGTTTAGCGTGCATTTCAGTCATCCTGAGGCCTTGGTGACACGTAGATGGCCAGGCCTCGCTGTCAGGGTTTCTGATTCAGTAGGGCCTAAGTGGGTGGGAGGGCGGTGGGGCTGAGAATTCACATTTTTAGCAAGTTTTCAGGTAATGCTGATACTGCTAGCTCAGGGACTCTAGCTTGAGGACCATGGCTCTTATAGAATATTTTTTTGTGTCACCGTGTTCCAGTCATCTTTTGTGTTATTTACGTACTGTTGGCATTACGGACACTTCCTGGTACTTCCATGTCCTGTTGCTGGATGCTCATTGGACTTGTGAGCCCAGTCATACGATGGCTGGCCAGCTTTCACCTGGCGGAGTGGTAGAGGGCTCCTCATGCTAACTCAGCTAATAAATCCTGCCACTGCAGTCCAGCACCTTTCATGTTTAGGGTAAAATTGCTCTCCTCTGGAGATTGCTTAGCCCAATAGATTAGAAAACCCTTCACACAATGTCATGATCTAATGAGATTACTCTTTAACCTTCAATTTCCAGTAACATCCCCAGTGCTAGGGAACTATTAAAACCACAGTGCCATCATAAAATGTGTACTAATGATCTTCCCGTGACAAATGTAGTTGAAGTAGGAGCCATTAGACAGAATCAGGATTCTAGATACATTATTTTGATTAATTCTAAGAATTTGCGGTTTATCTTTCACATGCGTTTCCGCGTTCCTTTTTCGATATATCATTTTTTAAATGAAAAAAAAATCAATATAACAGTATCGGATTTTCCAAACCGTTCACAATTATAGCCACTAGTTAGACGATAGGACCTTTGGTGTTGAGAATTCCTAGTAGAGGTCAGCTGAAGGGAAAAGCGAATAATTGCAAAATTAGCCGAATAAGAGCCTCACCTGAATTACCTACACCGTTTTTCTCTGTTCTTGTCTCTACCCCGGGATGAATGTCTGGCTCTGGAAGTGCATTAAAGTGGCCTGTGGCTACATCACGGTGATGTATATAAGGCACATCCTCGCACATATTAGAATTTCTGTATCTGCCCCCGCCCCTTCCCTGCCTTTTCCTCCTTTGTGTCGAATAAAGGCACATGGCTAAAGGAACAGTTATTCACACATTCTACTTAGTCGCATCCTTCCCTGCTGCCTGGCTAGCCTAGAAAGGAGTCTAATTTGCTGATGATTACAATTAGGAGGGAATGATCCATTACATTACCTTTAATGAGCTGCAGCAGGTCACTTGGTTATGGATGGTACCATGCAAAGGTTGCAGTTCAGGGTGATAGGAAATCCTGACAGCCTCCTCCTGACATTTGTGCAGTGGCCATAACAAAGGAAGGATTGCTAGTTTGTAGTCATTGGAATGCCTGAACCTCACTGCATCTTTCCATTGGACAAGCTTTAGTGTTACTACCTAAAGGGCTTAATAATTTATAAATAGAGCTTATGTAACTGGCAGTTGTGATGCACAGCATTAACTTAGAAGTGGGCCTGTAGTTGAAGGCATGATCGAGTTTCTATGTTTACTAGATTCCCTCTCCCTCGGTTTTCAGGGTACATTTAAGCTCCTTCCAGGGCTCCAGTAAATTCAGGAGCTCTGGAAAAACCAATGAATGATTTAGTTAGAAAGTCTGCAGCAGAATGTATTAGACTGACTCGTCTCTGAGGATGAGCAAGGCACTTCTATATGGAAATTTCCACTTTAAGACATATAATTTAAAAAGATTTATTTATTTATTTGAGAGAGAGAGAGAGAGAAAACGGGATGGGGTGTAGAGGGAGAGAAGGAGGGACAGAATGCCCAGCACATTCTGCACCGAGTGTGGAGTCCTACACGGGGCTCCATCCAACAATCCGGAGATCATGACCTGAGCTGAAATCAAGGGTCGGACACTTAACTGACTGAGCCACCCAGGTGTCCCCCCCGCTTCCATTTTAAGATGTATTAATATTCTTACAAATAGATGAAATATAAGCCTTTAAAAAAGATCAAACAACAGGAAGGCAAATTAAGAATATTTGTTTTATCTTATATCAAAAGGGATATTTATCTGACGATGTGAACTTGGGCTCTGCCGTATTTTCCTAGTCGAGCAATGAACAGAATGCTGATTTTTTACAGCGCTCAGTATGTTCTACAACAGAATGTGCTTGAAAGACTTCTAGTTTTTCAAAGACAGGTCTTTCCTTTTGTAAACATCGAATATAAATGGAACTGCAAAAGCGTGTCTTTTCTCAAGCCTAACCTGCGGTTTAAGAAAAGTTATTGGATTAACTACAGGCATTTTTGCACTGGCGACCGAAAACGCTAGCTTTGCTTATGCCTCAGTAGAAAATATCTATATTTTAAAACTATGGCTGGCTGGGGGATGTTCCAAGGCAAGAGTCGTGGGTGGGGAGGGGGAGAAATAAGGTCGGAGTCTGGAAAGAGAGTCCATTTGGATGTCATTTCAATAGAGGCATAAATCCCGAAGAACCTCTCCATTCAAGGGGATGAACATATCATAGGTGAGGAAGGCCCGCCTAATGGTTCCAAGCTCACAGCAATCTGCACTATTATCATAAATTGCTATCTTGGCGAGGGAGACATAAACCAGGGAATTCATGGTTGGAAGCAACTCTTTTGACAGAGTTGCTTTACTGGTTTGTGTTTATCTGTGTGCTGCTGTCCCTACTGGTGTCTTCCTCAACACAGCTTCCTTCTCACTTGGGGTGGTTTTTCTTATCACCCACTGCACGAGAGCTTATTTCCCAGTAAGTCCTGTCTGTCTACAGAGGGAAAACAGAGATTGTAGAGGTGCATGGTGGAAAAAAGAAAAAAAAATGTTTGAATGATTTGGGCACGGTCTCTTTTCCTGTGGGTGCAAACCAACACTAGAGCCAGGACTAATTGTGGGCTAGTCACATCCTCATGAAGTGTCTAATTTTTCCCACAATGGTCTAATTGGGGCTGCAATTAGCTACAGGTGCAGCTAACAGAGGGCTTAAACCACCCCAAACAAGTTGCCTAAGCAAATTAAGGGCCCTTGCCTCGGAGGTCCCCAAACACCTGAGGTTGCCTGATTTTATTTTATTTATTTTATTTTATTTTATTTTATTTTATTTTATTTTATTTTATTTTATTTTATTTTATTTTTTTATTTTATTTTATTTTATTTTATTTTATTTTATTTTATTTTATTTTATATTTTATTATTTTATTATTTATTTTTAATATTTTATTTATTTATTCATGAGAGACAGAGAGAGAGAGAGAGAGAGAGAGATAGGCAGAGACACAGGCAGAGGGAGAAGCAGGCTCCTTTCAGGGAGCCAGATACGGGATCCCCAGACCCCAGGATCACGCCCTCAGCGGAAGGCAGGCGCTCAACCACTGAGCCACCCAGGCGTCCCCTGTTTTTATTTTAAAGATACTATCTGACAAATATCCTTTGCTGCTGAGAGAACCTACCTTGGTCTATCATTCTTTGCATTTTGTGTTACAGCGGACAATTTCCACACACTAGAATTGACCAACGCTGGGCATTTATATATATATATATATATATATTTTTTTTTTTAGCTGAAAGGAAATCTTTGTTAAATAGTTCCTGAAAAGAACAGATGCCCCCTGTTATCTCTCCTGGATGGAAAGCCTCATTTCTGCACAGAGCAGATAAAGGAATAAAGAAAAAGGCTTGTTTTATGGGCAAAGAGCCATGATCGGAGGCACCTTCTCACCATCACTATATATTTATATAAAATTTAGCAAGTGAAAACAAGACTTAGGGAATCACATAAGCATCTGGTTAACAACTGTGGGATTTTTTCCCCCCCATATACTCATTTTTAATAACCCAGCTGTATTTTCTAACTTACAGTCAGTACCTTTAGAAGCTAGCACGGTGCCCATACTTGCCAAACACTTTCCTGAATGAAGCAGAGGATGTGGAAGCTGTGGCTTGTGGGTCACCTATAGCATTTTTACCAAGCATCTTTTACTTTTTTTTCTTTTCCATCTCTCCCCCTACTCCCCTTTCCCTGCCCAATTTCCTCGACTTGGGAAAGGGCTAATCGGCAGTTCTCTGTCATGTGTTCTTCCTAGGAGCCTGAATGCCTGGGCCAGAGTGGTTATTGAGGTAGTGGCCTTTCTGATGAACCTGGCAGGTCAGTGACACCACGTGGCACTGTTTTGAAAGCTATAGGGTGGAGTCCAGGGACAGAGACAGTGCTCCCTTGGATGCTGGACTGCAGGGGACCATGGCTACATAGAATGAGAGACCGAGGCAGGGCCTCACGATTAGCTGGTGTTGCCTTCTCTGTCCTTGGCGGTAATTTCATGGCCACCGAAGCTTGTATCAATGGACTTTAAAGGATGAAGTCGTGGATATTTCCCAATTGTTTGACTTCTAACCTTCTGGGTGACCTGCATTTTACTCACTAGCCAAGAGGCCAGAGCAGAGCATGGATAGGGCGGGACAGGTTAAGACCTAGCGGTAGTCCCTCAGCTGCTTCAGTGGATTGCAAACTAATGAATAAGGAAATTCGATACAGGCCTTGAGGTTAGAGGTCAACAATCAGGATTTTCACAACTTTGCTGGTAATCACGTCTTTAAAGACGTTACTAAGTGGACACACTTCGGCTTTACAACTCCTGGCAACCAGAGAGGAAACTGGCCTTGGAACTGTGGCCACTGGTGGCTTCAACAGGATTTTCATAATAATCCAGAGGAGTAACACAAGAAATTTTGACAGATTCTCGAAATCCTCAAAAACCATTTAAGTAGTTGTGACTATGTTCCAGCCTTCTTGAAGAAGGAAATACTTTTTACAATATAATATTGAGGGGCCCCTGCGAGGCTCAGCAGTTGAGCATCTGCCTTTGGCTCAGGTCATGATCCTGGGGTCCCAGGATCGGGTGTCACATTGGGGGACTGCATGGAGCCTGCTTCTCCCTCTGCTTGTGTCTCTGCCTCTCTTTCCCTGTGTCTGTCAGGAACGAATAAATAAAATCTTTAAATAAAGTAAAATATAATATTGAATTAGGACAATGGCATGGACACAGCTGATACTATAAATTTGATAAAATCCTTTTCTTTTCAGAAATAAATTAGTGTCACTTCATGGTAAGTGTCACATATCTCCACGGAACACCATAATAAATATATATAACATAAAACTATATAACATTAACGGACATCTCCAAGGGATTCAGCGTGCTAGCAGTTTTAACATCGTGCATTCGATGCATACATTTCAAAATCTGTCCAGCTTGATCTAAAAGTTCCAGCTAAGTGCCTTAGTCCCACAAACTTTTATGAGTCCTGGATTTTAATTCTTGCTTCCTGTGGTTAGACACATAATTTTTGTCGATAAATTTTTCATCCATATTGATAAAAGCACCTAAAGGAATTTTGTTTCTCTGTTTATGAAGTGCAAGCCCATGGGCTGATCTTCCTAAAGGAACACCAGGAGTGGTCGAAACCATTTATGGTGGTTTGTGGTTCATTTATACACACTTTGCTCAGTTTGAAGAAATGCTGAGAAACTAGAGATGATCTTTGTTAGTATCTAAACCCTGATTAGATACTGAAGAAGCATTTCTTTCTCCAGTGATTGATTGGTAGCTCATATTTGAGATTCTTTGCATAGGCAAAGACTTTGTAAAAAGTTCAGGTCGGTAGCTTTGACATCTTCAGGGATGCCAGTTTTCTTCCAGTAACGTTCTCCTCCCATCATATTTTGGAAGAGATTATGATATTTAAAAGATGAAAGAGATGCTTCTCAATCGGTATAATAATCCCATATTTCTGACTGTAGATACAGCAGATGTAGTGGACACTGTGGTGTCCCACCCTGCCCAGATCCACCCCCTTCAGGGACAAGGCTGGATCATCCCCTCAGCTGCCAGGAACGCTGGCGTCGCTCATCTGCCAACATATGAGATCAAGACGTGGCCTAATTAGCCGAGTTCGCTCATAGCCGAGTCCCCTCCCAGCAATTGGCCTTGGCCAAAGTTGACTGCCTTCCCTAATGCTACCGGCTCTCTAGGAGCAGCACACATCCAGTGAGGGGCTGAGGCAAGGGTACAATGGCCTTACCCTTTTGCCTCATTGCAGACAAATCTGAAGGCCTATCCAGCTGCAGAGTTCTTCAGGGGATTGGCTGAGATCTTGGTTCCAACTGCTTTTTTAATTCGACTTCTTTCTCTAGCAAGTCCTGCTTTCCTCATTTTTTTTAATCGGTTCTGAGAAGACTCCCCATTAAACACTGGCCTCCAGTTTTTAACTCAGAGGCTATTATTCTCAGGCCACACAAAACAGGATAGGAATACAGCATCCAAGAGAGGATACTGGGCAGAAACCACTTCCTGAAACTTTGTCTTTTGCAAACGCTGCTCTTTTCCCTTGTGTGTGTGTGTGTGTGTGTGTGTGTGTGTGCGTGTTGCCTTAAAGCCTGTACATCCAGGCTCTGCAGATGGGCCATTTTAGTAGAACTTCTGTTAATATATTTCTAAATCTTTTAGTGCTAAGCCAAGCACCTAATACTAATTCTACTAGGCTATTGCTAGGCCATGAGATTATCGCCCAGAACAGACTCGGAAACAGCATGTGTTGAGAGCTGAGGAGTTAATGGGGAAGACCATCTTAGTGAGCACACACTAAACCATCTGCAAAACTTCACGTCTCAGAATGCAAGTGACCGGGTGACTGCACTCTCTAAACACAAAGGGAAATGTTTCAAAAGTCAGGCGCCAAGAATGATTTGTTTTGCACTTAGTAAATCCCTTACAAAGCAGTCAGATATATGGATTGATCTCCTGGAAGGTTTGCCCCTCTGTCATGAGTATGCGGATATATGGCCCTGGGGGCTTCTTTCATTTCCTGGGAAGATAAATGGTATATGGTAGAACCAAAGCTTGGCATTTACAAGTTTTGGGGAGATAATATGGGATTTTCGGCAGGCCAGGTTTGGGGATGTTACAAAGAGGTTTTAAAGCAGAAATATGAAATAAAAATGGACAGAAGGCAAAGAGAGCAAAGGGAAGGATTTTTTCCTGTTTTTTGGCCACACTGGCCCTCTCATTCCATCATTCATTCGTTCATTCATTCATTTAATATATGCTGGACTGGCCTGGAAATATTAGATGTTCATACTGGCACTCACTTAGAGGAGCATGTGCTGAAAGCGCATAAATTGCAAAATCTGACCAGCTTAACTTAACAAAACCCAGATGTCTTAGCATCTCACCTCCTTCCTATAAGCTTCTCCTATCCCTCTACTTGTAAGCCATTGGAAAGGTACTTGTTTTGTGAAAACTGGTGGTGCTGGTGGCCTGGCAAGGATCTTCTCTTGCAGGATCTATCTGACTTACAGTGGGCACTCAGTCAAGCAACATGAAACACGAGAGCTCAAACAGAGTAGTTTGCAAGACTCCGTCTGCGCTGTGGTGGTGGGCAGTCCCAGGGTGGAAGACCTACAGATTCAGGTGTTTTGGCAGTCTCCTACTTGTGAACAGCTACACTGGTGTGCAAATAAAATAAGTGTTGCACTCACCCACAGTTAGGAGGAGACTTTTGTGACAGGTTTCTGTTGCTCTTTCTTGGACTTTGGTGACTTCAGCAACTTCACTGTCATCCTTTAAGGTACCTTGTCGTGGCGGTAGTGGTGGCGTCAGAAATTCTGAAAAGCCATCGAGCTTGCTCATTGATTGTACCCACAGTACCTGCCCTGTGTTAAACAATGTTCATAGAGTGATGAAATGAGGAACAAGTCAGATAAGGTTCCTGCACTCAAGTGGACATGATGTGTTACTGTTTGAGAGAATTAGGTGAAGCAAGACCACAAGCCAATGCATGGCTGTATACACATTCGCTTGTAGAGATCTTCTTAGGTTTTATATGGGCAAGAATTTTTGACTACTTAGGATAGACAGTGTTTGATAATGTCAGGGGAACTGCATTTTGGAGGAGGAGAGACATTGCATTTTTGAGGCGATATAGTAGCTTTCTGGTATGTGTGAGATGCATGACTCATATTGGTATTTTCTAACTGTGAAGAGAGGGATCTATATGCACGTGCTGAAGTTTGAAACTTGTAGATGCTTAATAGAAGTATATCGTGTATTGCCAATCTTGGGTGGGAAGTCACAGACTACAGGACCGTGAACTACAGACCATGGATCCTCTTAGCAGCAGGGACCCCTGGGAGTAGATTTCTTGATATATTCTGGGAGAAGATGAACCCCCATTGGTGTCCCAGTAACTGCCAAGAAACAATGTTTGCACTGAAGGTAAGTTCAAAGGGTTAACTTTAACTAGGGGAGAGATTTTTAATCAATGATGTGGCTTTGTAGAATTCTATGAACTCCTTAACAGGCAAGAATCCTTCCTAAGGCTCTATTGGACACTGCCCTTGGGTTGAAAGGAAATAGTCGGAATACAAGCGCCCCCATCAATCTTGCAACACCAAGGCAATATTCTCGATAGCACTATGGTCCTGTACAAAGCTACATAAATACCACTGTGACTCTGGCACTTTATACACCAATTTTTAAAGGATATTTAAATTTGTTCTATGTAGAAGTTAATTGATTCATTCTATTCACTGTCAGCCTATTACTTTACCCACCCTTTCTGGCAGCTTCTATAAAAGTAGGTGATAGATTTAGAAAGTTTTTTTAAATACTGTATATTATTGGTTTTAGAATATAATCTCTGGGGAACTTTGGTTTATAAGCTTATGAGTTATATGAGCCAGGGCATGCTACTTAAGCAGTCAATTTGTATTCTTTGATGAGGATGACTTTTGACTTTGATGGCTTGACATATAAATAGGAGGAGGTATTATTATTAATCTTTTCCCCATAAGGATCCTTCCATATGATTGCATTCAATAAGTTCCATGAAATTAACTCATCTTAGAGCTCTGGAGAGAGCGGAAAGAAGTAGAAAACTAGTGAGGTCACAAGTATGCACAGATCTCCTTTGGTAACCAGTTAGAACTCAAAAAAGATCACATCATAAGAAACGAAAGAACATCTGGTAACTGGAAATCTAATATTAGCCATTTCTCAGGAGAGTTACTAAATTTATCTGATGAGCTAAGGAGTCTTTAAATATATGTATCTAGTTTTTCTGTGGTCAATGGTACTTTTAGGAAGCAAGTGACACTTCGGATACTTAAAAATGCTGAGAAAAAACAAACAAATTATTTTGAGTAGAAGCATAACAAGTTTATACTGAGATTTTAAACTTTTCTAGAAACCAGCCAGAGAATGGTCAATATAGGGATGCCTTAAAAGAAGTACTAAATCAAATTGGGAACTTAGTGTACCTTTTTTTGAGAGATCCTAAAAAAAAAAATCTGTTATTACTGGAATTTGATTTCCCTTAAAGTAACCTCTCGAGTTTTTAATGTTTAGGAGTATGATTTGCATACTCATTCAATTCACTTGCATGATCTGGATTCTCAAGGTCAAAACAGACTTCAGAACAAAATGAATCGTCTTTCTCTGGCTAGAAGGCGACTTTTGCAACTTATTTTTTTTGGCCTAGAACTCTGATTCAGATGTCATTGCCCTTGATCACTATAAATTTAATGGCTATAGTCGATACATATGAAGCTTGTTTCACATAAATAGGACATGCTTACCTGGTTTACCCAAATATTTAATATAAATAGGTACTCATATCCCAGTTTTTTTTTTCATATCCCAGTTTTGGTAGAGATAGTATATTGTGGTGATTAAGAGCACAGGCTTTGGATCAGATATGTTTATTTATTTATTTTTAAAATTTTAGTACAATTAACATACCATGTTATATTAGTTTCTGGTGTACAATATATACAGTGGAATATTACTGAGACATAAAACAATGAAATCTTATAATTTGGATCAGACACATTTTTTAAATAAGATGTACTTATTTATTTTAGAGAAAGAGTGAATGGGGGGAGAGGCAAATGGAGAGAATCCCCAAGCAAACTCCCTGTTGAGCAGAGTCCGAAGAGGGGCTCCATCCTAGGACCCCTGAGACCTGAGCTGAAACTGAGTTGGATGCCTTAATTGACTGAGCCGCCCAGACACCCCTGGATCAGACACATTTAACCTGAATCGTGGTTCTACTACTTACCAACTGAATGACTAAAGGGAGATTATTTAACTTCTAAGTCATAGTTAGACTGATAGTACAGAGCTGTCGGTAGGATTGGATGAGATGTCTACATAGAGCTTGGCTTAGAAATTGGCACACAAAAAAGTTCTAATCTGCTGAATATCCTTGGTTTGGATAATTATTAAAACATTAATGTGGTCATTTCCACTGGGTACTTTATAAAGACAACAAAGCAATTTTTTGATAAGGGACTAACATGTACATGTATTTCAGTTACTCTCTTTACTTTAAGAATAAATGTATTCGGATGGTGCATGTACTATTATAAAATATTTATTACAGTGTATTTCTCTTGTCAGTAAAGTTCTGAACAATGAGCTCAAAGTTTTTTTCATCCTTTGCCCATAAACCGAGGTCTGTTTTCCCAACTTAATTTCCTAAGTGTGTTTCTCACTGTCGTTTGTTTACTCTAGAGTGACGGCTTCCTGGGTCAGTAGTGATCTCACCACCTGGAGGTCTCAGCCTTACTGTCCTAAGTTTAGACTTCAGAAGGTAGATAGATCTCTGCTTCAACCACAGGGAGCTCATCAACCGACTTTTTTTCCTTTTTGTTTAGCAAAAGTCTTAGTGTCCCAAGAAAGAATGATGCATGCTATGATCAGTTAAGTTCTCTCTTTTATTTTATCCATTTTTCCATTATTACTATGTGCTAGGTACTATGTCAGGCTCTGGAGAGGTAATGGTACACGTGACCCAATCTCTCAGTTAGAGCTCACAGGTGGCAAGACACAAGCAAACAGACAATTAGAGTACAGAATATAAGTCATTTCCATCTAATCTTGATGTGGGGATAGCAGGGTCCTGAAAGGCTTTCTGGAGGAAATGATCTCAAAGCCAAGACCTGTAGGATGAATTAGCCTAACTCAGAGTATGCAGAAAGATGGAAAAGACCAGTCTATATAGAGAAACTCACACATGCAAAGGTCAGGGAGCAAAGGGAGGCGGGTTTGCTCTGGGCATTATAAGTAGAAAAAGCTGGAATGCAATGTTCAAAGGTAGGAATGTAAGCAGGCCCTGTATGGTCATCCCCTATGCAAAAATAAATAAATAAATAAATAAATAAATAAATAAATAAATAAATAAATAAATATCATAACAGACACTTCACTAATGATTTTAAGCCAAGGTCTGATTTGCTAGAAGTGAAATATCTGTTTTCTTGTTCTTTGATACCCTAGCCAGACAGCTTAGTTACATGGGTGCTCTCGTTACACCCTCTTCTATTAGACATTCAGTATCCATGAAACCAATTCCAGAAGCCTCATTATAGCCTAATCCGTACTCATGGGGTCTAGCACCAGCCACACGTTTGTGTTGCTGTCACAAGGATCTCTGCGGTAGGTTTGACACTGTCTGCCCTACAGTGACTGTCTTCTTGCCTGGACCATGAGAAATTGCAAAATCATTTGCTAAACTAGTATCTGTTGATCATAACACAATTGCATTTCTGCAGAGATGTACACCCTGGGGGTGGGGGGAGGAGGAGAGAACCAAGCAGTGCACTGGCTCAGTGCTCTGTGCTTTGGCAGATGGGCTTCAGCTGCCCAGAGAAGATTTTTAGCACATTTCAAACCCCTCTTCATAGTAGGAGAGGAATTATAATTATGGAAGATATTGGTATTTTAAGACGTTCTCCAGCTTTGATTGAATATTTAGGGTGCCATGAACATTTTCTGGTGGTGCCTCTCCAAAAGGTGAATGGAATCTCAGGGTCATGATGATAAGAATAGACCCTGTTTCAGCACCTCGTCTATGGAAAGTCAGGTAGTTTTTACACTGAGAGTATTTCCAAATCAAAACAGCAGGTGTGATGGCACTTTGGAAAAACACCAGCTGAAAAGTCTTAAGGCAAGGTTAACTTTTTCATCAGCAGTTGGTATAGTCTAGAGCTAGCATCGTATAATGTGAGGAGGGATACAGTGTATATATGGGAGTTTCCTAATTAAATTACACTTTATCTGGAACTCAAGAGACAAACTGGTCAACTATGAATGTGAAACTGCTAGAAGGCAGAGAGCAAATAAAGAGGGATTGGAGAAGTTTTCCATTTGCTCCCCTATGGTCTCCTCTATTAGTCTATATTGAAAGAGGGAGACAGAAATAATCACTTCAGCTACTTTTTCTGTTCATTTTATGAAAGGGTAGGTCTGGCGCTTCCTGCATAGTTATTTTATATGCACTTTCATCCCTGGCCCAACGTAATGACTGTGGGAGAAGTTGTTCAAATGGAATGGGATAATGTGTGCACAAGGATTTTAGAATGTGAAAATGCTGGACAAGCACGTGTTGTATTCTTTTTGCTAGCTTCTGTGTGAGGACACATTAGGAAGCCCTGTAGTAAAGTGATTAAGAGTACGGGTTTGCGGTCTCCACTCTCCCACCTCCCCACTGTGTTTTACTGGGCAAGTCATTTGAGCTTCATGGAGCTTGACTTCCCTCTGTAAAGTGGAAAGAATAATAGAACTTAGCACCCAGGAACGGTGAGTTGTTGAGACCAAAACGTAGCTTGCGAGGGAAAGGACAGTGAGAGATGAGGCAAGGTTTAAATTTCAGCTCCCATCAGCCTCTCTAAACATAGGTTTCCTTGGCTGAGTATTGTGAGAATTAAATGAGACAGTGCCCATGCCTCTGGGTACACAAAGTGATATGTGATAACTTTAGTGTCTTTCAAGGACAACTGTGGCCTTAGTAGTGGTAGGGAATAGTGTGCCTCTAGCTTGGTGAGCAGTATGAAAGCACCCCTGTATGGACATCAGCCCTTCACGTGTTGCCCTGGAAGAGATGGCAGTGGGGAGCCAAGACATCATCAATGTCAGGTTTGGATGACCAACCCTTTATCAAGGTCCATTCACTTTTCCTGTAGGCAAATATTTTATGCTAAAAGCCACGAAGACTGGATCAAGAGTAAGCAGACATGTATGGTTTCTGGAGGAATTTTTAACTTTTCCTCCTTCATTTTCCCACACCTTTGCATTGAAATTTAGGGCAGTAGAAAGGGCAGGAGTTCCCTATCCACTATTTCCTGTTCGCTAGCTCTCTGTCGATTGTAACTGCAGTGAAGGCACTTTGATGACTCCTGTGATAACTCCAGAATAACTCTCTGGTCTTATAGGCACAGAAATGGCTAACAGGTGCACCCATTCATTCCTTTGACAAATATTTTTATTTAGTACTTACCATGTGCTGGTCCTTTTACCAGGAGCAAGTGATGCACCAAGGGTAGGAGACAAACGGCTCTACATTTCTGAAGTTTACATTTTTAGAGGGGAAAAAGAGGCTATGAACAAAGAAAACACTGAGTACAGCACCTGGTATTAAGTGGTATGAAAGGGGGATCCCTGGGTGGTTCAGCGGTTTGGCGCCTACCTTTAGCCCAGGGTGCGATCCTGGAGTCCCCAGGATCGAGTCCCGCATCAGGCTCCTGGCATGGAGCCTGCTTCTCCCTCTGCCTGTGTCTCTGCCTCTCTCACTCTCTGTGTCTATCATAAATAAATAAAGAAATCTTAAAAAAAAAAGTGGTATGAAAGAAAATGAAGCAAGGAAGATGATGGAGAATGGAGGGGTCACTCCTCATAGAACTCGAAGACAAAAGTGTTCAGCATGCTTGTTTTCTGTCTGCTTGTTAGTAGAATGGTGATGAGAGAATCCAGAGGCAGCAGTTGGTACTGTTGGTGTCAGCAGCTGGATCTTCCAGGCAGGGTAGAAAATCTACTCTCAACACTAGAGACAGACCAAGCCTCCTGCCCGGGATTTTGCCCTTGAAACATAGTTAGTTCTTAGAGTTGGAGACAATTTTCCTCTAGGTTCTGTCATAGGCTCTGAACTTGGTCCCTCATCTTTACTTGATCTCCCCTAGGCTTTGCTGCCATCTTCAATGGTTTTGGAGGCTAGCACACATGTCTATTGTGATTAATACGAAGCTTTCCCTCTATAATCATGTCGCTTGATTTCTGTTATTTGACACAATAGGAGCTGGTGTATCTTAACAGACACTTCACTAGTAAATGTAATGTAAAATGATGTAAAATTCAAATCTCCATTTAGCACATTTCAGTATCTTTTCTTACCTTGCTTTTTAGTGATAAGTGCCAACAGATATTTTTGTTGATCTGAATTTTACTTCCTTTACTTTTTTACCCCTCCTTTCCCCAAATAGGTGCTAATAAGCAGTGAAGTAACCAACTCTGAGCTTTTAAATAAAGAAGGAGGCTAAGAAAGTGGGAATGTTCCACTCAGGAACACTCCAACTTTAAATCATAAAGAGTTAACTGCTCTCCCTAACTTATGACTGGCTCCTTCAGTAATGTGGCTCATTGTATATTGTGCTTTTCTTGAACTGTCTGAATTTTATGAAGCTGATGTAATCTTTGGTACTAATTGCCAGTACTTCAAGAAAAGGTTGTTGATATAAGAGAATGTCATCGTTTCATTTTTCCTAACAGTACTTCATGCCCCATATTACATATGCACATAACACAGAATAAAAACACACACTGGAAACATTATGAAAAGTTTCCCACTAGAGTAGAGTGGCTATGTAGAAGTGAAAAATACCTACACTCAAAATGGAAATGATTTATGACCATGCGGGACTGGGTTTTGGGCGGGTCACAAAGGATTTGGTAACCCAAATACTGTCTAGAAAGTCTACACATTTGGGAAACATTATTGAGATTTTTATCATGCTCTTTGCTAGTTTGTTGAACAAACACTTCCACTGAAGAAAATAAAAATTAGAATTTGTTTAAACAGAGTGAGTTCTTCACAAATAATCTTTTGAATTAAAAATAATTCACTTTAGTGGCAAAATTCTGTTAAAAGTGCAATTTTTTTAATAGTACAATTTTTAAATTCATTTCAATTTCTGGGCCAATTTTTTTTTTTTTCACTTTTTCCAAAGTACCACTCATTGTATCCTTATCTTTGACAAGTTGAGTATTTGGTAGTAAAAGCATATAGTCTTAGAGTTCCATGTTTTGTTTTGTTTTGTTTTGTTAAGAAAGAACAGAATCAATGTAATATCTTGTTAATATTTATTAACTTCAGGCAAAATAAGAGGCAGTTAGATGTCTTTATAATTTCTATTTTTATAGTATGAAAAATTAAAAGTCATCAATTGCAGTCTGGCAACTTAATTTTATTCTTTTTTAACTTACCCAAAAAATTTCCTTAACATATAAAATAATGTTTAAAAATTTTAATGTTTAAAGATAATCTTAACTATGTTTTTCCTGTTAGTAAACACATGACTATCAGTCAAGCAGGATACTCCCATTGTTATGATTACGAGGTCTTTTTAGGTTTCAATGGGAGCCAGTTGGACTTGCTAGAGGATTTATTCAATCCTACAGAACAACTGGGTGTCAAATGTAAGTAAGCATCATCCTTCCAGTCAAAGTCAAAGGCATACTTGCTACAGAAAATTCTATAATTTATATACTTACATAGTTTATGAAGGTAACTAACTGATATAATAGCTCTTTAAAGAAAATTACAGTTTTATGTTCTCTAGAGTTGTAGTATCCAAATTTTTATTTATGCATCTTTATTAAGAATTTTTAAGCACACATTTCCTATAACAAATAAATTTTGATGCATACTACTTATATAATTATAACCACTCATTTATATGAATTTATTTATACATGTATATAATTATGTACATTTTGAAACATATAATTTATAAATTAGAAAAAAAATACAGTGAGGATGAAAAAAATAGTACCTCCGGGTGAAATGTAAATTTAGGATGAAGTTTCTAATTAGTGATATGGATTTATATAAAATAGTCCTGTCAATACGTTGGAATACCTGGATCTTTCTATACCTTGCTATGGAGCAGATGGTAAGATCAATCATGCCTGAGGTAAAAGACTATTATCGGCCAGTTTCTTAATTTTGCTTGTACTTGGCACACTATCAAGTCTATCAGCTTTTTTTTTCCTTGTATATTTGGGAAGAAGCCACTTGTCCATTTTGGTGAGGATTTGTTTAATTAATAGTAAATACTATGATTTATAAACCAACTTACCTGCACATCCTAAGACTATAGTATGTTGCAGTATGTTTGAAAAGCAAGTGCAGTCTTCTGCATCTTCCTCAGAATACCTTGTACAGCAGATGAAAAACTTGACCTTCTGAATCAAATGACCAAGGAGAGGCATCAAGGGAGGTCTCCAGTGATAGTCACATACAGAATCTAGTAAAACTGAGTGGATTTCTTATTTATAGATTAAAAACAAATATAAATAAGGTGCCTATAATTTTTTTTTTCTGGACCCAAGTGATTTCTATCATGCACTTCTTCCCAAAATTTGGTATCACATATTGTATGTTAAAAAATCCTATGGTAGCATACTCCAACGTATGTTTGTTCAGAAAAAAATAGGCATCATATTGTTACATAATCTATATGTTTATTAAAACATATGAAAATATAATGTTTGAATTAAGTAAGGTAAAATATACTTAAAAAGAAGCTGTAGTTGTTATTTTCCCACCACTGTGTCTTGTTCTGTGCACACCTTTTTAGAAAACACTTTTCTAGGGACTGAAGACCTGTTGATGAAAATTTACAGGCAGGAGAGAAGAAATATGAATGATTCAGGAAGAAGAAGTGACTGCAAAACTGACCATGTTTAAGACTTTCCCCATTTCCTAACTTTCCAGAAGCAATCACACTTAGAGATGTGAGCTGGAATCCTCCATTCTCTTGGTTCTGTCCTTATCTGAAGTTTTAAGCCCCTGGTGGGCTTTTATCATAACCCAGAACCTCAAGTTTAATGGACAAATGTTCTATTTAAGAGACACCAATTTATCTTCAAATCTGTCACTTGAGATGAAAAGCAGACCCCTACATCTTTGAGCTAAGGAATAGGATCATTCTGTCAGGGTTGAGTGGTGACATGGAGAGCATGTCAGGTTGAGAGATCATGTGCTCTGTTTTCTGAAGCATAAACTGTGGTGGTAACTGAACAGGTAGTATTTTCCAGTATTTCCAAACTTTTCTAATACTTCTGGTATAAATAGTATCTGTAGATTCATGTATCTATTCAAGAGTGAGCTTATTTTGTTCTTATTTTATATGTAGCCCACTAAATGATACATCTATATTATTTTCCTTCTTTTATAAATTTATTTTGTTATAGTAATGTCTACATTTGCTAGAAGTGATTATATTAATTCAAAAGCTGAAAATTATTTTCTTTATTCTGTTGCATAAATAAATTATTGAATGCCCATGGCTTTTGGATAAGCATGGTCAAATGATAATTGCATTCACATTTTTGGTATCAATTTTCTATTACTCTAATTTGTTAAAATGCTTTTGTATGTGCAATAGTCTTTCATTAAATCAGGCATTCCTTAAATGGTATTAATTAACATGTGTAAAATCTACCTTGAAAACTCATTTAATTTTACAAATTATACTACTTCATGACAGTATCCCTGGAGCTTCATCAAGTCTCTAGTTCTAAATAATTTTGAAGTAAAAAGGATTTTTAATTAAAAAAAAATAAAACCTAAAGTTCTTTTTGCAATCCTATTTAGCAGGAAAACATTGCATCACAGACTTTCAAGTGTCACTTGGATCATTTCATAAGAGTGGTTTTATCTATCCAATCTGTAGTGTGCCTATTAAGTGCTCAGTCTGGTTAGTTGGACAAGGTCTCTACTTATAGTAGGAGACATGTCAGAGAGGTGACTATGACACACATGAATGTAATGTCAATAGAGCAAGATTAAGGTCCTACTGACATCCAGAAGAGTGGAACCTTGAGATAGAAGTGAAAGAAGATGTCAAAGAGACCTTCACAGAGAAGCAAACATTTCAGCTTGACCTTGAGGTCCAGTGAGTTGAAAGGCATATCTGGTCGGGGAGATTTCAATGGCATTACTATGGAGATCAACAGCCTGTTTGGGGGACAGAGAAGTTTTTTCAGTGAGGTTAACATAAAGGATTCAGTGGAAATAGAGAAAGAATACTAGAAGGTTAAGGCTGGGGATATAGTTCCAGGTCATGATCTGAATTTGATGGTAGGGATATGTTTGGAGAATGACAAATTATCTAGTATAGGGTAGGAGAGACAGTTTATACTGATGGGGAGTGGCTGTTGGGAACTCTCCTGTGAAGGCCCTTTTTGGATTCAGGTGGAAAACTTATGGCTACAAACCAGTATGAGAGAGGTGAAGAAAGAGTGACTGTAATTTTGCAGATATTAATCTAAGGTTTCCAAGCAAAGGATGGACATAACAAAATCTGTAATTTTGAAGAACAAAACAAAGTAAACACCACTCTGGTATCAGTGAGAAAGATGGTTCAGAGAGGAAGGAAGTCAAAGTTTAGTTTGAAGGTCATTGCGATAATTCAGACATGCGACAATCAGCATGAATTAGAGCAGTGGTGGAGAAATGGGAGAGGAGTGGCATGGCACAAACTGTGGCAGAAGAAGCTTCTAAAGACCGATTGGATTTGGAAGGTGAAAGAAAAAGAAAAATCTCAGACTCTAAGTCAGTATTTTGTTTGTGGATTTGAGTGATCATTGAATCAGTCATTTACTGCTGTGCAATGAACAACCCTAACATTCAGTGACTAAAATGACAATTATTTCATAACCTGGTGAATCTAGTGTAGGAGAACCTGGTGAAGTTTCTTGATGTAATTTGGGCTTATTTTGGGGGTTCTGTTTAGACTGAGGCAGCTAGGACATCTCTACTTATCTTTGCAGGGGCAGCTGGGGCAATTCTCCTTGACATGTCTCTCATCCTCCTTATCCCAATGTGATAGTGTGATACCGTGATCTACACTAAGAAATATACATTTGGTCTTCATCTTTTTTCTGGCACAGAGCTTCCCTTGAAATTTCCTAAATGATGAAAGCCATTAGGCTATTTTTATTATGTTAATGAGGTAACTTTTGGACCACATCTAAGGACGGGGACTGGTTGTCAGGAGAACCGACCATGTGGTTAGAAGGCCCTCTGAACCTTGCAGAAGAAGAGAGGGGCTGGAGGTTGAATCAGTCATCAATGGCCAATGGTTTAGTCAATCATGCCCATGTAATGAATCCTCCATGAAACCCCAAAAGGATGGAATTTGGAGAGCTTGCAGATTGATGACTATGTGGAGATGCATGGAGAGTGGCATGCCTAGAGAGGGTGTGGAAGCTCTGCACATACCTTTCCAACATGCCTTGCCCTATGTGTTTTTTCCATGTGGCTATTTCTGAGTTACGTTTTTAAAAAAATAGTAAGCCAGTAATCTAGTAAGTAAAATGTTTCTCTGGATTTTATGAGCTGCTCTAGCAAATTAATCAAAGGAGGGGTCATTGGAACCTCCAATCTATAGCCAGTTAGTCAGGAGTATAGGTAGAAACCTGAACTTGTGGTTAGCACCTGAAGTGAGATCAGACTGGACCCTTAACCTGTGGGATGTGATGCTATCTTTGGGTAGACAGTGCCAGAATTGATTAGAATTATAGGATATGCAGCCAGTGTTGGTGAATTGTTTGATGGTGTGGGGAAATCTCACACACATTGGAATTGATCACAATTCTAATTAGGTGTTGCAATTTGAGTTAGAGTGTATTTTTCTTATGGCAAGGGCGGAGCTACAAGAGGGGAGGAGGAATAACGTGAGTCTTTTTAAGTTATAGGTTTGGAAATGATGTTTCATCATTTCTTGCCACAGACCACTGACTAAAGGAAGTGATATGGAGAAGTCCAAAGTCAAAGGTTAAGAAAGGTCACTCCACTCACAATGAAGCCATGACAAAAGTGTCAATGTTAAGAAGGCAAAGAATTGGAAACAAGAATGGAATCTACCACATTGTGGTGTCATCATACTTTTAAATGAAAAAAAGTTTTGGAATGAAGGTTTACATTGAAAAAAATCCCATTTTGCTGTATTATATTTGTGGGTACTAAAGAATAAGCTTGGAGCCAGGAAGATCAGCCAAAGGGTAATTAAGCTTAAATTAGCCCGTTTTTAATGAAGAACTATAACTCTCTAGGTTGTTTGCACTGGATTGCTTCCAGGAAGCACCCCCTCCCTCCATGCCCTGCAAATTATTTGCAGTCACTAAATATCAGGAGAGGGGTTGTGGGATTTAGTCTGCAGTGAGAAAACCATTAAGAGAGAATTCTCAAGTTCCCCAGTTGAAACTTATTTATTTGGTGAAATAACAGTAAAGTCATGGTTAGTTTGATCAAAGTTGCAAAGTTGTGCTATCTTAAGATTATGAAAATCCCAATTTCTTTATTAAAAAAAAAAAACCAAACATTTAGTATTTTGACACACAGTTCCTTAGTATATTTAGGCTTTCTAATAACACAATGGGTGATAATTTGAATAAATTAAAAAAGGACAATAAAAATGAAGGATATATAGTTTTTGTTGTGTCTCATCAAATTATAAATATACATCCTGATGCTTCACTGAAGAATGAGAGATATTACTGAAATTTAAGAACTTTACATTTGATATTTTGTGGTTGAGCAACTCACTTTCTACCAGGATTGCTTTTGTGCTTGGTGAATATGCTCTCTTAAAGAGTCACCAATATAAAAAGTAGTGTAATTCCATGGGCAAAAGGGCATGGGGCATACAAAAATGTATTGCAGGTGAAAATGTGATTAAGTTCCTTAACATTTTATATACCTTCATCTATATCTATCTAATCTGATAATCATAAAATAGAATACTTAAAAAATGTTCAAGACCTATGTGAAGAAAACTATAAAACACAAAGTAGATTTGAAATAATGGACAGGCTTAATCATGGTTTTGGATGGAAAGGCTCATCATCAGTAAAAATGTCAGTTCCAAGTTAATTTATAAATTCAATGCTATCTCTATAAAAACACCATCATGTTTTGTTATGGACCTAGACAATTTGATTATAAAATTTATTTGGAAGAGCATAAAAAGTAAGAACACCCAGAAAAACCCTGAAAAATAGGAGCAATGAGGGGGAACCAACCCTACCAGATTAAATATATGTTTTAAAGCCTCTATAATTAAAGCAATATATGTTGTCTCATAAATCAAGACAGATAAATTAATATAACATGATATAAAATCCAGAAATAGGCTCAACATTGCATATAGAAAATTAATATACAATAAAGCACTATCTCAAATTAGTCGCAAAAGAATGGAATTTTTATTAAGTGAGTGAGGATAACTAGATAGCCATATAAAACAGTAAGATTGGATCTAGGGCAGCCCTGGTGGTTCAGGGGTTTAGCACTGCCTTCAGCCCAGGGCCTGATCCTGGAGACCCAGGATCGAGTCCCACGTCAGGCTCCCTGTATGGAGCCTGCTTCTCCCTCTGCCTGTGTCTCTGCCTCCCTCTCTCTCCTGTGTCTCTGCCTCTCTCTCTCTCTCATGAATAAATAAATAAAATCTTTAAAAAAAAAAGATTGGATCTAATTCTCATACTACCTATTATGCTGAATTCATGTGGAGTAAAAGGTGTAATTGTAAGTAATTAACTCATAAATAGTAAAAGGAAACTTGAGGATTTCATCTATAAACTGGGAATGGGCTAAACTTTCCTAGTTATGACTCAAAATCCAAAGCCAATGAAAGTAAAGATTGATACATATTATTATGTAAAATTCAATCAATTGATCAATCAAAGAAAGAAATAAAAACTTTTGCATGGCATAACAAGATAAAATTTAAGTAATGTATAAAGACAAATGACAGACTGGAAAAAAATTGGACTCACTTTGCAACCAAGAGGTTAATGTTTCTAATAAAATAAGAGCTTCTATAAAATAAAGAGAAAACCCCCCAAAACTTCATAGAGAAATGGGCCAGAAATGTACAACTAAATTTTCAGTATATGAAAAGATGTTCAACTTGACTCATAAGGGAAATGCCAATTAAGAAAAAAATACAAAATTGACAACATAACCTGTTGATGAGGCTGAAAGGAAAAGGCACTTTCATATATTACTCATGGGAATTTGACAATATCTAGCAAACTCTGATAATGCATTTATTATTTGACCAGATAGCCCACTTCTAAAAATATATTCCAAAGATACAGTAGAAAAATATAAAAGACATATACATAAAACTATTGATCATTATGCTATTTGCAATAGCAATGGAAATATCCTAAATATTGATTATAATTGGGGCCAGTTGAAGAAACCATGGACTTCTACCCAGTGGAATCTTGTGCATCTATTAAAAGACGAAGGATGGGGATCCCTGGGTGGCGCAGGGGTTTAGCACCTGCCTTTGGCCGAGGGTGCGATCCTGGAGATCTGGGATCGAATCCCACGTCGGGCTCCCGGTGCATGGAGCTTGCTTCTCCCTCTGCCTATGTCTCTGCCTCTCTCTCTCTCTCTCTCTCTCTCTCTCTCTCTGTGACTATCATAAATAAATACAAATTTTTAAAAAACTTAAAATTAAAAAAAAAGATGAAGGATGTATCTATAAACTGTTATGAAGTGATATTCAGGATATGGTGAGTGAAAGAAGATAAAGTACCTATAGCATTCTGCTATTTATCTCTGAATATTTATAAATATATGTGCATTTTCTTAAATTTAAGGTCATAGAAATAAACTATAAAATCGACCCAAGAGTTACCTCTGAGGGGAGAAAGGGAACATGAGAGAAAGGACAGGGACTTCTCCGAATTTACCTTGCTTGATTGATCTAATTTTGGAACTATATTTTGTATGAACATATGAACACAGTTAAATTAAAATGAAAATTAAAAGGAGTCTCTAAAATTTAAAGGCAAGATTAAACAAATCAATTGAACTGTATGTTGAGCTAATGGCTTAATGAAGACTTAAGAAATTGCTTCAGGTAACTTTAAAATTCAGTGACTTGCCTACGTATCTTTATCCCTGGTGGGATATAACCTAAGAATATCCTAAGCAAATTAAAAAAAATTAAAAAAAAAAGAAAATCTTACGTTGTTTCTAGTAATCTTGTGTTTATTGTTATTCTGAAACTATTATCTATGTGCCATATATGTCAAGTAAATAGCCTAAAAAATTTGAATCATAAAGTTAAAAAAAATTATCTACTAAAAAGAACTGGAAACAATTTCCAATCTAGAAACGGCATATTCAGAGCCCCTAGATTATGGTATACATATGGCTTCCCACTACAAAATCGGCTTCTTGGACAAATCGCTGATTCCAAACTGAACACTGAAAGTTGTAAGATGAAACTGAAACATCTTGCAGTACAGGAAACAAGGACACTACCCAAAATACCTGGTGTCACAAGGACTCAGAACCCTAGAAGAGGTTGCACTAGACAAAAAAGGGACAATTTAAGGTATCAATGAGAATAATAACTACAATAAAATATCCTCCTTCCTATAAAATTTGAAAGTAAAATATTATCACCTCCTAAAACAAAACAAAACAAAACAAACCCCAAAAAACCGAATCAGATCAAGTCCCTAGATTTATCTACCAGTTTACAGAGAATTCAAAGGACAGAGGAACACACTAAATGACATGATAGGGGTGGAATCAATCATTCTAAATAAAGATAACCCACCCTACAAAAGACTAAGATTCTTAAAAAAAAAATAAATTGAAAAAAAAAAAAAAAGAATGGCATATACACTAAAAAGGAGTACCTATCAATTAAGTGAAAATTATAGACCTTGTTTGAATTCCAATTAAAAAAGCAACTGTGAAAATGATACATAAGAAGCAAACTTAGAGGAAGTGTGACCCTGACTGCATATTTCATGTCAATAAGGAATTATTGGGAATTTTTTAGGTGTAGATCATGATTGTGCAATTGTTTAGGAAATTTCATGAAATCTGAACTATGTATAAGTGAAATGGTGTATCTGAGATTTGCTTAAAATAATCCAGTGAGGGGAGAAATGAAAGTTTCAGGTGAAATGAGAGTTGATGGCTAGAGCTGGGGGATAGAAACAAGGGGATTGATTGCACTGTTCTCTCTACCCTTGGATATGTTGAAATCATCCATAATTAATTGTTAGAAAAAAGGGAGACAATGCCATTAAAATGTTCTTCTTCCTCATGCTGCCACATTACTGTATTTAAGGATACAGTATTCCTTAAATATTCCTTAAAAAATTCCTGGGTATTCCTTAAATCTGATGATTTAAGTCTGATAATGCCCATATTTTAGGATTATTCCAAATACACTCAGCAGACAACAAAGTGACAAGATGGCCTGAAGCTCATACTGACTTAAATGCTACAAAATAGTAAGATGGTTTGAATGTCTGTGAAACTTCAAATAACACTGCTTGGCTTTTGTAGAAGTATCTTGAATGTCTTATATGAGCCCTGTTTAACATGACAAAGTCAACATGATCCAGTTTACAAGAATTCCCAGTATGTCTTGGTTGAACAAGACAAAGGTGACAAGAGGCATTGGCCCAGAGAGATTAATAATAATCATAATAATGCTATTAGTTAATTACTTGTTGATTCAGGGAAGTACCATGATGGTGTCTTTAAGAGCAAAGGCTTTGGAGTTAGACTATCCCCCATTCATCGATACTGGTTCTATTCACTATATAGGTGAGTTCACTATCAGGTTTCTCATCCCCACATTAGGCCTAATATTGCTTACCTCATCGGGTATTCTGACAATTATAGAGCTTATACAGCACCTGGTATATATGAAGGTGCTCGGTCGCTGCAATAATTAATATCATCTGTCGATGATGTTTCTTGTTTGAGAAGCTGAAGCAGAATCCCAAGATCAACAAAGGAAAGCAGAGGAAAACCTAATATTCTCTGTGAAAGATATGCAAGTTTTGGGTTATCAGTAACAAATGGAGTTCTGTTTTTTGTGCCCACCTGGAGAAACTCCAAATTTCTTCTCTTCCAAGCATCTCATACTTCCCAGGTAGGACATCTTGGAACCTGAGCAGATGACTGTCTGAGGAAGACATAATTTTGATGAAAATAGACAGCTTGCAGTGCAGCAGGTCTTAAATATTGGCCGTGAAAGACCTATCCTATTGCCAAATCTCTAACCATGTATTCTTTGATTAAAGATGCTACTGGTAAGAAAATCTGACAACTCGGTATTTGTGTTACTTCCTTTGCCTTCTATATAGTTACATAGGGACATGTAAAACATACTTTATATAAAGCAGGCGAATACAATATTAGCAGATGTGATCAGGGGTCATTTCACAAAGAAGAAGATCTAGAAGGATGAGAATCATGATTATAGTAGTGATTTAGAGAGATTCCCAATGGCCATCTGGGTGAACGATGCATATGAATTCTAAGAGAATAAAATCAGGGAGGCAAATAAATAAAATTTCAGAAGAGAGATTTTTCTATATACCTGGTGTGCTAATTGTAGCTGTGGTGAGGAAGTGATCAATTCAAATTCAAGAGCTACTTGGAGTATTGCTAGGACTAGGACTTGGGTATAATTCATATAATTATATTGTCTAAAAATTATATTGCCCAAAAGTAATATGTATTTTACAGATAGATTTGTTTCCACTTTCTTCTTTTGAGCTTGGGATTCTGCTGCAGTTTCTCTGACAAGAACTGGTAAGACTTTGAATATAATTCGTAAAGGTGAAAAAACTTCTAATTTGGAACAAGTGAACATTTTTCTATTTATCAAGATGAAGCAGGAGTGGGAAAGCAGATGTTGATTTTGACATATACATATATTTTTTATTGCCCTAAGTGTCATGACCTCATTCACTGGTAGGTTGGACATTGAAAAACAGAGTGGGGAAGGGTTAGGTTGGAGACTGACCTGTACAGTTCAGGTGGGGGTTAGAGGAAACAAACCAAGAAGTTACAAGGAGTGGCACAGAAGGGTGGGGTTTGAAATGGATACAGTGCCATGCCCAAGAGCACAAATCATGATGACATAAATCAAACTGGTGCCTAATCATGGCTGCAGTCATAAGTATTCTGGGGAAGGCATGTTTACCAATGCAAATTCATAGAAAGGATCTATATGAGGAAATTTAAGAGATTCTGGGTAGAAAATTGGGGGATCCCTGGGTGACTCAGCAGTTTAGTGCCTGCCTTTGGTCCAGGGTGTGGTCCTGGAGTCCCAGGATCGAGTCCCGCATTGGGCTTCCTGCGTGGAGCCTGCTTCTCCCTCTGCCTATGTCTCTGCCTCTCTCTCTTTCTCTGTGTCTCTCATGAATACATAAATAAAAATCTTAAAAAAGAAAAAAAAAAAAGAAAATCATAGTCAAGCTAGAGAGACTGAGACTATGAGCCAAGTAGGCCTAAGTCTATTTTCTGAAGTTCCTCCTAGTATTCCATTCCTTAGAGATGCTGATGGAAACACTATTTTCAATGATTGGAAGACAGGAGAATTTTCACCTGATCTCACCCAGAGTCAAGTAGGGGCACTATACTCACCAGAGCACCTACTCAGCAGTTCAAAGAGCTCACTGTACCCACAATCTCAGAGACACAGACATAGACTATTTCCCAACCTTGCTTGCTAGTTAGTGTGGGTGAACCATCAATATATCCTGCCAGGCTCAGGTCTGACTTTTGTTGTTATTACTTACAGAGGGGAAGTAACTCAGATTGGTTGAAGGAGAGAGAGGAAGGAAGAGGTTGGAATCTCAACAGAAAACAGGTGGTTTCTAGGTTCTGAAGAATCTCTTTTTCTAGCCTAAGGAGCTCTGATGATATATTTTAGTCAATGGACATTGTTGAAGATTTTGGTCATGAACCTTTTGGCATCTCTTAGAGCATATGCTTAGCAAATCATTGCTGAAGGAATATGAGATTGCAGATCGTGCTAACACAAATGCTCCAAAGAGGATTTTGAAGCCATGCAACACACCTGTAGACCGTTGAGAGATCTATGTAGTTCTGCAAATCAAACTAGCAACAAAAGGTCTGAGCAAAGCTGTTTGTAGAGCCACGGGCAAAACTGCAATCAATGACAAGTCCTGTAAGCAGAGGCCAAGGGGTGGAAATGACTACTGGTTATAGACTGATATCTTGAGCTTATTGAAAGAAATTGCCTGGAGCCTCTATATGCAACATGACCTTGGGTCGTGTGCCATGAGACCATTTTTGGTAAAACTGCCTTGTAAGGAGATCTTCGGGTGTTTAATTAATTACATAATCTTCTTGAAACTAGTTCAGGCTTTCAGAGAATTTTTCGAGAGTCAGCAGTATTATAGTGAGGTTCTAGAATGTGTCTCTTTCAAGCAAACAATGTGTATACTAAATACATCTTTTGCATGTTCTAATGTGGAGAAGAACTGACAGTAGAGCATCCAACACCGATTGCCTCAGATCACAAAGAATAGGAAGACTGAAGGAGTAAATAATCCCTAGATTGTCTTTTCCATCCATATTTTCAGCATTATAAAACTTTGCTGGAACACCAATATGCAGTTATTTAACACAGTTTCTGAACTTACCTTCTTTGGGAGAGATTAACAATTAGAGAAATGGAAGAAGAAGGAGCCAAAACCAAGAACACAAGCAGGTTAGAAACTAGAGGATAAATCGAGTAACCGGTACATTGCTCCATAGTGACAACACATGGAAGGAGGTACTTCGATCCATAACTCACTATAGTCAGATCATTTACTCTTCTGTAGACTTGGCTTCTGTCCATCCAACAGTCACGTCCGAGTGTAAAAGTACGATAGTAGTGAGCAAGGAGATGGGTGCCAGAAACTCTTAGATTGATGTTAGGGTCACCCATTTGTCTTGAATGACCAAGCCTCTCTATAAAAGTCTAATTGGCTATTGAGATCTAAATACATTTTCAGACTACTTAGAGGCAAATGACTCAATGATGAGAGTCTGTAACAGAAAAGGTAAAAAGCATATACCCTAAGAAAGCATTATGGTGAAAATGTAAGGCAGCAACGTGGACATTCATCCAATGTTGTGTAATAGACAAAATGACTACGAGATATTTATGGTTATAAAAATTAAAGAATTCCTGTTCATGGATGAAGAACACTACGCAGTCAATAAATAATGGAAACCACAGTTCCTCTTGGCCTCTACAGATCTTTCAATCAGGAAAATGAAAGTCCTTTAGTTAAGCTTAAGACCTTCATCAGTTGGTTTAATTCTTCTGGAAGAACTATTTGGGACTAATGTGTCTAGAACTCCCATTGTCACTGGTGGGAGATCTGCCACTTTCAGGAAAGAAAAAATAAAATACATGATTAGAGACAAACTACCCCGTTGGAAATCATTCCAAAAGTACAACGATTACCTGAAGACTATATTCAATGATAAAGTCAGCCTGCCTGGGGTTCGAATGCATCTCTGTTACTCTCTCACCTGATTTTTCAGTGTCTCCATTAGCTCATCTATGAAAAGGACAAGATGCTGCATCTTAGGATGGCTGTGAGGATTAAATAAGATAATACATGTGACATGCTTACAGCAGTGCCTGGCATATGGGAACATCCCCATATATGTTCACTACCATAACTGTTGTATGATAATAGTAATTCTAAGTTAGGGGTGGGCATTGGGTAGAGGATGGATGAGAAGCACAGAAAAGATGTATCTGTCAATGCTATGGCACAGTGCTGGCCAAGGTGCCATTTTTCTCTTGTATATGAGTAACCAAAGAATGACATTTGATTTCAGCTAATTCCTTAAGCAGAGATTTCCCATTGTTATATCAGTGAAGATATTAAGTATATGAGTCTGGAAGAGATATAAGACAAATGTAAGACCATCAGACACCCTTTAAAGGAGACTTCTGTGGGATGAATCAGGAACACCTAACAGGAATGAGAAAACTCTCATGTGCCCCCTCTAGACTAGAAGCCCTCTGATATTGAGCATCGTGTCTTATCCTAGAAAGAATCCTCCATGCCTACTACAGTGTCCAGTTCACAATAGGCATTCAATAATTGATAAATAAGTAAATAAGCAAATCAGACATTTAATCTTATGCAAATCCCAATTTATATGAATCCCAGTTTGGATTTTCTTTCTCTTATTCTTGAAATAATGGGGTGGCGCTAGTAATCTTTAAAGTCCCACAAGATCTTCATATGGTACTAGAAAAAAAATGAGGAATTTCCTGAGAGCTAGAGTCATTGTGCAGAGCAGGGTGTCTCAAACTTTAATATTTCTATGACTCACACTTGGTGATCTTGTGAAACACAGAGTCTCATTTGCTAAGTCTGGCAGAGACTTGGAATTCTGAATTCCTAAAAAGCTCCTACATGATGCTGATGCTTCATTTTCATGGACCCCTCGAGTCAAAGAACAAAGGTTTAGATGGTTGTGGTGTAGGTCCTCCCTTAGATTATAAGAAAGAAGAAAGAATGTCTTGAGACAGGTACAAATAGATTACGATTTGGATTCAGAGGAGAAATGGAGGATTTGTGTTATTTTAAAGGCTTTGTGAAAGACTTGACATTTGGCCTTCAGTTGAAGTGTGTGTTGGATTTGCAACATTACGATTTGAAAACTATTTTTCACTTTATATTTCGATGATTATTTCCAGAAATCTTATAGACTCTTTGAAATCTCACAGTAATCTGAAGAGAAGTGGACATGGATTTTGAGCTTCATTTTACAGAATCAGAAAAAAAGACTGAGAGACACTGTGATTTTCCTAGCAGGTGAATAGCAGTTCTGAGGCTAGTATGTGGGGCTCCTGAATCATACTCAGTGTTTTCATTCAAGCACATCACATTTCTTCTAAGTAGATGAGGCTTAAGACCGTGATGCTATGAACTTGTCACTCATGAAATTTGACATTGCTCACCAGGACCTGAATAGTGAGGAAGCCCTAATGAACAACATCACCATAGGATACAATGAAGCTAGTTAAAAAAAGAAAAAAGAAAAAAAAAAAAAAGAAAAAAGAAAAAAAAAAAGGCTATTTCTCTTCTCACTTACCAGCTATTTTCAAGATTCAAAGCCTCAGCTCAGAAATTCTCATTAGGATTAAAAGGGACAGAACCAACAACAAGGCCTTGATGCGCCCATTTTTCCCCCTATGGAATACGATCCACAGAAAATATCAAGCAATATATCCAAGATCTATGCAACCCAGAGTTTGTCAACAGATTTGGTCTCTAGTCCTTACTCTCATCATCTACACTAATATTCAGGTGGTTGTTTTTAAAACTTTGAAGAGGTTTTGAATTTCACTAACATATTTTTCCCTCTGAGCATTCGCGAAGGTCAAAGGTATAAAGATAAATATGTCTGAGAAAACATCAAACATTAACAACGTATTAGTAAACCATCATAGCTCAAGTATTTAGGCGTTACTTAAATTTTAATAAATGCTTTCTTCAAAACCCTTTGTTCAGCTCTGATTGATCTTAAACAGCTTTGTCTCCACAGAGATTTACCAGTAGAGTGAGTAAAATGTAAATTTATATTTTAATTTTTCCCTGTGGTTCCAGGTAAAATTTTCCTAGAAAATGAGAACAATTGCATTTACTCTTGCAGAGGCAAAATAATTCCCAGCTCCTTTGCCTAGTCCTAAATTTGGTTCATTGATTTACCCATAGAAAATATCTGAACAATAGAATATTCAACAAGACCTAGGCATTAAAAATAGCTGGCGTGGAAGTTACAAATTCTGTGTTCTTGGTGTGGTGGCCTATACCACTCAAAACCATGTATTCCATCACACCTTCTAATTGTCTGGTACTTTTCATTTGTACCAATTCCACTTTTGTGGGGCTTGCATGTAAAAAAAAAAAAAAAATAATGCAAGCAGCTTCTTCAGAAGTTGAGAAAAATCTCCTATCCTTACAAATGCTCTCTCAAGCAACAGGGATGGTACCACAGGCTTTGAGACAGATGGTAGCCAATCCAAATTCAGTATGGTAAGCAGGCACCACTCAATAAAACTTTAATTGCTGCATATGGTATCTGCTAACTTGTTTAGAAAATGGATATGCAGCATTAGCTCAAAGCATTTAAATGGCCTCATAGCACTGGACAGCATGTTGGGCTGCCACCTGGAAGACCCAAATTTCATAGCAGATGTAACAGTAGAAGAATAAAGCTGGTGGTTGATAGTCCTGGAATGGAGATGACATAGTCAGCACCCAGCTGTTCCCCCCACCCGTGCTGACTCCTATTGCTTTGGTGTCACTTCGACCAAGGCCTGAAATCACTCACATATTGTATTCTCTTCCCAAGGAGAGACAGAGAGAGGAAAAAAAAAAAAAGAAAAAGAAAAAGAAAAAAAAAACAACCCAAAACCAAAACCCAAAATGCGCACTAAGCTATCCCTTAAGGCTGACATGGGAAGGGGTCTGTGTCCCTACCATACCCTGGGAAACGTGGAAGATGTTTTAGAATGCAGTTCAGGGAGAAAGGAAAAAAAAAAAAAAAAAGGATAAAGATCTGGATGGAGAATGCCCGACATATGTGCAAATTTGTGCCAAAAGATGGGAGCCAAGACCGAAGAGAAGGTTCCTTCTGAGAGTGCCGAAGAGATCTTTGCAATTTATCATTTGCATTTGTCTTGCCTGGCAAACAATAAATAACACTTCACACTTGCTGAGAGGGTCAGCTTATCGGACTGCAGACTTCAGGGGCTGATAAGGAGCCAAACTTATCATTTCTCCAAACAGGGGCTCCTTCATCCCCTCCCAAGTTAGGTGGGGTGACGAGTACAAGAGAAATAGCATCTCAAGATCTCAGTCTATTTAAAGGCAAGGATATTAAAGGAAGGAACAAAACTAATTGTGTTTTCTTTTTTCTTTTCCAGAAAGATCACGGAGGAATATACACTTTTGAACATTAGTGCTCCGCGCCACCCCACCCCAATCTAAATTAAGAAAACCCACAAATGCACTTCCCAGACACACTATTGATTTCTGACCTGTAAATTACTCTCCATCAAAAAGGTTTTGGTGCAGACTAGGGGTTTGGAGTAGCCTGGGTACTTCTCAGCTGCAATCTGCATAATGTTTAGTATTCAGTGAGTTAAAGCAGGCAATGAAAGGGAACTGTCAACGCAATCTAGAAGATATAAAGAAATGAAGGGGGGGGGAGCCGTATGCTAATAATCCACTCAGTAATTAAGTGAAGATCGCTGCCAAGCGCCACTGCCACTTTCAAAGGGTAATTTGTACAGGAAATCATAGAGTCATTGTCAAATCATTTCAGGATAAAAGGAAAGTCATCAACTGAGATAAGATAAATGCTGGGTGTCTGGCAGCATGTGCCCTAGGAAATGCCTTTGCTTTTTAAATTTTTTTTTTCAAAAAAAAAAAAAAAAAACCTTGCAGAAGTGGGTCTAGAAAAACTTGACAGGTTGAAATGTACATTTACTATTAATAATAGGGGCAATCTATGCATGGATGCGTTTTTAAATAGGTTACTTGAACAAAAAATGGTAAAATAAATCAGTTAAGAGGACTTAACTTGTAACTAGGATGCTGCATGGGATTTTTTCTGTTCTTCTCCCCTCTTTTACCATGGAGAAGTTTTCAATCATTTCCCCTTTGCTTCCCTATTTTCGTTAAATTATAGTATTTCAAAAGTAGTATTAAGCATCCTGTTCTCTTAGGAAGACAATGCTTCCATCTCTGGAAAATTAAAATAAGAAAATTTTTTTAAATGAAATTGAAGTTGATAAAAACCACGTTGCTCCCATTGGTTCCTTTCTATGCTGTTTTGATCTTGCTTCATCTCACAAGAAATATTGGAGAATTAATGCATGAAGTTTGTGAGGTAGTTATAGTCTTTGTGTAAGCCTGGAGAGTACAGGTTGTTGTTTTGCTAAATGTTATTCTTACGGAAAAATCTCAACAAAAAGAGACATGTAGTCTGTTTGTCATTCAAATTTCCATGCTCCCTCATTGACTTAGTCTGACTTAACCTGTGTTAGACAAATGTCTCCAAAAAGAATAAATTGATGCATGCATTTGCGGGTAGTTATTTCCACACAGCTAAATTGATTCCTTGGATGAAATGTTTCACCCAAATATTTCCTTAAAACTGATGTCTTCTGTCATACTGAAAGAAAAGTTTGTTTGCTCTAGGGAGCAAAATGTCGCAATGTTTGAGACTCGCTCTTAAAGGACTCCCCATTCTGGCACTTGCTTCCACAAAAGCAAGGACGGGGGAAATCAAGATCACGGAGCGTCATGGGCAACCTAAACATCAGACATATGTGAAGTTTATTCTTTACATGAGAACTATGTAACATGTTTTCTTTCTTTTTTTTGGGGGGGGCGGAATTGCTTGGCACATCTTTTCAGATGAAACCGTACATTTTATAATAGGTGATTAATAAAATTATCCATTTAACCAACAGATAAAGAGGAACTTCCTTTGTGCCGGGCGTTGTAGTAAGACACTGACCCCACTATCAAAGAATTTATTTCTAATGAGAGAAGCGAACGAGCAAATAACTAATTCCTGTGTGTATTTTCATTCTTTAGGCGTTGTCCTTATGCATGTCAGGATTTGTCATTTGGTTCTTAAAAGGACCTTTGGCTAATTTTGTGTAGACTTCTACGGGATACTTTCAGAACAGTTATGAACCTGTACCTTTGTCCTTGCTCCCTCGCTCCCTCCTTTCTCTTTCTCCCTTTCTCCTTACTTTCTTTCCTTTATCTTTCTCTTCCTTCCATTTACCTACCATCCACTAGCTACTGCTATCCATCTATCTGTCTGATCCTACAGTAACTACTATGTGATAAATATTGTGATATATGTCAGAACATAAAGGCAGTTGTGCCTTTGAAGTTACAAATTAATGAATAAGTGGTGGGAAGGAGAATATAAAATTAAAGACAACAGCTGTCATAAAACATTAGCCCTTGGTCCTATAGGCTAGATAACTATGCCCCAGGCAGAGTTTATAGAAGTGTTTTGAAGATTAAAATGGAAGTTACTGATTTTGCAAAATTGATCATTTGATTCTCCTGTAAATCTTGTCCCTTTTCTTAAATTTCATTAAGTTCACAAAGTAATTGAGGAGGGAGATTATAAAGAGATAAATGTCCATCCATCTATGTATCTGTATGTCTATCTATATCCTATGTCTTATGGTCAGACATATATATATATATATATATATATATATATATATATATGTCAACTGTTAGAACATATTAGTCTGGGACCTGTTAGTCTAAGGGCATATAGTTTTACACAATGTATTAAAGTTTGTTAGGGACTCCTAGGTGGCTCAGTGGTTGAGCATCTGCCTTCAACTCAGGTCATGACCCCGGGGTCCTGGGATCGAGTCCCACATCAGTCTCCCTGCAGGGAGCCTGCTTCTTCCTCTGCCTGTGTCTCTGCCTCTCCCTGTGTCTCTCATGAATAAATAAATAACATCTCTAAAAAAAAAAATGACAAAGTCTGTTAGGAGAGTACAAGAACTGATGTTCTCAACAATGATCCTGAGTTGTCACAAACCTCTTAAAATTTATAAAGTTTTCCCTGGTTATTTAGTAAAATTAAGTTTATTGAGTATGATCAAATTGAAATGTTACTGTCTGTTTTGAAGAAAAAAAAAAGCATAAACAAAACAGGTCCCCTAGTGCATAGACCGTACAAGCATACCTCATTTTATTGCACTTCACATATAATACATTTTTTATAAATGGAAGGTTTGGGGGCAACCCTGCATAGAACAAGTCTTATGGGCACCGTTTTTTCCAACAGCATTTGCTCACTTCCTGTCTCTATGCAACATTTTGGTAATTCTCACATTTTTTGTTATTATTAATTTGTTAGGGTGATCTGTGATCGGTGTTCTTTGATGTTGCTATTGCAGTTGTTTTGGGGGCACCATGAACTGTGCCCATATAAGATGGTGAACTTAATAAATGTGTGTCCTGACTGCTCTGTTGACTGGAGGCTTTCCTGTCTCATGTCTTCTCCTCCCTCTCTGTGGGTTTCCCTAATCCCTAAAGTACAACAATATTGACATTAGGCCAGTGAGGAACCATAAATATCCTCTATGTGTTCAGCTGAAAGAAAGACTCTCATATCTTTTACTTTAAATCAAAAGCTGGAAAAGGTTAAGCTTAGTGAGGAAGACATGTAGAAAGCTGAGATAGGCTGAAAGCAAGGCCCCTTGCACCAACCAGTTAGCCAAGTTGTGAGTGCAAAGGCTAAGTTCTTGAGGGAAACCAAAAGTGCTACTCAGTGACCATACAAATGATAAGAAAGAGAAACAGCCTATGTGCTGATATGAAGAAGATTGGAATGATCTAGATAGAAGATCAAACCAGCCACAACGTTCCCTTAAGCTGAAGCCTAAACCAGAGGAAGGCCCTGAATCTCTTCAATTCTGTGAAGGCTGAGAGAGAGGTGAGGAAGCTGCAGAAGAAAAATGTGAAGCTAACAGGGGTTGGTTCATGGGGTTTAAGGAAAAAAGCCATCCCGACGGCATAAAAGTACAAGGTAAGCAGAAGTGTTGATATAGAAGCTGTGGTATAAATTCTCCAGAAGATCTAGCTAAGATTAATGAAGAGGGCTACACTAAACAGATTTTTAATGTAGGTGAATCAGTCATATATTGGACAAAGAAATCACATAGGACTTTCATAGCTAAACAGAAGTCAATGCCTGGCTTTATTTTATTTTTTTTTTTTAAAGATTTTATTTATTTATTCATGATAGTCACAGAGAGAGAGAGAGAGAGGCAGAGACACAGGCAGAGGATGAAGCAGGCTCCATGCACCGGGAGCCCGACGTGGGATCCGATCCCGGGTCTCCAGGATCGCGCCCTGGGCCAAAGGCAGGCGCCAAACCGCTGCACCACCCAGGGATCCCAATGCCTGGCTTTAAAATGTGGGCTGATTCTCTTGTTGGGGTCTAAGGCAGCTGGTGACTTGAACTTGAAGCCAATGGCCATTGACCATGTCAAAAAAATCCTAGGGCTAAAAATCCTCAAGAAGTATATGAAATCTCCCCTATGTTCTATAAATGGAGCAAAAAAGCCTGGATGACAGCACATCTATTTACAACTTGGTTTACTGAGTATTTTAAGCCCATGGTTCAGACCTCCTGCTCAGAAAAAAAAGATTCCTTTCAAAATATGGTTGCTCACTGACAATGTACCTGGTCACCCAAGAACTCTGATGGAGATGCATAGTGAGGCTAATGTTGTTTTCATGCCTAGTTACGTAGCATCCATTCTGAAGCCAATGGATCAAGGAGTACTTTTGACTTTCAAGTCTGATTATTTTAGAAATACATTTTGTAAGACTATCACTGCCTTACTGTATCTGGTGATCCTTCTGTTTGATCTGGATAAAGTAAATGAAACCTTCTATGAGGGATTCCTCATTCTAGATGTCATTAAGAACATTCATGATTTATAAACACAAGTTGATGTATCAACATGAACAGGAATTTGGAAGAAGTTGATTCTAGCCTTCACGGATGACTTTGAGGGTTTCAGGACTTCCATGGAGTAAGTAACTGCAGACATAGTAGAAATAGCAAGAGAACTAGAATCAGAAGTGAAGCCTGAAGAGAGGAAAGGATTGTTTCCACCTCATGACCCACTTTAATGGATGAGGAGTTGTTTCTTATGGATGAACAAAGAAAGTGGTTTCTTTCTTTTTTTTTTTTTTAAGATTTATTTATTTTTTTATGATAGACATAGAGAGAGAGAGAGAGAGAGGCAGAGACACAGGAGGAGGGAGAAGCAGGCCCCATGCCGGGAGCCCGATGTGGGACTCGATCCGGGGACTCCAGGATTGTGCCCTGGGCCAAAGGCAGGAGCTAAACCACTGAGCCACCCAGGGATCCCCAAGAAAGTGGTTTCTTGAGATAGAATCTACTTCTGGCAAAGATGCTATGAAGTTCATTGAAATGATAACAAAGGACTTAGAATATTATTTAACCTAGTTATTAAAGCAATGGCAGAGTTTGAGAGGATTGACTCTAATGTTGAAAGAAGTTCTACTGTGCAATTCTATCAAATAGCATCATATACTATAGAGAATTGGTTTCTGGAGAAAGGGTCAATCCACATGGCAAACTTCATTGTTGTCTTTTTTTAAAAGATTTTATTTATTTATTTCAGAGAGAGAGAGAGAGAGAACAAGCAGAGGGAGCAGCAGAGGGAGAGGCAGAAGCAGGCTCCCTGCTCAGCTGGATCCTGGGACTCCGGGATCATGACCTGGGCTGAAAGCAGACCCTTAAGCAACTGAACCACCTGGATCCCTCAGTTGTCTTATTTTGAGAAATTGCCACAGCCACCAGCAGCCATCAACCTCAAAACAAGATCCCTCACCAGCAAAAAGCTTGACTTGCTGAAACCTTTGATGATGGTTAGCATTTTTTATCAATAAAGAGTTTTTAAATTAAGATATGTATATATCTTTAGAGAAAATGCTATTGTACACTTAATAGATAACAGTAAATAGATAACAGTATAGTGTACACTTAACTTTTATATACACTGGGAAACCAGAGAATTCATTTGACTCACCTTATTGAGATATTTGCTTTATTGTGGTGGTCTAGAGATGAACCTACAATATCACTGAGGTAGTATCTCCCTGTACAGTGGGTTGATTATTTTCCATCTCATGATTTGGTTTAACTGTTATGTATTTAGAGTTTATTAAAGTTTGTGGTAATAGGTAAATTACAAAGCTTAAGGATATTTCTCAATTTTACATGAAATACCCTTTAATATACATTATTGTTCTCTAAGAGACAATTAGGAGTATATAATATTTTCCAAATATATTTGACCATAATACTCCTTTATTTTTTTTATTTTTTTATTATTTTAAAGATTTATTTATTTATTTGAAAAAGACAGAGAGCATACACTAATACAAGTTGGGGGAGGCACAGAGGGAGAGACTCTTCAAGCAGACTCCCTGATGAGTGTGAGACCCAACCAGAGGTTGTGGCAGGGGAGGGATTTGGTCTCTGACTCATGAGACCTGAGGGAAAAACAACAATCAGACACTTAGCTGATTGAGCCTCCCAGGCACACCAATAATACCCCTTTTTGGGAGACGTGATTATGAACATATCGATTCTGATAAAAAAGAAAATATATCAAAGTTCCTATTTTATTGAGGCTTAAGAAAGTTGAACCAATCGTCTTTTTTACATCCACATATTTGATAAGCAAATTAATTTTAAAAATGGGTCATTTTTTCAAAACACTTGACTTGAAAGAGTTTAATATTAAAAGTTACTACCCAGTGAAGTTTATGTCCACTGACTGAGCTAAGAATTTCACATTACCATCTATTTAGTCCTTTCTACATCTCTGCATAGTAGGTGAGCACATCTTCATTCTAAAAATGAATAAAGAACGATTAATCTTATAACTGGTCAAAGGAAGATTTAAACCCAAATCGGTCTAGTGTTGAGGAAATACTCTCTTCTATGGCTTCTTTCATTTGAAGAAGCACCAGAAATTGTTTCAGAGGAGACCTGTAAACAAATCATTTATTTATAAATATATTTAGAAATTATTTTGAACCTAACCTGTATAAAATGTTCTGAGATTCCACTGAATATACCTAATGCTAGAATAATAGCTTTTAAATCTTTGTATTTTTGAGAAATAATGAGAACAGGATGAGGCCAAATATGTTTTTAGAAAACAAATGTACTCTGGTCTTATCAACCCATACAAGGAACAGTCTTAGAGAATAATGTGTTTTGCAACATGAAATATCTTATAAAGTTGATAATTAAAAAATCATTAAGAAATATAGACGATATGTATAAAGGGACCAAAATATACTACACAAAGGAATTTTTTTGTAGTCTACCATTCTCTATAATAAGTAACTAATGAAATCATGGAAATCAATTTTAATTTGTGTGGCTAATATCTTTTCTCATCTTGATCAAATTAACACATGGTTTCTTATGAGGTAGGGATATGATTTCTAAAGTTGTTTTCCATTAATGTGTCCCCTCCCTATATTTGCAGGCCCCTCTTCCTATTTGAGTAGACTCCACTTCTCCTCCTCTTGAATCAGGGATGGTCTTTACACTTGCTTTACTAAACAGAATGTAGCAAAAGTGACACTGTGACAGGTTTGGGTCTAACTTTTAAGAGGACTGCAATGTCTCTCTGGGAGAATTCAACTGCCATGATATAAAGAAAGTTGAGCAAGACTACTGAACGGGGCAATATTACATGGAAGGGGACAAGTAAATGAACAATGAAATGCCAGACCTGGGAGTGAAGCCTTCTTGGCTATTTCAACTCAGCCCAGTAGCAGCTAAAAGTCAGCTGAGTGAGTGGCCTCAGTTAATGGCAGATAGAGCAGAACCAACTGAATTCTGCCCAAATTTTAGACCCACAGAATCACAAGAAATATTACATTGTTGTTGTTTAAAGGCTCTAGGTTTTGGTATGAATTATAATGTCATTGATAATTGAAAAAAAAAGGGCGAGTTAGAAGAATTAAAGAATATAGAATGATTTAAATTCTTACCTACATTTTGCAAATTTATATGTGTATTTAAGGTAACCTTAATTAATCAAAATTCAGGCTAGCAAATGTGCTACCTGATTCCTCAAATTAATGTTTTAATTCCCTGCTCTTATCCCAAAATGGGAAGTTCAGATTAAAAAAAAATATATATATAGGAAAAGACTTTGGACTTTCATAAAGTGAAGAGTGAATTCTGAGAAAACATTAGAAATACTTTTCAAAATGTCCATTTTTTTGCAGCATTTAAAAAATAAACTGTATGAAATTTAATGTCCAGGGCAAAATAATCAGGTTTTAGATTCAGTTTATAAAGTGTTATCCTTAGTAAGAATATGTTCCGTTCATAATTCATTAAGAGAACTTTGATTAGAAAAAAATCTCTGCACACTATTATTCCTAAAAGATTTTCAAAAAGTCTTAAAGGAAGAAATTTAATTTAAATTTATTATGGCCAATTTGCTTATTCAACTAAACAGTTAAGCAGCCAGCTCTTTGAAGCCTGGATGTTAGAAGGATGGCAAGCATACTTCAGAAGAGTGATTTTTAGAAAGCAAAAAAATCCTAAGTAACTGTGCTATTTAGAACCAATTGCCATAGTGTTCCTGAGCAATAACCAGTTTCCCAGCAGAGAATTTTATTTAGTATGGATGGTTTGCAATAGCTGGAAGGTCAACTTGCAATGTGACTTGCATTTTTTCATAGGCAGGTCATGACCCAAATCACTGAAGGGGGAAAAAAAAAAAGCACCCTCTATTTTTCTAAACTTCCTGAGACTCACAGACTTCTTAATACATGGAAATAGCTTGGAAGCCTGACTGTATGAGCGGTCCAATCACAGCCTCTCATTTTCTCCTTTGGAAACGAAGGTGCTATTCACAAGCCTATTGGAAATTCTCAAACACAAGCTAGTCCCGAACATATTAGAAAATATTAGTTAGTCCAGCACTTTCCTTGGTTTAAGTAATAATTGGTGTGAAAATTATTTTGCTTAGCGCTAATTAATATTAAATAGGAGTGGGTTTAAAATAGCACCTTTTTTCCCTCAAGGTATCACAGAAGAGATTTACAAAGTAATGAGTTAAAATACTGGGAGCAGCGTGATTCTGCTGGCAAATGGATCAGCCATTATGTGCCCAACAATAGTTCACACACGTATAAGTAATTAATGTCCTTCAGATGTACTTTATCATACTTACTTTTCACAGTGTTAAATTATTACCCTAATTTTTATTCCAAAGACTTTCCTATTTATCTGGTATTGAATTATTTTATTGAGCATATTACCATTTATTTTAAAAAAAATCACTATCATTTCTATTATTTTTGAAGGAGCTTTCTAGTTCATTGCTCTGCATATAAGCTCATGTGCCACTTCTTGGGTATTATAAAAAATTTAAAATAAGAACGGCATAAAAATTAAAAACCCAACCAGACTGAAACCTATTAATTGCTTTGTTTCTCTATGTGTAGCTACCAAGGTATAGTAAATAGATCTCTCTTTTCAAGTTTGTGTAGGGCAAATGCATATTTTTTTTTGGTGTGGATGTGAAATAGGTTTGTGATTATATTTACTATTCTCTTTTTAAGCCAAAACAGATCAGCCCATTTTATTCTATTAAGCATTAGATACACAGCGTTTTGCAAAAGATAAGTAAATCGAATAATTTGTTTCGTTCAAGTACTTTTCATGAATGAAATATCAGACTAGTTTGGAGGTTAGCCACTGATGTTAATGATTCATCTTTCAAAATGAATGCGATGGTTTTATGCAATCAGTGAATGGCCAAGATTTCACAAAGGGTGATCGCTGAACGCACAAAGTTGAAAAAAAAAAAAAACACAAACCAATACACAGAACAATAAATGCTGTGGCAAGGAATAATTATTGGTCTGACAAATCCTAATCGTTTTATGGTTTCTCTTAATAACAGTTAAATATGTTCTTTGAATTCCTTTATCTGTAACAATATTTAGATTTTCTTTCTTTTTTTTTTTTTCCAGGCTTCTGTTGGTGATATTTTCCAAATCAAGTAAAGGAAAAGAAAACTCAGTCATTATAAAACATAAAGCAATCTGTAAAATTATAAAGCTTTTTCCTCCCTCTCCCCCACTCTCCTTCCCACATCAAATGTAGACCATATGCCAAGGCTACTCCTTAACTATAACTGACTGTTGTTACTGTAGTAATCAGTCTCTGTCAGAGCAATTACTTAAAATCATCCGTCCTGGTTGTTTTTCACAATCCACAGCACACTGAGCAGAACAATGCAGCTGACAATCCCAGTGGCACAGATGGAATTATCATACCTCACACCCCGCCTGACTGACAGTTACCTGCAGGAAGGGGGAAGGACCCTATCATCTGGAGGGGCAGCTTTCTTGTTGCCAAAGAGCGAGAGAGAAAGCCCTGGCTGCACCTTTGTCATCTAGGGAACTAGCAGACACCTCCTCCTGGCATGTGCAAAACAAACAATGACATTATTCTCCTGGATGGCAGCGGGGCGGGCACCGTCCGCGTGGAGGCACCGGTTTGAAGATATTAAACAGGTTAATCGATAGGTGTTCAGCCTTCGCAAGGCCCTAATTAGCAGACCATATGGATTGAAATTCATTAGCCTCTCCTGCCTTTTGCCAGATCAATATTTCCGGGAACTGGCCCAAACTACATTGTTCAGAAATATGTTCGTTTCTTATATCTCCCAACCAATAGTTGTTGGGGTGTTTGTGGGGTGTGTGTGCGTGTGCGTGTGTAGAGTTGTGACAAAAGACAGTGTCAGGGCGAGGGCCGGAGAAGTGGATGGAGTCTGACCCAATTGCATCAAGTGGTCCAAGCCCCATCCTATCCGGGGGAGCAAGTTTTTGAGCAAAAGTTCTCTTAACTAAGCACATGGTGTCCTTTCTCACTCTACCTTTTATTCAAAACAAACAGACACAGAGAGGAAGAGGACAGTCTTCGGGCAAGGGGGTGGGAGAGGAGGGCCCGGAGCCTCTGCTTTAATGGAAGGCCCTGCGAGCTCTGCGCCTCCCTAATACTAAAAGATAGAAATGCATTCATATTCATTCCCGGTGAATTCAGCTCCAGATAATTAGGGGAAGGACGATGGGGACAACTTCTGGGTTTCCATGCCTTAGCCTTGCCCTGTCTGTGCCAGACGAAGCACAGGGGCACATGAGCATGACGGGGACACATTCCCAGCACGCAGGTGCTAAGCTTGTACCCGCACCTGTATGCACACATATGCTTTTCGTACCATTTTTTTTTTTTCTTTTTGACGTGGTCAGATTCCAAATGCTAACAGAGAAGGAATTCATTTACTTCAGGAAGGAGGAAAAATAGAAGGCCTGACTCCTTCTGGCAGGCTGATGGGGAACCCGCGTGAATCATAAACCTCTACGGGCCCCCAGTGGGGTTTGTTGAATCACGTTTAGCCCATCGTATGGTTCTATGACTGCCTTTCTGCTAGACTTCTTGGAGGTCTCTCCTTATTTGGAGCTGGACTATTGAAGTTCCAGGATACTCTGGATGATCGGAAGTTATCGCATTGCCATTTAGAAAACCGCCCCACATAGAGGTTGCTAAAGAGGCAGCACCAAATACAGGCCTTCTGGCAGGACTTGTTTCTTGGGTGTCAGGGGATTTTCACGTGAAGCCAGTCCAGCTCTTTTCATTTGGCATTCGTTACCTTTGGGCACTGCGGTCTGGGAAGTGCTTCATCACTTAAAATCTGGGAAGCATTGGGAGACCCTGTTCTACAAAGGCTGGGGGGCTAGTCTCCCCCCGCAGGTTTGGGAAAGGGGGGTAGGGGACAGAAAAGACTCCCTGCGTTGACTAGGAGTCAGTGGCCTGTTGGAAACAGAAGGAAAAGGGACGATGTAACCTGAGGTCATAGTTTCCACCTGAGCTAACCAGGACGGTGTTCCCCAGCCCCGTGTGGCTAGCGAGCACCGAAAACACGGCGTTTCCGACTCCAGAAATGCTGTAAAGTACACACCCGATTTTGAAAACTTAAGTAGAAAAAGAGAAGGCAAAATATCGCATTAATAATTTTTGATGTTGATGGTATGTTGAAGTGGTAACATTTTTGAGATATTGGGTTAAATGCACTGTATTATTAAAATTACTGTTACTTGTTTCTTTTTACCTTTGTGTGTGTGTGTGTGTGTGTGTGTGTGGCCACTAGATCCCTTAAGATTATATCTGTGGCTCACATTGTATTTCTGATGCGTAGCGTGGGCCTACACGATCCATACCCTATGTCAGTCATGACATGTGTTTTTTTTTGTCTTTAAACCTTCATAGCAACTTAGTGAGGGACTATTCCCTATTTATTGATGGTAGCCAAGCATCAGAAACATCAGGGAACTTGCTTAAAACATACAGTTACCAGGTAGGAGAACTGTACACAGAACAGATTGGTTTCATTCCAAAGGCCCTCTTCCTTCCAGAAGGTCTTACTTCTTCCATGGCCTATGGCTGATCCCTATGAGTGGGGATGAAAATAAGGGTTTTGACTTCTAATGCATACTTTGTCACCTTTGCCGAATCTACTGTTTCTTGACGGCGATGCTATTGTCCTGAGGGTGGGGAAAGTTCTAGCTCAGGGTCTGTGCAGGGTCTTCAGTATCCCTGGCCAGTAACTCCTTCTGAACTCCCATGACTGCGATGGTCAAAAGACCTCCCCCATCATGTTCAGATAACCCCTAGGGGGGTAGTCCCAGCCTGCTTCTGGAGACATTAATCTATAGACCAGGAGGTCTGCAAATTATAGCCCAAAAGCCACATCCTGTTTTTGTAAATAAAGCTTTCTTGTAACATAGCCATGCCCATTTGTTTACATATTGTTCATGGCTGCTTTTGCACTGCAAAAACAGAGTTGAGCAGTTAAGACAGAGCCTGTACGGGGTGCAAAGCTGAAAATATTTACAATCTGGTTCTTTACAGAAAAAGATTCTAGGCCCATCTCGATCCATCTCACATATCATTCTGCCTATCAATTAACACTCTTGCTTTAGGACTTGCATTTTTAGGGCTTGTTGCTTCTTGATTCCCATTCCTTGCATTTCCTACCTCCTGGGTGCGCTATTCCCATTTCGCCATACACATCAACTTCTAACATTTGTTTTGCCACTTCCAGCTCTTTCTGTAGTGGTACTGCAGTTAGAAAGCCCAAATTCCATTCTGGGGGCTGCCACCTACTAGTTGGGTGTCCTTGGGCCAGTCTGTCCTTATCTTTTTTGAGGCTTCCTTCGCCCATCTGTTATGGAGGGCTAACCATCCTTCTTTTTAAGAATAATGGTGACTAGGAAAGTATCTAACGGTATTAGAGCACCTAAAATAATAGCTGGAACATCACAGGTCTCTCTTCTTTCGCTAAGCAGGGTCTAGAACCAAGACTGCCCGGTTCTCTTCTCTGTGCTAGTGGATGACCACATCTCCATGGCGGTTTTCATCTGTTCCCCTCATTGGTTCTAGTGTTGCTTCTAGTGTGGCTTCTGCAGGCCTCGACACCCTTAGGTTGAGAGTATTTCTCTCACTAGCATTTGTTTTTTTTCAAACAGGCCAGTCGATGACCACCCGTACCAGGGATCTAATGAGAAGGGTCACCGAAATAGACTGCTCAAGCATAGAGGAGGGCATTGAATTCAATTTGTAGTTGACCAGATGCTTAGAAATCAAAGAGGTGTCATGTTGTCTTATTGCTTAAAGCAAGTAAATAACCTTGCAAAGAAGTTCAGAATTAATTGGAGTTGAAATAATTATAGACGATGATAAGCCAACTACCAGAGAAAAGCAATAGTCAAGCTGTGTGGTAACAAATGCATTGATTAACATATGTCAGGACAGCACTGAACGTAGCTGAGAAACACAGAATTATGAAGGTGAAAAAAATTACCGGCTTCCACAACAGTTTGCAGTTATAGCTCAGTTCTCGATTTCTGAGATCAGAGAGACTCCATCCTTTGGTGGGGGGGGGGAGTCCATTCCAATGGGGGAGGTATTGGTCTGAAAGGCCAGCATGCTATATGACTGGCAAAGCCACTGATTTAGAATAAATAAGTGTATGTTAACATTCGTACAGAGACCCTTTGATTTTGTGACCAACCGATCGGTGGATCGTCCCCAGCTCCTGCAGTTTGAACGAGGTTCACGGGGTCATCTCCCTGCAAACGAGGACCTCTGTACTACTCGAAGCAAAAAGTGACCTATTAAAGCTGAAATGCCTTCTGCTGGAGAACTTCAGAGAAACCACTTCACCTAAAACGAGCCCGGTGAGTACAAAAGGACTGGCATGTGACCCATTTCTAGCCCGCAACTGAAAAAGAATCCTGGAATAACACCTATTTGTGCGGCTCAGGAATTTTCAAAGCACTTTTATGTCCCCGGACTCATATGTGGAATGACCAGGTCGACTCACTTATTGAGAGAAAACAAGATTGCTCTTTGCAGATATAAACCTCCTCCCACCCTCCTGATTTTTCTTTTCTTTTTTTTTTTTTTTTTTTTCACAGAATTTAGGACATGACTCAGTTTCTTAACACATTGGGGGAAAATTTCTTCAAAGAATGGAGTGATGTGTGAAATTAAGAAACAGAAGGAGCATAAGGAAGACAATATGGTAACACACAGTTAAGTTTCCAAGACTTGAGAATATATCTCTTGCAAAATCTCCCTGTATGCTAAAGTGCATTTTGTTTATTCTAGCTCAGTGGCTCAGCTGGTCATGTAATATGTTAGCAACTGGCAGGCTGAAAATGTAGAGCAAGGGTGGACTATCAGGGCTTCCATCAAGAGGAAACTCTGGGGCTTGGTGTTAGTTTGTAGAGTCTAGGGCTGCTTCCCAGGATGACTTGATGGGGAGAAAAAGAAACGGAAAATAAAGAGAATGATGTAATAGGACAAGTCGCTCAGACTTAATCAATGGTTAGCATCCCCAGCCCCTCGCAGACTCTTCCATATTAGTAAAACATAAATATATCCTCCGAGGATTGCAGCTTAATTGGGACTCTTATTATCGTAGCCAATACGGGCTCACCCTAGAAGAGAAGTGTCACAGTAATTGCACATTCATTTGGTTTCAGACTCTGCTAGTTGAAGGGAGGATACTGTTCAGCACACAATGCATTCAGGGAAGAGAACGCCACTTGGCCAAAGAACTGAGCAAGCCACATCATTTTCTAGCAAGCGAGTTCTTGCTGGGGAGGTGATTACCAACATTTTATATTTTGCAAAAAGCCTTCTAAGCATTTGATGGAATGTGCCCTCATTCACTCTCCTGCTGTTTTCACCTTCATTTATAGATTAGGAAACTGAGGTTCAGTGGCATGGAGATACCTGCCAGGGTCACACGGTAATTCAACAGCAAAGTCTCACAAGAGCACGCAATCACAATAACAGGAGGATTTAAAAATAGCCTTTCGATTCATTTGCAGAATGAATTGTACCTACAGGCTTCTTTTTGGCTTGAAAAACAGACATGTTTCCCTACCTCCTTTATGCTGATCTCTTTATACTTTTAAGATAATAGATTTTTTTTTCAAGGAAAAAATATTTTACATTGCTCACAAAAATACAATTCCATTACGAAGCCCCATAAAAACAAGTAGAGGGTATTGTATTTTAATGAATATTCTTATGTCCATAATTATCCCAATATCTTTTCTTCTGTTTAGGTACATTGACCAGTGTTTATTTTCAGAGTTGTCATGAAGGGTCACATCCACTTACTGAATCCTCTGTATTAGAAAAAGATGATTGTGGGGGCACCTGGGTGGTGAAGTCGGTTAAGCAGACAACTCTCGATTTCGACTCAGGTCCTGATCTCAGGGTAGTGAGATCAAGCCCCGGAGTTGGAACATGGTATCTGTTTCTGACTCTTTCCCTCTCCTTCTGCCCCTTCTGTTCATGCTCTCCCTTTCCCTAAAATAAATAAATAAATCTTTAGAAAAAGGTGATGATTTGCTAATTGTTCCCTTCAGATCTGCAAAGTCAAATGCTCCATAGCCTCTCCTGGAACTACCTCTCCGTTGGTTGTGTTTTAATATCATGAGACATTTTTCAAATTTCCCAGGGACATCTGAAAACTCGTAATCGACCTCTGAGTTCTTAGCATTGCGGATTTTCTGCTAACCAAATAGCAGACTGTTTATTTAAAGACCCCCTAATTTTTATAAGCCTAGACAGCACTCCTATAACTGCAGGCTCAGTGTAATTGTGCCAATAACCCCTGAACCCCAAATAAGATATTGTTAGATATCTGAATTCCCAAATTACAGATCTCAAGACCCTTAAGGTCTTTTTCTCTCTTGGTAGAATAAGGGCTGTAGGATTATATGAAAAATTAAGCAAGTTCTACAGCTCTACTCTCAACAAGGACAATGAAATTGAAGACCAAACTCAACTGGCAAGGCCAGGCAATTTCTATGTTACTGTTCACAAAGAGAAAAGAACCACTGGAGAGGAAAAGTCCGAATTAACCAGATCTCTGTTAGCATGAAATATCCTAGAATTTTGGTGGGAATATCTTAATAGCTTCAAGATTAAATTTTTTATTTTATTTTTTTATCTCTAATATTTGCCAATATAAATCATCTTGAAAATGAGTGACAGACCCATCTCCTTCTCATTTCACTCTCATCTGTCCTTCTCAGAATCCTCGGTAGTTGCCCGGTGCTTACAGGCCATCACATTTCTAAAGGGATCACTACTGAAAGACCCTCCACTTCCTGGTCCCCTTCTAGAACCATTTCTATGATAGCTTGACTATTCCCAGAGCGGTTCCCAGAATATATCCACAGCTTCTCAACATATCTTTGGTGTAAAACTCTCTTCCATTCCTCTGCCAAGTCTTCCTTCTTCTTCAAAATACTGCTTAGGTCCCACGTTTTCTGTGAGACCACTCATAGAATGCTGTGCATTAATATTTGCTTCCTCCATGGCAGTTCTGTGATTTCTTTTACTTGTAATATTCATGTAGCACCTAATACATGCCACACCGTATTATTCTATGCCTCAATCATTGTGCTTCCAGGTTCTGTGTATGTCGCAAGTGTCGTGTCCCTAGAACCCTGTACTCTGTAACATCTTGCAGCATCGATGATGATCGCTAACAGACTGCTACGTGCCAGATAAACGAAGGGGTCCAAGCACCTCATAATTAATAACTCATTTAATTCTTGCAGTAATCTAACAGGTAGGTGCCATTATTACATCTGGGTAAAAGATGACAAAACTGAGGCACAGAGCAGATAAAGGACTTACCTTGTGCCACCCAGATCATAAACGATGGAGTTGAGGTTGGAACCTGGGTGATTTATTTGGACTCCCATCCACTTAAGTAATATGCAGTACTGTTGATTATTGCAGAAAAAGGCATGGCATTTTGTAATTATGAACTAATATGTTTTTTTTTTTTTTACCACATGAGAAGATAAGCCATTCTAAAATAGGTCATATTTAAGTCAAAAAAGGTATTTCTTCATAGAATAAAATTTGGGGGATGAGCATCATTTTGTTTCCTTAAAGGAACAAAGATGCATCTATTTTTATAGAATTGTATTAGGACGTGAACCGATATTCAGGTGACTCTGACACCTAAGCATCACTGCCTCACACAGGCACCCATGTCTCTGTAGAAGAGCACTCTCGCTCCATCCCCTGTATCCAGCATCCTGCTGCTTGAGGAGAAACACGAGGAAACAAGAAGGCTATTTTTTTTTTAAAATCTTGAAACAGCTGACTTAATATCGAATGTGTCTCAAGATCTTATCATTCAAAATGATAAGCATGCCTTCATAAAAATACAGTAGTTTAAGGGTGAGAAGTGGCAAGACTTTATTCTTTACTTTTTTCTAATTTTCAAGGGACTCTAAGTGACCAACGAGTGTCCTCGCCATATTATGTCAACCTGGGCCATCTGTGGGTCTGAGATCTTCTATTTAAAATGAAAGCTGTCACTCGTGAGGTGTTTTATTGTGGTGCAAACTGGATGAATATTTGAAGGTCTCTGTAAATTTGATACCTAGGGATTCCTTAATGCACAAACTTCTAAATGACATCTGTTGATGTTTACTGTTTTTTATTCTTAGTATAGATTTTATAATCAATATTTTCATTAAAATTTAATCATGTAAATTAGTAGCTTCCACAGTTTGTTTGAGAAGCCTTAAAACATTTATACCTTATGACCATTAACTCTGCTTATAGGAATCTATCATTAGGAAATGATAAGGAATGCAAAAGCAAAAATTGGAAGCAGGATTGTTTATTGCAGCATTACTTATGCAGTGAAAAATAAAATCTCCTTAAAGATCCTGAATTGGAGGAAGTAAATTATGGTACAGTTGCACAATGGAATATTTATGTAGTAATTAAAAATGAAGAGTGCTTTAATGACATGAAAATGCTTTTAATAATCAGTAACATTAAGCAACATGCAGCACACAGGATTGTATGTACAGTGTGATTATAAATATTAAAGAAGAATAGATAGGAAAGAAATCAGAGGATATGCTGCCATAGAAATAGCCAAAGAAGAAACCTGTAGAAAAAAGACAAGAAGTAATTATGAAACAATGTTTATAAGGGTATCGCTGTGCAGTGTCATTGTGGCTGACAGTGCAGGTGACATTTTCATCTTTATGCATTTCTATAATTTACAAAAATTTTTAATGTGGGTTAACTACTTTTATTATCAGAAAAAAAAACCTTGGTAGGCAGCCCTGGTGGCTTAGCGGTTCGGCGCCGCCTTCAGCCCAGGGTGTGATCCTGGAGACCCAGGATCGAGTCCCACGTCAGGCTCTCAGCATGGAGCCTGCTTCTCCCTCTGCCTGTGTCTCTGCCTCTCTCTGTGTGTCTCTCATGAATAAATAAATAAAATCTTAAGAAAAAAAAAAGAAAAAAACTCTTGGTTTAAAAAAGTGAATTGCAATTTCAATAGAAATGGGTAGGGTTCAGTTAGCGATGATAAAATAGGAGTTCTGACATTTTACATTTTGAAACGATTATTGAAGTCATCGATGGTCACACAACAATATTAGCTACGTGCAGGTAATCTCTGGGTCTTTCGGCTGTCTTCTTGATCACATCCTCCTTCAAGGCGATTTCTAGCATACATTTGTCAATAATTAAGAATTGTGTAAAAGTTATTTCTTAACATATAGCTATTACTTTATGCAATTGTTTTGTGAATAAACATTATCAGAGTCTTTCTGAAAATTAACTATGAAGCAGGGATATACATATTTAACCACTTATAAGAAGTACACTAGAGGCTTTGTAGTATTTGCTTTCAGCCTAATTTAATTTACTCAGGGAATTTATTCAGTGGATATATATATATATATATATATATATATTTAATTTTCCTCATAGCTGTAGAATCTAATACATTTGTGAGTGTGTGTGTATGTGTGTGTGTGGGGGATGTGTGTCAATGACTCTGCTCAGAACAGAATTCATTCAAAAATATTGTGTTTCGATCCAAGACTCTTTTGTCATCTCTAAAAATCCAGAGAGAATAAAAGGGACAAGGGGATGGGCTGGGTTATATCCTTCGGGCTTCCAAGTGAAGCACAAGGCTGAGACACATGTATGATGTGTCTACCTCTGAATAATTATTACACTAGAGAAATCTATTTGTAATTCATACTGCCATGTTTCCATCTCTAATATGTTATTAATGATATTCATTCCGTAGAGAAGTAGTGAAAATAGATTTTTACATGAGCCTTTGTGACTGCCCCTCATGCATGTCTCTGTATGGAAGCATATAGAAATGCAAAATAAAAATTTGTGGGAAAGATGTTCTTTGCTGTATTGTTTATAAGATTTAAAAAGGAGAATCATTCTAAATACTCAAGAGTCGGAAAAGACAGAGTCCATAAAGACTTTAAATCATCATTAAAAAATATTATGAAGGAGTTTTATTGAAATGGGAGAGTAATTTTAGTAAGTTGAAATGTAAAGGCCCAAACCAGCATATGAAATTACTGGTAGTGGCTAATTAATAAGTGAATTCTCAGATCTCTCCATCTCTAATTATTTTTTAGTGGAAAAGCAGAATTAACTTTGTTTAAAGGAAATAGTGTTAACTCTGGTAGAACTCCAAAGTCTTAATGGCTGATATGTTTCAAACCACATTTCTCAATAATGGAATGACCCAAAGTGATAGTCCTTAGAAGAATTTGTTGCCGATCAAAATCATAGTTCCAACCGAGGCTAACTAACTGCATTTAGGAAGTGTAGGGAATTTTGTGATTGTCTCCATAACTCCTTTTATAGATGAAGAAACAACCCCAGCTACTTATACACTGAGCTGAAAAGAGAAGCAGTTTTCTTCTTCTCCCAGTGTGCAGGGCTCGTTCTCTGAGACAAACCAGCCTCTCTTCTCTGGAGAAATCTGTGTCACATTTTTCAAACTGAGCGTATTCCTTTAAATCCACAATTCCCCCATCCCTGAATTAAAAACAAGAACAAAACAAAACGAAACTGAACCCCAAACACATGTAAGGGGAAATTACGAATGTAACATTTGATTGTTTTGATTTATTTTTAATTATCCCTTCTACCTTTTGTCTTAATTGGGCAAAGGCAGTAAGATTTGTTCTATGCAATTAAGAGTAGTTATGTGCAAAGAAAATGGAGTCCTATTTTAGATCTTATTTGAACTGGCTCATAGTTCAGTATGTTGCATGAAAATTAGAACAAGTATAATATTTAAAAAGCTAATGAGTTTTAGTAAAAATATCCTCACAGAATGAAATGCTGGGAAATTTTATGCATTGAATTGGGAGTCTAAGGTTTTGGGTTCCCCGCACCCCCCTCCACACAAAGCAGAGTTTGGGAAAAGATTATAGAGTATTTTGAATTCAATACCCTTTGAGCTGTCATCTCAAAGATTTACTTAAAAAAAATCTACGATAGAATTCTACAGAGCTTTTCTTAGAAGGAACTAAAGAATATTAGAAGTACTATGACAATAGCACTTTTCCAGGAACTCAGAGAAATCAGGTCATGCTTAATGAAATCAGGCAGCAGCCCTAAAGTCAAGGGGAATGTTCTGGCTTCTCTTTCTTATTTAGTTTTTGTGGGAATCAGAGTTTTTGAGATTCCTCCGAGTGTTTTTCTTATAAGCTTCTGATTTCTAATCCAAAATATATTATGAGCAGTGGAAGTACACACAACAGAAAGGAAAGGAAGTTAACATATATTTGGCACCTGTTTTATGGATCCGCATCATGCTGGGTGCATGGATTATCTCATTTAATATAAGCGGAGGAGGAGTTGTGCCAGCAGCTCAAACCATACACAATGTAAATGTAAGACAGTCAATTCGATGCTGGCAGTGAGGGCAAGAGCTCCTGGGTCCTCCTCTGGGTGTCTCGGTTAGGTCATGATCCCATTGCAAAGACTAGATCTGTTTTTATCTATATAAACTATATATTAGCCATGTGAGTTTGGGATGGGGGGTGGAGAGGGGAGGAAGAGGAGAGCCAGTATTTAACATGCAGCCCATTTTCATTAATTCAGTGCATATCTGTTGAGCGCTTACTCTGTGCCAGGCGCTGTCGTAGGTACTGGAGATAGAGTAGCGGAAAGACAAAGTCATCATTCTCTTGGAGATTACGGTCTGCTCAGGCGACGCAGGTATTAAACAGATAGGTCAGCGGACATAATAAATAGTAATAGTAATAAATAGACATAAATCTTCGGCAAAGACTTGAACCGGAATGATTTATAGAGAGTGGCTAGCCATCTCCTGGAGGTGGGATGGGTAGGGATGGTTTCCCTGTGAGACGACGGCCTATGACATTTTATTTTATCCTTGCCATAACCCCCAGAGGTAACGAGAGCCTTATTTTACAAAGCCATGTGAGGTTAAGCCCCTGTCAAAGGGCACATAGCTATGACTTTTTCCTGCCCAAATTCATGTTGGACTTCAAGATTTTTTTAGTATATTTGGATAGTGGAGATTTCTCTTTTGCTTTTCCAGATTCTGAGGTTTTATTTTATTTTATTTTATTTTATTATTTTATTAATTTTATTTTATTTTATTTTATTTTATTTTATTTATTTTTTTATTTTATTTTATTTTATTTTATTTTATTTTATTTTATTTTATTTTATTTTGATTCTGAGGTTTTAAAGGAATCCTAGCTTAGGGAGAGCAAAGCAAGACCCCTCCTAGAAGCACAGGGAAGTGCCAGGACAGTGTGGTGGGTTTTCTCTTATAATCCAACAAAATAATTAACGGGGGCAACGCTGCTCATCGCCACTCTCAAACTTTTCAGCAGACATCTTCCCTGTGGTAAACACTTAAAACAAAGATCCATTTTCTGGCTGGCTGATTTGTTTGTTTGTTTTTCAATATCTTTGCCTCTCTGGAAAGCATGTTTGTCCTAGAATGTAGTATTTTTGCCAAAGTCCCACACTGAGGACTGCTCCTCAGGATGGCCTCGTACAGAATGTGTGAATTTCCATCATCAGCTAAAATGTGAACTTGAACAATAGACAGTTGGCTCCCCTCCAGTCCTAAATAAAGCTGTGTAAGAGCTCTGTACAATTCTCCCCGCGTTCAAGGGGGGAGGCGGGGCAGACAGCTTGCAGTTCTTCGCATGCTATTTAGAGACTCTCTTTTTAAGGAAAATTCACCCCTTTCACCTGTTCCGATGAACCACAAGGCCTCCTCTGTCTGCAAAGTGACCCCCACTCACAGTGTCCCCGGGGGTCCTAAGCAGCAGGTGGCGGATGGGACGTGCTCCTTGTGGACGAAGGTGTAGCTTCTACAGGTTTCCGCAGGGAGTCCCTGTCTGCTTGGTTCTTTTCTAAGATGAGCTTGAGCCTAATTTTGTGAAATGTCTAGACTGCTTTGTGATTGTGCCTTTGGTTTTCTGGTTCTTTCTGCGTCTACCAAATACCACCACATTCCAAACTTCAGGGCTTTCCCTCTGTCAAAGGAAGCACCAGCTTAGGGTGGGATTTCTTCTGATTCACATTTGTTACGTAGAGTTTCGGTTGCTGTGCTGGGGGTGGGCTTTATTGAAAGTGAATCAGACCAGATAGATGTTCACCCTCTCTTCTGATCTCTGTCTCCTGAACTTCCATCTCACACCCTCACTTGCAGCAGGGCATCTCCATCTCCAGGTTCTAGAATTTTCTGAGATTCCAATAGCTGCTCCCCTTCCCCATCCCCTAAGCTGATTCCTTCCAGTGGTTTTCTGGCTTTGTGTCGGTGACGCCGCGTCCTTTCAGTCATCCGTCCCTGTTGGCAGATCTTTAAACTTGACTTGGCCGTGGTCTTTTCACAGTGGAAGCAGCTGTCTTTCCACTCCGGTGGCAGGACCTTAGTCGCAGACCCTAGCAGCTCATCCCTGGGCCACTGTAATAATCCCTTAGTTTGTCACCCTGCCTCTGAGTATCTTCTTTTCCATCCACCCTAGACACAGGCCAGTGCCACCTTCAACTTTCTAGAGCATCTTGTTATCTGACATGAGACTATTCAGAAAACTCTAGATGCCTGCTAGAGGGGCTTTCAAGGTCTTCCATAGTCAGACCATCTAACCCCCAAAGTCTCCTGCCTCATCACCTTGCATTGATGCTCTGCACACCCGGATTGGCTTCATGCCTGTTCTCACTTTTGCTTTTTCTCTTCAAGACCCTCCTCCTCCCCCACTCCGCTGGTTTTCCCTTTCACTCCTGTGTGCAGAATTGAGCTCCTTCTCGGAAAGTTTGGCTCAGTCTGACCTGTTTTCTGAAATCTTCCTGAGTGTGTCACCTCCCTGAGACTCCTGTGGTGGTTGCTTTACCTGGACTTGCTACGTGTAATAGACCACATGTCTTGGTTGTGCCTCACCCCCAGATTCGTTGCTGAAACCCTACCTTCAGTGTGATGGGATCTTTGGGAGGTACCTGTGTTTAGATTAAGTCATGAGGGTGAGTCCATAATGGGTTAATGCTCTTAGAAGGAGGGAGGGTGGGAGAGAGAGATCTTTTTTTCTCCATAGGCATGCATGGAGGAAAGTCCATGTAGGGATGCGGAGAGAAGTATTGTCTACAAGCCAGGAAGCTGGCTGTCACCAGGGACCGAATTTGCTGGCACCTTGATCTTGAACTTCCACCCTGTGAATCTATGAGAAATAAATATTGTTGTCTAAGCCATCCAGTCTACAGCATGTTGTTATAACCCCCAGAGCTGACTGAGATGCTACAGCTATAGCCTATTTGACCATCAAGTCTACCACCTTCCTCTATGCTCGCCTTTTCTAGTCACCCTGAGGTCCTGGCTGTTAATGGAACATACAGAGCGACTTTCGGCAGGAGGGAGGGCTTTTGTGCTCAGGATTCCCTTTACCTGGGACCCTCCTCCTCAGGGTATGCATATGATTTGCTCCCGTGCTGCCTTTTCAGGTTTCTGCCCAACCTTGCCCCTCACCATTTTTGCTAAAATAGCAAATTCTATGAACATCTCTCCCCTTATATTGCTCTCCGTTTCTTTACAGCACTTTCAGCATTTGACAGTAGATTAGCATCTGTTTGTTCCTCTATCGTACATCTCCTGCACTGGAAGGGGGGCTCCATGCAGGCAAGGGTTTTGCCTACTTTGCATGTTATTCCATCCCCTGGCCTTAAGTAAAGTCTGGCACGTAGTGACGCTCAATGAATGACTCTTCATGCTTGTCTAGTTTTTCCAGAGTCAGAAAACCTCTTTTAAGAGCATGGAGGTCTTACCACTCTTTCTATAACCAGCACCAGGCAGGGATCCCATCACCTTGGCTGTCACCACCCACTCAACTGAAACTACCCCCACTAAGGTCACCGTGGTAGAAGAGACACAGTCTAGTCCCATTTCCCGGCCTCATGATAGACTTTGTAGCCCTGTACATTGTGGAACATTCTACTTCTCAACTCTCTCCCCATCCCTGGCCTCTAAAACTCTGGTGTTTTCCTCTCTCTACCTGTTCCTGGGCATTCATCCCCTGTTCCCCCTTCCTGTCCTCCAGGGTTCTCTGCATACACTTCTGGCTCAAGATCTTATCCTCTTGAGTGATTTGAAGAGCAGTTGATCATTCACAGATTTCATATTGGCAAATTCACTTTCTTGCTAAAATGTATTTATCACCCCCGAATTCATACTTGTGGTGCTCTCAGGGTTAATCACAGACATGCACAGCGGAGTGGCAAAAAATGTGAGTCATCCACATCCCTGCCTACGTTTCCAGCTGAGGCTGAACAAGGCCACACTCTGTCTTCTCATTCCAGTTCTTGCACTGGAGGCAAGTGTCCTTTTCACATTCTATTTAGTGCCATACTTTTTTTTGGCAATTTCTCTGTTTCTAATGGCCCCAAGCACAGCGCTGAGTGCTGAAGTTCTGTCCAGTGTTTCTAGAACAAGAAGACTGTGATGTGCGTTATAGAGAAAATGCATGTGTTAGATACATTTCATTGAGGCATGAGTCCTAGGGCTGTTGGCCGCTTAATATTAATAAATTATCAATGTATATTAAATAAGGTGTCTCTACCAGAAACACACATAAAACAAGGTTATGCATTGATTGGTTGGCCAAATTAGGACAAGAGGCTCGAAGGAACCTAACCGTGTGTTACCCCTAGGAGCAGTGTCTCAGTATTTGCCAATTTTGAGTTCACAGTGACTTTATAGATCATAATAAATAACCAGGGAAAATGACTAGCACCTTCTTTCTTTACTTATTCCGTGACAGCTCCTGAAGCCATATCTTCCATCAAAGTAGTTTCTCTATTTCCATCTGCTTCCTCGTTTCTATCTTTTCTTTGCCTCGTTCTGGCATTGGGTTACAGCTCTGGAACAATGCATCTGGCCGTGGCATCTCTGTTTTCATCTTGGTGTGGCTCTCATTTTGCCTAGGATTGTCCAACCACCACGGCATAGAACATCACCTCCAAGTGATGCATCCAACCTACTCTGCCAGAAATCCGATCCCCCCCCCCGCCCCCCCCCCCCCCCCCCCGTTCCAACTGGATGGACTTCTCACCCTGCCTCAAACACCACATGTCTCTGTGTCTCTCCACCTTTATTCATGCTCTTTTTTTTTTTTTCCTTTTTACCCTTGAAGATCCTTTGACTTTTCCTAGTGTGCAAAGCTTTTAACCACCCATTAAGAAGCCATTCGGGTGTCACCTTCTCTGGAAAGCTCTCCCTATGCCATAGGCAGGTGGTTTTGCTTCCACTTCTAGCCTCTGAAACTTTGTTGCAAGATTTACTAGTTTTCTTGCACATCTGTCTCTTACTCTAGTCCAGGAAGTTTTCCAACACCAGCAAGGGATTCTCAGCAGACGCTCAGATTCTCAGATCTGATGCTATCGCCCTGCAGAGGAGAGTCGGATCCCACAGGTAAGGGCCCAGTCCAACAAGATGACCTTCTCTTGCCATTAAATCAGTTAAACAAAGAGGCTTGATGCTGTTGTGGCCCCTGTAAGCAAATCAACACCTAAGCCTGCAAATGCTTCAGGGTCATGAAATTGAAACCTAAGGACAACCAATTACCAGCAGCCAACTAAGCTTTAAGCTATAGTCCATCAAGTAATTCCCTTTCTTTGCTTCCACACCTTCTCTGTGTAAGTCTTCCCTCTAGCTCCTGTTGGTGAGTACTTCTGACTGCTCTAGTTTGGCGCTGCCCAGTTGGGATTAATTTTTGTCCAAATAAGCTCTTACATTTTTATTTATTTTTTATTATTTTATTTTATTTTTTCTTAATTTTTTAAAATTTATTTATGATAGTCACACAGAGAGAGAGAGAGAGGCAGAGACATAGGCAGAGGGAGAAGCAGGCTCCATGCACTGGGAGCCCGACGTGGGATTCGATCCTGGGTCTCCAGGATCACGCCCTGGGCCAAAGGCAGGCGCCAAGCCGCTGTGCCACCCAGGGATCCCAGCTCTTACATTTTTAAATACTCAGTTTCTCTTTTAACACCTCCCCACACTTCAGATGCCAACTGCAGGTTGTCACCTGTGCTTCTGACCAACATACTATAACCTCAGATTCAAATAATTTGCCAGAGTGACTCACAGAACTCAGGGAAAACAACTTACTTATGTGGCAGTGCCTGAGTAGCTCAGTGGGTTAAGGGTCTGGCTCTTGATTTCAGCTCAGGTCATGATCTTGGAGTCCTGGGATCGAGCCCCACGTTGGACTCTGTGCTCAGTGGGAGTTGTGCTTCAGGATTCTCTTTCTCCTTCTGCCCACCCCCTGCCACCCCACCTCTCTCTCTCTCTTAAATAAATCTTTAAAAAAAAACCCTTACTTACTAGACTAAGGGCTTATTATAAAGGGATATACCTCAGGAATAGCAGATGGAAGCGATGCATGGGACAAGGAATGTGGGAAGGGGCACACAGCTTCCATGCCCTCTCCGGGCACACTACTTTCCTAGTACCTCCATATGTTCACCAACCCAGAAGCTCTCCAAATCCCCTCCTTTGGGTTTTATGGAAGCTCCATTACATAGGTATGATTAATTAAATCACTGGTCATTGGCAATTGATTCCATCTCCAGTTCCTCTTCCCTCCCTTGGAGTTGGGAGGGCTGGGAGCAGACGAGCTGTGGGACGACACGGGTGTTGGGATGGAACTGAGAGTCCCAATCTCCTAATCACGGTTGGTTCCTCTGGCAAAGCAGCCCCCGTGCTTGGCAGACTTCCAGAAGTCATCTTATTAACATAAACTCAGGTGTGCTTGGATGGGGCTCGGTGTGAATAAAAAGTCACTTTTTTCACCTTGCTGGCTCTGCAACTATTTCAGGAACTAGAGACAAGAGACCAAATATTATAGCAAACGATGCCCTTGTGGTTCTTATATAGGAAACAACTAGGGCTTTAGGAGCTTTGCGCCAGCCACAGTGGGCGAAGACCCAATCTATAGTTGTTATTATCACAATTTCAACTCCAACAAGTCCTCTTAGGCAAGGGCCAGATGATTCTTTTTCTCATATGGGCATCTAGAACCGACATCAAACACCTGTCAAGCATGTAACAACGTTTATTGAACCAACTGAAAGAAAGAACATTTGTGAGTGATGCTGGGATGTGTACCTGCGCGAAGAAGACATTTCTTTGGCTCTTGGTAAGAACATCCTATTTCTAAATGATCATTAAATGATGTAATTGCTATTATTTCTCTTCATCTTTGCCCTCAAAATTGGTCACACATAAAATACTCTGAGAGTTCACCTAATGGGATTACAACCATCAGAAAAGCCTCACCGTGAAAATTGATTCTATTAACGTCCTTCTATCGAACGTGGTTGTTGAGTGAATAGAGGTATGAAGAAAAAAGAATCAACTGATTGAAAGAATGTGTGGCCCTAGTTTAAAAATGGTGAATTATGTATTTGGCTTTAGAATATCTTGACTATAGACTCCTTCTCTTAAGCTCCTTAAACCTCAGTTTCTTCAACCCCAAAATTGGATAGTAATCCCCAGATCTGAGGCCTAGAGGGTGAATTTAATGCCACAGTGCCTAAGAATCCTCTCTTGAACAACAACAACAACAACAACAAGCCAGAAATAATTATTTCTGCATTTCGATTTATTTATAAAGGACATTTCTACCCTGCCTGAGATCAAGACCCTTATCTCCACCCGAATACCACGGTAGTGTCTTCCCAACTTGGCTCAGAAAAACAATTCTGCCAAAAAGGCATAGTCTGTGTTTTGTTTTGCAGGAATCTCTATAAGCAGAACGGTTCGTAGACGTTTTACACAATGACAAATAGTTATTCGCAGACAGATGCCGGCCATGTGTTTTCCAAGATCAATGAAAAATGCCAGCAAATGGGAAGTTGGAGGGAGGGCAGAACAGATATTTCCTGAAGCAGCACACCTCCCAGTTGGAAACCTCAGAATCTTTCTGAGTTTCTGCAGCAGGGCGGGGGAGCCTGCCAAGGCCGTGGGTGTGGTTGTGCGCAGCTGACTGCGGCATAACTCAATTAGGGAATTCTCAGTGGCTGGGCATCTGGGTTCTAAAATGGTTGTTTATGTTCTCCAGATGGTCATGGACAGTAGAAAGGATGCATTTAAAAGGAAGGAATACAGAAGGGGATAAAAAAAAAAAAAAGAGTTAGAAAAGTAGCTAAGCTGTTTTTTGTCTTTTCTTTATTGTCATCTGATTTTGCGGGGAGGGTAATAAAGCAACTGTTCCAGAGGAAAAAAATGCTCTCCTCTCTTCGAAAGGGGACCAGACACCTTGAATGGTTCCCTCATCATAAGGGAAGCTCTCCTTGCACAGACACCTGCCCCATGGAGAAGAGACACAGGGACGCGATGCCCGTTGGAGTGGCAAAATGCGTGGGTTGCACAACTGTAGGAGCCAACGTGTATCTGAACATGGATGATAAAGGGAAAAACAAAACATATTGAAGATAAGAAAAATCCAATAAGAGAGGATTGTAATGAGAAGTCGCGGAGTCATCGTTGGAGGGCACGTGGAACAAAACTGAACAACAGAACCCCAGGGCTCCCGGTGGCAGTTCTGGGAGCTCCTCATTCCAGACTCAACACCTGTGATGCTGAGAGTCAGAGGCCCTCACAGTTGGGATGTTCAAAGTGAGTCGCCCTATGCCAGGAAAGGCATTTCTCTGCAGAAAACCAGTGTGACTCTTGGAGGAAAATTGATTCCCCTCCACAAGCGGAGTTTACCTAAGAGGCCGCGTTGAATGGTGGCAGCTGAGCCACGTCCCCTCAGGAGTCCAGTCCCCAGATAAATGCTGTTCCTTTTGACCGCATAGTTCATCCCTTCGTTCAGCAAATCCTCAGTGCCCTGTGGCTGTGTGCCAGGCACTGTTCTAGGTCCTGGGGACCAAGACAGACAACATTCTCAGTCTCGGGGAACTTTCCTTCCAGTCTAACCAGGGTGATAACAGCTCCTCAACCCTGAATGCTTGGCTCTCTACTGAGGTGTTTTCTCGGATTTTCTCTTTTAAGTGCTATCATGATCATTCCAACATTGAGAAAATGAGCTAAAAAGAGGTTAAGGAGCTTTCCTATGGTACTGCAGGCCTGTCTGGCTTTGAAGCTGTATTCCTCCCCATATCTACTGCCCTAGAGAAATCTAGGGCATTTCTTCACATTCTGTGATTTTTTTAATATTACGGTGATGGGTAGGGCGCATAATGCTGCTCAACGTTATGATGAGACACACGACTGCCACCACCGTGACCCTGACTACTTCTTACCTCTTGGTTAAAGCTACTTCTATAGCCTCTCAAACCCCAGGAGGGTAAGGAAGAGGTTCAGCTCTACTCATCGCTCCTGATCGTCCTGAGAGGAGATGGGTTCAACTGGCTGCGCTTCGTTCTGTGAATTTTTCTCCACGGGATCCATTCATTATGATGAAGGCTCCTCTAGGATATGACCATGCCTCATCCTCGTTCTCATTTTCTGTAAATACTTACGCAAGGCCGGTCACTGCCAGTTGCTCTACTACCAGGTGCTTGACATATGACAGTGACCAAGCTAGACATTTAATGATTTAAAACATTTTCATCAGCACAATGTGTACACATGGTTTAAAAAGCTAAACAACACTACAAAGTTATCAATAAAGTCTACAGGTTCCCCCACCCATCGTGCAGGAGCGCCACCCAGACCCCTTCCGGCCAGCAGCTAGGTTTGTCTTTCTCAGCTTTTGGCATTTACACACTCTTGTATTTCTAAATAATGTGTGTCTATTACTGTCTTTGTTTTACATGGTTATTACGGAATCCTAGACTTAATTTTCTCAGATTAGCCAACCTGCTTCCCCATCCTCCCAATACAGTGATATTATGATTTTGATTAAATCATTATCCATTGTTTATTATTCAGTATTATGTCTATGCAAATATTATTCATAAATGAGCACGGTGACATGATTATGTTTCCTTTCTTATTTTTTTTTATTGTTACCAAGGTTAATAATGTCTCCATTTGCCATTATTCTTCCCATACTTTTCATTAGCCTCGAAGCATCATTTCCTTTAATATTAGGACACTTGTGGTCACATTTTTTTTCTTTAAGAGAAATCCTTCCTTGAACGATTCTTTCATGTGAACTACCCAGATAATTTTACATTTTTTCTTTGATGCTTTTCTTTGATACTTGGAACTCTCTTTCCTTCTGAGTTTCTTTGCCTGTTTCTTAGACTTACACGTTTCACCTTCTTGATTTTACTTCCTTGTTCAAAATAGCACATCATTCAGTAGTTTAGTCAGATTAAAAAGAGAGCAAGATAGTCAAGGTGTGGGGACAGCCCCAAATCCCAACTCCTACAGTGGCATGAATGAGTGGTTTCTGTGGCTTCTCTCTTCACTACAGATACCCTTTCTTTCTGTCCAGTTTTGGATTCTTTCTCTCTGTGTGTGTTTCTGATTTCTTTTTATTCCCATATTTTGATGACAGTTTTCACTCTGTGGGAGGTGGACACAATTTTTTCCATATTGCACGTCTACAAATGCCTTAATTCTGCCCTGATACTTGACTGAATAGTTGACTAAGTACAGAATTTTAGGTTAGAAATCATTTTACTTTGGACTTTTGAAAGTATGACTCTATTGATTTCTTATTTCCGGTAGGCAGTCAGATTACTATTTCTTTATATGATTTTTCGTTTGATAAGTTTATAGAACCTTCTTTTTGTTCCCAAAGTTCTGAACTTTTACAGTGATTTGCCTCAGTATGGATCTATTTTCATTGTATTTTGTTGGGTCCTCCAAGGGCCGTTTCACTCTAGAAGTATATGGTTTGCAGTTGTGGAGAAATTATCCTGCATTTTATTCTTTGATGATATTTCTCCCCAATTTTCTTTGTGCTTCATTCTGAAAGCCCATTATTTGGATGCCAGCCCTCTTGAAATAATATTCATAGCTTCTGTCTCCTGTTCTCAACCTCTTTGAAGTTTTCAATTTACTTTTGTGACAATTACTCCTACATTTCCTTTCAGCCCTCTATTGAATTTTAGGAGTTTTTTTTTTTTTTCCTATGAAATTGATAAATTCTAAAAGTTTCCACTCCCCCTCCCAAGTTCTTTCTTATAGCATCCACTTCTTGTTTCAAGGATAAAATATATTCTCTTACCTCTCAGAGGGTATCAGTTGTTATTATTCTTGGCTTTTTTCTTCCTGCAGAGTTTCTGTTTTCTCCAAGTTGCTTTTTTGTTTGTTTCCTTTTTTGTTTGTTTGTTTGTTTTAGTCTCTAGCCACCAAATTAGAAGTTGCTTTCAGATATCTGGTTATTCTTGACTGTCTGCTCATGACTAAGAATGGAGCATTACCGAGCCGTCTGGAAGGCCCAAGGACATGAGGATTGCTATCTGACTTTGAGCTTTATTTCCAGATAATGTGGAAATATCAGTTCCACATTATCTGGTTGCTTAAAGACAACCAGAGTTGTCTTTAAGAATTGCTTGAAGAATTCACAGCGTCAGTATCTTTATGTCCTTCTGTGTAGGGGCAGGGGTGTCCGTTAGAACCTCCAGAGAAGGTTTCTGCTTAGAGAGCCAAAGTCTAGATGCAAAGGACCTGACAACCAAGCAGAGGAAGGGGGCTGAGGGCTTCTTCACTTAGTGTCCAGCACTTATATGGACACTTACTTTCTCTCTTTTCAGAGAGGCCCTCATCTGCTACATTCTGACAAAGACCCTCCGGAAGCTCCCTCCAGGGAGGAAATTCCAGTCTTTTGGTGGGGGTGGCCGTCTTGTAAGAGCAGAGTAAAGAAGGAGCTAACGATTTCTCTAAAGCTTTTGGCAATCTTCAAAGGGACAGACAGTTTTTTTTGTCTTTCTGGCTCCCTTTCCTTGCCACTTCCAGGCCCCAGTGGAGAGGTGGTCCAAGAGGACTGACCCAGCTCACTAAAGAACAATGAACACTCAGGCTGCTTCAGCAGCGAGTCTGGAGGCTGCAAGCCACACTCCAGGGCCAAGACACTTCTTTGTTACATAGAAAAAGAGATGTCTTCTCTGTCTCAATAGTCAAGCCTGTGACTATGTGTTCATGCCCCACTTGAAAGATCAATGGGCACTCGGAGGACCTTGTGGATGTTGGCTTGTTCTGACTTCCCCACTGTCAGGTAGGGATGTGGCGTTCTGCTGGTCTACATGCTCTCTGGCTTCCCACATTGTACTGCTCATATCTTCTCTCTGGGACCCTGCATTTTTGTGACTTATGTCTACGTATAGAAAAAATTCCTTGGGATCCCTGGGTGGCGCAGCGGTTTGGCGCCTGCCTTTGGCCCAGGGCGCGATCCTGGAGACCCGGGATCGAATCCCACGTCGGGCTCCCGGTGCATGGAGCCTGCTTCTCCCTCTGCCTGTGTCTCTGCCTCTCTCTCTCTCTCTCTCTGTGACTATCATAAAAAAAAAAAAAAAAAAATTCCTTGCCGTGGTTTGAATGAGATTGGGCGTATGTATTTTTCAAACCCAGGACTGGGTATTTTTCCTCTCAACACTGCATCTCCAGCACCTAGCATAGTGCCTGGTACACAGTTGGTGCTCGATTTGTGTTGACGCCAACCCATATATGATCTATAATACGATCTCACCACCTATCCTAGCTATCTACGCATTATTGTTGTTAGCCACATGCAGTGAAATACTGTATCTTCAAGGGCTGTGTAGTTTGATTATACAACGAATGATGAAGGTGGAGGTGATAGCAATCTCTTCTTTCTTTCTCTTCTGAACTAGAACTTATGTGCCTGGCTTTATACTATTTGCTTTCTATATGTCATCTCTAATATTTGTTAGAAATTTGTACCATTCCTACTTTATTTTCTTTTCCCCCTCATTCTCTAGTCTCATTGTCTCTCTTGCCAATCTCAGGTACAAGTTTTGTTTTTATTTGTTTGTTTTTCTTTTTAAAGAACAAGCCACATTAAAGGTCTTGATTTTTTCCTAAGACACGTAACTTTCCCATGTGTAGATGTGGGTAATGAGGCAAAGTCAGCTGTTAAATAACTAGAGTTAGACATCCTCTAATTGTATTTCTTCACTAAAAAAGACAACAAACAAAAACCACGATTTCTCTGGTATGCTTGAAGCATTAAAAAAAATGCTTGAGGCGTGGAGCCTCATTGGGAAGTGGGAGATATTAATCAAAATGTTAAGTTCTCGTTTGAGACACAAACTCACATTGATTCAACTTCTATTTAAAATAAACCTAGCCCTAAACCAAATTTTATTTGCAGAAAATATACGGGTATTTACAAGGTTTCTGGCAGTCTAAATAGGAAAAAAGTAGAAAGGAGAACACCGAGTTCACAAAAACCTACACTATAAAATAAACACACATGTGCATCCATATGGAGCAACTATGGGGTTCTAGAGCAGTGCAAAATGCACACCACTTTCCTATGCTGCCTGGGTCGATTATAGCTGACAGAGGCAGATTTCTGGATTCAGGGGGAAAGTGTCTGCTCTGCTTGGAAGCTTTCCTCCCCACAACGCAGCTGCATTAGTATTCATTTCTTAAGTTCCCAGGTGAATAGTGTCGTGGTAATTACATTTTTGTGTAATCTTAGCAAAACTGAAAGAGCAATATACTCAGTTCAAATACAATGGGAAAATGCTAGGCTTTGTGATAGCATGGGTCTTTGTTCCTCTTCAGAAGCACTTTCATCCCCTGCATCAGAAGAGGGAGGTGAGATCCCAGCACAGTACATCTGCTGTTCCTAGAGGTGTTTGAGAAGGGGTCATGCTCTTACTGTATGAGTCCCTCTTCAAACCCAAGCAATAGCACCTCCACGCTTCCTCCATACACCATTCCTAAATTACTCTGCTCGGGTTGTGCAGATGGATATTGTTGTGTGGCTTCCGTAAGATCAAAAGGAAGCTCAGACCAACCCAAGCAGGTTGCCTCTGCCCTTTAATATGTAAAAAGCATAACCCAACAAAACAGGTGCCTGTGTTAATTGCTACTCCCAAGGGGGTGAGCTGGGGGCAAGAAAATGAGCTGAGCTTTAAAACTCTAGTCAGAGCAAAGACCTTGAGAGACAAGGTTAGCCAAGAAAGAAAGAAAAAAAATTATCCAGTTAAAAACCTCACCAGTTGAATGGGATGACAGATGAATGATGGATGCAGGTGGGAAAATGGGATTCCCTTCAAAGAAAAGAGTGTGATATGCAAGGCAATGAGGAAACTTGATGTCCTGGTACATGTGCACAGGGAGCAGAGAATGCCTGTCTTGTGTGCTCATTGTATTGTCAGAAGCTGCTGGAAAAAACCCTCTAGGGAGCTGCTATGAAAGAAGGCAGAACCAAGAGCAGTTTCCCATTTTGGTATAAATTTAGAGAAATTGTAATTGCAATTGTGCTTAAGGTCAAGTTTTTACGAAAGGGAGAACAAAATAGGTAAAACTCTGAAGAACTCTTTTGAGCCCCGACATGTTAAGACCCTGCACCCCTGTTAACTAGTGGTGGGGCGATTGTTGATCTCATTGAGCCTTAATTATTAAACCTGTAAAGTAGGAATAACAATAATCTCTTTTTTATTCTGTCCTAAGGAGTAACGATATTGGCTTTGAAGTACCTAGTGCCTAGAATGATCGGGAACATGAGCGGCCTCTGGGAATGGTAGAAACCATTTGGGTGCTAGAAATAATAAGAAAAGTATAAAATCTTTGACGAGGTCTTCAAAATATATCTTACCTTGAACAGCCAAAGACTCAAATGAGTTCTATTGATCTTTAAGATGAAAGCATGAGTCTCTGTATAGGGATGGGGGAAAGGTGAACATGGTCAAGGATATCTGAAAAACAAACAAAGAAACATAAACAAAAGCACAGAGAAACCACAACAAAGACCTAAAGCAGTCTAATAAGCCAAAGCTAGAGCCAGTGTCCAAACAACACGGACACACACTCTTTCTGATTTAAACAAATACATTTATAAGAATTAGGAAGCTAGTAGAGCCATTCCTCTGACTCAAATGTTCGCTCTTTCTTAAAGGATTTTTTTAAAAGATTTTTATTTATTTATTAATGAGAGACACAGAGAGGGAGAGATTGAGAGAGAGAGAGAGAGAGAGAGAGAGAGAGGCAGAGACACAAGCAGAGGGAGAAGCAGGCCCCTCTGGGTCCCCAGGATCATGCCCTGGACTGAAGGCGATGCTAAACCACTGAGCCACCGGGGTTGCCCAAATGTTCACTCTTCCAAATGCAATTACTTAGTCTCCTACTCTAATACTTAACGGAGTGCTTGGCACTTTATGTGTTTGTGAAGGAAGGAAGGAAGATGTGAATGAATGAATGGACTCCAACAGTTGTTCATGTTACTAGATCCACTTTCCAGAATCATTATTATCCCATGGCCATGCCCTTGCTCTAGAACCACGTGCTGTCTCTCTCCCGGGTTGCACAAGTATCCCCCCGTAGTCACTGATGGCCAGTTATGACATGGTCCCAAGTTTCAGTGTGAGAGAAAACCTTCTCAGAACATTTAGAAAAGAGATCAAATTGTGTCATTAGAATCATTTTTTTCTTTACTATCGTCCTTCTTAAAGCAAATTATTTCTAAATTCGCAGCCATGCAGTTCATAACCACTCGGCTGTTGGCTCAGTTTTCTCCTCTCCAGCCCATACTTTGTCCTCCTTCTCCTTAATGTACAAACCTGACTGTCAGTAGAACCAGCTGAATAAGAAGCTGTCAGGAATTTCCACATATAATTAAAGCATAAAAATAAATAATAAATGACGAGTGTGGGAGAATGTTCCTTTTCTTTCTGCAATACACTCGGTGAAGAAAGAATACTGGAGATCCGAGATAATCAAAGCCCACTCACTGCTGGTTTTCACACTTACATTAATTCTTCTTCTTCTTCTTCTTCTTCTTCTTCTTCTTCTTCTTCTTCTTCTTCTTCTTCTTCTTCTTCTTCTTTTTTTTTTCCTGCTGAAGTATTTATTGTCCTAAGAACAGTAACATTTTCATCTCACCAGTGTATCTGAAGAGACGTTGTAGGTTGATTGTATTGCCTTTAAAGGAAGAATGAGGTGTATTTGTTAAAGTAATTAAAATTTAGTTTTAGAAATAAAAAAAAATCTATGCCATGAATATTCTGGCTCAACGCTGGACAGTGTGTCTCTCCTTCTGTCATTCTCCCTCTGTCAGAAACATCTTTGCATCTTCTCTCCTGTCTTACATGTATTTGTCATTCACAAAAATAGAGGAAAAAATACATGGAATGGAAAAGGTAGGATGGGGTAGCATTAGCTTTGTTTCCAAACAGAACTTTGAAGCTAGCTGCCTGTTTTTTAGAGTCATTTTTAGCTCCAAGCTCCAGACTAGGGTCACTAATATCTTTTGGGGAAGCCCGCTCTGGTTGCCAGTTTGGATACTCCCATGGGAGACAGAGAAGGGAGGTGGTCATATGACGTCTAGAGAAACGAGCTAGCTCTCCAATTAAAATGACAAAAGTTATATATATATATATTTTTTTTCTGTTGCTTCTTTATTTGCCTTGTTCTTTTGTACTGGAAAATGCATGAGGGTTGTGATCATATTCATCTTGTTCATTAGTGTATTCCTAATGGCTATGAAGTAGAGGGTACTTAATATATACTTGCTGGATGACTGGCGATAACTAATATTTCTTCATCAATTATTTTGTGCCAGGCATGGGTGTAGGAACTTTGCACTAGTAGCCTAGTCAGTCCTTTTGTGGTCACTACTGCAGCTGTTCACACTCTCAGCACGAGATGATGATCCAGAGATGAGGCGCAGAGGTGGGTGATTTACCGAGGTCAATGGCTGGTACACGTGGTGTGTTGGGATTCACACTCAGGCAGGCTGGCTCCAGAACCTGTTAATAAATATCTGTTGGCTGAGTAGAATAATATGAAGGTCATATAACAGTGGAGAGTCACTTGCTTCTACCTTGGTGGTTAAGCAGGGAGAGAGGGAAGGCCTCATGATTTTTATGCTCCCTTGACAGAATCAACAATCTAGATCAACTCAAAGTTCCGATCACAGGGGGAATATTTGGTCCCAAAGTGACTTAGTCTATTTCATACTATCTACATGAGGTTTGTTCAGTCAGACCTTGGGAATTCTTGCCCAAGTATTGGAGCTGTGCTCCGAACTGTGAGGTCATAGACCCATTAGATTGTAAATAGTTTGAGGATAGAATAATGAATGAATTAGTTCACTTAATCTTTTTTGAGTCTCTACAGTACATTGCTAGTGAAGGGAAGTGTGTATTATGCATTTTCTTTCTTTAATAGTCTAGCAAAGCACTCTGAGAGTACACACAAGAATAATACCCTGTAAGTTTATTAGTGAACAAATCCAATGCGGGAGAGTGTCTAGGAAGAGGGAGAAGGTTGGCGGTAGAAGATGATGAGTTCATATTGTATAAAGGTAAACTCTGAGGCTTAAAAAGATTTATGGAGACGTGGAGGAGGCTGAGAAAAAAAAATGACTGGAAGAGGATGAAGAACATCAAGGAAGTCTGATGTGTTATAAGCATAATTTTATTTGTGTTCCTCTGATTACCAATGGTGATCAGCATCTTTACAAGTGTTTATTAACTGGAGTGCCTGAGTGGTGCTGTCAGTAAAGTCACTGACTCTTAGTTTGGGCTCAGGTCATAATCTCAGGGTGATGAGCTGGAACCCGTGTCCCCGTGTCCAGCTCTGTGTTCAGTGGGGAGTCTGCTTAAGACTCTCTCTCCTCCCTACACCTCTCTCCTCCTCACACACACACGTGCACACACTCTCTCTCTAAAATAAATAAATAAATCTTTAAAAAAACCACAAATGAATGGATAAAGAAGATGTGGTCTATGTAGACAATGGAATATTACTCAGCCATTAGAAACAACAAATACCCACCATTTGCTTAGACTTGGATGGAACTGGAGGGTATTATGCTGAGTGAAATAAGTCAATCGGAGAAGGACAAACATTATATGGTCTCATTCATATGGAGAATATAAAAAATAGTGAAAGGGAATAAAGAGGAAAGGAGAAAAAATGAGTGGGAAATATCAGAAAGGGAGACAGAACATGAGAGACTCCTAACTCTGAGAAACGAACTAGGGGTGGTGGAAGGGGAGGTGGACAGGGGGTGGGGGTGACTGGGTGATGAGCACTGAGGTGGGCACTTGATGGGATGAGCACTGGGTGTTATTCTATATGTTGGCAAATTGAACACCGATAAAAATAAATTTATAAGAAAAAAATTAAAAAACACAAGTGTTTATTAACTACAGTATACTTTCTTCTGTTTACAGAGTTTAATGAATGATGGAGTGATCAGTGGCCAACGGCATCAGTTTTTGCAGGAGGGCTTTGTAAGAAATGATTTATTTTTATCTTAAAAAACTGTGAAGTATGATACACGCACAGAAATGCACAGAACACAGCATGTACAATGCGATAAGGTATGTAAGGTGAACAGCCTTGTAGGCACTGACCAGGTCAGCTACAGCATTGACAACATCCCCGAAGGTCCTTGAGAGCTCGTCTGGTCACATCACACACCTGTTCCCTCTTGGATGCATTCCCTATCCTGACTTTTATGATAATTGCTTCTTTACCTTTTTTGACATTTTTTATACCAAAATAAGCATCTCTAAACACTATAATTTAGTTTTGTTTGTTTTTAAACCACATAGAAAGAGAATAATATGATCCTATTTGTCTGGCTTCTCTTGATCACTATCATTTTTATGAGATTCACCTATGCTGCACATTGCTGTCATTAATTTTCTGTGCTGGGTAACATTCCATGGCATGGACATAGCACCAATATAGCATCATTATATTGCTGGTGGACATTTAGCTATTCTGAATAACCCCAACATGAACATTTTTGTAAATACCTCTTGGTTCACAGGTGCGTGCACACGTTTCTTTATGTGACTACCCAGGATAGGATCACTGGTTCATAAGGCTTGCAAATATTCAACTTTAGTAGATAATGTCAAACTCTTTTCAGAAGTGGTTGTAATGTATAAAGGCTCCTGTGGCTGCAGGTTTTCTCCAACACTTTTCATGATACTTTATTTTTCTTCCAGTGTTAGCTTCCCCAGTAGGTATTTATCATGGTATCTCATGGTACTTTATTTGCATTTCAATCATTTTTAATGAAGTTCAGCGACTTTACGTATTTTGATCAAACCTATGGGTTTCTAGTCTCCTGTTTGTCTTCAGACAGAAATGCCTTTTTGTTAAAAAGTGATTTAAAGAAAATCTTAATGTTTTGAACAAGTTTTTTGTGAAAGTTTTACTAAGTTATATATACCTTTTTTTCCATTCCTTAGCTTGCATTTCCATTCTCTCAATGATGCTTTACTTGAATAGACATTTTTAATTTCAACGTTATCAAGCTTTTCAATTTTTACAGTTACAACTTTTTTAAAAAGCTCCTGACCTTGAAATCATGAAAATACTCTTTTATGCTATTTTGTAAAACTTTATTGCTTTGCTTTTTCACTTTAGATCTAATCCTTTCGAAGTTAAGCTTTAAGTATGTTCAATATCATCTTCTCCACATGAATATGAAATTACCCAGTATCATTTATTGGGGGGGGGGAACCCAACAGTGACAATCTTTTCTCCATGACTCTGAAGTGGCATTTCATCATAAACCAAGTGTCTGTTCCTTGGCTATCTGTTCTGTTCCACTGGTGTGTTCTGTTCCACACACAGATATCTCAAATATTATAGCTTTATAATAAGTTGGTATTTGTTAGAGAAAGTCTTCTCATCTTTTGATTCTTTTTCTAAAATATCTTAGCAGTTCTTGGTCCTTTACATTTTCTCATATATTTTAGAAAGAACTTGTCAAGTTCCAAAAAGAAATGAACCTACTGGGATTCTTTGGGATTATATATTTATTTATCAAATTGGGGAAATTTGATATTTTCCCAATTTTGAGTTCGGTCTCTGAATATGATGTTCTCTGTCCCTCATTTAAATTCCTTTAATTAGTCTCAATAATGTTTTATAGGCTTATCCAGTTCAAGATGGTGACATAAGGTGATCCTGAACTCATCTCCTCCCATGGAAAAATAATGAATCTGTAGCTACAACCCCTGCCACAGTGTCCCCTAGCCAAGTAGGAACTCAAACCCCAGAGCTTCTTCCTGAGAAAAAAACAGTTTGAATCTGGGCATCCCAAATTTATTTTTTTTTTAATTTTTAAAATATTTTTTATTTATTTGACACACAGAGAGAGAAAAAGCCAGAGAGCACAAGCAGGGGAACAGCAGAGGGAGAAGGAGAAGCAGGCTTCCAGTGATGTGGGGCTCAATCCCACATCATGACCTGAGCCAAAGATACCTGCTTAATGGACCGAGCCATCCAGGCACTCCTGGGCATCCCAAATTTTAATACACATGCTTGGAGATGAGTCCTCAAAATATCTAACTTTTTTTTTTAAATTAATTAATTTATTTATGACAGTCACACACACACAGAGAGGGAGAGAGAGAGAGAGAGGCAGAGACACAGGCAGAGGGAGAAGCAGGCTCCATGCACCGGGAGCCTGATGTGGGATTCAATCCCGGGTCTCCAGGATTGCGCCCTGGGCCAAAGGCAGGCGCCAAACCGCTGTGCCACCCAGGGATCCCCAAAATATCTAACTTTGAAACCCAAGGGCCTCATGTCCCAAGACCCACAAGACTGTTGTGATCTGAGAAACCCCTTTTCAAGTGCATTTGGATGAATCTGCCTCAGGTTCCAATTAGACTTAAGGTGAAGGAGACTCACCTGCTTATATTAAGTGCAGGCCTGAGAGACAGGCACCTAATTTAATACACACATATAGGAGCCTGCTGGAACACTGTTCTGGGAATAGACACTGACAGGTGCCATTTCTGAGCTCTTTCTCTCCTGTACTACAGAACACCAGTATCTCCCAGAAGGGACCCCATTTGGTGCCCCAATTTTTGTGGCTACCACCTAGGGGATGCTTCTGGATTGTCTGGTTCTGGAGACCAGGAGAGTTTGCATTCCTGGTCTCAAAGGATCGTAATAATTAGTCACCCAGAAAGGAACTCATACCCTCGTCTGGCACCCCAGTTTTTGCATTTGATGCCAGAGGACACCTCTACATTGCCTGCCTCTGGATCAGTAAGTCTTACGGTTGTGGGGCCCATAGGACTGTAACCATTGGAGAAAGAGTTTTTAACTAGCTACCACCTCCAGGGTGCAATAAAAGGAAGTAGACCCAGAGTTCAGTCTTTCAGTGAAGGAAGCCTATTAGCTAATCATTGTGAATGCAGCCTGAGGGGCAGGTTTCTAATTAAACATGAATCTTGGCGACAGCTATAATCTTTTCCAGAAAGCTTCGAGGGCAGGTGCTATCTTTGTGATATATGAGAGAAAGGGGCAGAAATCTTATTTGAAGAAATAATGGCTGAACTCTTCCTTAATCTGGGGAAGGAAACAGACATGCAGATTCAGGAAGCCCAGAGAGTTCCAAATAAGAGTCACCCAAAGAGACTCAGGCCAAGGCACATTACAATGAAAATTTCAAAAGTTAAAGACAAGGAGAAAATATTAACAGGAGCAAGAAAAAGAACAGTTTGTATAAGGGAACCCCATTAGACTATCAGCACATTTTCCAGCAGAAACTTTGCAGGCCAGAAGAGTGGCATGATATATTCAAAGTTCTGGGGGAAAAAAAATACCAAGAATACTCTACTCAGGAGTTATCATTCAGAAATGAAGGAGATATAGAGTTTTCCTGAAAAGCAGAAGCTAAGGAGTTCATTAACACTAAACTGGCCTTACCAGAAATGTTAAAGAGACTTTTCTTTAATGGCTAAAAAGAAAGGGCAATCATTAATAACAAGAACATATGTGAAAGAATACATCTCACTGAGAAGGTAGATAAAAATATTGGATTGATGACTCACAAAGCGAAGATGAAGATTAAAAGATAAAAGTAGTAAAAATAACAATGATTACAACAGTTAAGGGATACAAGAGGTAAAAAAAAATATATAAAACATGACATCAAAAAAATAAAACACGGTGGGGAGAGAATAATAATATTGAGCTTTACAATGGAAAGATCAAACATAATTTGTTATCAACATAAAATAGACCATGATGTATATGTTACTAGATGTTAGCATCATTGTAACCAGAAAGCAAAAATCTATACCTAAATACACAAAACAGAAAGAGAAAGGAATAGAAGCACACCATTGAAGAAAATTATCAAACCACAAAGGAAGAGAGCAAGAGAATAAAAGAAACAGAAGAGTTACAAAAACAACCGGAACACAAATAGCAAAATACCAATAAGCATATACTCATTAATAATTATTTTAAATGTGAATGGACTAAATTCTCCAATTGAAAGATATAGAGTGGTTATATGGTTCAAAAAGCAGGACCTATCTATATGCTGTCTACAAGAGACTCATTTTTGTTGGAAGGACACACACAGATGGAAAGTAAAGGGGTGGAAAAAGATATTTCAAGCAGATAGAAACAACAACAACAAAAAGCTGAAGTAACTTTACTTACATTAGACAAAATAGACTTTGAAGTAAAGACTGTAATAAAAGAAAGAATGTTACATAATAATAAAGGAATCAACTTAATTTAAGAATATATAGCATTTGTAAATATGCACCCAACATAGGCGCCCCTAAATATATAAAGCAAATATTAACAGACCTAAAGAGAGAAATAGACAGAAATACAATAATAATAGGAACTTTTAATACCCCACATACATCAGTGGATAGATCATCCAAACAAAAAATTGATAAGGAAACATTGGTCTTGAATGACACGTTAAACCAGATAGACTTAATGGATATTTACAGAACATTTCATCCAAGAGCAACAGAATGCACATTCTTCTCAAAGGCACATAGAGCATTTCCCAAGATAGATTTATATGTTAAGCCCTGAACAAGTCTTAATACATTTAAGAGGATTGAATTCATATCAAGCATATTTTCTGACCAGAATGGTATGAAACTAGAAACTAATTACACAAAGAAAACTGGAAAATTCATAAATATGTTGAGGGCTAAATCTTTGAAAACATAAACAAAATTGATAAATCTTTAGCCAAACTTACCAAAAGAAAAAGAAGGAGGACTCAAACAATAAAATCAGAAATGAAGGAGGAGATGTTACAACTTATACCACAGAAATATAAAGGATTATAAGAAACTACTATGAATAAATTCTATGCTAACAAATATGACAACTTAGAATAAACGAATACATTGCTAGAAATCTACAACCTACCAAGACTGAATCATGATGGACTAGAAAATATGAATAGATTGAATACTAGTAAGGAGGTTGAATCATAATCAAAATCTTCCAACAAACAAAAATCCAGAACCAGAAGTCTTCAAACTAGTGAATTCTACACAACATTCAAAGAAGAATTAATGCCAGTCCTTCTCAAACTCTTCCGAAAAAAAAAAAAAAGTAAATAAATAAAAGAGGAGGGAATTCTTCCAAATTCATTTTATGAGGCGAGCATTACCTGGATACAAGAATGCCAAAAGAAACAGGCCAGTATCCCTGAGGAACATAGATACAAAAATCCTCAGCAAAATATTAGCAAATGGAATTTAACAATACATTAAAGGATCATACACCACAATCAAATGGGATTTATTCTAAAGCAAGAATCATTCAATATCTGCAGATTAATCAAGATAAGACACCATATTAACAAAATGAAGGATAAAAAGCATGACCCTCTCAGGGCACCTGGGTGGCTCAGTTGGTTAAGCATCTGACTTTGGCTCAGGTCATGATCTCAGGATCCTGAGATTGAGCCCAACATTGGGCTCCTTACTCAGTGGGGAGTCTGCTTGAGATTCTCTCTCACTGTCCCTCTGTTCCCCCTCCCCCCTCATTCATACACACATTCTCTCTCTCTAATAAATAAAATCTTTAAAAATAATCATGATCATCTTATAGATGCAGAAAAAACACTTGACAGAATTCAACATCCATTATGATAAAACCTCTCAACTAAGTAGGTATAGAGGGGAATATATGTTAACATAATAAAGGCCACATACGAGAAGGTGACAACATCAATCACAATTGTGATAGTTAAAAGCTTGTTCTCTAAGATCAAGAACACTTAGGATGTCTACTTTCACCACTTTTATTCAAAATAGTATTGGAAGCCCTAGCCAGAGAAATCAGGCAAGAAAAAGAAATATTGTCACCCAAAGTAGAAAGGAAGAAGTAAAATCACCACTATTTCCAGAAGACATAATATCGTAATATAGAAAACCCTAAGGTTCCCATCAAAAACTGTTAGCACTAAAAAGTGAGCTCAGTAAAATGAGCTCAATAGTAAAAATTCCTTTTTTTGCATTTCTGAATATTAATGATGAACTATGAGAAAGAGAAATTAAGAAAACAATCCCACTTTCAATTGCATCAAAAAGAATAAAATACCTAGAAATAAATTTAACCTAGGAAATAAAAGCCTTATATATTGAAAACTACAAGACATTAATGAGAGGAATTGAAGAGTACACAAATAAATGGATTCCATTTATTTGTGAATAAATGGAATCCATTATTATCCACAAATAATGGAATCCATGCTCATGGATTGGAAGAATTAATATTGTTAAAATGTCCATATTACCCAAAGCAATACAGAGATTCAATGCAATCCTTATCAAAATTCCAATGGCATTTTTCAGAGAAACAGAACAAACAATCCTAAAATTTATATGGAACTATAAGAGACCCTGAATAGTCAAAGCAATCTTGAGAAAGAAGAACAAAGCTGGAGAATCATGCTTTTTAATTTCAAACTATATTACAAAGCTGTATTATTAAAATAATATAGTATTGGCATAAAAATAGACCAATGGACAGAATAGAGACCCAAGGAGCAAGCTTACAGATATATGATCAATTAGTTTACAACAAAGGAAGCATGAATACACAATGGAAAAAGAACAGTCGTTTCAATTAATGATGCTGAGAAAATTGGACAGCCCACATGTGAAAGAATAAAATTGGACCACCATATTGCACCATCCACAAAAATTAACTCAAAATGGATTAAAGACTTGAATATAAGACTCGAAACCAAAAAACTCCTAGAAGAAAACATAGGTAGTAATCTCTCCTTGACATAGGTCTTGGTGCTCATTCTTTGACATCAAAAGTGAAAACAACAAAAGTAAAAATAAACCAATGGGACTGCACCAAACCAAAAGCTTCTGCACAGCAAATAAAATCATCTTCAAAATGAAAAGACAAACTACTAAATGAGAGAAAGTATTTGCAACTGCATATCCAATTAAGAAATGGGCAGAAGATCTGAACAGACATTTTTCCAAAGAAAGCATATGGATGGCCAATGGGTACGTGAAACGATGCTCCAAATCATTAATCATCAGAGAAATGTAAATTAAAACCATGGTGAGATATCATCTCCCACCTGTTAGCATGGCTATTCAAAAAGTCAAGAAATAACAAGCATTGGTGACAATGTGGAGGAACTTGGTGTGACTGTAATTTGGTGCAGCCACTATGGAAATGGGGGAGGTTCCTCAAAGGACTGAAAAAAGAAGCACCGTATGATCCAGTAATTCCACTTCTAGGTATTTATTTGAAGAAAATGAAAACACTGAACTCAAGAAGATATCTGCACCCTCATGTTTATTGCAGCATTATCTACAGTAGCCAAGACGTGGAAACAACCTAAGGGTCCACCAATAAGATTGAAATATACATACTTTTATATATATAGAATTCAGCCATAAAACATAATGAAATCTTTTCATTTCTGACACCATGGGTGGACCTTGTAGGCCTCGTGCTAAGCGAATAAGTCAGAGAAAGACAAATATAGTATGAACTCTGTTGTATGCGGAATATACATGTAACCAAGCTCATAGATACAGAGAACAGGGTAGTGATTGCCAAAAGCAGGTGGTGGTGGTGGGGTGGTGGTTCAGAAAAATGGGTAAAATGGTTTTGCTTTTGTTTAAATACATTGAACAATGTTTTTTTAAATAGGCAGAAAGAGGGGTAGCTGGGTGGCTCAGTTGGTTAAGCATCCAGCACTTGGTTTTGGCTCAGGTCATGATGTCAGGGTCATGAGATGGAGCCCTGCATGGGCTCCTGCTCAATGGGGAGTCGGCTTGGGATTCTCTCTTCTTTCTCCTTCAGTCCCTCCCCACTCCCCTACTCTCTCCGTATCTCTAAAATAAATAAATCAATCCTAAAAATAAAAATAGGCAAAAAGAAATAATGCTTTAAATATTTTTTTTTTCCAAATCTTGTTGTGGATTTACTCATTGGTATTTGGTATTTGGCATTTTGGGTGTTCTTTATTTTACTTATTTAATTAATCAGTTTATTTATTTATTTAAGATTTTATCTATTTATTCATGAGAGACACACAGAGAGAGAGAGGAGAGACACAGGCAGAGCGAGAAGCAGGATCCCTGAGGGGAGACGGATGTGGGACTAGATAGATCCCAGGACCCCGGGATCACGACCTGAGCCAAAGGCAGATGCTCAACCACTGAGCCACCCACGTGCCCCCTAGGGCTCTTTATAATTTAAAAAAATCTCCTATTCTAACTCACTTGGCTAGTATATAGAAATATTGGTGATTTTTTTTATATACTAAACTGTGTCTAGTAATTTCACTAAATTCTTGTTTTAAGAATTTATCTGTAAATCCTTTTATGTTCTTCAGGTACAAAATCTGCCTTTCTTTCTCTTGTCACACACACAGAATGTGGCCATAGACTAACGTATGCCATGTGTTCAATGCCTAATAGTAAATATTAAATATAAAACCATTCCGGTGTCTCACCTCCTCCCAAGGTTCGGACTACAGCTTGAGCACTTATATTCTGAAAATTTTCCCAAATGATTCTAATGTAAAAGCCTGGCTTGAAGCACTGATTTATACCATTGAAATGATGTAAAATACAAATCAAGTTTCTGTATAAATGAAGCCCTATATGTATTTTGCTCTTACCTGTCTGAGTAACTGAGGCAAAAACATTCATTGCTCTAATTTCCTTTTTACCCTTGATTTGAGAAGGGGAGATTAAAAAAACCAACCAACCAACCAACCAACCAACAAGCAAAACCCCCCCCCCAAAACCCTAATAAAAATATAAATAGTAGTTTTGTTTGTAAGAAGAAATGCAACTTTAAAGGTGAGATCCTTGCATTTTTTTTTTTAAAGGATTGTGGTAGAGCAAGCTAAGAAATAAATGTCTGGAGAAGAGGTGGCTCTATGTTTTCTCACTTGGCCGAAATCTTAACAAACAACAAGCTGCAATGAGTAAATCATTTGTAAATGGATGAGACTAGGAATCCAGATGTTTGGAAGCAAGATACTAGCTGGTAATGTGCTGTAGCCCATCATCCAGGCCCTTCCTGAGGGAAATGATAGCAAAGCCAGACTCTCTGCTTTCTAAATATCCTCTAGAAACCAATCTTGTTGTCACCAACATCACAACTTTGTTTCAGCTGGCAATTTACCAACATCTGCTTGGCAAAGACTTTTTTCCCTTCAGCTCTCAAATATATATTTTCCCATTTGGAAGAACTGAACCCAACACACAGCAAGAAAAGAGTATTGAAAATCACCAAGGCTATATTCCAACCCATTCTCAGGAAAACCTCCAATCTTCTTAGTCAAAGTATTATTTCTACCTTCCAAATCTTGGCAGCATAAATTATCAGTGAGTACATCACTGGAGCAACGCAAAGGAGTCGAGACGTATAGGCATGTGGAGCTAGGCAGGTAGTCCTCAGCTATTTCAAATTTTGTAGAGAGGAGTCAGATGCAGAGGTTTTAATCGATGGACTATCAAAAGCTACATTTCACTGGCATTTCACTGGGTTTGTGAATTTTTAAAATGAAGTCATTGGCAGAGGGAAGATTTACTAAATGTAACAAATCATCGATAACATCCATTACATTTTGGCCGGAAGAGGGTCAAGCACACCTTTTTTTGGGTTTTGGACCACTTTGATGATTGCCAAAATCGTTCCATCAGTTGTTGAGTGCGTGAGCTGTATTTATGAGGAGAGGAGACAGAGCGTTTCTCTGGCAGCCCAGAGGCCAAGTTGGACAGATAGATCACTCCAGTATTGTACAAGCCAGCTGAGAGATAATTAAGTCATTTGAATGTGAGCTTTCCTGGCTTCTCGTTCTCATTTTTTTCCCCTTGTCTCTTCTTGGAAGCAAAAACCATGGCTCTTGTCCCGTGTCCTTCCCCCAACCCTTTTTAACATTCCTTCCTGCCTGCAGGAATTCTCTTCTTATCGAGGAAAAAGTGTTGAGAGAAATTATTAGCAAAGATTCAGAAGAGAAACCTTAGGTTCCTATAGAGCCTTGTAAAAAATGTTTTCCTTAGCCCTATATTATCGAAACATGACCCCTTTTCTGTACCACTTCCCCTTTAGACTGTAAATTCCTCCAGGAATTACATCTTTGTACCCCTTACAAAGGTGAAGTCTTACTCATCTTTGTACGCCCGGCCCCCAATCTAGTAAGTGATGAGGAAATGCTCCTTGAACCCAAGGAGATGATCTGACCCCATTATTTTATTTTCTGGAGAAGGAAACAGACCCAGAAGGTAAAGCCATTTGCCCAGGTTTCCAAAACAGTCAGTGGTAATGTCCCTTTCCCCTGCAGAAGAGTTTTAAAGAACAGTTTTTATTTTATTTTTTTTCTATCATAGACTATTTGCTCACTCAGTGCTGTGCACGCTCAGCCAGAGAGGAACACATTAAACATATGAGACCAATTGGAGACACCATAAGAGATTTTGGGCAGTGGGACCATCATTTGGCTGGTGATCCTTGGCTCTCCGCATTTCGTTCTCCTAGTCCCAGATGGTAGTGTGATTCCACATGCCCAGAGCCTGGCTCCGTGGGTTTGCCCCAATTCAGTATCACGAAGATAAAGTGATGCAATTTGGGTGGGACAAATAATCTGGAACCTTCAACATAAAGAATCCGGGCTCCTTTAATTAATGAAATGCATTCGTATCTTGCTTATACAAAGAAAGGCGAAGTGCAAATCCACTCTATATTTTTATATCTTCAAATCGAAGTGACTTAATAGTAATTGAAGACCTTTTGGTATTTAAAACCCTTTTTATTTATCCAACAAAATCCTATCAGTTCCCCGTTTGTACGTAGTAAACACGTACACACATACAGAAATATTAATTGTTTTAATAATGTTAAATGTCTTAAAATCAGTATTGCTATTTAGAAGTTTCTCGTACATGGGCTGGAATGTCAGTCACTATTTTGTTACTCTTAGTCTCCTAGGTGATACTATCTTCTAAGACATTATTTGGGAGTATTTCATTACAAGTTTATTCCCCTCGAATATGTAAAATGGTTTTCCTACATAACTAAAGGTTTGATTTACTTTCTATAAAAATAGGGTGTATTATTTGAAATAAAAGACGTTGGTTGTTTTCCAAAAAAATTGGTATCAACTCTTTAGTTCACATCCAAGCTATAATACAGCATTGTTCCTGTTTTGACTGCTGTTTTGACTTAAACAGAATCATTCCCTATTTAATGGCCAACAAATGTTGAATTTGGAGATAGAATTACATACATTGGATTAAATGCAGTATACAAATAAATACAGTATGCTGCTGTTTAAGGACTGCTGGTGCAATCTGCTGCCAATTCTTGCAACATGAAATCCTACTACTCCTCTACTAAATAATAATATAGGCTGGAGGTGCGCCGGAGAATAGGAGGTGATGCAGCTATTGAAATCAACAAAATCATGCATCCAGTCACCAATTTGGGCTGGAAACTTGCCAAGGTAGATTTTATTTTATTTCTTTAACTACTGTTAAAGCTGCCAGAATTAAAATGCACGCGCACACACGCACGCATCCTACCGATAAGGACAAAAATCAACAACAGTCAGGGGGTTATGAACTTTTGGATTCCAGTTTTTTTCCTCATATATTCTACCCTAAATTGCTGTTTGGATCATTTCTTTGTCTTCATTATCAAGATACCTATTTGAATGCAATGGAACTACTTTTAAAGATTTTTAGGCAGTATTTCTCTTTCTGGCTAAAGGCCAATATATAGGTTCAGGTCTATATTGCAGCTTCCCAGTTGGTAAAGCTCCATATCAAATTTGAATAATTTAAAACCAGGGGAAATCTTCATAGAAATAAAAAATGTTGGGGCACCTGGGTAGCTCAGTTAGTTGAACGTCTGACTCTTGATTTCTGCTCAGGTCATGATCTCAGGGTTGTGTGATTAAACCCTGCATTGATCTCTGAACCCAATGGAGAGTCTGCTTGAGATCCTCTCCCTCTCCCTCTGCCTCCTCGCCACTCTGCTTATCCACTTGCATGCTCTTGCTCTCTCAAATAAATAGAATAAATCTTTAAAAAAAAGAAGTAAAAAACGTTGCAAAACTATGCCTCCTTTTCCCCCTTAATAAGCAGGATATAATAGATTCAAAATGTATATCACCTTGAGTGCTTTGTGGTATTTGGGTAGGATTTAGCACAAACAGAGATTCTTGGCATTTCTATGAGCTTTTATTTCTATTATCTCCAATACTTTCAGATTTCAAAGACAGTTTTGGTGCTAATTACCAGATTTTGACTTTTATGAAAACCCCACACCACATGTCCTGATTTTATAGTTGCATGTGGAATCTGAAATGTGGTTTTATCAAAATAAACTCACACTTTGGTGTGTGGAATTTCACTTGTAAAGTAGAGATCATAATTTCAAAAACAAACACAATTTGCACTTGGTTTTGCTTGAAAAAATAAAACGCTTGGCTGTGATCAGATGAAAAATGTTTTACTCAAGTACTAGCTTTTCTCTGAAAAGCATCTCCAGTCAGAGCCAAGTGGTCGTGAACAGTATCATCTTCCATGCAAGCACCTTGGCATCTCCCTACTTAATCAGTATTTTAAAACAGAAGGTTCCCCCCCCGCCACCCTGCTCCTTACCATTATTTTTTTCTTTTTTAGACACTTAAACATCCATTATAACACTTTCTACTTGTTTGGGTCAAGAGAAGTGTTTGTAAGAACCCATTACAGGAAGAAAAGAAGATTATTAAATTACTAATTAAGTCAAAGAAAAGAACTGAATACACCACTGTCCAGTGCAGAAATACCCAGTTATTTCTCTGGCAGGCAGTTGGTATAGGGGAGGACAAATCTGTATTTGAATTCCAGCTCTGCCTCTTCCTAGCTTTTTTACCTTGAGCCAGTTACAAAACCCCGCAATACCTAAGCTTCCTTATCTAGGAAGTGGCAATAATTAAAAGAGTAATTTGGAAAATGAAATGAGAAATGAGACCTATAGCGTTTCTCTAGTTAAGTACCTGGAATAACTGACAGAGAAGCTCCTGGTGCTTGTGACAGCATTTTACATTCATGGAAAAAGAACACAAACAAATGTCATCAAAACACTTGAGTTTCTTAGAGTTTCAAGCTTATATATGTGAAATCTGAAAGCAGTTTGTGCCGGTTGTGCCTATTATCAACTCTAAAAAATTCTGATAGCGTATGCACAGACGCTGTTCCTAAGGAATTAGCCCTCGTGATCAAGCAGGCCCATACCCAAGAAGAGAAGAATGCAAGAAAAACCCCTACAAGAAAAGGGACATGCATTTGGGACTTGTTTTGTTGTCTATAACACACACACACCCCTGGAGGCCTCTGAGGGGAGTATAGAGAACGGAGAGGTATAGAGCGTGGTCCTATTGTCAACAGGTTTGGGTTGAGAGCCACTTCTACTACTTACTGCCATAAAGCTTTCAGCAGACCAATTAACCTCCCAAAGATGAATAGTAGCATTTATCTCAAAGAGTTATTTTAAGAATCAAATGAGATAACACATGTAAATTCTTAGCAAGGTCCCTGGCAGGTGATAAACACTCAAGAGATGGTTTAACTCTCAACACGATTATTAGTCCTTTTTTTCTTTATAGGGCTCTTTCTTGGAGGCACGTACTTGCCTTTCTGGAGGGAACATGAATGGAATAGAATATACTATTATGCTTTTGAAGTTTCTCTTTCTATGCAAGACCTTCTTCATTTTGCAATGATACTGTTCTAGGGTGCCCATGGCCATGTAGACAGTAACCTTCCATCTTGAGAGGACTTATTGGGTCTTAACTCATCGAATTATTTAAACATGATAATCAACCTTCAGTTTCCTTATTTCTTCATCTTTGACATCCTATAGCAGTGTGTACTAGGAGCTGTAGGCCTTTGGACTTCATCATGAACAACCTTTTTATGAGTCTGTTGTTAAACTCTTTATCTTTATGAGATTTATCAAAGTGAGTAACACTGCTAGTTCTGTAAGAGTCTCTTACTCCATGAATGATTTATAACAAAGAGGAGCTACTTTATTAAAAGGTTCTTGTGCTCCAGAGGCTCTTGTGAGCTCAAAGAGCTAAGAGTTGCCATTACTGCATTAGAAGAAATACATGTTTATTCATGAGAAATAAAGAAGCCATGGGAAGTTTATCAGTTGGTTGGGTAGTCCCAATTTTTTCTTAGCGTTCTCTCCCTTTGTTTCTTTTCCCTAATCGCTTTCATTTATTCATTCAGCAAATATTTCTTGAATGTTATAATGTCCTAGGCCTTGGGGGTACAGGTGGATAAAACTGGCAAAGGCTCTGTCCTAAACATGCTACTAACGGTTCTCAAAGTGGGCCGCACATTAGAATCATGTGGGGACCCACACCTCTGATGACATCAGAGTCATCTGGGTGTAGTGAAGAAGACCTTGATGCAGAAGGAGCTTATTTCTACTTGGTGGGGGGGGGGGGGGTTGAAAAGGAGGTCAGTATGTTGGACTACAGTGTTCAAGAGGAAGATGGTAAAAGATGCGTGTAGAGGAAAAGCAGGGGGTTGATTTCAGTCCAATTTTCCCACATTCAGAACTGCTACTTAAAATAAAACTGGGTTTAACAAGGCATTTATTCAGATTATCGAGTGCAATCCTTTTTCAATTTTATAATGAGTGAGATATTAAAAAGAGATTTTTGAAGGACTCGTGCCTCATTTCAAATAAATGCTATAATTTGAAATTTGCATAATGTGGTCTTCGCATTAATTTTTCAACACAGGGAAAAGGGGGTCTCAAATATCCAGAGTGAAATTTTTTTTAATCGCTTGAACTACAGATGCCAATTCTTTTTATCGCCCTTCCCTTGCAACATTTTGCTAGTAGAATATTTCTGATATCTAAATGCCATCAATTATTAAGTAAGGGCTATGAGCACGCATTTCCCTTTTACTTGGCTCTCTATGCATAGTTTTCTAAGTCCATTTGTTAATTTATCATGTGGCCTCAATGTCATCACTTAGTTACTATGAAGATAAGATGATAAAGTAGAGAAACATGACTGTGCTAAAAGTGTGGGATTGGGGAGATTCATCAGTATCATTTTGCTATGTACATTTTCCAAGAATGTTACTTAAAATCATATCTGGATGAAATTATGAGTTGTGATGCTTTTAATCTGCAGCCATGATGTGAATCTGACTTTATTTGATTGCATGTTTAGAAGGATGGATGCATGCATGAAAAAAAATCATCTAATGGTCTATTAGAACATTGATTTGCTTGATTCATTAATACATAATGAAATCTACATTGCAAGGAACTACCGAAACGTATTTCTTTGGCTACAATTCAAGAATGCTTATACGATTGGAAGGATTATTTTTCCAGGAGAATAAAGTTTAATAGTAATCAGATGTTCACTCTGGAAGCACAGGGATAGACGTGATATTGTTGGAAGTGATATTTAAATGTTTACCTCAGCCTGTTGATTTTCCTGCTGCAGAACCACACCACTGTCCAGAATATTTAGAAGAGCAAGTCTTGTTTTTCTGCGTCTTTCTAAGTAAACTTCTTCCGGGGGTCTGAGAAGCCTGAGAGGCTGGCGTTCAATAGAGAAGCCCAAGGAAATCATGATAATACCTACTCACTGTTCTAGCAACATGAACCTAAGTGTGGGGCTTTGCATCATACAGCTCCGTTGGACTGTGCTTGAATTATGCTCCCATTTGTGCCATCCAACAGCGCTACTTAAGCAAAAGCATTTGATTTCTGTGATATATTCCAATCTGTGAGATTTTCACACTACTGCTAAGAGAGTTTTAATGTATTTTTAAATGTTGTACTGTAGTCAATTGGCTACCAGGTGAATCTATGAGCCATGTTTCCTCCATTTAACTGGAGGAAGTGTGAAAGAGACATACTTGATAATGGAGAGGATGCTAGGTTTTAGAAAAATAAATGGAAAAGAAAATCAAGGGAAAGGAATGTCTTGTGCTAGAAACTGACAGCAGGAAGAAAGAATGAAGTCTTGTCAATTCTGTCTCCTTAAATGTCTTGATTCTGATGGGATGGCTCCCCAGGCCCTCCTCTACTTGACCTCATTCATTCATTTATATGTAGACTCAGTGTAGACACTGGAATCTACATATTCCTGGGGTGAAAGTAATCCTACCTAGTGTTCTGTCTGTTTCTTCTCATACCTCCTTGATGCCACTGCTTCAGTTCTTCCAAATTTTTATCAATTATATAATTGTTCTTGCAGACTCCAGTGTTAATCTTATTTGCCCCACGCTCTGCTTCCAGAGTGATCCTCCAGGATAAAATCCAACTTACATTAGGGGTACACTGAGGTTCCTTTATAATCTGGGTCCGGTTACCTTTATGGCTTCTTTTGCTCCTGGCGGTCTAGGTTTCAGGAGTACTTATTTGGACTTCCATCTAACACTGATGTTCCTCCTTCTTCCTGGTCCTTTGCAGACTCCGTACCCTCAGTTAATATAAGCAGAACATCAGGACTTGATCAGAACATCAGAACATCACTTCCTCCAGGAAGTGCTCCCTGAGAACTCCCATCCCTCCCATAAGAGCTCTGTACAACCTTATTAGAATATCCACTTAGGGGCATTTTAGTCATCTATTGACTGGTGTGTCCTGCCTTACTAGATTTAATCTCTTGAAAACTTGGATTGTGTTTTTCTTTCATCTTAGACGACCAGAATCTCACATAGAGCTTGACATCTATTAATTGCTTAGAAGTCATTTGTAGAAAAAATGAGCAGATGACTGAATAGACAAATAAAGAGTGAATGAAGGAACCAGACAGGAATAGGAAGGTTCTGGAAAGCGAGAGAGAAGGGAAGAGAGAGAGAAAGAAAGACAGAAAGAGAGAGGGAGGGAACGAGCATGTGCATGTGTGTGTGAGGGAACAGATTTATTTTTAAGATTTAATTTTTCCCCTCAATTTCTTAGTTTAGAATTTCATAATATTTTTTATTGTGCTGTACAAATTACAGTATCTTTCTCTTGGTCTGAAGTTGGTAAGAAACACGTAGGCTACATACAGCCTAGATATAGCCTATGTGTCCTTCACCAGTTTGACCAAAAATAGCCCTTTCTTCCCTCTTTTGCTTTCTAGAATATATTATATATAACACATATATCTGTTATCAGAGACTTGTTCCATGAGCACAATAATAGTTGCACTGATTTGTCTTCTTCTGAAATAATTTTTTCTTCTTTTTTTATAAGATACTTTTTTAAAAAAAGATTTTATTTATTTATTCATGAAAGACAGAGAGAGAGAGAGACAGAGAGAGAGAGAGAGAGAGAGGCAGAGACACAGGCAGAGAGAGAAGCAGGCTCCATGCCCGGGAGCCCGATGCGGGACTCGATCCCAGGACTCCAGCATCACGCCCTGGGCCAAAGGCAGGTGCTAAACCGCTGGGATCCCCTGAAATAATTTTTCTGATGCATATTAATATTCTAGGACTTCCATTATTTCTTTTTTAAAAAAGATATTATTTATTTATTCATGAGAGACACACAGAGAGAGGTAGAGACACAGACAGAGGGAGAAGCGGGTCCCTGTGGGGAGCCTGATGTGGGACTCGATCCCAGGACCCCAGGGTCACACCCTGAGGTGAAGGCAGACGCTTAACTGCTGAGACACCCAGGCATCCTGACTCTTTATCTCGGGAAGAAGTGTATGTTCGAGTTTCCAGATAACTTCAAAACAGAAAATACAGGACCTTCAGGACCTTTTAATAAACCACTATGCAACTGTTAATGTTTGGGTGTGGGCTGACCCAGACTGAACTCCCAAAGTATCATTGGGGTAATTGAAGAGGTAGCAATCAGTACCCCTCCCTTTTATCTTGTCCTGTCAATAATCTACGTTTCCTTTTTTTTTTTTTTGGATCTACATGAATCCTAGTATAGAATTGTTCAAATTATTAAATCTTTACTGGTAAAATTCTATCATGGAGCCAGCTGCCTGTGAAAAAGTAGATGGGGAGGCCAAAAAACGGTGAGAGACATCACTGAGAGGCAAAGCGCAGTGCTATCCCTATGTGCCCCAAAGATTGCTCTTTAAAAGACAGGCTGTTGAAAAGTGAGGATCAAGAAAGACCCCCCCTGCTAAGAATGTGTAACAGATCAGTTTATTGGAAACTGCACAGTTTGAATGTGCTTGTGATGTACTACGAAACCCCACAAATGGCAGACGCACGCTTTTGGTTCTACCCACGACTGTGGGTTCTACCCTGATGAGGGTCATCCGGCTGCTTTGTTGTGCTATTTTGCAAGTGCAGGACAGATCATAAAGGATGGTTCTAGCGTAAAAGTTGACAAGAGTAGACTTGGACTCAGACAAACATTATTTTCACTTCTGTTTACTGCTGAACTAGTAACCATGCAGCCTGGGGGTGGGGGGGGGTTGGGAAGATACACAAAAATGGACATAGCTTTTCAGTGGTTGCCCAGTTCCTCTCCTCTTGGAGGAGCACCTGAAATTCAGTGATCAGTGTTTTTAGCCAAGAGGATTTTGTTCTGGAGCTTGGGATCAAAGGTGTCTGACTTGGCTCCCCCATGGGCTGGAGGTGCAGCTGTGTCAGCACTCAAGTGGCCTGACTCAATACTCTTGAAGACAATTCTTACTACTTGCTGTTATAAACTTCTGGGGCCGGTGCTGCGGTAATCTAACGACAGCTATACGCCTGCCCAGGTATTTCAGTAATATATTTTATTGCTCCAAAACCATCCCTGGGCCAGTGAATAGGACAGATATGAACAGAAATGGACCTCAGTTCCTAAGGTGGAAGTAGCCAAGGGAAACTCGATCCATTATATTTTTATTTTAGCTGGGTTTTTCTGGTTGCCTAGTAGCCTTACTTCTCAATTTTTGTTGGGGATATCTTGCTCACCCTGAATCTTGCCCCTGGCTCTGTGCTGATTGCTTTAGAAGGGGGGCCGCACTCTATTTGGCTGGTAGGACGTGGGGATCCAATCTCAGAACTTTCACTGGCGGCATCTCACTCACTCTTTCTTGCTGGCCTTGGACGGAGGGTGATATGGGGCTGGAGTTGTGTTGGCCAACTTGTCCAGAGGACACGAGTCTTTTTTAAGAACAAAGCCGGCACATTGGAAGAGGAGTCCCAGGGTGGAGACAGGACCCCTGTGGCATCATTTAAGCCTCAATCCAGTCAGTTCTACCCTTTTGCTTGTTCTTTCATGGGTTGATAAGTCTTGTATTGACTTAAGGAAGTTTGGGTTGAGTGTTTGTCCCAAGAACTCTGCTTGTAGAGACCTATTGTATCTTAATAGGTGCAGAATGCCCACCCGAAGGAGTATCTGTGGGTCTGGGTCTTGCACAAAAGTGCTGTATACATGCACTATATTTGCTGTCTTACCTGTGACCCTGTCCATGTTCCCACCAATGGCAGCAATTGTGCACCTCCACCAACCATCATCCTATACACAAACTGCCCAAATGAACGGGCTTCATGGACTTTGTGACTCACCGGTCTTGCTGGTCTGCTGCTTGTAAGCTTTCAGAGCTTCAGGTGGCTTTACTTCCTACCAGGGCTGCCACGGCCAGCAGCCCAGGCCTCAAAGACCCCACCAAAGAGGCAGCAGAAGTGCTGGTGTGTGAAAACCCCAGCAATCGTGTTCTATGAGAGCCAGAGATGATCCGAGTCATCTGAACAGTCCTCCAGTGCATCTGTCTCGTATGCTGCGTACGATTTGTGAGAAGTATCCCTCCAGTTTTCCTATAAAACTAACATCAGTGTTTACCTATAAACAGACACAGAAGTCACTGCCGACTGTACTCTGCTTTGTATACAATCCTATTATATAAAGAGCTCAAGCAGCATGTCTGTCTGCCTAGATGTGTGTGTTCTCCTTCTCCAGCTGCCAACCACCTAAATTATTCAGCAAGCCCTGATCATGCCAAGTTTTTAGTCAACAATGGAGATCCTGCCAAAGAGCTAATAATGTTAAAAAAAAAAAAAAAGCAATGTTTGTGACAATTAACAGAGCCTGCAGCCTGCAATGCGCGTTGGACTCATTTGTAAAGGAAAATTTAAATGATATGCTTCATTATAAATGGTCCCATGCAGCACATTGCTAATCAACCAAAGCAGCTTCTTCTTTCTTCTGCCCCCCACCCCCTCCCCACCCTTCTTTCCTATCTGATAAACCCAAATGGCAGCACTATGTCAAGGCTCTTGGCCACTGCTTGCTGTAGCTATAAACGTGGTGTGGTTATCTATCAGTATTCTAATCAGCTTAGATCAAACTGAGTAATTAGCTCTAACGTGGATGAATAGAGCACCAGCCTCTTATCTTGTCTATTAATAATCACAAGTATAACTTCACAGCCAAATCAAGAGGTATGTTACTGTTCCCCTGAGAGCCTGTTTGGGTAAAACCCCCTGTGACTGCACCAATCTAAGTAGTGCAGATGGGACAGTGAGCCCATAATGACGGGCTGACAGCTGCCAAACCGAGCCATTCCTCCCCCACTCTTGGCAGAGAGAGAGAGAGAGAGACAGAGAGAGAGAGGGAGAAAGAGATTGATTGGGGAAGTGGAGCTGATTCTCCATGCTAAATAACTATTATTTCCCAAATAACGGTTTGAGATAAAGGGAGAGGAAAAGGGAGGAGAGGGGGCAAGAAGACGGTTGCTAGAGCTCCAAATTCCAGACTCAGTGAATGAGATGAAGCTGCACAGCCCAGCCCGGCTCCTGCCGGGCACCTGAGCACCACGTGCCTCTGCTCGCTGTTCCTACCACTCAGACGTCTCACATAACTAGGTTTTCCAGGCCACGAGCGTGTTTCCTTTACAGAAGTGATCCCTTTGCAAGTGTGCCTTTTGAACGTAAAAGGTCACAGTAGTTTATAAGAAAGGACATCATATTTGTAGTGTCTTTCATTTGTACAAACAAGTTCTCTTGTTCACTGGGGCACCTCTCCCACCTTGCTTTAATTCGTACGTGTCAATTTGTTGAAAGCTGTAGGCCTTCTCCTCAGAAAAATAATGCTTATATGGAAATTTACACAAAAGTTTGCATAAGGATTCATGGTGGGGGGGGGGAGTGGTAATCACAGTCTTAAGACCATCTGTGAATTTTTAAGGGGTCTATAGGCACCAGTGTAAGAACACCTGGCTTAAGCGTGGAAACTAATAACGAAGATTTCAAGAATAGAAGTAGAGTTCTTAATTGTGGTGTGAACTATATTTTCATGAAGCATTTGGTCCATGTAGCTTTGGTAAATCGGTGTTTCATGGGGTGATGAGATGGGGGCTGGGACTTCCTAGTCCGCCATCCTGTTGGTGCCACTCCTAGTCAACTGTGTTTTAAATGCTTACGTGTAATTTGAGTTTTAGAAATCGGGAAAGTATTTTCCATTGAAACAATATTGATGAAATTCCATCTGCCTATCCATCCATCCATCCATCCATCCATCCATCCATCCATCCATTCATCATACTGCTCCCTCTCTCACCTGCTCTCCACTCCACATTCCTACTTGGACTGTGTGTTGGGCATACAGGGCTGAACATCTGGGTGATTAAGAACCTTACAGTCCAGTGGAGTTTAGCACCATGTTTAAACGTGTTTACAACATAACATGAGAAAGGTGATCGCTCTGCTAGTGTCCACCTGTTGCCACAGGAGGAAGTAATTCATTCTGCTCAATCATTGATGAGGGGAGAGAGAAGTGGGCGGGGGGGAGAGAGAGAGAGAGAGAGAGGAAGAGAGAGGTTACCATGAAGGGATTTCCAAAAAAAGAGCTAAGGTGCAAGTTTCCTTTTAAAGGACGAGCAGAAGTTCTCCAGGCCGACCAAGGGCATTCCTTCCATACAGAAGGAGCTTGAAGATATGCGCAAAGACGAGGAAATGGGACACAGCATGATGCACTCACAGAACTGTAGAGGGCTTGGCACCTGTGAAGGTGTGTGATGTGGTGCAGAGTGTTGAACAATGACACGATTCAGTAGCCAGGCTTAGACTGCAAGTGTCTCATATGCTTCGTCATCTCAGTAGGCCATTGAAAATTTACTACCGAGTTTTAAGCATACAAGGAACAAGTGTGTCTTGGAAAGATTATTTTGAAAACTGTGGAAAATGTTTTGGAGGCCATGGGTCTTTAAATAGGCTATAGCCCCAGGTCTTTCCTACACAGGTCTATTTAACCCCAGTAAATCCATAAGGAATCACGTTTGTTGGGTGTAGGGTCCAGTGTGAACAGCAGACAGATGATCGTGCTTGGGCAACAGGAGGGTGGTCAAGGACATTAACAGGTTGTCAGTGGCTTGGTGGGAGGAAAACCTGACTTAAGGGGGTTGAGAAGAGAAAGGGGTGAGAAAGTAAATGCAGATATGAGAAATGACTGTGTCCTAATGATGGTGAGATGAACCAACAGAAAGGGGAAGATGATGATGCAGGAAAAGAATCTCTTTGTGGGAGTGCAAACCTTGAGTTGAAAAGGGCCAGGGCTAGAGTCTGGTGTAGGAATATAGGGATTGGTTTTACTCGGGGTATATATGTATGTTTCGCCCATTCGTTATACCTAATGGAAAAAATCGGGTCTGGAGTTACAGATGAGAGAACGGAGAGAGAAAAATAAAGCATGACAAGAAGGTCATCTAGAAACTACAAGTGACTCTGACTTCCCCAGTGCCTAGCTAACCCTTCAAACTCTCCTGGGGTCCCCTCTCCACTCCCAGGTCCTCCCTCAGGCTAGGAGATTCACCATCAGTTACTGAGATTGGACTTGCTCAGAAAAGTTAAAGTTTTCCAGATGTACATTATGGAGAAACTCAAGGTGAACCTGAATTTCTAACCCCTATTGATGATTTGATCTTTTAGCTGAGATGCTTAAGGGGATCTTTCTTTATATTTGAAATCCAGTTCCTTTACCAGACAATATTCATTTGTATCATTTTTTTTTTCCTGTCTGGAATATAGTTTGCCTTTTCTATCTAAAAATTCAAACCCTTTTTTCCTAGGACATTTTCTTGTTTTAAACTTTTGACATTTTTATTTCATTTGTTCGAATTTTTAATTTTTAGAAAGAATATCAGTGATTCATATATGGAATCCCCTTTTGTCATATTTGTACCTATTATTGTCTCTTTAATCATTTTTACATCCAAGTTCATTTCCACTTATTTTTGTTCAATTCTCTCACTTCTGATTTCCATATACCTAACAGTACCCTCATCACTATCTACCTTCTCTTGAGTTGCTTATCATGTGACCATTGGTTCTAGTTCTCTGTTCCATTCCTCATCTTAGGCTTTGTTGCATTATTTATATATCCTTCAGGTACGTTTTATCCTGTCTTTCCTAAGTTCTTCTACTGAGTTCATGGAAACATATTTAATTATGGTTTGATCTGTTCAATGGTACTTACAAATATGTAACCATATATATATAAATTATGTAACTATATATAAAATTATATAAACGTATAAAATTATATAAATATATATAAAATTATAAAATCATACATAATGATTATATGTAATTTTATGCTGATTGTTCTTTGCCCTTTCTATATCCTACTACTTATAGTATTTTTATGTAGATACTATTGTGATAATTTTGGATAGTCATTTTTGAATTATAGGAATACTACCTGAATCTTTTATTTATAGGAGCACAATGAGGGGAACAGATTTATGGGGTATTCTGGGCTGATGTTCTTGGCTTGTGTCGAAGACTCTTGTGCATATGTGTATGTGTTGGGAGTAGAGGTTGTCCTATATTTTATTCTGAGCCAATAAAAACATGTAACTCCAGGGATGCTTATAATTTAGAATCATAATCCTCTAGGAAGACTCACGTATAGACTGATTCCTAAAAAAAGAGGCTGAACATACATTTCTTCATCTGTCCACCTAGCTACTTTTCATACCACACTGCACATAGCACATCCATGCACAATGTATCTTTGGCCCAGTAAATACTTTTGCTTCCTTGTGCTCATCATCAGGGTATATTAACTATTTTGGAGAAGTGGGTTCCCCTTTTTTCCTTTGAAATTAGTAGTTGCCAATGCCTTGATTTTTACTTTTCTCACTTATTATATTTGGGGACAACACATAACACTTAATCTCATTTGAGAGAGATTTTGTCTTTCTACTCCCACTCCCAGAGAACCTTAATCCTATGGAAATAAAAATTTCTTTGTACATTCTATTTTAAAAAAGCCTTCTAATTGTTTAGGAAGATTTCCAAGAGGAGAAGAAGACACATGGTATTTACTCCGACATCATCAAACCAGAAGTCAGAAATCTTTTCCTAATACTTGTTTATTGCAGAAGATAGTTATGCTTGAACTGGTATCTCAGAGTTTTCCCAGTGTCGTGGAAAACTGAGGGAGGAGAATATTTGGGCCAGGGGCACTTTTAATCTTTTTAACTTGACATCTGGCAGAGAGTAGCCATTATATTTATTCATCCAGTGGGTGTACTATGTTGTTCAGAATTTATTTTGCTTAAAGAGAAAGAAACCAAAGTCAAAATATTTTAGCCAAAATGAGGGATTTGTTGCTTCATATGATCAGATTATGGGGAGATCAGAAGTTGAGTTGGCCTTGTGAACAAATGGAGCTGGAGACTTGAATGCTATCAGGCTTTCTTTTGCTCCATCTCTCATCCTTGTTTCTTTTTGTGTCGGTTTCAATTTCCCAGACCAGCCAAAGCCATATAAAAGGATCAGTGATCAGTAGCTCAAACTTGCATCTTTATAGTATCTTGAAAGAAAAAAAAAAAAAAAAGACTATTTTTTTTCTGTCAACACCAGAGTGAAAATTCCCCTGGAGGAACAATTCTGATCAAGCTGGATGGATCCCAGTGCCTGTGTCTTGGAGCTCTTACTGTGGCCAGACTTTGCCTTATCTATTGTCCAACCTCTACTCAGGAGTGGCACTGTCTATTAGTGGAAGAAGGTAGGGGGGAGGAAGGGCTAAAAAGGCCATAGACAATAGCCACTGCACAAATCTAATTATGGTTGTAAGGTGCTGTTGAATTGTTGCGTGTTTTTTTCTCATGCTGCTTTTCCAAGAACCATGTTGTATTACTTCAAGTTTCCTCTGCGTACTTACACAAATACTTGCAGGAGCATACTTTATCGTTATCTCACACAAATGTGACAAAGCTATTTTTCTTTGAGCTGATAGGAAAAGCATAAACACATAAATATGCATTCATTTGACGACTACTTTATTCCTTTTAAAACCACTTAAGGTTGTTTCTGGCCAGACTGACTATTCACTAATTGAGACAAATGCTGAAGGGGGCCCTCCAAAAGTACTACTCAGTCCCTAGAAATGTAAAGAAGTCCTTTACTAAATACACACACTTTAGTTTATCTCAGTAGATAAGAATTGAGCAAGAAAAAATGGTTATACCATTGCAGGGACCTGGGGGTGGGGTGGGGGAAACTAATGCAAAAACCCACCCCGTTTAATTGCCCAGGATTCACTGAGAGATCAGAGTGTGTCTTTGCTTTTTTTTTTTTTTTTTTGGTAAAGATAGATTTATTTATTATTTATTTATTTATTTATTTATTTATTTATTTTAATAATAAATGTATTTTTTATTGGTGTTCAATTTGCCAACATACAGAATAACACCCAGTGCTCATCCCGTCAAGTGCCCCTACTTTTTATGCTATCAAAACAAAAGGTGACCCATGGAATTTGTAAACCATCTTTATCTTTTAGAAATCTCTTTAAGTACATTTCCAAAGTATTGATGCCTATATGAAATACTCTAATTTCAGAGTGTGCGACAAATCAGCAGCTAAAAGAAGGCGAGATGATTGCTAGCTCTCAAAAGAAAGAAATATTTGAATTTTATTTTATTTTATATTGCTCCTTTGAATAGCAATGTAACTTCTTCCCAATCAGTCATGGAGTAGTTTCATTCTATTTATCAGGATAATGGAAGTCTCAAAATTTCTTCTTTCAGGGAAAAGCAGCTGGAAAGAAGTAAAGTGAGCAATGTTTTCTTGTTCTTTTGTGAATTTTATAGAGATAGTAACTTGGCACAGACCCATGTTTCCAACATCTTACCCCTAAGGAGCTAGTTAGTGTTAAAAAAGAGAAAGAGAAAAAGAAAAAAAACCCACTTGGGCAAATGCAAGCACCAATTCCCTCTCTCAAAAACAAGGGAAGGGGAAAATAATCCATTTTTTATGGTATATTACCTACAAGTGCAGACATGACTTTGGTAATCACGCTTTTGTTGCACACAGACTGTAAAATATTTATGGAGACAATGTGATTTGGGTCAAGACATTAAATAAAGTAAAAGTTGCTTTATTCAATATGTGATGAACAGTATCCATATTAAAAACCATTGGGAAAAGTGTTCAAATGAAAAAATATGCTTAAAACAAATTCATCTGTTCAATGTTCATAAATGTTTTAAGAAATGCAGACAAACAAGTCTTGAAATCTATATTTACTGTACACAGTTGAGAAACTAATAGTATTTATTTAATCCAGAGGGGGAAGTGACTCAAAATTTGGCTTTTAATGATCAACAGGAAATACTTTTCCTAAGAAATTACCGAAGTGTTTGTTGTCAACCAAGCTACAATAGGGTTATCACTCTTCTCCTGGCAAATTGCTAATGCTATTAGACTAGCATTGATTTACAAAGGAAAGGTTTCTTCCAGACCTGCAGAAAATCTTAAGTCCTGACTAAAAATACTGTCTAGATAGAAGGAATGTGTGTGAGGAATGCAAAGCCGAGTGTTTACTTGAGGTTTGGGTATTGCTCAATGGCTATTATGCAGCAAATTAAGTAATATATTCACTCAGGGATATTATCTAGTGCTGATTAGGGTCAAACTGTGAGGTCTTGGTTCTGCTGGGTCATTCTCTATGTGTGTTTAGGATGAAAAAGAAAAGCAGCTTGATAATTTAAAGAGAGAAGTAAAATACAGCCACCCAGCTTAACCGTCTATGAAATCCGTCCTCTGGAGCCTGAGCTCTGAGTTAGCCAGTGAATTTAAGGTCGAGTTGATTGTCACTGTTTCACTCATTCACTCATTCTGTGCTGGCTAATTATTTTTAAAGATTTCATTGATTTATTTGAGAGAGAGAGAGAGCTCACAGGCTGGAGAAGGGGCAGAGGAAGGGGAGAAGCAGTCTTCCCACTGAGTAGGAAGCCCGACGGCAGGGTGGGGGGAGCTCAATTCCAGGACCCCAGGGTTATGACCTGTGCAGAAAGCAGGCACTTAACTGACTGAGCCACCCAGGCATCCCAGGTATGCTAGTCATCGGTGAATTACTTCTTTGAGAAAATCAGTTATCCATTTCCACCAAAGCCAACTTCACATAGGTGTGAATCCAAATTCAGCCTTAAGAACTATGCAAATCAGTGCATGCTTTACTTTCTTGCTTGGGTAAATAAAGATGTGGAATAGCCTATATGACTTGGTTCAGGCAAATTCGAGGCAAACTTTGAGAAATCATATCAATAATATAAGCCAACATTTATTAATAGCCAATAATATATTGCCTCTTGGGCTCATTCTACCTGTCAGGCACTGTTCTAGGTGATCAAAGCAGTTAAAAGAAAAAAAAAAAGCAGTTCAAGTAATGTTTTGCCTTGAGTGAATCATAAAATTTAACATAATATAACATAACAGAAATTATCCATTTTTTGGTCTACTCCTTACGGGTGCAAGCTTTATGAGACATTATCAACTAATCATAGGTGTGATGACTGTCTGTGAGAGGTTTCATGGAAGAATAAGGTGAAAAGAAGCCTAAAGAATCCATGCAAAAATAACCAAAATTATTGGCACTCAAAGGAAATCTAAATATCAAGTCCTAGCAATTGTCCCTTAGCATTCTGAATACCATAAGGATCTGAGGTTAAAAAGTGAAGCGTGAAGAGACAGAAAATTTTTATAGTCTGCTTAAAAAAGACTTTCTGTCCCAAATCCTCCATGTGTCTGTGGTTCTCCCAGAAGAATTAGAACAAAGAGTGCAACAAAATAAACTAGTATCTTTAATTTTCCTTTATTGGCAACTTTTTTTTTTTTTTCTATTCCGGAGGTTGGCAAACTATGGTTCATGAACCAAATCCAGCCTGACGCCTGCTTTTATGTAGCCTGTAGCTAGTCGTGGTTTTTAAAACTTTTTTTTTTAGTTTAAAAAATGGTTGGAAAAAATGCATTTCATTACATGTGAAATTAAAGATAATTCAAAATTCATTATCCATAAATAAAGTTGTATAAGAACACAACCATGCTTGTTCCTTTATGTATTGTCTATGGTGCTTTTGTTCTAGAACAGCAGAGTTAGGCAGCAGCAAAAGAGAATGTCAGGCTTGCAAAGCCCTAAAATATTTTCCTCTCTGGCTGGCCATCTAAGAAAACATTGGCCAATCCCTAGTCTAACCCAATCAAGTGATAGGTTCATTACTCACTTGTACTAAATCCAGCTAGTTGTTTGGGATTCATCCTCAACGTGATGCATCTGGTTGTCAAGAACTGTGAAGTGTTAGATATTTTACTCCCCTTGTAAACTCATAAGTTGACCTGACACATTTCATTAATGCAGGTAGAAGCCATGACGCTCCTGGGTGGGGAGCAAAAGGCAGTTGATTCCTCACAGTTTTAGCAGGAGCCAGAGCATCAGCATTTCTGAGCTGGTTCTCCAGGCCCCCAAGGCTCAGGTGAGGTCTGCATGCACGGCCAGTGGGTTGCATTGCAGGGAAAGGACTCTGAGCTTAAGGAACCAGAGTCTCTTATAATTGGTGGTACATGTACCTGAGGTTTACTTCGGAGAAGAATGATATTTCTACCTCCCAAGGCTGGTCACACCACAACCATCCCTGAAAACAAAGGAACAAAGGGAAGTCAGTGCCTTCCTTGCCAGACATGGAGAAATACATGAGAGCTATGCTGCATCAGGTCCAACACTGATTCTTCTCATTACCTGTAGCGATGAGACCAAAGAAACATTGCAAAACTGTTTAGGAAAATAACTAAAAAAAAAAAAATTAAAATTGTACTTGACAAATTCCAACAATGCAAATACTTTTAATTTTTTTTTTCTATAAACGTTTAGCACCTAAAGGGTAGGTAAAGCAAAGTGAGAATTGGATGTTTTTATAAACATAGTTTGCGAATGCACATTCCGGCCAATAGAGCTCAAGATCAAATGTCTCACTATTTCTAATAGGTGGTGAGCTTTACAGTTTACATTATAGTGCAATTATTTCCCCTCCCTGTGGTTTTGTTTTCAGAGTGGAATTTTATTGTTTGGTAGAATTTAGCAGTCTTCCAAAAAAAAAAAAATGCAGGTTACTCTTATTATTGTATTTCCGTGTGGCTATTAGAATCCTCATAGAAATGTTTCAGTCTCTTTATCTCCAAAGTAGAAATTCATTGTTAGCTCATTGTTTACCAGCATGTGAGGGCACTAAACTACGGCCCCAGACTGGAATCCAGGAGCAGAGGAGTCAAGCTGGCAAGGCGGCTGCATCAGAATCAGAAAATTACAGGAGAAATGTCTTTCAAAAGTACAAATGCTTCCCTTCCCAAACACCACTTTCTGTCTTAGAAGGAAAAGAATCTTAAACCCAGATAGGTAAATGATATTAAGGGTTTGACAAAATAACTCTGGAGATTCAAGTCCATTTAAAGGAAGTGATGATTATTTCCTAAGTATGTTGAAAAATAATTTAATAACTTAAAATATAATAGAAAATGACTTTGCTAAACATGTTACCTGCTTATTGTCTGAGAAGCAGTCTTTTCTGGAGGAATCAGTCAATACATTTTATGTTCCTTTCCACTAACTAGATCGTCCTTAGTCTCTGAAAGGCTGACTGCCTTGAATAGATGCCATCAGGTATAACCCCAAACTTTTTGTGTATATTTTCATCTTTGTCTTCTTTTTTAACCAACGTTTTCTTTTCTGGTTAATTATTATTAAAAGTAAATAGAACAATTTTTAAGACAAGTTAGTCTCAATGATGAATAACTCACTACCCAAACTGTCCTTTTAAAATGGTCATTTTATTTTATTTTTACTGCAAATTTAAAAAAAAATGTTAAAAATCGAAACTGCCTGAAGTCATATAATTGGTGATGCAAATATATTTTCTTTCTTATCACTCTTACTGGATGGAAGGCGAGTTTTGAGATGCTTTAAATCACAAAGCATTTAAGATATGCTGAATTAAATTTTGGATCACCTTGGCGACAGTGTTCTGAAAGGAGGTTTTATATCATTAGTTCTAAGAAACTTAGTGGTAGGAATGGCTTCTGATCAGTTCTTTGAAACAGTGACAGGTGGAGGTGGAAGTGAGAAGTCTGGGACATCATAGAATGTATTTGGGGTAGTTTTTATTAATCTTGAATTTGAAGAATGTCATTTATACATAATATCTTGTATTTTGTGGTAACAAGAATTTGTGGTAGTATTTTCCAGTTAAATACATTGACCTCCTTTAACTCCCAGCAATCCTGCTCCATCCGACTGGCAGAGAATAGAAGCTGGATGACCAAGGCTTCATGTTTTTAACCTTCTAAAAGATAGAGGCTGTTCAACCTGGAGATCGCCATCAGCATCTGAAATTTCTTCTTCACCTACATTTTATTGGAGGAGGTCATCTTGAAGTTGGTGATAGGGAGAGGATCTTAGCAATGTTACAGGATAAGAGTTGTTTTGTTTTGATATGAACTTTGGTTCAGGTGCTAAGTAGTACACACACCATTTTCCACCCAGAAGACATTACAGTGGTAGACTATGATATACGGGAGCTTAACCATTCCAAATGGATTCCATTCTAGTCTTAAAAATTATGCTATTACTTGAGGATTAAAAATGACTTATAGTCTCAGTTTTTGGCTTCACATAGAGAATCTTAAGATGCACAATGATTTAAAAATATTGAGAGTTTACAGAGATAAAGACATTTTCTTATTATAAAATTAGTTGGTGGATTTCTCTTTTACCCTTAGCTAAATTTTCAAAAGAAATCTAGTTACATTCCCAAACCTAGCTGAAACTGTATAATTATCTTTGTAATATTCCACTGTTAGAGATTTGACATAGAGATGTTTGAGAATTGAGACAAGAAAGAGAAAGTAAAGTAGTAAGCAAGTATATTAAAGAACTGTGCTTCTTACAACTCTTAAATTTTTTCTGATTTTGTATTGCTGATTTTACGATTCAGTAGTGTTGAACTGAATTTTAAAATATTGCGTTTTAACTAACTATTTCTACTGTGTTGTTAGATTGTGCAATACAACGATTAATCAAAAATGGACTTTGCCTTAGGGGACCTGGGTGGCTCAGTCAGTTAAGCATTCAACTCTTGATTTTGGCTCAGGTCATGATCTCAGGGTCCAGATCAAGGCCTGCCTAGGGCTCGATGCTGGGTGTGGAGCCTTCTGAGGATTCTCTTTCTTCCTCTCCTTCTGCCCCTCTTCCCACCTTGCTCACGCAATACTCTCTCTTGCTCTCTTTCTCTCTCTCTAAAAAGAGGAAGAAGAAAGAAGGAGGAGGAGGAGGAGAGGAAGGAGAAGAAGGAGAAGGCGAAGAAGAAATGGTCCTTGGCATTGGTGGGCTATTAGTCTAGGAAAATAGACAGATAGATACACAGATGAATAATTGCAATATATTAAATTTGTGCTAGCAGATAAATTCCCCTTTCTATATTTTTAATATTGTAGTAGGGACTCAAACAGTTGTGGAGGGACTGTTTAGGAACATGCTAAAAACATTGGTTAATTTGACATGGGGAGGGGAGTGCAGCCCAAATAGTCTTCAGAGAGGAGGTGCTGATTGAAGCCATTCTTGAGGGCTGGCTACAACAAGCTAGAAAATATACAGATGTTGATGGGGCGGGGCGGTTATCTAGGAGAGCACTGTAGGTAGAGAGAGAAGCAAAGAAAAAGACACAAAATAGGAAACAGTAGTGCAAATTCTCCAAGAAATTTAGTATAGTTTGAGCAGAGAGTCTGTGTTTGAGAGAGAAATAAGGCCTGAAAGGTGCCAGAGACAATAGCTTAAAGGGCCTTGTATCCCATTTAAATCTTTGGATTTAATCTTGAATGAGAAAAGGAAAACACTGAATTATTTTAAGTTTAGAAGGGATGTGATCAGCTTTATGTTTTAGAAAGTTTAATCATCATGTTGTCATGAAGGACAGATTGGAGAAGTGGCAAACCGAAAAGCTGGAAACTAACCGGGAAGAATTTGTAAAAACTCTGGCATGAACCAAGGAAGCACCAGCTACGATGGAAAGCATAGGTCATATGGAGGTATTTAAGGGCTAGAGTGAATGGGTTTTATGATTGGTTAGATGTGGGTGTTACAGAGAAGGACTAGGATTAATCCTAGGGCAGTAGCACCATTAACAAACTTGGGGAACCAGAAGTTGATCAGTTTTGAGGGGAAAATTGCATTATACATTATGGAGCATCAAAGTACAACTATCCAGGCTGAAAAGACAATTGGAATGGAAGCAGTAGCAGTCAGACAGTTTAGGTTATGGTGAGTAACAGACATCCCTGAAATCTTAAGTGACTTAAAAACAACACTTCTATTTTCTGCTCGTGTTATGTATCCCTTTAGTCTTCACTCCTCGAAATCAGATGAAGGATTCTTCATCAACTGGAAAGTTGCTGGTCCTTGAGGAGGAGCTTTATAAAATTGCAGACTGTCTTTTACAAACGTCTCTCTAGAAGTCACTCTGGCTACAGTTCTACCGGCCAAAGCAAGTCCCACAGACAGGTGTAGCTTCAAAGGAGTGGAAAAACACAATCCCATTCATGTACATATATGCCTAGAGGAAAAGGGAGGAACCAGGACATACGTGGACATTGACATAAACTGGAAACCATCAATACCAATAAGTATTTGAAGAAATTACAGTAGGTAAAATCATCTCTGGAATTATATATAGCTTGAAATTAAAGCCAAAAACAGAATTTTGGGGTGCACAGACATTTAAGTACAAGAAGAGTCCTTAGGGAAGGTGACTAAAAAAGGAGACACCAGAGAGCTAGATGAAAAATCAACCACAAAAACTCAAGTAAAACCATCAAATAGACGTGAGAAAGCAATTTTTATATAGGAAATTATTTCTTAATTCCCATTCAATAGTTTGAGACTCTAAGAGCTTGAATAATTAAATTTTATTCTACGGAGCTGAACTTGTGTGTTTCGATATTATCCAAGTGACTTGTTCTTTCACAGACTGTGAAAAGTAGGTATCATTAGGACAATGAAGCTTTTTTTTTTCTAAAAAACATAAAGAGCAGGTTTAATGAAAGATAAGAACGTATCACTAAATGTGCCAAAAACAAACAAACTCCAAGTAAATAAAGAAATAGGCACAAGAAATGATAGGGTTTGCCATTATATATATATATATATATATATATATATATATATATATATATGATATCAGGGTGTCCCTTATATATTATTTATTTGTCTGCTCAGAAGTGGCCAGGGAGGGGTACCTGGGTGGCTTAGTGGTTGAGCATCTGCCTTTGGCTCAGGTCGTGATCCCGGGGTCCTGGGATCAAGTCCCACATCGGGCTCCCTGCAGGGCTCCTTGCTTCTCTCTCTGCCTGTGTCTCTGCCTTTCTCTCTGTGTCTCCCATGAATAAATAAATACAATCTTAAAAAAAAAATGGCCAGGGAATCACTCCATGAGTATATAGGTAGGATTTTTACAGTGATAGTAACCTTCCAGTACTATTTCCTTATGATAATTTCCCAGAAGTGAAATAATAAGGTAAAAGAATGGTATATTTTTACACTTCATATCTATATTTGTGAAGCCTCAAGGAAGATTATATTCATCTATGCTTATATCAATGGTATATGAAAGTGCCTATTCTTGAATTGTTGTAACACTAGTTTTCATGTTTTAAAAGTATAAATAATGGCATATAATGTTTTGAATGCCAACTAATACTTTAGTTGGCATTTCTAGTGAAATAGGACATTTGTGTATATGCTTTTGTTTGCCTGTATTTCTTTTTTTATGAGTACAATTGCCTGTTCGTGTTTTTCTCTGATTTTCTTTTGGGTTTCTATCATTTTTCTTTTGATTTTTAAAAGTTTTGATAAATACATAGTACATGTGGCAAATACACATATATATTTGTCTAATAATATGGAATATTAAAAATTAATATGGCATAAATTTTCATATATTTAAACAAAATATGTTTAGTCCACAGATTTCCAGATATGGAGATAGATATTGGGGATATGATGGTGAGCAAAGCAGAAATGGGCCCCGTTCTCATTGATTTGATGACCAAGAAGGGTAGATAGGTAAGAAACAAATAAGCAATTAAAATAAGTGATTGTAATTGTAACAAGTGCCCAGAGAGAAATAACAAAATACCTGATGAGAATAACTGAGGGGTTGAGGGACTCTTCTACAGATCATATGGTCAAGAAATCTTTTTTTGAGTAAAGGATATTTAAAATCAGAGCTGTGGGATGAGAGGTAGCGTACAAAGAACATTCCAGGTTGAAAGAACACTCTGTTCAAAGTTTCTAAAGTGGAGAAGAGAGGCTTAAAAAAATGTCCATGTGGCTGGAGTGTGGTACCTGAGCGGAAAGAGCCAATAAGTAAGGAGCTGGATACAAGGCAGGAGTCCCATGTCCAGAGTTTATAGGCCATGCGGAGAAAATTGAATTTTAGTCCAAAACAACAGGGAAGCCATCAAAATGTTTTACAGAGGAAAAGAACGGGATCTGATTTCCATTTTAAAAAGATTGCTCTGGGGATCCCTGGGTGGCTCAGTGGTTTAGCGCCTGCCTTTGGCTCAGGGTGTGATCCTGGAGTCCCAGGATCGAGTCCCATGTCAGGCTCCCGGCATGGAGCCTGCTTCTCCCTCTGCCTGTGTCTCTGCCTCTCTCTCTGTGTCTCTCTATGTATATCATGAATAAATTTATTTAACAAATAAATTTAATAAATAAATAAATATTAATTGATTTAATAAATATTAAATTAATTATTTACATTAATTTAATAAATAAATATAATCCTTTAAAAAATAAAAAGATTGCTCTGGTTGATGGATATAAAATAATAGAAGGATGAAGAATAAGTTTAACGTTCGCATGCGGGTGCATGTGTGTGTCTCTCTCCGTGATAGGATGTTGTGTCAGCTTACTACTGCTGCATAATAAGCTTCCCTGAAATCTGTTTGCTTAAAACAACAACGGTCTCTCAAGCCTATAAAGAGGACTACTGGGAAATTCTGTTGAGTTGGGTCCATTTGCTTCAAGTTTGCTGCAGTCTACTAGCCTAAGCCAGTCACACAGCCAAATCCAGAGTCAGTGTGTGAAGGTGCAACAGAAGAGCACAAACACCGGGATGCCATGAAAAATTTGGGCCATATATTCCGCTTACAACAAATAGCTTTAAGTGAAAAAGGTACGCTATACTAAGGGAAAATAATAATCAAGCAATATATTTAAAGTGATATTTTAAAAGGAAATTTAAAAAACGAACTGGAAAGATATGTATCAATATGTAACTGTGATTATCTTTTGGGGGTGGGATGTGGGGTGGTTTGAATACTTTATTTTTCTGACAAATTTTCTGTGTTGAGTTGTATTAATTTTGTAATAAGATGCTACTTTAAAATTAAAAAAAAAGTTTTATCATGACAAGTGGAGATTTGGGAATAAAAAGGAAAGAAAGAGAAGAACTGGGTTCATTTCTCAGAGGTCAGCTTTATCCTGATGACATCCCAACTTCCTTATCTGTCAAATAAATCTACCCAAGTGCACGTATTACCTTATTATGTCAGCTTCCTATTTCTTGCAGGTAGCCCTACAAAAATCTACTCAACAAAATATGTTTATTTTATGGAGCAGAATCACAGTGTTTCTGCTTTCAGATTTCGGTGTATAATAAAATGACTCTCGGATGCATGCACCATAGGTACTATCAGCATACAAATTTTCATTGTCTGTGAATCAATTTGTCCATTATCTTGTTCTGAAATCCCCCCATGCCTCATCCATTAGCATCTGGAAGTGGGTGGTATTTATTAGAGGAGAAGCTGGTCAGTGCATTATGAGAAAAGTATGGTCTGCAGGGCGAGAAAGTCTGTGTTTGAACTATTTGATCACATAGACAACTATTTTTATCTCTGGGATTTCAGTATTTTTATTTGGAAAATAGGAGGATAAAGGAATAATGAAACACCATCTACATATGGTTACTCAGAGGAACAAATGTGATTCCCATATGTAAAAATTATTTTTAAGTTAATGCTTTCAAAATCCTTAGTCTTTCTTGGTACCACCTATTATTTGAATTGACATTTATCGTTTTGTTGTCCTCCTAATTTTTTTTTAATTTTAAAGATTTTATTTATTTATTCATGAGAGACACACAGAGAAAGAGGCAGAGACTTAGGCAGAGGGAAAAGCAGGCTCCATGCAGGGAGCCCGATGTGGGACTTGATCCCAGGATCCTGGGGTCACGCCCTGAGCCAAAGGCAGAAGCTTAACCACTGAGACAATCATGGGCCCCTGTTGTCCTCTTTTAGAGGTCAAACAACCCTGAGAGGGGTAAGATCTTATGATGGATGTTACATAGTATGTCATACATATACATAATAATAAAGACCTTGCTATCAGAGAAGGAGAAATGTGCCACATTGGATTCCAAAGCTAAGAAGATAGAGAACGGAGCCAAACTTTGCCTGATCTAAAGTTTTCTGAAGGCTGACTTTCACTTTCTTGGTCGAAATTTGGGGTGTTGGTTGGGAGTACATTCAGTAGAGGAGGTCAATGAAATTTATAGTGTTTTGGAGAAATTTGCTCTTGGTCAAGGCTGTCTTGCCTTATAGTTACACAATGATGTCAATGTCAATGGGTCTATCAACAAACAAATAATCTTTATAATTGCCAATTAGGTTCTGATGAGAGCATACAAAGCATTTTGAGGCCTGGCCCAGACAATCAGAAACGGTATGAAGTGTACACTGCACCATTAAATATACTTGAAGGCAGTTAAGTCAAACAAGTGCACTTTTTATTTTGACCTTGTTCTAGATATAAAGGAAACTCCAGGAGCCCTGCTATTCCCCATCAGCCCAGACGAAATGATTGATTTCTTTTCAGTTGCAGTGAAAGCTTGTTTTAATTATTTTTAAAATTGTCCAGACAATCATAACTTTCAAGCTATCAGAGAAAGCAGAACCGTGACAAGAAAAATAATGCTTAATTCAGGTGTTCTATTGTATGTAAGCATGTGCACCTTGGTTTTCATGGGGTAGGAGGGAGAAAAGAAGTAATATCGATGATGAAACACATGAACTGCTGATCTAATCCCAGATGGAAACTTCTCAGTGAGGTTGTAGGCGAGGAGACCTTCGGCAAAAATTAAATTCCTATATGAGAGGTTCACTGTCGAAGACCTGCGCTGACTGAATGTAGCCTGAGCACGGGGTTCCTCGATGCCTGTTATAGGCTGAGGTCTCCTTTGGGCCCTGTCATGTGCTAGCTTTGTGATGTGGGTCAAGTATTTAATTTCTGAAAAAGTCAGTTTCCTGATCTGCAAAAATCTACTTATGGCACTACAAAAATACAGAGTGCCTGTGTACAAGGTTCCTGACATCCATTATTTCCTTTGACTCTCACAATAGTCCTAGGAGTACCGAAGTGGAGGCTGGATAGAAAATAAACTTGCCCAAGATCACAGAGCTGATAGGTGGCTAAATTGGATCAATCTTAATTTAAATCTTATGGCACTTTACTAGATCACACTGCCCATCAGGAACATGGCATAAAACAAACACTTCTCAAATGAAAAACATCTCTTTGTTCCCTCCTACAAAGCCCATCGTTATTGAGGTGAGATTCTCAGTAAGATTGTCTCAGGAGAAAAATCTGTGAGGGTGAGGAAAGAACACTCTTCCTGGGAGTCTCTGTGGGCTTCCTTCCAGAATACGCAACGTGAGGATGGATGGTGGTCAGAGAAGCCATCAGATACCCTAAGTATCTGACAGTGGGCCCCTAGGGTTGGTCGGTGGATGAACAAAACCCTTTAGAGATGGTAAGGAGTGACAGGACACTTGGAAGAAGCGAAGGAGCAAAGAGAGAGATAATATGAAAAGTATAGGGGTGGAGGGAGATGGTCAGGGATAAAGGAATATTTTAGCAGAAACTTTTGAGTTTGAAACTCTAGGGGAACAGAGCAGTGTCTGAGGAGAAAATGTAAGCAGCTTCTCTGTGTGAAGAACTGCACGAAACCCCTACAACCCCATTTAAAAGAAGCTCAAAACAAGAATCTGCCTTATTGTCAGAGAATATGGACTTGAATTGTTGGGTTGAGTAGTCGTCGTTGTTGCTGCTGTTCAGTGAGCTTTGGGGCGGACGCTGGGCTAGTGCCTTCCTGTCTCACAGGGGGCCACCGCATGGTTTTGATCACCGACAGCAATACTTAAGGGGATATAACTGGAAAGGATGGGGAGGTAGTGGAGGAGCAGTGAGGGGAAGAGCAGACAGAGTTCAAGTCCCAGACTTTATTGTTAGAGCCACGTAATAGAGTCCTTTGTACACGGGGGTCGTAATATCTGTCCTAGAGAGATGTGAGGCTCAGGTGGGGTGATGGTGCTCTATGCACAGTAACTACTCCACGAATAGCAATTCTGATTCCTCTGCAGCTCCTCCATTTATAGGTTTTCAAGCAGTTCTATGATGGCCAAGCACAGTCTTACTCAATGGTACACTTGGATTTTCCTGTGTCTCAGAACTCAGTGCTTTCTGTGACTTACCAGGTGTTCTATGTGTCTGTCTTCAATAAGGCCTGGAGAGGCAGGAAGTGTGGGGAATTGCGCTGTGGGAGCATGTTCTGATGGTAAGTCAGACGGCAATGATCACATTTTCTGAACCCAAATTGAAGACATATGGTCAGACAACAGAACAGAATATTTGAAACAGGGTGTGTCTGGAAAAATCTAGGATCATCGGTCACCAGAGCTATACGCTGGCATTGCCAGCAAGGACTCTACAAGCCCTTCATTTTCAAGGTCTCTACTGGAGGGCAAAATTCCAAGTTTACAAAGGAGTGCACTACAAGGCTTTTAATTTCCCCTTCTGCACCCAGGGGGACAAATAATTAGTGCTTTCATAGGTCTAAAGAGGAGACCAGAGCCCAGAAATTCTGCTATCAATGCGTGCTTACTAGGGAAAGACATGCTTGTGCCATGCATCACTAAGGATTATAACAGATTAGCAACTAAATTTGAGTTAATTAAAAATAATCAACTATAATAAGAAGAGAGTTTCCAGAAAATTACCATATTGATCAAGTTGCTGTCTAAACAACTTGGAAAACACAGTACAAATTTTGGAGGCCCAATGCCAAGTATCTGAAGAGGCTCATTAAAATTTACTTAAAAATATCACAAAACTCAATTTTATTAATAATGATCATAAAAATACCTGACAAATAAATAGCTGGGGGGAAGTTTAAGCTTAACAGTCTACATAATTATGCAAAACTTAAAACATAATATGCAACATGACTTTAAGAACTTAGAAGTGAATCTGAAAAGGTGAAGATTTTCCTTTTAAATGGAAATAACAATGTTTGACAATAAATAAAACTGTTTGATGTGTTACGAAGTGCTTGAAAGGTGACCTACATCTTGAAGTAGACCATACTGTGTTTTAGAAAATGAATTCTCTTACATTAAGGGGCCACAAAGCTTATCATTAGGTTATTCAGAGGGAAAAACCTATAAAAATGAATCTAAAGTGTTTTGATTACTAGTTACGATCTAGTTACAGATTTTTAAAAAGTCTTCTCTTAAAACGCAGTTACTTGGGAAACTTAATTTGTCATAGTGAATGTCTCCTCGACAAAATAAAATGTTTGTTATGTGAAGCTTTTAGGGTTTTTAAATGCATGAAAGTAGATTTGGTGAAATGGATTTCCTGGTTTCGTTTCCGAAATGGTCCTAAGACACATCGGATGACACAAATAAACCAAAGTTAAAATGTTCCTGCTGGTGTGAAATCTATTAATCTCCGTTTCATTTGTTGGATTTACTCCCATCCATCTATTTCCCCAAAGAATTTATGATGACTGCTTCCTTTATAGGTATGTCCTGAATACTGTTGGCTGCTCCCTTGTTTAATTTTTGTGACTCGAGTTCTCCTATTCAATAAAAATAGACACGGACAAAGTTGATTGAGAAAACAAGCTATCTAGGAAAGAAAGGCAGAAGCCAGCCTTGGAGGATAACCTCTGCCAAAAGTTATAAGCAAACTTTTCTTTTGCCCCAGCGGCTCGGAGCTCACTCATAACCCATAAAGTGAAGATATCCATCACTCAGCGAGGCGGTACCTGCACCAGCGGGAGGGTGAGAGCCAGTGATTGCTATTGCTGGCTGCTGAGCTCTGGCAATAATCTCATAACTATAATGGGAGTTAGGTGCCCAAAGGAGAAAAAGACAAATACAGACCCAGGACACCTTAGTAAGTTATTTCAGAAATAGGAGGAAGACTGATACAGAAATTAGAACTTGATATCATGAACAGATAAACAGTCAGTTCTCATTCCCTCCAAGTTGTCTAGGTGATTTGCAGAAGACTGGGGAATTGCTTGATTCCCCTTTACTTTCAGAAAGAGATGAAGTAATTAAAAATCTTCCCCAAGAGAAAGTTCTTGGCCCTGGCGGAGCTACAGGAGATTTCTATAAAACCTTTGGCTTAGCCCTCTCTGTACATTTGCTTGACGAGCTCAATCACTTGAGGGACTCAGGTGGATTCATCCTTGCCAGCCCTTATATCCAGATTATCTTAATTGCTAAAAGGGATAAAGATACAGAAGACTGTACCACATTTAGGTTCAAACCCCTGATTAAAGTGGATATCAACTCTTGGAAAGGATCCTGACAGCTCCCATCATTATTTGGAATCTGGGGCACGGTGATCAGGCAATTGTTTGAGAACGGGTCGTTTTTTGTATAAGATGATATATTTTTTTAAAACCTGGATCTCGGTTGTTAGAATCACAGGGCACTGGCCACTCTTTTCATTGTTTTTCTACTAAAGGATACTTTTTATTTTTTAGTAGCAGTGAGTATCAGGTATGTACCATGGGCTCAGAAATCCCAAGCCCTCATTATTTAATAATAGCTCTTTGTTGGTGTTCCAAATGAGCAGGACAATCTAAATTTCTCTAATTTCTCAATGTTCTTAGGGCTGAAGTGGGGAAGCTGACATTACATTATACCATTAACTTTTTTTTTTTTATTATCACACACACACACACACACGAAGGTGTGGAAGGATAAATAAAAATACATCTTGTAGGATGGTTCCAATCATATGACATTCTGGAAAAGGCAAAAGTATGCATATAGTAAAAAGATCAGAGGTTGCCAGGTGATAGGGTGAGGGAGGGATTAATAGGTAGAGCACAGAGGCTTTTTAGGGAAGTGAAACTATTCAGTGGGATTCTACAACTGAATTTATGTTGTTACAAATTTGTACAAATGTACAGACTGTACCACACCAAGAGTGAACTCTGAGGTAAACTACGGAGTTTGGGTGGGGGTGAATGGGTGACGGGCACTGAGGGGGGCACTTGACGGTATGAGCACTGGGTGTTATTCTGTAAGTTGGCAAATTGAACACCAATAAAAAATAAATTTATTATTAAAAAAAGAAAAAAAATTATGATGTGTCAATGTAAGGCCATCAGTTGTAACACATGTGCCACTCTGCTGGGGCTTATTGATGATGGAATAGGCTATGCAGTTGTGTAGGCAGGGACGTTTGGGAAATCTTTGTAACTTATACTCTAAACTGCTATGCGACTAAAACTTCTCTGAAAAATAAAGTCTATTAAAAACGCCTTGCAAAATATTGTTGTTCTTAAAAGTAAAATAGAACCCTCAGGCAACCTTCTGCGGAATGAATGTCAAAATATGTGTTTCCCAGACCATCCAGATGACTGAGGCAAAAGCTTTTTTTTACATGAAATTTCTATTTAATTGCATTTTTTTTCTCAGCATGATGCCCTGGCCGAGTATTCTAAAAAGACTTGCTTTACTAAAGAAGCGTCTCTAGATGCTCGTCATACCTACAGGCCTCTCCTCAGACATTGCCCCATCTACTCATGGGGGAAGCTATGCTAAGTGATTCCTTACATACGGTTGTCATCTTCTATGCCAAGTGACCCAATCATCCTGACTACATGTCATTTGAGCCAGGAATGGTAACTCACCTGAGGACATTCAATGGCCAGTGGTCTTTAAAGAATCCCGGCATGAAAGTTCTACCCAACAAGGACAATAGGGGAATTTGGATGTAAGAAATTCAAAGGGAAAGCGAGGCGGTTGTAATGGAAACGTAAGATACGTGGAGAAGGGGAAACAGAAGAATAACAGAGTTAACAGCTGACGTTTGAGATTACTGAATTTCAGCTGTTGATGGGATGACAAAATAAGTTACTAGCTATGGTGGATTCCCAACGATCTCCAAAAAGATGTCTAGGTTTTCATAAAACAAAGCAAAACAGAATAAAGCATTAAAAATAGTTTCTGTTTCTTTTTAAGGTCTTTCTGTGTGGGTATCCTGAGCTCCTGTGTGGAATGGTCATCCGACATGATTCCTCTCTCGTGGAGACTCTAGTCTAGTGAGCTTGGTGAGGCACATTACTAACTGGTGGATTTAGGACGGTGCTAGGAAGAAGTGTAGGCTATGAGGCTTTTGGCAGGATGCTCTAGTATAGTCAGGAGGGAAAGAGCTTTCTGAGGTTAAGATTCTTGTCTCTCTTAGCCCCATAAGATCCTTAGAATAAGCTCACTTTTACCTGAGTACTGACAAAGCAAAACCAATATGTTTGTCAATAAAATCATCAATTCATCAATAAATATAAAAAAGTACAAATTGGCAGTTAGGAAGACTTGGTGGGAATACCTCGATCTTACAAAGATAGCCAATATAGCAACATGAGAGGAATATTTCTAGTGGACATCTATTTCTGTGGCTCTTCAAAGTCAACACGAGGTTACCTTAAATGAAATAATCACCTTTCCCCTAAACGACCCTTCAACTTCTGTTTTACGAAGCTAGCATTACCATTTTCTCGTATTTCAAACATACCACACTCATTCTAGGCTCTGTCCTCTCACCCTCGCTAACCAGATGGGTTTCACCTCAACAACGAATCTCACAATCAGCCTCTCCTCTCCATCCTTGCTGTAACTTTAATCTAGACCAGAGGTCAATAAACTATAACCAGGCCAAATTTGGCCGTAATGCCTGTTTTTGTCAATAAAGTTTTATCAGAACGTTGCCATGTCCACTTAAATATTGTTTATGGCTGTTTTCATGCCACAACAGCAGAGCTGAGTAGAGGCCATGAGACAGAGGCCATGAGGCCAACAAAGCCTAAAATATTTGCTATCTGGCTCTTTACAGAGAAGTTTCTGGACCCCTCGTCTAAGAACATCATCCGTTGCTTCAACTATTAAAGTATCTCAGTTCTTTCCTCTTGTCAGCATCTCTCCTCGCTCCATTATGGGTCCAACACTATGGTTTCTAAAACACTGATATGATTGTCACTTACCTTCTCCCAGTTCACCATGAGAACACTTTGCCAAAGGAAAATCACCCTAAAAGGCATGAGGGCCTTCAGGAGGAGCTTAAACAAGCCAAGTCAGCCTTGGCAGTTTCCCACTACCCTGCTCCTATTACAACGACCCCTTGGTACTCCTTCACTCCGCACGTGCTATTCATGCCACCAAGAATGTCCACTCCTCTTTCCATCTCCACCCAGCCCTTGAAAGGTCACCGGCAAGATTCATATTGTTTCTTAAAAATCAGATCAGCTGCCACTTCCCATGTGAAACCTTGACATCTGTTGCCTGGGCTTCCTCCCTAGGATCCCTTTGTCTTCTGGGCTTCTCTAGGGCCGAGTTCCCACATCTACCACCGCACTCACTATGCTCCTTGGTGATTTATTTAAGTGCTGCCTGCTTTCATGGATCTCATCTCACTTCGTTGTGCATCAAGAGCAGTTGGCATAGGGTCCAGCACCCCTCTGGCATCTAGTTAATACTTTCCACTCTAGTGTGTTACTGATAGTACAACTCAACATTGTTTAGATTCACATTTTTCTTAGAATTCTGGAAAACCTGGAGAGATCAAAAGATATATAGATATTTTCTATTTATTTTTTTCCAGTCTTAATTACTAAGCTATAATAACTCAATTCAAGAAGTTAATTGATCTATTTGCAGAAATGAAATGGATCTAGATGTAAATAATCTAATATGAGAGAGAACTCAAATAAGAGATGGAGGGATTTTTTTTTTTTAAGATTTTATTTATTTATGAGAGACACAGAGAGAGAGGCAGAGAGAGAAGCAGGCTCCATGCACGGAGCCTGTTGTGGGACTCGATCCCAGAACCCCAGGATCACACCCTGGGCCACAGGCAGATACTCAACTGCTGAGCCACCCAGATGTCCAGAGAGGGAGGGATTTTGAGGTGTGGGGGTTTCAGTGAGGACTGGATATGACGAAAATAGTTTTATAGAGGAGATATGACTGTTTTTCCAGCGCTTAATGGATAGCATTGGGCAAACATTCAGTTTAGAAAATGCTTCACCATTCATTCATTCATTCATTCATTCATTCATTCATTCATTCACTGTCTCCTCCTTTTGCTTTCCACACCTAAGTAGTATCTTTTTCTCCTACCCTAAACCGTGGAGTGTCTTTCTCTTCACTTGGCTTAGCTTACTGTGTTATCTTCTTAACTTTCAATTTCAGCAAACCCAAGTTTTGAGTTCAGTGAACTTTTCCCTTCACAGAGAGATAGAAATAAATGCTTGCATGTTTGATTATCATCTCTCCAAACTGTAAAATGTGGTCAGGACCATGTTTTTCTAGTTTACCTAGAGTGACTGGCACATAGTGGACACATTTGATTCTTTTGCTTTTCATTCTTTTCACAGATCCTTATTGGGTACCTCCTATAGGCCAAGGCACTGGAGTTAATGTAGGTAAAGCTTTAGGGTAGGAACCGAATCTGTAGTAGGAGGAAAAGATTCTGGAAAACAGTTACATGGATAAGATGTACGTATGGCTGCAATGTAACTCTCTTTAAGCCAAGAAGAATCACATCTTGCACTCATAAAATCTTATTTGTCTTTATAACCTCTATTCGGGAATGGAATATGAAGAGACAGTGCTGGCAAGTGGTGGTTGAGTGAATGAGTTCATACACGAGGGTAGTTTTGTGGTCTTCAAAATTCCTGCCTCTAATTCCTGCCTCTATTCAGAGTCCCTCTTTTTATACCCACTCTGAAACAGCTGACAACTAGTAGAAATCTCAGAATCTGAGATTTTCAAGTTCTTACCCAAACTAGAATGGTTTGACAGGGGAGGGGGTACTGCTAGCCAGTTCTGTGTCACAAGTGATCCAGTGTTCCCAGCTCTGTTTTCAAAAGTTTTGGTGTTTTGTTTTGAAGCTAGAGTTAAAACACTGGCATAGAAATATGAGTGGAAGGGGAAAAGAATAAGCTAAAGACAAGAAACATCCGCTGCCACCAGCAAAACTGTTAACTATTTATAACTCTTTTCAAAATTTGTGAGATGCCAATAGCCATACCACTGGGGTTAAGGCTCGACAGATATAGGTATCTAAAAATGGTCTCACTTTATAAGCGTTTGGGGGGAGATTCTCCAAGGAGAAGCATGAAACACGAGGGATATAGTCTTGCTTAAAGAATCTTTTCTTAGGAATTTGGACTGTGAGCCACACAATTTTTTTTTTTTTGAGAAATTATCTTTCAAATTGACATCAAATGGGTGTCGAGACGGTACGTGTGGGGATAATCTCAATCTTCTGTGTGGTTACCAAGTTCTCTAGGCCTTAGCTTGCAAAGGGATTTTTGTAGACACTGTTCCAAATTCCAAAAGTGAAGGGCTTTATCCAAGGCTCTGTGGTTTAATAAATTTGGCTCCAGAAACAGCATAAGACTTTTCTAGCTTGAGGACATAAGAGGCTAGTATGATTAATAAAATATTTATTTTTAAAGAGTGATTTGGTAGCACAGTCTAGATTCCCCTTTTGCTATAATATTCTGATTTTAATTATTTGTGTGAAGTTTCTGATTTTAATTATTTGTGTGAAGCCAACTGGATATTAGTTATAATTGGGCACAGAATAGACAAGGACTCAAATTTCAGGGGTGCAAGGTCTTCAGAGGTTGAGGCTAGATTCCAACTAGGGGAGGGCCTCTAAGGTAAGAGTTGGGGATGTAAGATCAAAATTAGAGCACGAATCTGGAGATTTGGAGAGCCAGTAAGGGAGTGAGAGCCAAATAAAAATTCAAAATGAGGCTGGGGTGTGGGAAATCCCACAAAATGGAGGGAAGGTTTTGGGGGATCAAGAACTTACTGTAACTAGGATGAGACCAGATGAATTTTGACAGTTCAGGACTTAACCGGAATGTTAGGCTCATTTAAATATCCCAAGTGGGGAAAAATCAGGCTTTTCATATATTGTTAAGTAAGTATTTTGAGGATATTCAAGGTTGAGAAGGGGTCTATTTACTTCCCTGGAAGGTTCCTTATGTTCTCCTCTGATCACTGGTATGTGATTCCTTTTAGGGACTAATCTGAATGAATGGGAACCTTGGGATCTAGTCCATTTATATATGAGCAAGTACGGCCTGCCTTGTCCTCACACCTTTTGTATTTAATCTCTTTCTGTTGGATTCTATTCTGTATGCTGCTGCCAGGAGCTCTTCCATCATAGGGCTGCTCAGCTCATGAACTTAAAGTGGCTTCCTATTGCTTCAAATCCAATATTCCCATAGCCAGGATCTCTGTGAACTCCAACGACTCTTTCTTGGCTTCACAAGCTCTTCCACTCTAGCAAGGTGAGTGAGTCATTTTCTTTCCACCCGTTTGTACGTGTTCTCACGATGCTTTCCCCTGTACTGTCCTTCACCCAAAGCCTCCTTTTTGTTCAATGCTCAATTTTTGTGATTCTGAATAGTCTATAAAAATAATTCTATAAATTTCTATTGCTTGAAGTTATAGTGTACTTTGTCTTAGCATATGGATTTCAGAGTAAATTATTTTGATTTTGCCAACATCTCGGCCCTAAATATCTGACTAGCCATTTATTCGGGGTGAAGAAGAGTCAGGCAGTTGTTCTGGCAGTAGGAGTGTACCCCAGAATTTAATGAAGTTGGACTACATATAAGCATGAATGGATTTTAGATTAATTCAGTGGGGTATCATTTTCCAAAGCTAAGTGTCTGGATAGAAGGAGCTGTTGATCTATGGAACCCTATTCTAGGTGTATAGGATATAAGTAGGTAGGTATATAGATAGACAGATGGACATGTAATATAAACTCTTGTAGATGTCTATGAGGAGAACCTCTTTTTTCCTACGCAGCTGTCCTATTTGTTGTCAAATCTTTGGTTAGGCAAAAGGTTGTTGTGTGGTCTTTTATCAATGTCACTGAGACTCTAATAACTTTTTAAGGATGACTTGCTTCTATACCCCAGATCTTATTTCCTTGTGTTTCAACCCAACACTGAGTATTCTATTAATGACTGTTCTGCATATTGAATAGAGAGTGTTTTGTTGAGAGAGACCTATTTTTTTTTTTTTCGAACCAGTAAGGATATCATGTGCCAGATGGTTAATTCCCATGGGTTAATGAGTGTACCCACACACTTCATGATTTGAAATATCCTGCGGACATTTCCTTTGGTGAAAGGATTGCTAGATTTTAATTTACATTTGTATGAAGTACACATTTGCTTTTTTCTGTTCATACCTAGAAAAATAGATTTTTATCCTTCTGATGTATGGGACTTAAATAATTTACAGAAATATAAGTTCTGGTAAAATTTTAATATTACATTTTAATTATCAATTGCATATAAATTAGAGAGAACACAGCTTTCTGCTGTGCGTGTAAGGGGCAATAGTTGGTAGTATTCAAAGGAATCATTCTTGCATCCCTGTTTCAATAAGATTTATATTTTTAACTGATGGGAGTCCTTTATGTTGTCATGTCCAATTAATAGGCTAATAATTTATAACTATTTAAGAGGAAGGAGATTCTTGTAAAGCGGTAATGCTAAAATGTCCACAAAGATAGGCATAAGTAGAAAATTGCATTTGAATCTGCCTTGAGAAAAACCCCAAATAAAAGCCATCGTAATTTTATATATTTTCAAGTAGTTGGGTAATGATAGTTCATCCATATAGCTGAGTTATATCACAGTTTATGTTTTAGGGATTGCAAGATATAAACGGTAACCACAGAAACCAAATAAAGTCATAACACAAATTATTTGTACCAACAATACATTTATAGGTTTTTAAACATAAATAATAAAATGATATTTTTATAGCACTCTATAAACAACTATAATTTGTATATGCAACAAAATTATATGGGCCATTAGCAGCCCTGCCACGACCTCTGTTGCTGAGCAAGTTACTCAAAAGTTGCAGAGTCTCAAAGCGCCTGGGTGGCTCAGTCCATTAAGTGTCCGGCTCTTGTTTTCAGCTCAGGCCAGGATCTCAGGGTCATAATGTTGAGTCCCAGGTGGTCTCCATGCTCAGGTGGGGGGTCTGCTGGAGGTTCTCCCTCTCCCTCTGTCTCTGCCCTTCCCCTTGCTTTCTCATTCTCAATCTCTGTCTCTATCTCTCTCTCTCTCAAATAAGCTAATAAATCTGAAAAAAAAAAAAGTTACAGAGTCTCAAGGCCAGAGTTACCTCTGGAAGTCACTTCAGGTGTTACATCCAGATTCACTTCATAGTAACTTAAACTGCTATTCTTTTGTTAGGTGAGAATGAAGAGGTGTCATCTTCTCATTAGATGAAGATGTGGTGGGTAATACCACCTAAATTTATTCAGTGCACTGACCAAGCAGTCCAGATTGCTGCTAGTCAGAGGATTTCAGGTAACCCAAAACCGGTAGGAGTCAATTAAAGCACTAGCTGAAGATGGGTGGACAGATAAAATAAAATCTGGGGTATTTCTTGGGTAAATAGTTGAGATGTGAAGTTCCTCCACCATTTTGCACATATAGGACAAACTCCAAATGAGAAATAATAACATGGTATCCTGTGTCTTATGCATCTGAAAATAAAGGACAGGAAAGAGAATTTGCAGATAAAGTTTGAGTTTAGGGAAAATAAATATAATAAATATAATAAATATAATGTAATAGAACTTTTCCAAGAAAAAAAGAGAGAGCACAGCTTAATGAAATTAAGTGATTCTCCTGAACATTTTAACATAGACATGTTAAAGGATGTGCTAAAGGTATTTAATAAGATAAAGTAAAATCAAGTAACATTCAGAGTAAAGTGGAAGAAAAATGCTTCACATTAGAGAACTTTAAAGTTATGAAATGTCATTCAGAGCAAAATGAATGAAACAGGATTTTTTTGGAATCCATTTAATGCTAGACTTTAAAAAAGATTGGTTAATAACTGGCTGGGGAGATAAAACTAGAAGCCACACGGGTTTTTTTTTTTTTTTTTTTGACTCATCCATATCTCACATATCATGTAAGAATCAATTCACATATCTGCAAAGAGAACACATTATGATATCAAAGCTTTATTTTTTTTTCATATTTTTACTTTGCATTTAAAACCAAAATCAGATTATAGATATATCACATTAAAGAATCCATTTCCCACTGGATTCTGGCTATTTCGCTCTAATATTTTCAACTACTTTATTCCTCCCGTATTACATTTTACTTGTCTTTCATCTTCCCCACCCCCCTATCTGTACATTTCTTTGCTTCATCCAGCTCAATTTACTCTGCTAATGTTTAGAAAGAATATTATAACTCAACCTCCATGTAATGGTTTATAACCTCTTGGTTTTGTGATCTTTTTAAGGGCTGTTATATTGACAAGTAAATTATACTTACTTCAGCCAATTGTATGTACTTATGTCACTTTAAATTTAACTTTATCACTATTTGTCAAATTCTCCCCTGTGGCCTTTTTAATGTTATGATGTATTTGGCAATATATTTTTTTATTGACATTTCAATTTTGTTTTGTAGCATGCTAAAGTTACAAGAAAACAAATGACTAAGAGTTAAACCTGAGCCAATCTAGGCTAAAGTTAAGTTTTAGGAGATTCTTTGGGAGGTTGTTGCTTTTGCTGAATGCACTGACCTCTGGACCCACTAGCGCACAGAACCATTCCATCGAGATCTGGATGGTGAACCCTATTTGGTAGGGCATAAGAACAGGAAAAGAGATCTTCACAAAATAAGTCCAAGATTTAGATGTTCTTACTAGCTTTATGTTTTTGTTGCTTGTATTGTGGTCAGTGAAAGAAATCCCAAATCATTTAAACATTTAGGTTTGTTAGTATTTACCATTTTCCTTTAATGTGTTATTTTGTTTGTTTGCTATGTTTCTTATTCCTTGATCAATTCATCCCAGGTGCTATAAATTGTTTGTACAACCTTGTTTATCTTGATCTCTGTGATTTTCTCCTGCTCCTGGTACCATAGTGCCTACTAGATACTGGATACGTGTTTGATGACCTACTGCGTCTGACACGGACAACCTACATGTAAGTAGATGTATAAACAGATATATGGAATGCACACTGTAGATTATCATTGGTATGTTTTTCCCTTAATTTTTATTAAATTGGGAAAACAAAAGCAGTGAACCCTTTCGATTTGATACTTGAATTGGCTAACTGTACTGTGTAAACTCCTTAGATCTGCACTAATACAGCAGTGACTAGTCACATGTGGCTATATAAATTTAATTAAAGTTAAATGAAATTTAAAATTCATTCTTTCTACTATACCTGACACATTTCAAATACGCAATAGCCACATGCGACTGTTAGTTACCATGTATTGAAGAATGCACCTTCATTGCTGTAGAAACTTCTTTTGGACAGTGTTGCCTTAGAATGCTCTTTAGAAGAGCACCCTGGGTAGATTACTGCAGAATGATAAAAAAAAAAAAAAAAAATTCTTTCCTTTATGGTTTCATATTGCTTTAGGAAATGTCTGCTAGCTCAGATCTTCAACAATATAGGCAGGACCATTCCTGGTGCTAAGTGGATCAAAATGACATTAAATGGACTGTTACCAAAATCACAGAGTAAGATTAAAATGCCAGGAGCTATAGCTGTCAAATGACTTTGTAGTGGCTCTCTTGGTTCTTTTCCTAGCAGTCTGAAACATACACCAATGTCTTTAGAAATTGGCTTGGCCTTTCTCTGTAAGGAATTGCTGTTGGATGATGGAGAACTTCATACACATGGCAGGTTTTCTGGATAGTCTGTCCTCAAATAGAGACAAAATTCACTGGGAATATAGACAGTAGATACCTCACTGCTTACCCTACCCCCCTTAGATGCTGCAGGCAAGCGTTCAAAGGAAGTGTTCTGGTATCCATGTCTCTGCCTCAGGAGAAGCTCATTTTCCAGTTTAGATTTGTATCAGGAAATTATGCTTCCTGCCAAAAGGAGATTTAAGGACTGCACCCTCCCTGTATCACCAAAAAGAAAACAGATCACCCACGACCCAGACAGAGATAACAAACAGATCACTCTAATTAAGAAAAAAAAAAAAAAAAAAAAAAGATGCAGCATTCTACAAACAGAGTCCAAGCACTTCTGGGCTGTAAAAAAGAGTGAACTTTGGAGAGGTTTCTGGTTGAGGCCCTTAAAATGAATTTTTAATAAATTATACATGTTGACTAAGATTAAGGTCTTCATATGGAAAAGTGACTTTCTATGGCAGACCAGCAAAGGCCTAGAAAGGTGTGGGATGTTGAAAAATAAAAAGCAGGAAAAGATACAGATGGAACCAGAACATAAATGCTTCTGTTTGCCCTACGAGCTGCAAGGTTTTCACCAGTTCTCAGTGAGTCGGAGCTAGAGGTTGATATTAGAATTCCACCATTCTGTTGTTTATATTTATGCTGCTATTTCTAAAATGTGTTCTGAAGAACCGTTAACTGGCTACGGGAGAAAGTTTCCGTGGAAATAAGTTTAGGAAGTACCTGGGTTAAATAAGATTAAATATGTCTTAAAAATAATCACAAGACTTCTTAAGACTTTTACTATGTCACTATGTGTTGTGAGTCTCTAAAAGGTTGTGAGAGGGATAAAGAATTTGTTAAGCTTTTGTAATAAGCATTTGGGATTTTAGGTAAAGCCCCAAGGCAGAGAAAAAAATTGGTGTAAGTAGCGTCATATTATAAAGAGCAGCTACTAAACATGTGGCCGTAGGGCTGAAAGGGTGACAAAATGCAGATGATGGCGTGGACATTTGATGAGTGAATATTTACAAAACTTTTAGAGCACTGCCTTGCATGTGGTGCTTAAAAGGCAATAGTTATTGTATTGTTTTGGGACTTCATGGGCTATTAGTGGAGAAGTCCCTCTTGGCCTCCCTGTAGAAGATATTGAGACGCTCTTGGCCAATCGGAAGCAAGGATGCTGCACAGGCCCTAATGACATGAAGTCCAAGATTGCAGAGTGTCCTCACAGGGCCTGGCTCATGCCTGCTCTGGTAGTAATCACTATGTCCCCTCCCACGTGTGAGGCTGAGTGATGGTCGTGGATCGCCTAACGAGCCTAGTGGGGAGTAGCGGTTGGTGGTAGTTTGGGGGTAGCTGACTGGTGAGGAAACAAGCCAAGGGCTGCAACTAGAGGTGAGCTTAAAAGCCAATGGAAGTGATAAACTTTGACAGTAAAACTGACCTCATCTCTTGGCAGCAGTGAAAAAGCTCTCATCTAGTGATTTTAATATTGGAGCAAAATAAGCACGCCAGACTTTGGTATATATTTATCCCATGTTGAAACAGCAGGGGAAGAAAATCAGATATCATCTTCACATTTTTCTACTCTGATTTTTCAGTTTCAATTGCACTTGAGAAGTCTGACCCAATCTTTCACTCCCGAGTCGCCCTCACTGAGCCTCTCTAGGTGGGATGATTGGGGAACAAAGTTTTGGTTGAGATTTATTGGAGAGGAGTAAGCCCGGCTCCGTAACAGATCAGGCTCTGAAAGGGAAAAGCAAATGCAGCAGAAGGACTCCACAGGAATTCAGTCCTGGAGGGAAGGAGGGTAGCAGGATTCAGCGGGAGGTTGAGAACTGGGCCCAGGAATCTCTCTCTTTTCTTTCCTCCTCTTTTAAATATCCAACTGTATGTTCCTACGGCTTTCAGTATTGTCTTCTACCCATACGTCTTCTCCCCGTACTCTGGTCCTAAAGGCAATTCCTGCTCCAATTGATGTTGGCCCAATTGACTTGAGGAATTGAAAATGAATTATAAACATAAAAGATTCCCACCAACCTAAGAAATAAAAATCAAAACAATAAGATAACCTGAAAGTATCTTAAACAGATGAAAGATATCTTCAGAATGTTCTCTAAATGAGGACAAACTTGCTAAAATCAATATTGTATTGTAGCATTGACTCTCTGGGTGAGGCTAGAGGCATAAAGGATTTAGATTTTAGATTTTTTAATAAACAGAAGGCATAACATGGCACCAATAAAGATGATATTTTGGCACTTAAAGAGAGCATAAATACAGATGAGTAAGAACGAGGCTGGAATTGTTTCTACCACTGGCTCATGGATAGCCTTTAAATAAATGGTGATATTCCTTCTGTGTATTCTCTGTCTTGTTTTTTGACCCCTGTATCAGCTTTTTCTTGCAACGTGATAAACCAGCTCAAGCCACTGTTGCTTAAAATGTCAACAAGTCTTTACTTGTGTTGCCTGGGCAATTTTTTGCTGTCCTCACTTAGCTTCAGTTGGTTGCAGGACTGGGTTCAGTGGATGGTTGCAAGGGCTGGGGCTCTTCACATGTCATTGCACCCATGGTGTCGTCACCACATGGTGGTCTCAGGTTCCAAGCCAGCAAGGGCAGAAGCTTCAAGGTCTCCCTAGACAGAATTCCTTGGAATTCACACCACATCACGCCCACCATATTCCATTAATCAAAGCCACTCCAAACGCTGGCCCAGATTCAGAGGAAGGGGAAAGAGATTCTAACTCTTGATGAGAAGAGTCACAAAGCCACATTGCAGACTCACATGTCTAAGGAAAGAAAGATTTTGTGGTCGTCTTTCCAAATAGTTGACCACAGCCCCCAAACCATTACTGAGGAGTAGGAAGGGGACTTGAAAATAAGGAGATGGGTAGAGAGAAGTTTCTTTCTAAGCAACCATTTTGCCTCTGTTTGTCCTGAAAACCTGAAACTTTAGACCTTTAGCTTCAGAGGGTCATCCACATCTGATAATGCTGATTGTAATTTTTATATTGATGTGTAAGCAGTAGAACTGTAGTATCCATCTGTACCCAGGAAGGAGAAGAATTTCTTCCAAGTGTGTGCTGGTAACTTATATTTTATAAGAATGATGCAGTGGCCGAGTTAGTGCAGGAGAAGGAGAAGAGCTAAAGGCAGAGCTTTTGAAACTGGATCACTCATCGTAGGCATCGGAATCGCTTGGGGTGCTTGTTGAACATTGAGAACCTTGCATCCTCCTAAATCAGAATCATAAATGACCCACCAGCCTACGAGTCCTGAAGTAGATGGGAATTTGAGGACGTGTGCATCATGACATATTTCTTAAGTGTAACATTAAAAGGATTTTTAATTGAACACCCTACAGGTTAGGCAGAATTTGGAAAACACTGAGCATCACAAAGGTGCTTATAAACTTGCCCGTTAGTGAATTTTGTTAGATTGTAAGTTCTTTGAAGGAAAACCAAAAACATGGCATCTTCTAAACTCAACAACATTACAAAAAGCCAAAAACTAGACATTGAATTAAATTGTATTTCGATTCGGTAACTTTGAAAAGCAGAAATATCAGGTAGGGCACCTGCTATTTATACAGTAGATTTGTATTCTGGTCCTAAAGGCAATTCCTATAATCAATTAGTATTGTATGAAGAAGTAAAAATTCCATCAACTTCTAGCCCTAAGATTAATTGTATGTGTGGTTTAGCCAATTTTATAGCATTTCCTTGGGAAGCTTACCTATAAGAATTTCTATCTTAGGGGGTTACTGTAAATATTAAATAAGGTAGGATATGGAAAAAAGTTTAAAAAATAGCTTTTCTTAAAATACACTTTATAATAAAATCTGTATCAAAGTATCAATCACTTGTTTATTTTTTGCTCAGAAGCATTTAGTTAAGTGGGTGCTTATTTAAAATCTGTAAATCTTTTCTCTCTATTTAGACTCTTAATAACTATCCATTTAATGAGAGAATGATGTGATGTCGGACCCATTTCCTGCAAAATATGCAGCTGTTTTCATGGCACTCTGAGCCTTATTAAAGTGATATTTTGAGAATTATTTCACATTGCTATTCAATTACTATATGGTTTTAGAAAATACACTTTCACCTCATCAGGATGTTGCTGATTTATTTTATCAGGACAATAGCAAAACTAAAAAAAAATTACCCACCATCATTGGATTTAGTAACAAATTGATAATCTTATAGTTGCTCTTTTAATAGTGTATATAGATTCTCACCCTCCCTTAAAATTTCAGTTCTTAAAATACCCCTGTTTATCTTGCCTTTTGTTTTTTATGGGTGTTTGTTTGTTGGCTTTTCTCCCTTAATTCTGCTATATTTTCCGCAGGCCAAGACTAAAGAGGGTCCAATGTTATGCCTTCTGTCTGATGAGGAATACAGTTGGTCTGTCTGGACTTGACACTTTCCTACCCATACACAACCCCCAGGTGGACGCTGGGAGAGGAAAGGAAAGATAAAGAGTCACAGGTAGAAAGAGGGCAGAGCTACAACTTCCCCATGGCTCCCACTGGTTCCCTGGATGATTGAAGGGCACTGCTTTCTGGCCTCATCTGTCTGGAGGGGGAAGGGAGGAAGCTCTCAGGCAATGGCCATTCTTCCCTCTTCCTGGGGAATCACCTCAGGGGATACACCCCCCATCATGGGACCTACCCACGGCCCCATCACTGCTGCTCTATGGATCAAAACGGAAGTGTCAGAGGCCTTGGAGCAGGTTTCCTAGCTCTGACCTGTGCAAGATTGAGAGAAAAAGAAGGAAATTAACCAGGCATTGATGTTCTGCTATTGAATAGATAGTCTGCTAAGGGGTTTGCATATTTTGGCCACAGCCTTGTGAAGTGGCTATTCTTACTTTTTCATTGGTAAAGAGATAATCTAAGCTCAGAGTTTAATCAGCGTGGTTAAATCACACAGCTAGTAAGAAATAGAGCTATAATTAAACTAAATATAAGGACTGGAATCGTGGAGTGCCTGGGTGGCTCAATCGGTGAGTCAACCCACCGACTCTTGGTTTTGGCTCAGGTCACCATCTCATGGAGGGTGGGATTGAGCCCCACATCAGGCTTCATGGTCAGCAGGGAGTCTGCTTGAAGATTCTCTCCCTCTGCCCCTATCCCATTTGTGCTCTTTCTTTCATATATATATATATATTTTTTTTTAACTTAAAATAACTCCCAAAATTCTGATAGTCATACACACTCTGCAAAATGATCCAAGTAAGTAGCTTTTAGAATTGTGCATATAGTAAATGTTAATAGGCCCTGGCCAACGGCCAGGCTGCCCCTTCAATGAGTAAAGTTCTCATATACCAAAAACAAAGCAGACAAAACAAAACCCATAACTTTCAAGGCGCACGGTCTTTGGGTTATTGACCCTGTTTTCCATTTCAGGAACTGTCATGATACTAAGTCCAAACAATGTTTTTGTTTTACACTTAGCCAAGGATTATCAAGCATTTTTTTTGGACTACAACCAGTGAATATTACACAGTATGTTACCTCATTATTCCCCCAACCCATGCCTGCCCCAAAGGGAATTTTACACCATTCATTGTATTGCTAGGAATAAATTCAATTTCAAAACCTGTGCCAGCATAGATACTTCTTTTGTTTTTAGGTGCCTGATTCCCATGCAGTCCTATAGTTAGCAATGTGTACTTAATGATTAATACAAAGCTTTTCCATTTATGAAAAGGAGGAAAAAATCTCATCTTCCATGTATTTAAGGTCTACACAAAGAAAACTATGCAGTGCATAGTGTTACATAATTTAGATAGAATACGTTTAGGGCTGACCCTTGGGGAAATTGGGAAGGGGTGAAACTCACCTTTCAACATTCTTAGCCTCCCACCTTCCAAATTCCTTGTAGCATCCTATGCCAGATATCATTATTTTTAATGACTGGCCCCTTGAGGCAGCCAAATGAATGAATCTCTACTTGTGAAATGCATCAAATAAAAGGAGATATTTGGGAAACGGTTAATTTGCTCTGAAATCACAGCAGGGAGGCAAGGATTTGTGAGAAAGGGTTATCCCTCAGCATTTGCCTCCCACTATCCCAGAGGTGAGATCCCACGTTTAAGCAGACAAGCAGATAACCAAGGAGAAGAAACACCGAAACAATTCTTCGGAAAATGGAACCCGGCCAAGGGGGCATTTGTTGATTCACTTCTAGCGGAGCTAGAGACAGAGGCCCCTCCCGTGTCCGTTCTGTTGGCCAAGGCACCCAGGGTTTTCTCTTTACAGTTGCTGTCAAAAATGCATGAGAAGAAACTCCGCTCTTCTCCAAAAAATTTTCTTCTTATGGAGGTAAGAACGGAAATCTTAGTTCAAGGTCTTCTATTAATATTCCGGAATAAGTAGGTAGAGTTGTGAAAGGTTCTATAAACCTTTAAATTGCTATTAGCTAATCAGAATCATTGTTCAGTGATCATTATCTGTCATTAAATGACCACTGAATCAGAATGTTCATACTGCTTTTCAATTAAAATGTAGAATAGCCAGGACGGGCTCAATAGCACACAGAGCAGCAGCCATGGGACCCAGTGAGGCTGCCATTACCCAGAGGTAATTGACCACTTAAGAACTTAAGTTAACTTCTTGATGCAGCTGGCTATTTCTGCCAATGTCATTTCTAAAGGCTTTTCCTACAGAAAGAGCACTCGTATAAACAATATGCCTTGTAATGGGGTGTTCAAGATAAAAACTGCTCACAATTTTTAAAATTCCATCCAAGTATGATGCCCTGTCGGTTGTTAGGGATTCACGCAATAGCCTACAGAAGAAAGAGATGAAGAAATGTGACGGCAGGATAGAGGCCACGTAGGTAGCTCAGGTTATGATCAGGAAAGGATTTCGCTTTGAGCTAAAGTGTATTTACACACGCACTCACCCAGAGACACACACTACTATGTGTGTGATCTATGAAACATCAAAGCAACTGATGGCTAAATGAAAAATTCAGTCCGTCAGTCAACTCAAACACGACAGTAGACGACGTTTGGCTATTTCTTTTTCTCTCACATGATTAACAATTTCCATGAAAAGCAGAGAGATCCTAAAGACAAGATAGGACGGGCTAGTTATGGAAGAGTTAAGTTTTCCATAAGAAAGAGAAACACAGTTAAATACTACATCACAAATTACCATTTTTATGTCACTACCCCACGATGACTTTAGCACTAAGCCTGCTACATCTTCACACTCTCATTAGGATATAATGCATATTCATGGTCCTGATTATATAGCCACTTTCTTGACTTGTTTTAATTGTGCATAAAGACACTGTGACAGGAGACCTGACCTTTTCAAGATCATTTTCTCTCCATTGCTTTTCACAAAGCTATTAACTTGTCTCCTTCCCAAAGATTGCAATAATTTATTTCCCATTAATAAAAAATTCCTGGTGCCATGCAAATTAAAATTTATTCAGCAAATAGAATTCTTTGGATTATTTTCTAATGGCTTTAAATACTTCCAGCTTAGAAAGAAAAATAATATTAATGGGTACAGGCTGAGTGGATAATTGCATACATCGGAGAAAAACGAATATACAGCCAATGCTGTAGCTTACCTCACATCAATTACCTAGAAGAGTTGCTTTACTTCTTTTTTCAAAAAATATATTAAATAATTTATTTCAGGGGGTATCATTATGGTCTTGAAATGATCCCTATTACATGAAAAGCTCAGCAACTTACACGTATAAACAACACATGTTGGTATAAGAAAACCAGACCAAGTTAAAAAAAAATAAAAAAGAAGTGTGTAGGTGTAAATGACATTATTTAAGGGGGTCACTTAGCTGAAGTGGCAGTGAATTACAATATAACATGAGCAAGGAATAAATGAAATGCAAGGAATTAGATTCCTTTTCTTACTAAATGGCACCTGTCTTGCTCTTTGTAATTGGTACTCTGTGAGAGAACCAAATTTCCAGAGGATGTTGCCTTTGAACTTCATTATTCTGACAGAAGTTAAGAATATCTTCTTCGTGCTACGTACTTTTCCCCTGTTCTTTGCATTTTAGGTTAATTGATGAAAATCGGGTGTTAAAATGTTTATATACAAAATGTTTTAGACCTAAAGTTCTGTGGGTAGCACATAATAATTACTGTCAACCTATTTGCTCCATATAAAAATAATACCAGTGCCTAAAGGTTGACATTTTAACTTTGGGCCATCATAAACATAACTCTTTCTGGTTCTTGACATAGTAATTGCATTGGACAGGAGGGATTAGAACACCCAGGAGAACTTTGTGGGTTTGAAATTTTCCAATGGAAACAAAGCTCTTTGAGTGTTTTCTTCATAGTCTAGGAAATTAGAAAAGGAAGGAGTGGGTGGGCAATCTAGTTAACCTGCCAAATGGGGCAATTTTTCCCCTTAAATAGAAGACTTCATTGTCTGTTCCAATCTAATTTTAAAGATTTCTTTTCCTGTCCTCTCTATAATCCAAAAGGGAAAAAAAAAAGATCAGAGAAAAGAACTACTATTTTGATGCTATTTGGTAGATAATGAGATTTTTATACCGATTATTTCACTGGACCCTCAGATGATTTTTTGAGCCCGGTAAGGTCATTTTTCACACCTTGCTTCACAGGAAAGGAAACTGAAGGCCCATAGAAATGAAACTATGTGCCCAGAGTTACAGGCTAATAAATTAAGAAGCCAGGACTGAACCTAAGATTCTGTGGCTCTTCCTAAGCGCCTACCAAATTAACTCAAATAAGCTAGACTTAACCTCTGTAGTGATGGTTGTCAAGTGGGGGCAATATTGCCCTCCAGGAAACATTAACAATGTTTGGAAATGTTTTTGGTTGTCACAACTTGTATATGTGTGTTAGAGGCTGCTGTTGGCAGCTAGTGGGTAAAAGCCAAGGTAAACACCTCACATTGCCCAGAACAGTCTTCCAAAAGTCAGAATTATTTGGTTCAAAATGTAATGGTACCCTTGCTAAGGCATTCTGTTCTATAAACATGCGATAAAAAAAAAAAAAAAGAAGTAAACAACTTTATAGATACTTGCATTTTTAGTTTGAAAGCATTGGGTTATCTCTCTACAACAACGGAAAGAAAAGTAGGAGAGAGCCAAAAGCAAACAAAGCCAGAAAATAAGGCAAAAACAGTCCTTAGGTGAAGACAAAAATTAAAATAATTCTATAATTATTAAACGATTCATCATTGAATGACATAAATATTAAATGTTTAATCACTTAATTCAATAATTATTAAATGATTAATCACTTAATTAATTAAAATAAAATAGTAAAGGGAGAATGTTTAGATTAAGGACGCAGGAAGGTCCTAGAGCACACAGCAGATGAGAAAGCTCTAAAATGCATCCGGAAATAAACACCAAAGATGATGCGGATCACTGGATGGCGAGGAAAGGACACTGTCATAAAAATACAAATAGTTGACACCTGCCATGAGACACCCAGTAACTGTGTTAGGCGAGCCAGTCAGAGAAATGCTCAGAAGGAGAGCAGAGAGACTCTAGAAAATACTCCTCAATGCAGGACACAGAATCAGCATTTCTAGTGTGAAAAGCTTGACGATGAGTGAAAAAGAGAGCAGTTCCCTGGACTACCAATAACGGTAAGGCTGGAAAATCAAAAGAGGAGTTTAAATAGGAGTTTAAACTCAGCACAGAGCACTCTTTCTCTGGGAATTCATCTTCCTTGTTCTGAAACCTTTAGCTGCTATGTATTGTAATCAACGTAGTAGGAGGAGTATATTTTACCCTGTTCAGTCATTTTAATAAAACGAAGCATTACAGAATATTCCGGTGTTTTGTGAAATTTAAGGCAGTCCTGGGATTTCCAGCCTTACTAGGAAATTAAAATTAACAAGGCTCAATAAAATTATGATGTGTGTGTGTGTGTGTGTGTGTGTGTGTGTGTGTGTGTTTTAAACAAGGCAGAGCAGCTTCGTCGAAAAAAGATTCTCAACAACGGGTAGCTCTTTTGGGTTTCTGGACCCAATTGCAACATGTGGGGTGGGCACCTCCCCAAACTATCAGCAATTCTTCATCACCTGCAGGAAGATACAGCATCACGACACTCCCTGAACACAGCACCAGATTCCACAGGTTGAGGGCTCAGCCTTACGAGACCGGCCTCCACCAGCCCCAGTTCGGCTGCCAATGGCAAGCCCGGGCTGCTACTTTTCCTTCTGACCAACCGGGTATAAATCGGAGGTTCCAACCACCCTCTCCAACTCAGGATGCCAATCTCAAGACTGTACTGCTGACCCCCTTGGTATAAATCAGCACAACCACAACCTGCTCCTCGGGTTTGATTAATTTGCTAGAGCAGCTCACAGAACTCAGAGAAACATCTTACTTACTGGATCACTGATTTATTAAAAAAGAATATAACCCGGGAACAGCCAGATGGAAGAGACGCATAGGGCAGTTCACAGAGCTTCCATGCCCCGTCCGGGGCACCATTCTCCCAGTAGCTGCATGTGTTCACCAACCCAGAAGCAATCTGAACCCCGTCCTTTTTGGAGTTTTATGGAGAATTTATTCAATAGGTACAATTGATTAAATCATTGGCCTCTGGTGACTGAACGCAATCTCCAGCTCCTCCCCCTTCCCAGGAAGTCAGGAGACTGGACTGGAGGCTCCAACCCCTTTAATCACAAGGTTGGCCATCCTGGCAGCCAGTCCTCTGCTCTTCGGTGCTTTCCAAATCTCACTTCATTAACACAACACTACGCACCTTTATTGCTCTCATCACAAGGGTTTCAGGGGCTCTGTGCCAGGCGAGGGGACAAAGACCAAATATATAGTTCTTGTAAATCATAATATCACGGCAACCTCAGCTAAACCTTAGTTGCCTCTTAGCAATCTTGTTGAAAACTATGAGAAAAAGTTGATGAAAGATGAATAGTTTAGGAGTCAGACAACCTGAGAAGAGGATTTGAAGTCTATCTCTCCAGCTCTTACTGGCTTACCTATGGCAAAGATTCCCAAACTTTGCAAACATCAGTTTCCTATTTGGCAGACGAGGAACAATAACAACTATCTCTCGGGTGGTATTAAAAATACTTCACGACTAGCAAACCATGGATCCGGATCAAAAAGAATGGGTGCACTGACCAATGAGAATGGACACGAGCTATAAACAACCAATATGACCACAGGGGTCACTGATGGTCATCCCTGCCTTGCACACAGAGTTCTGTAGAGAATTACATAATTTTGTTTATTTAGTTATTCATCTATTTATTACACGTGTACCGGGATCTAGATGCCCGCCATATTGGGTCCTGGGGATATAGAAGTGATCAAACACAATTTCATGTCTTTGAAAGACTTAAAGTCTAATGAGACCAATAAGATTAATATAATTGCATATGTGTTGGGTATTATTAATATTGAGCTTTATTCAGTTATAGGTCTTTTGAGGTTCTACCCACTTGCAAGTCTCCAGCCTTAACTTTTTCTGGGTGTCTAGTCCTGGGCTTTCAGCTGCCTGTTGGACATCTGTGGCTGGATGCAGGTATCTCAAACAACACAACCATCCCAAACCAAATTTGCCACTGTCTGTGCCAAACAATTTTTTCTACCTCATGCCTCAGGATGATCCTATTATTTGCCTCTGTTGCCAGGCCTCAAATTGTGAGGTCATTACTGAGAATTTGCTATATCATTCAGGGCCCCTGTATCATTCTCAGCCAATCCTGTGGACACATCTGATCTGATTCCCTCCATGCCTTTCCCAGGCTCATACTAATCCAAAATATGTTACCTCCTACCTGGCTTCCTTGCTAGGCCCTCTGCTTTTGCTTCTATGACATATACTCCTAATTCCTAACTTTTTTTTCTATCACCAATGACTAAATTCTGTTTGTTCTTTAAGACCTGTCATATCACTGTGTGCTGTTTTCTATGGATTACTGCTTTCTGAAATGAACTTGTTCATGTATTTTCTTACATGGTCAGGTCTTCTCATCCTCTTTCCCCTCCTGAGCTACCTATTAGCTACATGACTGCAAAAACTGAGCTCATCATAGACATTCGGTAACTATGTGTTGAACAAAAGGAAAGCCCCGCTCTGGGTTCTCACAGGTTAGTGTCTCTTAGCATCTTGCCAATTGTTGCTTTTAGGATCAAGAACCACACCCAAAGTCAATGGCACAAATAGTTCTCCCTATAACTAAAAAATATGTTGTGTCACTAGTTTTTTTTTTTCTACCTGTACCTACCCATTGCTGCTGAACCAAAACTCTGTGACTTTAAAAATTGTTTAGCTTCGACAGTAAAAAGAAACCTTAGCTTTAGTCCATTAGAACAACCTGCCCAAACCTCATTTTCTCCTGCACCTAGATGAAAGTAAATTAAAGAATGTAGATTAAAACAAAAGTGCGTAAACCCTGCTGTTTCTCATTTGCTGTGTTAATCAAGGCTGCAGGAAGAACTTTCTGCCTCCATTAGCCTATGTTTTCATTTTCTGTTTCTCCCTCCTTTCTCTCTGTTCTTGTATTCTCTGCCACCCATCTGAGCCTTTGATACCTTTCCAGAATAAAAATGGATCTTATTCAAACATAAACTATTCAAAACACTTGTGTTAATTGTACAGTAACAGAGAATCATTGTACGTCACAGAGTAAACTGTTTTCTTTTTATTAACTTCTTTTCCCCTGAATGAAAAAAAAACTGTTAATTTTTTAGGAAATCTGAAGACTTACAAAGAAGGGACCATTTCAGACGGTACATCAGAAGGGCCAGATTCCTGGTGCTGACAGTGAACATTTGGGCAGTACTTTGATGATTGATTTCCAAATAAATTGAACATGAATTGATGCTATGAAGTTCAGAGGAAAGGGAACCCTGACCTGTATTACCCGGAAGGAGACACCTCTGGCCTCACCAATCTTAATTTACCTACATTCTAATCACATTTCAAAAAAAGTTCCCTACTTAGCTCCCTTTTTTTTTTCCTTTTTTTTTTTTTCAGCTCCCTTTCTTACTCTTCATTTTCTCATAGCTTTTGACTCATTGCATAATTTTATATTAGTGTTAAACAAAATCCTCCTTATCACAGAAACTGAGATGCAAGATGCCACAGTGACTTAGTGCATCTGTTTGGGAAATTTATTTCATCAAAGGCAGAGCTACCATGGGTCATTTTTGTTGAAAGTGATTTCGCAATCATTATTCAGGAGATAGTCATGGAATATTTTTTTTTCCAGCAGGCTCTTATGGTGCCCTAATTTATGTGGCCATTTAAATGTATTGATTATTGCCTAGTGGCACTGGAGATATGCATCCTGAAATCAGGACTGAGTTATGGATTAGTTAGCTGAAAATTTATGCTGTGGATGCATATCTGCTTAATTAAATAGAAGTCATATCCTCTTAAGTGAGACACTCTTTAAAGCTGTGCCTATCAAAACAAGAATAAAAAAACAAAGATATCCCCTTATGTAGAGGAAAGGCATCTTACTATAAGAAAACTGTAGCTGTTGGTCAGCCTCAAGCACAGAAACCCCATGTCATCTGATGCACCCAGCTGAGTCATTACTGTTGGAGTTCCACTCTTACCTCTGCTGGGAATTGCCTTAGCACTTCCTGATGTACCTGAATAATGAGGTTGTTGCACCTGTGAAATAATCATCACACAACCCACAACCACCCATGGGATGCTCGGCACAGCAGATGTTCCAACTCATCATCTACTGGTGGGCTGTCTTCCTCCTCAGACCTTGTCCCACTTCTCTCCAGCGTGGAGCATGTTATTTAACCAAATGAAGACTAAACTCAGCAAACAGCATGAAATTCAGCTGCACTGTCTTCAAACCAACACTGTGTTCAACTGTCCCCATCTCCAGTGTTCTGTTTGAAATATGGAATGAGTATAGGACAGTCACAGTTATCGGCACCCAAACCGCTCTACCAAAGAGAAAGTGTGTCAAATCGTATTATTTGTAAAGAGAATCAACAAATAATGAAATCATTTTGTTCTCTTACCCTGAGAAAATGGCAATTTAGTTCAAGACTAAAATTTAGAGTGATCTAAACATTTCCATTCAGTTCTCATGAAAACTTTCTACACACAAATGGGATGTTTTTGAACTCCAGGACATGAAAAGCTCCATTGTTAGCTTAATTTTCACATGCACATACATGGAAAATAGTGATGTTTTATGTTCACAGTGATGGCTTTAGTGCTTTTACAGTAACTGCAATAAATGCGTGCGGTAGAAACTGTTTGAATGTTAACCCATTCTGAATTTCTGAAAATTAATTCGTAATAATACATCAATGGTTGACGTTCTGAGGATCCTTCCTTGTCCATTATAACCTTCTAGTTGGGGGATTAGAAAGTTGAAAACTACATTTCTTATGCTGCCTCACCACCATGGTTCCAGTTGCAAATCAGTTTCTACCCTTTATATTCAATAAGACATGTGAAAGGTAGACTTGAGGGGATGGCCACCTTCTGATATCTCTAGGCCAGTGGTTCTCTGAGTTTGGTCCCTGGACCACCAGCAGTACTAGGGCTAGGGACTTAGTAGATATACAAATTCCTGAGCCCACTTTCAACCTACTGAATCAGAAATTGTTGAGGTGGGTTTAGCAAACGGTGTTTTAATATGCCATCCATTGGATTCTGAAGCATATTCAAATTTGAAATTCACTACTAGGCTTCTGGCTACTGATTAACAAGATGGTGGATACCAGAGGCTTCCTTGCACAGCACTTCATTCCCCAACTTCCTGACTGTGGAGATGTGGTGGCGGCAGTGACATCTTGATTTTGATCTTCTTTACTTCCTAATGGAAAATATGGGTGTCCATTATCTGGTTTCGATCCATTATCTGGATGTGAGAGATGGTTATGCCCCTTGCACTGATGTCCTGTGTTTAGCACAGCTCTAGAGGCAGCCTCCAGAATAGGAGTTGCTTTAGTAGATCACCTGTATTGTTTTGGAAGTCATTTGGGGAAGACTTGCTCCTTCTGTCTTTCCTGTAATCTCATGAGCATCTGCCTACACTAAACTTTCTGCTTCAAATATCTAGAACAGGGCCTGTTTCTTACACAAAACCATGTCTGAGACATTGTTTCAGGCAGTTTTGAAACATGGCCCCAAATTCTTTGAACCGCTTCTCATCAAGAGGCGGGATGTCTGTGCCTTTGAAGCCCTTGAATTTGGGCTCCAGGACTGCTTGACCAGTTACATACAGTAGAAGTGATACAGTGCTCAGGTTTTAAGAAATTAGCAACTTCTACTTCCTGTCTCCAGGGACATTCGCTCTTGTGACCCAGACACTAGTCTGTGAGGAAGCCAAACAATAGCCAGAAACCAACTTACCAACCATATAAGGGAGACATTTTGGATGTGGCTTCTTCAGGCCCAGGCAAGCTGCCCCAACTGATGGCACAAATGACAGAAATTAATCTTCCCTGCGGAGCTCTGCCCAAAGAGAAGATTCATGAGCTAAAAATCAATAAATCAATAAATCAATAAATCAAATCAATAAAATCAATTAAATAATATTAAAAAAAGTTATTCAGTTGATAGCAAATGTCATTTTTCCTAAAAGTCTGATGTTCTTTGATTTGTTTATTATAACTAATTACAGGGTTTAAAAAAATATTGTATTTATTTATTCCTGAGAGACACAGAGAGAGGCAGAGACATAGGCAGAGGGAGAAGCAGGCTCCCTGTGGGGAGCTCAGTGTGGGACTGGATCTCAGAACCCCGGGATCAAGCCCTGAGACAAAGGGAGATGCTCAACCGCTGAGCCACCCAGGTGCCCCTAATTACAGGGTATTGTAATGGACATTACACTTACATAAGGTGAAACTAACTGAATGTGAACATTTTGTTCTTCTTCTTCAGATAAAGATCTCAGAAGACCCTGTGGTTGCTTTTAGCCACTGGGTTTTGCCGTGATCAGTTATGCAGCAATAGATATCTGGAAGAGTCCCTAAGCCAGAATATTTGTAGAATCAGAACAAAGATTTCAAATCTAGGCCAAAGTGATGTCACAGTTAGAGTTTCCCTAAAGCAGATCCAGATGTGAGGTGGTTGGGGTACGATGATAAGAACTAGACAGTAGGGAATTTTGAAGACGTGAGGCCCTCCTGTCAATTTCACATCCTATCACAGAACTGGTTTCAGTATTTTCCCCGTTTAAGTTTGATGATGTAAAAATATCATGTTTTCTGCCATGGAGACTCTTACATAAAAGAAAGAACTTATATATACACATATGTACGTTTTTAATCTTTCAGCTTTATATTTAAGTGTGAATTTATAGAACAAAGCACTGGAATTAGGGGCAATACAAGGCAAATCAAGGGATGTCAACTTTTTTACCAGCAAGAGGTCATTTGCTGTAACCTGAGCTACTTCTCAGCTGATCAGTCTTACAATGTCACATTTCCCCATGCAGGACCTGATTGTCCTACTAGATTTTTCTTTATAGATAAACATCTCACATATTTTTAAGTAAGAATGATTATTCTCTTTTCCAGATGAAGAAGTGGAAGCACAGTGGTGAGATAACTCTTACAACATCATATAGTCAATTGGGGAATGAAATGATTAGGTCCCTGGCCCTGGTCTCTCCATATCCTAAGCAATATTCAATCATACAGAAAACAGTGAGGTAGAGACTTGACCATTCTTACTGAAACTATAGATTTTCCTAGGGTGATTGGGCAAAGGAGATGATTCAAGATTATAATATTAAAACAAATTATTTATATTTATAAAGCATTATCATTTTAAATAATTCACACATATTTTATTTGGTCTTCACAAAAACTTTATGGGATAGGTAGGGCAGGGATTGAGTTTCATGTAACTTTTTTTTTTTTTGTAGTTTAGAATAATAAGACTCAGAATGTATATGTGATTTGTCCAAATCAATGTTTGACCTGTGTCATCTATTTTGATTATGAACATGGAGCAAATTTCCTGGATAATTTCTAATTTTCCACCATCAAGGCATAACAAATAGGTCATTTTAGAATGCTTTGTTAACAATTCACTGCTTTATATTTTAATGACTTTTTCCTTTGAAATTCTTTACTTAATTCACTGAAGTCAAGGATTAAGTATAATAGTAATTTGGAACTCTTAATTTCTAAAAGTTTTTTTTTTAAATCCAAGAACCTTAGAACTTTAAAATTTGGAAAACAGCTTTAAGAAAATATTTGAAAATGCTCCTTTTTACAAATGAAGAAATGAGAACGAAGTGATGTTTCAGCAGTCATGGCTAGTCTATGCAGAGTTGGATCTAGGTCCCACACTTTCTGTTTCCCTCAAAGACAGCTACCCTCACATGCTGTGATCTTCAGTGCTGTGTGCCGCGGCACCTGCTGCAATGTGGGGTCTGGGATGTTTGCTGGATAAATATGCACCATCAGAACTGACTTGGCTTCTATCATAAGCCACTTGAAGGCAAGAATTATGTTTTATTTACTTTATATTTCCTACCCTTCCTAGGACAGATTTTAAGTTCGAATCAAATACCCAAGAAGATGGGTGGGATTTGGTTTGGCAATGAGGATGACGGCATCAGACGGATGGTAGACAATAGTAAACCATTTTTTTCTCTTCCTTCCCTCAAGAAATTTGCATTTTAATGTACGCCGTCTCCACAAGCACTTGTAGTTGCCACAGAATAGTAACAATGAACATTTGTGTGTCTCCTTCCAAAATGCTCTTGCAAACATGCTTTTATTTGATTGTGTTGTAGCCACGTGAAGGTTTATATGTGAAGGGAGCGCATTTGGGAGAGGTCAATGGGTTTGTTCAAAGCCTTACAGGGTACACACGTAGAGCAGGGGATTGGAAGTTGGGCTTCCCACTCCAGAAGTCATGCTCTTTTCAGGTCCTATCTTGAACCAAGGGACCACCTAGGAGATCAGCCAGTTAGGAGGATGGCTAAAAAAAATCAAGAAGTCACATTTGAAAGACAGTTTTATCAAACATATTCTGTAACCTTCGGCAATCTTTGATGTTCCTAATTCGTTCACGGAAAAACATCTCTTCAGACAATCCCAGGAGGACCAAAAACAAGTGTGGAACAAATAGATACTTTCCCCCTTTGTATGTGGCAAATACCACCCTTTGTTTCTAAACACTTCAGTGCAAGATGGGAAACCCTAAATCTCCCGAAGGGCCTTGACATTTCAAACTATTCTCGAACACAGGTACCCGATTCAATTCGAAATAGGAAATGATATCGTATGTGGCCATTCGATTCTAGCCAGATACTTTTTTTTTTTTTAACAAAATAAAAATGTGAGAATACTAGTTCATGGTTTGTGTTGCAAGAATATTGCTTTCATTTCTTCCAGAGGATAAATAGGTGCACATCCGTGTTCCATCTACTCCGCTGTTATCACTTGATTTGCGGTATGTAATAAAACCCAAGGAGACATCTCTTTTGTTCACAGTGTGACTCTGCGAAAGAGAGAACGTATCTGTTGGCCACTCTGATATTCCAATGGAGAAGGGCTGTCATTAAAATCTTGCATACTATCAAGTAGGAAAGCAGACTTATATTGCAATTACTTTCCTATTAGCTGCTGCCCATTGCTCCTGACAGGTATAAATTAGATCTCGCTAGGTTGCCTACAGATTAATGAGTTCCAGAATTGGCATTCAATTGTTTGGGAGTGAAAGGCAGAAAAGGGAGGTAGATGCCAAATCTTTATACACCTGTGATTAGAGGATATTTTCTTTCATTTCATATTTTTCTTCCTTCCTCGGCATCGCTTGGGTGATAACTGACACTTCTAGCAGAGGATTCCTTTCCGCGCAGCAGAAACTTGCAGCTGAGGCGAGGCCAGAATTAATAATTTGCGTGAGCAAACACACAGCTGCTGTTTGTGGAGAGAGATTCTATTAACGAACAGTGAATTCTCATAATTAGCCGAGCGGTTTCTGCAGCTGCCCGCCTGACCCCCAGACTACACAAATTGTGGGTGGTGTTCGGCCTCGAAATCAATCTTACCTAATTACTATAAGCATGTTCCTCCAGTCCTAATGACTGCAAAAAATTAGACATTTCTTACTCATTCAAATGCTCTTCTTATTAGATTTTCCTTTGTACCTAAATTTATATTTGTCTATTAGCATTTCTAAGAGTGTACAGGTGTAGTTACAAATCAGACGCAGAGAAGTATAATTCGCGTTCCTGCAAGCTTGCACCCAAAACCGTCAGCTCTACAAACAGAAGCAAGGGCTGCACTCCCCTGAAACCCGCATTTCCCCAGCAGCATGTAGACACCGCTCGGTGGGTTGCTTGAAGAGCTGCTTCTCTTCTGTGCCTCGGCCCCCTTGCATTCATCTGCCACTGCTCTCTGGCCCCCCACCCCGCCCAACTTCCCAAAACTCTATTCAATTAAAATACAAGAAATTGTGCACACCACCTAAGCCCTGATCTCAGGGGAACCGGCCTTCTATTTGCCATTCTGGCACCCTGAACTCAGACCAACTTATTTGACATTGAGTTGCTTGACGAGGGTGTGGCCTAGTGTCGCCTGCTCGGTCCTGCCCACCTACCCTGCAGCGATTTATGAGGCAGGTCTAGGGTTCACTGGTGCCGGGAACTCACTGCATTTTCTCTGCAGATGCAGACTTTGAACAAAGTCCGTTGTCCTCCACATGCATAGCACCGGGAGTTCCATCTGCTACTACAGTGGGGCACATGCCCACAGCCTGGGCGTGTCTCAGCTACAGCACTTTCCCCTGAACTTTCAGATGTAAAAGTGCTGTTGTGAAGTAAGGTGGTTACACCCGGGCTGCGTAGCGCAGGTTGGGCCATATCTTCAATCTACACTTGGAAAATGGGGTTTGAGTTTTTTCCTCCATGCACAATATCATCCAGGTCTGAGATGAATGAGGCTAGGGTGCTTGCTCCTGGAGCCATAACCTCTTTTTGGTCATCTACCAAATCATTCAGTATTGATTTAGTTGGTTTTTTTCCTTCCTTCCTTCCTTCCTTCCTTCCTTCCTTCCTTCCTTCCTTCCTTCCTTCCTTCCTTCCTTCCTTCCTTCCTTTTCCTCTTCCTTCCTTTCTTCCTCCCTTCATTAAGTGCCTATCTCTGCCAAATATTATGCTAGGTAAGATGTATACATTAAGGGACAGAACCAATAAAACCCCTCACCTTATGGTACTTCTACTCATGAGAGGGAGACAGACCATTATCAAGTATATAAATACATACATATACAATTACCAATGGCGAGAGACAGTGGTGTTATGTGAAGAGTATGAGTTTTAGAATCAGATTCTGTGGGTTCAGCTTGTGGGTCTAAGATTTATTTGCAGTTTGATTTTGAACAGGTTATTAACCCTTTCATTCCTTAATGTCTTCCTTTTCAACATAATAAAAATAGATATACTCTTATGGTTAAGGTGAGAATTAAATAAACTGATATCTGAAAAAAAAAAAAAAACTTGGAACCTGGTCTGGTGTATAGGAAGGACACATTCCATGTTACCTATTATTTTAATTGTCAGGCAGGAATAAAATAATTTCCTGTAAGAAGTAACAGGGGGATCTGTCATAAATTGGATGAAAAGGGAAGACCTCTTGTTGGAGCTAACATCCAGCAGAGTCTTGGAGACTGTGGAGAAGCTAACTGTGAGGAGAGCCATAGGTGTGTTCTAAGTATTGAATCCACATATGCAATGGTTCTGAGGTAGGATATGCTTAGTGTGTTCCCAGAACAAATCAAAGGCCAGAGTGGCAAGGAATCCAACACAGGTTAGATTATGAGATTTGGAGGACCAAATGCTCCAAAGAGTAAGCATGAGGAATGCTTTCAAACATCCTTTTGAGAAAACAATGTCACAAATCCATAGTTATTACAAACTCTATTAGAATCTTTGGTCTAAGGATGAAAGACCTCAGAATCCTCCAAAATGGCGCCCTGAGAGAAATGGATGTGATTTGATAAAGCAGGTAGTCAAGTTATTACTTTTTTTTTCTTTTTCATTAAGCCCTAAGTCCATTTGTCTTAATGGCAGCTACATATAAAGAAAGTTTGTGTGATAAGTCTTTACTGAAGTAAAGAGTTGAAAATCACATCAGAGGGATGCCTGGATGTGCAGTGGTTGAACATCTGCCTTCGGCTCAGGTCGTGATCCTGGGGTCCTGGGATCGAGTTTCACATCAGGCTTCCCACAGGGAGCCTGCTTCTCCCTCTGCCTATGTCTCTTCCTCTCTCTCTGTGTCTGTCATGAATAAATAAATAAAATCTTAAAAAAAAAAAGAAAATCACATCAGAACTCAAAGGGAAGGAACAGAAGGAATTTTGCAAATCAGATCTAGTAAACCCTCGGGTGTGGAAGAGAGAACATCCCCTTCTCCCAACCCAAGTCAAAGGCTAGCACTCACAGCCTGAATCTTGAGAGCAACCTTGATATAAATAGGCATAAGCGGATGTAGGAAGGTCTACCTCACTTATCTCAATTAAGGAGGACTTTAATATCTTGCATGGAAGGATCAGAAACGAAGGAGCACTGGCTTCCAATTGCTCAGTTTGGAAATGATCAGGCGCTAACAAATGCTGATGTATAATTGCTCTGCAAGGGGGAGGTCATAGTAGCATAACAACTTCATGCATCTCCCTCCTGGCCTCAGGGATTTGGGGCTCCAGGTGAGGTGATTTCCTGTGGCCTTATGAACAGAAAAAGAAAGTATATTTTTAAACAGGCTGCTGCCACCCCCCTGAAGTAATTAATTTACCATTAAATATATAGGCAGTATTATGTAATGTTTTAAAGTATATGAACACTCCAAAATCATCAATTCATATTTGGTCATAAGCCAAAACCAGCTCTTTAAAGCAGAATTTAATTAACTGCTCAGTAAACAGTGGTAAGATAAAGGAAATGAGGTCTGAGACTTCCTCTGCTGGAGGTGATCTAGGAACTAAGTGGCATCACTGCCTGGCTCCCTTCTACCAAGAGGGCTGCACATGACTGAAAGTCAAAGGCAATCGGGGCTCGGATGGGATCCTGGGACATATATTCCCATAGGAGAAGCCATTTAAAGGGTTTTTACTGCAGGCTGTTGTAGCTGGAATTTATGGCTAGGGCCTAAGTTTCCAGGGATGATTCTTAAAGTGTGATTTCTGTACTGGCATTGGAAGCACTCGAAATGCAGAGCAGTTAAGATGCAGATTTATAGGCCTACGACTCACCACGTAAACCATCTTCCAAGCAGATCAGGGAAGAAGGCTGGCCCAGGAATTCCTAGTGATTTTTGATTCTCACCACAGTTTGAGGATGCTGCTTGAGGTTAGAATACGGGGTTCATATCATTTACTCCAGAGAAATGAAGGAAACTAAACTTTAAATTTAAGAATGTGACAGAAATTTAAAATTTTTATCTTCAAGAAAATATTTCAACCTAGAATTTTTTAAAATTTACATTCTGAACTCACCTTGTGTGGGTGATTCACAGAGTAATCACGAGTCTCGATAATAATAATAAAAAAAAAATCAGCCATCTGGAACACTGACAACACCAAATGCTGGTGAGGATGTGTAGCACCAGGAACTCACACTTCTTGGTGATGGGGAATGCAAAAATGGTGCAACCACTTGGGAAGACAGTTTGGCCGTTTCCTACAGAACTAATCATACTCTTACCATATGATCCAGCTCTCACAGTGCTTGGCATTTACCCAAAGGAGTTGAAAACTTATGTCCACACACAAACCTGCACATGGATATTTAGAACAGCTTTATTCATAATTGCCAAAACTTGGAAACAACCAAGATGTCTTTCTGTAGGTGAATGAATAAATAAACCGTGGTGCATCCAGACTATGCTCAAAAGAATGAGCTATGAAACCTTGGATAAAACCAAGGAACTGCAAATGCCCATCACTAAGCGAAAGAAGTCATTCTTAAAGGCTACGTGCTGTGTGATTCCAACTATGTGACATTGTGGAAAAGGCAAAACTGGAGACAGTGAAAAGACCAGTGGTTGCCATGGGTTGTAGGGGGGCGGTGGTGTGGGGAGGAGGGATGAATAAGTGGAGCACAGAGGCGTTTTAGGGCGGTGAAGGTACTCTGTAAGATATTGTAATGGTGGATATACGTTGCTATGCATTTGTCCAGACCTGTACATTCTACTGTTCTGAGCGTGGACCCTGCAGCAAACTCTGAACTCTAGGTGACAGTGATGTGTCGGTGCAGGTTCATCAATTATAAGACACACCCCACTCTGGCAGAGGGAGTTGATAATGGGAGAGGCTGTGCATATGTGGGGCCAGGGATAGATATGAAATTTCTCTGTCTTCTGCTCAATTTTGTTACCAACACAAAACCTCTCTAAAGATAAAAATAAATGAAAAAAATTAAAACTTCCATAAAAACTATTGAGCTACTCAGAAGGAGTAGTTGGGTCTTTGCTACCTGAGACATCACATTAGGTGCTAACATCACGAGCTCTCAGATTCCAGTCCCTAGCACAAGGTCTTATACCAAGCAGTTTTCAGAGGTATTTATTAAATTGACGTTGGGGGCTTGAATCTGTGATTCTGCAATGTCTGAATCAGAAACTGGATATTTCATTACTTCATCTATTTTTTTTTTAATTTGAGAAAGAACTATGTAAATCAGGATACTTCCCTGCAAAATGAATATATTTTTGGTCAAGCTATTCATCTACTTCTGAGACTCAATTTCTCCATTTTATTTTTATTTTTTATTTTTTTATCAGAGAGAGTAAGAGAGTGGGAGCTCGAACATATAGATAATAAGCTTTGTACATAGTTGATGCTTGATCATTTTATAAGTGCCAGCTTGATTTAATTAGGAGCTGAAGTGTATGTTCTTAATACTTAATACTTTTGCCCAGCTGGTATAAACTTTTGGAAGATGGCTCAGGCTTCCCATATCTAAAATTGAGGGTTTGTGAACCTCTTTAGGTTTCTTCCATAAAATACTTACCTTTTCCTCTGCCCCATTCACAAATAGAAAAGTCTTGGGGCAGAGGAAAAGTAAGTGGGGAATAGGAGGTCCTGACAAATCAAGGGGGGCTTCTAGAGAGGCTAATTCATGGAGGTTTTTGGTGGAGAAACAGAAATTGGCCAGAGGGGCATTGCAGGGAGGTTAGGGTGAAGCGAAGGAGAAGAAGGTCATTCCAGAGAGAGGAAGACAAATTGGCAGAGAGCATTATCACGGTTACATTGGGCAGAAGAGGCGAGTAGGCAGAAGAAGAGACCAGGCTGGAGAAGGTGGTGGGCTGTTTGCCATCCCAAGAATTCCAGATGTTACCTGCAAGGCTTGAGGAGACACCCAGGAGGCTGTTAAGCAGGAAGCAACTTAGGTTTGTGTTTAACAGTGGTGGGTAACATCTTTGTGAAATACGAATTGAAACGAGCAAGTTGAGGAGTACCACAGCCAGTTTGGAGGATATTGCCAACTATCCAAGAGAAAGATGATGGAGGTGGGAACCAAGGCTGTGGGTGTGAGATTGGAGAGAAGGAATGGGTTCAGGGTTAACAAGATTGAATCCAGCAGTGATTGGGTGTGAACTCACATTACTGTTGAGCATTTAGAAGGACTCAAGTTTCAGGATTGGCTCAAGGGCAACAGGGTGAATAGGTCAACACAGTCTGCTGAGATTAGAAAACAGGAGAGGAGTGGCAGGTTGGAATGGGGTGGGGCGAGATTGTGAGTGAAGGTGCCTACGAAGGTGCCATCATCCCCAGGGGGAGATGTGTACTTAGACGTCCCAAGGGTTCAGAGCAAGATATAAGCTAAAAATAATCAGGAGACATTAGCAAACAGTTGAAAATGGAAGCAATGCGAGGGGCTACATAATTTGCAAATTGAGAGTTATGATGAGAAGCAAGGATCAAAGACAGATACTTGGGGGAGTAGCTTCATTTCTGGCCAGAGATAGAGAAAGAATAGCAGTTTCCATGGTAGACACACACACACACACACACACACACACACACACAAAGTTTCAAGAAGGAGCGTGTGGTTGATAGAACAATTATTTCAGAGATGTAGCAGAAGATAGAGACTACTGGGTGTCGCTCGTTTTCAAACAAAGAAAAAAGTAATTGATAAATGAGAAGAAAAATATTCTGACAGCTTTCAGGGCACCGAGAATCAGTGCAAGGTGCATAATATGTGGCAACCTCAGTGTCTGATGTACAGTAAGTGCCTTTATACCAAGATATTTTTCTGAGAAATTTTAGATCTCTGACATTTCTGGAAGCATTTTAATTATTATTTCTGGAGACTCATTATATTATTTTATTTTATCTTATTTTATTATTTTATTTTATTTATTTTATTTTATTTTATTTTATTTTATTTTATTCATTATTTTATTTTAGTAATGACCATATCCATGTGATTTTAATAATCAGATATTGTAGACTCCGGTCTTTGGAAAAAAACTGTGCATTTTTAGAAACACTTATGACCTTCAGTGACAGAAAAGGGATTTTTAAAAGTCTGCTCATGGGGCACCTGGGTGGCTCAGTGATTGAGTGTCTGCCTTTGGCTCAGGTCATGATCCTGGGGTCCTGGGATCAAGTCCCACATCGGGCTCCCCGTGGGGAGCCTGCTTCTCTCTATGCCTGTGTCTCTGTCTTTTTCTGTGTCTCTCATGAATAAATAAATAAAATCTTTAAAAAAAAACCAAAAGTTTGTTCATGTGTTTTTATTAAATTATGGAAATTTTTTTTCAAATAATTTAACTAGAATTTTAATGAGGAAGTACAAGAACCTAAATTATGGTATAAATGACTTTTGAAATATCTTTTTTAGTGATACTTTAAAATATCAACATTTAAAATGTCTTCACTGGAAAATAAAGAAAGGATAGTGGCCTTTGCTTCATACATTTCATGTTTTGAACACCAATGAAACCAAACTTCTCTCTGTTTCCAATTTGACATAGAGAATGATATTCAAGTTTGAGGAGTTACTTCAAGTTTAAAGAGATTTACCCAGGACACAAAATCTAAACGAATCCTTTATTTCAGATATTACAAAAGGTGTAAATACAAGACTTGTGATGAAAAGCGACTGTAAATATTATTTTGTTTCATAGGCATTAATGAAAAGGTCCTGGAGATTCAGCAATTTTTCCCTCTCAAAGTGTGCTTAAAATATTGCATACAAGAAACTCAGTTTTAAAGTCCTATTTATTGAGTTTTACATCTTTTATTATAGAATGTGTGTGCATTTTTGGGGGGGCAGGGAAGTCATCACTGTCTACATGGGGCAGCGGTAGCTATTCTGGGTACCCTTTTTTCCATCTCATCATCGGCCCCCAACTATCACTCTCTGGAGCTGATGAACCAAAGAGGTACGAAATTCTCAGAAAGAAAAATTCTTTTTTTTTTTTTTTTTTTAGAAAGAAAATTCTTAAGCCTGGCTATGCATTACAAATAACTGGTAAGTTTTTAAAATATCGAAGCAGGGGCCTCGACTAGAAATTCTGATACATTTTGTCTAGATTAGGACTTGAGCATTGAAATTTTTTAAACACTCTTAGATATAGAGATTCTAATATGTAATGGGATTAAGAACCATTAGGCTAGAAGCAGTTTGCACCTATTCTTCAAAGAGAAAGATCATCCCACAGTGCCATCAGTTTAGAGTGAGGCTCTTGGGTGAATTTGATAGCTTCTGATAATGCGGCCAACACACTCACTGTAGAGTTATGCAATTGTTTTCTCACTTTTAGCTTAAAAAGAACCCTTTTGATTCCAAGATAAGAACTAGGAAAAAGCAGCCTACCTAGATGAGCTTTGGCTCCTGCTTTAAAAATTATTAATGCTACCGTGTCAGAAATCTTTAAGTGGGGGTCTTGTTCAATATTAAAATCTTAGGGTGTGCGTGTGCACGCGTGTGTGGTTGCATGTTCTCATAAAATTATGGTGCAAGTTTTCTCTGCATGGTTTCTGCAAGGTAATTTTCATCAGTGAATTTAATATCAAGGGGTTAATATTAAGCTGCTGTTTCTTAGGATGCGATGTTCTGTTCTTAAAATTCTTCACTCTTGAGATAATGCCGTGACAAAGACGCAGTAAGAAAAAATGAATATCCAATGGAGGTTGGCTTGTGTCCATTTGAAAGAAAACGTTTGGAAACAACTATAGTTTTTTTTTTTTTTTTCCTGGTTTTCTTACCTGAACAGGAAGAATGTTGATCACCATTCTCTTTCCAAGAGTTTTCTCCTATGCAGGAATGGGCATCATCTCCTTCTGGGCTGGCAAGCGTAGTTTCTCTGGGCATATCAACCAGCGACCCTTCTGCAGGAGAAGTAGGGAGAAGAGACATTTCCTTCATCTTTATTTTTCAGCATTAGTCAAGGAACTAGAGTGTTCCCATTTTTCACATTTGAGACAGAGTGCCACATGCTTCAGGGATCCTTTAAGGGCTCCAGTTTGAGGGTGTATTATTCATAGTAAAAACATCTGTAATGCAAACATCCACCGATTAACATAAGAGTAATTTGTTGGGCTAGTTGTGGATGTTTGCTTTGCAGATTTGTACACTGGGCAGACATCCGTGCATGAAAATCAGTTCTTTGTGATGTTTCGTGGCAAGAAGAGCCTATTTTCCCTGACCATGAGAAGATGGATGCTAGCTTTTATGTGCGTCCTGCTTTAGGCTTCGGGGCAGTCTAGGATTTCACAAGATCTGTGAAATCCTTTTTTCCTCACCCTCTCTTTATTCATGGGAAATAATTCATTGAGGCCTCATCTGATAGCCTTTTTCTCAGCAGAGGTGTTAAACCCAATGGTATTTGATGATGGGACACATTGCCTTGGGCCAGAGTATTTTAATCATGTGGGCAGATCAACATTTATCCGTCATTTCCTTCCATTTCAATTCCAAGGAAAGAAAGGCAATGCAAGGTAGGTGATTTCCCCTAAGTATATCCCAGGCCCCAAATCGGCTGGTTTCCTTTGTTCTGAATGGTATAACAAGAATTATAAAGACTTATTGAAACCTCCCCAAACAAGCTGCGGTTCTTTTTTTTTTTTTTTTTTTTTTTTTTTTTTTTTTTTTTTTTTTTTTTTTTTACAAGCTGCGGTTCTATCTCATTTGTGGGTGCCATTGGGTGAGCAATAGAATTTTTATTAGTATCGTGGCAATATTATTTTTTCTCTCCTTTCATCTTCACGATGGACATACCCTCTCATCCATGACATGTTTCAACAAAAGTTATGTGGATTTTATCTCCTGCTTCAGTGAAATCCGATATAATTTTTGAAAATAGTTTTAGATTTCATAAAATGTATCCGTAGCACAATTAAGGTTGGGTTTGAAAGGAAAGCCATCTAAATAAAAACTGGCCTGAGCGGTCTGAGCTATTACACACGTCAGAATCCTCCCTGGATGACTGAAGTGAGTTTGAATGAGTTAGCACCCACTCAAATCCTCAGTACATGGAGCATGAATCTTTGAGACCCACGTGTGTTTACACATGAAAAAGCAAAATACTATTTCAGAGGGAAAAATCACAACCATCAAAAAGCTTTTGGACATCAAATAGATTTTAAAAATCAACAATTTGATGAGTTAACTCAAAATGAATCAGAAACATATGGATTAAATTTCTCTTACCAAACACATGGGTTTAAAAGGGAAAGAGAACTTGGAAAATGTGTTTTGAGTTTACTCAAAACCAAAATGTTTGAAAAATAATTTGAGGCAATCGGTGGAATCAAATGTGCTTGACTTCTCCCAAATCTCAAGTACACCCACTTACTGAGACTGCAGTGATAACATTTCATTTTTAAAATGAATAACAAATACTAAAGGAGAGTCAGAATCTTCTGGATTTTCCCACAACGTATGAACAATGGGGTTGAAAATTGCCTAGCCAGTCTCCTTTTATAATTACTAAGAGTTATTTTGAAATGTCTATAGAAAATAACTCATACTTTTTCTTTTGCACACATTTTATTTTCAATATGGATTAGCTGAAAAGGAGGAGTTAAATTCTGCTGGTGGTAGTACATGCAGCTTACAGTGCTGTGGGCTGATAATCAACCAACTTTTTAAGACCCTGTGCTCGGAGTGTTGGCATAAGTCCTCGAGGTGATGTACATATTTTCACATGCTAGGATATGTTATCTATCACGTCAAATATGAAGCTCTTGAATTGCAATCACATTTTTGATGTCATTTTGAGAATTCTTGGTTTCTGCCTTAGTCCTAAAATAACCACACAAGGTTATTGAAATTTTATTTGGTGCTTGCTCACGGTTGATATCTGAATTCTTGTCTCTATTGAACTAAGGCAGAGATTGATTTTTTTTTTTTTTTTGGTTTTCTAATAGCAATGCAATAGAACCCACTGACCCACCGAATGCTTCACACGGTTTGCCTTTATAATAATGAAGAATGCTATTGATGGCTTAATGAGAGTCAAAGAGGAGTTTTGTATTCAGATTATGTGTCTTCTGTAGAAGAACCGTGGGGTTGTCTTTACTCCAAATGAAGACAGGTGTGGCCATGCTTCTTTTCAAAAGTTTCCATTAACCTGGTACGACCTCTGTACTGACACGCACCATGGATCCACAGTGGAAGCCACGAGGTGACTCGACATGTCAGGTAGTGCTTAAGGGCATGAGTCCACCCGGTGTCATCACTTACAATCTGTGTGCTCTGGAGTGAGGTCCCTAAGCTTTTCAAGCTTTGGCATTTTTCATCTATAAAATGGGGATAATAGTAACATTGATCTCATGGTGAAAATGCTGTGAGTAACAAATAAGATAATGCATGAAAAATGCTTAGAAAGGTGCATTTTTAGGTATCTATGAAATCATCAGAGGTTAGCTTTTAATACTATTGATTAAGAAATGAACCAGGATTGGAGGAATTAAATGAGCTAATATACATGAGAAAAGTAGATTTAATTTCTAAATTACTATACAAAATAACAAATATTCTCTGAGAATCAGCTAGAAGTTTCGTTTCATGTTGGGGGAGCAGACGAGAATGAATGTGAGAAAGAACAAATAAGAGATTTCTGATGTTATTGAACCAGTTCACGCATCCCTTCTAGACCACTTAATACAAGACACTTATCTGTAGAAAGGGTAATGAATTCTGGTGTAAATTTTAATAATTGCAGCAGTGATTACCTTTAGATCCTGTGAGTTCATTATTGGCTGAACAATTCCAGAGGCTCTCGTTAAATGGCCCATGGAATGAATCAGGCATGGAATTAACCTATCTTTAGTTCCCTAAAGCTTCATGTCCCATGAAGGAGTGCTCATATTGCTTTGTGCCTATACATTCTATACCCTTGATCCTTTTGAAAACAAAATTATTTAAAGGGGTTAAACCCAGAATTCTAGGGGAACTGACCCTTAAGTGATTAAAAGTGAAAAGGAAAAAATTCCAGTGGCAGAAATTATTTTAAATGACTACCATCTTTCCCTTGCAGCTACTTTAACTGCAAATCATTATTGGCTATGCCCTGTGGTTTGGATGCCAATTGCAAGGCGGCTGCCCTGTCCCAGCCTGGGAATTCTCTGCAGGGGATTCTTCAGGAAAAGAGGCATTTTGTGCAATGGAAGGATAAGTACTGGGTTAATAACCACTAAATATATCTTTTTCCAAAGCTCCAGTGAAATTCAAATAGCATTTTAGTTGCTTAAAGTGTTGCTGTTTAATGGGAACACTGAATTGGGTTCACTGAATTTGTAAGAATATTCTTTTTTTTTTTTCACCTTGGAAGAAGTGGGCATTACTCCTTTAGAAGTGTTGTCCTGGAAGCATCTTTAAAAAAAGATGCTTTTAGAGAAAGCATATATGTGTTCTGGAATTTTTTTTCATTTTCTTAGTCTTTTCTTTGGGGGGGCTCTCAAAGGTTGTAGATCCACTGAATCCGAGCATTTGCAGGTCATCTCTTCCAACCTTTGGGGCCACGCTTGAATCTTCCATCAAACCAAATCACTTCATAATCTGCACTTCCAATATTAGAGAAGTCACTATCCCGAGGCAGCCTATTTAATCTTCAGATAGCTATACTTGTTAGAAAGCTCTTTTTTTTTCATGTTCAGGTCAAGTTGATTCCTTTCTAACACTCACCAACTAGCCTCATTCTATTAATTGGTACCACACAGTTCAGTCGAGTCCTCTTTCACATCTCCAGTACCTGTTCCCAAGTTCAGCTTAATTCATGTACAGGGACTGTGTGCTGGCCGTCATTGCTCATTTGAGATCATTTTAGCTCTCTTATTATCTGATTTCGCCTTGGGATGCCCGGACTTATCCCTGTCCTACCTAAAGGGTAGTGCTCTACATACGCAATGATATGCTGGGAGTAGTGTGACCAATGCATTAAATAAGCCTGATTATTATCAACATCGGGCTCGCATCTATATGGACCAGTGAAAATAAGTTTACATTAATCTTATGAGAAGTCTCTGTAGAGCTGACTCACAATAAGCTTGAAGCCATTCCAGCACAAAGCAGAGAAGCAAAGAACCAACCTCCACCTCACCTAACTTCCCTCACAAAGGCTGGGGGAAATTCAGTGATTCCCAAATTTCACTGGGAAACATCTTCTTCTGCATTTACCTCTTTTGTCTTTTCTCACATCTGTATTTTTATATAAAATCAAATGGAGGTTTGCATGTTCATGACTGTTGTCATCTTGTTAGATTTGGATCACCGTCCTACTTATCAGCTCTGTTGGAATCTTTATTTTGTCATTGCATGTATTCACACTGAACTTTCTAGGATTTTTTTTTCTTTTACTAGTTTGATCTGCTTATTATCAATCAGCAGCCCAGGCTGTACGTACCGACCCTTTAGCAATCCTAAATGATTGGCTCATATTCCACCTTCTGGGTCTGCCACCTATTTGATGGCTTCAGAAAGAACAAGTTTCGTTTCATAAATTAACCAGTCCAATTCTTTGAAGCTACAATCTCCGGGAGACATCAACACCTGGCTTTATCAATATTTCTTATAAATCATTAAAAGCAGTCACACAAGTCAAACTGATGTAAAATAACCAAACAAATACACTTGTGATGATGGCATGGGATAACCTACCAGTAGCCCAGCACACCTCTTTCCTCCACGTGGAAAACTTGGCCAGACATCCTTTATCTTATTTGTCATGGATTGTTATTTCTCATAAGCTTGAAGGAGGTAAAAACAGGACAACAAATTAGCTCACAGTTTGAAGGACCTCATGCATAATTTCATATTAGATTGATTTTATGGAGGATAAGTATGGACCACAGTATCAATATAATTTATCTCCTTTGAGAAACAGGATCAAATAAGCAGTAATGGAATTTAAAAAAAGCCTAAAAGCTTCAGAGAATTGATTAAGATTCCCCTATACCTGGTGGAGAACCACTGAACCCAAAAAGACTCCTACACCCCCTCATCACTAATCTTCTCCAGGCATTGATTTATTGGATTCTTTCTACCAGCTGTTTAGAGGTTACAGAAAACGCACCAGGCTTTGCTGGTGACCCCAAGTGCTTTAATTCCTATGCATGCATATTTTAACATTATTACAGAAAGGTTTCATTTGCAATTTACAGGCTGAGTAGCAATGAGTCCGTTTCAAAGAGGTCAGTGCTTTCACCATTCCTCCCAGTGATGGAATTATAGTTTAAACAGCTGGAGCACTGTCCCAGGAGGGACACCGGGGTATGGCTCCTTAACGGCAGAATAAATCCATCAGACATATTTCATGTGTCTGATAACATTAATAGATACCAGGGCTGTTTAAATATTTAATGAACTCACTCAGAGGCTGTTTACCAGGGTGGGGAAAAAAGAGCCATCAGAAAGGATGATCACATCCTTTTGATCTACGATGACAACAACAAAACCGAAACCTCAGCCAATGATTTTTGCTTTCTTGCTGCAAACTCCATCAAGGGAACCCGTTTGCTACATGACATGTTTCATTTCCACAGTGCGCACACGAGTGTTTTCGGTTTTGCAGTTCAAAAGTTAATCATTTCCATGCGGCTCACTACTTAATAGAGATGCCACAAGTCATAGAATAACGCTTGGTCGGGAGGGAGCACACAGGAGAGGAAAGACAATCGGAGACACATAGAGAAAGCAAACGGTGTGCGGTGCACAGAGCCCCGGAGCCCCTGGGGTGCCACAGGGAGGCCGCCCCCTAGAGAAGGGGGAGCAAGCCTAGGCTAAGGAAGCTGTGGCTCCCGGGGAACTTTGCTAACCATCCTCCTCAGAGGATTGCTTGCTGCACAGTCCTCGTTTCTGGGGATGCAAAATGGTCATTGAAAGCAAAGCAAAACAAAACAACATCACAGATTTGGCCTACATTTATTTTTGTCTGAGAGCAATTTTGTTTTGGTTTACAAAATTTCACTAAAAGCGGTTTGGCAGGGCGGGATAAAAATGGTTTTGCTCTGTGGTTTCAGATGCCTGTTTGGTCATGCAAAAATGAAACAATAGCTAAGTTTCAAATGGTGGGAAATTGCTGGCACTGGGTCCTTACTGTCAGTTGGCACCCACGAGTACTCATGCTGGAAAGGTATCTGTTGCACACTTTCCAGAGCATTTCCCCCCCCTCAATTATATTGACTATAACCCTAATCCAGTTCTCTTTATGGGATTAAGGCTATGCCTCGACCTTGTGTATGCCATCTTGGTCTGTTCAGGCACCTGAAAAACTCAGCCTCGATCACAATGATTTGGGGATGCTTCCTACGCCTGGATGAACGTTTCTGGCCATTTGGCAATTTAAATCTAAAACCAAGTGAAGATAGCAAAAGTAGCGGCAATTTTCTGATGTTTTTGACCATCTCAAATGAATGCCATTAGCATTATTTATACGCTGTCTTCTCTCGACTCTGTTTCGCTATAGGTTTGTAATTTGTAACAAGAGCGTAAGAAAGCAGATGGTGGATTTCCTGAGTGCATAGTGTTGCACTACTTTTTTGAAGGGCTGTCATTCTCAGAAATGAAAGACTTACACTAGACCATACCTTTTCAAACAAATCATTTTCAAGTATATAAATAGCATAATTAATCACAATGGAAATATAAAATGTTTAATCAGTAGCAGATGGACTGAAACAAAGAGATCTTATGTATAAGACTATTTGAAATTTTCAACGTTGCATACTTTTAATATGTTTGTAAAAATGGATTTGAACCACGTTTTTACTTAAACTTTATTGTTAAGATTCTGTTCCTTTCCCTCCCCTGCTCCCCCCAAAAAGATTAATCAGTCAGTCCAGCTGCTGTTTTAGGAAAGCAACTGAGTCACTACCTGGCATGAGGGAAAAGCTGGCTAACATATACATTTATAAAAGAGCAGTTTAAATTCTCCAAATTCTTCCTTTTATAGTAACCGATGGTGGAATTTCTTCATGTCCTCAAGAAGAAGGAACCTAGGAGAAGCCCTCTATGGGAGAATGTAGTTGGAATACAAAAGGCCCAGATCTTTGATCTTGATTATCATTTTAAATCTTTTAAGCGAGTGCATTTTAGAAAAGAGAAAAATTCTGACTGTAAAGGAGTAGGGACCTCCTTTTGGAACTTGGGTCTGGTTTGGACTAAATTCTGCACCAATAAAAGCTGAAACTAATTTCCAGATGGAATAAATTGGTTCCAGCGTTTCTGAAATTTTGGCCAACATGTTGCACAGCTGAAGTTTGATCCTTGCTCAGAACTGTTACCAAAGGGGATGGCAAGGGAGGAGGCAAGTGTTCTATGGGGGATCCGTTTCCCAAGGGATCGCAGGGTTGGGCAGTAAGTGTGGTCCTGCTTGCTTCAGCTGTTGGTTCTTTGTGTCTCCAAGGGCAGTGGATCAGATCAAGCCTCTGAATGCTGTGTAGACTCTATCCCTGTCCCTACAGTTTGTCAGACTGTCTGACACACCGTCTACGAAGGTAATTCTCCCGATAATGGAAAATCTGACACTTTACTTACATCTACCCGCCACCCATTTGGTCACTTGCTGACTCTACTGAGGTGGGATCATACTGTCTGGGGGCTTGAGGATGGACAGACCCTTTCTTCCTAGATGAAAGATAGAAGATAGATTGCTAGACATCTCAGAAAATGATTTTGGAATACCCTCAAATAGATGAAGGCTGTGCTTCCCAAGAGTACCATCATGACGGTAAAGCCTTAGAAGAGCGTCTGATGCTTCCTGTCACAACCAGGCCATTAGGGAAAGGGTGCCAATAATATCCGTGATCCGTGTCATGCCTTTTACCTCCTGCACAAATCAGCTTCCAGAGTGAAACCTTGATTAGTAAAATTTAAGTATATTTTTATTCCGAAAATTCTTGAGCTCTAGGTCATCCGAGAATTTTTTTTTTTTTTTTAACATTCTACGTGTTCTTTATAGGCCTCAGTGGTTTTATTTCTCAACTTTTCCTACCAGCCTTCTTGTGTTGTTTTGGATGGCCAAATCTCTGCCTCTCTTTTCCTTTCCACTCACTGTGAAAAATCCTGAAATCTGAATTTCTTTTCCACAACTCTATAGAATCTCCTCCTCTGGAACACTGCAATATTTTCTCTTTATTTATTATGATGTTTAGTAGGTCTGCTCAGGAGGCAGTTCTGGGTGAAAGTGGGGGTAAGATAGGAAAGATTATATAAAGACTTCTCTCAGAAATTGGCACCACCAGGCACTCCCTGAACCAAATCAAACACCTGAACTCATCCTGTCTCTCAGCTCTGATGTCACACTGGTGTTCAGGCTTGGAATATTGCACTCCACAGCATCACGTGGATCTGCTCCTTCTCTTTTCTCTCCATTGCTTTGGCCTTATTTCAGGGTTTTATCCTTTCTCACTTGGAGTATCATATTAGTCTCCTGACTGGTCTCCTTGCCTCCCCGCTGGCTTTTCTTCTATCTATCATCCATAGAGCTGCCAAATTAATTTTTGGAAAGCACACATCTAAAACCTGTGAACCACTGCACCCTGACATCTACAGTGTCAAGCTCCAACCCTAGTCAAGCGTATACATCATCTCTAATCTCAGTTTCAGCCATGTCCCACCTTAGCATCTGACCCCTTCTAAAAATTCCTTAGAGTGCCCACCTGTAATCATTCTTCACTCTCACACCTCTTCACATATTATTTCATCTACCTGGATACTCATTGCCATTTTGCCAAGCAAATGGTCCTTTTGCAACAAATCAGATGGATCTTGCTCATTTGTGCTGCAGTGACATTTGAACCATCTAGCGAAATTGTTGCGAACATCAGTTCGCAGCCCTCCAAGCTTTCATTTTGTTCTCCAGAAGTTGAGAAGAGTCGTGAAGACAAATTGAGGGAGGATATGTAAACATTTTTAACACAGGGCCTGGAGCAAAATAGGCACCCCGAAACATTTGTTATTACCTTGTGCGTAAGCTTCATGTATAGGGTTAATTGTGTGCTGTGTTCGTTTGTTTTATTTTTGTTTTGTGGGGGGAAGGGTGGTTGGAGATTGTTTAACCTGTCTGCCGCTCCCCCTACAATAGGAGCCCTGGTGGCTGCCACAGGGTGAACACTGAGTACATGTTGGGTGGCTGTAGAAATGCTCTCTGAGACATACACCACCCCTGCACAGTCCATCCCCCATTGGCCTGCTTGATTCAACACTCTGCTGATGTACCTGTCATCAATCAAACATGGTTCAGTTTAATTTAGTAGATTATATTCTTCGTTCCATCTTCTAAGTGTGGGCATTTCCAAAATCTTCACTTTTAGCTCAGTCCTTCCCCCAAAGTTAACCTATTAATTGTCCTTTCTACCTGGTTTCTTATCTCTAACCCCCAAACCATTCTTCAATCACCCGAAGATTAATATCATTAAAATACTGGTTCCATTATGCTGATTATTTCATCAAAGGCCACTAATTGACTTTGGGCTTTCCCCATTGCCTATTGAAAAGGTTCCATTTTCTTTGCACAAGCATTTGGGGTCCTGTCTCCCACGGGCCCCCACATCCAATCACTCACCAGGTTGCTGATTTAACTGTCATTCAGGTCCCTACCATTTCCTCTGTCCCTCTGTCCACTTTTGACTCCCTTGATCTACTCTCCATTAGTAAAGTTGTATTTCTGATCACATGAAGACTTAACCCACTGCCCACAGGATGTAAAATCAAACACCTTAGCATGACCCTCAAGGTCTGTTAGGATTTTACTACTAACATTCATTTGCTCCAGCTTCATCTTCAACTATTCCACCATATGGAAAACAACTGCAGAGACTGCCACTCAGCCAACCTTCCTCTCACTGTTTCCGGGCCTTTGTATTAAGCTGGAGTCTTGTCCTCCCTCCTTTCACCACTTCTTTGGCTGACAAACTCCTTCATATTCTTCTGGTCTTAGGCTCCCAACAAGAAGCCTTCTTAACCCGCCAAACAAGAGTTACGTACCTTGCAAATGCTTTCATATTACTCTGACTTCAATATCATGTTAGCCAAAGATTATACTTCTCTTGTTTCCTTCACCTTGAAAAGATGGCAAGTTTTGTGAAGTTGAGAGTTAGTGTCCTTTTTTTGTCTTTTGTTTTGTTTGTTCATTTGTTTGTTTTGTCTTGTTTTTAGAGTTGTGTCCGTAGTTCCTAGCTCAGTGCCTCATATAGAGTAGTAGTCAAGTAAATATTTATGGAATGAATAAATTCCTAACCCTTCAGAATTTGTCCTCATCAAGCCATATTTCTTACCATGAGCTATGGTTACATTAGTCTCCTCCTATTCCCCAAGTATATTTTGCTTCTTCTGGCCTCTATGACCTTATTTGTTTTATCCCTAAAGGAGGAATCCTTATCTTTTCCCTCACCCTGTCTGGCAACACACCTATGTGGGTTCTAACCATCAAGTCAGGAAATTCTTCTTCACCATGGAGCTTTCTCTGAGACTCTGGTGACTATATCCTCCACAAACTTTCTATTGTAATTCACTACTGCTTAATCCAATCATGCCTTGCTGTGGGTTTTAACTTTGTTTAAAAGGGGGAAAGACTTCAGGTATAGAATGTTGAATTAATCATAGTCTGTATGAATTTCCAATTTACCTTTTAATGAAATAGCAGGATTCTTGGGGTAAGAATCGCTTGTTTATGGCTAACAATCACAGCCCCAAGCACAATATTAGGCACTTAGGAAATAAGTATTTTTATATGAATGGGATTATTCCATTTTGAATCTATCATTAAAATGTACTACATCATAGGTGAAAATAGACAAAACAAACAGAAATGATTAAACCCTTACCATTTGTAACTAAATACTTGATCTAGGTTTAAACTAATGGCCAGGTTGTGGTTGAGACCAAATGACCTATGAGTCTAGATCCTAAAGTGAAAAATCTTATTCTTACTTTAAAGAGGGCATTAACCTCTCTGAAACCACTGGCACCAGGGCCAAGAATTCGCTATACAAGATTATAACATACTGAGTTGTATACAAGTAATCTTAAATAATTGATATTCCTCAATGTGGTTTATTTAAACCAAACAAGTAAATTATTCACCTGAAGGATATAGAATGATTCACTCTTTTCTTGCTCCCTCCTCCCTCCATCCTTCCACAAACACTGATGAATGATTATGTTGGACAAAGAGGTAAGTGCATGTCTATATTAATGCCCAGTGGCTTCTTGTGGACAGAGTTGCATTTCTGTGCCATGAATAAAAATAGTAAGAGTGATTTGAAGAAATGAATTATTTGACATTAATGATATTTTCTAACTTATGCATACTTTCTTCCATTTGCAATTGTCATTAATAAAGGACTATGTTCCAAGTTTAGTAAGAGCTATTATATAGAAAAGACTAGAGTCTAAAGGAGAGTGTAAATTGTTCGCTTGACATCTCCCAATTGTGCTCAAATAAGATAGTAACTTTTTATCTTGAAATGAAATTTTATATACACATCCATATTATTTGAAGCCTGCATACAGACAAATACAAACATGATACGACTTGTCTTTCATGTTTAACAAATATGACATATCACACATGTTTTGCCTTCATTACGGAGCCCTATGTCTCTCTCTGCTCAGAGATTACTGCTTGGTGTATACATCTCAAGTGGCCTCTATATAAACAGTCAAATTAGTGAGAACGCTTACCCCAACTCATTAACTTTAGCTGCATTATTGGACAAAGCCATACCATGAACTGGAGACTGTCAAGTTAGCATTCAAAATAATTATGATAAACTTGTCATGCTGTTTGATATCACGGGTAATGATATCACTGTACATGAGACTGGTAGTGGAATTATATCTGTTAATTCTATTTACATAAGTACTTTGGTTTTTTTTTTTTTAAGATTTTATTTATTTATTCATGAGAGACACAGAGAAAGAGAAAGAGAGGCAGAGACACAGGCAGAGGGAGAAGCAGGCTCCATGCAGGGAGCCCAATGTGCGACTCGATCCCGGGTCTCTAGGATCAGGCCCTGGGCCAAAGGCAGCGCTAAACCGCTGGGCCACCTGGCTGCCCTGATTTTTGATAGTGAACCTAGGAGTGACAATACTAATACAAACATGCTTAGTTTATTATTTATTATTCTGTTTGGAAGTAAGTTTTATTTGCATCTCTTTTTACTCACTCATGAAGCTCTCACACCCAGTACCTTCTCTGATTCAAAGACGGAAAACTGACACAGCGAACTGACACAAAATAAAAATATTTTGAAGTCCCCCAAGTTCTTTAATGTACTGGAGAGATAAACGTCATGACTTCAGTTACTTCCACAATCGTATCTCTCTTCATCCCAATCGTCCTCGATTCTGTGATTCAGAGTCACTTCATGGGTCCATTTTGTGGAATCAATCTATAGTAGCAATAGATTGTATCATTTCACTAAATCAACAGCCATGCTGAACTTCTTCAGGATCTGAAACCAGGTTTTGAAGAAAAGAAACACACTGAGAAGGCAGCATATGGTGTTGCCATTCCAGATACAGAAGTCAGAAATCATGTAGCTTCCATTAACTTTCAGCCAATCCTGGAATAGAACAAGAGAGATAGAAGAGTGTATTTGTAAAAATCTCTGTGACAGCAGACACAGCACCAAGCACATAGGAAAATAAAAGACCCAGCCAAGAAAACTTCATCCTAGGAGATATAGCGTAGCGCTGAGGTTAAGGGCAGATGCCCTGGAGCCACTTCGCCTGGCTTCTAACCCTACCTCTATAACCTAATAACTGTTAACCTTGAGCAAGTTCTTTAATTTCATTTGCATCTCAATTGCATTTATAAAATGGGTAATAATAGATGATTTAACTCATAGAATTCTTGTGATGTTTGAATGAGTTAATACTTTATCTCATAGAACTCGACTCATTATATTAACCAAATAAATTATACCAAATAAGCTGTGACTTTGTAGAGATTGTCAGACACATCCAAGTTTGGGAGATATTAAATGTAATAGACAATAAGAATCGATAAAAATATGGCCCATAAGAGCATCTGGAGCAGTGCTTGCCACATTTCATATTGTATATTAGATGGTGGCTGCCATTATTTGTTATGTTCAAGTAATAATCGCACCAAGAATAATCAGTAAGATGTATTTGTATTGTTTCCCTCTTCCAGCTTCTAGAGAAGGGACAATTGTGTTCCTCCACAAACCAGGTCACTGGAAAGGTAAATATTTCATCTTCCAATATTCGCTGGCACCATGATTTAAGGGTGACTCAGGGGAAGTACTGGTTGAACAGGGCCCCACCTCCCAAAGCCAGCAACGGCTGAGGATAGAGCTTTCCCTGGTGGACAAAGGAGCTGTCTTCTAGTCAAAGTTAAGATAAGGCCCTATACTTGCTAGGAACTCTGAAATATTCTTAGGACTCCTATACAAAAAAGCTGTGATGGATAATACAAAGACCATCTAAATCTCCGTGAGAATAACAGCTTAGAAATAAACTGTAAAAATAACCAAGCAGCTATGAGCATGTATATGTATGTGTGTATATATATATGTATATATATATACATATATATATATACATATATATATATATATATATATATATCCTCACCCATATATTCTCAAACTCAGACTTGGATAACTTTAAAGAAGAATAAATAAGCACCTGAATGCAGTAGGTTCCTAAGTCCTTTTCATGAGTAGGATGCGATAAATATAGTGTAGTGAATGAATGAATTAAAAATAAATGAACGAGGTAGGAAGCTCCGATGGAATGCCAAAGACAGATGTCACATTTCAGCCCAAGTGCTAGCTTTGTCATCTCACCCAGAGCCAAGGTCACAAGAGTTTTGGACAGGAACGCATGATGCCTAACAGGGTAACTCAGAAAAAAAAAGAGGGGTGGGGGCTCCACTAAGTCACCAAAAGGCAAAGCAAAGAGCATCTACTAAAATGGAGAGATTTGTTTCCCTGACTCATGGTAACAAGGTCAGGCGTTTCCTTTACTAATAGCCAGTGAACCAATGGATGGCACACCATTAATGGATGTCTTAAGTTATGGGAAGGAATCGGGTTTCCCAAATGAATGTTCTTTCAATGCACTAAAAGGAAATGATCGGCAACCTAGAACTGGAAGAGCTTTTACATTAAATAGCTTCCTTTACATCTTGAAATGGGCATCGAGGGTTTAGTTAAAAAGAAAATGGACAATGACTAAACTCCTAAAGGAAAAGAAAGAACCATCTTCTTGGTGACAAGTTAGGGCAATGATTCACTCATGACTGGCGGCTGCATTCCCAACTCTGGAAACAAATAGAAATTCAAAGTCCGAAAAATTAAAACAAAGTGTACTACAGTAAGATAGGAAATGGCAAATGAGAGATGATAGGATCCACTTGTGTGAGGTCAGTTATGTAAGCTCGTATATCCGTGGCTAAAAATTTACCAAGATTTGTCTGAGGAAAGAGGCAAGAATTTGGTTTCTTGGGCTTCCACATGCTTAGTATTGTTCTGACGCAGCTAGACAAGAAGGGTAAAGCTGTAGAAACTCCCAGGGGCTGGAAAGGGATTTCTGACCTTCACGTAGGATTTCTCGGTTGACTAGGTATGTGATATTATTGTGGGATTTTCTCTTAACCCTTAAGTACCTGTCCCTATTGTAGGCACAATAAAACTCATGAGAGCTGTAACTGGGACACAAAGCCCAATTTGTCATCCTATTTAATCACAACGGGGTTCTCCTTGTGGGGAATCAAGTCGTGATCCCTTTGTCAATTCCCTTAGCTGACAGAAAGTGAAAAAAATATCTTTGAGGAGGCTATTTATTGCACTATAGGCTAATGGTACTTGTCCTTCTTTGATAAAGAAACTACTTGCTTTCTGGGGTCATTGTTTCATCTTTCTCCATGTCCTGTACGACTGATGCAAGTATAGTGATACTGACTTCAAAGGGAGCTTAATAGTGCATGGAGAAAGACAGGAAACATGGTGGGAATACTTAAGAGAGGACTTCACAAGGTCAAGTTTCCTTTCTGCCATTTCCTTACGCATATTGCTCACCGGTTTGTCTTTCTATTTCAGGAACCAAGGGATGTTTGGTCCCCTTCTTATCCACAACCCTCATTAAAGTCATTAAAGTGTTTCATTTGAATTCCACATACAACACAATTAATACATGGGCTCTGCTAGCCTGTGTATGCCATTCTATTTCCTTGCCTGAAAGCTCTCTCACCAGTGCTCTGTGGGTGAAATCAGAATTTTGATACCGGTTTATAGCATCTTCCTAAGATGTAAATACATCATTTGTTAAGATAATGAAGACCAGAAACTAAAATGTTGCTTTTCTTGATAGAGCATCAAATCCAGTGCCACCCACACGTGTCTTTTGAGTCCTCTCCTTTCTCCCCCGGTTTACTAATGCGATCTTGTCGACGGTGGTGGAGTGAATGGATTTCAGCCCTTCTCTTCCTTTGAGCCTTGGTATAAAGTGTTTCCAAAAACATATTCCATTTATATAAAATGAGTATGCATGCATCCACCATCTCCACCTATGCCAAAGCATTTTCTTTATTATAATGAGATGCATCTTTCTGGATTTTCTGCACAATCAGACTATAATTAAGCAGAGGAAGATACAGGTAAGTGCCTGAGATGCATGTTTAATTAAAAGAGAAAATGCTGGTTAAGTATCAATTTGTATGACATTCAATTTACAGGGAGGATTCTGAAAGCTAGTCTTTCTCACATATTTCCTTTGATATGTATGTATGTGTTTACACACATGTATGTTTTCACACTGAAATCATATTCTCATTTCATATGCTGGAGTTGCTGCCACATGTACTGCCCCCATCCAAGAAAATGTTGATATATATTAAAAATCCCCATGAAAAGGAAAATGCTTGCATAAATTCATGTAGGGCAAATAAAAAAGCAGCCAGGACCCAGCAGGCTGAGTCAATGTATAGCTTGCATATGGAAACAATGACATGATTGTTTACTCACTGGTTTAATGATATTCACTTTCTCCTAATGGCAACGTGGAAAATGTGAGTGCCAGATGCTGCGCCCAGAGCAGAGAAGAGAGAACAGGGGAAGGTCTAGAGTAAGGAATTTATCCTGACACCAGAATGTAGTGTAACTCTTCAGTTTATTAAACGCTATGTTGTGTTTTTTTTTTTTAAGAAAAAAAAATACTTTGATGTCTGCAGCTTAAATTTCCATATTTTTATAACAGTTCAGCAACAAATTTACATATTTCCTGGAATCTGCAGATATAAAAGCGGTAAAACACTCCAGGCATTATTAGACAGTAGATTATAACCCATTACTATTGTTTCAATTAGCAATGTAAAAGTGACCTGCAGTGTTCAGATGACCCACTAATGGATTTAAACGCTTTCAAATATTAATGCAGGTTTTCTAAAGATGAATCCCAAACCCATTATTCCTGGAACAACTATGAGCTGAAAAGCTGGCAATGATTGTGCATTATGTGGAAAGGCTCATGGTTAATTAAATGAATACCTAGCATTACACTATTCACTTTAGTGCTACAAAATTATTTCTCATTGATTTTTACATTCTGAGTCTGTGATTCAATTTACTTCTGCAATTTGTGTTGCCGTGTCAATAAAAGGGAACTGCTTGAAGATAGGAGCATTAGAGACTGATAAATACATTAAGATCCAATGAAAACGGCAGTTTTCCTATTGTTTTCCTCCACTGAAATATCATTTGTAGCAGCACTCTGTTATGTATTATTAATACAATTTTTGTTTGCTTCCATCTGCTCTCTTCTACCCTTTTCTATTCAGGAACTGGAATATTAGCGATTGCTTGAGGGTGGGTAGCTAATTTTTCAGTAACAAGTTCTCTCACCATCAAGAACAAAAGCACCATCAACACAAATCTGTTATTTCATGTTAAATGAACTAGAAGGCCAGATTCTTCATCAAAGACAGTGTGGGGAGTTGCTGTGTGTGCATTTCCATCTTAAGGAGTAAATGACACTTCTGTTTGTTAAACCATGAAAGCTAAAAAATAACAAATAGTTCGAACCCCATCACCCGATTTATGTAGTAATACCGTGTGATGGATTTATGAAGTGCGCATTTTCTTTCAAAAATTTTATCGCCTATCTGACCGTTGGATCTACATGTGTCCTTTTGCGAATCGCCCGGACTCAGTTCTGAGAAGGTCTCAGGTTGTAAGCTGAGATGTGCTTTAACACTCTTCTTTACTCCAAAAGGTTGCAAACTTTGGTTTCAATTGTTCTTGGTGTCTAAACCTTCGATGTGAAATCTTTTGATCTCTCTGCATCAGGTTGGATTCCTAACCTAGGAGGGGTTTGGTATGTACTGTGAATGTAACCTTTCCCGAGAAAAGTAGGTTGACCAGTCAGATGTAATAATTAACATGATCTCCCCAGGATCATCTCACTGGAGTTTATCGTGCCTGGGTCATCTCCATGAGAATGATCAGTAGACCCCACCCCATCGTATGTTTGAATTTGTCTGCACTCTACATCAGACCTAGTGAAGAATCAAATCTCAGCAAAGGTGCCATGCCCGGGCCTGAAGCAGTCACCTCGCGCTGTCTACGCTCCTTCCGAAACCTATCTTCAAGTCATTACTCTTCATATTGAGCTGAGTTGCTAACTTGAGTTTGAGTATTGATTTAATCTAAAATACACAACATGGAAAATTTTCTACTGAAAATCACTCTGCAAAGAGTTTTAAGAAAAGATCACTCTATAGCCATAAGAAAATTAACAAAGGGAGAACACAAATGACCAATAAAGGCATTAAAATTTCAACTTCCCTATTAATGAACGTGGATTTCGAATCACTAGCTCTTTTTGCCTATCATTGTCAAAGAAGAGAAGAAAGAATAATATTGCATATTCGTGAGGGAAAATGCAGCTATTGCATACACTTTGTGGGATGAACAATGATACAATTTTTTCTAAAGGTGGTTTGAGCATATGTGTTTTTAAATTTTGAGACTTTCGCTCTGGAGCTTTCACTCTGGAGCTCTATCTTTTGGAATTTAATTGCAGGAAATAATTACAAATGTGTGCAAAGGTTTAGCTATATAAACTGTTCATCTAGACCTTAAGGTGTCATTTGTGAGAGTAAAAAAATGGAATGCATCCTAAACGTCTAAAATGAGGAATTAGCTAATAAATTATGATGCATTAGTACAATTGAATATTATTCATTAATTTAAAATGATATACAATATTTAGTGATATGGAAAGACATTTACAACACACTGTTGATTAAATAAAATACATCACACAAACACACACTCACAAGTTACTTAACTGTGTGTGTATAACATATCTGGGGCTTAAATAGTTATGTTAAATACTTTCTTTAATAATTTTGAAGATATTACAAAGGATTCAAATTATTGCTTAAAATAATTTCTTTCTTGTAAAAAAGTAACTCACGTTCAGTGTAGAGTAGCTTAAACAAAACAAAAATAACACACTATTCATCCGTACATCCACACGTAGCTATGTTGAAGAAAAGGTAGATGGGTAAGATACACAACAAAATGTCCACAGAGCTTATTTTTTAGCTCTGATGTGAGTTATTTTTTTCTTGCATTCTTACCTGGCATGTTTTGATATTTCTATAAATAATGTGGATGACATTTTCAGCAGTTAAAAACATGATTGAGAATTCTCTTCTAGTTATTCTACACAGAAACCAAGCGGAAAGAAGCCCTTGTAACTCTTATGGAAAGAAAGATAAAATCATTAGAAACAGCTATGGCAGAGGAAAAAAAAATACTCATTTACCTATCAAAAGATTTGGATTAGAATCCTAGCTCTCTGAATTACTACCTGGGGACCCAGGCAACTCATTGACTTCTCTGAGCTTCGGTTGCCTCTAAATATACTAAATATACATATGCGCCCCAAAGCAGCAATGGTCAAAGAAGAAAAGAAAGTGCCTGCCTCGTGGCATCTGGGTATTGAGACGAAGTGACTTCTGAGAGGGTTGCAAATGAGCTGAAATACCACTGATCCCTTCCTCCCGTTCCAGTTCAACGCTTCATTCACTCTGCAGTCTCGTGCACACTTAAAGCCAATCCGACTTTTACCTTGTGACATTTGCTCCAAAGGATTTCTGTCATTAAAATGAAATACATCTTTTCAGGAGAGAACAGGGCAATAAGTAATACAGCAATATTCATAACATTTGGCCCTCGGTAATTAATGAAAGTCATTCTCATTGTTGGGGACTTCGTGTGAGCTCTGAGAGTACAGGGTCCACTTTGGGTTTTGCTCCCGGTAGCCCGCCCCGGGTCTGCACGTAGTAGGTACCTGTTGTTGAGTGAATACATACAAGGCACCCAGATCAGAGGTTCAGAATCCGAGTGCTGCATTTTTACTGAAGACCTAACTCCACTGCAGCAAATTGAAATGAAGTAACTATAAAATGATTATACAACCCTTTGCTAACTCCATAGCTGCTAAATAAGAACTCTATGGTATGAGAAAGGAAGAGTCGTTGCTCCTAGAAGCTGGGGTTACCACATTCAGCAACCAGGGTACTAGCTCTCTGCTTTGTCAAAGGCCCTCATTTCCCCTTTGCCCCACAATGCAAAACTGTACCACTTGGAACAGGTTCCCCGGAATGTGCCCTGTAGGCAGTGTCTGTGCTTGTGGACGTGTTGCTGGCTGGTGATGAGGGCCAAGCACAGGCCTCTGGGCTATGCACAAGATGCTTTTTCTCAGGTAACTGAGCAAGGGGATTAAAACAAATTCTTTTTAATAAAACTTTTCAGTATCCAGGCCACCATGTCGTCAACATCAGTGGAGGTGGGCTCTAAGGATAAATATTAAAAGCTGGTTGGAGTTTATGCTGGTTCTCAGCTCAAAGTATTTATGGGGGTAGGAAACTTAGGCTCTCACCTCAGTTTTCTCATCTTATCTTAAAAATGGGACTATTCACAGTATATAGATCGTAGGGTTGTTATGAAGGTGACATGCATCAGCACATGGAGGGTGCTTGGCACAGTGAAGGCAGAGTAAGTTTTCAAATACTAGTTCCTAGACTATTTCTACTACTCTCCTACTCCTGCTAGAGATTGGAGCAATGTTTTGAAAGGTCTTGTTGGAGGTAAGACAAAGCAAGTGGGATTCTCTGAAAACTACACTGTGAAGTAAGAATATGGCTCAGATGATGAAAACCAGGAAGATATTTGACTGAAACTCCTTTACAAGTTCCTTCCTTCCTTCCTCAGTGGGCATACGCATGGTTATAAATATTAAGAAGGCATTGTTTTATGGCTGAAAGCTACCTTACAGGGTATCCGGTTGGGTCACCTTAGTTGACTTTTCCACCAGAGAGGTAGAATGGATGGCCAAGTGTCACCCGGCCAGATGGCAGCTTAAACCTTATTCTCTCCTGCCTGGCCTGGACTCTCCACCATATTTATTTTTTCTTTTTTTCTTTTTTTTTTCATATTTATTTTTTCTTAATGGCCTCAAGTAGACTACCTTTAAATTAAAACAAAACCCTCAAAAGAAAAAAAAACAAAACAGAAAAAGAAAGAAAAGAAAAGAAAGAAAAAAGAAAAGAAAAGAAAAGAAAAAAGAAAAAAGAAAAAAGAAAAGAAAAGAAAAGAAAAAAGAAAAGAAAAGTTGTACTCCTGTCTTGAGGCATTAGAAGAGACACATTTCTTACAGTATTGTATTTTATAAATTACCTTGTGTATTAGAATATCCACACACACACATACACACACACACACACACACACACACACACCCTCTACCTCCTAATCATTAACCAATACGCTGCTACATTTGAGGCTTACAAATACCTTTTCATAGAAAAATTCAAGAGTCCCATGTGTGCAACTGCGTTTTCAGTAGCGTTTTGCAAAGGAATGACTGGAATGATAATGGAGGCTGCTAGGCTGATATGCAGGGCATGGGCTGGTTGCATGATGGTTGTGTTGTCCCTAGGTTCTAGAAAGTGCTGATGGACGATCTCATTGTCTGCTGCAATATAAAGGGAACACTTGATTAGAGCATGTCACTCCCATTCATCTTGAACATAACATATAGAGTTAAATGGACCCAGTGCTGAGGTATGTGGTTTCCATTGCTATGGAAGGGAGCACTGTTGTCGGTAGGTAGAATGTTATTCTTCCCTGACAGTTCAGGACAGTGTCACCAATTGCACCTTCGACAAGTTAACTCAACAGGAAATGTGATGCTTTTTTTTTTTTTTTTGCATCTGGCCAAAATTCACATGACATTAATTTTGTTTTTGTTTTTTTCCAGGATTGTCTTTACTTGCACCATTACCTTGATTAATGCACAAGCAGATAATAACATATAAACATTGAAATAACTGCAACATAACCATCTAGGGGAAAATAGCTAAGTGAAAATAGAGTGGAATGAAAAAAAAAAGAGCATTTTGTAATGAAATAGACAAGAGCACATTTGAAGCATGCATTTTCTTCTAAATGTTTTCACAAATTTGATAATTATATTCATTTTATTTAAAGTTAGCTAAGATTAACTTATACCAAGAGAAAGACTATATCCTCTGTACCATACTAGAAAAGCTATAAAATCTAATTAGATAGTGGAAATTCAATAGAAATTATTATAACCACTACAAATTAGAACACAATAAATAGTATAGATTTTAGAAATGTATTGTCTAAGGTAGGTAGTGCATCCGTTATTAAGCTATGCAGAAGTCGTTTGGAGAAATATTTATTCAGAAGTGAACTAAATGAGGATGCTGAAGATTATTAAGGTCACCATAAAGACATTAAACCACCGGAGTGGGGGTGGGGAGGATGATTCTGGGAATAGACTCAGTGGAACGCTTAGTGTCAGAAATCCACAAAGAACAAAATACTTTTGTGAAGACACACTGCCTAACAAAATACTTTCTGAATAGTTATAGAAATAGCTTTATTTTTCAAAAGCAACAGGAAATACATTTTACATAATATAATCAGAACAGGAAAACTGCATTTTGTGAAAGCTTAACATGAATTCATTTTCTTTGTTATGGCTTAACTCACCCCAGCCTCTCACCTCTAATCATAACAGACTCCTTCTGGTTTAATTATGTTTCTAGTTCTAAAGATGAGTTAACCACTTACGCAGGGAATTTGACTTTCATTGATCAAGGAAAAAAAAAAAAAAAAAACAACAGTCTATGATTAACTATTTAACTGACCACCATTTGAGCTTCCTACAATGGTTCTCTTTCAGACATGGGAGTAAAGCACATATAGGCAGGAAGCAAGAGGACCTCTTGGATACTGTAAAACAACTGCAACTGCAAGAAGTGTTATAAATTAGCCTTTCATTAAATGCACAGAAGAGAGCCTGAGACTTGAAACAGGAGAGGACTTACACTCCACTGAAGGAAATTGTATCTTTAGAGACAAAATGGTGAAGAATGGCAGGAAAATTTAACCTGAAACTTGACCATGGCTTTGTATCCTTTCATCCAGTTAAAAAAAACATCAAGTCCTCAGCATTCTCTCGCAATTTTAATTGCAAGGCCAATGAAATCACAGAAAAGCAAATGTAAGATTGGATCTGAGACTATGTAACCTACTTTGGCAATCAAATAACAACAAAACTATTGAAAATATAGCGTCTTTTTCACCTTTATACTGAGCATGTATTTTTAACATTCTGAAATACACGTTCACTATAGACACACATTTTGTCATTTTTATGGAAAACAACCGAAATTCAGACTAAGCTCTTATTTAATCTAAATATCAGGGTTCTGGGTAGGAGCTACTGAATCTCACATTGTGTTTCATGACATTTTTCCCTATTTTGAAGCTGTGGGAAAGTAGATTTGGTACTCAACGTGCTTGTCTTTCTTAGATTCTCAGAGTATTGAACTAAAAACCAGGATATATAGGTATGAAAGAGCTAGCTATTGAACAATCATTCTTCAGAACTGTAAATTTTGGTGCGAGCTTGAATTAGCTTTATGGATTTAATCAATGTCTCTTCTACAGTGTAAGAGTTTCTGGACACTATGTCAAATTTTCCAGTTCCGAATGTTCAGTGAGGAAATATAACTTCCTTTGATCCATAATATGGCATAACTCTTAATATATCCAAAATAATTTGCCTATCTTTAAAAGGAAAGACAGGGAAATCGTTTAAAAACAAGGAAAGAACCCCCCTCCAAAAAAATAGCAGAATGTTCTTTAAAGGAATCATCTGATATTTAAAACTAAAATTGTGCAAAGGCTATGGAAGTCTTCAGTCCACAGTCATGTATATAAATAGCAACCTCATTTATGATTACACTAAGATTCACCAAGCTGAAATTCACTGTTGATAAGAAAAATGAAAAGTGTTTGACTCTACTGGACCTTAACTTCACTGGAGCTTAGTATATCCATCTGATGCAATAAATTCACACTTTTCTATGTTAAATTCGTTCATACAATAGGAGCTTATAAAAAAGAATATAGACTAAAGAGTAAGTTGCATAATGAGATTTAATCTATGTAAAATATGTCCCAGAAGAAATGTCCTTTACTTTGATCATATCCCTTGAAACAAGATCCCCTGCTGGAAACCACAATAAAATGAGAGCTTGGGAAAAAAAAAAAAAAAAAAAAAAAAAAACTCCTCTGGCAAGCAAGCTTGCTTTTTAAAACAAAAGTTCACCAAGCCCACCAAGCCCATGATCCTGGGGTGGGCTTAATTAATGTCAATGAAATCTCAAAGGTTCCCTGAGGCTTAAAGGGGAAATAAATCTCAATGGGTTCTCCATGCCTTCCTCTCTGAGATACTCAGATTGGAGACACACACACACACACACACACACGCACACGCACTTGTGGGCATATGCATACACAACACACACACACACAGTAGGTGTCGATTTCATTAGGAAATGCTCTTTTCAAATTTTTATTTATTCACACATCACTTTACCGTCATTCTCAACATGGCTCCAGAATGTTAACAACTGTATTGTTATCTTATAATCAGAATGATTTAGCATATTTCTCTAAGTGGGCACAGTAACATTCCTGTCTTGCTTTTGGGTTCTGTCATTGACTCGTGTTTATGTGGGATCCACAGGGCTGCCCCGTGAAACTCAACTAAAAAGCCACATCTCCGTTGAATCTCTAGTTATTTTTTATTAAAATGTTACTCCACATTAAACAGTCCCTCATTGAATTGGAAAAGTTTGGTTTTCTCCAAATGCGCACACTCCATTTCATTTTACTGAGGGTTAATGAGTTTCTGAGCCTGATTGCGAATCCTTCTAGAAGAAATAAATACGAATGCTAACAAAATGTTTAATTTTCTCTTATATTGGTTATGTATGCAAAGATTTATCATGAGCAGGTTCACAGATCACAGGAAACCGAGTTGTCCTGAAAAATGAATGAGGAGGTTATAGACCAGTTTTCATCAATACTTAAGCGTACGGGTAAGGCTTGGACGTTACAATTCCACCCTGTGAAAAACGTATGTGACTTTCAATGTAAAACACACACACACACACACACACACACACACACAAAGTTTCAGAGCCATTAAGCTGCTGTACCACCCAGGGAAACAATCGTAGTCACTCCTGAGCCACACACTGAAAAATGATTATTTTTATGAAAATTCTCTTCCAGTTGTTCTTCTTCTGTCTTTCCAATTATGTCAGTCACATCATCCTGAGCCTCTGAGTCACTTTGTAAGTTTTGTTATGCAGACGTCAATTTTCTGAAGCTTTCTGAAATATACAAGTGGTCTTAACAAATACGGTGTGACTGTCGCATGGTTTTGTGTTGCCTTTGTAGTTTCTAAGACACTCTAACATTATTTAATTAGCTAAAATTTCTCCTCTCTTGAGAAATGGAAACTCAATGAAATGTCAACAATGCTGTCAGTCTGCTTCAGGCTAAACTCATTACACAAAAACTAAAGGTAAAAATAGTCCAAAGCAGAATTCTTTGTCACAATTTTGAGGCCCACACCTTATGCCAATGAAATCCATATGTGATTCTATAAAAATGCTAAACTGGGAAGAGTAGCTAATAAATTATCTCAACAGAGGCAATAATTGATCAGTCCTTGCATAGAAATTTATCTAATTAGCCAAATAACATATCAAGTTCTGTTGGGGATTATCTGAGTACTACATTTATTGTTTGATGAACCTTTGCTTTTCAGCTCTGGTAAGGCTGAAAAATGCTGTTAGCTGCTCTTTACCCCAAAATGATTTTTTTCCCCCTAAGAAAGAAAAAGAAGCATTGTCTTTTTAAGCCATGTACAGTCAAGAACTGAACAAAAGTGCCTCAATTTATCTGAATTATCATGGAGGGTTTGGGAATCCATGGACACATTACTAAAGATAATAAAAATTTGGCATTTTCTATTGTCTGAGGGTTTTTAAAGGCTAAATTTCTTGATTTATTTAAGTAGATGATAGGAAAGAGCAAAGTACAAAAACAAGTGCTATATACTGAAGGTATGTGAATTACCTCCTTCCCAAGGATAATGCAAATTAGAAGTACGTAAAGCTTTGTCTGCACCTGGGATCTTTAATGAGGATAAAGAAAAATCAGACAGAGATTCTCCTGGGGAAAGAGAGGATCGTTATTTGAATAACCTGCAGTGAATTCTAATCAATGCGACGTGACTTTGAAAATGAATGTGGTCTTTCAACCCGCTGTACTTGAGCTGTAATATTAATCATAACTTCATGGTACAGTAAAGCTTATGACAAATGCTTGTTCAGTAGACTCAGAAAAAGACTGGCTTGGATGTGCCAAGGAATATGGAGCTATGGAAATACAAAGGCTCTTCTTTTTTCCTCCTTGCTAGCCCATTTATTGGCTAGTGTATTCTGTTATCTTTCTTTAATTATCTCAAAAGAGGTTGATGCAAATTGCATGTCATAACTGTAATTGTTTTTTTTTTCCTTTTCCAAAGGTGACATTTTACATGTACTTATTTCCTGACACAGTTTTAGGAGTGTTATTTAACATTAAATTATAGCAGGAGACTGGTGTGTCAATCTGCTAAGGATGCATTAAACAACCCAGCAAAGCTCTGCAACACAGGAGGGGATTTTAGCCCTGCCTCAGCAAAGCCCTGCATTCTTTACAAATGCAGCCTGGACCTGAAGAAGACTGAGCATACACAGAGCAGGATTTCCTGGAATGCTGGGTAGAAAAGTGATGATGACTTAAATAATAATTTTCAAAAGAAAAAAAAAAAATCAGCCATCAAGTGTTTTCGACCTTAAAGGAAATGCAATTAGCTTTTGACAAGTTGACATTAAAAGGTTTATATCAGAAGGACGTAATGTGTTAAAGCTAAATGCTCAAGAACCACAAGAGAAGGGAAGGAGATGATAAAATAAACAACTTAAAATAATTTAAATCATCTCTTGTCAGAAAGTAATTCCAGGGAAAGAAGAGGCCTGGCATATTTGTGTTGGTCTCATGGAAATAGGGTTTAATAGGCAGAGCCGCCATCTTGGTTATTGTTTTGCTCTCATGCTCTGACAAGAACTGCGAAGGCTGTGACTCAGGCCGGCTGTCCAGCATGTACCATTGCTTCATGATGAGGCAAAACAGAAATTAATTCTTCAAACGTATATGTTGACGGGAGAGCGGTTTCTAGATCTCAGTTAAGAAGTGAAAGGCCATGTTAGGTGGAACTCACAAATCTGAGGGTAGCCGAGGTGGACAGATACTCTCCAAACTTTACTCTTGTTTTGCTCTTCCAGTGTGCTAAGGAATTAGATGCTGTATGAGAGAGAGAGACACTATTTTTATCCCCATTCTAGAGATGAGACTCTGGAGTCTGAGGGATATCACCTTATTCAACGTTTTACATGGCAGAACCAAAAATGAGACCTATACTTCTAATATTTACACTTCATGCTCTGTAAAAACAACTTTATTGAGTTATAATTTTACACGCCACGAAATCCATTCATTTTTAGTGTACAATTCAGTGATTCTGAGTACGTTTTCTGAGCTGCCCAACCATCAGCATAATCCAGTTTTAGAATATATTCATCTCCCCGGTAAGACCACTCATGGCCATTTACAGTTAATCTCTGTTCCTACCCTCAGCCCTAGGCTACCATTAATTTATTTCTGCCTCTATAGGTTTGTCTTTTCTGGACATTTCATATAAATGGAGTCATACAATATGAGGTCTTTTGTATCTGGCTTCTTTCACTTAGCATAATGTTTTGAGGTTCGTCTATGTTGTTACCTCATGCTTTTTATAATGCATTTGTCTACTCTTCACTCTGCTCACTGCTTCTGCTCTATTTTGAGCTGTTTCTATTTTGATCTCACTTCGGAAGAGAAGCAAAGAGAAGCACTGCAGCGTAGGGGAAGGAACACTAGCACTGAGAGGAAGGTCTGGATTTGGGGCCCATGACCAAGGCCATCTGATCTCTCAACTACCTTACCTGTAAAATTATGCCTCCTCGGAAGACCAAAGGAGATAAAGTCCATAAGAGTGCTTGTAAAACTGTATAAAATGGTAATTTATTATTATTGGGTTTATTACAGCATCATGGGGTAATGACCCAAGTTTTCAAGATGCCATAATCTCTCTATACTAAAAGGATTCTGGCTCTGGAGTGAGAAAATTTGATTAACACCATCTCAACAGTGGTAAGGAAGCCTAAGATCCTCCAGTTCAGCTCACCATTTCCTGATTATAAAGCTGATCTAACCTCAAGTTTAAATGTGTGTGCCACCAGGGGTAGGCTTTAACTATGCAAAGTTTATAAACCATCCTAAATTCTATTCAGCCTAAAGTGGGGGCCACCACTCCCAAATTGTGGAAACTGCACAAAAAATCACCTACGGTGTCCTTTAAAAATGAAGATTCCTGAATTTACTAAAATTGGAGCTTCAGATTTTTCATTAAAAAAGAAAAACTTGGGATGCGTGGGTGGCTCAGCGGTTTAGTGGCTGCCTTCAGCCCAGAGCGTGATCCTGGAGTTCTTCCATGGAGTTCGGTGTCGGGCTCCCTGCATGGAGCCTGCTTCTTCCTCTGCCTGTGTCTCTGCCTCTCTCTTTCTCTCTTAAATAAACATTTAAAAATCTTAAAAAAAAAAAAAAAAAACTCTTGAGGCATGCCTGGGTGGTTCAGTCAGTTAAGCCTGCGACTCCTGGTTTCAGCACAGGTCACCATCTCATGGGTCACGAGATCAAGTGCTGCCTCAGGCTCCACACTCAGTGAGGAATCAGCTTGAAGGTTCTCTCCCCCTACCCATCCTCTACTCATTCACACACTCTCTCTTTGTCACTCTCTCAAATAAATAAATAAATCTTTGAAAAACAAAAAACAACTTCTTGAAGATGATTCACTTATATCCTAACATTTCTGAACCAAACTTGAGTGAAACCTGTTCTTAGATATGCTACCCAGGGCATGGTGAATGCAATGACATTGGACCATTCTAGAATCGTGTCACAAATTCTCATTGTGCAGAGGTTGCTATTGACCTCCAATATCCATTTTGCCTTCTTTTAGTACTCTCGTCCCCAAATTTTAAGTGAGTACATGGTTGTCCAGCTTTCCTTGCTACATGGTGTGAGCATGAGTCATGACTCATTTCTGGTCAATGAGATGGCAACAAAAGTGATGTATGGGGCAGCCCGGGTGGCTCAGTGGTTTAGCATCACCTTCAGCCCAGGGCGTGATCCTGGAGACCTGAGATCGAGTCCCACATTGGGCTCTCCTCATGGAGCCTGCTTCTCCTTCTGCCTGTGTCTCTGCCTCTCTCTCTCTCTCTCTCTCTCTGTGTCTTTCATGAATAAATAAATAAAATATTTTTAAAAAATGATGTATGCTACTTCTGGGTCTTGTCCTTAAAAGAAAGGGAAATGCCTCCCATTTCTCTGTTTCTCCTTGTCACTAGCAAGTCTATGGACAGGGGAGTGGTGAGCCATCCGTGACCATGTGGCAAAGGGCAACATTAGTGGATGGTAACGCAGCAGGAGAGAAGGAATCCAGGTAGCGAATAATCCTACTGACTGCCTATCATCTCAGTTTCTTAAGTTAGAGAAACAAATTTTTATTTTGTTTAAATGATTGCTTTTTTGCTCTTTGCAAAATAACTAAACCAATATCTTAATATATCTGCTAAAAGACATAGAAAATTGAGAAAAGTCAGGCAAATTGCTTCTTAATGTCTCAATTCCTCAAGCTGCTCTTCTTAACACGTTCACTTCACAGGGTTGCAACGGGACACCATAGGTGATTTTTTGTGCAGTTTCCACAATGTGGAATGTGGGTCTCTCTGCTATCTTGCGTGAAGAGGTCTTCCATCTGAAGAGCCTGAAGATTCGGTCCGAGGAACACTCCCAACAGGAGAGCCTGTGGAGGAGCTGGCACAGAGAATCCAGTCTGTATAGCGGGGTTTACATTTGGCCTTACATTTTCAGGCTGGGTAAGTTGGAGATCACTGGTACGCATGGAGGTCAGTTGACTAGTCTCAGAATCTTGGGTTTCTCCTGAGAACTTGGCACCTAGTGAGCATTGGAAACTCTCTGTTGATTTTTCTCTTAACAAAAGACTCCTGTGGGTCATGAGTGCTGATATAATGAACTTTGTGAGCTCACCCATGGGGACTGCACACTGATGGTGGGGCTATTTCTTTAGAAGGGACAGGAGAATGTGCAATACGAGGCAGGTGGAATTGGCAATTGCCAGGTTCGTTTTGGCTCTAACACATCAGGGCCCTCACCTTCCTAAAACCCATTGCTGATTCTCTACTACCATAAGGATAAGTGACACAAAGAAAGATTCCAGATCCACCCCAAACACACCTCAGTTGGCCCTCTTTTGAACTTTCTCTCTCTGCACTTGTCCCAAATCCTCCCTGCGTTCTCCTGACCTTACATTCTGCTCCACCTGTTCCCTCTGCTTGGGGACATACCAACCTATCAAATTCCCATCCACTCTGCATGAGTGAATGCCCTTCAGTGTTATGTGAATACACGGATCCCCTGATGGCCGGGGAGATAAACAGCCCTGACAGCTCCTGGACGTCATTCTAATGGATTTTGAATGATGATCTTTCACTGAAGAGACTCCGTGCAGCACAACTCCAAGTCAGGAACCAGAGCATGGAAGATGGCCTGCTGACCAAGGAAGGGTCATCCCCACACATTCTGGCCTCTGGGGGCTGCTTCAGGGGGACTAGATCAGCCGATTCTCCAGGCTAGCCCCTTCCTGAAGGTTGCATCCACCCGAGAAGTCCATGGGCACACCATCACCCAAACACCTTCTGATGCTTCTCCTTACCACTGCCTCATCTGGGTACCACCCAGGCTTCCCCCACTGCTCCTCTCTTAGTGGGAACTATCTGAACTACGGGACCTATCTCAACTATGGCAGCAAGTACCCCACTGTATCTCCTCTGCCTTTCAAGTCTTTCACCTCCCCCACCAATGAATTCTACATAAAAGAATCACAATGATTTAAAGTCTGCCAGTGGTGTCCCGTTGCACTGACAACAAATCTAACAGCATCTCTAATGATCTAGCGTCTTCTGCCAACCCCTCTGATTCCATTGTGTGCTACCTTCTCTGGCCACTCTGTTTCAGCCACGCTGGCCCGTTCCTCAACACCCCAAGCTCTCCCTGTTTCATGGCCTTCGTACTTGGAGTATCTTCTGCCGGGAGCACATCACTCTGTCAGCCTTGCCTGGCTGGTCCCTTCTCATCCAACAGGCCTTACTTAACTCAACAGTTAGCTCTTAGAATGGCCCTGGTCTCCACCAGCTAATGCTCCTCTCTCTCTCACCCTATCAAACCATTGTCTGCAGAGCGCTTCACATTATTTGAAATTATTTTAACTGAGCAGTCATCAGATATCACTAAATTTTTATTAAATGAACGAGTTTAGCATAGCGATTAAGAACTCAACCAGGAGCCAGTCTTCCTGAGCAAGTCTTAGCCCTGACATTTAACGTTTATAAGTCTGTGGGCAAATTACTTATCCTGTTTGAGACAGTTTCCTCAGTTTCCCTATTTATAAAATGAGGATACTAATGACACCCATTTTATAGGGTTAAGATTAGATAAATCAGGGGGCAGCCCCGGTGTCTCAGCGGTTTAGTGCCGCCTTCGGCCCGGGGTGTGATCCTGGAGACCCGGGATCAAATCTCACATCAAGCTCCCTGCATGGGGAGCTCCCTGTGTCTCTGCCTCTCTCTCTCTCTGTGCCTCTTATGAAGAAATAAATAAAATCTTAAAAAAAAAAAAGATAAAAAAGATTAGATAAATCAATGCCTGCAATAGAGAGGAACAGTGCTTATGTGGAAGATCACATGCACTCAGAAAAGTCAGTTCACAATTTAAAGAATTATATTTAAATTTCTAACCATGATTAAAGCTCAAAAGCAGTACCAAAAAAAAAAAAAAAAAAAAGGCAGTACAGTAACTACACAGGTTTAACAAATGCTTAAGGTTTTAGGTGGAACCAGAACACTCAGTGATCATTTGATGCCAAATTTTCAGGTTCTTGAATTGTGAAGGCAAGTTGCTGTCTAGGGGTCAACTTTTTTTTATTAATTCACTCATTTACTGATAAAATGTTACAGAATTATTATATGTAATGGTCTGTGCTGGATTTTAAAATGAATGGATTACCCCTAGACTCTGGAAGAGATGTAAACAAGCATTTATAGCATGACGAACATCCAAAGCTATGTATTCAGAACCCTCGGCGCACTGAGGGGGGCACATGAAGAAAGAAGAAGCTACCCCAGGTCTTCTTGGGGGTGGGGATGGGTGGTCAGAAGAGGTCTGCGGTCCTTGCAAGGCAGGCTCTAGTCTTGCACCTGCGGACTCCCCATGGTGGGTGAGAGCAGCATGCAGAGAACATGCAGTCACTTCTTGAGAGCATAACCAGGAAAGAATGCAGAGTCATTTGCCCTACCCAGCAGCATGTGAATAAATATGCCACACATATGTATTTACACAAATGCAGAATTATAGGCTTGCTCCAGAGGGGGGAAGGAGAAGAGTGTTGAAACCTGATGGCATATCAAGCATTTCCTGAGGGATGTTGTCTGTCAGTCTGTTTGTGCTGGCTGATTGAAAATCACATGTGGCTTTCAGATGTAGAGAAGGAAAAGTATTTGGTATAAAAATGGGAACATTTTTAGTATAATGCTTGATATAAGCCACTCGAGCAATTATACAATATTTCTGGACAAATCTTTGGACACAAGTTTCTGGAAAAACTTCAGAAGACCGTCTTTCGTCTTGGTTTTCCCCTTTCTTCTCTGGCCCTGGTTTTCTTTCCAGGGAAGGGATTTGTTCTAGCTGAGACCTTCACCTTCCCTTGCTCCTCTCCCATTTCTCTATTGCAGGGAGACGATCAAGACGCAAGATTTATTTTCATTCTGTCTTCCCTTTGATCAATGTCAAGTCTTTCTATGGGAAAGGAGAATAGGAACCAAAATTCTGATCAGTAGGACTCATGCCATGAATAGAAAGTTCTGAAGTTGAGTTTTTAAATGGGGAAGGGGAGAGGTATATGAAAAGGACGCTAAAGAAGTGGAAGGCGAGAAGCAGGTTAGCTGTTCATCCAAATGTCTCCTAATCCAAAAGTAAATAAAGCTTCAGAAGAGGAAATGCTACAGCACATTAGCTGAGGGTATTGGTTCTAGAGTCCACTAGACCTAGATAAGAAGCTGCCCCTGCTGCTTACTCACTGTTGCACCTTTGTTGCAGCCCGCTGGTGCTTCCCCATATCCATCTTCCCCGCTTCCTGGACACACAGCCGGATTGCACTTCCCACTTCCCTTTGCATTACGTGATTAATGCACATGATTAAATTCTGGCCAATGATCCCCTCACCTGATCCATGGACAAATTACCTTTGAATGTCACATGAGAAAAAGGAAGTTTTCATGGATTAGGTGGCAGAGACTTCGAGGTTGTTGTAGCAGCCAGTCTACTCGTACGTGTTTGAATAAGATTCCTACACTCTGCTTTAGTTTCATCGATAAAATGGGGCTAACATACCTACCTTATAAGGTTGTTCTAAGGACCCTCAGGTGGTGCTTTTTTTTTCATCTTCTAGTTATTTTCCTCTTCTTTCATGTACTCATATTTTTCCTTATTACAGCAAAAAAAAAAAAAATCTAGTTCTCATTCTCTGATGTCCACTCTGCTTGCTAGTTGGATACAAACTACAGGAAAAGTAAAGCAGTCCAACAAATGGGCCACTCCTAGGAAAGAGTGTCAAACTACTGTATGTCCTTGTTTCAGTGTAAGAAACAGATTGGGGCTCTGTGGGTCTCGTCTCTCTGAACAGAGTCACATTAAACAAAAACACAAAGAGGACTCTAAAAGCTTTGAAGGTTAAGCTTGACCTTCAAAGGACATGACATAAGGATCTTCCACAAATGTGTTGCACTGAGTTCCTGAGAAATACTTTCTAGATGTCAGACCCATGATAACCACTAAAAATCTCTCCCCTGCTCTCCTCTATTTGGTTTCCTTGTCATCCAAGTCATCAATGCCTTTGGTCTTTCCTTCCCTTCATTGCTGTCTCCTTGCTGGAGGAAAGGATGGTATGTCTGGGGCCCTATTCACTGGCCAGACACCTTGCCATGAGCCTTAGGTCCCGTCTCCTACTTCATGCAGGAAGGTACTCCCTACCTGGGGAGTAGGGTGGATTTAATTTCCTCCAACACCTTGTCTTGTAAATTGGTCTCATGGAACATTTTCAGTGCATAAAATTCTCCACCTTATTATATGACTTGATCTAATGACTCATATGACTTGAGAAGGGAAAAATTGGAGTCAGGATAATCATATATTTATTCTGACAATAAACACACACAAACAGATCTCTACAGTCAAAGCAAAGCCAAGAATCCATTCCAGGAGAAGGAATCATGAATGGAGCTGGCCTGAGAGGCCTGGGTGAACCACGTTAATCCTTGGCCTCTCTGAAAGGGTGGACAAGGCTGGCCAGATGGAAACGAATAGTGCAGCCCTGCTATGCTCTGATTGAATTCACCGAGGGAGAAGCCTCTCTTCTTAATAACAGCTCTTACTTCTGGTTTCCCATGGTACCGGAAACAGCTACATTTCTAATATACGAGGTGAAGACACTATGAAATGCTATTTTTATCTCTTAGAGGTAAATATAATAATAATTGATATTACTTCAGACTAACCTTAAGGCATATTTATTCAGCCAGTGAGGGATTGGGACCCCAGGTGATTAACCTTAGTTGAAAACAGGATGAACCAACAGCACGGGGTCCCAGTGGAGTGGGTGGCCAGAAGCACCCCGACTTCTGTGATTTTTCATTCTGTTGAACTTGTGGTTGTTAAGAATTGTGAAGAGTCTGAGATTCTGCTGTACTTGCGAGCTATCATGAAACAATTCCTGAGTGAGGGACTAAGGACTTTATTGCTGATGGCACAGTAGGCAGCCTAAGTATTATATTTGCATTGGTTACCCTTGCCCCCCTACCCCCGCCCCAGGTCCCATGGGGCAATATTCATGCAGTGGGTTTGAGTTCTATCTGAGGAACCCTGAGCTTAGGACATCCTCATCTTCTCTCATGGGTTGTAAGCAACCGGGTCCAATCTTGGCCTCAGAGATTTTACCTTTATTACACTGGATAGTAAACAAACATGTCCTCTTCTCTGCTGAGAGATACTAGCTCAACTCTTTAAGACTGTTCACTCTCCAGACATCCTTGAAAAGACTGTTTAGAACAAAAGGTGGTCAGTGCCTCTGCTCACCAGATGTATAGCATTATGAGGGTTCCACGGAGAATTCTCTCCCAACCATGGTGGCAGTGTATACAGGAAACAAGGCATATTGAGAGGAGGTGAATCTACCTGGGTCCAAATCTGGCTCCATCATTATTATTTGGCAGCTTTTAGGAAGTTGCTTAAACTCTCTGAAGTTCAGTTTCCTCATCTGTGAAATAGGGAGGATATTGCCTATCACACAGACCTACTATGAGAATATAAGATAGTAAGAGTTAACTATGACTACATGTGCATATTGCATAGGTAACGTAGAACATTATGTTCTAAATTTCACAGTATGATGCTATATACTACTTTATTTTGCTCTTCTTATTACCATAGATTGTATTTTTGTTTTGGCTAACAAATCTAGTTAGCTTTGAATTGATATTTACCTTGTTTATACTGAGCACCATAAATAGCCCTGAACAAGAAGATAGGGCACCTGAGCTCCCAGCCTACAACAAACCGACCGACTGTGTAGCTTTGGCAAGGCATTGAAACCAACTAGTCAAAGGAGGAGATTGGACAGGGATTCAGGGATAGCACCAAGATCGCCTCAGTGCCAGGCCTGAGCAATGGGTAGTGAATGCCTGGACAGTTGTGTTAGAGAAAAAGTTTTGAGCCCATATCCAGGTTGAGAAGGAAAGTATGCCTACAATGAGCTAGCCATATCTTCAAGGTGCAAGCTGGGGTGCAACGAGCTGAAGGGGTAGAAGTGTGGTAGCATCCTTGCCATTGCTTTGCATGTAACAGTTGCTAAGTTAATGCTTGTTCATTCATTAATTGATGAATTGAGTAATAGGGTTTCTGGATTCTGGGTCAAGGATGAAAAATGTGGAGGACATGAATTGATGGGCAGGGGAGGGAGGGGCAAAGAACCACTTTATGATTTCAGTTTGGAATGAGAAGAGACCTACTTTTAGTTAGGCCACGACCTCTAAGCCAGGTTAAGTACTTCTGGAAATCCCCATCTGTTATCAGGCTGTATGTGGAGCCCAGGCGGCCTTTTTTCAAATGACCTGGTGTGTTGTTGCTGCCTCTGGTTCCTCCTGGGCTCCAAATTACTGCTCCGAAGCAGCTGCTCAAACACTTTAATGGCCACAATTAAACCGTCCCAGAGGCTGACCTTTAGACATGGCAGTGGTTAATTGAGCCGAGTGCCCTGGGGTCTGCCATCTTTGGCAAAGCCTTGTGAGTCCAGTGTGGCTTGATCTTTTGTTTGGTTGCCCCACACATGTTCCAAGGGGAAATCTCCCTTCCAGTTGCACTAGTAGAAATGGCAAAAACCTGGGGATGAGACAAGACTGCTGAAGGAATCCCAATGTCTTTATAATAGAAAGATCTTGTGAATGGCAAGTTTGAAGGTCTCTAAAATTATCTGGGTTTTTAAAATCTTTTAAGAAGTAGAGCCAAGCTTTGTTGGGGGAAAGGGAGAGAATTAGTGGCTAAAACACTGATTTTATCTATCATTCGATTCACGTTCAACTAGCATTAAATGGATGACCAATAAATAACAGGGAGTGCCTCAGAGATGGGGAGAAAGCCTTGGAAAATGGGTTAAAAGATAGGTTCATAAGAGCAGAGACTGGGACATCTGCCTGGTTTAGTCCATAGAGCGTGAGACTCTTGATCTCAGGGTTGTGAGTTCAAGTCCCACGTTGGGTGTAGAGCCTACTCAAAAAAAAAAAAAAAAGTGGACAACTGGGTGATTCAGTTGGAAAGTGTCTGGCTTGATCTCAGGGTCCTGAGTTTAAAAAAAAAAAAAAAAAGGCAGAGGCTGCTTTTGTTCAGTTCATGATATTCCCCTAATGCCTAGAAGGCTGCCTAGTATATAACAGATGATCATTTAATGATTTTTGAGTAAATAAAGGGACAAAACCTCTGCTCTCATTGAGTTTACAATCTAGTAAGTACACAAACAAGATGTTTTTCATTCATGATGAGTCTATATAAGAAAGAAATGTTGTGATATGGAAAGAAGGAAAGAAATGGGCCAGGGAGGCAATAAGTGCTTTGGTTGAAGAGATTTAGGAGGGTGTTTCACAGCACAAAGAGCCGTCTGTGAGAAGACTGTGGGGGTGAAGAGGAGACTTCCAAGCGGATAATGGCAACAGGCCGAGGCCCCAGGGAGAGAAACTGTGAGGAAAGGCTGCCTGTGAGGTGGGGAGTGGTAAAAGGTTAAATCTGAGTGGTAGGCAGTAGCCCAGGTATACGGTCTCCTAATCATGTTAGGAGAATATTGGTTAGAGGCAATGCTTTATTTTCCCAGGGCTGTCAACAAATCACACCAAACTGGATAGCAAAAAACTATAGAAATGTATTCCCTAACAGTTCTAGAGGCTAAAAGTCTGAAATCAAGGTGTTGGTGGAGTTGGCTGCTTCTGGAAGCCCTGAAAGAAAATCGGTCTCACGCTTCTCTTCGGGTCTCTGGTGGCTGTTGGTGTTTCTTGGTTTGTATATACATTGCTCTCATCTCTGCCTCTGTCTTCACACAATATTCTCTGTGTTTCTTCTCTTCTCCCTATGTCTTCTCTTCTTATAGGATAGTCATCAGGGGATTTGTGGCCTATTCGGATAATCTAGGGTGATCTTGTCTCAAGATTCTTAACTAAGTTACATCTGCCAGGGCCCTTCTTCCAAGTAAGTTCACAATCACGGGTCCCCAGTGGACGTATTTGGTAGAGGGGTGTATTTGATTCATTATATTTTATCTGCAGTGAAAAGCCAGTGGGGAGTACCGTGCAGAGAAGCAAAAGATTTATACTTTTCTAGATGAGGAGTGGAGGAGAGAAGAGCAAAGCTGCAAGATCTTAGCAGTGAAAGATGGGTATTTAGAGATTATCTCATCCATGTAGAAGCAGGAGTAGTTAGAAAGTCTGAGTTAAGAGCAGGACCAGGGTGCTAGTGTCAAGGCAACGTGACAGTAGCTTCTGGATTGAAATAGGGTCAGTGGCACCCAGGTAGCATCTCAATCCCAGGTCCAAGCTCACACAGATGTCAGTCAGGCCTTCACTGGAAATCAGCCACGCATTTTCCTTCCTATACTCTTCATAGCCCCACTTTTGGCCCCTGCAGGCCTCGTTTTCTTCTCAGCAAGGTCACACCATGCACTCAGAGTTGCTACTTTTATGCCCTACACTTCTTAGGGCTCTTCTCCTTCCTACAGAGAACTCGCATAAATCTCAACACTCAATGGCAAAAGACTCTGAAACTCTAACTTATTTGCACCATGTTGCCCTGTAGGGCCTCTGGAATGCATCGGCTGTCTGTAATGAGCTGAGATTGCTATAGGCAGGAAAAAAGACCCCTCCTCCCCCTTTTTTTTTTTTTCTAACTGAAAGTTAAAAATCTTGGCCAGGAGTTCTTCCTTTGCTCTATGGAAGCATTTTTAATAGCTCGCATAGATAACTTCCTTTGGAAGGGGCAGGGGGAGAAAGCCCAAATCCAGTAAGTAGATAGTAGACACTTACACTTGTCCTCCACAATTTGCAAGCCTTTTGCAGAGGCATGGAAGCAAAGGTGGGATTTATAACTGGAAGCTAAATGTGAAATTGAAATATTTTCTTCTGGAAGTGTAAAATGGAAAAGTATTAGCGTAAAGCTATTGAGAATTCTATTTGTTACTCTAGCTGTCTCACTAATGAAAGAGAAAGCAACATTTTGTGATGCGGCAAGAGTCTGAGTGCTCTGGAGAAATATGGACCTTTCCTAAAACTGCAAGCTTCCCTGTTTGCAGATTCCCCCTATTGCACAGGGGATCCTCAAATGATGGGTGTTTCTGTTGTAAGTCTTTTTCAGTCGCAAGTAACAGAAAAAGCCAACTCAAATTTGCCCAGCCAAATAGGAAATGTAATGGGTGATGTCATTGTAAAGCTGAAGTAGTACAAGACCCCAGGCGCTAAAACGCCATGTCTAGAACCCAGTTTCTTTCTGTTCATTTCACTCTCTGCTGACATCAGACTCAGAGACTTCTCACTTCATAGTGGCACCAGGAACGCCAGGCCTCCCACTTCATAGTCAGCAATGCCATTGCTTCTGATTAGTTCATTCTTGAATCATTACCTCTGTCCACAGGAAGGCCATACTGGTTGGGAGGCTTGAGTCACATGGCCTCCCCTAGAGCTGTGAGGGAAGTTTAGCACCATAGAAACTGAATAGTCTGAGTGGGGAAGGAGTGACTTCTCAGAAGGAAATCAGGGTGATGCTACCAAAAAAAGGAAATGAAGGTGGTGAAACAAAATAGCAGCAACAGCAGCAAGCAAATGTCCCTTGATGATCCGTGTCACCTTGGGAAAATTGTTCAGCCCTTGTTCCTGTTTCCTTATCTTTAGAGCATAGATAATGATGTGAGTACTTTTTTCATCAGATGATTGAGAAGAGTGAGTTGGTCCATGTGATGTACACAAAGCAGTGCTTGGTGACATCTGCGTTAGCCTTATTATGTATTTATTTCCTTATTGTGGTCACATTATCCCTGCTGAGCTTCAGAAAGACAGAAGTCAAGCCATTTTACTGAGCAGGTTCGAGCCCGAAAGATATGGTGAAATTACGCCCTTGTACAAGAACTAGAGAACTCGCAGAAATCTCCAAAGGGAGATACAACATACCCTGAGTCTTACCACTTACCACCATCTCTACTGCTGCCCCTTTGTCCAAACCGCATAACCACTCAATGGACTTCTGAAGCCTCCTCTTCTCTGATTTCCTGGCCCTGTTCCTGACCTCTCACAGTCCGATCCTCTCACCACAGCTCAAGTAATCTTTCTAAGGAATTAGTCTCTAGCTCAGTATCGTGCAGTTATTGCCCCAATAGAAATCAGAATAAATGAACCTTAACTCTTAATTTGCTTGGTCTTGCCCTTCTCTGCCTCTACACTACTGATTCTCTTCGCTGTGCTCACGGGCCTTGACTTTGCAGCCTCTTGGTCTTTCTTCTGTGTCTTACACATGCCAAGCTCATTCCTATCTCTTTTGAGAATGTTCTTCCCTTAGATTGTTTCCTCATCACCATTTGGATCTCTATTTGAATGCCAGCTCCACCAAGATACCTTTCCTGATTAAGCCAGACAAAGTACTTCTCCTCCTAGCCTTCTCTACATTATTTTGCCTTCACTGTATCTCTTAATAATTGAATTGGTCTTAGTTTTTGATTCCTTCCTTCCTTTAAAAGCAATTTTTTTGAGGAAGTTATGAAGTGGTGAAAAATTATCTAAGACAGTGATGTAGAGAATGGGCTTAGTGTTTAGGGCTGCTTTTCTCCTGAGGACACTGGCTCATCCCTGAAAAGTCAACTGAGCATTTGAGAAGATGAACAAAAGCTCTACGGGTCTGTGAGTCATAGGAACAGAGAGAAGCTTCTTGCCTTGCGTCAGGGCCCTAGAAACTGCACAAAGGGAGTAAGTGTGAAGTGGAAGAGACAGCAGTTCAGCTTTAAGTCACCTCCGTTACTGAGATTGAATTGAGGAAATTGCTTGCGCCTGCAAGTGCTCTGTAGAAAAAATGTAAATCCAATCATGAAAGATGATATCATCCTCAGCCTCAAATTATTTCTACAAACAGTTTTGTGAATGTAATTTCTATCATCAATATAAAGTAACCAGAGACATTAAGAGACATAATAACGGGAATGAAAACCAATAAAGAAAAACAGACAACAGGAAAAGATTCATAAGAGCTCCAGATACTCAAGATTCAGACACAAACTTTAAAGTAACTTTTACTATGTTCAAAAAAATAAGAAAAGATCAAAATTTTCCGCAGAGCATGGGAAACTATTTTTTATACAAAGAAACACATGGGCACTCTAGAACTCAAAAGTAAAGAATTCAAGAGATGGATTTAACAGCAGATTCAGCGAGAGGGAGAATTAGTGGACTGGAAGACTTGGCAAAAGGAAATGGAGGGAAAAATGAATGGAAACTATAATAACAAAGGTAAGAGCCACGGAGGATTCATCAAGGAGAAGTAACATACTGCAGTTGAAGTCCCTGAAAGGCAGGAAAGATAATGGGTCCTCTCTTCTCACCTCAGTTACTGGGTTTCTCTGCTTTCAGGTTGGTTCGTACTTCCATCTATAACAGTTTTAGAACAATACCCTAGTACTTAAGAAAAGGCATTGGTTTTGTATTTTGTCTTCACCACTAATTAATTGAATGGCTTTGGCCAGGTTGTTTAATATCTTTGTGCTTCAATTTACTCTTCTGTAAGTAGTTGTGATTACATCTAACTCCCTGGATTACTGCAAAAATTATATGTCTATATTTATCTATTTATATAGCTATCCAAATATCTAGATACATACATACAGGTATATAGTATTTGGCTTAATATAACTGCTCAATAAATTACAGTACTTTGATGTTATTCATATTCAAACAACTGCTTTTATTCAATTTATAGACCATGACAAGCTCTTCCTCACCCAGGGTCTTCATATGTATTTTTTCTTTTCCTGAAGATTGTTTTATTGCTTCATCTCCACTCTCAAATTTTATGTTAATCAAGATTCTTTTCTCTAAACTTTTCTTTATATCAGTGATTCTTAATCTTGTCTGTAATCGGGCTCACCTATGTAGTTTTATAAAAATACAGGTGTCAGAATTCTAACCCAGAAATTCTGACTTAGAATGCCTGGACATTTACTTTTGGCACACACAAAAAAATTCCCCCGATATATCTGGATAAGTGGCCAGGATTAAGAAGTTCTGCTGTGTTCCACAGTTTCTTCAGATGGTCTCATCCATGTTTGTTTTCCTCCAATGCCAGCAGACACCCAAGTCATATTTATAGCCTTGTTTTTCTTCCATGATCTTTTGCCTGAGTTCCACACTCACACACACAGCTGCCTCTACTTGGATGCCCAAAGAATGCTCACACCTTATATACCCTCGTCCCTCTGTCTAATCCCCTTTTCCTGTATTCCCAGTGTCAGTGAAGGGCACCATAATCCATCCAGTAAGATAACAGCTTAGACTCGAATGTTGTTCACAGGTAATAACATTTGTATGTAACAAGGACCTCAAAGGAAGTTTGTAAAAGGAAAAAATTCACCCACACTCCCATCTGTTATATGCTTTGTTCACATTGCTATGTACATTTAAAAAATTTTTTAATTGATATTTATTTATTTATTTATTTATTTATTTATTTGAGACACAGAAAGAGAGAGGCAGAGACATAGGCTGAGGGAGAAGCAGGCTCCATGCAAGAAGCCTGATGTGGAACTTGATCCCAGATCCTGGGATCACACCCTGGGCCAAAGGCAGATGCTCAACTGCTGAGCCACCCAGGCATCCCATATACTTTTTTTTTTTTTTAAATTGAGGAATTAGAATATGTCTATAGTCTCTTTCTAAAATAAGTCAATTCGTTGCTTTTGAAAATGCCAGATTGCTAAGGCAAATACATATAAAATGTATATGTGATAAATGAGCCACTAAAATTAATTTGAAAGTGATGGATTATTCAATAACTGATGTTGCAGTGAATGGCTAAGCATTTGGAAAAAAAATCACATTCCCCTGTTACACGCTATACTCTAATATATTTCAGAAAAATTAACTATATAAGGTAGACAAAAATTCTAAAAATTAAGTACAGTTGTTCTGAGCTGGAAAATTTTTTTTTTAAATGGTACTGAATCTAGGAATCTTAAGGTAAAGAATTGATAGATTTGACCACATAAGAAATAAAACAAAAAGCTTTTGCTTGTCAAAAATAACTCAAAGATAAAATGAAAAACTTGTAAACACAACATATATTACCATGCTCTTTAAGGTAAAAAGAGCTCATGTAAGAAAAAAAATGTATATCATAAAAGAAAAATAGGAGTTCAATATGCAGACACATAAAACTAGGCAAATCAGGGAAATATTAAAAACTAAGTATGTTTACTATTCAAATTAGCAAAGATGAAAAACAGGACCATAACCTCTGTATGAGCAAATGCTTACTGCAATCTGATGGACATGCAGACTGGTACGTCTTTCAAGAATAATTTGGTGTTATGCATCAAAATTTAAAGCATACCAATATTTTTGATCATACAATTATACTCATAAAATTTCAACTAGAAGTAACTGGCTAGGGACACTTGGGTGGCTCAGCGGTTGGGCGCCTGCCTTTGGCTCTGATCATGACCCCAGGGTCCTGGAATCGAGTCCTGCAATCAGGCTCCTGCGAAGAGCCTGCTTCTCCCTCTGCTTGTGTTTCTACCTCTTTCTCTCTGTGTCTCTCATGAATAAATAAATAATCTTTAAAAAAATAAAAGAAGTAAAAAAAATAAAAGAATATAGGCCCGAGAATATTTATCAAACTTAGTTTTAATATAGAAAATAGGAATAAATATACTTTGATAAAGGATTGGTTAAATATGTTTAAGTTGTACAATATGTAAACAGTAATAATAGTTTCACAGACATGGAAAAAATATCTGTTATGGAAGAAAGAAGCAAATAGTGGTAGTTTGATTCCCTTTCAGACAGTAACTATGATTCACTCCATAGCATCCCCACAGATTCTCTTTGTGTAGTGGTATTGTGTGAATTTTATTACTTGCCTAGGTTTTTTGTGTTTAGTCCAACGAGCATGTCTTATCTTATTATTATAAAATACAATAAATCTATCAGAAAAGAGAAAATAAAAAATGTGGAGGGTTGGTAAATCTCAGAATCTTGATCTTTTTACTTTTGTTACAATGTTGAGTGGTAGTTAAAAATTTAGAACATTGTTCTATCAGAGAGCCCTAACCAGATGAGGTCAGATAGGATGCCAAAGTGAAAATATAGTTAAGTTTGAAGGATCCATTTAGTTTTTGTGCTTGCTTTCTAGAACAAAAGCAAGGCAAATGGAAGGTGCATTGATATGTATTGATTGTATTGTATGTGATAGGGACTGTGGTAGGCATTGAACGTACCTAAATAGCTGTTTAGTGTTCGGATTCTGGTCACATTGAGGAAATATGCATAACTTGTTACGCAAACAGGAGGAATTAGCTCTTTGGGCATATTGTCCTGAATGAAATCCAGAAATGATTTTCAGGAACTACTACCTGGAGTCAGAAAGGAATCTCTGCAATAGATTTTTCAAAAGGCTTATTACTGCACTTATCTAAAGATGGCATGTGTTTTAATTGGCAATTAAGGTGTACCTGATGCACTGTGGGGCAGGAGGATGACATCTGGGAACATGGGCAGGTGAAATGCCTGAGAAAACCATTGTTCTTTTAATCTGGACCCACGAATTACACAGGGTGTATGTCAGTTTCTTAGGAGAACCCGAGTCCTTTAGTTGTGTTTTAACCTAACCTGTTCACTTGACACATTTATTCTAATTGGTATTACTTTGCAAATTGCTAAAAAAAAAATTAAAATACTAGTGATTGCCTCATTAATATTCAGGGGCCTCCTGTGAGGGCAGGAAAACTCAACAGCTGGCTTCTTCCCACCTAGGCTCACAAGAGAAATGTCTAAGTATGGCTCACAAGTTATTCATAGTTGTAAAGAAGACCCAAATACAAAATCAGAATAATGCTTTTTTTTTTTTTTTAACTTCGGTTGTATCATTCAGAGCAGACTGTGTAGAACTAGGTAAAAAGGTGACAAAAATATTTCTTGACCGAAACCTGCCTCTTCCTCAGACCCAGCCCACCTATTGGGTGTTTCTTTGAGGGCAATGGCTACCCCAGCCTTTGGATAGTAGGAGCCATCAAATCAAGACATTTTAGCCTGAAATCAAAGTAAAAATTACTTTGAGTCTTGTCTCCAAATCTGTAAGTTGAGGATGAGGATAATACATACCTCACACAGCTGGAGTGAGGACTAGATATATAAATGATCGGGACACGTAAATCAAACTAAAAATTTGATCTCATTTTCTCCAATAATGCTGGTAAAAATTTTAAAAGACCAGGCAAACACAAGACTCTCAAGACTGTGTGGAAACAGGTACTCTCAAACAGACTGGGACTAGAGGATGGTCTGAAATGTGAAAGGCATTTTGGGGGTGTATTTCCATGCCACACTTCCTTCCATCCAGCATTTCACTTCTTGGAATCTATACTACAGAAATCCGGCGTGATTAGGTAAGGAAAGATGGAATGCCTGACAAAACCATCGTTCTTTCCACCTCGACTCAGGAATTACACAGGGTGTATGTCCTGTACCACACAGAACGTTTGCTATAGCATTTTTTTTTTTAAAGTAAAGAATGTGAGATCATTTAAACACCCGTCATGAAGAAAATGGTTAAATATATTAAAGTAAAATTAAGACATGGTATTAAATATAGACCTGAGGACAAACTCTGTGCACAACTAGATACTGAAGCGCTGACTTGAAAGGTTGTTCGGGAAAGAAAAAGAAAGAAAGAAAGAAAGAAAGAAAGAAAGAAAGAAAGAAAGAAAGAAAGAAAGAAAGAAAGAAAGAAAGAAAGGAAGGAAGGAAGGAAGGAAGGAAGGAAGGAAGGAAGGAAGGAAGGAAGAAAGAAAGGTTGTTCGTTGTTCGGGGTTGTATCAGTGAAAGAAAAAGGCTAGTTACAAAATAACATCTGGAGGATGACACACTTCTGTTGAGAGAGAAAGAGGAAGGAAGGAAGGAAGGAAGGAAGGAAGGAAGGAAGGAAGGAAGGAAGGAAGGAAGGAAGGAGCATCTGTGTGCATAGCCTGGAAAACATGCTGGAATATTATCAATAATACCTTGCAGACTGGTGTGTATAATAAATGTTAGGCTTTCAACATTTATTATACACTTCTGTAAGTTGTTTTATTTTTAAAATGTTTTATTTATTTGAGAGAGGGAGAGAGAGGGAGACAGATAGAGAAAGAGGGAGAGAGAGAGAGAGAGAGAAGATGCTTAGCCAACGGAGTCACCCAGGGGCCCTAGTTGTTTTTTTTTTTTGTTGTTGTTGTTTTTTTTTTTTTTTTTTTAAGGAACATTTACTATCTTGGTAATAATGGCATAAAAGAATGGGAAAGGAAAATAAGATAACTGTGGGAAGGCGCTGGCCATTGAATAATCATTTCTATTTTACTTTTCCCCCTTTGACCACCTCTTTTGAAAATATTTTTCCTCCCTCCTTCCCCCTCTCCCTCTCTTTCTTCCTCTCGCATACTTTATTTTTCGGCACAAATTCAGAGCCAGATTATTTTCAAACCCCCTTTCAATTCTTTCAAGTCCCTTTCGTCCTACTGGGAAGACCTAGGATCCTTAGTCAGGCATTGGAGGCCATCGCCACATTCGAGGAGTAAGGTGTAAATGATGGCATAGGAAAGATTTCAGAGAAGTGATGAATAAAGGTAGGAAAGTGATACCATTGTGTTCGTGGGTATTCTGATGACTACAGGGTATGCTCCTGTTATGTTCTTGGTATCTTACCATTAAGATCATGTAATTTGGTAAAACCCCATGCCACTTACGATGGTGGCCGACTAAATGTCACATCCTCCCCATGCAAGGCACTTCCTCTTATACCATAAGTCACATAAGAGATTGAGAGATTGCCATCCATATCACTCTCTTGTCCATCCCACTATTATTGCCCATGTACTAAATTATCATCAGAAGATTATATAAGCTGCCTCATCACAATCTAGGCACTTGGTAATTGTTATGAGTGAGTACATCCATTTTAAGCTCTGATTCCTGAACCATTGTGAGTCATGACCATCTAGAATGGCAGCAACACATTAGGATCATGAACCTGTGCCAGACGATGCTGTAAAGTCTGGGTAGACAGTAGGTAATAAGATGTCTGCTCTTTTGTAGTATTGCAATCCAATATGTTTGTTTTCCTTCTTTTGGCAACCATATCCTAGTTTTTCCTTTGGAGGCCATAAACCTACTTTCAGACTACATCTTTAGATAAATCTTTTTCCATAGCTGAATCTGGAAGGCAGGAGGCATTGAAGTAATCTTGGCCAACTGGGGCATCATATTCCCCTAATCGCAGTGACAGTCAAAGACGGGCATTGATTCAAACCAACGAAATCAGTGCTGAGCCTGGGATTTATGATGGACAAACAGGAAAGCTCTTTTTGCCTTTTTACTGGATTTGAATGTTGGTGGGGGGCGGTATTTAAGTCTGGAGCTGCCAGTGAGCCACTCGGTGAACTCTGAGCATAAAGCCAACATGAAAGAGAGAAGAATGGCAAGAAGGAGACAGCCCACCCTCTAGTAACCATATGAGCCCCTGGACCAACACGCACCTGAAGCCAATATTGCCTCAAGGGTTTTTCATCAACAGTTCCAGAATTTTCTTATTTGCTGAAGCCAGTTTGATACTTTTGTGTGTGATCTGAATCCCAGAATTCCAACACATTAGGTTGATCTAAGTAGTAGATTGTGCCATTACTTTAAGCATCTGGTGAGGAATTAAAATTAGCTATAATTTTTAAGAATTCACAAAAACCTGGGGACGTTGCCATAAATAATTAAAGAAATCTCAAAAGAGTTTTAACTCTTAACTGAAAAGCATTTTTAAAAATTCTTCAAGTAAATTCAATTTAGTTGACATATACTGTATTATTAGTTTTGGGGTAGAACTTAGAGATTCATCAACTGCATATAACACCCAGGGCTCATCCCATCCCATGCCCTCCTTCATGCCTGTCATCCAATGACCATGTCCTCCAACCTGCGTCCCCTCCAGCAACCCTCAGGTTGTGTCCTAGTGTATGGCTTGCCTCTCTCTCTTTTCATCTTATTTTACTGGAAACTCATTTTTAAAATACATGCAAATATTTGTCATTTCCTGTATGCAGAAGATGCATCAAAGGCTGAGACCCACCATTATGATCCAAAGAAATACCTCTTACTTCTTACTGTGACCAAAATAACCTTTGGGATAAATAGGCAATGATTGTGTGTTGCCCCGATCATCTTTATTCCAATGTCACTAATAACACAAAGAGGACTAACGATTAGGGATGTGTCCGGTTTGCAGAATTTGGGGGTGTTGGTTTCCCTGACCACAGCAAGAATACATCACTCACTCCTGTTGGAAATGTGTTTCTACTGTACACGTGGCACCTGTTTAATACCTTCATCAAAGTCATCACCATCATTATAATCAATATGTGATCATATTCACTCAAGGTGCTGAATGCGATCATTGCCTTTTTAGAGCTTATGCCTTGTGCTTAAAAAAGCCATAATATATATCGAGGATAATTTCAGGAAGCTGCACTAATGTAGATGGGCTAATTTCTGCAGAACGGTGTAGTTAAAACATAGATCATATTAATAAAGAAATATTTAACCATGTTCCACCTTTGTGATTATGATTTACGAGGTGATTTTCAGAATATAAGAGAGAAGACAATTTCAGCAGGAGGACAGTTATAGTATCACAGACCTCTAAGGAGAGATGATTTTGAAAAGTATTCGGAGAAACGGATGGGAGCTAGTAAGAATATAATTTTAGTGATCTGGGCATAAGATGACTGGGGGTCAATTCAGTGTATCTACCAAATATTTAGGTGGTGCCCAAAGCCACAATTTGTTTAAATGATCTGACAAAATTGAAAATATCAATCCAACATCTATGCCCACCCACTTAGAAACCTCTAGTGAATAGTTTAATGCCATGGTCTTTTCTGCGCATTTTGTAAGATACTGCTGTCTTGCAAATCTTTTTCTGTTGTTGCTGTTGTTGTCATTCCTCTAATTTCAAATTTGGAGAAACTAAGCTGGCAACATCATATTAACATATTTACAGGATGAAATATGTAGATGTAGTAATGATTTTTGCAGGTTGTAGGATCAGAGAATATTGATTGAACAGGAGGAAAGACTGATATTTGAAACCTTAGTCATGAAACTATTTAAAAATATATATTTCCTGATTTTTTTTAAATTAAAAGTGCTAAAGTTCTTTCACTAATATATTTAGTGAAATATTGAGCCTGAGTGGCTCAGTCGGTTAAGCCTCCAACTCATGATTTCAGCTCAGGTCCTGATCTCAGGGTTGTGAGATTGAGCCCTGAGTCCGCCTTTACTCTGGGTGAGGAGCCTGCTTAAGATTCTCTCCCTCCCTCACCCTCTGACCCTCCGCTCTCTTTCTCTCTCAAAAATAAATAAATTAAATAAATAAAAGTATTTTAACATACTGTGTGACGTGTATATGTGTGTGGAGTTCTGAAAGCAAATCATAAAAAGGAGGTGGTGACATTTTAAGGGATGAGAGTGAATATATGTGTGCATATTCCCCTTGTCAGGCACGTTATAGCCATCGTGCCATTTAGCTCTTACAGTGGGGTGAGTGTTAACACCCCTGTCCTAAAAAATGATTGCTACGAGCGATGGATCAATTGCTCACCCAACGGCCCTTCACTAGTAAGAGAATCAAGGATCAAATGACCATGTGTCTAAAGCAAAGCTCACCCTCTGAATCCTTTTCCTGCCATTTCTAACATTCTAGTCTATTTTCCAATCTGCTGTGTTACAATGTGCACTTCCAGGTGCTTGTGGCCAATGTGCCCGTTTCCAATCCCACTGGCTCCTTCATTTCCTCCCCCACCCTAACTGTGTTCTTCGAGAAACACTCGATAGAGCCAAGCTATACCTCTTCTTAATTACTCCATCGCGGGAGACCTTCGAGACGGTGCCAGTTGCAATGTCTTCTCCTTCATCTCGATAACAATGCTACAGAAAATGAAGCATGTTTCAGAAATAGTGATAGTGATGACCCTAGCTAAACTAGTGAAATCTTTAAAGCCCTTACCATGTGTCAGTCATTAGACTAAGTGCTTTAGCTGTCTCATTTCATATCATAAAATCACACAATTTCGTTACTAATTTGACCCACTTTTAAGGATGAGGAAAGCGAATTTAAGGGAATTCCTTAGGATGACCCAGTAAACGGCTGAAGAGCAAGCACATGTCTGGTGATGTTGGTACAAAAGGGCAAGGGTTGTTCTTACACGCTTCATCTTATTGGAGGACCCGTCTCTCTCTGTGTTCAGAGTTACTTTTGCCATGTGGACATTTAGGAGGTTTTACTTAGTTTTCATTTGTTTTTGGACTCACAAGAAACAAGACTTGACCTAAAGATGCTACACCATTCAATTCTGGGCAATTTTCAGTCTGAAGAGCACAACTGAATCATTTTGCTGCTGGTTTCCAAAAGATTTGGGTATTTGGGAGATGTCCGGTTCTCGAAGGTCACCGTCCAGTTATCACTGTAAAGCAGTTGTGTGACTGAAGAAGTTGTTCTTACGAGATGTGTACTACGATGATGTTTCAGTTTGGTTTGTGGATGATTGGCATTTGAAAATGTAATAGACATTCCATAGATGACTTGATTTTAAAATGCCTCATTGAAAGGGAAACACATTTGAACTAGAAAGGGAAATTTAGCACGTGTGAGTTGTTAGCTGGTAAAAATAGGTGTCTAATTCTGGAGGAATCCATTATTAAGTGCTTCATAGTGAGAAGATAGAAATACAACATCCCACCACCCTTTGTGTCTGATACTTCGCAGGGGCTCATAATGCTAATTTTGATGTAGAAAGTTGGTATTCAACAATAAGCAACAGAAGCTCCTTTTTTTCTTCTCTTCTTACTCTCAGGATTTAATTCTCCACACTGCCATCCACAAAAATATGCACGTGCACACACACACACACAGGCACACACAGGCACACACAGTAATAAAGAGAGGTTGGAAGGCATGCAGTGTGCATTTGCAGGTCTAGATGGACCTTTCTGCCTTAACGAAAGGCAACGCTCTCGAAGCAAATGGTCTTGCATTCATATATATTCTTTTTAAGATACAGGCAATTAAAAGTTTTAGAACTTTACATATGCTGTGTAAAATTTTAAACCCCCTCCTTCCACAGGAGAACACTGGAAGAGTCCCAAGATTTTCTTTCAAGAAACATCATATTAATATTCTCGTGTATTTGAGATTTAACATTTCATATTCTTTCCTCTGCACCTTTTATTGTTCCTATTTACAGTGCACCTGAAACACATTGTGTAATTGGCAGAGAGCCCAGATTTTCCATTTAGGAACAGTTTGATGATTTCACTTTTTCTTCTTCCTTTTTTTTTTTTTTTCCCAAACAGCAGGTGCTCTACATTGTAAACAATGCCAGTCGCCATAATATTATTAGCTTTTGAATTTTTATTACATTCTTGCCTCCCCACATATTTTAAACTTCAGTGCAAGGAATTTTTGGCACCAGCTCAGCAAGCTTCTTATTTCATAAGGAAGATAGATTCCAGCGAATAGAGTGCTTCATTGTCATTTATAATTAGAAAGTGTAAGATTTACCTAATCATAAAATCACCCAATATTTTCAGGTTTGTTTCTAATTTTCTAGGCAATACATTCACATCTGTCCCATGCAGAATGCTAATTCCCTTTCAGTTGCATTAGTTTCTCAAATGTTTAACCCTTTCTTTACCCATTATTTAAATATAACTCTCTTTTGGCTCATCTTTCCTGTGGAGGCTGTAGTTAAAAGCTACTTTTTTATTTTTATTTTTTTAACACATCCAAAATGGCCAAATCTCATCAGAATCAATGCATTCAATTGGGCTGTTTTAGCAATCAATGCGTATCACTGTGTGATCGATTTAGCTTCAGCAGTCAGCATGGAATAAGGAGATGGCTGAGGTGATACAATTGACCAGGGTTGCTGCCAAATGTAATTTATCATATTCCCAGCGACATGACCAAACATCCAGCAGGGAAACAGTGTTTTCCCACATAGCAAGTGCTCAATAAGTATAAATAAATAAATAAATAAATAAATAAATAAATAAATCATTGTCCTCAGGAGTTAAAATGTTATTACCTATAATACATATAATTATGAACACATTATTTTAAAAAAGTGGGTTTAAAATTCAGTTCAAAGCACTCTTGGAAATACTGAATTAAGTAGTTCAAAATGAATTAGCTAGTTAGTCGATACTTTGCAAAAACTGCTGTGTGTAGATTGATAAAAAAAAAAAAACGAAAAAACAAACAAGAAATTATTTCCAGTTCCAAGTCTGGATATTTGTTTCATTTTCTGAGATGAAATTTTAAGATAACACATAGCATAAATAATATTTAGAATTTTTCTTCATAGGTTGTGAGGAACTTTGCATTAGTGAACCAAAAGGGAGAAAAAAAAAATCAAGCTATTTTATTTCTACAGCTATGCTCTTTCCTGCTAAACTGCATTTAGAGCAACATTTTTTCCAGATCACTTCAATAAGTGAAAGCCCAACAGAGAACAGATGCAATATAAGAGCAATAAAGGAAGAAAAAAATTAAAAATCCTTTGTTCTCCCTGCAGTACATCCGTAAATCTATTAGCATTATTTTCCTTTCTTCTCTCTCTCTTTCTCCTTTTTTTTTTTTTTTGTTTTTGCATCCCAAGCCAGATCTCAAGTTCTCTGAAGCAACCCTTAATCAAGCTCCCCAAAGGCCTACGACTGCATGCAGCAATTTCTCCCCTGCTCTCAGCACAGATGTTTCGAGCACATTCCATTACACCTACATGCCATTACAGCTAATGGCTTATTCTGATGAAGAAAGCTGCTTTCTGCTCAGTGCAGCAAAGGGGAAAATTTCCTCCTGTACAGTTCAATCCCTGCAACAATGAAATGTGGGGGCAGGTGGTACAACAGAACTCTCTAATGTTAATTACATACTGTATTACCCCCAAATTTGGCTGGTCATTAATTATGCTAATTTACCTTCCTGAAAATTAGCACCATCAATGTGAACATTTGAGCAGATTATAGCAAAATGTAGTCTATCATAGTTGCTTGTAAACCTGAACCTTCTGAGCCATCCAAAGAAAAGATGACTTGTCTTGGATAGATAGCTGACTCGGAAGAAATGGTTTATGGCCACAATGGGTAGCCCTCCTAGTTAGTTTCCTGATTTTTCAGGAGAATACCATGAAAACAAAGCGCTGCAAGTCCTGACTAGAAATGCATTTTTGTAATTTTTTAAAATGATAAATTGCTAAATACAAATAAAATAAAATAAAATAAAACCTAAAGCAGCAAAGAAGCTAGTGTACTTTGCTCTGAAAAAAAAAAAAATCATTGTTATTAATTTGGACCAGAGAGAAGTGGAAGGAAAGTGGAAAATAAAACTTCAGTGGCAGTACCTGAAGTTTTCATGCCACGGAGCGTGGGGCTGTTCTTCGATACATGTTTCATAGTCTTGATTAAAAGAGATGAACATTGTCTTTAACAGCTACGGCAGTTATGGATTGTGTTTTTTTTAAATTTATTACTCTATAAAAAATTAACATGTCTCCCCCTTGCAGCTAAAGCTCAGATTTTACCATATTGATCCTACTTTAATAAAGTGTCTGAATCAGGTTAGGCTCGTTTTCCGTATGAATTAAATAAGCACAATTTCATTTTGGTCTGTGGAAATGGATTGGATTTCAGAAGTAAATAGAATATCTTCTGTAGGGAGTGAACAGTCTCCTTTCCCTCTTCAAGGCTGCTGTTTCCTTCTATCCATCTCCAAGAAGCCATCATCATATTAACATAGATGACAATCTGGCAAGGAGGTGCTGATCAAAGATAAATTTCACACTCGCACTTCGCATTTTCTAATTACACCATCTGTGTCAGACTCTTTCGTGGCAGTTCTGCTCAATCTGTCAAATGCTGCGTGCCTATGGGAATGCAGAGGAGCTGAGAAAAATCTCCTCGTCTCCCTCCACCCTCCCAGCCGATCCATCACCCCCAATCGGAGCTGGGCAGATATATTAGTCTAATTGGGGACTGGAAGGAAGGTTCCAGGTTGAATGGGAGATGAGGTGTTTGGGGGGATGCAAGACATGAGATTGCAATTTGAATCATATTACGGGGCCTGCCCTGGCTTGTCTCAGTGCAGGCGGAGAACAAGCCATGCATGAGATAACAGGATGGGAGGGGTGAGGACAAGGGAACAGTTTTTAAAAGAATCATGAATGAGAGAGTGTCTCCTCTCATTTCTCTCTGTTTCTTTCAGACACATTAAGGATAAATGATTGTGAGCAGGCCCTGATGGGAAGCTCTCAGCCTTTTATTATAATGTTATAAAACATAAGTGTAAGGAGTTAAACACAATGACCCAGTCGATACGGCCAGATCTAATCTAATCAAGGCCAAGTAAATAAATCCAACAGCTTTCCCCAAATAACGCAGATTAGTTCTTGTGGAATGTATATGATAGTCACAAGTGGACGCCATAGGCTAAAACCAGGGGACAATGAAGGCTGCTAGCAACTTTAATAAAGAGCTCTCCAAATATATATTCGACTTTAAGATCCACTTTAATCCCTTCTCCATTTTTTTTTTTAATTTAGGGTGACAAAGTCCATGAAATACCAAAGAAAAATGAAATGATTGCCCTTTCAAACTAGAGCCATGGCATAGCTAACCATTTCTAGTTATTGATTTCTCTCTGCCACATGTCACTGCCTTTAAGTCATGTTGCAAGTGATGCCAAGGTAAGTGAATAAGTGTAAGGACTCAGTTTTAACTCTTCAAGGGTGTGCTCTTCGGTGTGTTTATCCAAAAAATGGTACTGCTTCGAACCCGTGGAGAATCTCTCCTTTCTTTTCTTTAGTATAAGAAATTCATATGACAACACCACTTCCGTCGCCCTTCAGGGTTTGGAATCACTTTTGATCCCAGCCATCCTCAAACGCGAGGGCATACAGTGAAGAGGAAACAGGAAAATGATGAGTTAGAGAATCTGACTGTCGACCCGGTTCTGTTCGTTACTTCCCTGATGGTCTGTTAGCCATAAGCTTGTCCTTCCCACTTCGTGTTTGTGGTATAGGCAGGTGGAAAGCGTTTAAAGATCATAGAACACCCCCCCCCCCAAACAATGTCCTATTGGTTACTCACTTATATACTTAGAACTTGCTTCAAATCCTTTGATAGTTCAAGTAGTTGTTGAAGTCCAGTTGACCGGAGAGACCTTTTCCCGAATTTATTCTCTCAATGTCCAGATATAGAAGTGGGACTTCTTGTGCATTTGTTTGGTCCCTTTGGAAATCAAAGCTTGCCGGACAAGGACTAAGTCTCATTATTCTCTGTCTTACGTGCTCACAAGTTGTTTATTAAGTAGCATTGGTATTTAAAGAGAGGAAAAGTGTTATTTGAGTCATTGAGTAAACGGGGCTGACTGTGCTGACATGATTGCACTTGTGGGGAAGGAAACCTCCTCAACAACCTGTCACTTTAGCATTTCCTTGCTTCTGCAAATCAGGATTGTGCCATCAAATATTTTTGTCAACTTTGTAGCTTTTCTTGGATTCTAGAATTTCTCCTTTTAAGATGATGAGCAAGGTGACCTCAATGTGGCTTATTCCTGAATGAGTTCACCGTGAAGGCATAAGTCGGTAAAGTTTGAGCCTCTGCTTACAGGGACTATCTTCTCCAACCATGGTAATAAATCTGTGGGAGTACTGATCTTATGGGTGTTTATAGTTTTCTGATTTATTAAGATGTATGATTATTAGCTGCCTCTCTCTACAGATGGGTAGGTAAGTAGAGAGACAGAGAGAGAGAGATTAGTAACATACCTTGAAAATCCAGAGAAAATGCATTACAGATGATCAAGCGAAAGCCCAGAGATTGCACATGCTAAGGAAATACTAAAGAACTCTATCTTCCTTTATTGAAGAGCAGAAAGATGAGGAGAAGATTAGGAACAGTGTTTATTTGATGGGGAGTCAATGTCCATGGTGAGTAGGAAAGTATCCCTCATTTCAAATCTTTTGATTGTCCGGAGCATGGGCACACGTAAGAGATCCACTCGGTAAATATTGTCATCGAGTGACTTAATCATTCCACTTGCTAATTTAGTTGTGAGGGGCATTGGATAATTAGCAAAGGTAGATGAATTTTTGTTTTCAGCCATTGCCATGCAACAGTGTCCAATGCCTAAAACCTTCTCGAGTCTCCTTTATTCTCATGGGTTCCTAGACAACTACAGCTAAAATGTTCACCCGTCCCGTGCATTCTTTGAGAAAGTGTGTGACCACTTTCATTATTATTTGCAGAATTGTCCATTTCTAAAGTACTGACTTTTCCCCATTCTGCTTAAAGAACATTGGTTATCAAATAGATGAATACATGTGGCCTGTCCTAATGGATAATTTTCAGATCTAAATCTCAATTCTTATATATGAGCCTTTTCTTTCCTAAACTTACACGACAATTTTCCTTCCTGTTGTATAGTTGCTAGATCTTCAACAGCTCTAAGATATCTACAATACAGTTTCACATTTGGAAATACTCATGTATCAAATAAAGATCTTTGGAGAACTCACTATAGCATTTTGTCTTCCAAACACGCAATGATTTACATCTTTCCTATGTAAAACTAAGAAAATAGTTGATATTTTAAAGGGGGTAAAATGAAGAAAAAGGTTGATATTTCAAAGGAGCAAAAAAGATGCGGAGACGTGGGGAAGTCTCTAGCAGTTTTTTAACCATTCACAGTCACTTCCAGAACTTGGTTCCTGCCCCAACACCCACTTCCATGTCATGTTTCCATTAAGCACGAAGAACTAAAAATAAAGTAATTATGTCACAGCAATGTAATCCAATCCAAGGAATCATGCATTCTTATTTCAGTAATGCTTCTATGTATAAATATTTCAAGAATAAAGATTATTTTTGTGCTCTCTGGCTCACTAAAACTCAACAACTCAAAGTATAATATTTACAAAAAAGAAAAGTAACATTTTGGGCCAGTATTCACAGAGCTGTCTCCTCGATAAGGCATTAGGATGGGAAACCTCCAGCTTCACCTCCACCATCCTGGAAACTAAGCGGAGAAAAGCCCTACTGCCAATTCCGTCTCATCTTGATCACTGTCCAATCCCACCCCAGCAAGCTATGTTTCACACCCCATTTAGAGCACGCTTGGAGGGGCACCCAAAGATTTGGAAGTAGACTCAAAGCTTATCTCAACTCTCCAGACATCAGCAGTGTGAAAAACGGGACTTTTTAAAATAACGTTTCCTGTTCTTCCTGCTTCTGGTCAAGCCAAAAATTCCCTAGGGACCGTGGTTCTCATGGAATTTTGGCACCTCTTCTGCAAGGCACGGCCAGAATCTGGATGTGCAGAGGGATGTGGAAATTGAAACCGATCGAAAAGTCTCAAATCAGGATCACACACACAAAAAAAAGAAAAAAAAATGTTAGGAGAAGCACATCTAATAGGCCCGGGGCTCACAGGAACACTGCATATATGAGCGTAGTTTCCCTAATGACATAGTTGAAGGGCAGCCAACCTCCCGTGATTCATTCTCAACATGGGTCTTAAAGCCAGCATGTATGGGATGTCCACACAGACTCCCAGCTAGTGACTTCTCATTCAGTCCAATCTCTGGTGGGCTTGTTGTGGAGGGCGATGGGGGTGGGGGGAGAATTTAAGATATTTAAAATACTCTTCACAAATAAAGATTTTGCTTACTTACCAGTGAACAGATTGAGTGGCGAACAGAAAGAATAGTAAATGTAAAAAAAAAAAAAAAAAAAAAAAAAAAAAAGGCCTTTCTTTTTTTTTTTTTTTTTTTTTTTTTTAAGAAACGATAGTGAGTGGGATTGGAAGCAAAAATTTCTATAGAGACAGCATTTTTCAGAGCTGCTCACTAATAAGCCATTTTAACCATGCAAGTCCTAGACATCGATAAAATACATAAGTGAAATGTGCACTTAGCATACGCAGTAGTTATTTGAAGGATGCAAGTGTAGATAAATAAAACTTTTCCTTCTTGTGTCTTGAGGTATTTAACAAATTTCATTTAAAAATTCTATTGTGCTAATGGTCATGGGTTTATAAGCCAATTGGTTTATGAAAGCATTGGTTAAGAGTATCATAGAAAACGTATTTTTTAATAGCCCTTTTTTTATACAAAGACTGGGTTTGGGTTTGAGTCAGGCAGGTTAAGTGTCCATCATTGAGGTGAATGGGCCGCTGGGGTATTTGACCCAAGGGTACGGCATTTTTAGCAAAGTGTGAGCAAACACTCTCAATGCCAACATGAACACAGACACGGGGAATCATGTGTCTTCCCTTATTAGCTGTGTAAACCTCAGAGAAGTTACTTAGCATCTCTCTGAGCTTCAGATTTTTATTAGTAATATTATATATTATAATATTATAAATATCTTATCAGACATATTATATCTGTTTATGCCTTATATTTGTAAGACATTAAGTCAGAGAATATATATGGCTCCATCTGTCCATGGACTGCAGAAAGTTGAATATAAAACTTTATCATCCTGACATTAAAAAAAAAAAGTTCTACATCTTGGTTTTGATGGGAAAGAGGATTTTGTAAGAATCAAGGACAATACTTGAATTACTGTGAAAATGTTTCACGCCTTTAATTCACATACATATGTGTACCTCTTATCAGAGACAATCTTACCTGGATGATAAAATTTTTAAATAAAATAAAAATGGGTTGTGAGGGTTTGGAATGGAGCTATCATCTGAATGCTATGTCTTCTACAATTGTGCTTAGAGTATTTTTAAATCTTACTGATAAAGAGGTGTTCCCCTTCTGAATATTCAAAGTCCAGAATGCCCACACTGGACTTTATTCACACCAAGATAGGAGTTCCGCATGACAGTGTAGAGAGAAGGCGACGGAACAGGGCAGCTACTGCCCAGGCTTTCTGGATGAGACCACGACCACCCAGCATGTCCGAGACAAAACAGGAAGGACACTCTTTGTCTTACATAGCCCATATGTGATCACGCTCAGGTGTGTCAGACCCACACATACGTCCTTATCTAGCTCAAGAAGCAAATTTCCAATCATGCTTTACCACTTACTGGTAACACAAGGCATCAAAATAAGGGCGAAAGGCACGGTTTTGGAGTAAGCCACCCCAGGTATGAATCATGTGCCTTCCCTTATCAGCTGTGTGAACCTCAGAGAAGTTACTCAGCATCTCTCGGAGCTTCAGATTTTTATCAGTAATATTATATATTATAATATTATACATATTTCATTAGACATATCTGTCTACGCCTTATATTTGCAAGACATTAAGTCAAAGAGTATATATTCACACACACACTCATACATATGTATATGTAAAAACATATAGGTATATTTCTTTATCTCCTGGACATGCTAACTGGTCAATAAGTGTTGGTTTGGGTGCCTTTCCCTTCCTGGAATATGAGCCAGACCGTCCTATCATGGTCAGCGTCAGTGTAAAAGAGAAAGGCCTTTATAGTAGAAATGTGGCATATTCACTGTGACTCAGGATCGTGGGAAAAGTAACTTTCTCACTTTTAAGTTGCCTCCTCCATTCTTGTTAGTTGGGGTGGGATTGGGTGGCAAGCGTGAGGAACGGTTCTTGTTTGGTGTGGGAGGGTGACAAAGTGGGCGGTCAAGAGTACAGCCACTTTGGGTAAGCTTTGGTAAATTGTTAGTTCAGTAATTTATCGTGCATTCCCCGGTGTGGGGCTGTTTTCCTCTTCAATGGTCTCTGCTTCCCAACGTAAGAACGACAGGCTCCTGGGTGTGATCAGTTTTCCTAACTTACCGTGACCAGGGGACGTGGCCCCTGTTCCAGTCCTGTCTTCTGCATGGTTTTTTGGTGTCTGTTCTTGCCTGATAGGCTGGGAACACCCTTGGCCTAGTAATGGAAACAACCCCCCCCCCCACCGCCCCTGCCACCTCCCCAACGTGAGTCACAGAAAATGGGTAGAAAACTTGAGTTTACTATTTAACAACTGCATTCCCGGTTTAGCACTAGTGTTCACCCAAAATGCTGATGCTCACCAGCAGTGACAGATTTCCTCAAAACGCTGCTGTCGTGGGCAGCAGATCCAGAAGTAAGTATCCTGTACCAAGTAGAAGATGACTTCTCTGACGGTCATGGCATCACCGCGAGGTCCTGAGACGGCCAAGGGCTCTGAGAGACGTCAGGCGCACCTCCCTTCACTGAAGGACCTCTGTAACCAGCAGAGTTCAAGGGCAGCCATCTCACCCTCCAGGAGGACCACCAGCCGCGCTCTGTGTAGACAGAGTCACATGCACTCTGGCTCAGAGTTCATAAATCAGGATTTCTTACCTCAACCCTTTACCCGCCCCCCCCTTAACCCTTTGTCTTAAGACAGCCTCACCCATTCCTATAGCAGCTGGGAGCTAACAGAGTAACCCGAGGGCGAGCCACAAGCCAACTGGCTCCTCAGAACCATCTCTGGGTCTCCTTGCTCGTCCTGGATGGTTGCTTATTTCTCTCCTGTCATCACGTATACCAGGGTAGCCACATCCACGTCTCATATCGTAGACTAAAGCTTTTGATTCCCCTTGTTTTTACTTTTTGGCTTTATTATAAACTTTTGTTAAGTCTCACCTCCATGGGTCTTTTCACTTCAGGGGAGACAACCTTGGCCAGGACCCCATCCCGCTTTGGCTGGGCCTTGGGTCTCCACTCCTAGCTCTGTCTGCTGCCTGGTTCCCCAGGGGCAGGGGAGGGTGTGTGTCTCAAGCCCAGGACAGCAGGCGACAAAACGGTATCAGTTGAATTCCGATCTTTCTTGCAATGCATTGTGGTGTGGGAGAAACGTTCCCCCAAACTTGGTGATATTAGTCTGGTGTGCACCGCATTCGTTGTTGTTCTGAGTTACGGTTAGGTCCTACCTTCAGGGAGCCCTCGGTAGAGCCAGGCGTGGAAGGGAAAGTTGAATTAAAATAAAAACCAAAGGCAAAAGGAAGTTCGATGAGCTTCCCTGAAGTCCCACAGGCGCTCAGAATTAGAGGAGGAGCGAGGAATTGAGATTCCCCCTCTGGTGGGCACAGTTGAATGGAAGGAACATTTAAGAGAAGGCCTTCTGTGTGGCAGGTACCGCACCAGGTGCTTCTCTGGGGTGTCTCATTTAATCCTCGGGCCACCGAGGGCTTTATTTCCAAGGAAACTGAGGTGCAGGGAGATTAAGTAATTTGCCCCGTGTCTCACAGCAAGGGAACGCCAGAGTAGGGTCTCGAAACTACCTGTTAGAACAAAGCCACTCCTGCCCCTCCAACCCCTTCCACAATTTTGCAGAAGACAACCAGACAGAGAGCCCTCCGTCCACGTAAAGGTTGCTGTTCAAATACTTCCCCATCCTTCCAGATGGATGATTCAGGCCACTTGTGTTTATTTATTTTCACCTGGGACACGTTTTCTTTCATGTGGGGGCAGCCAGAGCTCTGCGCTGCAGTATTTATTACGTGTCCACATCCGCATGACACCTTTGCTACCAAAAGGAACAATAAAAGGCAAGTGAAAATGACAAAGGCCCTGCCCTCTGGAACTTTCCAATCAAGAACAGATGGGTGAAAGGTACAGAAAAGGGGGCTCAGACGTCAAGGAAGTAAGTGCTTGGCAGCTGACTGGGGAATGAGGCCCAGCATCCCAGCACCAAGGGGATCCCGCCGGGGGATTGGCTTCCCTTGAATACACAGGGTCTCCCTCGGGTACCAACTAGCTGAGCTTTTGTCAGTGGCAGGAAGTGGAGGGTGGGGTGCGCTCCTCCCACCAGGGACAACGAGGATGTCCCCAGACTCTGGGTCGCCCCGTCTCCAGCTCATCCACGTTCACAGGTTATCTTCGATGAGTTTGAAGCCAGGCCTTTTATTAACTGTCATATTAGTGAGTCCCTCAGTTCTTCTGAGTATTTTGTTCAGCTATGATGCCACTCACTGTATGGGGTGTGTGTGTGTGTGTGTGTGTGTGTGTGTGTAGGGGTTTGGGAGGCAGGCTTCCAGACCTACAGACCATCTCAATGCACGAGGCAACAGAAAAGTGACTCAGACATCTATTTCAACATGATGGTCATTTTTCCAACGTTTCAAAGTCAAATGAAGTCAAGGGTGGAGGGGAAGTCAGCTAGTGCCCTCACGGCCCTTAAGAAAGAGGCGTGTCTTCCTATTTCAAAGCCTGGGCCGTCAGGACACTAGTGTAAGCTGCTGACTTGGCTTCTTTCTGTTCAACTTATTAAATAACAACATTCGACATAAGGAGAAAGGAAGTTGTGTAATCTGGAAGGCTGTGCACGAAGGGGATGAAATCTGTGCAGACTGTGTCTGAAGGCCAGGAAAGTAAAGGGGGAGAGAGGGAATTTGCTGGAGAGATTTCTATTGCGAACGCATTAAAATGTGAATTAATGGCGGTATTATCCCAGCAATGACATCACACAATGACTGTAAAATCTAAAAACGAGAATGGTTGTTTTCAGAGAATTTGAGCGTTTTTCTCGCGCACGAGCTTGCAGACTGGCACTGCGCACACCTCTATGGTATTCCTATACAACCGCTTACTCTAATGGAAATTTCCGTTCCAGGTAGACCTAGGAATTTAAAGTATTATTTTCTGTCTTCTCAGTAGACTTTTCTTTTTCAGAGATGCATTATTCATTTGTAGTTTATTACTCAGAGAGAAAAGGATTAATGAGGAAACTATACCTGTCCAGTTTCAATGTCAGAGTCTACTGAGAAAATCAACTCAGAGCCCAACTGTGTAAAAATTTATCACATTTTTTTTCTTTTCTTTTTTTCTTTTCTTTTTCTTTTTCTTTTTTTTCTCTTTCTTTTTGGTGGTTATCATCCTGGGCATTGTAAATCGTTTCTGTGTACTGTATAATTATATTGTCCGTGGATTTATGCAACTCTGCTGCATATTTCATTACTTTTTTTCTTGGTCCACTTATTAAAACTACATTTTACACGTCTAATAATGCAATTCAAATTGTACCAAATATGAAACACTGACAAGAGGCATAGGGAAATGATGCCTGAGCAATTTAACCCGATTCACTGAAGGCCAGGAGAATTGCCTTTATTGTAATGAGCTATGGAGGGTGGTTCAGGCTGCTTTTTCACATGCGTGATTTCTGCTATCCACCTTTCTCTGGAAATCTAAAGCCCCTGTCAGCTCACATGGAAAACTTGGATGCGTTTCATACTATCATGCTCTCATCCAAGGGAAGGCGGTGGTGAAGGGAAGGAGGGGGGCGGCTTGTTGGTTTACAGGAAATCCGAACACCCATGGGATGCTTTTCAGAATCCAAACAGAGTTCAACACATAAACATTCCACGTAATTTGTTGTTTCCATACATCATTTGCCTCTTAAAAAAAAAAAAAAGAGAGAGAGAGAGAGAGATTGAAAAAGAATTTTTTAATGTGTGACTACAGTGACAGAGCGTGGGTGCCAACAGCTCTCTGGATGGCTTTTTATCTCATTCCCTCAGTGAAAACAGTTAACTAGGCACTGGTGAGAGATTCTGTAACTGCACAACACAAAGCTGGCGCCAACGCCAAGTGTGGCATGCCAGATGTGTGAGTACATTCTGGAGCGCAGCATCAGCAGCTCCAACGGCTCGCCATAGCCATTAATCTAGAGACCTCTGGGAGTTCCGGGTAGCGCTGTAAAACCCGGCCCTGCCAAGGCTGCATCAGATAAAGCCATCAATGCATTGTAAAAAAGACACAAAACCTATTTCATGGGCTGCACTGATCAAGCAATTACAATCATTGACTACATTAAGCAAAGAAACAGCGGGGTGCCCTATAAAATTGACTGCCAACTTGAATAATCAATAGACTCCATGTAGAGTAAATTAAATAACTGAAAAACTATTTGGAAAAGCCGAAGTTAAAAAGCCAATCAGTAATCCCTCATCCATGGCAAAACAATCCTGCTTCCAGAGATCCTTTAGTTGGGCTTTAATTCTTATCTCTGGGAAATCCTGGGACGGTGAGCTTGGGTGGAGGCCCGGGGTGCCGATGGGGGGGGTGGGTTGGGGAAGTGGGGATCCTTCACTTCTTTTTTCCTTCTCTTTCGTAACTGTGCATTTAATTTGAATGTTATTTTATAATCAGTCGATGTACTCTTGCTGTCCTCCGTAGCAGAGGGCACAACCAGAGCAGGAAGGTTTTTGATTGAAAGTCAACATTGTGGCAGGAGGCACCAAGGTTTGACATGGTTCACGTTTTAACCTGGGACTTACAGTAACAAGAAGGTTGTTGTTGTTGTTGTTCTTGCATATTAGAATAATTGGGAATTGGGAAATTTTGAGTTAAATTTTGCAGAAATGAAGCCATAAATGCAAAAGCCAGAGCTACATAAAAGCCTTTCGCAGGCCTTTGCCGACTTACCTGGACACCGTACGTAAGAGTTTTTATAACATAGAGCAATCATGACGAGATTTCGCGTTTCCCTCTCCATTGGCCGGTTTTATCCTCTGCAGCTCTGCTGCAAAGTGACAAAACGCATTCAGAAAAAATAACATCAATTTATATTTTATGTCGCGGATGCCTTGAAAAGTTTGCATTATTTTCCAAAAAAAGAGAAAAAAATTATGTCTTCATTCATACACACACATTTGTTTGTTTTGTCCCGGGCTAGGAAAAAAAGACACCATCTCTGAACAATTTCTCTATTGTCTTTATTAGAAAATGCAGGAGAAAAAAATGATGGAAATGTGAAAATGATTTTTCCTCATAAACAGACAAGCCTTTTTTTTCTTTTTTTTTTGCATGAGTCACCTTCATGATTAAAACGTAAGGTTAATAATTCCATATCTCAGAAGCCAGGTTAGCGGTGGTACACAGATGTGAAAATGGTAGCACTGGAAACATTACCAGGACTCATGTGTGCTTGACAAAGATATTTTCCCACCCAAAGGGGGAAAAAATATTTGAAACCATTATTGCTGAGACGATATAATTTTCTTTGTAGTCAAGCCTGTCTCTGAAAACAATATGTAACAGTAATGGTATGGAGACACCTACGGTCCGGATGAAATACGTCATTAAGCAGGCATTATTGCTGATATCATGGATGATTTGCATATTAACGAAAATAATATTGAGGTGTATTTAATGTGGCGTTTGCATGAACTCTCAAGGGCGTGCAGGTTCTTTGGGGCCAGGCTAGTGAATAAGCCGCAGGGTGAATTTAGAAATAATTGTCACTGGCTAGGCTCTGTGAACCTAGGTGTCTAGAAAATATCTTAGTGGTATTATTTTTAACACACCGGCGTGTTTTATGAGAACCTCCTGCCGTGGGACACAATAAATGAGTTGTCAATAAACAGCCTGGTTTAACAACACGCTGCATCCTTCCCTATGAAGTCTACTAAGGACAAAAATCCTCCCAAATAGTGTATTTAATGACCAAACTTTAGTTTTGAAAAAGCTGCACAAGGAGAAGGAGAAATATGATGAACTAAAAATGATTATGTGTCACAATAAAATTCTCCAACTTGTCTGCTGATGAGATGATAATGTTGCCCATAAAAGCAGGAGGAGAGAAAGTGCTGCTGAGCTCTTGATAAAATGTCTTATTGAAACCTATTGTATTTACTTCTTATTAGATTCTGAACTCAAATAGATCTTGATTGTTGAGAGCTTGGGTATTTAAAAGCTCTAAGATCATCAATTACATTACTCATAATTTCCACATCTGCCTTTCCCGCTGCAATTCAGAGAGAGAGAAAGACTATTATAACCGCCTTCCTGCAACTTGATTACTGGGAGTCTCTGTTACAATGTGCACTTGAAATGCTGTTAAGATGTGAACTTAACTGCAATTTTCGGTTTTATGGAACGACTCCTACACGGATAGCTTTTGGTAATAATTGAAATAAAATGGCAAAAGACCTGCCAAACGAGCCGGGAGAAACAGAGGGCCACCTGAAAACCCAGGCCCCTGGCAGGGCAGCAGGGAACGCTTGGCCTCTTGGAGCGACGCTGGGTTTACCTTCCCGATACAACCGAGCTTTGTGGGAACCCATATGCATTTTGACTTAAGCAGAATAATAATTAAAATGGCCATTATGCAATTGAGCAGCAGTTTGGTTATGGGTAGGCGGGGTAGGAGCGGGCTGTGGGGAGTAAGAACCCAGAGAAGGCTGGCTGTCAAAACGTTACCCAAACAGCACAATTTCATCATTTTTTCCAGAAATACTCTGTCTCTTAATTCCTACTGGGGAGGACATCTTGCGGGGGGCGGGGGGGCTGTGTTGGGCAGGGGCAGGGGAGAGTTTTCACGATCTCCTGAACATTTGTACGTATTTGAGGTTCAGGTGTCCTGGATGAGAATAACCCACTATCAATAACCCACTATCAATAACCCACTATCATTTGAACTATAATCCAAAATAACCCACTATCTCTCAAAAAAGCAGTTCAAAACACAGCCCTGAACACGGACAAAGGTTCACTCTATCTCACTGGAGCCCACCATACTCAGGAACCGGACAAGGGAGGGTCACGTTGACAAGGTGGGATTTCTGGGCCTAATTCATGAGCAAAATTCCATATTTGGTTTGGTTGTGGAGACAATGTTTGTAAAGCACGGGTTTACACCACCACCACCACCACCACCACACACAACACACGCAGAAATACTGAGGTGCTTCCTCAGAAGCCAAAAGACAGCATATTTGAAAATACATTGCAAATCTTGGGGGGGGAGGGGAGAACACTGAGGAGATATTTCTCTAGAAATGACTCCTCTTAGGGAAAAATGGAGTGTCTGCAATTTTACCTTGACAGTCATGTTTTTCAATGTATAAATCTTTTCCTCTCTCCCTCTGACGAATCAGCTCTGAGATCACAGTCTGAGCAGATGCAAGGTCTCCCCGCCTCACCCCAAGACACAAAGGAAGGATGTGGTGGTTCTTGACTTTTCCTGCAGAATCTAGAATACTTTATCGTTCTTCGGCTGGAGGTTTTCGTCACCATCTAACCTGCACATATCGTAAAGCAATTAAACAAAGGCAGAAATTGGGTCAAACTATCTTGAGGTTTTTCAATTAAACCCACTTACTATCAAGAAAGGGAATCTTCCACTCTGAGGGAGCCCCATGTCCTCCTCCCTCCAAGAAAAACATAATAACAGAGACAAAAATAATCGATGTCGCTTCACCTAGAAGAGCCACAGTTTACGGGTCCCGTGACAGCATTTACATGTTCAGAAATCTATGGAGCGTGTGTTAGAACTGATCCAGGTTGAGAGTAAAGGGTTTTCGATCGTTTCTCCATAAAAACATAGACTTTAAGGTGCGTTTCTGCGTCATCGTTACTGGATTGTACCGAATCATCGCAAACGAAAAATAAGAATGCTGTAGAAAAGTTTTCAATCACAGAAAAGAAGTGGACTCTTGCTTAGGAATTTGGGTATAGTGGTTGATATCTAGTAATGAATTTAAAAAAATAGGGGCTCCTGGGTGGCTCAGTCGGTTAAGCGACTGCCTTTGGCTCAGCTCATGAACCCAGGGTCCTGGGATCGAGTCCCGCATCAGGTTCCCTGCTGAGGGGGGAGCCTGCTTCTCCCTCTCCCTCTGTACCTCACCCCAACTGTGCTTTCTGGCTCTCTCTCAAATAAATGCAAATTTATATATATATACATGCAGCAGGATCATTGTGATGCTAAATCAGAAGTATCTAGTTTAGGTGAAACCCAGAACTCTGTCTGTTCCCAGCATTGGGGAAAAAGAAAAAACTTCACCTGCAGAATTTCTTCATTATTCCCTCAGGTCAGATCTGCCCAAGTTATGACAGTCATCGACCTGACCCTTCGAACACAGGCCAGTTTCAGCCGGTGCGGGGTTTACTGCTCTTGGGTGTTCTGTGCTTTCTCTTATTCTTAGCTCTTCGTCCCTGAAGGATGCAAGAAGGAGCCTCACGCTTTTCAGTGTGGTGTGAGCTCTATGATGTGCACATAGTTTCTTTCTTATTGGAGCCACAGCCACACGTGAGGGAAGGAGGGCGGCACCTGTAGCAGGTGAGCGCTCAGCACACACTGCATAGTCTGGCTCACGGCTGCATGTGGCAAAACACAAATGACATAAAAGAATGTAAAAAAAAAAAGAAAAAATAAAAGAAAAGAAAAAGGGAAGAAAAAGAAAAAGAAAAAAAGAAAAGGAAAAAGTCCTGCGCAAGTGTGTCCTGACCGGCCCTGGACCAGGTATAAGGCTCCCATCCTGCCTTGCTTTTAACACCATGTCTCGATTTTCTATTCTCTCTGCCACATCTTTATCACTGAAACAGTCTTCACTAATCCACACAGGGGCTGTGTGGATTGAGGATGAATTCCCTATTTGAGCCCGAAACCTATGGCAGGACACAGACGTCTGAACACAAATGCGGGAGAAAAGGGAAAGGACTGCACAGCCCTTGGCTCACACCATTCAGCTTGATTATTAAGAAACTATTGGCCACACCAATATGTGCCCATTTATTTCTGCCCCGAAGTGTGGACAACACAGATTTGGCAGCAGCATCGGGGTTGCCACTTTCCAATCAGGACTGCAAGAAAATGTTAAAGGAAATCCATCTCGACCACTATTCTGATTCTTGAGTTCCTTGTATTGAGGGGGCAGGCCGTTTCCCTACCCACCTGTGACGCCAGAGAGCTTGCCACTCCTCGGGGCTGCTGCTTCATCTAAGAACTCAGATTCTTGGGGAGACCATCCTACAGCTGACCGAGACTTTCCCAGAGTTCCCATCACACACAAACACATCAACTTCCAAGTGTTTTAAGATTTTATTTAATTCATGAGACACATGGAGAGAGAGACAGAGACAGGCAGAGGGAGAGGCAAGCTCCCTGCGGGGAGCCCGATGTGGGACTTGATCCTAGGACCCCGGGGTCACGGCCTGAGCCAAAGGCAGACGCTCAACCGTTGAGCCACCCAGGCGTCCTCCTTTCAAGTATTGATGGGAATGACCAACTCTCCATCAGAAGTGACGTGACTCTTTTCCAAACTGAACACTCCTGATTTGTTCTTTGAACAACTGCTCTTGTTACATGATCTTAGGGCCACTTACACTGCTCCGGTTACCTCTCTGTTCACTTCAGTTTGCTTCCGCGTGTGCTTTTTCCTTTTCCTCATTTTTTCCCCTCTTCCATTCTTTCTTCCTCCCCATCCCCTAGAGTTCATTTTCTTTGGGGTCAACTAGATTTCTACAAACATCTTTACTCTCACTGTGGCAGGTAGCATCCAAGTATATGTGACCACCCAACCACCGGGATCAAAATCGTGCCATTTTATAGAAATTGTTACAGAAAATGAGTTTCCGGGCTGAATTTTTTTAAATGTGGTAGAAAAAGGCCCAGGCTTCTGTAGTCTGATGAACCTGGTTCGAGATGTGCTTCTATCACTTACTGGTTACGTCCTTTCATCCTTCAGAACCTCAGTCTTCTCTTGGGTAATATGGGAACCATGTCCACATCATGGGCACCTACAGTAAAAAACAGCTTCTTTTATTACTCAGGAAGTGAACGAATTGCTCCTAGAAAATGTTGAATAAGGATGTAAAGCTGGGGAAAACCAATAGAGTGCTGTCGTGAAGAACTACCGATCACACGTGAAGTGGGGCTGTTGCCCACTAACCACGAATCGCAGCCCACCATAAATCATCTCCCGGACATGACTCAGCTGGCTTCACATGGCATCAGCAGTTTCTAACTCGCGAACCTGCCCTTCCTTTAGCGTCAACAATACAGAGGTGAAAAGACCACAATCGATTTTCTGTCCCCAGAGCATCCCCAGCCCTTCTGTACTGTGAATTTTGCATCGGTTTTCCTCATCAGCTTAATAAACACTTGGTGAAACAATGGTCTTCAGCCAGGGCAGTTATTTTATTTCATTTTGCTGGCTTTTGGGTTTCTATTTCCCCTCTTATTTCTGGGGGTGGGAATATGCTCAGGTCAAAATGCTTCCTGGTGAAATGTATTGAATGCTTGTTTTTTCTTTATGTGACACAGCTGAGGAATAATTATATGGCTATTTCAGTGAAGAAATACATCCTACTCTCTCAATATTCTTATTAAGAGTAATAATAAAGCAGCATGTCATGAGACTATGCTGTCACAGATTCTTACTCTTGTGTATTTTTATCTTCCCCACCCTGGATTCCTTACATGTGGCATGCTGAGTGTAACATCTCTGCTCTGCTACAAGACAGTGTCAAATAAAATTACTTCTCTCGACTCTGTGCCATAACAATGCCTATAGATGTGTATTATAGTCTTTATTTCATATATTAACTGTATTTGTGAATATGTGTCTTTACAAATCATAATGAAAGCCCTAATGCATTTTGGAATCCAGAAGCATGTTCACTGATGTTAAAACAAAACAAAACAAAACAAAACAATACAAAACAAAACAAAAATATTCCACTCTGAATGAAGTCTCTCTTACATGAAAGGGAAATAAGGACCTATAGCTTCCGTCAGGAGAGATTTTACTTGAAAAAAAAAAAAAAAAAAGGTTTACCATTGGGGAAAAGAACTTGCTTTCTGTACATAAGTCAGGGCATCTTGGGATGAAGCATTTGATTATTACTCATATTCTGTGTGTATCTGAGTCTGAGTGTGCTCACGTCCATGTTAGGGATAAGGGAAGAGGTGATACTGCAAAACACAGAAAAAGAGAAATGGACAAGAGAGGAGCTACCACATTCATTAGAGGAGAGTGTATAAGGGCTCTTTCTCATCAGGCTAATGAATTATTGAGTCAAAGGAGAACATTCTACAAGAATGGCTGAAATGGATGCTGCCCTTGACTCTGTGCCCCTAAGGCAGCTGGCACTGAAGATACTTAGAGAGGCCTGGGACAGAAAAGCTCTCCTCCTCACCATGTGGCAAATCACTAGACCAGTGGGATAAAGAGCTGAACAAGTGAACAAACGTAAAGCCCAGCACATCACACCCCTCCCGGCCTCCGGCAAAAAGCAGCTAATGAAGAATATGATAAGCAAACGTGCCTCACCTTTCCACTCTAGGCTCTACCTGAAGCTCCCAGCCCTAGCCTGCATGTTCCCAACCCTCCTTTCATTTCCAGCTTGAAACGATGGCTCTCTGACTCCAGGATCAGCAAGCCAATGTCCTTTACGGATTGAACTTCGTTGTTTTTGGAACATCATCTCAGGCTTCTCAGCCAGGCCTCTACAGGTGGTGACATCCGGCTTCGCAACATGGCTGTATGATTATAAAGCAGCTCAACTGACAGGAAGGTGTTAAAACAACAAACCCAAACTTAAAGCTGTAAAGCAAGGCACCGAAGTGGATTCCCTGTGTTGCGCTAAGCAGTCAAGCGAAAGTTACTTCTAAAGTATTTTTAAGAGAAAATCTTTGAAATAGCACTTAACATAAAAAAAAAAAGCAAAACAAAACAAAACAGTGAGGAGCACCTGGGTGGCTCAGTTGGTTGAGCGATTGATTCTTGGTTTTGACTCACATCATGATCTCATGGGTCATGGAATCGAGCCTCGTGTCCGGCTCTGTACTCACCATGGAGTCTGCTTGAGATTCTCTCTCTCTCTCCCTCTGCCCCTCCCCCTGCTGTTCTGTCTCTCTCTCTCTCTATCAAATAAATAAATAAATCTTTAAAAAATAGTGAAATACCAGATGCTTATCATTCTGTGCAATGGTGGTGGTAATACGTTGGTATTCTGAGATATTCCCTTACATTTGAGAGAAATTACTTGGGGGGAAAAATCACTGATGCCCTGAAAAGAACCCAGGCTTTGCATTGAGGCTTCCTCTAGCTAGCTTTGTGATCTTGTATGAATTATTTAACTTTTAGGAACTTCCATTCCCTATCCGTAAAATGGCCATTACAGAACAACACAGATTGTAAGGATCGAATAAGATTTCATGTGCAAAGCACCTAACATGTAGCTTTTAGACATGGTATCATGAAAGTCCTCTCCTTTCCACTGCTCACCTTACCATTGCTTTGTTCTATGAATTTGCTCAGTATCAATTAGCAAAAAAAATGTGAACAGCAAAAGCAACAGAAGTATAATGGGTTGGGACTTTTGGTTAAGTATGGTGGCATGATCATATGCATTCATATTTCTGAAATCCCTTTAAAATTATCGTAAAGGAATTTTCAAAATATAATCTCATGTATACAAAGGAACAGGAGGGAAGGTGAAAGTAGATGGGAGATGTGCTGGCCCATATGGAAGGAGGAAAATAAATGGATGAGAAGTAATTGACTCAGGAGACCAAAGAAAGCTGAACTCCAAGTGCCATTAGAAAAGGGTACCAAGGAAAAGAAAGTATATTCATGTAAAAGAAAACCAGAATGATCCAGGATCAAAGAACTGGCTTTTTCTGCTAGAAGATGAGGGTGAGGGACGAAGTGAACTTAGGAAGGTTGAATATCCACATAAGAACAAGTTAGACCCTTAGATCCTGCCAGTCCCCCCACCCTCCATTGCATCCCTGGTAAGGTGATACTCTTCCTTCACTCTGCTAAGAAAGCACAGGTTTATTCTCTGACAAATACCATCTGACTTCAACTAGATGTGGAACCTAAAAACCAAAACAAACGAAAAAACAAAACACAGAAACCAACTCATATACAGAGAACAAACTGGTGGTTGCTAGAAGTGGCTGGAGGATGGACAAAATAGGTGAAGGGGAGTTTAGGTATGAACTTCTAGTTATAAAATAAGTAAGTCACGATACCAAAAAGTACTGCGTAGGGAATATAGTCAATAATATCATCATCATTTTGTATGGTGATGGATGGTGATGACATTTACTGTGGTGAGCACTCTGTAATGTATGTAATTGTGAAATCATTATCTTGTACATTTGAAACTAATATAATATTGTACGTCAACTACACTTCAATTAAAAATGAATAAATAAGGTGCACCTGGATGGCTCAGCCAGGAGAGCACATGACTCTTGATCTTAGGATGGTGAGTTTGAGCCCCACATTGGGTGTAGAGATTACTTATTAAATAAATAAATAAATGCATACTCCACAACATGCTCTGGAGAAACCATTTTGTTCATGATTCTTAGGCCTAGTGGAGAATGGAGGTCAGGTGCAAAGTAGGAAACAGAAAGAGTAAGAGAAGCAAACACATGGCACAGTGAAACTTCAAGCTTCTTCCCTCTGTGTTGCTCCTAGCAAATGGGCAGCCAAGCCTAAAGATAGAAGAGAGGAGATTAGAGAATTCATGTCTGGAGAAACTGTTAGAAGAAAAAAAGAATTTGAGATTCCAATGTCTCAAGAACCCATGAAAATGGCCAGAAGTCCTCCCAACCATCCTCCAGTGGAGCTCACCAGATGAAAAATGCTGTTTTCACACACCAGTCTTTCAAATCAGCTTTTCCATGACTCGGTAGTGTGAATTAGTGGATTGCCAAATCAGTAGGCATTCATGGGATGCTTCTGACAAGAAAGATCCAAGCTCAGGTAAACAGATAAGGAAAATTTGTATGAAATAGATGCAGTGCAGGGAGCTGGAGAAAACTTCCAAAATATCAGTAATTATATCCTTAGAGAATTTATCTTTGTATAGCAATTCAGAAGACATTAAAGGGTGAACAACAAAGGAAACACTATTAGCTTCAGGACAAGGCAGGATGAACAAAGGTGGGATACCAAAAACAAGTCAGCAAAGAACAACAAAAACAGACAGAAACAAATCTGGGACTGAGAGAAATGCTCAACATGACTCAGCATCAGGGAAATACAAATCAAAACTGCAATGAGATACCACCTCACACCAATCAAAATGGCTACAATTAACAACTCAGGAAACGAGAGATGTTGGCAAGGATGTGGAGAAAGGGGAACTCTCTGACTCTATTGGTAGGAATGCAAGCTGGTGCAGCCACTCTGGAAAATAGTATGGAGGTTCCTCAAAAAATTGAAAATAGAACTACCCTATGATCCAGCAAGCGCACTACTGGGTATTTGCCCCAAAGATACAGATGCAGTGATCTGAAGAGCCACCTCCACCCCAGGGTTTATAGTAGCATTGCTCACAATAGCCAAACTGTGGAAAGATCCTAGATGTCCACTGATAGATGAATGAATAAAGAACACACACACAAACACACACACACACACACACACACACACACACACACAATGGACTACTGCTCAGTCATCAAAAAAAAAAAAAGAAAAGAAAGGAAAAATCTTGCCATTTGCAACAATGTGGATGGAACTAGAGGATATTTTGCTAAATGATATAAGTCAATCAGAAAAATATAATTATCGTATGATCTCACCCATAATGTAGAATTTAAGAAACAAAACAGGATCATAAGGGAAGAGAGGAAAAAATAAAACAAGATGAAATCAGAGAGGGAGACAAACTATAAGAGACTCTTAATCATAGAAAACAAACTGAGGGTTGCTAGAGGGGAGTGGGTGTGGGGTGATGGGGTAACTGGGTGATGGACATTAAGGAGGGCATGTGATGTAATGAGCACTGAGTGTTATGTAAGACTGATGAATCACTGACCTCTACCTCTGAAACCAATAATACATTATTTGTTAATTAATTGAATTTAAATAAAAATTTTAAAAGTCTGTAAAAACCAAAAGAAAAAAAAATCTTTAAATTGAAACAGAAATTTGAATAATAGAGAAGGAAATCATCCTAAAAATAAACCAGGAAGACAAAGCAATGATGAATTAGAAAAAAATATAAAACCAAGAAGGATATTATTAAAAAGTAATAAAAGAAAATGTCTGAGAATGGAAGGCCATGGATTTTCAGATTGAAATGACTGATGAAAGGCATTGCACGTTGTATAAAAATCTTCATGTAAATTAGTGTGTGTAAGAAAAGAAAAAAGAAAAAAAATAGAGAGAAAATCAGGTGGATATATTGAAAGAATTGGAAAACTGGATGACACCAGTGTGCCAAAGCAAGGCTGAAAGCTAAAATGCAATAGCACTCATATTCCCAGCAAAGAGAATTTTCAACTTAAATTTGTATACCCAACCAAGCTAGGTGTCCATGAGGGTAAGTAGAATAAAGACATTTTTTAGGTTAGTATGACCTCAAAAAATAAAAGCAAATCATGTGTTCTCTTTCCCAGAGAAGTCACAAGTAAGAGGAAGGTATGAGTTTAAGGACTCAAAAAATGACATGAAAAGAACCCAGATGAGAAAAAAAAAAAAAAGAAAAAGAAAAACTCAGGATGCTCATAAAAAAGTCCACAGTGACCTAGGACAGCTTTTCTAGACTAGAAGAAAGAAATTAAGGACTGCTTCCAATTCAGAAAAATGAGTTTGGAAGTATATATGGTGGAGGTATTTAGTTTGATAAAAAGTATAAAGTTAAACCCTTTATAGTGAAATACAACTGAAAAAAAAAAAAACAAGCAATCCCTATAACTCCTGGAAAACAAAAGTTGGACAGGAAAGGAAATATAATCATAACACTGTGGTGTTCAGCTGTGGATAATATTTATACCTTTACATTTAATGATATTTAGAACACTTATAACAATACCCCAAATCGCAATTTAAATATATTAGGAAGATAGGCAATGATTTTTCTACAGGCGGAGGCCATATGTTGGGAAGAAGGCTAAATCTTTATCATTTGTAATAGGAAGTCAATGGAAAATATCCAAAATTGATGAACTAATGGTAGAATAATCATATTATTAGAAATAAAATTATAAACTGCCAAATGAGTTGAAAATGATTTTCTGGGTAGCAGGAAAGGAGGGATTGAAGACTATGAGGCGGGAGATTCTGTTGCTTTTCAATATAAACCATGTATATTTCTTCCTCAGCTTGAGATGTGGTTACCTCCCAATAAACCCATTGTAAGTCTAAAAATGTCATTAAATCAAAAATGCATTTAATATGTGTAACTTGCTGAACCTCAGAGCTTAGCTCAGCTGACCTTAAATGTGCTCAGACCACTTACATTTGCCGACAGTTGGACAAAATCATCTTCCCCAAAGCCTCTGGTATAATAAAGGGTCAAATATCTCATGTAACTTATTGAATACTGGACTGAAAGTGAAAACGGAAGTGTTGATGCGTGCAAAATGGTTGTGAGTGTATCGACTGTTGACCCTCATGATTGTGGGCTGATGGGGAGCTACCACGGCTCAACGCCCAGAATCACAAGAGAGGATCATACCCCAGGACTATGGTTTCTACTGAATGTGGATCGCTTTTGCAAAAGTGGAAATTGAAATGTCTTAAAGTTGGAAAAAATAAAGTTGAAAAATCTTAAGTCTACCGTATGTTGGAACAGTGGGTAATACTCTGAATTTTAGAACTGCGGTAGAGGCCTCTGGTGACCTGCATCACACCTGCTCAACCCAAATCTAATGTTGGCCTTTTCTGGTAGCCCAGGCACTCCGGATGCTGACGGGGTCTGCTTCAAGCATGGGCTTTCTGCCTCAGTACCCTCTCAAGAGCCAGAGGCCCATTGGAGCCACTGTACAATAGCATCCGTGAAGTGCAAGTGACAGGAAACAAAGACCCTCCAGGTCACCCTCAGCTGATGGCGGATGGGAGTTAGGGAGCAAATCTTCCAGCCTTCCAGCCTTCAGGCAGACAATTCCAGAAGATACTCTTGATACTTCTCAGGAGATCCTGTTGGAACGGACCTTCTAGTTGCAGTCCTGCTGCCCACGGCGGTGACACCTATATTCTGTCTTCGTAACTAGTCTTTTCTCCTTTCTGGCCACACTCTCCCTGCTGTCATTCCTGCTTCCTGGGGTCACCACCACAATAAGCTACCCATACCCAAGTCCTTCTTAGCCCTGATTGCAGGAGGATCCAAACAAAATAAAAAATAACACATATAAGACTTCATGTTGTAAAATATAATCAATTAAAAAATTAGAATAGCATAATTATGTCTTATATGTGCTTTAGCATAAACGAAATGCCTGTATCGATATTTTATAGAAAACAAAGATAATATAGAAAATATCAATCAACATATTTATATGGCTTGGAATTCCTCGTGACAATCTTGCACCCAGTTTCAAAATAATTGTCTTAACTTAAAAATAGAAAGGAACATGACGGGCTTTGGGAGATATCTTAGATGACGAGATCTCTAACAATGACAAAGACACTGATACTGAATATGCTGGTGAGAGGTTAACATGAGTTGCTTCATAAAATGTTAGAGGAGGAGATTAACATATTTTTAAATTGCCAATTGGCACATTATTTAACATAATATGCAATTTACTTATATGACTACCTTAATAAATTATATATGCTATTATGTAATATAATATATATGTTACATATAATAAATTATTTAATACACCAGAAAGTATACTTACTGAAGTCTGTATATTGAAGCAAGTAGAGAAAGCCAGTGCATTGAACAGAAACTCATCTTTTGACTCCAACACAGCATTTTCCATCCGCTTATAAGTCAGGGTGGATCAGAATGGGATATAGAAGTGCACTAACCAGACTGACCATAGAGCAGGGTAGAAACAGGATGACAAAGGGCTTGTCAACTGAACCATCCCAGAGGAAGTCAGCTGGCAAACCAAGGAGGGGTGACTTCTATCAATATGTCGCCCGGAGATTATGACAGCAAATTATTTGAAGTTGTTGAATGATATTCCCAGGTGTGTGTTAGGTTTCATATCCATATCATTGCTAAAACTCTTCCGAAAGCTCCAGAATATCTCTCCTGGCTTTCTTCTCACTTCTTTGTGTGTGTTGCTGAGTCTCCTTTCTTAAAGCCATGTTCACAGCTCGAGGGGAGTAGTTCTACAGAGTCCTTGCTTCCTCCTCTGCGTTGCCATGAGGCAACCTCATCCTTGGCTTCAGTTGCTTTAGATCAGTAATTCACAGCAGTAGCTGCACGTTAGCAAGACCTGTAGCCCCTTTAAAACCTACTAATGCCTGGATTCCACCCTCTCTGGACCTCAGATTCTGATTAAGTTGTTCTGGGGTAAGTGGTGTGGGCTGAAGTTCTCCAGGTGATAATCCACAGCTGAACTGAGAGCCATTCATCTAGATGCTGATGACTCATAAAACGTAATATCTTACTCTTCACTGAGCGTCAAGTCCGTATTTCCAAATACCATGTGAGAGGCGGCCTAGGGTGGAGATTAAGAATGGGATTTTTTAAACCACGGTGAGATCCCACCTCACACCAGTGAGAATGGGGAAAATTAATGAGACAGGAAACAACAAATGTTGGAGAGGATGTGGAGAAAGGGGGACCCTCTTGCACTGTTGGTGGGAATGTGAACTGGGGCAGCCACTCTGGGAAACTGTGTGGAGGTTCCTCAAAGAGTTAAAAATACGACCCAGTAATTGCACTGCTGGGGATTTACCCCAAAGATACAGATGCAGGGAAATGCCAGGACACCTGCCCCCCGATGTTTCTAGCAGCAATGTCCACAATAGCCAAACTGTGGAAGGGGCCTCGGTGTCCATTGAAAGATGATGGATAAAGAAGCTGTGGTCTATGTGTACAATGGAATATCACTCAGCCATTAGAAACGACAAATATCCATCATCATTTGCTTCGACCAGGTTGGAACTGGAGGGTATGATGCTGAGTGAAGTGATTCAGTCAGAGAAGGACAAACATTATATGGTCTCATTCATTCAGGGAATATAAAAAAGAGTGAAAGGGATTAAAGGGGAAAGGAGAGAAAATGAGTGGGAAATATCAGAGAGGGTGATGGAACGTGAGACACTCCCAACTCTGGGAAATGAACCAGGGGTGGTGGAAGGGGAGGTGGGCGGGGGGGACGGGGTGACTGGGTGACGGGCACTGAGGGGGGCACTTGACGGGATGAGCACTGTTATACTATATGTTGGCAAATCGAACTCCAATAAAAAAATACATTAAAAAATGTGGGTTTTTTTTAATGCTGTAATGGGATCCCTGCTTCGGGTGCTTAGCTGTGTGAACCCACACAAATTACTTTCTCTTTTAAGCCTCTGTTTTCTCATCTGTGAAATGGGGTTAACAATATCTACTCAGAGTAACGAGGATTGGATGAAATGATTTTTGTAAAGTACTTAGTGCAGTATTTGGAACATAGAAAGTGATTTAAAAATAGAAGTTGTTACTTCTTGTGTATGCCTCTCAGGTTCGTTAATCTGAGTTTTTCTCGAAAATACATTTGTAAAAAATGTTCACTACAACGTTGTTCTTAATAATAAAAACTTAAAAGTCCTGAGTGTTCAACAATGGGGAATTGGCCAAGTGAAATTTAGTGTATCCATATGACGGTGCACTATCTTATGAGGCTATTAAAATACTATGGTGTAGGAAAACATTTACTTACTTTGTAAATATTTATTTTACTTTGCAAAACAAATAAATAAAACATTTATTTTACTTTGTAAAATGTGTGTGATACATTATGATATGAATAAAGTGAGTTATGGTTCTATTTACATAAAACAGAAACAAATGAACAAACAAAAATCTCTGTGTCTGTGTGCACGCATACTGCCACATGGCAAACTTGTATTAATGACAATAGTTAGGAGGGAGGAGGAATCAGGTGGATTGTTTTCCTATGCTTTTCTTTTGTGTATTCCAAGTTTTCTGAATTAGGTGCGTTTACTGCTTATTTGGAAAAAAAATGTATTTATAAAATAAAAAGAGGAATTGATGTCTGTTTTTTTTTTTCACTAAAACTCGATTTTTCTCTTTGTTTTTGAGTTTAACTAGCTGGTTGCATCCCAATCCACTCAGTCCAGTAAATTAAAAACGATAGTTTCCCTCCGTATCTTGCTCGTCAGCTCACTTCCTCATTAGCCATCACTTGTCTCTTTTCTGACCGTCCCCCCTTCTTTATTCCTGCCATGTCTGCCTCACCTACCTCAGGTCCTCATCACTTGCTGCCTGGTCATCTGGAAATTTCTCCAAGTATCTTTCTCTTCCCAGTCTTTACCCTTTCCATTGCATCATCTCTCAATCTATTTTCCTAAAAATCAAATCTGATTATCGATTCCGCTTCTAATAAACGTTTGCTGATTCCTATTGTCCCCTAAATAAAGCACAAACATGTTAGCATGTTACCGTAGGCTCCTCAGGAGCTGGGTGTCATTTCAGCCTTACACGTTACACACCAATGATCCACTTGACGCTGTTGATATTAAACCCTGAAATGTGTGATTCCTTGGAATAAGGCCTGGCCATGATTCATATTACTGTGTGGAATAGTCTCTTACTTCTCCATTGACCTGGCAACAGTCATTTTATCCTTCTGCACCCCCAACCTGGGTGCTGCTTTGAGAAGCTTTCTGTCCTTGCCTCTCTCTGTCATCTGTTTCAGAGTCATTACTGTTTCCAAGTTAGTTTCACCTCGTCTGTTCTTGCAACCTTGCTTGTAACAAAGTGTGAGCACATTTTTGGTTTCCAGTGTTCAATATTCCTTCAGTAGTTGAGTGCCTACACTTACATCATGATAGTCATAGCATAAGAGGGGTCAGAATGGACAATGTGTGAGATGGACAAAGGCCACGTCATCATAGAACTGAAATATCAAGAAGGTGGGGGATGGAAAAGAACGAGTGACAGATTCTGATATTTGTCATTCTTTTGGTGTTCTGAGATCCAGTTCCCTAGGTGTGGAAGGTCTTCCCGCACCACCAACAAGCAGTTGTCTGGGCACCAGTGGGGTTTCCTATGATTCAACTCAATTTTCATACTAGCTACCCAGAGATAGCATCACATTCCATGATTTGAGGGGTCAATTCTACAAGACACCTAACACACACACACACACACACACACACACACACACTCTTTGGATGCCAGTTGCAAGTCCAGGTTGTTAGCTGGGCTTCTGACCAACTGTCTAAAATTCAGAGGTCCCCTTGACCCTTTCCTTGGGTTCAATTAATGAATTTGCTAGGGCAGCTCACAGAACTCAGAGACACCTTTTATATATTAGTTCACAGGCTTATTATAAAAGAATATAACTCAGGCACAGCCAGATAGAAGAGATGCCTTGGGCCAGGTGTAGGAAAAGAGAGTGGAGCTCCTATGCCCCCTCCAGGTGTGCCATTCTCTTCAAATTTCTGTGTTCACCAACCCAGAAGCTCTCTGAACCCTGTCCTTTTGGGGTTTATGGAGGCTTCACTACATAGGTATGCTTGATTAAATCATTGGCCATTGACAAAAGAATTCAACCTTCAGCTCGTCTCCCTTCCCTGGAGGTTGGGGAGGGGAACTGAAAGTTCTAGCTCTCTAATCACATGTTTGGCTCTCCTGGCAACCAGTCCCCCATCCTTAAGGTATCTAAGGGCTTTCCAAAAGTCACCTCATTAACATAGCAAAACACCCCTTTCTTATCACTGGAAATCCCAAGTGGTTTAGGAGCTGTGAGCCAGGAACACTGGAACACTGGATGAAGACCAAATATATATGAGAAATCTATCTATGGCCATCTGCATGGCAAAATATATATTTCTTTTAAATGGCAATATTGCAGCCATGAAGCAGGTCAAGAGAGTGAAGTACTAGCGTGCAGGCGTGGGGGGCCAGCTTATGTTCAGGGCAGTCCTCTGTGGTGAGGCAACTTTTGAGTTGGAACATGAAAGATGAGAAGAAGCCAACTATTTCAGGAGCGGAGGAAGAATAGTCCAGGCTGAAGGCACCTAGACTAGAAGGAGCATGCTGGGTTCCCAGAAAGTAAAATCAGCTCATTTGAAAAGTGGAGTATGGAAGGAGATGAAGCCAACAAGAAAGCTGGACTTTGCAGACCGTGGAAAGATTTGCATTTTACTTTTCAAAGAATGGAAAACTATTGAAGGGATTTTAAGTGGAGAGGTAATGTGTTTTGATTTTTTATTTTGTTTTGTTTTGTTTTGTTTTTTGGACGAAACACATTCTAGCTCTTTTGTAAAGAAAGAAATGGAAGGGCCATGAGTACAATGAATGAAATAGGAAGATCTTCCATAGTCCTGTTGAGATAAGATGTCACCGCGCGCTAGAGAGGTGGCAGCGGGGAGCTGAGGAGAGTTCAATGGACTTGAAAGGTTTCTTGAAATAGAAGTGACAAAATCTGACAAATCAAACGATCAGGGATAAAAGTCCCAGCCTTGGGCCTCAGATTCTGGCCAGTGGGGGCTACTAGTTACAGAAGGGATGATGAAACTGCATTCCACGGTTAACTATCTTCTCAGTACTTTAAATTTAGCTAATCGGGAACATCGGTCTCTGCCTTTTCATTTGGACCACATGAGTTCAATCTCAGGCTCTTCAACCCACTGATCAAACCCGGCCAGTTCCCTGGTGCTGCTCTGCCCCTCTTCCCAGCCCCAAGCTTCTGTTGAGAATCTGGTGGGACTTCAGCTATGTCACCCTATTTTCCTCATCACCGGGTCCTCAGCATCTAGCACAAAGTATGACAGATCACAAATACTCTGGATTAGTTGCTGAACTAATGCCTGCATGAGCAAGTCAACTGCCAATAAGCTCAATACAGTGAATTTCACAGTGAGGAGTCTGTTCTTCTCAACAACCACATTTGCTGAGCTTATGTATTTACACAGAATTCTAAAGAATTGATTCAGCTTTTGCTAAGGGGAGGTAATTTGGCGTACCCAAAGGAAACACACATTACTATCTGGGGGTCCTCATGAAGTAGATCAGAAAATATAGGGTTACGGATTTAGAAACCAAGGGAGATTGCCCTTGTTTGGGTCACCTATGCAAACACACTTCCATTTACATTTTCAAGGGTATTTTCTCATTTCCAAACTTAATTCACTTAATGAAATAGGCAGGGCAGGTATTAGTCCTGTTTTGCATAAGGCCACTGAGAACTGGAGAAGTCAAGCCACTTACTCAAAGTAGCGAGTCTGGTGGGTGGATGAATCAGGAACAGAAGCTGCACTTCCCAACTTTTGGTCTATGCTCCATCTACGATGCTGTGTGCACATTCCTCCCAGCTATGTATGTGCAATAAGTTGGCATCATTGTCTGAAGTACCTTTGGAATTCGGCCTTGTGTCTTGAACTAAATAGATGAAACCAGTATTTGCTTACGGCTTCATTCACTCCTGTGCTTAGAATAACAAAATATTTTAAAAGTCAAATCTTCACTCTCTAAATTATTTCGTCTTTCAATAGGAAGTCAGCCTATGCATGTTGTGGGAAGACTGATTAAAACACTGAGTAACCTACTTCGTTCCTTCTCAGCCCTGAGTTGTGGTACCTTTCAAGTCCTTCTGCTCTTTATTTCAGTACATCCTTCAGCCAGTGGTCCCTTGAGAGTAAAGGAGTTAAACTACTCCTACAAGCGATACTATATCACTGTAAAACAAACACCCATCTATACATCCATAATCATTACCAGCCAGGTTTTTTTGAGAGTCACAGTAAGGAGAGACAATCATATGACAACACCAAAGAGGGAGAAAAATTACTTTAGTGCCTAGGTCTGCAGAATAAACCCTTAGACAAGAGAGTTCATGGGGCTGGATTTATTTCTAATCCTTTTGACTGTTTTATAGGTCACAGATTTAGCACTCAACCTCATTCTGCTTTATTTTCTTCATCTCAGCTCCCTTGATACTATTTATTAAGGGAGATGTCAGGTGTCTGCCTGTCTCCTTCAAAGGGAAGAAGCACATTTCAGAAAGGACTACACGCACAGAAATATCCAAACAAAGTAAATGTCTCCTATCTGGAATAATCATGCAATTCATTAGCAATCATAATTGTACTTCCTACAAGTCAGACTATAAAATACCAGTGTCAGATGAGGTTTTTAACAGAGCCTACAGGAAAGCATATTAATTTTAGATGAGTGAGTTTGAGGTCACATCCCTTTCCAATTAGAAAAAAAGGTAGAGATAATATCAAGTTTTGATGAGTTTTTAGCTGTGCAGATCATGACCTGATGCAATGTGAAGTCAATCTTCAAAACTCACTGTGGTCTGATTTTACTTGTCCTCAAGGATAGTCATTAGCCTGAGCTCACACTATTGGAATTTGGTTTTAAGGATAGGGCAAAGTTTTCCTGCCATAATTGCTTCCATCTGCTGCACTAACACATGTGTTCCTGCAATAAAATTTTCTAAAACTCTCCAAACTCCACATGCCCTTTTTCGCCTGGGCTCTTGCTGTATTGATGTTTCACCTGCATTCCGTCTGGGTGGGAATCTGTCTTGCAGCTGGCTGCTGCTCGAGAGTGGGGGTAGCTGGGGGAAGTATGATGCTTGCTGTAAGACTCCAGTGGCAAATTGAACACAGACATTTGCCTTGAAAACGAAAAATTGCGGTCATGTGTGTTACATCATACGCACCACTCATGTCTCATTTTATTCCAATGATTTCTTTTTTAAAAAATTCATTTTTATTTGTTCATTTTAAAAGACCCAATTTATATACAGATATATCATTATTGTAAAAACCTTTTATTGCAGTAGAAGAAAAAAAGTTCTTGAGCACACCCTCCTGTCTCTGGCTCAAATAATAAATGAGACATTTTCAAGGGAGTTGGAATTTCCTTTCCTTAAAAAACAAACTTGTTTTATGTTCTGCTTGTGAACAGATATTCAAAGACCTCCAAACTTTTCCAAATGGAAGAGACTAAAGAAAAAATAACTTCATGAAGTCACTCTAAATCACAAAATAGAAATACCCTGTGAGAAACAAAGCTGTATATTAATGTGTATTGCCCCTGAAAGGGGCGATTGACTCTATTCATTTATGAAAAAGTTTAGTATGAAGATACTTCTGTACCTGAACCTCAACTTATTTTGAAGTATAAGCTTATCATCAAGTTGGTAGCATAGCACATATTCCTGTAGTTGTGATCTAAGTGAGAAGCCCTTGGCTGGTTTCGGGTTCTGAAGTTCCTGCATGTAGCTGGGGTGAAATGAGCCTGGGTTCCATGCAGAAGCGCCTTGGGACTAAGGATGTTGAGTTGTTGGCTTCCTTGATCAAGATACTGCTGAAGGTGCCACCAAGGGTTTGGGTTGCAGATGTTACCACTTTCAGTCTCTAAAACCACGGTTATGAGTTACAGGATCTCCTTTAGAAATTGCTTTTTCATGTATATCTGTGTGTACGTATAATATGCACATACATGCATTTAATAGTATACGTATATTTGCTGAAATACACGCCTTTATTAATAATTTGTTGGTAAGTATATTACACAGACTTTTTAACACAGTAATGTAGAGTACAAATGTGTTTGCATCTACTCCCTTCAGGCCCTGTGGACACTAACGTTCGTTGAGGGAGGTGAAAAGTTCAAAGTCCAGGGTTGATAGTTGAGGTTGTTAGATCTCTCTGCCTCCTCTGATGAATGTTTTGTCCGAGAGATACTATTTACCAGAAAATAGAATATCTGTGTCCCCTGGCACGCTGTCGAAGGTAGACAGAGGCGGAGACTGAGGCTGTGCTGCTGTCAAGGCAGGCCTGGAAGACCAAGGACCGTGTGCTGAAGAGGATCAAAGAGGTCATCCAATCCATCCTGGCCTTAGACAAGACCACTCCCAAACCACACAAGACATAAGACTGTCAAACCCACACTAAAGTGTCTCAGGAGATACACCTCCCTCTGTAACTCATTCGGAATCCAATAAACCTGCCAGAAAGTTCTTGCATGGCTCTCCCCTGCCGTCTATTACTTATTTCACGGAAATTAAGAAGTGTGTGTAAGCATCTACCTCAATGGCGTCTCAAATTTCAAAACCTTGGACTATTAAAGGGTTATATTTCAGCTTTTTTAAAAAACAGGATTTCATTATATAATATGTGATGTATACATAATATATTTGGGTAAATTGTAAATAAAGTAATAAAAGAAACAGAAATTAAGCCACTTGCTGACTTGAGAACTATTTCATTGCAGCCATCTGCACACTTTTCTGAGTTCATTTCTGAATTCATTGCTGAGTGGTAACCATTACTCTGAATTTTGGGTTGAGTATTCCTTTGTTTTCTCTTTTCTTTTGGAAAGTTTAACCATGTATGTATATACTCTAAAATTTAGATTATTTTTTTCTGCATTAGCTTTACAAAAATTATACTGCAAGTATTAATTCATGTCTTGCTTTTCATTCAAAGTGGTATTTCTGAGATTTATTGATGTTTTCCAATAATTCGTATTTATTGTTATATGGCATTCCTCTGCCTGACTATATCACAGTTTCCTTATTTCTTTTTCTATTGGTGAACAATCCAATTGTTTTCAGTTTCCTTTTTTTCTGTTGTAACAGTGTCATTATGAAAATTTTGAATTATCCTGTTTCCAGGATAACAAATGAGATTCTACAGAACATTTTTTTTTCAAAGTGTGGGTTAGAAATGGTTATTTGATCATGAAGTAAATTTAACAAGACTTACCCAGAAATTTCTTTAAATGAAATAATTGGATAAAAAAAACATCAGGTTACAAGTGTTCATAGAATGTTCAGTTCTATATATGTAGTGGGTGGCAAAGCTGAACATACTGCCAAATTGCTTTCCATGTGGTTTACATCGCCAATGGTGGTAGATTTTTTTTTCCTTTGTTCCACATTCTTCTAATGCTGGATATTGCCAGATTTGCTTTTTGCCATTTTATTATGAAATTTCACCAGGTTGTTAATTTTCATTTCCCTCATTACTGATAGGATTGAGCATTTTTTACATGCTTATTTGTAATTTATACATCTTCTATGAAAAACTTCTTATATGTTTTGCCAATTTTTTATAGGCTGCTTATCTTATTGCCTTTATTCAAATACTTTATATGCTATGGATACTAATGGTTTGTTGTTTGTTTGGGGAAACATCTCACATTTTGTGATTCTTTAAAAAGTTTTTTTACAGTCCTCTGTTTTTCTGTGTTATTATTAGTGCTTTGGGGCCTTCAAGAAATCTTTTTACTTTCTAATAATTTAAAAGATTTTACTTGGAGGGCCCAGGTCCCAGGGTCTAGGATCTAGCCTTGTGTCGAGATCTCCATTCAGCAGAGAATCTGCTTCTCCCTCTGTCCCTCTCCCTGCTCATGTTCTCCCTGTCTCAAATAAATAAATAAAATCCTTTTAAAAATTAAAAAATAAAAGACTTTACTTAAAGGATAATGTGTAGTCGGAATTGAAGGTCACTTTATTCCATAACAATCCTGAATTGTCCTAGTAGCATTTGTTGCATAGACTTTTTTTACTCCTGGAACTGCAATGTCCCTTATTTAATACATCTAGTTTCTACAAATATCTTACACTGTCGTAATTACCACCCTATCAAAATAATACCAACACTTTTCACAGAGCTAGAACAAATAATTATAAAACTGGAAAAGATCCCAAATAGCCAAAGTAATATGGGAAAAGAAAACCAAAGCTGAAGGCATCATAGTTCTGGACTTTAAGCTCTATTATAAAGCTGTGATCATCCAAACAGTATGGTCCTGGCACAAAAACAGACACACAGATCAATGGAACAGAATAGAGAACCCAGAAATGGACCCTCAACTCTATGGTCAACTAATCTTCGACAAAACATGAATGACCATCCAATGGAAAAAAGTCAGTCTCTTCAACAAATGGTTTTGGGAAAATTGGACAGCCACATGCAGAAGAATGAAATTGGACCATTTTCTCAGACCACACACAAAAATAAACTTAAAATAAATAAAAGGTGTAAATGTGAGGCAAGTATTCATCAAAATCTTAGAGGAGAACACAGAAATCTCTTTGACCTCAGCCACAACAACTTGCTAGACATGTTTCCAGAGGCGAGGAAAACAAAAGCAAAAATTGACTATTGGGACTTCATCAAGATAAAAAGCTTTTGCACAGCAAAGGAAACAATCAACCAAACTAAAAGGCCACCTACAGAATGGGAGAAGATGTTTGCAAATGACATATCAGATAAAAGGCTAGTAACCAAAATCTATAAAGGACTTATCAAACTCAACACCAAAAAAAAAAAAAAAAAAAAAATCCAGTCAGGAAATGGGCAGGAGACATGAACAGAGATTTCTCCAAAGGAGACACACAAATGGCTAACAGACACATGAAAAAATGCTCAAAATCACTTGTCATCAGGGAAATACAAATCAAAACTACAATAAGATACCTCATCCCCAGTCAGAATGGCTAAAATTAAAATTAACAAGTCAGGGAACAACAGATGTTGGCAAGGATGTGGAAAAAGGGGAATTTCACTGTTTGTGGGAATGCAAGCTGGTGCAGCTCTGGAAAACAGTATAGAGATCCCCCAAAAGTTAAAAATGGAACTACTCTCTTGCACTACTGGATATTTATCCAAAGGATACAAAAATAATGATTCGTAGGGGCACATGCACCCCAATGTTTATATCAGCAGTGTCCACAATAGCCAAAATATGGGAAGAGTCCAGATGTCCATCAACTGATCAATAGAGATGTGGTATCTTTTTGTTACATTGGTTTTATTTTTCACTTCTAAAAGTGTCATTTTCCTCTCTCTCAAATAATCTAGGTTATTTTTGAGAATATGATAGTTGCCTATTTTTTATTTTTTTATTTTTATTTTTTAAAGTTGCCTATTTTTTAAAACATATTTTTGCTTCTTTAAACTCTTTACATGTAGTTATTCTATATCTGATATTTTCAGTATCCAAAGTGCTTTGGAATCTAATCTACTATTTATCTATTTATTTTTTCCATTGACTGTCATTTATGGTAGATTCCTTTCTTATGTCATTGATTTGTTGTTGTTTGTTTGTTTTAGTTGTGGATACATATTGTATGTAACTTTAGGTTTATTTTACCTTCTAGGTACATTGACTTTTATAACCCATAATTTATTCTGTAAAAATTTGGATGGACTAGCTAGGGAGTACCTTCATCCCTTGCGAATCTGTGTTTTCTTCACTTGTAATCTAAGGGCTGCTAACAACCTGGGATTATTTTAGATTGTCTTTTATCTCAGGTTTAGGTCCTCTGTGTTGTGGACCCCAGAATCATTTTGGATTAGAGCTGGTACTTGAATTATCTCCTAGGAGCACATTCCTTTTGCATTACTGTGCACTGCCTTTGACGAATCTCTGTTTTCAGTTCATCTTATTTTAATTAATTTATTTCTAAAGATTATTATTTATTTATTTGAGAGAGAGAGAATGAGCAAGGGGAGGGGCAGAAGGAGAAGCAAGGAGCCAGATGGGGGCTTGATCCTAGCAACCTGGGATCACCACCTGAGCCAAAGACAGATGATTGACTGAGCTACCCAGGTGCCCCTTCAGTTTATCTTACTTTTAAAATACATTAATTGAAATTATTGTGGGAGGTACTATAGAGGTTGAGTATGCCATGGAAAAGGAGCATAAGCTTGATTTTTTTCCCCGTCTTTTCACATTGCTATCTTTCTTCTTGGTACGTTTAATAGAAGTGGAAAGATACACCATGTTTCTATTTACCTTCCATTTTACACAGCATAATGATAACTCAGAGTTGAATCTTCTTATTTATTTCACTAAGCATGAGTTAGTAAAGCTGTTACAAGTCATTTAAAATGTGGATCTCATATTTAGATTTGTATTCCAAATTTATAGATCAGTTCCATTTATTCATCATCAACTATGACTCCTTTTTTAAAATTAAAGATATATCTTCTTAGGACAGCTCTAAAGTTTTCTTGGAAATCATATTATTCTTAAAACAGATTTTGTCAAGTTAAGTTTAAGTGAATCAGAACATACGGATTACACATTCATTAAAACACACACATGGGTTGTGAAATGACAGAAAAATGTGTTTGGCAAAACCCATTTGGCAACTTTCCAAAACCAAAACATTTAAAAACTAGTATTTAATCATTTTCTAAACCTAGAACATGGCCAGATTTTTCAATACCTAGGAATTATATTCTTTGATACTTTTATTTTTTTAAAAGCAGAGAATAACTTCTATTAAGTTAGATACTCATTTAACAAATATTACTAGTAAAATTTTGTATATCAGGTCTTCTTGCACTGACTCTACAATAAATTTAAAAACCTTAAAGTGAACAGGGTGGCAAAAGACGTAAGACATGTTATGACTTCTTATCTTATACATAGAAGAATGCCTGGGTACAAAGGCAAGTCACCACATATGCAAACAACTTAGCAATAATCAAATTCCAAATTTAACTGCTTTTTATTCTACACTTAATTGACCAAGAAGACCAGGGAGCATTATGAAAAGACCTTTGATTATCACTTTGACTTTAGAGAACTAATCATTGTCCTCTGGATTCTTGGATTCAAGCCATTATTTTCACATTCATGTGAATCAACAATACCAGTTGCAAATGAGGCCATTAGACCATGTGAGATTCATTTGATTGAGAAAATTAGGTTTGCTTACCGAGTGCTTAATGCTGTTGTGCTAAAACTTGTTCAGGTTCCCAAGGGTATTCACTTTGACTCTAACGTTGTGATGGAGAATGTTCAAATCTTGATGGAGAATTACTATTTCCCAAAAAGGACAGAGGTTTTAGTTCTCCATCCGTCCCTTCTCTGCACTGAGTCTCCAGTCACCTGCATTTTATGCTTCCCTTCCTAAATTCAGTGAGATTGCTCTTGAGTTTGGGGCTCAAACTTAAGAGTGGCTTAAATAGCTCGATTCCAGAATGGTGGGGTTCGTGGAGGTAATCACTTCCTAAACTCTTAAACATGATCAGAGAATAACTTCTCTAATGTAATAGCAGTTTGGTGGAACATCTACTATGCACAGAGGATTTTAGATACACTGTCTAATCTTATAGCAATCTATAAGATAGATAACATCATCCTCATCCTACAGAACGAGTAAACTCATTTGGATTAGTTAGAAGCTCATTTAGATTAGTTAGAATGGAGATTAGTCCTACCTTTCTCCTTTAATGAGGAGGCCACTCTACCCGTGTGTCCTCCCTCTAGGTAGATATGTTGTGCATCCTCATCTCTCTACCCTTAGGTCTGCAAAACCAAGGGTAGCCTGGCTGAGATCTAGCATATTCATAGGTAGCTTGAAAGTCAATTCCCACCTACCTATGCTTGGTTCTGATATTCCTTAGCTCATAATGAAATAAAGTTCACAGGGAACAACTTAATTTGCTTCTCTGTCTAGCCCCCGCCCCCCAAATTCAAGATACCCCTCCTCTCACACTGAGCATTGTGGTGGCATGGAGCTTTGGGGCCTTATCTTGCTTTGCATCACAGGGTTGGGACCAGAACTCCCAACTCCTCCCCGAGTTACAGTTGCATGCCCAGAAGCAGAGCCAGGCTTCGATGACCCCCTAAGGTAAGCCTTAGTCTCCAGCCTTTCCAAAGGAAGCGAGTGCTCATGTTCCAATTCTCTTTGGTTTTCTTCTTCATACAACTTCATTCTCCAGGGTACTGAGAGGCTGAATACATAAAGTGTCAGGTTCTAATTCTCTCCTGGACCATTGGAGCAATTCTGGGGGAAAAAAACAAACAAACAAACAAAACAAAACAAAAAAAACTAAAACAGATTTCATTTTAGGTTTTTGGTTTGATTTCAAGAGAATATAGTAAATGTGAATTTATTCTTTCCAACCAGCAGCCGTTACTCTTCAATGATATTTCTGCTACTGTCACTGGGCAATAATGATTCATATATTTTAGCAAGAACTATAAAACCAATTTGTACAGATGTGCTGTAACTGTCCTTGGTCCTTAAAATCTTAACAGAAGACAGACACTACTGGGCCCATTCTGCGTATCAGAAGACTTGTCATCTCCTTGACGGAAGGGGCCTCCTATAGCATTAGTTTTGTCCTTATTCAACAAAACAAAAAGGGAGGTTGAATCATAAATCTGTATATTTGTTTTATATGAAGGATAGGTAGATAGATAGGTAGATAGAGCATGAAGCCACTGAATATAACATTTTTGAAAAAACGGGTTAGTGGTTTCAGTCACACAGGAGGATGCCAGGCATACATTTAGAATATTATTAGTGTTGTTTGTATTCATTGATAGTAGCATCAGATCCTGCACATAGATGCTAATTTTTCAAAATTATTGCAATTATGCTGTAGCAGTTTGTTTGGGCATGGGGCTTGATGCACAAAACCCTGGGAAGCCTTGCTTTTACTGCTGTCTTAAAAAATCTTCCTCAGAGGAATTTCATAACTGTAACTTTATAGAAACAGAGACAAGGAGCTGGAAAATTGGAAGTCAAATTTATGCCCTACGCTATGAGAGGCCCAAATGGAATCACTTCTTCAGAAAGTTCCATACAAAAAGAGTCACATCTTTTAGACTTGCAAGGGCACTTTGTTCTGTTTACTAATTCTCGGATATCAGTAGCTGACATCAGGGTGATGGCAGATAGTATTGACAAATGTTTGTGGCATAATATCAGTAGCTAAATTTCTCATAGGGTACAAAAAGAATAGAGCAAATAGTTCAGCTAATTGTGTTTTTTTTTAACATAATGTATTTTCTATAAAAGTGTAAAATCAGTATTTAAATGAGCCAGATTGACAACCAGTCATAACACTATTTTACATATTTACATAATATTAGATTTCAAAGCAAAGGTAAAACATGGCACTCTGCATCAAATTTCAATGACTTATTATTGAATGATCTACCCATGCTTTCCCCATTATGCTTTTGAGCAACGTGTCACAACCACTTAAAGTCTCAACCTCTTCTTCAGGCATACATGCTCTTGACTCTAATTCTGTATCAGGTGATTGCACAGTTTCTCCCTTTGCTCACTCAGGGTTCTCTGACTGTTTGCTAGAGACAAATCAGTTTGAGCTGCACGTGTCTCTCTGCTGTACGTAGATTGGTTTAAGTCATAAAATGGAGCACTTGTCAGCTCCTCACACGTTTGTGTAGACAGAAGTCGGAGCTCTGCCCCAGGACTGCGTGAAACCACACACGGTGGCCTAACAACGATCTCTTTCCAGTCAGGAGGCAGTGGTTTTCTTTCCCTTCACTCTTCTTTTTCCCTCAGCCCCCATTTCCTTTAAGGCCTAGAGCTGGTATAAAAATTAATTTGCATTGAAATGTTTGAGATCACTTTCAACCATTCTAGCAGAATTGCAGTTCTTTAAAGAAGAAGAAGAAGAAGAAGGAGCTTTTTCTTAAAGAAAGCTTTATGAAAAACCCATAAAAAGACCTGTGTAACTTTTCCAGAGGGCTTAGGAGCTGAATTTAAGCCAAATAATATTCAATGTTTAAATAGAAGTGACTAGCTCTTTCTTTATACTCCAATCAAGAAACAAACCCTTTCTAGACTTCCATTTCTAAACCTGAAATTTGAAAAGTTAGAAATAGTTCATTTTAGAGATTCATTAATTGGGCTATTTTCTCAATCCTTGTCATTTTGATTTTAAAATGTAAGATACTACCTGCCAGTGAATTAAAAGAATGAGATTTAGCATGCCTTCTGCTCGGCTATCATAGAAACCCTCTTCTTATCACAAATATCAACATCCTTCTCTCTCCTCAGCTGACTGCCCACTTTACTGAGAAAAGAGAATCAAGGGGAAGGAGGATGGAGGATTTTCCAAACTCTTCATCACAGGTCAAGCCTCAATCTATTTTTTGCATCCCATCTCATCCTCCATCCCCCCTTTCTGAAATAATTTGCTCATGCTGCTATTGTCCATTTTCTACTGGTCTATTGATCCTCCATCTTTACTCAGTCGTGTCCGTCACCTAATGTTACTCTACTGGCACTGCCCTTTTCAATACCATGCTACCAGACCCAGTGAGCATGCTCCCGGCATCAGCTCCACCTGCCTCTTCAGCACCATTGTTGATGGTTAGGCTCCTCTCTGATTTTTAAAACTTTCTTTGCTTGGATTTCATGATAACACACTTTCCTGATACATTTCCCAAGTCACTAGTTTCTTATTCCCCTTTTCCCTTGCAAGTGTTTCCTTTGAACAAATCTCTAAAAATTGCTCTTCTTTTGGGCTAGATTCTGAGCCCTCTTCTCTTCTCTTCTCTTCTCTTCTCTTCTCTTCTCTTCTCTTCTCTTCTCTTCTTTCTCTTCTCTTCTCTTCTCTTCTCTTCTCTTCTCTTCTCTTCTCTTCTCTTCTTTCTCTTCTCTTCTCTTCTCTTCTCTTCTCTTCTCTTCTCTTCTCTTCTCTTCTTCTCTTCTCTTTTCTCTCTCTCTCTCTCTCTCCCTCTCTCCCTGCCCTTGGTGACCTTATCCACTATGCTTTATCTGGCAACTCTTTGGTGATGACTCACAAATGTGTATTTTGTACTTAGAGAACTTCTCACAGATTTCCCAAACATAATGCATCAAAATAGACTCATAATTTTCTCAATAAACCCTCTTTTGCTCAGTTTTCTTCTATCTTAGTAAATGGCACCATCACCCACCTGCTCTGTCAGGCCAGAAACCTAGGAGTTACTCCTAATTTCTTCCTTTCCCTCATCCAGTCTTCCACTTCCTCCCCCCATAATCCATCAGTAAGTCCTATCAACTCTGACTTTTGGATAAACATCATAGCCATCCATTCTATGTCTCCTTCTGCCCAGGTCTCGGTCAGCACTGGCCAGAATTATTGCAACTGCCACTTAGGACATCTCCCCTTTTCTGCTTTTTCTCACTCACAATCCTCGTGCTGCAAGGATCTTTGAAAACCAAAATGCAGCTCATTTCAGTTACCCCATCAATTACTTCCCCTGGCCTGTGTTCAGGTCCCACCACACGTTTGCAGTTAGCTGGTGCTTCCCCCTCCCTTCAGGGGAGATGCAAGGCCCAGGGCAAATGTCACTTCCTCAGAGAGCACTTAACAACTACGCCCAAAGGCACCTGCCCTACTGTTTATGTCTCTCATAGCATTGATCACAATTTCTCACAACTATTTTTTTATTTACTTTTAATACTTGGCCTCTTGTGTTGGGCTGTAAAACCCTGACCATGACCATCTCATACTCTCACATCCTTTTCGTCCAGATCCTAATAAATAATTGTTGAATAAATAAATGCAGTGCAGGGTGCTTATAATAACAGGATTTTTTCCACTCTGTGCATATGATATTGGGCTGCTAATTGAGCTTCTAAATATAGAGCAAATAAATTGTGTAAAATAAGCCATGTGAGAAAATGAATATTTCTTGGAGAATGTGAACTTTGCATTCATTTAGCTTCTAGGTCCCAATTTATGATTTAAGGGCTGCATTAATGTAGATTTTTTGTGATTAATTATTTATAAGGCATTGAAATGATCAGTGCCAAAAAGCTGATCCTGCTTCAAATAGCTTTAATGTATCTGTAGGCACTGCTAGACACAATTCACAAAATCTACACTCGGATTATTACAGGTTTGCTGAAATTATATTAATCATACCAGCTATCACACAACACAGGAAAAGGAAACACTATTTGAGGAGATTTGTAAACGATTAAAGGGACAGCTGTTTCAGGGTCCAGGTGCTAAGGTGAAAATGGAAATTTACATCCAACCCTTTAATTCAAAAGTTCTGTTAGTAGTGATATAATGGACCTGATTTTGACTATACAATCTAGCTTTTATTTTCTCAGGTTGACATCTTTTTTTTCTATCGTCCACATTTTCTTAGAAAATCAGAGGGAATCTCTGTATTCTCATGGTGGAAAAGAATTAATAGCAAAATATACAGAAACATTTAAATTCATCTCAGAAAACAGAGAAATTTATATTGAATGAAAAAGAAGAGAATAAATCTTTAAAGTCAGAAGCAAAATCTCACTCAGCTGTTTTCAAACTTGTTTAGTTTGAAACTTTTTAAAACTGCAGAATATTTTCTTCAAATGAATTCTGAATTGTGTATGTGTATTGTGTGCTTGTATACAATATGCTAGTGTGTGTATAGGTGTACACATGCACGCACGCACACACACACACGCACTTGTAAAAGTGAGGTGGATTTGGTTGAAATACAAATAGAAGACCAAAATTATGCCCTGTTGGTCCCTCCTTATATGTGTAGAAGCCTTTGAGTTACTTATTGGCCCACCTCAGTTTTTCTCAACCTAGGGATGTATAAACTTTAATGCCCTAAATTATCCATTGTACATAAAAATTTAACTTCTATACATGTAGTATAGTACCAGTTATGTACCATTCTTGAGAGAATTGGAAAAAGTCACTCAATTCACTTTCTATGTTCTGATGAGAAAACCTACAAGGCTATGAGTGATTCGAAAGCCACTGATAAAAGTAGCAGGAAAAAGGGCTATGTCATTATATAGAATAGATTTGTCAGATACCCTGCAACAGTCCTACCCTTTGCCCTTTACTCACCCATGGCAGACATTGCTAATCAATCAGGGCACTCTTTGCTCCTGTATCTGGACAATACCTTCCAATTTTTCTGAATACCACTCTAGGAAGCCATGACCAATCAATCAAAATTAAGATTACAAGAGGAAACCAAACTACCATCCACATGTGGGAGATATTTAAAGTGATTAGAAAAGATAGTTGAAGAAGTAAATACTATATAATCAAACCAACTCTCCAATGAAATGCCTGCCTTCTCTACTTCAAAGGTTATAACTAGGAACACATTATACATAAAAGTATAAGACGAGTCATAATATTATGGATGCTATTATTAGTTATGACATAGTATCTAAAAACAGATTAATTTGAGGGTTATTTGAAAATGCCATTATTCTGTATTTCTTTAAGGTGGCCATAGAATTTGGCATATAGATGGGCAAGAGAAGACAAACAAAAAGCACAGCTGTGTGCCTATTGATAAGGAGAATGACATTGTTCGTTACTGAAAAAAGGAGAAAAGTAAACTTTTTCAAAATATGAAAATAAAGGTAACCTTTGAGAAAAAAAAGAGATCAAAATTAAAATAGGCCCTTGAGGTGACTTATTCTTTCATGTGTCTATAGACTGTATGGATCCTATGATTTCTTAAACATACATAGTGGTGGCTCAAGAAAGACCCCACAGAGAGAAGGAACAGCTGTGCTCTGCCCCTAAAACCTCCTTGATGTGCACATGGATCCATGTCTTTCTGGCACTTCTGTAGATTCATTCTTGTCCAGACTCTGGGGGTAGAGTATGAGGTTGAGTATGAGTATGAAGTAGAGTCTGAGGTTGTCACTTCAGAACCAAGCAACGCTGTCCTCTCAGTTTCTACCCAGGCTTCCTATAGTGGTGCCTAGACTTCTTCCCCTGTGGCTTTATCTTCCAAGCTAGCTCCAATTTTCCTTTCCCTGTGTCTGAATACCTGCTGGGTTTCTCTGGCCATGTTTGCTTGGTTTTGCTGGTTTTTGAGGACTTGGCTAGTATCCTGCCCTTTGAGTCCCACTGAGTTTAAATCCCAGACCCACATGGATGGGTCCTTGTCACACACATATTGTCACACCTGAAGCTGGTGATTCCCTTGCCTGGGCTGAAGATAATGATGGAGATAATTAGTATTACATCTTAGTATTAAAAGGAACATGACATATGAGTTTCACATATGTTATTGCTAATCATACACAACTCTGTATGTTAACTGTAATTATCTTCATTTTAGGACAAAGAAACCCAGGCTCAAAGGATTAAATAAATTGTCCAAGGTCTACTGTGGGGAGTTGACAGAGCTAGATTTAAACCCAGGCCTATTGATCTCTAAGCTTCTTTACTCTCATACAACACATAGGAACTCTCTGACTTCTGTCCTGCTGCAGAGTGGGTTTACCCATCATCCATTTACTTGTCTCTTCTACAAATATTTACTGACCAACTATTATGAGTTGGACAGAATGCTTGAGACTAGGGATATAATGATGATACAAAAATAATTATTTTTGCCCTTACAGACTTCCAAGAACATCCACTCTCCAAGAATGAGGGCCAGGAGATGTTCCTTTTGTTTCAGATAACGGAAAACTATAAAGGGTTTTTATGTAGAAATCTGTATGCACGGACATGTGTTTTGAAATACTATTCTGCTAACAGTGGGTTTGTTAGATTTTATATGTGAAGACATAAAGGACAATTAATAAATAATCTAATAAGCAACAATACACCTCATCAGTGTATTATTAGAAATGAACAAAGAGGAACCTGAGCAATAATTGAGTTGAATGTCCTGGATTCACGGACTGATTAAATACGGTGCTGGCAGGAGTAATAAGCATCAAAACTGGTCCTGAGGGCTCTAGGTTAGGAGGCTAGATGGGAAATAACATAAATGACAGAGAGGAAGGTCTACAAAAGGAACAGGTTTGTGGTAGAAAATAGAGTTTAGTTTTGAACTTGTTGCATCGAAGATACACGTGGGAAACCAGGTACATTTCCAGCAGGCAGTCGAGAACCCCAGTCTAGAGATCTTGAACAAGGTAAATGTTGAATATAGAGGTTTGGGAATCATCCATGAAAAAGTGCTGATGAAGCCGCACTAAGAGGTATGATAGTTGAAAGAGAGGGTAAAAGAAGAGGGACAGAGGCCAAGAGTAACGTGTGAGTTGAACTTAATGTTTAAAAGGCAAGTAAGAGAAGGGGCACTTGCCAAGGAGATTGTGGTAAATGGCAGGAAATGCCCCAGTTCTCCTTCACTCCTCCTTACTGCTGTAGCCCAGGCCATGTGATCTTGCAGCTCCTCCCATCAAGAGATAGAGTCTATTTCCCCTCATTTGAATCCTGACTGGCCCTTGGACTTACTTTGGCAACAGAGTCCGGCGGTAGTGATGGTTTGCCAATGAGAGGCATCACATGAGTGTGTGTTCACTCAGAACTCGGAGCAGCTGCCGAGTGTCCAAGCCCAGGCTGGCTTGTGAGGTGACAGGAGTCTTCCATAGCAGAGATAGATCATTCTGGTTGAGGCCAACCTGGACCGACCCTCCCCAGCCGAGCTGGGAGCTAACCACAGACCCATGAGTGAGCCCAGCTGGGACTAGCACTGCCCAGTTAAACACTGCCCACCTTACCTACTGGTAGGATCGTGAAGGAAATGGTTGTTTTACACCATTTACAAACTTTTAGGGGAGCCTGTCAATACAGTAAAGACATAACCGATATGGAGGAAGTGAGTCAGCATAAGTTAGGGTCAAGAGGTAAGAAGAACAAGAAATGCAAAATGAAAGAGGATGGTCAACCGCGTGAACTACGGAATACATTAGGCAGAGAACTGAGTGCTAAGAAAAATCCATCGTATTTGGCAAAGAGCAGGACTCCGCTGATCTCTGAAAGAGCAGTTTCAAGAAATGAGGTCAACGGGGAGGGGAGACTGATGACAGGAGCAATGAAGATAGAGTGAAGGCTTCATATTCAAGGCAGCGAAGAAAAAGTTCCCTGGCCCGAGAGGAGGAGATTGGATGAAAAAAAGGACACTTTTTCAACGCAATGATCTTTTGTGTCTTCAACTTTAAAACAAGGCAGTTGGACTTGATGCTTGTGAAAAATGCGTCCTTTTCTTATAATCTACCTTACTTGGGAGGCGGAAGGACTGGACGGCTAGTTATGCAGGCTTTGAAATCAAACAGGCTTGTGTGTGGTCCCAAATTCTTTCCTCCTGATACCTGTGTATTCTTATTTTAAGATTCTATAGACAAATCCACACTCGCTAATATAAAACAACCATGATCCTGATAATATTCATCATGGTGGTTGACTATTAGCATTTTAGGAGCCATTCACGTAAATGTTGTAGGAAAAGGGCCAGCACCATGGCTGGCACGGAGTATGTGGTAACCAAATTTGTGAATTCCGTGTCATCATCACCACCACCACCGCCACTACTAAGACTCAAGCAAGCCCTCCTACAGCGTGGGGTCATATCTGCACTGCCGTCTTGCTGCCTGTTAGTCTCATTCCCTTTACTAGCAAGGTTTTGTGGGTTCAGAGTATCCAACAGCTTTGCACCGTGCTCTCACATCATCACGTTACAACTTCGGGAACTTCATCCTATGGCTTCCCTTGGCCACCTTCCCTTCTTCCCTGGTTTTATAGGACATGAGATTCAGAGACAGGGACAGCTTAAAGCTATGAGGGCAGGGGTAGACTGTAGTTACCCATCACAGAGGAAACAAATAGTAACCAAAAAGCTACAGACGTCTGAAGCCACTCAGTGCAGGGACAGAATGCAAATCTCCACCTGTGAATCATACTATCATGTCTCTGCACAGGATAGTAAATGTTGTGCCTAATGATGACTGGGCTTAACCAATCAAATTATATATTTTTCTACAAATCCTGTTTGCTAAGGTAGAGACTTTTTTAAGGCTAAGGTGGAGCAACAAAATACGTTCTTTTGAGTTGGGTCTAAGGTGGAAGTCAATACAGTGCAGAAGGCAGACGAGTGGAGCTGTTCTTGATGTGAGAAGTGGCGATTAAAACCCCAAATGCACCCACTACCCTGGAAGGTCTTTCAGAACTGTGAGTGGGCCCTTAGAAAGTGATGCAAAGCATGGGATTAAAATATTTTTTTCCAGAAAAGGCATATAAAAATATCAAAAATATAGTTTTGGTGCATTAAGAGGTAAATTATCTGGGAAAAAAAATCACTCATATAGAAAATTGCAGTCCTTCACAGTTCTAGATAAATAAGGTTGGACTCTTTTTCTTAAGTAAGAAATCATCTTAAATGTCATTTTTTTTAAAATAGAAGAAGTCTATTGACATTCACAGATGTATGACTTTCATGGGAAAATCTCAAATAAAAGTCCTTTATTTCCACCTCATCAACCACTCCTTCAGTGCATAGCATGTCCCCACCTAAGAAGTATGCATTACCAGTCTCTTGAAACACATTGCCAGCTAATATCACAGCATCTTCCCCTAGTTACTAGTTTTCAAATGTCTCCTTCCCCCGCCCCGCCCCATGAACTCAAATCCAAATCTAATAAACTTTTGGTTTCCAGCGAAGAATAAAGAATTAAATAGTGAACTAAAAGTTACAAATTAAAATTAAGAGTGATACCAGTGTGGACGAAAAGAAAACTTTAATTGATAGATACATACCTCAGGGCTTTCAAAGAACTCCAGTCAGTCAGCGTGACACATATATAAGTTTTACAAACACAATTTCTTTTTATTTTACTACCTAGGAGCATTAGAATATACTTTCTTGACTGTAATAATTGCTTGCAGTTAATTACAAATGAAACAGAAGTGCTGGTAATATTGGAGACTTGTACTCTGCATAAAACTGGAAATTACTGCTATTACTCTTGGTTGCTAGAGAATATTAGGTCATAGATGCTAATTAGCAGTTCATAGCCCTCCTACAGGGGGGAAATCTCATTACTGCATGAAACTGTCTTGCTAGCCAAACGTACCACTCGTGGCACTCTGACCATTTTTGTTTGAGCAATTATAAGGTATAATAAAACTGAAGATTTGCTTTCTTTTCTCTTTTCTTTTCTTTTCTTTTCTTTTCTCTTCTTTTCCTTTCTTTTCTTTTCTTTTCTTTTTTTCTTTCTTTCTTTCTTTCTTTCTTTCTTTCTTTCTTTCTTTCCTTCCTTCCTTCCTTCCTTCCTTCCTTCTTTCTTTCTTTCTCTTTCTTTCTTTCTTTCTTCTTTCTTTCTTTCTTTCTTTCTTTTCTTTCTTCTTTCTTTCTTTCTTTCTTTCTTTCTTCTTTCTTTCTTTCTTTCTTTCTTTCTTTCTTTCTTTCTTTCTTTCTTTCTTTCTTTCTTTCTTTCTTTCTTTTTGTGAGAAGGAAACCACAAAGGCTAACCTCATAGTCTTGTATTTGCTTACTGCTTCTAGAAGAACAGTTGTATCACATTTTGAGCTTCATAGTCAACACGCAGGGACCGATTAAAAAGAAAAAGACAAAAAGTTTTAATCAACACAAGGCAGAAACAAGATCTCCCACGAAATACCTGTTCCCAAAACAAAACAAAACAAAAAATTGGAGAACAAAATTATATATGGGATGGGAGGGAAATGAGAATGCTTCCAGGACCTTTGAGATGTGTAATTTATCATACACACACACACACACACACACACACACAACTAGCCCTAATAAAATTTGTACATATACACATATATAACCTTTTAAAGTTATTTCGTATATATGTACATGTATACATGCCCATATATATGTATATGTATGTGGAGATATATATATACACACACACACACATATATATAAATATATATGGAGAGAGAGAGAGACATTTTTATAGTCTTTTTTAATACAGCCAGATCTCTCAAACAAGAGACATTTCTCGGGCTTATCCTGGATTTTTTTTTTTTTCTCTAAGAGAACTTTTAATGCTTTGAAATATTTCCGTCTCCCACAATACATATATATTTTTGCAAAGCACAGAACCATTTGGAGAAAGGGTATATTCAAAGAAAGAAGAACATGTTAAAACTGCGATCAGAGTTTAGTTATTTGTACTAAGGCAAAAGAATTTAGATAATGCATAAATCCTAGCCGCTTAGTCAAATTAGGATTTATATTGAAATATAAACTATACTTGTAATGAAAAAAAAATACTGAATGCTTTGTGTTTCTATTATGGGACACACGTGCGTGCCCACGCATGCACACGAACACTAGTGGCTTGGATATTCCTTAATGAGTGAGACAAGAAACCTAGGAATAAATCAGAGCCGCGAGAATATACGAGTTCTTTATGTTAAAGGAGGCATATTCATATCTTCTCAGTGTAATGACATATCCCACTATTAATTGGGCTCTTTTCTCTTCCCAGAAATGGTACATCCATTTTCACCTGTGGAAACAGAATTAATTAAAGGAGCGATAACTTGTAAAAAGGGGAAGAGTAAATCTTTCTTCTCTGTATGGCAACAGAGGGTCCGTGTGATACGTGATGCCTTTGCCCTCCTCCCAAGCTCTTGTTGAGCCTTGATGTAGGCCAGCATCAGCTAAAAATTAACTCCAAGTTCACTTAAACTCGAAAAGAAAATTGAAAGCCTGGTGAGAAATAGTGGGGGAAACAGGCTAACTTGGAAGTTGGGAGGGGAGGAAGAGCTTAACGGTGTCCTGTTTTAATTACAAACTTCAAGAGGATGACCTTCACTGCTTTCTCGAACAGCATCAGACCTATATGACAGGCAGTCTCGTTCCAAATTCTCTGACCCGTTGGCCCCATGAAAGCACTGTACTTGCCCCAGGAGAGGCTACTATTTTTACACTTGAATATGTGACACCATTGCCATGATACGTGTGGTACCAACTGATAAAATAATGCCACATTGACCTTTCCTTTTGGTTTCTTTCACAGGTATCCCTGTTCATTGACAAAAAAAAAAAAATTCCTTAGGAAATTCAGGAAAGATGAAAATGCCTCAAGTTCCATAGCAGAGATAATCATACAGTACTTTATAAACATCTATCTGCCTCTATCTATCTATCTATCTAAAAACAGCTACGGCAACACCTTATACTTATAGGGTAACTTATAGTTCATGGGCACTTTGAGATTTTGATAGTCACAATAATTCAGAGAAGAACCCAGTAAGATTGTGTGTCAGTGTGTGTGTGTGTGTGTGTGCATGTGTGTGCGTGTATCTTATTTATCATCTGATTCTACCAATTGTCCCACCTGTTCGGTCTAAAACAAAGGTTAATTACATTTCTGTGGAGCTATCCAGCAGAAGGCTACTCCCCCCCCCCACTAAATTATAACAAGAGTGAATTAGAGGTTTTCAGAACTTCACGGTTTTGATTGATGAATTCATTAATTCACCTTTTCAAAGTGAGGACTCACGGTTTAAATATTTTATGTACAATTTGCATGTTGGCATTTTTTAAGGGGTTTTCAAAAAAAAAAGTGAAAAGCCAGCTGGTCACCTTGGAGGTGTAGGAGAGCAGGGCGTCATTTCCTTCTTTCTGTCCCCTGAAAAAGAGTCTGTCTTGGTGTCTCTATAATCTCCTTATTTTATGACTTTAGGAGAGGAACAACCATGTTTAATGAGATATTAGTTTCATTTCCCAAAGTGAAATTCTCTTTGTTATCAGGTTAAATGTGGAGACCATTCAACAGAGATTTGGCTGGTGGGTCACCCCGTGAATCGACACCAGCTAATACGTGGTCATGGCACGGCCATTCCCCACGTGAAACCTCTTCATCCAAGTTTTATGCAGCTTCACATATTCTGCATCTGGTCAGTGATGTGTAGGTCTCTCCTCTCACTCCCAAGACGACTGAGCATGGGCCTGTAAACTCTGCTTAGACCAGACAGAGGCCTTCGGTCCATTGAGCAAATTATTTCTGATTTAAGGACACAAACATCACCCAAATAGATAATGTCACATTGGAAAACTCGATTCTAGAAGCCGTACCCTTGTTTTTTCTCTTGTCAAAGCTTCCAGTGAAATATCACACTTCTTCCTGTCTCTCCCCCAACACCCTTTAACTTACGGTGGCTACTTTTGAAGAAACAAAGCTTTCATAAAAGATTTGTTCAGTCTCCCTGTCCCCCATCCAGTTGGCTGATTTATTTATTTATTTTTATTTATTTATTATTTATTTATTTATTTATTTATTAGATTTTATTTATTTATTCATGATAGACATAGAAAGAGAGAGAGGCAGAGACACAAGCAGAGGGAGAAGTAGGCCCCAAGCTGGGAGCTCAACGTGAGACTCGATCCGGGGACTCCAGGATCACGCCCTGGGCCAAAGGCAGGTGCCGACCCACTGAGCCACCCAGGGATCCCCCAGTTGTCATTTAAAAAGACTGATTTTACAAAAAAAGAAAAGAAATAAAGATGGACAATCAATATGATTAGGTTATGGTAAAGGACTATTATTTACTATTAATGGATACTAAATAGCAAAATGACCACGTCGTCTTTCCTCTAAAATCATAGGAGGTAAAGATAAATGGATGTGCGGATGCCGATCTCGGCATATTGCAGGATAAGTCACACAAAGCAGGCTTTCTTTAAAAACATCTTAACAATAAAAGAGGAGTCTTATGTTTAATGCCCCACCTGCTTAATGCAACCGCAACCCAAATTGGTTCACACATGCAGAATATTAAGCAGGGATCTAGTATAATGACTGAGGGTTTTCAAGACACCGAAGGAAGAATTGTTAATGATATATGGAGTTTCATCCTTATTAAAATCTGAGGCAATATTTATGCCTCTCCCTCTTGGTGAGTCCATCCATTGCTGCACACAACGGCGCCTTCCTGGCCTCATTCTCGGTCCTTAATTTGTACTTGAAAAATATGTACGTGGAGCCAGATGATGCCAGTGCCTCAGGTAACTCTGTGATAAATTAGGCACTTGAGAAAACAGGATTAACTCTTTCCCTGAGAGTTCTGCGCCGAGGCCCACTCCACTCTCCATGAATGCAGTATCCTGAGGATCTAGCCCTGTCTAAAAGGCAATTAGAATTTACTGCTGCTTTCCATTCAGCACGGCCTTTCTAAGGCTTACAAAGATGCTTTTACTCACAAAAACTTCTTTCCAGATAACTCTTCAGGAATTTGTCTGCTGGGAAAAGCTACATACATCTTTGTTGTTGTTGTTGTTGTTGTTTTAAATGTTTTATTTGAGACACAGAGAGAGGCAGAGACATAGAGGGAGAAGCAGCCTCCCTGTGGGGAGCCCGATGTGGGACTCGATCCTGGGACCCCTGGGTCATGACCTGAGCTGCAAGCAGATGCTCAACCACTGAGCCACCCAAGCTACGTATTTCTAAAATGAAGAATATTCTCCGGTGTCCTGGGTAAGGGGAGGAACAACACTACTTCACAAATGAGCCCCATCCTCGATGTTAATTCGCCAATGAGGGACCAGGAGGCTGATCGCTGACTGCCCGGTGGAGTGTTTAGAGCTGAGTCTTACCTGCCTCACCCATGGGGCCTATTTTTAATTTTAATTCAGAAAAAAAAATAAAATTACTGTGTCGTTGAAAATGTTTCACCTCTATTTTTTTTTCAAAGACTGGAGACGGTCTGGTCTTTCATGTTCTCTCCTTGGATCAAATGTCTGACTTGACAAAGTCAGCGTCATGTAGACCTAATCTAAACTGCTTGTGATCTCCAGTGTGTTTGAGTCACACTTTTCATACTCTCATTTTGGCAGGATACTTCAAGGGATTAAGAGGCTCAAAACAACGGTGAACAAATCGGCAGTAATCACAGCACAATGGCCATTACAGCCCAACGATATCACAGAGGCTCTTCAAAAGCATCCTAATTGCACACTTCATTTGGGTACCGTTCGCATCACGCTGAGTTTTTGAGCCGGACCATCTTTAGCCCTGACTGTTTAAAGTACTCACGAAGCAAAGTTCTTTCATGCCCCAGCAAACGCAGCAAATCCTATTTCCCTCCACCTTTTCCACCTTCCAATAGCAGCTTCTCTAACAGGTATGTCAGGGTGTAGCAAAGACAAGCCCAGCCCATCAAGCCACATTCTGTTGTTCCCTGCAAGTGGTAGAGGAGCGAACACTGCACCCTAGCTCTCCAGGCCACTCTCGGACCCAGTCAACCCATTGAGAAATCTTTATAGTCTTAAGTTTGAACACTGAGCTTTGACTTTACACATCTTTGTTTTAATGCAGGGTGGGGGGAAGGTGGTGGGTGAGAATGGAGTCCTAAAACGTGTTTCCTGAGATGCTGAAATTTGGGCAGGTAATTTTTTTTTCGCTTACCAACATCTTACCACTTGGGCTTCCTTTCCTACTTCCCCGATATACACCATCTCCCTGCTTTTTCATTCATGTCAAGTTTTTATTTCTTATAGCACTTCTGTAGGCTAATAATCATGTGTTGTATTTATTCCCGTATGCTCCCTTTTTAACTTAGTCTAATTTGTCCTCCTTTTGTTGCCATGAACATCTGCCCCCTCACAGACTGTTGAATCCATTTAAAATAAGATAATCTGCCAAGTGCAAGTAAATATGTGCCACTACACACACACCTCGCAAAAAAGAAATGCTTTTCCCCCAATTTTTTTCAACATGATGGCTACCAAACTAACAGGAGCTACATACATATTTTTTATTTTTTTTTATTTATTTTTTATTTTTTAGTTCAAGGGTGATAAGTTAATTCAAGGGTGAAAAGATGATTTGTTCTGGTAGCCACATTTGGCTTTTCTTGGAGTTTCTTTTCTGCTCGGAATAAAACTGAATGGTCTTTGGTGTGAGATATAAATCAAACTTGTATGTTTCCCAAACCCAAGTAATACTGCCCAATCCATGATTTCCTACATGACTGAAGGATGAAATTTTAGCATGGAGTCGTAAGACACAGGTTACAAATTCAACATATATCTCAGTAAATATTTCTTATTGTAGAGACACGATATAATGCATTTCTAAGTCAGAAGAAAATATAAAATGGAATGTGTGATTTAAAAAGCAGCGTTCCAAATATAGGTGTGTGGAATTTCAGTGGAAAACATTTAACAAACCTTCCATTTAAAACATTTTCAAATGGTCTGTGGATCTGGATATTGACAAAGTGTGGTCAAAATGTCTCAAGGCTGAAAAAGGGCCGTGGCATGGCAACACAGGACGAAATATAGGATACTATCTGAAGTCTTCTGAATTTTAATCACAACAGTGACATGTTAGTAACTTCTTACTATGGGCAACTTACATAATTCATAGAAGCTTACGGTTCCCATCTGCAAAATTTTGGTAATAATAGCTGAAGATGAAAGTGATCTAATGCACACAAACAGCCTTTAAAACTACAGCAAGCTACGCAAATACAAAGCATTGCTATTATTCAGCAATAAAAATTAATGTACATCAAAAATACTCATGGGGGTTTATATTTCAGTAACACTAACTCTATTATAATACTGATTCCTTTTAAAGACATAGTTTGGACATGTTTATAAGAAGTCTCATTTTATTTGATAACATTGCCCTTTCACAGCATTGTAAAATGTTTTATTCACTTGAATTACCTTCCAAATGGTTATATATCTATTAAAAAAAAGAAAGCGTGTCTGAAAAGTGTATATGCACATATCCCCCAAGGTTCTATACATTTAAAATGTGATTGTTTTGAAAACTACAACTACATTCAAAATTTTGGCTTGTAGCTTCAATTCTTGTCGTTCTAAGTGGTAATATAAATGATTTCTTCTTACCTTTTATCTGATGAATAATTCTGGATACCAGAAACAAAAAATGTAGCTGGGATATAATTATTTGCTGTAGTTGTACGTTCTACAAAGTCCCTGCAATCACAGAATTAGCAAATGCTGGACCACTGCTGATAGGGCAAGATTCCTTCAAGCCTCTGCTCATGTTTTCATCAATCAATCAATACATAATCTTGTTTGATGTTTCTCTTTAAAGACATTTTACTTAATATATATATTTTGATTCATTAACCCCTGCTTAAACCAAACTTTTCTAAAATATCTATTTTCTTCATAAGGCACAACACTATCTTCTTGTGCTTAACAATGATAGACAACAATACTTCAGCACTATGCTTGGGGGGACTATTTTAAACAGCAAAACCAACAACAACAACAACAAAAAAAAACAAAAATGAATAAATTTTGTACTCAATAGCCTGCAAAAAGGACACTTGTATACACTATGATGGCTGAAATAGGAAGGCAAAATGTTGCCTTGCACCATCTTGGCTGAGAATGTGTACAATGGGCGACTCAAAGTCTCCACTGCTCCGCATGTATCTGAATGACCTCAAAAGTACCATGAGTATTGCTTTGGGAATTACAAATAGATTTTAGCGAGTAGGCCAATTGGCAAAAATATGGGACGTCCCAATAGTAATTATTGACTGCACTTTGTCAGGAGTGCACAGAAATCTGAGTTTGGATTACATTTCCAAATTGTTGGTCCATTCTCCCTGGTGTGAGGCTTCTCTTTGGTAAAAGTAGCGGATACTTTCGAGGCTGAGCTGTAATCACTGCTTAACCTTTCATGTCTTTTTCCCCCTAACTCTCCCACTTAAAAAAAAAAAAAAAGCAGTTCTACAAATGTGTTTGTTTACAAATTCTTTGTGTGGAACAGCTTCAGTGATTATTTGGGGGACATAATTTAGGACATGTGGGAGTAAATCTGTGTAAACAAATTCCTTTTGATCCCTCTCCCTCACCCCCCAATTCTCCAAAGCAATGGTGCTTTCTCATTTATAGTGCAAAAAACTAGAGTATTTCAATCAAATGGTACTAACCTGAGAAATGTTTGCATTACCAGTTCAGCTGCTGCCATGACCTTTTGGAATAAAGATGAATCTGACCCACTCTGGCTTTCATCCTGGTAAGCTACTGTCATTACAATGGAAAAGTTCAATTTTTTATCCTGTGGGCTGTATCTCTTTTATTTTTCTACCATCTTCTCTGAGAAAAATTCTGGGTTCAGTACTTACCCAAAGATGAAGGCCAAGCTACAATTACCCCTGCAGTGCCCTGGCCACTTCAATGACTTCATCCCCAACAACCAGGTCAGTGAGAAAAGAAGACTAAATAAATGCAGAAAGGGAACAGAACCTCCCTGAATCCCATGGCAGATCCCGTTTGCTAAAAACCCCATTAGAACCATCACCTATTAAGCCTGTTCTTAAGATTGCTCTTTAGTATTTTATGAATTGATCTCTCAAGTTCCAGAAATATTCTGTAGCATGATTATTCTCTGGATTCTAGGAGATATTATGATATATAACAAATATATATTTAATAATACATAATAAATATATATTTAATAATATATAATAAGTATATATAAAGTATACATATTTAAATATACAGAATCAGGACACTGAAACTTAAATTGGGCCTTTGTATGAATTTATGAGGTTGGGCAAGTCAGTCTTCTGAGCTTTATTTTCCTTATCTGTTAAATACAGACAGTAAGAGTCACTTCAAAGGATAAACACAAGGGTCTAGTGAGATAACAAATGTGAAAGTGTTTTGCAAACAGTCAAAAGCTATAGGAAAAGGATCTTGCCTATATCATAAGCCAATGTAAATGTAGTGACTACACAGCAATATCCTTATTTCTAAAATAAGCTCTTTAAACACCATAAAACCAGCAGCTCCTTCTGAGCCAGAACTAATAATTTTGCTATTTTTGTTCTGTATCAGAAAATAAATGTTACAGATGGGTTCCAGAAACCAACAGTAGAACCCTTGAGTTTGAGATTTTCTTGAAAGTTCTGCCTCTGTCTTAGGGGAACACGTCATCATGAATAGCCTTTTATTTCCCAGGGCAAACAAACCTTATAAATGTGCTTCCAGGTCCTCAAAGATGAAAAACTTGCGCATCACACAGTCTGTGTGAAGGTTGGGGGGTTATGACTTGGTCAAACCAATAGCCACGCCCTCTGAAGTGTGAGTGCAAGAATATGCTTAATTCAATTACACAGCATATCAACAATTAAGAGAGAAAGAAGATGCTGCCCTGGTTTACTTTTAGATTTACTCACATGATTAATGCTGATCAAAGTGATCAGATAATTACCAATTTGCTCAATTTTTAAGTTAGTTTTCTGTTTTAATTGAGAAGTCTGCTTCAGATTTGTCTGAAAGCATTTGTTTTGGAGTTTTGTTTTGTTTTGTTTTTATTTTTTTTTTTGGCGTTTGATTTGCCAACATATAGCATAACACCCAGTGCTCATCTCGCCAAGTGCCCCCCTCAGTGCCCGTCACCCCTTCACCCCAACCCCCCGCCTACCTCCCCTTCCACTACACCTTGTTCATTTCCCAGCGTGAGGAGTCTCTCATGTTTTGTCACCCTCACTGATATTTTCACTCATTTTCTCTCCTTTCCCCTTTATTCCCTTTCACTAATTTTTATATTCCCCAAATGAATGAGACCATATAATGTTTGTCCTTTTCTGATTGACTTATTTCACCCAGCAAAATACCCTCCAGGTCCATCCACATCGAAGCAAATGGTGGCTATTTGTCGGAGTTTTGTTTTCTAGATGGATTGTTTTACCCAGTTTTGCAAAGTCCATTGACATCCAACAGGTAAGACTTTTCATCAAGCCACACTGTACATGCGAAAGTCTTCTCAGAACAGCCAAGTCAAATGAAGACACTTACGTCCCACAAATTCCTGTTTAGCAGTTGTTTCCCCCTATGGTATTCACTCAAGTCCATCATCCACAAACTAACTTTAAAATTTGATCAATATATACTTGCTTAGGATCTGTGGTTTTTTTTTTCTTTTACGAGTAATGCTTAAGCCAATTTAGCTTGCAAGCTTAGAGTGGACTCTGTCTATATTATGTTTGATACATTGTGGCTTATTCAATAAACATTTAACAGCAACCAAAGAATTGGGCCAATTGACACATCAGCTTGATGGATTTAATGGATGACTGGTACTTTAAAAAATCCTTTAAAGGTAGAGTAAATAAAGCATGAAGCATTTGAATTAACTGTCCTGATATTCCTGAGACTTCACATGCTACTAGACCCAAGATACAATGAAAGAATCCGGCCATCCATCTCATAAAGACAGACAGACTTCTGAGGCTTGGTGATTCAGAGCCTTTTCTGCACTAACCCTTACTCTAGTTACCGTTGAGGGAGCTCTCTGGGTGAAAAAAGGCTTACTTTATCACTCAGTTTGAATGAAGTTAGTGTTGCTTTTCTGTTATTTTGCCTAGAGAGCTACCTTAAAATCTTATCAATTTTACCACCTTTGCGCGTCATGTCCCAATGTGTAGACACATCCCAGACCCATAAATGTCACCATCATTGTTTGATGAGTAGGCTCTTCATGGTCCACTGGTCATCTATGAGGAGATTAATCCCTTCTGGAGAGAAAATCAGGTTTCCTCTATAGAAGCAAGGTTTCATGCGTGTAGTAGGTTTCACGGAACTCTTTAATATTCAGGGAAGAGACTTGGTTGATTCCAAAAATCATCTCTGTCCCTTCTTAATTTGGTGGCATGCTTCAATTATACTTTGTAAAATAGGAAGAGATTGTGGAAGGTCCCTTGACAGTAGCAACGTGTCTGAGCATATTTGTCCCAAGGTTCACTAAAATAGACCTGTTTCCAATTCATTGCAAAAGCCCTATGGCCTCTATAAATGTTCTAGCTATCCACTTGGTGACTATGACCAGCAGTTGGCTTAGCAGGACATAAGCGAGGTCACTGTGGGATTTGTGGCTTTTGTCCTTTTCTTTAGCGAACTGCGGGGGAAAAAATAGCAGGGGGAAAATCGGTATTTACGCTTTATTTAAACATGAGTTACCACCCTCCTTTATGAATCAGATTTCTTTTCCTTTTGTAATTCAGAGACTGAATCAACAAGAAATTAAGAATGTTGATTTTGTGAGTGAAATGATATGTGCTTTCCAAGGAAGTTATCAACATTTCGAAGATCCAGAAATCTTCCTTGTCAAATCCAAGACTTGAAGCTTAAGTTGAAACTTTGACTTACTAAAAATAGTGACATCATTTGATTCATCAAAATAACATATCGAATAACCATCAGCAAATATTCCTGAGTACAGACTCTGGGCAACAGTGCTATACTGAAGGCCTCGAAGATACAAAGACACCAAAGACATGTTCTCAATGAGTTGATGATAGAATTAGGGCAATAATGTCTACACAGAAGAAAAAAATTAGGTGACTATTCAAGAAAGACCGAACAGCGCATGGGATGATGAAAATATTTGTTTTGAAAAATAAGGCCAGAGAACTTAAAAATTTAAAATAAGACTCTCTTGTACTAGCAACTGCATGAAGGGAAGAAGAAAAGACCAATGCAGGAGATAAGTTCCAGATCAATTCTCAGCTCTCTACAATTTCAAAATTATAGGCTTTATTTTATTTTATTTTTATTTTTTTATTTTTTTTATTTTTTAGGCTTTATTTTATTTTCCGATCCAACCTAAAATCTTTTTTGGAGAATTGTTTTGTGGTCAGTGTTAAGAGTGGGATGTTTAGAGGAGGGTATTTCTGATGCTCAGGGAGGGGAGAGGAGCTTTTGATATTCATAGAGCTATTTGTGAAGGACTGATGGTCCATTACCCAAAGGGCCCACGGAATTTACTCTTGTTCCAAAAGGTTTATCGGGCTTCCACTAGAAAAGGGTAATCGTTAACATAAACACATTTAGTTTCTAACTCTGAGGGTATTCTTATTGCCATTTATCAGGGGGGGAAAAAGGGTTATGGATTTATGTTAAAAATCTATCGAGATTTAAATGTGGTCCTTGCCCTTCTCTGTTTATTCCTTAGATACTTAAAACTCAAGAAGTGTGAACTTAACTGAAAACATTCCCTCTGTGCTTTGGCTTGTCCCAAAGCTAGAAGGGAGCTGCTAAAAATTCAGCACTTTCCCTCACCACACACACACACACACACACACACACACACACACACGCACACACATGCAGTCAGCAGTATCTTCAGGCCCCCTTCTGAAGCATCTCCTGCATGGACCACCATCCTTTCTCTCACGCTCTTGGCCTGCAGGCTGTCCTGATTTTATTTTCTGAATATCCTCCACACCTATTCACACCTGAATATCCTCCAGTAGAGTTGGATTTCTTTAGTGAAAAAATGAACTTGTCTCCACTCTCCTTAAAATTGTCTGATGACCATGAGATGTCAGAAAGTTAGAATCCAATGTGTTTAGCATGATGGTAAAAGTCACCTGCTGTCTGACCCTCTCTTCCTTTTCAGCCTCTTCTCCCTCCATTGTCTTCATCCACCTCCCTTCTGGTCTCCACAAACTACTCCAGTTCTCCAAAACCTGCTGAGGTACACCTGCGTCTCTGTCCGTCATGCTATAATTTCTCCTCATCCTTTAGGACACAGCTCAAACTGTCACGTCCTCCTGACCACTGTTTCACGCAGGGAGAGTCAGCTGTTTGCTCTTCTGTCCTTCATCATAAAACTTCCACCATGTTATCGGAATTTATCGTGTTCTCTAGATTGTGTGCTCTTCAAGTGCAGAGGCCATGAAGACCATTCATCTTTGACTATCCATCATCTGGAAGTGCTCAATAAATTTTGAGTGGATGACGGGATGAATTTCTTGACTATTTTTCTTACATTGAATGTGAGTTGCTCAGTCATAAACTATATCTTATTTATCTTTGTGTTCAAGATGCTGCTTCTAAGAGAGACCAACATTTGCTAAATGTTGAATGTTGAAGGAATAAATTAAAAGTTGTTTGTCTACCTGAAGGTTGACTAAGTTTATAGGGTAATAACTGGTCATAATGTTACCCCCTGGGGCAGTAAGATTTTTAATTATTTTAATATATTTTGTTTTGTAGCATAACTAATTGTGTAATTTATTTGCGAAGATGTTCAATTATTTTAAATATTTTGTGCTTACTGGCTAAAGTTTCTAGATTGTTACTCAAATATAGTGATTTAAATCACTTTTATTATGGAAGATAAAATTGTCAAGAAGGCAATATAGGAATTTCTAGTGTTCATCCTCTCAGAAACACCAATTTGAGCAACTATCTGCAAGCAAAAACACCTTCACAAGAAGTAAGTATTCTAGGTGAGGGGCTATAGGACCTGGATGCAGCATAGAAATTAGCAAAGATGCATTGAAGAGGGTAGGAAAACAATTTTACGTTACCCCCATCACTCCTCTTTCGAGCAGGAGCAGCCCAGTATGTAGGGAGATACCCTCCCCACGTGAGAAGGAGAGTGAAGTGAGCTCCCATCTTCACCATGGACCCCACTCTCAGGCCTGCACCATCACCGATGTCTCCTATGAACCCAGGCTCCCATTCACCCCAGGCCAGCTCCCAAGGACACCCATACCAGGTCCATGCCAGGAATCTCCACTCAGTGAGGAGTTGGCTTGGGGATTTTCTCTCTCTCCCTCTGCCCTCACCCCACACTCAGGCTTTGCACATGCTCTCTCTCTCTCTCAAATAAATAGATCTTTTTAAAAAAAATTCAACTTCACTTCTAAGCTGACTCATGTTGGCAGACCTTGGCTACATGAGCTTGTGCACAGGGCTGCCTCACAAGATGGCGTCTGTTTTCCCCAAAAGCGGGTAACCAAAGAGAAAGTAAAGAAGAGAGACCAAGTCTCTGACAAAGAGTTTCCAAGGTGAAAGCCATAGTCTTTTTATTTGGAAAGCGACATCTGAATGTATTTAAAAAAAAAAAAAAAAAAAAAAGGAAAGAAAGAAAGAAAGAAAAAAAGAAAGAAGAAATTGATTTTTAGGGGTTCCTGGGTGGCGCAGCGGTTTGGCGCCTGCCTTTGGCCCAGGGCGCGATCCTGGAGACCCCGGATCGAGTCCCACATCGGGCTCTCGGTGCATGGAGCCTGCTTCTCCCTCTGCCTGTGTCTCTGCCTCTCTCTCTCTCTCTCATAAATAAATAAATAAATAATTTTAAAAAAAATTTGATTTTTAAAAAATTGCTCTTATATTCAGCAATTTTGCTAAACTCATCTGTCATTCCCATAATTTATCTGTAGATTCTTTGGATTTTTGACATACATATTATAATATCTATTGATAATAATGACCTTATTTCTTTCTTTCCAAGCCTTATACTTTTCCTATTTTAGTCATAACTGATTAGGCAGGATCTCTTGTTCAATATCAATATTTTTATCTTATTTACATTCACACAATTATTAACATATTTTGGTTAAATCAATATCTAACTATTTGCTTTTTTATTTGTCCTGCCTCTTCTATGTACCTTTCCCTCCCCTCCTCCCCATCACCACCACCACTTTCTTTTGGAATTATTTGCTATATTTAACAATTATTCTTGTTCTACTTCCATTATTTTATTGCCTTTCATTATTTTATTGTGGTAAAAGCACTTCACATGAGATCTACCCCCTTAACTAATTTTAAAGTGCACAAAACATTGTAGTTGACTACAGGTATAATGTCGTACAGCTTATTGTGCTTCGATTAGTGACTGCTGATGCTCCTCTTCCCCCAGGCCCCGGGAACCACTATTCCATTCTTTGACTCTGGGACTTGACTATTTTCATTGCAAATGCAAAAGGGTGTAGGTGTTTTCCTCACTGTCTACACTATTCGGCCTTAAAAAGAAGGAAATTTGGGACAGCTGTGTGGCTCAGCAGTTGAGCATCTGCCTTTGGTTTAGGGCCTGATCCCACATTCCCGGGATCGAGTCCCACATCGGGCTCCCTACATGGAGCCTGCTTCTACCTCTGCCTGTGTCTCTGCCTCTTCCTCTCTGTGTCTCTCATGAATAAATAAATAAAATCTTTATTTAAAAAAAAAGAAGGAAATTTGACAATATGCAGTGACCCAAAATGCACCTTGATGTCATCGCGCTAAGCAAAATAAGTCACGGAAAGACAAAAATGGCATAATTCAACTTACAGGAGGTATTCACTTCTATTAGATTTTCTTACTCTTTTACTGTTCGTCCTGGAGATGGCCATGTGCACCCTGGGTTTATTCAAGGTGTTGTATAAATTACTAACTTTACCTCTGCCAACATGAGGGCCTTAGGACACTTGAACATATCACTGATCATTGTTTCTGTGTCTCCAAATTATCTGTATATTTTAAACTCCATGGGACATTATTGGTATCATTTATTAAAATCAACATTATGTTAGATTTGCCCGCATATTTACTGTATGTTGTCATGGGTGATGTCTTGCTCCTGAATCTACACTTTTTCACCTGGGATTGCTTTCCTTCTGCCTGGAAAACACTCACTAGTAGTATTTTAGTTCAGGTCTGGCAGTGATGAATTTGTACAGGTTTTATTCTTTTTTTAAAAAAAATAGCCTTTATTTTACTATTATTCTTGAAGGAGTTTCACCTGCTCTGGATTGCTAAATTGGTAGTTGTTTTCTTTTCTCTAAAGATGTTAGTCTATTTTCACCCAATTTCCACTATTACTTTTCAGAAGATGGTTGTCAGTCTAAATCTTTCTTCTTTTTTGTTTTTGCCTTATCCTTTTTTTTTAGATTTTTTTTTTTTCTGTTGAGTTTTAGCAGTTTTACTATTATCCATCTGGGTGCAACTATATTTTTTTAAATCTTTCTTGGGGTTCATGATTCCTCTTGAAAATGTGCCTTGATGTTCTCTTCAGTTTGGGAAAATACTCAACTCTTATCATTTTATCATTGATCACTGATGCTCAATTAGTGAGAAAACTAATTAAATTAGTTTTCTAATTTAAATTTAATTAAAATAAAACATTAGAAAACTAATGTCTTTTGCTCATCTTTTCTTGTAATTCTTGTATCTTTTGTCCATCATCCCTTTTCACACTACCCTCCCTGTTTCTTTTCTTTCCCTCTCTTTTAAAAATTTTAGCTTCTCTTTACTCATCGTTGTTCATTTTGGGTATTTTCTTCTGATCTAGCTTTTGCTTGATTTATTCATTCTTCAATTGTATCCAATATGCTGTTGCTCTGAGTTCTTGATTTCTGTGTTATTTTATAAAAAAAAGTTTCTGGATTTCTGGTTAAGTTCTCCCACAATATCCATTATCTTCTAAGATATATCAAATATAGCTATTCTGAGGTCTTTTTTATCTGTAGTCCAGAGTGTTTATTTCCATGGTCCATTTCCCTTTGGTGTCTTCTTGTCTCTTTGTGTGCCTGGTTATTTTTGGTTGCTTGCTGAATATTGTACAGGGAAAATTATGGAGATACAGTTAGTCCTCCACCAATGTTACCTTTCCCTGGAGATGACATGGCTTTTTGCAGGCAGCCATGCACACTAGCAAGATAGGTACATCTTAATCTACTTTTAGGAATTCTGATCATTTCAATCTGAACTTTAATCCCTTTGAAAGACTGTGTGCTTCTGGTTCACCCCTACTCCTTACTACTTTTGGGGTTAAAATACTGGTGTTTTCCCAGCACCAGCAGCAGCAGCATCTGTGATCTAGCTTTTGTCCTCCTAACTCCATACCACTTTCCGTGAGCATCAAGGCTTCTTGGCGACTGAGCCATCTATTCTGGAACTGACAGAGAAAAAGTTGCCCCAAATGCACCATTCTTCTCTTTGGATGTCTGTCTTCTTCAAAATTTTACCCTATAAGCCCTACCATCCTTACTGGCTTCTGGATGCCTTTGAGCCATATATACGTATGTATGTGTTCGTATGTGTTTTCCTGGTTGTCCTCAGCAGGAGGCTGCCCGGGTTACCTAATCCTTCATTACCGAAGGGAATATCTAAAAGCCTCCTTAAATTCTGTCACTTTGATCTTTTAAATAATTATGCCAGGGTATAAACATCCAAATAAACATTTCCCCGTCCCAATGACCTTTAGAGTTAGCCACATATCCTAGCATTTTACCAGAGGGCAAAGCATTTCAGAAACTCCTTTTAGATCACTGTTTTTAGAGTCACTTTGCAAATTAGCCAAAAGTTAATTTTGTTACTTCTAAACTTTGTTCCTTTCCCCGCAAATGCAACAGCTTGATCACATACCAAATCTTGACCCATAGGCTTATAATTTTTGGCTATTTAGAAAATAATCAAATCCACAGTTTATACACGGAGAGTAACCATTCCTGAGTATTTAAATAAAATACGCTACAGTTTCTGAAGGCACTCCTGAAGGAAAGTCCCAAACATTATTTGGAAAAAAAAAAAAAAAAGGGGCAATTTTACTAGGGGGGGTGGTGGTGGTCAGCAGAGTCTCTCCAATTGTAACTTTGCGAAGAATGTTAAATGTTTGGATAGGTCGGTGTTCTTAGGTTTTAAAAGAAAATTAAAAACCCTTGCTGTGACAGCAGTCAATTTTAGAAAGTTAAAAAAACATCTCTCTCTTTCACCTTTGAGCCAATACTGTAGAAAGCAATCAGCATCGGTGGCATATTCATTGGCTAACACCTTGGTTACTGAAATATTTCGATTGTCTTTGAAACCCAGCGAATGCCTCTCACCCTTGGGCACCGTCAATTTTGTTCCATGTTCAACATGGTGCCTTGGGGTCGAGAGAGTTCTTCATCCAGAAGCTGCAGATTGCCGCAGACATATGGCAGCGCGCAGTAGAGCATCCCTCACATTTGGAGAAAGAGGCTTTCTCGCCTATTACCAGTAAGGCCCTCGGTGCCCCGCTGCATTAGCATTCATCCCCGTTTGGATCTCTTCTCTGATCGGCCTCACATGGGTTGATTAACTTTGATTAAAGCTAAGTCTGGTCAAGTTCGACGTAACATGGAAAATGCTCGTAGGCCTCTGTGGTCTCTTAATCTCCTTAGCACGGCTTCCTGGAAGGGAGTCCACTGTGTTTCTGGAACATCAACAGTTCCACTTGGAACCAGCCGCAGTTTCGGGAGGGAAGGCACACGAGGAAAATCCGCCTTCCCGGGGTGCGTCCCTGAGCCCGCGGCCTGCACCCCGGGGGTGCGGCGAGGCCCGAGGCAGATGTTCCTGGGCAAGAGCATTCTGAGCGGGGCAGCTGTGCACACAGAAGGCAGTTTAAATTTCCAGTGTATCCTCCACAGCCCCTCTTGGACTCTAATCTCCAATTTTCTCCATCCCATAGCCCTTGGAACATTTTAGAGTCAATTTTTAAAAATTGAATTTAGTGGCCTCGGGAGGTTCCCCAACACAGGTGCTAAAAGCCAACCAACTCGACTGTGCCTGAGACCCGGCTCGGGCTGCAGCAGAGCTGGGGGGAACATAAATAAATAGATGAATAGATAAATAGATAAATAAATAAATAAATAAATAAATAAGGATTTCCTCTTTCCTGAGACAAGGCTTTTTCAGAGGGGTAATGCCTGCTTTCTTTCTGGAACCTGGTTGCCCAAGGCTCTTTGCGGAGAGAAAAGGGGATTTCAAGTACTTGGACCCGTCTACACTTGTACTTCCCCAGAAAATAAAACACTTCTTCAAAAACTTGAAGCTGGCACACGTTCCTGGGTGGCCCTCGCGGAAAACGCCTTATGGAAGTGGATCTTCATTTTCGGCTTGAATTACCTGGTTTCTCTGGTCACGGGGATCAGATGAGCTGAGTCGTTGCCAAATCTACACTCGACTTTTTTTTTTCTTTCTTTCTTCTTCTCCTTGAACATGTCCTTAAGCTTACTCAGGGAATCCCCGGCATGTCCAGTGCATGAAGGCCCGTGATGGGCCCCAGGTCCTGAGGCCTCATAGCCCGACCCTCAGCAGGCAGAAGGAGGGGCGAGCAGGAGGAGGACACACAGGGACGCGCCCCCCGAGTTCAAGGCTAGACTCCCACCACCTGTGTGTGGTCTGCAAAGGCCTTGGCAGTTTGCAGCGAGCACTCCGGGGGGTGCAGGCTGGGGCTGCAGGACCAGGGAACATGGGTCCATGCAGCCCTGTCCAAGGGGCCACTCCACTGATCTCCCCCCTCCAATTCAGGCTGGTGTGGCCTCACTGTGCACCACTGCTGGTCCAGCCCAGTGGCCGTTTTTGCAGGGTTTTCAGGAGTAGGCAAAGGTCACAGGGGTCAAAGGGCCCTGCAGCTGCTCCGAGGACCCTGCACCCCAGTGACCTTGTACAATACAAGCTGATTTCTTGCTCACCTAGGGGTCCAGGGCTGGTCCGCAGCACACCCTGCCTCTGCTCCTTCTGTTCCAGCCTCGGGGCCCCCACTACTGTCCCTGCAGGCCCAAGGCAGCTGGGGGCGGGGGGTGGCAGCCAGGGCCTGGGAGCAGCGCACATCGCCTCTGCCCACAACGGCTCTGCCCCAGGAGGGACTGGGACCTGCGGCCTGGCTGTGTGCACTGGAAGGAAAAGGTGAACAGCTGGTGACCAACTAGCAAGCTCTGCTGTAAGCCAAAAAAGGGGGGCGGGGGACCCCTGGGTGGCTCAGTGCTTGAGCGAGGTTATCACCCCAGGGTCCTGGGATTGAGTCCTGCATGGGGTTCCCTGCATGGAGACTGCTTCTCCCTCTGCCTGGGTCTCTCTCTCTCTCTCTCTCTCTGTGTCTCTCATGAATAAATAAATAAAATATTAAAAATAAGGGGGGGCAGGGATGAGCTGGAGAAGAGGGATAGGGGGACTTGTTCTTTGCTGCACAAAACAGGAACTTTTTCACTCAGCTCTTCTGCAAAGGTCTCAGGAAGGGCAGCTGGTGCCTTAAGCAGAAGGCTCAGAAGGGGCCCCCCAGGGGTAGCTGCATAGGGGAGCATCAGCCTTGGGCTCAGGTAGGGGGCGGGGGGGGGGCAGGGGCAGGGGATGGAGCCCGCATCAGTCTGCTCCTCCCTCCTCCCCCTGCCACTCCCTGAGAACCGGTGCTCCCTGCCCAGCTTGCTCTTTCTGTCCCCATCTAGTAAATAAATAAAATCTTAAAAAAAAAAAAAAAAAAAAAGGAGAGGACGAAGGAGGAGGAGAAAACTGGAGATTCTGAGACCCTAAAAGTGCAGGGCACACAACAAAGGGCCAGGGCACGCAGAAGTCCAAGTGCCTGCATTTAGTCCTGGCGCTCAGAGCCTTGGGACGTGATCCTGTAAAACGAAAGCAAGCTTTTTTCTTTTTCTTTTTTTTTTTTTTTTGTAAGTGGAAAGCCTCATTATCCTTGAGGTGAGTCAGGCAAGGAAACGAAGGGAAGAAGTGTCTATTTTTGGGTTGTGAACGCAGCTGAGGAGCGCGAGCCGCCTGCCAGGGACTCGCAGCTGCAGGCGCGGCTGTCCACCCACCTGCAGGCCGCGCCGCCCGCAGGGGCCTCCTTCCTTCCTTCCTTTCTTTTTTTTTTTCTTTTTTTTAAGATTTTATTTATTTATTAATGTTAGAGACACACAGAGAGAGAGAGAGAGAGAGAGAGAGACAGGCAGAGGGAGAAGCAGGCTCCGTGCAGGGATGTAGGCCTCGATCCTGGGTCTCCAGGGTCATGCCCTGGGCCCAAGGCAGGTGCCAAAGCGCTGAGCCACCCGGGCTGCCCCTGGGCCTCCTTTCTCAGCGGCTCCAGAAGCAGCCCCGACCCCGACAGCATTTCCCAAAGGGTGAAGCAGCCCTCCTATGATTGCAGTAAATAAAATATTCAGGGCAGGAGAAGCTCTCACCTACATGAAAGCGACTTGAGCCACTTTGCCAAATGTGACTCTTGTACGGTCACTGGGCCTTAGGAGAGCCGAGAGCTGCGCCCCCTCTCTAGGCCGAGTGCGGTGGTCCTTGGAAACCACATCCTATCTAAATACTTCCGAGGCTTACGAGGAGGACAGTTGCCAGGTACAGTAAACACTGGATTAGAGTGATATTACCAAGCGCTCTTTTATGAGCCCATTTAAAACAGTCACCTGGCAACCAGCTTGCTTTTGTCCAAATGGATTACAGAGCCATAATTTGCACTCAGAATTTCCAAATAAGTTTCTTAAAAACAAAAGGCACCTACAAGTAAATATTTAAATGGGCACACACTTGGAACCTGTTCAAAGAGGACCGTGCCATCCTACAAAGAACTATGTTGTTTGGAAAAGAAAAAAAAAAAAAACACTTGCCAGAATGTGTCCAATTAAGCAATTCAAAATGAAACAGGGATTACGATTAATGGATTTTTATGGACTGGGTGGTGGGGGGGGTTTCCAAAACTTAAGATAAATAAAAGAAAGAAAGAAAGAAAGAAAGAAAGAAAGAAAGAAAGAAAGAAAGAAAGAAAGACTGAGCTGTTTGGATACATTAGGGAACGAAGAGACCAATGGGCACCACTGTTGGGGTTAGTTGGGTGAGTTGGGAGAAGCAGAAGGTCAGACTCCCTCATGCGGATCCATGCGGACCATTCACTCACTGGTAGGGGATGAGCACCTCATCTACGTCCGGCGCTCGGTGGGCCCTGGAGATATTAATGGTAAACCAAGGAGACATCGGACTTGACTCCTGAAGCTTAGCAATCAGGCATTGACAGTGGATGACATCGTCCCACGGGGGGAGGATGGTGTATTCTGGGAGCTTGTATCTGCTCAGGCTGTGGCATCGGAAAAGACGCTCCAGAAAAAGTGACTTTCAAGCTGAATCCTGAAAGATCAGTCAGCACCAGATCGGAGAAAGAAGATAAGAGGGGCTGGTGTTGGGAGAGAATTCTTCAAGATTCTACAGCTTGTGCAGATAGACCTCAAAGCCAGAGGGACCACGGCGAGTTACAGGAATTCAAAGAAGTGTGAACATGTGGAAAATCGTGGTCAGGGGCCGGAATGGCCAGAGCGGGGGCTGCAGACATGGGCAGTGGGTAGATCAGAGGAGGAGCGTTGGACATTTGGGATGGAAACCAAAAAACACGTGCCCCAGTGACACCTGTAACAACGACATAATGTTTATCCCCCCACCTTTCAGTGGTCAAAGGATGTCGTATCTTCACAAGAAATGCAAGGTAAAACTTTCGGGCAGATGCACACAGCAAGTGCAACTTAAAACCAAAATCACTTTCCTAGTAAAACCCAAGGGAAGGCTTTTGCCAGGAGATTAGACCCTTGTTGGAAATTGTGGCTGGTCCCAACAAACAACGGGTACTGATGAGTATCTGCTACGTGTCTGTCGTGTACTGGTCAGGCAACTGGAAATAACAAAATTTGATGAATCAATCAGTGAAAGACATTTCGGACAAAAGCATTTCTCTTTAAGGCACTTAGTTGTAGAAATAAATCCAGACACCACGAAGCAACTGGGGATAATTGAATGTTATGCTGGGCAGCGTGATCGGAATCCAGGAAAAGAAATGATCCAGAGGATAGAATCTTCTTGGAGAAGCTGATGCTGGAAGTGGGCCTCGAGGTGTGGATGCGCAATAGAAATGGAAGAGGAGCCAAGGTCATGAGAGAGTGTGAGCAGAAGCCATAAACAGGGCAGAGGAACCCAGGTGAGTGGCCATGGAGGCAGAGAGTGCTTATGTCAATTAGACCTGGAGCCAATCAGATTCCGGACGCTTAACGATACCCTGCGTGTCTTCCCCCAGTCCAGGGAATAAGGAGCATCAAACCAGGAGGTCCCCGTCCTCAAGGAGAAGGTGCTCTACCTGAGGTGCATAAACATGCAAAAATAAACAGAGAACCTCATAAAGCAGACATATGCAGGAAGGCTCCAGAGACAGCAGGTGCTTGGCAGGAAAGACTCAACACTAAAAGTAAATTTTTCATACTGCACAGTTTGAGCTTGAAAGATCCTTTGCAGTTGCTTCGGCCGCAGGGGGAGAAAAGGGACTTTACAATGACTTATGTGTTTTCAGCATGTTTCAGGCGTTCGTGCATAATCAAACATGTCCTGCATGGAAGTGTACCCATGGTTACGATGTTTTAGGTGCTAACTTTTGCTTGCTTCGTTTTTTTTTTTTTTTTTTTTCTTTTTTTTATAAGGCTTAAAGAATCCTTTTGGCTCAATCGTCCTCTATCTATTTAAGTCAGGAACTTTCTGGGCTAGAAGGATGGTATCTGTCCTCGGCGGCACTTGGCCTAAACTCTCGGTTGCGTGAGATCCGACACGGGTACACTTATGCGAGGTTGTCTCTACGGGCCTGAGGTGCTGGGGAAAGAAAGCTTTCCCGCTATCCCAGGCAATGAGAGTAACTGAGTCAATTACAGGAGACGGGTATGGTTCTTAAGAGCGTGGTGCTCTGGGCAAGTCTGTCTCACAGGGCACAGGGTTAATTGGTGTTTATTAAGTAGTTCAAAGATTAGGAAAAAAAAAAAAAAGAAAAAAAAGGACCAAGTAGCAGCAGGGTGGGGAGGTGGACGTTCTCCTTTTTCTGGTTCCCACTTTCCTTCTGGCCTCCAGGGTCTCCGACAACCTTCTACCCCCCTGCGTCTTTGGCTACATCTGGAATCCCTTACCTTCCGTGCCCCCTTTCCGTCTGTTTCTAGACTCGACTTCAGCAAAAGACATGGAGTGATTGGACTCTACCTTAGTTTCCTTCGAATAACCATAATTATGTTTTAGAGAGTGCCCACATATTGCCAAGCACCGTGCTAGGTACGTTCACAGACATTATCTCATCAGATGATCACAACCACCCTGCGAGCCAAAGGCCAGGGTCTTAAATAACTTGTCCAAGGTTAGAAAGCAAGGAAGTGGCAAAGCCATGGTCCAGATTTGATTCTATTTGGGTCCAGAGTTTTTTCTCCTTCATCTACTTGACTACTTCTAGAGAGCAGACTAACAGCAAAGAACTCAGTGTAATTAAAAAAAAAAAAAATTATTCATGAGAGACACAGAGAGAGAGAGAGAGGCAGAGACACAGGCAGAGGGAGAAGCAGGTTTCCTGCGGGGAGCCCGATGCGGGACTCAACCCAGGACTCTGGGGATCACGACCCAAGCTGAAGACAGGCGCTCAACACTGAGCCACCCGGGCGCCCCCTCCGTGCAATTTAGAAGCCCTTTTATATAAGTCAGTTTCAATATCGATGATTTCCATTAGCAAAGCTTCTTTTGAAATAACTGCTAGCCACAAATGGCAGCACAAGATTTAACCAAATAACTCACTGAAAATATTTTTATTGGACAACTTCGAGGGATTATGGACTTATATGCATTCTACTTCCCCATCTGTCTGGGCCTTATCCAGGTCATGCAAGATCTATATGTTGACGGCTCAGATGCTCCTCTAATGATCCAATGGGCCAGCAGGCAGAAGGACTCCATGTTCCCAATGTTTTCATTTAAGTCTGGACTCTTCTTTTGGGCTGGTGAAATCTTCCAAGGTGGGAACAATGCCAATAGTCGCTGAGCTGGAGCTTAGTCCCTTTCCAACATCTATTTTGCTTTCATTCCGGAACTGTTGTAGGAATCAAGGAAGAAAATGAATATGAGAGCACTTTGAATATTGCAGAGTTGTAGTTTAATGTCACTGAGACAGAAAATTTAAGACACTGACATCTTGAATTTACCTGTTATGAATAATTAAAATGAACTTTAATTGTTTTGCTATACATGGAGGGAAAAAAAAACAAGAAGCTTGAGCTGAAACATGTTCCAGAAAGCGTTGAGGTTTGGGGAACTCATTCTCTGATTCAATACAATACATCAGTAGTTACACAACTCCTGGACAGACAGTAAAGATGAACCTACGTCTGCTACCTGTTAGCATCGATTTTTATCTGTTGTGATATAAAATGACCTAATAAGAGTCATATTTTCTCTGTAGAATAGGTGATGATGGATTGACATGTAAATACACTGTTTTACATGCATTGGTGATTAAATAAAAATAAGATTGTCCAGCCTGTGACCAATATATCACACGAGGCCAAATTAACCCGTACCAAGAGTCTCTCTGTAGAGGCTGGACAACAACTTCCGTCTTCGTAGTAAGATGTCGGCCAAATTTTCTTTCTCCTGATGCTCTACTCGTGGTCATTGATGAACCTCATAAAAGCCAATATCCCAATTGAGCAGCTCTCTTTCCACCTCTCCCAGCCCCCCCCCCCCCCCCCCCCCGCCAACCCCCTGCCCGGTGTTTCCCTGAGAAAACGGATTGTACAATAAGATAAACATGTGTAAGGACTTGAGGCAAAGGTATAATCTGTATATGATTTGAATAAAAAACATTTTTAACTTTTAGAAGGAGAAAGTACCTAGTGATAACCTAAAAATATCACACGGAACAATTTGAACAGATCATGTGACTTAAATATCAGAACCTTGGTGCCATCTCAAGTTGCTCCCATTTCTTTCCATCAGTTAGATCCAAGACAAAGTTTATGTCTAAAGCAAAGGCAGGGCACATACCACAGGATGATGTAGAGATGTTCAGAGGGCACTCTTAAAGCCCGAAGGGGGAAGTTGGGAGGAGCCATAACGGTATGATCAAATTTCTGTCGCTTTCTAATCCATAGTAGCTACTACCTCAACTGAGCCGGAAGGAGCTGGGGAGACATCAGTCCATTCAAGTATAGCGTGTAAAGTTCAGCTTCAGTCAGAAGCTAGCAAGGGAGAACAATGAAGCTTAAGAGGAATTCCGTGGATGGTCCCTAGTCTCCAGTCCTCTCGCCACACAAAGATTCCAAAGTGCTGGAAAGTGGTATCAAGGAACTGCAACAAAATGGCACATTTGCTCAACCTCCACTCTCATCCCCTCTTCAGGAGAATGCAGATTGGAATCTGGTGAGACCTCTGAATTCACAGGCAGCTTCCAAGGATGAGTTCCCCATCTTTGTCAAAAGGGAGCCACCTGCCTAGTTGGATAGGCGTTTGACGAGCCACTGTGTGTGTGCGCGTGTGCGTGCGCACGCGGGTGCATCACGTGCCAGATACTGTACAATTCAAATCTGCATAACAGTTAAGTGACATTAATGAAAAGCAAATCAGGTGACTCTCCCTCACCCATGATTCTGTGTCAATGTAAATATTTGTATGACTGCTTATCATAGGGACGCAGTAGCCTAAGTGATTCCTTTCCTTGTTTCAATATTACCATCTTCACTTCGATTCAACCTCCTCCACACGTGCCCTTCCCTTCAGGCTCCTCCTGACTGCAGTCACTGCTGCCCCCCATCATGCCCGCCTCTTCTATCTTCTCATTGTACCCAGTGCCTTTATCGGCTCTTAACTCAGTTGGAATTCTAGAAATATTTATATAGTTAATTAATATTTGCTTACTCCGTAGTACTGAAAGCCCACAACAGCAGGAAGGGACTGCATCCCTCTTGACAGGACTGTCATCGTTCAGGTACATAGTAGGTTCTCAGTAAATATTTACCAAACACAGGAATGAGTTTATTGAAACATAAATCAAGGTTTTGTTTTGTTTTGTTTTGTTTTTGCTAACCACTTTGAGGGATTTACAGATAAATTAGATAGGATCGCAAGGAGAGATAAGATAAGGACACAGAACTATGCTGCAAACAGTGTGTCATCAACCTTAGAGTGGGGATATACTTACTAAGGAGGTATTGCAGGTGGAAAGGGTGATTAATTTTGGCCACAAATGAAGACAGAATGATTCTATTATATAAATACTCATAAACTTGTGTAGAGATCGGTAGACGGTGTGTAATCCACTGACTTATTGATGACTGATGCAGAATATCTGTGTTTTTTTTTCTTTCTACAGTTGGCATGTACATCAGAGAATGGAATGCCAGCCTGAATTTTTACTTCACATTCTAGAAGAAGCAGGCATTACATAAAAACTGTACATAATGGCATAGAAGTACTAATTAGGAAAGCATGACTTCCACATCATTGTAATTTCGCTCTCCAGATCCCCTTGAAGTGTAAGCGTTCATTAATGAGTAATATTCAGCTCCTTTAAACTTACTTGTTGAATGTCCTTATTCGCATTTGAACATTTTAAATGAACAGAACATTTCTTATTTAAAACGTAATGGAAAGATTTAAGAGGAATTATAGGCGATGAACATAGAGTCGTAGTAAACACACACTCCTATGACGCTGGTAGGAGAGAAAGTGGTTATGTCCTTTCAGAGGAAATTAACCTTCATATGTTCATACTCTTTAACCAAAAAAATCCATTTCCTTGTTGTATTTATATTCTAAATATTTATAGATATTTTATTTTATCTATAAATAGTAAAGAAAATTTTATCTGTAACAGTAAAGAGTTAGGAACAGCCATCATTCGAAAAAATCTAAAAAATTGGGTAAATCATGGCAATTATGAAGCCATGAAAACTAGGATTGAAGGAAGCATCTTCTCATCCTTCAAACCAAATGAAATCGTATGTGAAATCCTAATATGGAACAAACACGAGAGTTGAACTTCCCTGATTAAAATGTCCCAGATAATCCGATCTTCTGCATCCACTGCCTCAACATTGTTCACGGTACACAAACTACTACAGAGGAATAATATTAATTGAGTGGGGTTTTTTTAAATTAGGATATTATAGGGACGCCTGAGTGGCTCAGAGGTTGAGCATCTGCCTTTGGCTCAGGGCGTGATCCCGGATCCTGGGATCGAGTCCCACATCGGGCTCCCTGCATGAAGCCTGCTTCTCCCTCGGCCTGTCTCTCTCTCTCTCTCTCTCTCTGTATGTGTGTCTCTCATGAATAAATAAATAAAATCTTTTTTAAAAAAGTATATTATAAAGTCCTACAGGGAAGATGAGAAGACAACCTCATCTGAAACTACATAACAAAATACTGACAGCATTTGTCCCTGGACAACAAGATTATTGTCCATTTGCTTCTTCTGCTCTTTTATAGTTTGCAAGGGTTTAAAAACAGAAATGCATTCACTTTGTAAACAGGGGGTAAGTTATTTTAAATAATAATTGTAACCCAGGATTTTTATTTTCAAAGTGCAGCACTGCTCAAAACGGGATATTCCCGCACTTTTCCCAATGATCATTCCTGCTGACAGCTCTTCCGGGAGCGGAGGAAAATCTCTGCAGTGCTCCTGTGGCCCTCATCCTGGGCATTTTCCTCTTCAGCTGAATTAATGCAATCCAGAGAAACGTGTGCCAATACTGGATCCTAATAGACATGATAATGATTGTACGGAATTTTATTTTTGAAATTGTGAAAGAGTGCATTATGAAGGAAAATCATCCTCTAAGTGAAGCTCTCACAACAAAATTAACTCATACAAATATTTGGTTAGGCAGATGCTATCTGAGTTTGCAAGTGCCAAATGGGAGGTGTTCTCTCCCAATATCAATTGTGGTGCTTTAATGTGTTTTCCTCCAGAATAAATAAGGTTTTTTTTAAAAAACGGGATCTCACCAATAAGCAACCCTACAATCAGTTATGCCTTTTTGGCATGTGTGGGAAGCGTTGGCTGGAGGGGACTCTGGAAGGCTATCCGTTGCCATCATCTGTGTATTCTTGGTCCACAATGAGGCAAAACAGAGGAGTGCCTCTTTACACTCACCCTAGAGCTTTTCCTTTGGTAGATCCTGCCAGTATCAGCCAGCTGTTGGGGGCTTGTTTGCGAGTATTATTGTAATTCTGTGCCTCTGTGGTCTACTCTTATTTACATAACAATTTTCATTAAATAGATTCATGTTTTTGCCAGAATGCCGCTAAAGGTATTTTTAGATCATGCCGTGCGAGGAAAGCGATCACGTGCCACATGTAGGTAAAATTAGAATAAAGGCATGTTACCAAATTTTAGTTAGGTGATATTATCAACTACTTCACTGCCCAGAAACGCCGCGGGCATGAAATCTCGTCTCTTGGTACAAAAAGAAGCCTGGAGAGCGTTACAGGGACATTAGGGACAGAGTAGTGCCAACTAAAAATTTCCTCTAGACTTACCCAGAAATATTGAAAGAAGATTACAAGGGGCTAAACGGGACTCTATTTTGATGATGTGATTCAATACTAGTCCATACTAGTCAATTAGCCTACGGGCCACCCAACAACTCCTGCTGCACTCCCAGGAGTATTTGCCTCCTACTTTGGGAATTACTGTTCTAGAATGATGCAGTGATCACGTGTTGTCATCAGCTATTGTCTTCTTGCCCAGGTCTCTCTCTTCCCATTGCAAAGAGAAACATCATCTCTCGGGGTCTTTGCTTCTGTCCAGTCCCTCATCTCCCAGCTTGGCTCTCATGCTCAGAGAAAAGAACAGGATTCAGTATCTCTATGGCTCTCTCTTACGTTTTCTTGAGTGTCTTTGTGAGCCTTTTAATTTCTCGCTTTTCTTGAGACAAATGCTATATTCAAATCCAGCCAGGTGCTTTGCTTACCAGTAAGCCTGGTGTATTTTTGAGGCTCTCAATAAATAATAGATAATGCCAAGTCTTCCTTTACTACACTTATGTGCTGACAATTTAGTATCTGCATGGGTACCAGATGATGTCATTGCTGCGTGCTTTAAGACTTTCTTTATTACAGCCATGATAGCATTATTTTTAGCACAGCAGGTGTCAAAAAGGTTTATTTTGAAAGAAAGAAAACATAAAAATGAATTATTTATGTGAGTTAAATCAAAATGTACTTGATATAAATGTTTAATCAGTTTTTCACCAACTTCTTTCCATATGCTCTGCCCTGCTTGGTGGTGCAGTTCTAATGGAATTACTAAATATATCTTAATAGCTCAGCATACAGCATTATGCAATGGTACTTACACAAGAGGAATTTTTCAACTTATATTAAACAGGTCAAATAATAAGAATTCTGTAAGATGCTCACTGTTTTTACAGAAGATTATTATTCGATTGGCTTAGAAAAATTCAGTAAGTTTGACACTTAAAATGTGCTACGTTGACCATATTTAAAGTTTCTCATTCCTTAAAAAAGATGAGAAGATTAGAAAATAACTTTAATTTTGACTGTAATTGCAAATGTTTTTTTTTTCCCCCTGCTTTCATAAGTAATCAGCAGATTTGCTGTTACTCCTGGAATATAAATGTTACAGAATTAAAATAAGAATTCCAAGAAAGACTACACCGTGACTAAAAGACAATTTTTATATTATGGAAGAAACTGGAAAATCTAGGGCAGGACCAATATTTTCTAGTGTGTGCCAACTTCTCAACTGACCTTCAACTGGTTGCTTCCATATTTCTGTTCTTTAAATTATATACTTTTTTGAGATCTGGAAAGTCCAACTCCTTATTTTATTATGTGCACTTTTTTTTAGCAAAGTCATTATCTACAAAACACTCATTATCTTTACATGCAGATGCTTCACACATGGAAATCTTCCAATTTTTAAGGTTATGATCCAGGAACGAGTCACTCAACTAAAGGGCTCGTGTCCAGGTCCGACACTGATTTCATAAGAGGGTTCTCACACTTCAACTGAGCTATTCTGATAGTAATGATCAAAACCATAGTGTGTGTCAATGTTCATGGAAGGCTGTCCACACTCCAGACAACTGTCCAATATTCTCCACGTTCACTTCAAGATTTTCTCCACGTGACCCATATGGTAGGCGCCAACCATAACTCTGTTTTCCAAAGAAATAGCAAGAACACTAAGAGGGGGATACATTTCTACTTGAAAAGAGACAAGAAGGTACAGTGGAAGTAGGAGTTGGATTAAATAAATTGAAGATGATTTGGGGTTGAGGGTCAACAGGCATGATTTTGGGCAAATAACTCCAGCAATAATAGCAATACGTGTGCATACATATACTCTGCTCACTGTAGCTGAATAAAAAATGGACCAGCAACAGAGACAATTCCAGAGAGAATGGCTACAATGAAAGAGCTAGAAGCTTTCTTAAGGCAATAGACTAAAAAGACTGTAGGCTTTCGGTGTGGAAAGCTAAACACGAAGCAAGAATATTTAAAAGAGGATTAACTGGAGACTGTGAATTTGATGGTAAAGAATTCTTTATCGAGTTCTAGAGGATGGGCAGTAGAAGAAACTCCTTGATATTAAAAAAAATACATTTGGAAAAAAAGATGAAGCATTTACAGTGCTAATTTATTCAATAAAGAAATGTAAGGCACAGATTATTAGAAAGCACCAGAGGAAAAGCAAATGGGTCCAAAAGGGTTAGGCGGAATGATCTAACATCCAGCTGAGCACATTTTGCAGAGGATATAGAAATATTTCCCATGTTTTCTGCAGCTAACCTCATGAAGCAATAACATTTCCTGCCACGTAGCTGTGAAAGCATTGCCAAACCCAAGAAATAGGGAACTTGATTCCATAAAGCGGGAAGCATTACAGATGGAGACACATCATCAGAGAGAAAGCCTCTGCTCTGTGGTTGTGTATTGATAATGCCCAAGCCATCCATGAGGAGTTACTCCTGACTTCCTGGCCATGGATGTGGTAGGCGCTGCAAGGATTTTTGTTGATAGGACAAGCCATGCATGACCCCCATGGATGCTGTTAGAGGAATCAGAGGAAGAATCTAGTTTCCTGAGACTCTGGGCAGTTTTGAGAAGGAACACCTCTTCAAAACTGCTTTTTCCTCCTCGAATCCCCTTCCTCTTCTTCCCACAGGGGAAAAGTATAGTAACAACAGTCAGTAGTGGCTAAGGATGGAAATAACTGAGGGTTTATTGGGGGCCAAACACTTTGCTAAGGTCCTTCATACATCGCTACGTTTTATCCAAGATATTGCTTCATCTTATTCATGTAAAGAGAACCCTCTTTCTCTGATGACAGCACCCATACCGGACCCAGTGCTTTTCACGCTCTAGTCCCATGACCTCAAGTTCCTCTGGATTCGTGGGTGAGAATTGGTCCCAGCCCATTGGTTGGGTGGCGTTCCATTCTGGACATCACTACAGATTTAGGGAAGACAGATGTTCCAACTCAATCTCAGGATAATTTTTCAGGGTATCTTCAGTGGAATAATGGGAAAAAAAGAAACTCTTCCCACTGGGTCACTATGTTGTAGGGATGAAATAAGGCTGGAAAAGCAGAGCTGAAAGCATGGAATGGCAAGTATAACGGTGAAAAGGAGACCAAAAGTGAGAGCATGCTCGAGGTAGATGCATGAAACTAGGAATGGGGGTTGGAGGTGGAGGCGGAGTCCCAGTTTAAGCCCCAGCATCTAGGCAAGCTTGAAGTTTTCTGGGATGCAAGCCACTGAATTTTTGTTTCTGATTTCTTAAGCACTTTTGAGTTGAGTGTCTGTTATTCTCATAATCCCTCTAAAGAGAAAAAAAATTTATGAAGAATGTATTATTATCCTTTTACAGATGAAAAAATGAGCCTCGGAAAGATGTGTTCAAGGACTCACTATTCTACCCAGTATTGTCTGACATATTTGTAAGTTTTATTCCGACCTTTCTCAGATCTTGATTTTCAGTTTTTGTATTTGAGTCTGTTCATTCATTCTAAGTTGCATCCATAATTTTTTCTTTCTAATTATTCTTTAATAAAGAAGTTTTAGACTCTATAAGCAATGGACTGAAGTCACAGTCTCAAAATTATCTCTTGAAGATTTCCATTGTTCATTGTCCTGACTCACCTAGGCAGAAATCCACCTGAAAAATGGTTTGCATTCACAATTTCTTCAGCTCATGGTTTGCAGAACATTTGTAAATGAGATGTGAATATTTATAGACGTTTGTGACATTACTACTGCATTTAGAAGCTTTTATACCAAATTATAGATTCATGTAAAGGTTATAAATTAGAAGCTTTACAGAAAATGTCTAAATATTTATGAATTTAACTACATTTAGGAATAAATTTGCAAATTTTACATTTGCTATTTTTTCACATTTATGAGCAAATATGAGTTTTCTAATAATCTATCAAAATGAGTCGGCACTCAGAAAAGCACAAACCCCAGATGGAAATGTTGTCTTCATTTTCTCCGGGTGTCTCCCTCCCCCTCTGTCTCTGTCTCTGTCTCTTTCCTCTCCTTCTCTCACCCTGACTCCTTTCTCCACCAGAAATAAAATATGCAAAATCCACCAAGGAGATTTCAGTGCTTCCGACAATCCCTGTATTTATGAGTTGTCAATCATATTATCTCTTTATTTTTAACTCTCTAATCAGTCATCCATCAACCATCAGCATCCAGAAAAAAAAAATTATACCCTGAAACTCTTAAAACATCATAATCTAACCCTTTAGGTTATGCTGTGTTCCAACTGAACATAGCTGGCACGGACTCAGGTGAAACCACAGTTCTTATTGGCCATACCCCTTGGGGAAGGGACATGAATAGAACTGTCAAGATGCACAACTCACCGTTGGGAACCAAGGGAGGGAGGAGACCATCACAACTCCTTGTATTTTGGGTTAGACTGTGTTTCCAGCAGCTTACCACCCTGTTGCACTGCAGTACTCCCCATGCAGCTCCTCAGCCAGGACCCAGGCCACCTGCTACACAACTGCTCACATCCATGTATCTTCCCTGCTCCCACTGTGTCCACTAGGCCTGGTCATCATGACCAGCCACAGCAACACTGAAATCTCAACTGACATGCATCCTCCTTTTTGAGCCCCACTGTGAAGTCCAATTACTGTAGAACATTCTTTAACCTCATGGAGATTTTCTTTTTTTTTTTTTTAAAGAATTATTTATTTATTTATTTATTTATTTATTTATTTATTTATTTATTATAGACATAGAGAGAGAGAGAGAGGCAGAGACACAGAGGAGGGAGAAGCAGGCTCCATGCCGGGAGCCTGACACAGGACTCGATCCCGGGACTCCAGGATCACGCCCTGGGCCAAAAGCAGGCGCCAAACCACTGAGCCACCCAGAGATCCCCTCACAGAGATTTTCAAGCCATAAAAATGACTGTCTCATCCCTGTCCTTGATCTATCATATTACCATTTTCCTCCTTTTTCAGCTAAGAGCCCATGGTCCATATTTATATTTATCTCCTTGCAAACACTGCTGTCTTGACTCTCTCTCCCTTTTCTATCAAGCCAAGTCTCAACCTTGGCTAAATGCAAGTACCTAAGGGTTACTGAACCTCATTAGACTGACCTTAACTTCAGAAACAAAAGTGTCAAATTAGTACTCAACAGTGCTGACTCATCCCATCAGCTGCAGAAATCCCACCTTCCTGCATCGCATACGCCCATTTAGGGAACTCAAGCCAAAGTCACACTGAGTGTGGAAATGGCCTAAAGTGACTGGTTCTGAGATGAGCATAAAATCCAATTAGAGTGGATTAGACATAAGGAGAAATTTCATGTGATTTCTCACTTATTTCTGAGAGCAGCTAGGACTTCACTCTCATTTTCCCCTACTCCATTTTGATGACGTAGATTACAGGAAGATAGCCTAGACTTCTCCAGCCGCTTTCCTGACATCAAGAGAGCAAGGCGCACTCTCCATAATGGTAATTCCATGGAAGAGCAAGCAGGTAAAAATGCAAGAACACAGATCCTTTCTGAGACTTTTGAGTTGCTGAATCATCCAGTGCTAGGGGTCCCCCTATCTCCACACCTTCTGGTTACATTAGACAATTATTGAAGGTGGTAGGAATTGAATTTTCTTTTATATGCTACAAATAAGAACTCAAAACTGAAAGGCTTTCTTACTATGGCTACTTTCTTGCTGCCCAAAACAACAACAACAACAACAACAACAACAACAACACTACCTTGCTTCTACAGTCTCTTCTTTCATCAGACAGGGACTTGTTGAATACTGCTAAATACCTCTTTAATAGTTCACTCTCAAGCTCTAGTGCATTGTATGTGAGGCCCGTTAGGAGAAGTATGTGCAAATAATGTATGGCAAGTGCCCATAGATAGTGATTTTCATGGTGTTGGCCATATATACATTAAGGTAGCTCTCAGCCTCAAAATTGTTCTTTTCCTACATGGAATCAAAATGGTCTATAAAAACCCTGCCCCCTTCGTCTGGGAAGGGATGATGCCGTTCTTCGGGTAATGGGAGGCAACTGCAGCTGCCAGCAGTGTAGAGGACACGTGAGAACTGAGCCACACTTACTTATTGCATTAGTGTAAGTGATAAATCTGTGCAGTAGACAGTGAAAGAAGAGATGGTAAAAAAAAAACCTGCATCATAATAATAGCAGCTACCCTTCTTTCAGGGTCTATTATGTGGCCTACCACATAATCATTGTGCAACTTACCCAAGGGACTCTGATCCTACAACAGTTCTACCATAGGTAATCTCCACTCTACAGATGGTGAAAACTGAAGCTGATCAATGTTAAGTGACTGCCCAAGGCCGCACGGTCAGCAGTGGGTTGAATGGTGGCCCCACAAACACATGTCCACGTCCAAATCTCTAGAACCTGTGATCGTGACCTTCTTTGGAAAAAATGTCTCTGCAGATGTGATGAAGTCAAACATCTGAAGATGAGATCCTCCTGGATTTGAGAGTCCTCAATCTGATGACAAATGCCCTTGTGAGAGAAAGACAGAGGAAGATGTGAGTCACCCACACAGAAGAGGTCATGGAAAGATGGCGCCAGAGATAGAAGTGATGTATCTATAAGCCAAAAAATGCCAAGGATTGCTGATAGCCACCTGAAGTTAGGAAAGTCAAAGTCTCCAGAAGGGACCAAACCTGCCAGTACCTTGACTTTGGACCTCTGTCCTCCGGAACTGTAAGACAATAGATTTCCATTGTTTTAAGCCACCTGGTTTGTGGCAATTTTTTTTGGCAGCGCTGGGAAACGAATAAAAGCTGAAACCCAAACCCACGACGGCCTGCTCGTAGGAATTCATGCTTTGACCAAAGGACCACATTGAATAAAAACTTCTTAAAAAGTGGAGTATGGATGAATACAGGTAAGAGAACTAAATTTTCACCGAAATTATCATAGATGCTCTACAAAAGACACCACCACGTGACGCACACAGCAGATCTCAGTGAGAAGTACAGAAGAGCCCTTCATGCGGAACAAGAACAATTCAAAAGATAACGACCACAGGGTTTTCACAAGTTGGTTAGAAAAGAGACATTGCAATTGAGCACCAGAAGACACTTCGGCCACATTACTACCTATGATGGGTGTGTTTTGTTCAAAAATAATAAGTCTAAGTGGATACATGTACACTCAGCTAGTTGATTGATGTTATAACCTACTATGAGTTGAATTAAGGCTTCAACTAACGCTTTGGCTCTCTTTTCAAAGTTCTGAGTGTAAACACTTAGTTTTAGGGAAGGGATTTAACAGGTATTGAGTGACTCCCATACCAGATTCTTCATCTCAATCTTCATAGGCCACAAGCACAGTTCCCCCTTGAGAAAGCTGGGCAGGCACCTCCGGCCCACACTGGCCCTTGACGCTGAGGCCCCAGGAGGCAAGGTCACAGCGTCCCGGCCTAAACCTTAGTAAACATGCACCTTATACTTTGAACCCGCTTAATACATGTGCATGCTACGGTTTGAACCCACTTTTCCACTGAGTCCAAATTCTGTATTTTCACTACTACATGAGGACATCTTCAAGTCGCTTCTGGTTTTATTCCCCAAAGTGCTCTAAACCGATCTCAGCCGAGGTGACAACCGCAATTGGTATGCTGGGGACAGGCCGAGGGAAGAGCCCTTGTGAAGAATATAGTACAGGAGGATGGATGCAGGCTCCCCAGGCGGGCAGGACCAGCTCTACCACTTGCAGAGCCTTGTGCGGAAACAACAATGTAGGACCCTTCTTAAAAAAAAAATCATCAAGAATTCTAATGGCAGAGCAGTAGACTGAGCCCAGAGTCCTTGTAAAGTGGGGGGGGAATTTACAGCTCTCAGGGGAGGAGACACATCAGTGAAGCTGGACACCTGGCTTGCAGGAGAGCAACCCAAGGGACCTGGGCAGAGAAGCTCCCCGGCCTGGGTCAGCACCCTCTCCTGCAGGGCCCCTCCTGCTGGCGCCGGGCCCAGCAGTACGACGAGGAGCTTGCGCCCAGTTATACTTTCTCAGGGCAGGGAGGATCTCTCATGCCTTGCTCTTCGTTCTCACACAAGCAAGCTATCGCCTTGCCTCGGTGGATCTCTGTGTCACCTTAAGGGTGGGTTCAAACACTTGAACAAGAGTATCTTTCCTGCAGAGGTTTCTCAGCGAGAGAGGTAAGCCCCTCGTTGACTTCTAGCTAGTAGCACCAGAAGCAATGCCTCAGATTGGAAGGATAGCAGAACGGGGGTGGGGGGGTGGGGGGTGGGGGGGCTCTCAAGTTCCATTCCCTTAGGGGAGGCCGGGGCTTCTGTTCAAACACCTTGGGAAGTGCCAGCCGTGCTGGGAGGCTGGTGGTCCCTGACTTGCCTTTTAGGTCACAGTTTTCCAAAATGCGTACAACTGCAGACCTATTTCCGAAGCTGGTGAGAGGTAATTGCACACAAACAGCCTTAAGGTCAGGTAAGTGGGAGCTCTGTGCCAAACAGCGGGTTCTACTGCAGGATGGTCCCCGGCCCCTGTGCGGGAGCAGGCCTAGGTGTCCAGCTGTAGGGGGCCACCTTGCGGGACTGCGTTGGTGACACACACTCTATGAAGCGCTTCTTTCTGTGAAGCTGTGTCGCGGGCCGTGTGCCCAACAGGGCATCTTCAAGCTCCCTAAGTCCAGGCACACTTGCTCAAGAGCTTGCTTACCTAGGAACCTCTGATCTGGCCTTTCTTAGCTCATTACTTCCCCTCCCTGAGTCCCAGGTGGAGGTTGGTGCACCTGTTCTCAGTGTCCTGGCATTTGGTGCTCAGTCTCCACCCGAGGAGCAGATTATGACTGTGAAGATTAAAAAAAAAAAAAAAATTCTCCACTCATCTTAGCTGTGGGGTTAATACTGTTGTTTTTTTTTTTGTGCATTTTATTTTTTATTTTTATTTCTTTCTTTATTTTTTGACGTTCAATTTGCCAACATCTAGTATAACACCCAGTGCTCCTCCCGTCGGGGTTAATACTGCTGTAGGGATCTTTTGTGCCGTCTGTGCAGACGAGCACTGCTCAAAGATTCATCCAACACTCAAAATGAGGCTCCCCGAGTCTCCCTCCCCCCCCAACACCCGCTGGGGCCGCCGGAGCTGGCAACGGGCCTGGCTGTTCTTGTGCGGCCCGAGGCCAGTTGCTGTGTTCACTGACACAAGGGGCTGCTGTGCTCTTCCTAATTTTAAATGCGCCCATGGAGCAGGGAGGGACTCACAGTTTGCTAGATAACTATTTAGTGTGCATCAAGAGTAAGTGAGCTTTCCATCCCACTACACTTGAAAAACCCACCAGGCTGGAAGAGCAGCAGTCACCAAGCAAGCCCCACATAACCTGGGGCTGGGGGGCGGGGGTGAGGTTGTGTGGGATGGGCCCTGTGCCCACCGAGGACATCTAAGTCCCCGGGAGGCTGGGGACAGGAGGCCCACTCCCAGCGCCTTCTCTGACGGGCCTCGTCACTTTTGGCACCGTGCAGGCTCGTTCATAGAAAAGGAAATTGAAATCACACGTGAGTGCTTGTTCATAACTGGGCTGGGATAAAGGGGTCATCGGAGAAATTCAGCATATGAGCTCCAGACTAACTTTCCCATCCTAGCCTCCATCAAAAATCATCTTCCTCATAGTTGGAATGATTATCTCCAACTCCTTAACACTTTCAGAGGAAAACAGGAGAAAAAAAATCAATCTGCTTTTATTCAGGAAATATTTTCTTGCGGGAAGAACCATGATTTTTATTAGCGTTGGGTATTTTTATTTTTATTTTTATTTTTATTTTTATTTTTATTTTTATTTTTAACATTAAGAGCCACATCCTGGTGATTCCTGAACAGCAGATACTGACTGCTATAAACGTTAATTAACTTGCTACTGTGGCCACTGTTGAAAACACTAGAGGAAGTAAATGTTTAAGGTTGAAAGATCCACATTTTCTTGTTGCATTATATTATTCACTCATTCATTCATTTAACCTACATCTGGAGCCTCCATTTTGTGCCAGGAACTCTGACAGACCCATGGGAATAAGTAGGGAACACAATGGGTACGGGCCCCAACCTCAGGCTTCCGCACAGTTATCTCTGAAATTGTTTGCTCCCATGGAAAGTTTGTGACCAGGCCTCTTACATCTCCTGCCTCAGCTTCCCCTGGTTCTCTGCTCCCCACATCCGTGGAGCATCACGGCTTCCACCCTAGCTCACAGCCTCAGACCTTCCCCAATTCCTCAGTAAGTTATGATTGAGGCAGGGACATATGATGGGTCTCGGTATTCTTTCTGCTATGGGTGGGATGATTTTAGGAGCTTCTGGTGCTTTCAGAAGCTTTGATTCTGAGGCTCAAGTCCAAGATATAGTCTTTTTTATAAATAACCCTTAGGTTCCTGGGCCAACCCGTCTGGATCACTTTTCCTCTCCCCATGTTGACCCAACATGCTGTATCTTTTGACCTTTCTCTTTAGTTCAAATCTGCTAGGTTACTCAGGTTAGGAACTATACATTTTTAGGCATTGACCCTCTACCTGAATCTTCTCTTAATAGTTTGTGTTTCTGGGACGCCTGGGTGGCTCAGCGGTTGATCATCTGCCTTTGGCTCAGGGCCTGATCCCAGGATCTTGGATCGAGTCCCTGCTTCTCCCTCTGCCTGTATCTCTGTCTCTGTCTCTGTCTCTGTCTCTGTCTCTGTCTCTCTCTCTCTCTGTCTGTCTCATGAATAAATAAATAAACCTTAAAAAAATAGTTTATATTTTTGGGCTTCCAGAACTGACCACCAACTGGATTCCCTGGTGATTAGAATCCTCCTGATTCTAAACCATAAGGTGAATTCTGACTTAATTTGCTATAGATTTTGTACACTTGGCCACTCAATGTCAGACTCAAAAGCTGGAACAGCATCCCGAACTCACAGTTTTGCACTAGGCTTTCCTTCTGATTGTCAGGCCTCTCTTCCTTCCTCTTCCTTCTTGATGGGTACTGTTCCTACACTGTTCCTACATTGGCCAAAACAAATCACTCCTGTAACACGGAGCTGGTGGGAGATGCTGAAGGAAGCTACTCTGGAACTGGGGAGGCTCTCGACACAGGAAGTTAATTCCAGCTACAGAAAATCCATATCATTTATGTACATCAAGCAGGCCTTAAGTTGTCATGGTATTTCACTCCTCCAAAGAAAAAGAATGATCAAATAGGCAGAAAAAAGCTGCTAACTTGCATTTCTTTGCTGAAAAAATTATAGGGGGAAAAAAGTGCATATAGAGGAAGAAGGCAGTTCTTTATTGCTGCTTTTTGAGGACCAAGAAATAGAAACAGCTAGAAGATATCCAATAAAGGATATTCTGGCTAAAGGGGCACCAAGAGGAACGAGGAACGAAAGCAGATGAGTCGGCTGCTATAACAAAATGCCAGACTCGGTGGGTTAAAGAAAATAAATGTGTTTTCTCATGGTTCTGTAGACCAGAAAACCAAATTCAAGTTTCTTCAGCGTTGTTTCTGGTGAGGCCTGTCTTCGGAGCTGGAAGACGGCTGCCTTTTTGCTCTGTCCTGACTTGGTCTCTTCCCTGTGTGGGCATGGAGAGCAAGTTCTGGTGTCTTCCCCTCTTCTCATAAGGACAACACTGCTCTCTGATTAGGGCTCCACCCCATGACCCCATCTAACCCTAATTCCCTCCTTAAGGCTGTATCTCCAAATACAATCACATGGGTAGTTAGGGCTTCAACACATGAATGGGGGGAGGGGTCAGAATTTGGTTCCTAACAACACCTAGTGAAAGAGCCGAACAAAGCCACTCTGACCAAGGTGGGGTCGTTTGCCCAGTGGGAAAAAAGACAGACTCTGAACTTAAATAGGCATGACTTTGAATTCTGGCTCTTCAATTGTATTCACTTATTTTTTTCACTGAATCATTGAACAAATATTCCGTAAGCATATGGGCCTGAAGATCCTGTTAAATAGTTTAGGCCTGCTGGGGTGAATATAGCATCTCAGCAGACACGATCTTTGTCTTCAGATGACATAGTTCAGTGGGAATGTGGGTCAATAATCAAAAAACCCTACAAACATATAACCACCCGCTGTGAGATCTTGTACAAGTTACTCAAGTGTTACAAGCCTCAGTTTCCTCACCTGTAAAATGGGCATCCGCATCATAGTATTTTGCGGGAGATGAAATGATAAGATGTGTATAAGACACAACACAGTGCCTGACGTGTGGGTACTGCAAACAAAGAACAGAAAACAGCAGCACAGAATCCTTAGGGGATACTCCCCACCAAGAGGGAAACAGCGGATTGTAGGTTGGTGAAAGCCAACGCATCACTGGTCACTACAGCACTCTTCCTGTGGACATTAATGGGGCATAAACATATGGGACAATGTTGTCCTCCTCTACCTTTTGTCAGGCCACATATCACAGGTCCAGAGGAGCGTCGGAAGCCCCCAGAAAGCCGCCGTGTGTGAAAGACCACGTTCCTCAGCTCCTCTGCTTCTTCCTGACTTTTAAAGAAAAAAATCTGTCCCCAGGAGATAGTCCTGTGACTAGTTCTCCTTGGCTGTAAAAATAAAGGTGTAGGAGAGAGAAATCTTAAGCCTCAGAAGCCTAGGCGTTACAAATGGCTAATGTTTAAGATTAGTGAAACAGCCTTATTTTATGTGACATAAGGACCTTGATAATCAGACCAAACACCCAAACAAAAGAACCAGTTGTTACTCTGTGAGGTCGCACCTTCCAGTGACCCTGAGTATGTCTTTCCTTCTCGACACCTTCAAGTAGGTAGAGTCAGTTGATCCTTGACTATTGTACCCAGCTGTTAAATGCAGGGGCCTTGGTGTCCAACTAGGTTTTGAGAGTTGGCTTGTAGGTGTGCGCCCAGTACAGAGTAGACTCAACAAATATGTATTTAAATAACACTGAATCCGTAAGTACTGACTCTGCACTTTCCTGATTGTAAATCACTTGGCCTCTCTGTGCCTCAGTTACTACACTGTAGAATGGGAAGAGAAAGCCCCCATAGACTTGGACGGGGGCTGCTGTGGGTAATTCAGGCAGAGCTCTGCACATGCAAGCAGACCAAGGATTAGCTAATGTTGTTGCAAAGGAGAGCGTCTCCACGACACTCTGGGTTATTTCCATTTAGCAATAGTGAGTCCTCCAACAATGACTTTCCAGGGTGGCAATAAACGCAGGCCAATGCCCTTGCTAAAAGGGAAATCTGGCCACGATGAGAGAGGCTGTCAAATCCCTGAAAAGGGGATTTTTGTTACCAAAACCGACTGGCATTTCCTCACTTCACCCCAGTGTCTACACCCTTTGTTTCTCTTTTTCCTGCATGCCATTCAGATCAAAGTGTCTTGGCCCTGCTTATCCTCTAAAGCACACATCCAGTAGGTGACTAGTTGAAGGTCAAGGGCCTCCGAGTCTGGATACCTCGTCGGGGCCCTGCCTGGAGGAGCCCAGGCCCCAGCTGGCCTGGGGGAGGTCCCGGGGAGCCCACTGTGCGCCCTGCAGATGTAAAGAGCTCCGTGCGGTGATCTGGGCGCACCTGTTGGTTTGTCACCATCTGTTAGCCAAAATGTGAAAGAGCCACACCCTCGGACGGCCAGCTGAGGAGAACTTAATCCCTGCCCCCACAGGCCTCCCAATCCGGGCTGCTGATCACATTTTACAAAAGAAGAGAGGCAAACAAAAAGACCAAACTGTCTGAACCCCACCCCGGGGGGAACCTAATCTTCTGTCATTGCTGGATTTTATTTCTTAAGCTAACAAGAAAGGGGTTTTAAAACAAACCTATATAGTTATTACCTGATAAGAAATCCTGTTACAAACTGCTCTTTTTTTTTTTAAGGGAAAATACTGGTTCAACACGGATACCGGTATTAAGTGAATTCGGTGGTGATGGTATTGTGGACGCCGACTTAGTGAGGTTGGACTATTACCAGGGAGCTAAGGTTTGCTGCCCCTGAGGGACATAGGACTGGCATCTCAGGAGCCAAGCTGCTTGGGAAACCAGCCCAGGACCAACAATTTTCTAGGCATTTCAGCCTTGGAGCCTCTAAGATTAGAGAAACATTCCTATTAAGGAATGTTTCTTATTACTATTAAGCAAAAACAGAACTTTGTATAACCTTTATCAAACCATGGAGCAGGCTTCACCCACCTGTGCCTCAGTGTCACTGTCCTGACCCGCCCCTCACAGAACACGGCCTCCCACCCAGGAGGAGCCAAGAACCCGAGCGTGGAATAGCATTTAGTCCGCAGAGGTTATTTCGGAGCGAGGTGCCGCTCCCTTCCAGCTGAACACCAATAAACACTTTTAAAAGGAGTCTGAGATGGCAAGAATCTTTTAGCAACTGGCCCAAATCTCATCAGAGTTAAATATCCAGCCAGACGAGGCATCCGGCAATTTTCTTGAATATGTACCCAGAATAAGTCAAGAGCAAATGGTAGTGAGCATTCTTTGTTCAGAAAAAATAGGGAGCGGGAAACTTGTTCCCATCTAAAGTTGTAAAATAAGGAGGGGAATTTGAGATCTTTAAAAAAAAAAAAAAAGAAAAATTAAGTTAGAAATGACTTCATTCATCTAGCTATCAAGGTTGGCTTTTTTTTTTTTTTTTTTTTTTTTTTTTGATGGTGGTGGTGGGAAGACAATTCTTAAAAATATCGGCCAGTCTTTTGTATGATCTCATACTTTCCTTGTTGATTCGTTAGCCCTTTCTTCCTTACCAAACTATCTTTCAACCTAATCCTTAAGGAATATTGAATAGAATTAACACCTTTATACCAATCCCATTAGTGTGCTGTTAAATTAATGGGTTCATTTCTGCCCTCCAGCAAAATGCGGATTATAATCTTGAGACAAGCTACCTTTAGGCAGTAGGGAATCACTTTAAAAACCTGAAAGCAGGCAACATATGGCACACTGCACAATATAAAAGTGTTTAAGAGGTACAAGTTTCCACCCTCCATGATACATGCCCAGTTTTAAATAAAACATAGCGTCATCTGGTTCACGCTTAAACACTGAAATTGAAATTATTGGCCATACTGTCATTTTCAAAACAATAGCTAACGGTTTGCACATGTGCTGTTTACAGATCCACAGCCTGTAAACACAGTCACCAACCACAACTTTGCAAAGGTAAATGACAGCTTGAAAAATTTCAAGTCTCCAGAACTCCTGGGATTTCCTCATCTTCCCCCCTTTCATTCATTCTTTCTTCCCACCCCACCCCCAACTCTAATCATAGACACAAGAGCCTCCTCTGCTTGCGCATGCGTAACTTCCTAACCATGTCACCGCCGCCCCCCACCCCCCACGACACATTTTCCTGCTGTTGAGACCAGCTGGGATGTATTAGTCATGCTGAAGCACGTCATGTAACACAGCAAAATATCAGGCAGCCCAGTGTCATGGGAAAAGTGAATCTACTTCATTATCCACCTAGGGAAAGGAAACAGAACTACTGCTTAAAAGGGCCTGGTCTTCTCTTCTGTGTTAATGTATATTCTCTTAATATCATTAAAGATTTTCCAAGGTCTTGCTATCTGTGAGCAGTACCTTAGGAAAGCAGCAGCAGTAACCCTGCTGGGCACGTGGGGCTTTTCCTACCCTTTGTGTTCAGGCGCAAATTCTGTAGAAGATTGTGGTTTTCTTCAATAAAGGAGAAGCACACGGTTATCAACCCAGGAACAGGTATGTCCTCCACTGAGAGACACTGCTCTGGAGATGCACAGGGGAAAAATAATCATGTGAGGCGTAGCACCGCTTCTCAAAGCTCAATGGACCTTCAATCAGCAGAGAGCCTATTAGAAATGCCATTGCTGACTCAGGGGCCTGAGGGTCTGCATCTCTAACCGGCGTCCAGGTGAGGCTGACCATTTCTGGCCCAGGGACCCCACTTTGATCAGCAAGGTGGTAGAGAGAGGGCAACATTTATGGTTCAAATACAGCTCGTTAGAACTATGGAAGACTAAGGTCAATCGCAAAATCTGGTCCAGTTGGAAGAGATCTAGATCTGCGTGATGGTGCAGGGAAGGGGCTGTCACAAGTCTCTGGGGCATTTTTGGTGGGCTTTTACAGAGAAAGGTAGGGGAACAGGAATCAACCGGAGACAAGGAAGAAGGTGAGGTTAGTTTTTAGATTTTTATCCGGAACGATCGAGACAGGTCTGGAAATTCTCCAGATAATCTTGAGGTGATATATATTGGTACCTGGCAATTTTTTAGTAGAGAAGTGGGTGATGCAAAGTTTTTCATAAAGGATATCAAAAGACAGGTGAAAAAAAAATAGAATAGGAGCTAGATTCTGGGTTGGTAGCAGTATCTCCAGTAACATCTATGGGGGAAAAATAAGAAAACGATCTTCCCAACAAAAGATGATCAAAGAAGTTACGATAATATAAAACATTAGCTTTTCTTTGCTCTCATATTTCCTCTGCCATTCTGCTCATGTCGCTAACTATGGTAGCTGGAAAATACTTAAGCTATACAACTATTTCATTTTTCTAACAACACAATTTTTAACAAAGAAAACATGTTCAAAGAACTATAAGACACTGTTAGGAGTTCTCCTTCAGGATGCGAAGAGACATGAGAACTTTGATGGCCTGTGTTAAAACTAAACACAAATTTTGGAAATTACAAAACTGTATATTGGTCAAATTTTTGTTTTTATTTCTTAAAATTTATTTCTTAAATTGTGTCCTGATGTATTAGTTTCTTCAGACTGCAGTATCACAAACTTGGAGGCTAACAACAAAAGAAATGTATTGTCTTACAGCTTTGGGGCTGGGGCTCTGCAAGTTTCTACAGCAGAATCCTCAGCCCCTTCCTTAGCTTCTGGCAGTTGCTGGCAATCCTGGGTGTTCCTTGGCTCATAGAAGTATCATCTCTGACTCCGTTGTCATGTGGTGTTCTTTCTGTGAGTCTCTTCTGTGTCTCTTCTCTTCTTCTAAGGATACCACATATATGGGATTAGGACCACCCTAATCCAGTAGGACCTCATTTTAACTTGATTACATCTGCAAAGACCCTACAGTAGCCACTGTCCACGGTTTCACTTTCCACAGTTTCCATTGATCAACCAAAGTTTGAAAGCCCATCATCATCCTCCTTCTGACGAAGTGTCAGAAGGTCAATAATAGTAGCCTAACACTGTGTCGAGGTCCCTACATCATTCATGTCACTTCATCACATCAGTGGGCATTTTATCCTCTCACGGCATCCAAAGAGAAAGGATAAGAGCAATAGAATAACATATTTTGAGAGAGGGAGAGACCACATTCGCATAACTTTTATTGAAGTGTATTGTTATAATTATTCAATTTTATTATTAGTTATTGTTATTAATCTCTTACTTTGCCTCATTTTCAAAATTAAATTTGATCATATGTATCTGTGTACAGGAAAGAAACCAGCATATATAATGTTCAGTACTATCTGTGTTTTCAGGCATCCATGGGGACGTCTTGTAATGTGTCCCCGTGGGTAACTATTCTCTTTTCAAATAAAATTGCATTCACAGGTATGGAGATTAAGACTTCAGCAGATCTTTTTAGGGGACACAATTAACCCATAACAGGTATTGTGACATAGACTTTTTGTACTTTGAAATGTACATTCCAAGTTTTGTTTTGTTTTGTTTACCATTTTGAACAGGTTCCTTTATTTATAAAGCAAGAATGACTGACAGTCTTTTTCGATGTTGAAGTGCTATGATTATGAAGGGGGGAGAACTCAAGAAAAGTTTCACTATTTATTTATTTATTTATTTATTTATTTATTTATTTATTTTTAAAAGATATTATTTATTCATGAGAGAGAGGGAGAGGCAGAGACACAGGCAGAGGGAGAAGCAGGCTCTATGCAGGGAGCCCGAGGTGGGACTCGATCCCAGGTCTCTAGGATCACACCCTGGGTGAAGGTGGCGCTAAACTAAGCCACCCACGCTGCCCCAAGTTTCACTTTTTAATGTAAAAAAAATATATGAACTGATTAGACTTATAATAGAGATTCGGAGTCTTTGTTTTAGATGTAATGCAATGCAAAATATGTATTCTTATGAAGATTTGTACAAGTTTTTATCCAAGAGTTGTTGCTTCACTATTTATTAATAGCTACCACTGGAATCATAATCGAGTACCTTCTCATACTATATATTTAATAGATTGTAAGTTTCTTGAGGACAGATATTTTCCCATTATTTTTATTTCTTCTCTGTTCCTAAAAGAACACTATCAGTGCATGTTTACTGAACATGAGTTGAACATTTTCTCATATCTAGTTATACCGAATCATTTTATTTTACTTTATTTTATTTTTTAAATTTATTTTTTAAGATTTTATTTATTTATTCATGAGAAACAGAGAGAGAGAGACAGAGACACAGGCAGAGGGAGAAGTGGGCTCCATGGGAGGGAGCCTGATGTGGGACTCGATCCCAGGACCCCGGGATCATGACCTGAGCCAAAGGTAGACGCTCAATCACTGAGCCCCCCAGGTGTCCCTGTACTGAATCAATTTAAAGGCAAAATAAATCTTGTTTAATCATTATTAACATCTGAGCGTGGCTGTTGTCTATTGGACTTTGGGAAAAATGCTTTTCAGAGGAGATGAATGGTATTTCCATCAACATTTATTATGTATAGGCTGTTGTTAGCACAAAAGCATACAACAAACAAATCAGGAACAATAGATAATTGGTATCCTAAGTTCATCTTCAGGTGCCCAGGTCTGTAAGCTTCATAGCTTAGCCCACAGGGTTTCCAAGTTACTTGAAAGCTATGATGCGAGCTAATGTCCTGCCCAGCTTGCTCACCTAGGAGATGGACTCAAATGTGTCATTTGCACACTGACTCTAGCCCATGATTTACGGGAGGCAAGGTGAAGAAATTTGAACTGAAAATCTTTTTGATTTAATCGTATTCTCCCAGAATCCTTCCCATAATCTCTTTTCCCCATCCAACCACACACAAGCAAAAATATTCAAAGAAGAATCTTTGCGGTTAAGATTCAAAAACTCTTCTTGAACTTAAAGCTAGCAAATGTCAGCAGTTTCATGCGAGTTTGTCCTAATGTTCTCAGAAATCTAAACTATGGTATCTTGCCGCATTTAAAATTCTTCCCTGCTCGCCGCAGTCCCTAATAATATCCTGGCCATGCACCTTCATCTATATTCATGAGAGTGCAGATGCAGCCAAATTAGTGGCAGCAAAGCACATTTTACAGTGTAGAAAATACAATCTGGCTTCCTTTAAACATTTTTTGACAAAAAAGTTTTATTTAAAAAAAAAAAAAAGAAAACCAGACAGATTTAAATTCACCACCACCCGTCGGAGGAGTCTGTTACAAATGCACAGCTGGCTTGATGATGAGTGACAAATCAAAAGTCAGAGAGAAACTTCCCGATCATCTGAGCCCTTGCCACCCGATTAGCAGAAGAAAAACAGGGCAGATGGAGGGAGACGCAGCAGTTCGGAGGGAACAGATGGCCACTACGAACTTGATATATGAAATTAATAACACTTTCTCAAATACAATTAGTAACAGGAATACATTACCTGAATTTTCATAACTGTGAGCAAGCTGACATTAAATGAGGTTTTTCAGATTAACAGTTGATGTGGCATTGATATTTGGAGGGAAATAAAAATATATAGCAATAAGAGAAACCTTTTGCTTTTTGGTGCCATTGACCAGGATGTTGTAACATATGAAAGGAGAATTGCAATTCAAAGAAATTCCACATTTAAATTTCACTAATTGGGATTTTTTTTTTCCTAATGTAGCCATTTGGGCCACATAATGCATGAAATACTTAAGAGCCTCGCAGATGTATGCAGCATCTACTACCCTGGATGAATTATTCTTTAGGAAGAAATTAACCATTATACATCTCCCTACAGATAAACCCAGGGGAAAAGCAAACAAAAAGGGACACAGGGCAGTAAAAAAGTCAAGATGAGACGAAATTGAGACACTAGCTTTTGTGTTTTTCACAGCTACTCATGGTACAATAAGTAATTCTGGGAAAGTCATTAAGCTTTCCCTATTTTGATGTCCAGTCTCTAGAATGGGGGCAAAATGCTGGTGCTGTATGTCCTTGTTCAAAGCACTGTCAACCAAAAAACTATTTTAATTCAAACCTGTGATGGTGATTCTTTGGGATCGTGTTAACCAGTCCTCTGGGAAACCAGAATCTCACTAGCTCAGTGAGGTCAGCCCGTAGTACAGCCTGAGGCTCCTGAGGAGGCCAGACGTGATGATGATGGAGCTTTGCTGAATGAAGCCCAAACCCGGCCCCTGCAGGAGGCTAAGGCAACATGGGGTGTGACAAGATGAGGCCACAGCAGCAGCTGCTTGAGCTTTCTGATCACAGCCAAGGGCACACCCATACTGATAGGTGAGAGCTGCCACGGACTCAACATCCATGAGGCAGGTAGGCTTGAGTGTCAGTGCAGACCTGCAGGAACTGAGTCTGATGCAGGCGTAGAGCACACCAGCCACATGCACTTATCCAGGGTGGCAAGAGGAGGCTCTTGTGAGTCCCAGGAGGCAGATCATTAGTTCTGCTACAACATGAGAATGGCTGTTTCCACAGCTGGTGGCTGCAGAAATTGGCACAGAGAGAAAGTAAGGACAGCTCCTCTTCCTCGAACGGAACAACCCTGGGTATTCAGGGAGACACAGAAATCATGTTCTGTGTTAAGAAGCTAGCACCCTCCTGTTTATAAGAAGGAGAACCAAGACCAAAGAAATCAAACCATCCAGAAAATACACTTTACCAAATAGGCAGAACATGTACAACTGGGAAAGCCTAGAATATGGGATGAATATAGAGCACTCACTAGACATTAAATAATATTAATTTTAAGTAATATCTGGATTTAACTTGTGGTTTCATCTGGGAAGCCAATTAGCAGTGGGATCTTAGCTAAAATCACTGCTTAAACCTCATACCACCTAATGAGTTTTCCTGTATAGAATAAAGGGCTTGAGTTTCATAAAAGGACTATCAGGTCTAAAAATATTATATTAACAAATTAAATGTTAACATACGTAGGGATATTCCGTTTATATTTTTAGGTTGCAATAACATGTGCACTGATAACTAAGAGTAAGAAAGTTACTATTATTAGAAAGGTCAATGCCAAGTATTCCCAAAGGGTTCAATCTACTAAGAAGAATGTATGGTTTTGCAAGGTGAGCATCTTTTCTTGCACTTTTGAAACAAAAATAAAATCATCATGCACATATAAGTTAAGCTAGGGAATTAAAGAAAAGTATGACTTGGATAGGCATATCTCTGTGTTTGGGTTTCCCTAGAAGCAGCAGACCTTGACACAATGACTTGAGAACAAGTAGTTTATTGGGGAGGTGGAAGAAACCACCAGTGTGGGTGGGCGTAGGGGAAGGAAGACAGCGGAGGCAGCCGATAAAAGTCACATCATAGCACGTGACTGCTGCTCCGTCTCACTAGGAAAACTCTGAGGTTCCATGTGAAACACACATTCCAGCCTTAACTCCCTAGAGGGTGAGGAAGCTGGGGTATTTACGCACCAGCTACTGCAGGTCGTTGTTTAAGGTCTACTCCTGGGGATTTATTCTCTTGAAATTCTGGCCTGTGCTGGTGGCCAAGCAGGTTCCTACAGCATGAGAAAGCCTTGAGGCAAAGAAGGTCAAATAGGGGCATTTAGAAGTCAGTCTGCTGCACCTCCCACTGGTAGGTGCACTGGATGCATCTGCTGTAACGGGTCATGATAAAAACTACTCTCGGCAAATTCCCCACCCAATGGATACTTGTTCCACTAGAGCGTGTGACCCGAGCCTTTATGTCTCCTCCTCCTCTCCCCTTTGGGAAGTGGACAGAAGCCACTGAGCATCCAGACCTTGAGCAGCTGCTCCTGGAAAAGCCCCTGCGGCAGGCTTCACAGATGAATGAAAAGCATCCCTTGGCCCAACTCTTCTGGATACATCTGGGTATCATCTGAATGACACCCAGCCTCCTGAAAGTAATAATCTTTATTTTCCTAATGGTCCTGACTCAACAGTTGGTTTTGCTCATTCTGAGAATGAGGAGCGAGACAACAAAAGATGCAGGAAAGCTCCTTTCATGACCCCCTCTAACATTCTAGCGAGGGAAGGAGAGCATTCTGATATTTCGTTTTTTTGTTGTTGTTATTCCCCTGGCAACATAAAGTTTGAGTGAAATCCAATTAGAATTTCCTTTTACCTTACTTGGGGTACAAAGGAAAGTTCCTCCTTCTTTATTGAAATATGCATATTGAGAAGAGCTAGTAAGCAGGACATCCGAATAGAGGGGCCATCAGTAGAGTATTTGCTTATTTTTTCATTCTCCCTCGATGTCAATGGGCAGCATGCCTTTCAGAAAAGGTCTTCCTAACTCAGACATGCCCTATCCGTAAGCTATTAGGTTCATCTGTTCTGTGAAAGAAATCTCAGTGCCTGGGGTGTTAGAGGACTTGAGTGTCCTCTAGAGACATTTCTCAAGGATTCCCCTAAACACTGAATAGTGTTATTTCCTCCTATTATTTATTTTATTCTCTGAAATTAAACAATTTTAATTCCATTCCTAAGAAATTATCTTCTTTTGCTCAATCATTCAACAAATATTGAGTACTTCTGATATGCCAGGCCAAATAAACATCTCACATAAAGTTGTTTACATTCTCATGTCAGAGTCAGACATTAGCAGCAAAGTCATAGAGAAAGTTAGGTATTATGTAAGAAGGCCATAAGTTCTATAAAATAAAGAAAATGCATAAGGCAGAGAAGAGGGCCTAGAAGCCCCGTGGTTGTCAGGGGAGACCTCACTGGAAAAGTGCCATTTAGGCAAAGATTTAAAGGGGACTAGAATGTAATTCAGAGCCCCTGGCACATCATTAGGGCTAGTAACACTGCAATAAATATGACAAAAAATCTTCTCTAGAGAAACTTAGATTCTAGCGAAGGACCTCAATCACAAACAGATAAACAAATAAGTATAATGTAATGTCAAAAGATAACCATCAAGAAGAAAAATAAAGAAAGATCATAGGATAGAGTTAGGGGTCGGCAAATTTGTTCTGGAAAGAGCCAAAAAGCAAATATTTCAAGGTTTCTGACATAGGTTCTGACACAACTACTCAATTCTACCATTGTCATGTGTAAGCAGTCATAGATTAAAAGCAAATGCATGGGCCTGTCATGGGAATTTTTGAGGATCTGGTATTTTAGCAGACAACTGAATGAATGAACAAAAGCCAAGTAATAATCTAGAGAAAGACAAGCAGGAGGAAACACGAGTTCCAAGGCCTTGGGATGGTAGCTTGATTGACAAATGTGAGCCTTCAGGTCAAGTGCACAAAAGAAAGGACTTTAGGAAAATGGATCAGAGTGTGTAATAGACTTCACTGCTGGTCAGTCTCTATTCCTCTCTGTATATACATCCTTTGCCACGTGCTATTGTAGGTTTCCTCTCAAGGGGAGCCTTGACTTTGGATTTAGCCACGTGACATTCGGTCATTAGAATAAAGTTCCAGTTCTGAGTCTAAGGGTTAAGAGAACTTGCCTGTTTCTGTTTGCTCTCTCACACATCTGCTATTGCTTTGAGAAGAGCTCAGGCTAGCCTTCTCCCTCCAGAGGCAGAGCCACCCAGCCAAGCCACTGTAGCCGAGGCCAGCCCGGATCAGCCAACCCTTAGCCAAGCTACAGACACCTAAGGGATAATAAGTATTGTTTTAAATCACTGACTTTGCAGGTTGGTTTTTATCTAGAAATAGTTCTGTGATGCAGAAAGGTAGCCAAGGGGACAGATCATGGCAGCCTTGTGATTATGGGAGGAACTTTAGATTTTGTTCTGTGAGAAAGAACACCATCCGAATGTTGAGGGCAGAGGTAAGGCAAGACTTTGTTTATACTGTAGATGGGATATCAGGGCTGCTACAGGAGAACAGACTGCAGAGGAATGTACGTAGCATATGGATGACTGCCCAGGAGACTCATAGCGATGGGCAACAGCAGTTAAACTAAGGGGGCAGAAGAGAAGGAGAAGAGAAATGGTCATATTTGAGATATATTTTGAAGGTAGAGCCAATGTGATTTTTTTACATGGACTTGGTGTGGCGTATAAGAGAAAGAGCAACCAAGGATGGCTCTGAAATTCTTGTCCTGAACAAATGATTAAATTTTGGTACATTTGCTGAAATAGAGGGTTATCTAGAGGATGAGTTGTTGAAACTGGAAAAGAATATAGAATTGAGATCTAGATCAACAGAGAGCTATTTTGCTAATACGAAACCATTATTATTATTATTTTTAAATTTGTACAAGGCTTTGTAGGCGCACCGTTTAAGCTACTATATAGCTTGAGCCGTTATAACAAGATACCACAGACTGAATGGCATAAACAACAGGCGTTTGTTTTCTCACGGTTCTGGGGGCTGGAAGTGCAAGATGAAGGTGCCATCGGTGTTGATTTGCAGTGAGTCCCCTCTTCCTGGCTTGTAGACAGCTGCCTTCTCGCTGTGTCCTCACTTGGCCTTTCCCCTGTGCATATGTGGAAAGAGAGATCTCTGCTGTCTCTCCCTTTTCTTAAAAAGATAGCAGTCCTTTAGGACTACGACCTCACCCTTTTGTCCTCATTTAACCTTAATGACCTCCTTCAAGGTCTTTTCTCTAAATCCAGTCCTGCTGGGGGTTAGGGTTTCAGCATATGAATTTGCAGGGGGAAGTAGGGGGCACAAGTGAGTCCATAACAACTACCTTTATTCATAATATGTATAATAGACTAAAGCACCTTGACTTGAACTTCAGTTAGCACTCACTTTTTGGTTTCCTGTACAGAACAATTTTTGAAAGTGTTGCGTATATTCTTTTTTTTTCCTCAACCTTTCCACTTAAGTTTCTTTTCTACCATTTCACTAAACTGTTTGCTGTAAGGGTCAGAACTGACTGCCATAGATTTTCTGCCACGGTTCTTTTTCTTCCCTCTTCTTTTTTGACTCTTCAGATTTGACACAGTTGTGACCAAATCCTCGTTGAGACTCCCTGTCCTATTGACTTAGGTGATCCCTCAGTCATCTCACCTCTCTAATAACTTCTCACAGTCATTTTTTGCTGGCTCTTCTGTGAGTGTTGAGATGCCTCGGGCATAGGCCCAGACCCACTGTGTGTTTCTAAAGCAGTCTGTCCCTGGTGACCTCCTCAGCCCTCCTGACTTTACATAAAACTCAGAAGGATATTAGCTCCCACCTTTACGTATCCGATGTGACATTTCCATTATGATCCAGGCTTTAGTACCTAATTGCATCCTTAACTAATCCACTTAGATATTAATAGTCATCTCATCAAGTCCAAAAAGGAACCCTTGATTTACACCTAGACCAAACTAGTCCTTCTACCAGTTTTCTCCACCTGAGTAAATGGCACTGTCATCAACTCAGCTGATGAGACTTAACACCGATGAGTCTTCCTTACAGACGCTGTTTTCCCACTCCTCACGCGTAATCTATTAGCAAATCCTGCCAGTTTTGCCTCCCTTCCCCATTCTTCAACTTGCTAACATTTTCATTGTAACCACCTACCAGGTATTGAAAATAAAATTTGCAGTTTAATAAAAAAAAGTTGCTAACACGTTTAGTTCAAATGTATGACTCCTTTGTAACCCCTTCACTGAAGCATGCGGCTAACAAAAGTGAAGAAATGAAGAAGAAAAAGAATGCAGGTAGTTTAATAAGCAAATCTTGCTAAGATTTTTTAAGAACCCAAAATACAAGTGGAAGGAATTTTATTTAACATCCTATGATGTTTATTGATATGTGGGAATCCAATATCAAACAGAAAAGAAAGGCATCTAGGACAAAATTCCTTTGGGGGGAATTTAACTGTTATCCAGCTGGATTGTAGGTTGCGATATGAAATCCTATAGCCAGTCACCTTGTGGGGTACTCTGTCCTTTGGAGCTTAAAGGAAGAGGCTGTTCGTGCTAACAAGGAACAACTCTTCCAAACGAGCCAAGTCCTTCATGGAAGGACAGTAAAATATTTGGGGGCAGATCCTGGGTACTTTTTGGAGTCCTTCAAATTTAACTGGTTCACCTACATGTGAGATGGGCTCTACCATGCTCACTGCTGTAACAAGATAAATAAAAACTACGACAAAGAAAAAAGAAAAAGAAACAGTCAAAAGCAAGCAGCACTCTTAAAAATCCATAAAATCATTATGCAGTTTTAACCAATTACAGGTCTGCTTTCAGTTAAAAAAGTGCCAAGAGCCAACCACAGAAATGAGTCAGAATGGAAATTTAATTGAAGACTGCCCGCCAGCATCCATTGAAAAGACTATTTTGAGAGAGCTTTTGGAGATCAGTATTGAAGCCATATTTGATTTGCTTTAGGAACTGTTACATTCCAACTAGCGAAATCGCCTCCTCGATGGTACAGATAGCAAGTCCCCTACACTGCGTTTTCCTTCTCTTCCATTTGTGTTTAGAGTCAAAAGAAAGAAAGAAACTTCAACAATCTAGTAAGATTATTTCACTGGGCTGGATAAATAATTCGCAAGACCCAATGCAAAATAAAATTTGGGGGCTCCTTGCTTAAAATTAAGGAAACATGTGTTGCTGTAAGTGCAAAAATGTCACCTTTTTCCTTTCTTCTGAGATCTCTTTCTTGACCTTTTAATGTTTTTCATTAACTTTTTAATGTTGCACTGCCTTTGGTGGGTGATATACATGGGGTCAGTGCAGACCCTCAAAGGAAACCGAGGGCTCAGTCTAAGCCACTAGACTATTTTTTTAATCTCCTTTTTGTGTGGTGGCCACCCAAGCCACATGGACAGATAACTCAGGGATTCCAGCCTCCATGAGCGGGATGCTAGGAACCTTGATCAGGAGTGGTTAAAAGCTTCCTCCCCACCCCACCCTGCAAAAAGCCACCCATTAAATGCCTCATAAAGTGGTAATCCTAGGTTAGGGCAGCAACCATGATACCCAGCCCTGACATACTATGGGGTACAGGCATACGCAACCCCAGACCTCTCCATGTTCATGCCCAGGCCCCACAAGGGCTAGAGGGCAATGACAGAGTGTGGATCTTCTCTTGCTGATCCGACTCTGCTCCTGGTGGAGGATGGTAGTGGTGGGCTCATAGGGAAGGAGGTGGGAAGTGTGGTGGGCTCATAGGGCCCAGAAGGTGGGAATTGGTTGCCACAAACCCATACCAAGGGGGTAGGATGGCAGCAGGGGGCTTCATCACATGTTAGCTGGAGCTCCAAGCCCCACCTCCTTATGCTCTATTGTCCCACCACACTTCACTGACAAAACACAAATTCAAAGATTAAAAGTATTAATAATTCCAAAACAGGGACTGTAGAGCAAGAAACCTCAGGCCTTGCTGAACCCAAGGTCATATGTGATTGCACTTATCATGTGTCCATGAAACAGACCCTGATAGAACATGAATTTGTTTCATCACAGTGTCCTGATCCTGGAGAGTCTTGGAAGAGCTGTGTGCCTTTGTTAAGTCTTATCCAACGTATACAATTTTTTTTTTTTTAAAGAACTTTCTACTTTACTAGGACAAGAAAGACAAGGCATTTTAGAAATTTTAAAAAACAGCGTAACTTTCATTGTATGCACTTATCAACATCCTAGACAGCAGTAGTAATAGGACTTGCTGAAGACAAAAATGACTTAATTTGGAGTCTGTTTCTAGGCAGTGCCATTCTAATCAGAGTGTGATTAAGGCAGTGCTCCAAGCAGTCTTGGCTGGCTTCAGTGAGCTCGCAACAGATATGGCTCTCTGAGTCCTTTCCAGCCTGGACTGGATTAGCGCTCATCAAAGCCTCCCAGAGCCCACCGCTCCTCCTTCCTCAGGACTCCATTTCTTTATCAGTATTGCTCTTCAGACCATCTCCAGCAGACCCCGGTGTCATCAATGATGTATCAGTGCCCACGTTCACCATACTCTTGGGGTTGATCGTTTTTATTGTGGTATATATTTGAAAAACCTAATTAAACACTTAAATGTAACTAATAATTTTGAAGTTCTCCATAGCTCTGCATATACAGTCTCATAGTTATGATTCCACCTCTTTTTTTTTTTAATGTGGTATGATATTGCTTCATTGGGGGAGTGATTAGTTATAGTCCATCGTATTTAATTATTAAAATTATATATATAATTATATATGTAATTCTAAGTATAAATGTATTTAATTATGATTATTTGTGTGTAATATTTCTTGAATGCTATACCTAAACCCTCTTAATCTTCACAACAATCTTATAAAGTAAGCAATCTCATCACTTTTATGTATGAAGATACTGAGATACTTTCTTAAGTGTATATAGCTGGTGATAGTAACAGCTATGGAGGTCTTACTCTGAGCCAGGCACCGTGGTAGGTATCCTCTCTAGGTTATCTTATTTCATCTCTACTGCTATTCTTTGGGATTGTACAACGGTTATGCTCATTTTAGAGATGGAGAAATTTGGCATTGGCCAGGCTGATTTTCTCAAGGACACACTGCTATTGTCACTGAGTAGAAGAGCCAGGATTTTACCACAGGCATTTGGATATGAGAGATGGTGTTTTCATCTATTATGTTATTTGTGGAAGGTTGCAGTTTGCAAAAATGGTCAGGGTAGTATTTCTGTTCCAAACCCCTCTTCTAGAACCTTGAACTCCATCACCAGGAGATGGAGCCTATTTTCCCCTCCTCTTGAAACTGTGTGAGCATTATGACTGCCATGGCAAGTAGCAATGCAGGGGAAGGGATGTAACGTGTCTTTCGGGGGCTAAGTCAGGAAGGGCACTACAGCACCCACGTGGCTTGCTCATGTTCATCATTGGCATTCAGCTACTGTAGGACCCAGAGTGATGGCTCCTCAAAAATGTCCGTGCCCTAGTCCCTAGAACCTGTGAATACGGTACTCTGCATAGCAAAAGGGGCTTGGTACATGTGATTAAATAAAAAGTTTGCAGATGAGACTATCTCAGATGTAATCGCAATGTTCCTTAAAAGTAGAAGGGACAGAAAGTTCAGAATCAGAAGGAGCAGTGATGATAGAATGATCATGGAGAGGCAGAAGCATGTTAATTAGGGGAAGAAAGCCACAGAGAGAGGCAAGGTCGCCGGTTTTGAAGGTGAAGGAAGGGGGTCAGGAGCACATGGATATAGGCAGTCTCTACAAATGGGAAAAGGAAATGGATTCGCCCTTAGAGTGTCTGGAGAGACATGCCACCCTGAAACACCTTGATTTTAGTCCAGTGAGTTCTCTATTGGACCTTTGGCTTATAGAACTACAAGACAATACATTTGTGTTGTGTTAACCACCAAGTTTGTTTTAATTTGTTGAAGCAGTGACAGAAAACTTAATACAGCTACCATGCTGTGAGGAAGTCTTTCGACTGACAACCCAAGCTAAGGACTCAGCCAATTAGCCAGCAGCATTCACTAGAGAGTAAGTGAGTGAGTAAGTAAGTCTTCAGAAGATTCCAGCTTCCAGCCTTGGAGATGTCCTGCCACAGCAAGGGGAGCAGACATGAGCTGTCCCTGCCGAGCCCTGCTTACATGTCTGAAGAGACTGTCGAAAACAAAAACAAATGAAAAAAAAACAAATATAAGAAAGTTTGTGTTGCTTTATTCCATGCTTTGCTCAACTAGGGAAACTTTCTGGTCGGGGAGCAATTGTTGATTACGGAGTTTCGGAATTTATATATTCATAAATTACAATAAGCACCAACCCATGCCTAACTGCTGAGGATTTCCTATCTTGTTAAATTATCAGACCCATGTTTGCAAATAAGATTCTAGAAACAGTAAGCATTAAGTAAGGAAGTATGCCGATGGCCACCCTCACCGTTAGAAGAATCACCCGTCTCCAAGACGTGTGGCCTCTATGTTCTCTACCGGGTATAGCACTGCGGCAAGTATCAGAGTCTTTGAAAAACATTCCATTTGGATGATTCCTGAGATTCATATGAATAACCAAGAACCTGGATTCCATGATGCATAGCATGTAGAACACACAGAAAATCGTGGAGGACCATCTACCAAATATAGGTACCTATCTTAATTCAGATTTTTCCTCTTCTTTTGAAGAAAAGACAATGTCACAGAACTACCATGACTGTGAATTTGGCATTGTTATTTTCAGCCATGCATCTTCTTTGTATTTTTGCTCCTCAGAGAAAATAATATTGTTTTGCATCTTTCCACATCTCACGTATGGTATTACCAACCTGAAACTTAATTTTTGGTCACTATTATATTTTTAAGGTTTATTCATTGATACTCGTAGGTCTAGTTTACTAATTTCTAATGGCATATTCTTTCTGTTGTTAACAGACATTTTTTCTTTTTGTTTTAGCTTTCTACTTTAACCAAAAATGCTATAATCTGTGTTGTTTACACATGTCTCTGGTTACATCTACTAGAGTTCCTGTGCTATGTATTTAGGGATGAAGTTGATGAGGTAAAGGAGATACACGTCTTCAATTTTGCTGGATATTACCAGATTGTTCCCCAAACAATTTTTAATTCCATGACAGTATATGAGAGTTCCACTATTCTATATTCTTGCTCACATCTGCTATTATCAAACATTTTAGATTTTGCCAGACTAAGTCTGGAATTATATCTAATTGTGGTTTCCCCAAATTATGAGGGAAGCTAGGCAACCTTTCAGATGTTTAAAGGACCATTATTTTTCCCTTTTCTGTGAATTACCCCTTATCCTCTGCCTATTTTTCTATTGAGCTTTGTGTGTGTGGTCTCATTTTGTTAAGTATCTTTAACATTTCGGGATAATAATTTGTTTTGTTATATACTCCGCAAAACTCCTCTCCCAGTGTTGTGGCATGTCCATTTACCTTGTTTATGGCGTCTTTTGTTTCTTATTTACTATATCTCAAGGTGATACGTGTATTTTTAAATACTTTCTTCTAAACTTTTTATGTTTTTGTTTGTGTATAGTGGTAGAGGTTAAATTTTATTTTTTTTGACAGAGATCTTTCATTTCTCACCAGCATTTATTTAATAGTCTCGTTATTCTCCACTAACTTTTAATGGCATTTCTATTATATTGTGTATATATATGTATATATATATGAAACTACCGTAGCTTTATGAGTTTGCATACACTATTATCTCTGTCTGGAATGTCCTTTCTGGGTTGATTTGCAAATATTCTACTCATCTGTTGAGTCCTAGCTTACCTATCACCTCCTTTATAAGGTGGCTCTTTCCCTTCTTCCTGCTTCTCTATGTTGATTATGATCTGATTGCAACATGCATCAGACCGTAGATGTTTATGTGGAGACAGTTTTTGCTGCCAGATTTTTAGCTCTTTTGAGGCTAAACACATTGTCCTACTATTTTATACTGCTAAACACCTTGCAGATATTTAATAAGATTAACTAAATGAATACATTAATGAGTGAATCTTCAAAACAGAACAGCTTGAGTGACACTTGGTAAATTTGAATAATTCATCTTCGTATCTCTGGCCTCTCTTTTCCCCTTGTTTTGCTGACTTTGTTGTGTAGAGACTTTAACATAGTTATTATGGATGAAATTTTTCTTCATAAAAATTGCTTATGACCATAATTCGTAGATATATGATCTTATTGGATTCTTCATTTCTATTTTTGTTTGTTTGTTAATAAATGACGTCTGAGGACTAAATCAGTAACCTTACCTACAAGGCAATCTGCTTTATCTAAAAATCCCCAATGCTGTCGTGTTGAGGTGGAGGGCAAGTTTGCTTTGCATTCTAAGCAACTACAGTTTGGTACCTAAAGCTAAAATCCACAAAGCATACTAAAGACTATGAACTCATTCAGTTTTACTCCATTATGTTTAGATACTCTCTAGTTCCCTATAAGATATATAGGAGACTCCATAAATGGTTATTGAATGTTTGCACGATAATAAACATATGTGTCTTCACGTGTTCTACTTGTGAGATTTTATAAGATCTAGGACCCTCACAGGTAATAAGGAGCATAACTATTTCCTGTATGTTATTTCCATCAAAGTACACATCTCCACTCCAGTGAAGCAGGCCAGACATCATCATTGTCAGTGTGACCCAGAAGTTACCATAGTCATTTGCTTCTGGTATTATTTGAAAGTAAATTTAGTCTACCTATTGTAGATAACGTTTTCTTTTAAAGATTTTATTTATTTATTTATTTATTTATTTATTTATTTATTTATTCATTCATTCATTCATTCATTCATTCATTCATTCCTGAGAGACACACAGAGAGAGGCAGAGACACAGGCAGAGGGAGAGCAGGCTCCCTGCAGGGAGCCCGACGTGGGATTCCATCCCAGGGCCCGGGGATCACGCCCTGGGCCCAAGGCAGACGCTCAACCACTGAGCCACCCAGGGGTCCCTGTAGATCATGTTTTCACTTGCGGTAAATACTCAGGTGATTAGCAGTCCTTCTTTATTGCTGTCAAATTTGCTATCGACTAAACTCACAGTAATAAATGCTACCATTGACGTCAACAGTTCAAAAGAGTGAAAAGCACAGTCTTTGCAAGAAAGTATGGTCATCAAAATCTCCTACTCAGCCAGTCACTGCGGCTGCAAGATTTACCTTAACTTGGGAATGTGGAAGTTTGGGTTTCACACGATACAGGTCAACAAAACACACACAGCTCCGCCTGGTTTAGAGTCTGGTTACAGCCAATTCCACACTATTTCTGCACCAAGTTAAGCTGTGTCTCTGATGCCTCTAATTCGCTTAAGGAAAGAGCAACCATTTCCAAGATTTCACTCAAATTATTGTCTTAAGCCATGCTTAACAGCCTGGGCTTTTCTCTAGATCTTTCTTTTCCTTATCTCTAGAAATATCCTTCCATGGTTTGCTTTTTAAGGTGTTCTGCCGACATGATTTCTAAAATCGGTATGTTCATTTCCTGCCCTGGTTTAATCTATTAAACATTTGAGCTTTCTTTCTTACTTTCTTAACTCTTTTCTGGTGGATTTCCTTTTTGAACACTTCTTGCCTCTACTCTCCTACGCCTCCTCCTCACCCCACACACAAAGATTTTCCACTTCCTTTCCCCCTCAGCCATATGGGTTCCCAGTTTTCTCTTCTCCTCTGTTCATGTCCATGTGAAAACACACACACACACACACACACACACACACACACACACACACACACACCTCACAAACCTATTTTATCTCAAATTAGTGTTGTAAGCCCCAAATTTGCACTTAAATCACTCCTGTCTATAACTTCTGCTGGACTCTTCCTCTCTTTAGAGTTCAGTTTCCTTGTCTGTAAAATGAGATGGTTGGAAGAGTTCTGTTTCAGCATAAACATGACTATGACTCAATCAATCTAACAAAGTCTTCCTCTTTGGTAACCTCAAATGATAATGGCTTATTTACCACCAAATAGGCTACTTTTCACAAACAACGTCTCAAGGAGCACTCTGGCTCTCAGCACATTCAATGCAAAACTGGATCAGAAAGATCAGATTCTGGCATCCTAGCTACATTCAACTTAGCACAACATGAAGCGACCTGGTTGGGAGGACATGGCAAAAGCACAAGAAGCTGCTAAATGGAAACTGGATTAGGGTAGTCACGCAGAAAGATGCAAGCCCAGATGTCTGTGACATCCCAGACGATGGCAACCAAAGGAACTGGGCCAGTTTCAGGGCTTCAGGGAGACCTTGATAGGAAAGAGAAAAAAAGGAATTTAGAAACTTGGTTTAGAACTTGGTAATTTACAGCTAAGTTTAGAACTTAGAAATTTAGAATAGGTATTTTTTTTTCTTTAGTAAAATATTTACTCAGAAATTGAGTTTGGAGGTCCAGAGACAAAGTAAAAGGCACTTCCAAAGCCTTCAGTAGATACAGAATCAGAGTTAAAGGTGAGATCCATAAAAGGAAGCATGAGCCCAGAGTCCTTAGTAGTTTTGTACCCCCTTCCCCAAAGGGCATAATTCTGAACACAATGAGCAGAAATAGATGGAATTTATTTTTAGCTAAGGTATCTGTTTGAATGCCTCTTATGAAATTCCTAATTGCATGATGCAAGTACTATGCTGTCCAGGTAATACAAGAAATACAATTATATTTCCTCCATTCTGTTCGGTAGACAGCACAACAGGAGACTGCAAATGGTCTGCTTCAGAAAAGCAGCTCTTTCTGAACAAGGAGAATTCTTGAAAGGAATTGTCTACTTCCCGAAATGAAAATTGGTAAAGATGATATCTTCCAAAAGTTTGATTTATTGAACATTCTTCTTAATTTTTCAAAGAAATAAATCTTTTTTTGAATCAAGAATATGCATGCTACAAATCCTTCTGGAAGGTGGGTGATTGGATTGAATAACTTTAAAGTTAAAAACAAATTGTATAGCTGAGTAAGGTGGCTGTTATTTCTAGATCCACTTTGCAGAGGTTATGGAGGGTCAGCATGATCTAGTATTTGGAAGGTGGTTGCAGAGGGCAAGAAATGGAACTGGGATTTGAACTCAGGCCTCTTGACTTTAAGCCCTATGCCCCTCCTAGTTCATTCCCAGTGACTTTCACCCAGGCTGTGGTGGATTTAAAAGGGTATATTCTTTTAACTTGTATGTACTTAGTAAATTAAATATGAGAATGTAACAGACATAATGAACATCTCAGCAGAATCACTCGATGATCACCGACATCTTCCTTGCACTTACATCTCCCTTCTCCATCCCCAGCCCAACCCTGGGTAACAAGGATTCCCTCCCTCCCTCTCTCCCTCCTTCCTTCCTTCCTTCCTTCTTCCTTCCTTCCTTCCTTCCTTCCTTCCTTCCTTCCTTCCTTCCTTCCATCCTGTCTTCTTTCCTCCCTTCCTTCTTCTCTCTCAGTTAGCTTTTTAAGAGTTTGTATGGACAGTGGTGCTATATACACTAGAGCTCTCTGGCAAAAGGAAGATCCATTCATTGACTTCTTGATTAAATCATTCACTGAGTGTTAAGTGGGTCATCACTCCTTGCAAGTCCTTGTGTGAGGTACGTAACTGGGCATCATACAATGTTTATGCTAATGGATATAGCAGCCTAATCTCTTTTGCTCTGTGTAATTGGAAAAGGTTTCAGATGGTTGAGGTTTGGAGGAAATTAGGAAAATGAATCTTAGTTCAAATAATCAAAAAGTCCTGTATGAAGAAGAAACGGAGCTGATTCTGATTCAGCTCTAAAATATATTCAAGCCCCTAAACACATGTTTTCAAATATCGGTGCAAAACGAATGCCAGAGTCAATGTCAACTGGTACAGTGCGTTATCTCTCCCCATCAGAGTAAATGAATCCAAGATTGCTTCCCTTAGCCTTACCTCTCCTTCTTGTCCGTCCCTCTGCTTGGAGGAAAATGCCTGCTGATGGCACTTCCTGGCACGACAGCAACTCTGATATTCTCAGTGCACTTTGCCTTTTGGAGCTTCCTTAACTCAGTGACCTACCCGTGCTGGCCAGAGCTGCATTAACCAGGTCCCGCCCGCACAGGAGAAATTCCTTTCATTCATCAGCAGATAAGGAGTTTTGACAAGCCTCTCTGGGGAGCAAAAGGGGAAAACATGCACACAAAAGATTGCCCTGTAATACTGGGAAGCACAAAGTGAAGGAGCCAAAGAAAGACCGAAGGAAGCTTTGAGGCAGCCAGGGCAGACAGGGAGTCTGCTATCAGAATTAAATGCGATGCAGTCCAGAGCCCTCTCTCTGTCTCTACCTGCTTCTTCTCAATGTCACTAGCGGCCCACAGTTTGATACAAAACAGATCCCCAGAAGTATGCCAGTAACTCCTCAGGACCACCAGGGCAAAAACAAAAACATTCAGGGCTTGACACTTAGCAGGGCAGCTTGCCAAGCGTATCACATGTGAAAAGAGCTGCTCGGAGAGAATAATCTTGCTCATGTTCACAAGGCCGGGTGTTAAGTCTCTGAGAACCCAGGCCATTTTCCATCCAGGGCAGCCTACGGGGGCTGGGAAAAGTACTTTGCTATGAACAGCCAGAAAGGGCAACTATGCGTTTTGTGGACAGAGAGCTGAAGGAGAGCATGGAAGGTCAGTTGTGGGAGAATGGAGAAAATTAGTCTACCTTTTGCCTTGAGTCCCAAGACACTGAAGTGACCCTGCCTTGCAAGTATATATTCCACACACACTCTTTACGTAAATCTTTTCTGCAAACCTGGCCTTGAGGAATTCTGGTGCCCGGCCTACCAGTTTCATGATGTGTTAATTTTCATGTAGCACAGTCTAATCGAGATGATAAGATGGGCTTTTCCACCCCACCAAACTTTTCTTCATTGGTCTAACAGATATGTCTAGAGCACCTACTACTGGCCAGACATGTTCCAAGTGCCGGCACGAAATCAAGGAACAAAACAGATACTAAAACCTCTCGCTCTTGAATCTCATCCTCTAGGAGGGTTTCCCAGATATGTAGCATATTAATCACGGCAGAGAAATTGGTAAATGAGAAATACAAGGTTTGGTTGGCTACAGTTGATCTCACAACTCATTGTTAAATACTTAATATGCATTGTACAGTGTGTTTTAGGTGCTGGGCTGGGGATAAAGCAGGAACCAGAGGGATCCACCTCCCGTCCTCCTGTTTCTTATATTCTAGTGGCTGTGCCCATCATTTAACTCTGCTCTCTCATTCATTTCTTATCTCCTCTGGGCTGAGAGGGCGAAGGGGGATAATCCCTGCATGCTGTATTTTCTACGTTCCTTTGTCAAATGGCTTTTGACTTGTTCTTCCAAGAGTAGGCACTGGCTCAGCTTTGGAGGGCGGAGCAGCTGCCCTGCTGCTTCCTTTCCTCTCTGTCTCAAGAGATGGCTGCCTCTCCTGTGGACATCAACTCTTCTAGCCATGATTCAAAGCCCTGAGAGACACTCCTTCCTCCTGGGCTCTGGGAAAGCCTCCTCCTCCCACTGTCCTTCCAGACCCTTTGGATGGTAGTGGCTTCCTGTTCTGAGTTGCTTCACCATCTCCCTTTTAACTTTCCTGCTTTTTGATAACCTGTGTGACCAAATCCTTGCATTCAATTTCCTGTTGTTGAAGGACCTAAACGGTTTTTGTTTTCCTCAAGGGACCCTACGTGGGAAGGAGTTTTGACCAAAATATTAGAAATGTGATTAGCAAAAGGAAAGGGGAACTGTGGATATATAAGAGATGGTATGTCTAAGAGAAAATACCGACCGCATCAGTTTGCTCAGGCTGCCATAACAAATGCTGTAAACTAGGGGCTTGAACAACAAAAATTTAATTTCTTGCAGTTCTGGAGGCCAAAAGTTCAAGATCAAAGTGTCAGCAAGTGTAGGGTCTTCTGAGGCCTCTCTCCTTGGCTTGCAGATGGCTGCTTTCTCTCCACGTCCTCATATGGTTGTTCTGCATTCCTGGCCCTGGTGTCTCTTCTTATAAGGATATCAGTCAGATTGAATTAGTAACCACCTTAACAGCCTCTTTAAAGACCCTATCTCCAAATACAGTCACATTTGAAGGTACTGAGGATTAGGGCTTCGACATAAAAATTTGAGGAGGAGAATTTCAGTCCATAGCACTGATCTCGTTGAAAGGTCAGAAGGCCTGACTAAGAAAGACATCAACAAACAGAGTAGCAGGAAGGGCTTTGGAGCCATATACGCATCTATTTGATTTTCATATATTTGATACACTTTAGTCAACACAATGTGCCATCCATAAGGGATATAGGCCTGGATAAGAGGAAGGTGTTCTCTGCCCTTGACATTGGGTAGGGAAGGAGAGATGGACAAGCTGTGGAACAATGAGAATATAATACGATTCATCTCAGGCTGCACTAAATGTAGGGAGTAGCTGGCGTATGGAGAACAGCAACATCCCACTCTGTTAAGAAGGTCAAGAACAGCTTCCTTGAAGTGGATACCATCTAAGTTGAGTGCCCAGTAAACTAAAGTGTTAGGCAAGTGAAGAAAACATGGAGAGTGGGAAGAAAATTCCAGGCACATACAAAAGCACGTTGTCTAGAGGTTAGACCTGTGAGTGAAAGACGGCATAGAATTTTGATCCTTCATGACATTGAAAGGATAGTTCTTTGTATTTTTGTAAGAACTGAGAATACGTCTCAATAGTCATTGAAGGCTGTGTTCTTTGTGGCTCTTTAAAGAAATATTTTTGTTGGTTTCCTAAGTATCTTTGAGCTAATGTTTTACTTTCTCTTATTTGTTGTTTTGCTTTGCTTTAGTTTGTTTCCCTCTATGAGAGAAGGTCGGGGTGCTCTTCCTTGATCATTGCGTCTCTAATTTTAGCATGGCTTTCTTCTTTTGGGCACCTGCGATCCTGGGGGCCCAGGATGGTGCAATTCCCAGGAAGCTGCTGGGAGTGTTTACCCAGCAATGGGAAGAACAGTGCAGGCTTTTAAAATTCTGCTTTGTAACTTTTCTTGCATCTACATTTTTAATGAGGATGTTCCTTCCCTTCTTAGCCATATCTCTGTGGTTAATGAAGTATTCCACAGTATTGAGCACAAATGGTTGGCCCCAAACCAATGTCAATAGTAAAATTAAAAAATAAAGCTTTTGTCTTGTTGCTCTTTTTCAGCTGTTTCAGTAATCTCTTTCCTTACTGCCTGAGGGTGTCATCCGAGAAAGTTTAAATCTACAAGAATTTATGTAGATTTCTGGCTTAAAGAATAAACAATATGTCCAATGACATTGTTTAAGAGAGAGAGTAATTGAAAAATAATGTTTATAACATTATAAAAACCTATGGGCATTTGAGAAGTTTGCATTTAATCTATATATCACAGATAAAAAGCCTAGAGAAGTCCCCAAAAAGAGTCATTAAAATCTTTAGATGTGGTCTTTCTCTTTGGGAAAACTCTGGTTTAGTAATTCTAAAAAAGTTTTCTGCATATATTTTTTCCTATTCAGAGCAAAAGGATATTTGAGTGTTCATCAGTGCCTGCTTATAGTAGATTTAGGACTGGATGCCTTCCTTTGTCATTGGGACGAAATTGCATGCTATTGACATGAAATAAGAATACCATGTGCATCTTACCAGCCATAAGGATTGAGGACATTTGACTTATGGATTTTCTGAGCTATTAGATTGTTTTATCTTTCCACTTCTGTGGGAGAAATAGATTCTACATTGTAACAAGAGAGCACTGAGTTAGATGTAAAGAAGAACTTTGTGTGTCAGGCTGATTAAACACTGGAGCAAATTAGCAGGGGAGCTTATGGAATCACCATCTGTAGAGATATTTTAAAAATAGAATTGACAATTTTCTTCTTTGGATGATTTAGGAAATGCCCCTACTGGCAAGGAGATGGACCAAATGGGCTCTTGAAATCCTTTTTGGTTTTCCGCTCCTAAGAGTCTTTCTATATAGTTCTTGGAAGTGTTTATTTCCTAAGTATAATGTAGAACAGAATGCTTTTAGCAAAGGTGGTGTGTGTGTGTGTGTGTGTGTGTGTGTGTGTATCCATGTCATTAGGTAGAAAGATGGGAAGGGAACATTGTGTTACTTAAAAACCAAAATTATTTCCTAACCAGTCATTTTTACCAATGTGAAATAAATGGGACTTCCTCAGACTTTCTAGAAGCTTGCCACTTTCCTGACCATTTCTTCTCTTTTCTGTGCCCACACTTCAAATGTAGGCCTGATCCGGTGCCTACTCTCAGCTCTCTTTTCCACTTATATCCTGTCTTTCCTGAGGCAACTTTATGTTCTCCTGAGCCTTCTGCTCTTGGATGACTTGAAAAATCTGCTTCCAAAGCCATGAATATTTCTCTGGGTTACAGATCTGCATTCCAGCTATCTGCTAGATATATTTACCTGAGAAGACCCCCCCCCCCTCAGCAAACCAGTTCCGTATGTCCCAGACTGAAGATATGGCACAATGGAAAAGGGTGCTTTCTGACCCCGAATCTCCACCTTCCCCTTCCTGAGTTTCTCCTGTGGATCTCTTCATCCCTGTTCCACACCCACCACAGTCACCCTTCTGTCCATCTCGATCCTCTCTTCAGTATGGCCTCATCTTGCACAGTGACACTTCCATAACTTAGGCTCAAACAGTCAATGAAAATCATACCTGACCATGTCTGGTACCATGCCATTCTCACAGCTTACAGCTCTGGGAGCTCACTTGTCTGTCTCAAACTGCTCATTCCTCTTCACCTCTAGTATTTCTTGGGCTTGGAGTAGTCTCCCTACCTTGAGAGGAGGATCTTGCCTCGACAATGTGACACGCGATTCTAGTGTCAGCTCATCTCCTTAGGAAGTCCTCTTCAATCCCCCTTGATATGCATTCACCAACGTTGTTCACGGACCCTCACTACCTTCTTGATATGACTATGGAAGAGATGTTTAGCAAAAAATGGGGCTAAAAGTAACACCACCCCATAGGAGTGAGGATGAAAATACTCAGCTGGATATGGGGGTGAAAGGGGAGTAAAGAGGTAAATATTTTGTACACTTGAAACTACCGTAATACCGTGTGTTAACTATACTCAAATTTAAAAAAAAATAAAAAAATAAGGTGAATGGTCCCTACATTCAAGCAGCTTATAGTCAAAAAAAATTGTTATATGTAATGATATCCAAATAACTGTAATAAGCTGTGAAAGTAACACCCTCTTTAATGTCATCATCATCATCACAACTAATCTTCCTGTCCATCACTTTCTAATCTGCATGAATCATTCAGTGGATAGATATTAGTAAAACTCTCATAACAATTAGGGAAAGCAAGGTCATTTAGATTTGTTGACCTTTCTTCCCTGCTAGGGCAGGATAATTCCCCATAGCATATTCTGAAGTGTTTAACAAGTCCATTTAAATGACAGATCTATTTGGTTCCTCCAGTATCCCATAAAAGATGGTCCTACAATGCACAAGACGGAAGTTCCAGGAAATTTCTTTCTCTGAGATTTACTTTTCTTCCAATCATTTCAACAAACCCTCAAATCCCATAATTTCATTATGAATAAGTACTCTCATTGTGCAATAATTATGCCTTGTATTTGTAGTTATCTCATTGCATCTCAGGGGTTCTTTTTTCCTCTTAAGATGCTTTACCACCTACATTTACTCCTTTACATTTCTGAGACATTAGTCCTAAGCAACCAAACCATAGCTATGTTTGAATTTATTTGTATCCTCAAATTGTTTCCCATGTATTAGTTCTGTGGCAAACTCTCAAAATCTTGAATATCATTTTATTTGGTGTAATAACGATGGTAATAATAAAAATAATAAAAATAACAGGAAATAAATGAAGAATATAAAAACAATGATGGCTTGCATCAGTTTACAAAACACATTTTGCACCAAAAAAATGTACAAAATGCTTTTCACATCAATCACAGTGGAATTTTATCTTATATGGAGATGGGGCCCTCAAACCCCAATAGGTAAGGTGGAGATTGTCTACAGCTAAGTTACCCTTAAAAATCCCTTAGAAAGTGCCACATTCAATTTCAACATCCCATTTCTCAATAAGTCCAAAGATTTCTTTTTTTCTTCTGCCATTGGAACAGATCGCTGTTTCTTTGGTTGAGCTCCAGATGAAGCAGTTGGCTTGCGTTTAGGGACCATGTTGCATGAAAAATAAGTATCTTTAAACACTAGAATCACACTCCTGCACCATCAGGTGCTCACATTATGAGAAGCAGCCGCAGGGAGACAGAAGTCTGAGCAGAGACAGCCTCCCCTGTCACTCTCACCCTCGGGCATGTGCTCAGGCACTGGAGGGCTGGGTGGATGGCCCGTGCTATTTCATATCTCCTCTCTGCCTCTCTGTCTCTGTTTCTCTCCTTCTCTCTCTCTCTCTCTGTCTGACTCTGATTCTTTTTCTTTCTTTTTGTGAACTATGAGGAGTCAGGCACAGAGCTGAATATGTTTAAGTCAAAAAAACCTCATGTTATGCTATCATTGTGCCCCATTTGAGTATCTTAACAATGTGATGAAGTAGCTAGGGATTTTTATCTTATTTTTTCAAGTGAAAACATACTAAGGCTTAGAGTAGGCTTGGTAGATTCAAAAATAAAAATAAAGGATGCTCAGCTAAGCCTCAATACCAGATAAGCAATCAATCATCTTGCAGGATAAGTATGTCCCGTGCGATATTCGAGTCACACTTGTATTAAAGATATTTTTTGTTTATCCGAAATTCAAATCTAACTGGACACCCCGTATTTTATCTAAAAATTATAGCTTGGAAGCATTCCTTGGCCTCAAGTCTTCTTGTTTCTAGACCCTTACCTTAGCTCATGATGCTCCTCAGATTTTGAATGTATTAATTTCTTTGTTTACACACGAACAACTGATTTGTCTACATTTGGAACGACTTTCGATTACTACTAAAATTACTTACAATTTCAATTTCTACTGTAAGATTAATTAAAGAAACACCAGCCACACATACAAATATGTTTTCTTATTAAGATGGTCCATAAATTAAGAGACACATTTGAGTTGTCTTAGTCCATTCCTGACAAGGAATTGAGGATCTCTTTGGGTTCGGCTTTCAAGATAAAACACCCACTGAATGTGATTTTAGGGAATGATGTGAAACCCAGAGAAAAGCTGTGAATATAGTAAAGGTCTTTGCTACTCAGATGGAAAATGCTTAAGCCAAAAAAAAGAAAGGTCACATTCACGCACCTAAAATGTTGAGCTTGTTCTTATTATGACATCATTAATAGCCGATGAGAAAGTTCTCTTGGTATTCAGCTTTCTGACTCCATTTCACAATAATTGGTATCGATAGCACTTTATTGTGCTATATTCTCTGCCAGTACCAAGGCCGGTGGATTCTGATCCAGAATATAAGCAATGCTTTAACGAGGCAAGCACAATGTTATGTTATTTTTACTATGCCGTGTTACCTGGCAGGCAATTATCATTCTGGATTTTAACATTGTTTTCCAAGAATAACAATCATCTAACGTTTAGTTTGGCTAAAACGGGGTTTGTGATTGGCCACCTGTTAGTAGAAAAATAAGGCATTCCTGTAAATGGAAGATCTGAGGTAAATCGGGAAAGGTTTTAAGACAGGGGGTGGCCTGTTCTGTTGACTACATGAGAAGCCGTAGGAGGTGAGGGAGATTGTAGAGTAGACAAAGGTCTGAGTACTACACGTCTTTTGACTATGCTTCAAACACCCCCAAAATGCTATCATCCATGGGCAGGGGTGGAAGGTGCGACATTTGTGACCTTTCAGGGGAATAGCGCAGAGGCGGTATCTTCAATGAGTGGTCAGATTCCCTGAAGAGGATCAGGGAAGCGTCACCATGGGGGTATGGGGCCAGAACAGCTGCCTTGAAAACAGATATTTAATCATGAAGCAAATGCAGAGTAGTCTAGTGTTTATGAACCAGTGCCCTGAAGCAAGAGCACCAGGAATGATTATGAGTTCTGCTAAAACTCCTACTACTACCTCTGTGACCCTGGGAAAGTTTTCCTCTCCAAGCCTTAGCTCTCTCATCTGTAAAATGGGAATATGGATGCTCTTAGGGTTGTTTCGAAGGAATTAATGGAACCAAGAGTAAAGTGCTTATTGTATAATAAATGCCAATCAATGAAGTTATTCTTATTACCTGTCAGGAATATGAGTAAGGAGCATAAGATTTTTGTTTGCTTGTTTGTCGCCTCTTATTAAACAAGCATTTGGTGAGTATTGGGTTGAATCTATTTTATTTATTTTAGAACTTTCAACTCCAGGCAACTTTCCCACATCACTTCAGCCCAATTTGCTACTCCCATACCAAGTAGGAGAAGATTACATAAAATTACTAAGCAAACAATAGTATGAAATAACATTCCTCGTGCCCTGCCTCATCTTATATCATTTAAGACCTACAATATCTATGGAGGCTAAGTGTCATATTGTCTTATGATAGACGAGGAAACTGAGGCAGATGGAGTTTTAATAGCATTAGTGCCTGACTGAGGCTGGGGTTTGGACCTATGTCTGCCTGACTGCAAAGTGCATTACTTTAACTATGTAGAGTCAGGAGAAAATGCCTGAAAGCCTCTACATAGATGATTCACCATCCTGTGTGGGAAAAAAAAAAAAAAAAAGGCCCAAACTTTCATCATTTCTGTGGTCACTAAAAATTATCTTATCTTGCATTCTGTATAAAAACTGAAAGCTAATTCTTGTATCAAAGTGCCCTTGTATTAATTCCCTAGTTCTCTTCCATGAATGTGCATTCATTAACATTTCTGTAACTAGTCCCTCATATTGCTGATGTGATCAAAATCAAACGGTTAATGAACTAAACCACCCTTGCTAAAAATAATTTCTGCAAAGACCACATGTGGTAATTCTAATGAGCTATTTTACAGTAAATGTACTTACGAAAAAAAAAAAAAATGTACTTACGAAAAGCATGAAGGAAACAAAGAAACAGAGTTCTCGAAGTCAAATTAAAAACCAGCATTAAAAAAGCCAACCTTAAAAAAAAAAAAAAAGCCAGTCGGGGTCCACCATGCTACATTTTAATCCTACACTATTTTTTCACCAAGATAGCATAGCAATTTATCAATAAATAGCCATTCTTAAACATCTACACAGCAATTAGTTTTTGAGTTCCCTAAAGAGAAACCGAGTCACTGATAATTAGCAAATTCTCTAATCTTCAAAGGGGGATTCTAAACCAATAATAAGAGCCAAAAGCCTATCTCCCTACATGTTTCTGAAGACTTCAAATGGGGGCTATTCATTGTTCCCACTTGTTAACATGGAACTATCTGAGATCTCTGTTATTTTTAAAATACCTCACTATTCATATGCTATCGTTTCATAATTATAATCACAAACTTGCAGTTTAATGGGGGAAATATGACCTATACTGTTCAAATGTGAAATGGAAATATGAGATTCCAAGTGAAACAAGAAATCTTTCAGCCCAGGAGAAATTTCTGTTCAAGTCAACCATAGCCTGGATCTTATAATTAGTCCTTCTGTGTCGGGGACGGGATTTGTGAAGACATTGGACAAACTTAGAGGAATGCCTGTCAGTATACTTCTCTAAATATTACTTACAGAAATAAAAAAGCGATGAAGAAATGGGAGAGCTACATGTGCACATTATTCCCACTGAAGCTTATTATCAAGAGTGGTTAGCTAAATGTCTTTCCCAGCACCTTTGCACCCAAAATGAGACCTCATTTATATACTCAAGACAATAGAAGAGAGAAGGGAAAGACATTCACTTGCCCTAGTAAGGATGAGGTCACCATGAAGAGGACATTTCTGTCAATGGAGAAGTTTTCAGTTGATAACAGACCCCTAGATGGTCATATTTTAACCCTCGCCTCTCTCTTGGTCACTCTTGTCGCTGTCATGCACAGTCATTCCGTTCTCTGTCTTGTGAATGATTATCACAAGTTGTCTCTCCTCTCGTCCTCAGACATCCATTTACCACCCTCATCAATGTGTCATGACCTCATAACATTTTTTCCTGGTTTTATTGTTTCAGCTCTCCGTCTGTTTTCACCATTCCTTGTCCACATGCTCCCAACTGCTCAAAATGCTCTAGAAACCCTCAGGAAGCATGTACATTTTCTCCTCGCTCTGGTATGTGCTGGAAAGGCCACAAAAAAGTTGAATAGACTCTTAAAACCTGTTGCTGGTCAGAAGAAGGGGGGATAGCAGCATAAGATATGGTGTCTAAAGATAATTTGAACCCTGAGGTTCTCTCTGTATGAGAGATAGGTGTCCTCATCTTGCAGCACCTGATGTGTTTCAATTCTGAATATAGTCTTAGATGGTGACTGGAAATGAGGTCTTCTTATTGATGTGGTACCATGAGCAAGTCCATTCCCTTCTCTGCCTCAGTGTCTTAAATGAAATGAAATGAAATGAAATGAAATGAAATGAAATGAAATGAAATGAAATAATGAAGATTTGAGCATTCTGAAGCAGAAGGACAAAGAGGGGAGAATTAATTCTCTGCCTCAAGCAGGACATGCCCTATAATGTAGGAACCAAGTGTGTGAGGAGGCTCAGTAACCATTTTTAACTTTGGTTTAGGACAGACACTTTGGGTCACGTGTCCCTCTACCTAGGTTAACTTTGTGTGTTTTACCTGATTTCTCTTCTCTAGTGAGCACTGATACTCAGTTTACCAACACCAGGACCTTAAATCTCACCTAGTTCCATAATGAGAAGAAGATGGCTGAGCAGTGCCCTGGGAGCTAAAGAAGTGTTTTGAGAGCCCACTGATGTTCTGAAGTTGGCTAAACTGGCAAAACCAACCGCACCTCCTTCGTCAGCTACCCAGGTGGGGCACAGAGGCTGACCACAGCGACTGGACCATCGGTGAGGAAAGAGGATGGAGGAGAGGTGCAGGAGGGAAGGGAGAAGAAGACTAAGGAAAGAGAAAACAACACAAAAATACATTACCATAAAACTGTTAAAATATCAAAGGAAACTCTTTAGGAAGAAAAACATGAAACAGCTCTCATCCATCAGCGACACAGTTGGTAGCATCTCTTCCTTGGGGCTTTACCAGCGGGCATTACTGTGTGGAATTACTTTAGAAATCTCAGTATTGTTTAACATTGACCAATAGCTTCTGGGAAGGCTTAGAACACTTCAGGAATCTTCCAAGGAGGCAGCATTTAGGAATATTTTAATCTACCTGACGGTAAAGAAAACCAGCAGAGAATGAACTGAATTTTGGAGATTAGTAAATACACGTTAAAATTAATATTGAGTGATAGCATAGCTTCAAAGAAGATGTCGTCTTGAATTGAGAAAAAAATTCGCTTGATCAGTGTCTGAAAGGGCATATTATCTAACAGCATATTATCATTTGGTTGAATTTCACTTGCAAGTGGAGAAATTTCCCCCTTCCTCCCCGTGAAGTGCTGCTGTGGAGAGAAGAATTTTCAAGTCGGCCTTAATAAGGATCACCCGTGTACAATTTCTCTACTCCCAATCACAGGTTTCTAGCAATGTTATAACAGAGGAATGTCTTCTGGGGGCACGGCACATAGTATTCCTAACTGAATTATCATCATACAGAGAAACTTCTTTCTTTTCTGTGTTGGAGGGCCGAGATACACCAGCACTTACATTTTCAGAATGATTTAAAGAGGACAGGAACTTTTCAAATAAAGTCAATTGATGAGATTTAAAAAACATTTAGAAAAATGTTTTTAAAGATAAGAATATCTTTAAAGAAGGCAACCAGGTAGGTGATATGTGTCCATGCTCAGGCGAATTTCACCACTACAAATTAATGTCTTAGTTGGCTTTTCATTGACTTTAGGTAAGCCAAGTGGGTCTCAAACTATTCTTGATGGTGTGCGTCTTCCATGAAGTCAAAAGGTTTGTAAGCCACATTTAGCATGTGTAGGCTACATCTATGGCTTTCTCTCAAGAATATTTTAAAATATGTATATATAAAACAATCTATTTACTTAAAAGTAAAATAATTTTGAAGAATAGTGTACTTCAATGTATCATCAATGGACTTATAAACATTGCAGTAATGTGCCAGAAGTAGAAGCTTAGATGATGTTGTCAATATAGACAATGACATTAAATTACAATAATACACTCTGAATGGATCTGCAACAATCCTTGGCTTTGTGGCTAAGAGTTATACATTAGGCATGCTTTGATAATAACTGATCTCATGGCTAAAAGTATGAATTTTTAAAAAATATTTTATTAATTTGTTTGACAGAGAGAGTGAGAGAGCATAAGCAGGGAGAGTAGCAGAGGGTGAGGGAGAAGCAGGCTCCCCACTGAGCAGGAAGCCTGATGTGGGACTCCATCCCAGGACTCTGGAATCATGACCTAAGCCAAAGGCAGCTGCCTAACTGACTGAGCCACCTAGGTGCCCCTAAGGGTATAAATTAAATTTATGGAATGAAGTCATAATGCAGTGAAACCCCAGAATTCGGAGTTACAAGTTCTAAGTTCAAGATCTAGGAACACCAATTCTTGGTTCTGTATACTCTTAATAGTATTGAGCCTTAGGGCTTTTTTTTTTTTTTTTTTGTATTTGTTTTCAATAATTGGGGATACTTATTTGGAGATTAATGCAAAGATTTAATGGGAAAATACATATTAAAAGTACTTATACAGAGAGGTAGACAAACCATAAGAGACTCTTAACTATAGCAAACAAACTGAAGGTTGCTGGAGGGGAAGTGGATGAGGGGATGGGGTAACTAGATGATGGGCATTAGGAGGACACTTGATGTAATGAGCACTAGGTGTTATATGCAACTGGTGAATCACTAAATACTAATAATGTGTATATGTTAATTAAATTAAATTTGGATTAAAAAATTTAAAAAGTATTTATATAACATGAACACACTGAGCAAATAACTATTTAAATGACTAGCAGTAAGCAATTATTTTATTTAAGAAAAGTCGTCCAAAGAATCTCTCTCTACCATACCTTCCACCCTGTTGTCAAAACGTTTCATATTGATGTCACGATCTTTGAAAAGAGAATAAAGAATCTAAGGGAAATTCCAGATGATGGTTGCTTGCTAAATTTCTTTTTCTTTATAGAGATATTAAATTAGTTAAGATGGCAAAGCATTTGAAATTTATTTTTCCCCTCCAGAAAAGAGAATAGAAAATACTTAAAGAAAACATGTAAACATCTTACCCTCAAAAGGTTTGTAAAATGTACATGAAGTAGCAGGATCACCACATACATCCATCATCATGTTGAGAGGCCGTGCAGCTCAACCAAGAGCTTCTCAGAGCTTGAGAGTGGTCTTGGTCCCTGTGATGTTTTGAGGATTCTTGATATATTAAGAGGATATGAGTACCAAAGTGGGGTTACAAAAATTGTATTTTAGCTGCTTGTATTTAGCCAAGGAATACTTCAAGAAACACAAAACACACAGTGATTTTGTGTATACATCCCATCAGCACCCCTTCCCGACCGAGAGGTGCAGGGTAAATGCTTCTCCTGCCCCTTTCCAAACGTCCCCCTCCGCACTCCCACCCCAGCACACTGTTCTCATGATATCACAGGCAGGTCTGAGCAAGGAATATGTATTGGGTAGCTGCACATCAGCTACTCTTCAGAATGAATCCCTATCCAGATAGTCTTATCCAGCAAGAACTATCTAGGTTCAGTGGAAAAAATCCAGTATGTGTGAGTAGCATCCAAGATGTGCCTCTATTTTTACCAGCCTCTGCAAGGATGCATAAATTCCTTTTATTTCAAAGACAGTGAGCACCAAGTCACTTGTCTCCTGTATATATTTTAAAGCGAAGAATGAACGAGGGCGGCCTGTGCCTTCGCCTTCCATGCACAGATGAAACAACTTCCACATGGCCTTTTAATTATGTTACCCCAAACTAATATTCTTGGGAAAAGTAATCTTCTCTCCATGGAGTTACTCCTGTAAGCTGGCACAGGATGGTGAGGGAGGGGGGTACTGTACACACTGATCTCGCCATCCATTCTAAGCAACTACAAAGCCAAGAAACGCTCTGAATATTTCAATGGACCTCCCACATTCTCGATAGGATGTTTTCCGTGCATGGTGATCCACAAATATTATCATTCCATGACAATGCAGTTTCATCAAGGTACGTCTCAATCCATGGGATACGAGTCCCACACAACAGACGGAGAATTTGGCGCAGCCCAGCGCACGCTGCGTGTGTTACTTACTGGTTATATTGCAGTGGTCACACTGAGTCCCGTATGGCGCCGTATTAACGAATGGCATGCAAGCACCTTCTGTTGAAACATCTGCGACAGGGAAATTTCAGGCATTTTTCCAGATCATTTTTTGTGCTCTGGACCAAATTTTCATTAGGACTATAAAACCTGGCAAGCAGTATTGTTGTGTATGATTTTTTAATAAACTGGGACATGCCTTTGTTACAGGAGTGAGGGAAAGGGCTCTTCAGAGACTCCTTTCTATTATAAAAAGTTCAGAAAACATATGACAGCTCACAAAATAATATCTCTCAACTTTTTTTTTCTTTCTATCTTTTTTTTTTTTTTTTAATGTGCAAGCTTCCAGGCTTTCGTAGACGTATAAATAAAATTCACAGTTTGGGATGCAAAGAGCAAAAAATGCAGATTTTTCACAACTTGTAGTAAATGATTCCAACGGTGGCTTCCCTTAAACATGTGTTTGTGAAGAATGCACACAACCAACAGAGATGTTTTTTGTGTGTTTAATCTTTGCTGCCTGCTGCCAAAAAAAAAAAAAAAAAAAATTCCGTGCGAAAGGCTTTACTTGCTTTCGGAGACACCGTGTCGCAGAACGCGAAAGGATGGAGAGAGTTTGGGCACGAGCCTTTCTGTCCCTATGCACAGTGCTAACTTCACAACTGGAATTGTTCTTTTCTTTTTTTTTTTTTTTTTCCCACCAGTTCATATATGGGTGTTTCCAATTCTTTCTTCACTGCCAATAACCACCCTACCACAGTAATGGAGGCTAGAAAAACTCCCTTTTGTAATTCTTTAATTCCCCGTGCCCTGCTACACACACTAATGCAAAACAAACATGCTTGGCAGTAAATATGTGCATTATCATTATGTAAATAGGCATGTTATCATTATCCTTTGATGATGCTTGTTCTTTGCAAAGGCTTTTTTTTCCCTTTCTAAATATATTATCCAATTTAAGTTATAATGCATATTATACCACTGGGGCTATATAAACACTCTAGATCAAGGAGAATTAGTAGACGGTCTATAATGTAACACAATGTTTACCACCTATGCATATGGTGTGCGATGCAAACAAACAGACCAATGCTGTTGCACATTATACAATCCCACCCCAGCCGTGCGTGGAAACCTCGGAGATTAATATCCATCTTGCTGTTCAAATTGAGTACCACATTATGACATTTTATATTGACAGCATTATACGCTGAGATGATACATTTTAAACTCGATGAGATGAATGATCTAGTGCGAGCAGAAAATAGGCTGCATATCTGAACCTTATATGAACTAGGAGCAACTCATGTCACAGTCTGTTTGGAAACGTTACAATGTTTGCATAAATCCATTGCTTATGCATAAGCACCAGGGAACTGGAATCCTGAGGCAGGCAGTAATCTGTAAAGTTCTTGTGGCGCTTGATAAGCATGCAAGATGCATCTCACATCCTCCTTGGTGAATTGCAAATGTTTATGTAAGAAAGAGCAGATAGCTGCATATTGTATGAAAAGATCAAGGCTGGTTTCTGCAGTAGGGATTGGAAGGGAGCTCGAGAGGACGGGCCCCGGCCCCCCAAAAACCAGCACAGCCCACCTGAAGGACGTCGACGTTTGGTCCTGCTATTTGTCTTCCCATTCTGGAGCTGTCAAAATTGTTGGCCGTATCAACAATTTTGGTTCACTTATAAAGACATAGCGATGCTGCGGATTAAAGCACAAATGATGAGGTTCCTTCCCTTCCATCATTTTTTTCTGGAGCGAGTGACCTGTTAGCTCTGAAACAACAGGACACTTCTATTTATTATTTGTTTAAAATAATGTCGACATATCGATCTATCTCCTATCTATCTATCTATCTATCTATCTATCTATCTATCTATCATCTATGTTTTTTTAAGTCTCCTAAAGGACTATGCTACTTGACACATAGATCAACTTGTGTAACAGCTCGAAGACTGGATTTTTGCAAATTTAAAGCTCACTAGCTTGAGAATCTGATCGGCTGGGCTCCAGGATGAACAAATCCCTCCGTGTTTTCTGTGTTCCTACCTCACCGTTTAACTAGGCACTTGGTCTGTGTGAAGGTTTTTCCCTGTTGAGGTGTGTCAGCCAGTCACAGCTCCCATACACCACGTCCACTCGGGCTGACACCAACCTGCGATGGCCTTGAGGGGCTTCAGATACTCATCACCTACGTCGAGCTTCCTTCTTCAACCCAAGAAAGGGTTGAAGAAAGAGTCCATTTCTATTCTCACATCAGATTAATGGTGGATATAGTTTGAGGAGTGGGGCTTGCTGGGGGGGCAGATATTACATGAACTGACACCATGTTCTGGATGCACTGTTTTGCTCAGTCTTCACTGGGAGAACCAGCCTCCCTCTTCGCTCCACCCCCGTGCTCATCCCCTGCCCTCCCCACCCCACCCGGGCCCTAACCTTCTCCCTCCCACTTTACCTGGATTAATCTGCTGGGGCTGTCATAACAAAATCCCATAGTCTTGGTGGCTTAACCAAACCACAGAACCGTATTTCCTCACAGTGCTGGAGAAGTCCAATATCAGGAACCATCAGCATTGGTGTCCGGTGAGGCCTCTGTTCCTGGCTTGCACATGGCCTGCTTTTTGCTGTGTCCTCCTCACATGGCCTTTCTTCTGTGCATGTGCTGAGACCAGGGAGATATCTGGTGTGTTTCCTTTTCTTATAGGAACACCGGTCCTCTCAGATTAGGGGTCTTCCCTATGACCACCTTTAACCTGAATTACCTAGCTGAGGGTCCCATGTCCAAACACAGTCATGATAGGGGTTGACGCATCCGTACAGCTTTGAGGGACACAATTTAATCCATAGAACTAGGCATCAATCAGGTCACAGCCAAGATCTGCTTTTCTCCTGGGAGCTCCCCCAGCCTTCAAGTTTAAGTCAGGTGGCAGTTTGGAATTAGGCCAGACGTCCAGTAACGTCTTGCATATCACAGCAGCAAACCTGATATTCCTTCTACCCTGTGACCAAGAGGCCTAATTAAGAAGCTGAATACATGCCTGTGAGATCATCACAGAGAAAGTGCTTCCTGAGACAGACATGGGTGCATCAAGGCCCCAGCCAGCGGGATTGAGCGAGACAGCTCCTCTTTGAAAGTGCACCGTTTTTTTACATTTGTGAAAATACAAACCAAGACCAGGAAGACTTAAAACTACAGAGTGAGAATCCACAGAAAGTGGAGTTAGGCCGGTTGACCAAACTGTGAGCTTGGCATCTGGTGCTTATAGTCCTGGATAGAGAAGAGACTTAGGGTCTCTTGACTTTGGGGTCAACCCAGCTGAGACTGGGAGCAGATTGCGAGCTGTGTCTGGAAGCTGCCAGCCATTTATCTTCACGGTATTCGAGATGCACCAAGGCACATGTTGCTTTACTCCTTCCTTGGAGGAGCGGATGGGGAGCCTGCCATCTGCCAGGGAGTTCATCAACTTGATATGTAACAATGGGCCCCACTGTCGTTAGCTTTGTTTTGAGAAATTCTATCCTGCTTCTGAAAAGCCTTTTGAGGACGGTGGTAATCACTTACCTATCTGGGCTTCCTCCCCGGGGCCTCCCAGAGGAGCCCTGCCCACTTCTTCTCCATCGTTTGGGATTGACCATGGTTGAGATGTTATCAGTGTTGAACCAGCCTGGGCGACGTGATAGAGCTTTGTCCAGATAAGTTGAACTACAAAGGTAGTTGAGAAAAATCTCTGTATTGTGGCAACATGTAAAGCAGTGGTTTCCTTCCCCAGGGGACATTTGGCAGCGTGTGAAGAAATTTTGGGTTGACACTAACTTGGATGGGAAACAAGGAGGGTGACACTAGTGTGGAGTGGATGGAGGTTGGGGATGCCACTAAACATCCTCCAACCCACTGGCGAGGCTCCCTGGATGAAGGATTACTTGCACCTCAAATGTTAAAAGTACCAAGCTTGGAAACCCTGATGTAGAGGTTAAGAAAAAGGATTTTGGATTAAAACAGTCACTTGGATAATTTCCTTAACCTGTGAGCAAGGTTAAGCTCACTCACCTATCAAATGAGCATCAAATATGCATTTCTTAACTCTGTCATAAGGATTAATAGATAATATATCAAAATATTTATTGCGTAGTTTAGCATAAACCAGGTTCTAAATAAACTCTGAAACTCTTTGTGTGGTGACACACGCAAAGAAACCATCGAACAAACATCAGGAACTATTGTAATACATTTCTACATAAATAAACTGCTGCAACCATAGCACATTCAGACTAGGTTTGTGGATTCGCGGGGGTCAGGGGGCTGAGTGGGGGAGTGCATCAGATTAGAAAATTACTTGCGATTGCCCCATTATCTCAGGAAAATGAAACTATTCTATGATGTGTGGGGAAGAGGAGCTCAAATCACCAGGCAAAAAAATTCCACTCACGTCTCTCAAGAGATCAGCGAGTTCTGGGACCAGGGCAAAGCCTTACGAGGACTGAGGGCTCCGGGGACTAAGGGGCTGAGATGACAGGGGAGCTCGGTAGGAAGGGACAGGGACTGAGAAGCCTCAGGGAAAGTAGGAGGCCTGGAAAGCCCGACAGGGAGAAATCCAAAGGCAGGTGGACTTCAGGAGGCCAGGTTGGAATTCCCAGTGCAACTTTTGCCTGTGGCCACAACCTTGATAGGGGGATCCAACCTCTCTCCCCAACCCAAAAAGAGCTTATTTTCCTTTTATGCAAACTCATGGAGCATAGCAGGTCTTCCGTCAAGACTCGACTGTGGTTGCCGTAATCTGTCCAGAGGTTTTCCTCTGTGTCGAGAAACATGCCCACCCCCCAATAACCGTGTCAGTGACCTGAACACCAGCCAGGTGTGGGACACAGGCCTGTCGGTGTCTGCAGGTCTGTGTGTGTTGAAATCACATCCAGCACGAATCAAATCCGAGGGGCAATTTTAATTGTTTTGAAAACGCCAAACATGACAACAGCTGAAATTCTTGAAAAACACCACTGGGTAATTGAGCTTGGTATTGAGATTATTGAAAAGCTGGAAAGTTCTTGATGCTAATGTTCCAATCAGTACGATCATAAAACGACCAGCTTTTTAAGAGACGCCACATCTCCATTTACACAAATTTCACGTAAGAAAGAAATGATCTTCTCAGAAGGTTGTTTTCTTTTTTTTGTGAACTCAAATTTATTTCTGCTCCCCCTGCCCGCCTCCCCCCCACACCCCCCCACCCCAACTGACGGGCTCTCCCAGAAGTGGGGACCTTGAGAGGAAGCAGAGCTCAACTCCAAATTCACAAGGGCCACGCGGCGCCTGCATTTCCCCCCATTCCTTTCAAGTTGAACACACTTTTCAAGAAAGGGGAAAAAAAATACAAATGCCCGAGAAGCCTTTTATAAACAAGCCATTTAAACTTCAGAGACAATTAGCCCCCTGCCCGGTTTTAACTTCTGGGTTTCAGAGCCTCAGCTTTCCTGATAATTTACTTTTGAAGCGCCCGGGCCTGTGCGGCTGGCCAGGGGGGAGTTGGCTGTCACATGTGTGGCTGCTCGGAGATGTCGGGCCGTGGTCAGCCTGACGACGTATACATAAGCTTTTGGCACCACATATCTGCAATATCGTGGACGGTCAAGGAGGCGCCTGTTATAAAAATACACATTGAAACACAACTGAAGGACTGCTCTTTCTCAAAGAGGAGCGTAATGCATTCCTTCTGTTTAGGCTCATTTTCCAGCCTTTCACATTCTTTGTGAACAAGAGTTATAAAACAACCCTGATGCAGGCCAATTATTTTTACTTTGAAGGCCATTAATCAAGATTGACTAAGAAAATGAAGACAGCTAAGCAAAATTTCATATGTGACTAGAGTAAGATTAAAATAAAACCAGATGGGATGGACAGAGACACTAAGCATTTTTTTTTTTAATTTTTGGACTCATGTAATAAATGTCTTTTACAAATTACAGCTCTCTTATTTTCTTACAGTAAATCAAATCAGGCCATAATGTACAAGTGGTCTCATTGCTGAAATGTCAAAAATAGAACCTGCCTTGTTCTTGTAGAGTAATTCCTCAAATCTAAACCAGCAGTGCGGGCTAACACTCTATAAACCATTTACCTGTGTGCAATCAGAACTGTACCTGATGGATGGATTTCTCCTGGCTGCCGAGCACACCGCCTGGTGAATTTGCAGGAATCGCACCCTGAAATGATTTGGTGAATTTGCAGGAATCGCACCCTGAAATGATTTGGGCTTTTGGATCCGAGTTATCAAATAGTCCATTACCCCATAAGTCAAGAAAAGGCAAGTTTGGGACCTGTTAAATATCCAGAGTCTCTGTCATGAAAATAACTAGGGAGGTCACCAGCTCCACCTATTTGGAGAAAATTTTCTGTTTTGATCTCAAATAACAACGAATCCAGACTCAGTATGTTTTTCTTGTTGCTGTTGTCAAAACTATCCACTTCTCTTGATATCCAAAAGTCTATCAATTGCCATCTCGTCCTCTAAGCTTAACCCTTAAAACCCCCCGAATTTTAACATGTTCCAGTCCTCTTTAATATCTCAAAAAAAAAAAAAATGTTTTTTTTCTTGGTCTTCAGGATCTGACACTGTTGGTGATTTTTTTTTTTTTTTTTTTTGTCTTCAGGATCAGACACTGTTGGTGATTTTTTTTTTCCCACATGAATACACATTTGGAAATACGCATTTGATAAACAAAATAGTAAAATGTTAAAAAATATATGTTAGAAAATAAAATGAAATCTTTTTCTCTCTAATTTTGCGTGGATAGCAAGGTTCTATCACCGTTGCTTCAGATTGCCGCCGAATCTTCCCGCAGTGAGAAAATGACTAAAAGTAACCAGCTGTTATAGGATCTCTATCAAAACACACACCATAATCCCAGAGAATTCTTCCCCATTTAGCACTGTCAGGTTAAAAAGTCTGCTTAGGAAATGAGACTAAACTTTCTTTTCATAATACTCAATGAACCATTTCCATCATATATTTAGAGAGGACATACGCATTTCTTAAAGCACATTCAAAATAATCTGTAAAGAAAATGAAGTGGATTTTCAACTACGGTAAATTTTCTTAACTCCTCTGATGCTTCCCTTTCAAGTTGAAAAAGGCAATTTTGAGTTTTAAAAAGGATGTTTTTTGCAAAATTCTTTTTCTTGGGGGGGAAAAATCAACCCATGAGAATGAGAAGGACATCGACCATTCATTCCTCCTCCACAAATCTCCAAATGAATGAGGAAGCACTGGCCCGAATTCCTCAGAAAACAATACAACTCCCTCCACATAGTTATATTTTATTTAACGCAACGGATGTGATCCTCAATAGTTGCATTAACATGGCATTTCTGTAACTGGGCTCCATAATTAATCGCTTCCTACTTAAAGCCTGCTTCTTCTGTAAATGAGGTTTCTTATTGATATATATGGAGGCTACCATAAAGAAACACTGATGAATTAATGAAATTAAATTGGCACAGACTTCTGAAAGCTCAGAGCAGTTTTAAAGTTCAGATTTTTTAAAATTAATTGATTTTTAGAGAGAGAGAGGGGGGTGGAGCAGAGACACAGGCAGAGGGAAAAGTAGGTTCCATGCAGGGAGCCTGATGTGAGACTCAATCCCCCATCTCCAGGATCATGCCCTGGGCTGAAGGTGGTGCTAAACCGCTGAGCCACCCAGGGATCCCCTTAAAGTTCAGATTTTTACGTACATTTCTAGATCAGTGACCTAGCAACCAGACTGACTTTCCACAATATGCTTATTTGTAAAGCAGGAATACAAGATTCTACACACCCATAGGTCTCTGACTCATGTAGAATATTATCATGAAATTTTCTGTTTTCATCTCAAATAACATAACGAATCCAGACTCAGTATGTTTTGTTGTTGTTGTTGTTGCTGTTGTCAAAACTATCCTCTTCTCTTGATATCCAAACGTCTATCAATTGCCATCTCATCCTCTAAGCTTAACCCTTAAAATACCCTGAATTTTAACATGTTCCAGTCCTCTTTAACATCTCAAACACCCATGCTACTTTGCCTCCCCTGTCTACCATCCGCCTTGTGCTACCTGTCAAAATCAGCGCATGAAATCAAGACTTCCCGTAAATGCAATTCAGAGAAACAGACCATCCTGGTGGGTTTGGGGAGAATATGTCAAGGGGATGGTGTTACTGAGTCATCAGCTTTCTGTGCAAAGAAGGGCAATTCAGGCTATAGTCTAACAGAGCAGAATAGATGAGTTTAACACAGCCAAGAGAGGAAAGTCCATTCACCCCCACCTCAGTCTTAACATTTTCCATCTCCCTAGTTCCATTGCTCATGCTCAAGTTATTAAAAAAAAAAAAAATCAAAGAATTACTTGAGATCCTGCTCTTTCCTTATCTGCATCCAATCCATCAGTAAAAGCTACCACTTCAACTTCAAAACACACCCCAAACTCCCAAAAGTTCTCTACTACTCACTCTAAGCTTCTAGTCGAGTGACCTCTGACAGTGACTTCTTGCCTCAACTACAGCAATGGACTCCCTGTGTTGTCCCTGCCTCTCCTCTGACAGTTACGATCAATTTCCAAGAGAGCAGCAGAGGGATCTTTCCAATATGGAAATCAGGTCTTATCTTAACATTCTTCTTGAAAACTTTCCAGCTGTTTTCCTTCCCCAGTAGAGTAACGCCCTAACTCATGACAATGCCAACACCCTAACTTATTAGTGGGCCTTATCTCATCCTGTCTCCACTTACCTTTCTGACATTATCTCCTTCCACTTTCACTGTGGCTTACCACATTCAAGCCAACTGGCCCTTTGTTGTTCCTGGAACAAGCCAAGTTCATTTCTGTCTTGAGGCCACTGCACTATGTCCTGTACCCAGAGCACTAAAAAAATATATATATATATATATATTTTGCCAATATTTTGTATGGCTGTCTGCTTCTTGTCATTCAAATCTCTGCTTAAATGTCACTTTCTCAGAAGGGCCACTTTAACACTCTGCCTACATTTCCCCCAGCCATTGTCTGTCACATTACCTTATTTTAATTCTCTGCCCTTTTCCTTGTGGATGTATTCATTTATTTGGTGACTGTCTATCAACAATAGAATGTGAGCTCCATCACAACTGAGGCCTTGACTCCCTCAGTTACTGTTGTATTTCTAGCACTAGATCTGTGCTTGTCCTTCAACAGGAATAGAATAAGTTTATTGGATAAGTCGAGGGATGAAAACTGGAGAGGAAAAAAGGGGATAAGCCAGGACACGTGAAAAGGAGAAGTAGAGGTGAAATGGGTGGAGATGAGGTACAAGGAGCTCCTTCGGAGTCTGACGTCACAGATGTGGGGCTTCCTGGTGGCTTCCCCTTTTTAAGGGAAGAGCTCTTTTTTAAAGAAACAAAATTCCACTGAGCATAATCAGTTGTTTCCTGGGATGGCCTTTAAAATCCTCCCTTCTTCCCTTCTCTCTCTCCACATCATTTTTTTTTTTTTTTTCTCAGTTCTCCATGCTTTTCTGGCTGGACCACCTTGTTCTGGGTTTGCCTCTTCCCAGTCCATCTGGTGAACTGGTACCAAATTAATCTTCCTAAAAACAGTTTGCATGATGTCACCTTCCAGCTCAGAACACTCTTCAAGTGGTTCTCATTATCTAAGGCTAAAGGTCAAACATTTTAGTTTAGTACACAAGACCATCGGACTGCCCCCAGACATCCTTCCCAACCTTATCTCCCTCTCATTGCTCCAACAGGAACCCACTCCCTAGTTCAGCCAGACTCCTTAGCCCCTGGAACTCACGTTGTCATTCCCAATCCTGCTCACTTAACCCCAGCTGACTAAAATCTTCTCTTTCTCTTCTATGCAGCTTTTAACCAGTGCTCACAGTCCAAGCACATCCCAAAGGATCTTTTTTCACATCTTAAAGTGCTTATTATTACTACTACTAATAGGATTAGGATAGTAAATAATATTATACTATATCTTTGATCATTATCACATATTACTTTCAAATGATCATTATTTTCTCATTTACACAAGTCTTGGTTTTCTCGAAGGCTGGACAAGTATTACTTTACTTTCTCCCTGCATTCAGCTTTTTTTTTTTTTTTTTTTAAATTTTTTATTTATTTATGATAGGCACACAGTGAGAGAGAGAGAGAGAGAGGCAGAGACACAGGCAGAGGGAGAAGCAGGCTCCATGCACCGGGAGCCTGACGTGGGATTCGATCCGGGGTCTCCAGGATCGCGCCCTGGGCCAAAGGCAGGCGCCAAACCGCTGCGCCACCCAGGGATCCCTGCATTCAGCTTTGATAGTGAGCGTGCTACTGGAAATATTAGAGACTGAGTTTCTTCATCGGGAAAAGGGGGATAACAATAGTAGCTTTGCAGATTTGCTAGAAAAATTGAGTGACATAATGCATTTAACTAGCTTAGCATAGATATATATATGAAGTGTCATTATCTCAGTTCATTGCAAAGGGGCAGATTAACAGATTAACTGATCAAATGATTTTTGAAAACCATAAAACGTGAATTTATTTACAGTGCAATTATATCTCTCCAAAATATGCATATAGTAAATACCTATGTTAATCTTTTTAAAAAGGATATAACTTCTGATTTCCAACACCACCACTATATTTAGTAACTTGACCCAGTGATTCTTAACTTTAACCTATTCTTAACTAAAACCCTATTCAAAATCTGATTAAGGCTCTTAACTCTCTTCCTAGAAAAATGCACGTACAACCAGAATTTGCTATACAATTTCATAGTTTCAGAGTTTATAGACCAAGCATAAACGTCTGGGACTCTATTGGATCCTTAGCAAAACATGAAATCCAATGTCAAGACTGGTCACTCTTCCCATTCCTGGTTCTCTGACCAAGCTGCTTTGATAACCAAACACCAATCTGCAGCAGGGCACATGAACTCGACTTTTTCTCTTTTTTCCTTCTTCTTTTTTTTTCTTTTTCTTTCTTTCTTTCTTTCTTTCTTTCTTTCTTTCTTTCTTTCTTTCTTTCCTTCTTTCTTTCTTTCTCTTTCTTATTTTCTTTTCTTTTTTTGGTAAAAGCAAAATTAAATGAGATAAAAGAAAACCAAAATAATAAATAAATAATAAATTTTTCTTTTAACACTTTTTGCCTCAGGTGCATTATGATGTTTTCATATTGGGTTTCAAAAATACAGACCATTCTTTTTAGGCTGTTTCTTTGTTTTCACATATGAGATAGAAAAAGCAATACTTACCTGGCAGGGAAAATATCACTACCACAAGATAGAAAACAAAGTCACAGGACAACCCAAGTTTAACTTCAAATTTGAGATTTCTGTTCTCATGAACTTTGATCCTTCCTTCTTTCATTCTTTCTTTCCTTTCTTGAGGTAGCTGAATGCTTGTTCGGTGCCATACTGTTTGCTAAAAATTGGGCAGACAATAGTAAACAATATAGCTTTAACCCTACCAGAGCTCATGGAAAAGACAGCATTATGGAATACTCCTATGAATAAATATGTACTTGTAATATGTGCCAAGACAGATAATCAGTGGAAGCTACAAGAGTACATAATTGAAGGAGATGACCTAGTCTAGGGATCAAATAAGGTCTCTTAGACATATTTTATTTGAGATTTGAAGATTGAGAAGTTGTTAACAAGATTGAGAAGGGTGTGGGTGGGGGGTTGGGTGGTAATGATTGAAATCGCCAAGGCAGAGAGTAACATTTTAGGAACTCAGAAAACACCAATATCACTGGAAGGTGGAAGAATTTTAGCAAGCATCGTAAGCCATGTAATTCTGTTAGGAATTCTTTTGATTTCAAGTAATGGAAGGTAGTTTAATGACAGTAGTTTAAAAAACATGAGCTCAATAACAAAGATTTTAGCGGTAGACGATTAAGGACATTAAATGTTCACCCATCCATTGTTGTCATTGGAGACCCAGATTTATTGTTTTTCTTCTGTCCAGGGTCAGTGGGCTGTTTTTCATCCTCACACTCATCATCTCATGGTCATAAGACGGCTGCTGAAACCCCAGGCATCACAGCCAGATTCAAGGCAGGAAGAAGTGAAGGAAGGGTAGCAGCATCAGCTACATCCATCTGTTTCATAGGAAAAAGCAAAGGTCCTCTCGGTTCTCAGCCCATTTACAATTATACCTCACTGGTCAGAAATCTGTCACATGCCCTCTCCTAGCTGCACGTGCAAGAAAGGCTGGAGAAGTGAATATTAGCTTTTCTAGCTCGTTGGGTAAGGTGGGCAAGGGACAACCAAGATGGGGACTGATGTAAGGCTAGGTTAATAGCAATGCCTGCCTCTTGTGTCAAGGGCTTTATTCTTTGCCTTAAAACACAAAATGAGTGAAGCCATTAGGTATTGTATTCTAATTTAAAAACATATGATCACTTAAAAACACAGATCTCACAGGCTATCACAGGGAAAATTGATTGGAAGGAGAAAGAGATGATGTAAAGTAACAGAAAGATATTGATCGAGGTGACAGATAGTTGGGACTTGAACTGGGGGGGGTGGTGGTGAAGACAGAGGAGGAATGCAGCGGGGAGTTCAAGAAGTTTAGGGTTGCTTTGATTATTCATAGGCTTTTTGTGTGTAGCAAATGCAATCATGTTCAAAACTATAGATTTGTCCCAAATTAGTTCATTCTCAAGGCACAATCTGACTAGCTTATTATTAAGATATGTGTTGTCCTTGAACTTAAAACTCTTCTCTGTTAGTGAAACTCTTGGGAGGTATAAAAGATGTTTGATTCCTCTGGCAAGATAAAATTACTTTCTGATCCTTTTTCCTTACAAAAGTCAAAACTGTACTTCCACTGAGTGCTGTAGAAAAAGTAGGAAACATCTCCAGGCTGACTGTATTTGCACCTCCAGGTTAATAAAATAATTGTGCTTTTGTGTTCATATCAAGGAAAGCCCAAATGCACTAGGTTAAGGATATTCTTAACGACATGAGGAAAAATTTCGGTTCCCTTAAGTAAGGCAAATCATTCTACAGGAAAAAAAAGAAATAAACGGGGAGGGGAAATTAAACCCACATCCTAACATAAATTTCAAAGAAAAATATTAGAATTTCTCAGGGTTTTCTATAACTGCTATTAGAATTCATTCCTGAGCCGAGATTTTTTATTTCAACTTTCACATTAACAGTCCAATAATAAACCCTTGATTAAAGAAAAAGAATTCTAGTGAAAGGGTTGAAATAAGCTTAATTGTAGAGGTGTGATTAGTGCCACAGTGATAGACTCCCAGGTAATGATTTCTAAAATTTTATAGGAAATGTTTAACAAGATGATTACCTGACTGTAAAATGTCTCTGTATAAGAAAATAGTCTTTGAAAGCAGCATTTGGGCCCTGTTGCACTAATACATCCATGAATGGCAACACTTCTTTTATAGTTTTGATGAATGCTGAAGTAGAAACTATATTATAATGATTTTGGACCAGAACTGTGAAAATAGCCAGCAGAATATGAACACTTTACCAGATCAATCAATTTTCATTTAAAATTCTACTTATTGTGTATGGTATCAAACTATGAAAATGTAACATTTCAAACTAGTGATTTCTGTCCTACCAAAATTGCAGTACTTATTTTAGTTTTGAAGTAGATAGGATCAGCATTAGAGACAGCATGGTGTAACCAAAAAAAAAAAAAAAAAAAAAAAAAAGGAGCTGGAAATACCTACATACCTGCATTCTAGTATCTTTTTCTTATTCATTCAACTGCAAATATTTACACATGGCCTAAAAAGTGTAAGACATGGAAATAGAAAGACCCTAGATATTTTGAGGTATTCTTCCTAAGAAATGCTCAGGTTTCACATGACCCTGTGTTCACCTGTAATGATGAACATAGAAGTTTGTGGGAACATAGAGGAGAACTCATGTCTCATGGGTATAGACGTATGAAGGGGCTAAAAGAAAGCTTCTAGGAAGAGGTGACATATGAACTAAGACTCTGAATCACCACTTTTAATGAAATGGAGCCAGTTCAAGGGGGCAAAGGACATTGGAAAACAGTGCCTTTTTAAGGGGCTCAAGTGATTTGATGCCATCAGAATGCAAGAAGTGTCAGACAATGAGATGGAACCACAACGGATCAACCCTGGCTACTTTGAGTAGGAAAAAAAAAAGAATGCTGGGAAGTATAGTATGGCTCACAAAAAGTCTTTCGTCCTTCATTAAGGAATGTGGAATTATGGGCAGCCTGGGTGGCTCAGAGATTTAGCACTCTCTTCAATCCAGGGCATGATCCTGGAGACCCGGGACTGAGTCCCACATCAGGCTCCCTGCATGGAGCCTGCTTCTCCCTCTGTCTGTGTCTCTGCCTCTCTCTCTCTCTTTCTCTCTCTCTGTCTCTTATAAATAAATAAATAAATAAATAAATAAATAAATAAACTAAAAATTTTTTTCTTAAAAAAAGGAATGTGGATTTAATTCTGAAGACAATAAAGAATTTTCTGGAAAATGCTGTAATCGTAGGCAGATTTGAAATAATTCATTTGCGTGACTCTGCAAAGGATGGATTTAGAGGAGGCCAGCAAGAGCCTCTTGGTGGTGGGCTGGGAGAAAGAGGTTGGAGAAGAGCCAAGAAATATCTGGGAGGTCAAATCTGCAAAAACAGAGATGACTCAAGAATATGAAGTAGAGGACTCATGGAGGCAGACCCGAGAATGGTGGCAGCAAAGCATGTGTGATGGAGAAGGCAATGAGTGTTTAGACATGTTGAGTTTGGGGTACCTACGGGATATCCAGGTGGAGATGCCGGCAGAAAACTGGATAGAGGAGTGCACAACTCTGGGCAGAAGACTGATTAAGAAGTGCTCAGCGTGCAGCATACAAGGGGAGGAGAGCCTTCCGCTGCTGAAATTTCAATTGTTAATAATAGTTCTCAGGGAGATTGTGTGGCATGAAAGGAGCAGGAGGTCCTGCCTTAAAGGGTTCCTCGAATATCAAACAACAGAATATATGGAAAAAGACTACAGAAGAGAAGTATGGGATGATTATTCATTTAATTCAGACTCAAATCCTTAAATGATATACATTTAAAAAACTCCAAAAACTCTTACTGTAATAACATAAACATTCACTTACCAAAATATGTTTGAGGTGTGAGACAGACAGACAGATGTTTGAGGAAGAGCAGAAAATACTACTCAGAAAAATTTACAGTTCCATTGAAGATCTATCCTGACGAAATTACTGGAAAAAAAGTCATTGAGGGAAATAATACCTTATATTGGAGTAATGACGTCAACTTTTTTAAGTTGTCAGGTTTCATGTCTTCCACATGTTTTCTGGCATGGGCCTTCAAGAACAAATCAAAATAATTAGAAAAGCATCCTCTGAGGTTAAAATCCCCAGGCCATTCTTCAGGTAGAATTTGTCCGTCATAATTCTAGAACACTGTTAGATTTAAAGAACTGGAGAGGGGGAAAAAAAGCTTACAATATTTTGGTAACTAAGTCCAGTAACTTTGGAAACTAGTTGCTGGACTTGGCCCTAATTATATCGAAAGGAGATTGTAGTGATTTAAGATCATTTGCTTTGCCCCATGCTCCTCGGTATTCAGTTTTAATTTCATCTCTTCTCCAAAATAAGCGATGCAAAAATCATCTTTGCTACTTTCCCAGAAATAATTTAAAGTTGGGATTTACTACTTAAATTAGGATTTCCATATGTGGATTTATCATCATTATTTACAACAGAACGAAGGGAGATGCAACACTCACTTGGGTTCCATTGTAGCTCATCAAAAGGGTTTTGTTAATTTAATATTGTTTAAAAAAAAAAAATGACCCTAGCCTGGTGTATAAAGGGCTTAAAACAACAGCTGGTTATTTTTTCCTCAATAAATTAATAGATATTACTAATGCCCATGATATTAAGCAACTGTTTCATTATAAGATTGTCTTCATGACTCAGTGACATTTATTTTGACTGCCCAGCATGCAAATCCCTGTATAACTTGAGAGGTCCTAAAATAGAGAGGAGACTGGACCATACTTCCCAAAATGAAAACTTTAAAAAGCCTGTTGATACACTGTGTCCCTCTGACCAAGTAGATGTTTCCATTCAGGACTTAGAGAAATTTAGAAATCACAATATATGGTCATGTAGCATGGACTCAAAAAGTATTTTTAAAAATTTCTGGCTCGCTAGATCTTGATAAATAGTTTATCATTCTCTTTTAGTACTTTTAAAGTACTGTTTTACAGAACATCTAAACATTGAGGTAATATTTGCTCAAAGCTGTTTTTCATATTTTCTTATCAATTCATTCATTCATTCATTCATTGATTCATTCCTTTCAACTTATTGTTTCTATATCATACATAATATATGAATATTCATACACTATAAATACATTCACATTTAATTTTTCAATTTATTCCTCCTATACAGACAGAATGGGTCATGGTGCTAAATATTTCATGATATAAGGAACGGTGAAGAGATGAGACAATAGAAAAAATGATATTAATAAATCTGAGAAAAGTACATCCCTGTTATGATTAATTAATTAAAATTAATTGAAAATTGTATCGTTTTAGTTGTATTATGTAGCTGGAAAATTACACTATATTTTATCTATTTTTTTAGTACTGTTTGTGCCTCAAAAAAAATTGTTAAATGCTTTGTTTTCCCCCATAAACCTTACATTTCTGAATTTAGGAGATTAGAGCTTAGTGCCATGCTTACTTTTCATTTTTTTTTTATTTTAAATTTTTTTTATTTTTTTTCATGCTTACTTCTCAGAACATTCACACAAAGGCCAACACTTTCTCCACTGTTATTTAAAAGTTTATTTTCTGCAGCGTTTCGTTACCCTCATTGGCAAAAAAAGTTATTAATCTACATTGAGGAAACACTCCAGACCACCAGGAGAAAAGGACCCCAACTCCGTATTACATAGACCTGCTTTTGTTTACATTGCAGCTGTTTGGTTTCCAAATCCCCAAATCATCACACCAGTGCATGATCTTCATTGAGAGTCCACTTCTAGGCATGTAGCCACTCAATAATTAAAGATTCATTGATTATTTTAGCTCACATACTGGCCTGCCCAGACCTAAAAGTAAATCAATGTTTGGACTATAAGAAATAGATAAGACACACTTCTAGTTTTGGAATCATGGAGCAGAATTACTAGAAGTGGCGGGTTATTGTTATGTCATTCCATTCACCTAGAAACATGGAGAAAAATAAATATGCCACAAAGGTAACAGTCTAATCCCTCTCTCCCATAGGGCTTCCATCTACAAATGAGATTATAGTGTGCAGCAGGTAATATAATGCCCACACTCTATCCCCTAAGATGTTGTCCTAATCCCTGGAAGCTGTGAATATGTTATGTTACATGGCAAAGGGGGATTAAGATTACAGACAGAATTCAGGTTACTAAAAGAACTAACCTTATAATAGAGAGATTATCCTGGATTATCTTCTTGGGCCCAATTAATCACAAGAATCCTTACAAGTGGAAGAGTGGAAGGAGGCAGTAGAGAGGGAGAGGGATGTGAACACACGAGCAAAGTCTAAGAGATGCAGCATTGCTGGGGTTAAAGATGGAGGAGTAAAAAAAAAGAAAAAAAAAAAAAAAGATGGAGGAGTAAGGCCAGGAGCCAAAGAATGTGAGTCGTCTCTAGAAACTAGAAAAGGCAAGGAAACAGATTGTCCCCTAGAAGCCTCCAAAGGGAATGCACATGTGCTAAGACCTCGATTTTAGCCCAAGAAGACCTGTATTTGACTTCTTACCTGCCTAATTGCACAGGGATGAATTTGTATTGTTTCAAGCCACTAAGTTTGTGCAAATTTAGTGATAGCAGGCGGAAATGATGGATAGAGGTTACCATTATACAACTTTCTAAAACTAAGTCTATGGAGTGAAATATTGGGAAATTGGAAGATGAGGAAGCTGCTGTAGCCTAGATAATTTCTAAAACCCTTCTCATTTTGAAATTCCAGTTTCTTCCCATTAGAACATACGCAGCTGCAACTATGTTGGCCCCAAGTCACACCCTAACAGGGCATACTTAAGAGTCTCCTCTCTCTTTTACTTCTTTCCAACAATGTCTGTTCTCCATTCTCCCCATCCATTTGCTTCATCAGGCTTCTACACCCAGGAAAGATATTTGGGAAAAGTATGTTATTTACATACAGTACTCACCAACTGTTTATTATCAACTTAAACTTTCTAGCAAACACACTTCTTTATTGGCTAGCTAGTCTTGGACCTATCTGTTAGGACGGGGTGGATTTCTCATCAAGATTGATGGGGCCAGTATCTGTAAGAGCAGGTGATGAAGTCACTAAATAGAAATCCTTATAATCGCTAAAGGCCAAAGTGACCTGGGGAAGAGATTTTTCTTTCCGGCACAAGCCCTTGACATGGTCACTCTCACTCTCCCACAATATTTGTTGGCCATATTACCAAAGGAAATAGCTAAACTGAAAAGCATAGGAAGACACAAGCTGCAGCAGTAGGTGAATTTCTACGTAACTTGTCAAAACGTAATTTGGGGTGTGTCCCGGGTATCCTAGAAAATCCAGAATGGAGTCATCACATCTTCCTAGAATACCTTTCTCAAAGGTAATTGGTTTTCAATTTGAATGCTTATATTTTTAAAAGAACAGCTCTTAAAAAAATAATAATAATAATAGCTCTTAAGTATGCTCACCGCAAGAAAGCAACGGGAGCTACGTGGCCTGCTGCAGGCCTCGTGCTATGGTGGTGATCAGTAAGAGTATCAAACCAACATGTCATACACCTGAAATTCACGCAATGTCATACGTCAGTTATATCTCAATAAAGCTGCAAAGAAAACTTCAAATTTAAAAAAAAGTTTAAAAATTTCTCCTATATTGTTATTGATTTTTCTTTTTTACCAAGTCTACCAACTAGAGCATTCAGCTGGTAAGAATTATTTTTGCCTGAATTAAATATGGAGGGATAACTCAGGCCCATTTCAGGTTCAACAAACATCTTGAACTATTTTTCAAACATTTGGGATTTGGCAAACAAACATTTCAGTCAGTAATTTTTTGCTTAATTTTTAAACCCTTGTGTTTTTGAAGGGGAATTTAATCCGTATGGTTCTGATTCATTTACCATTAACTGATCGGGCCAGGTTTTTTTTTTGTTGTTGTTGCTATTTTTTGGTGGGGGAGATGTTTAAGGGTTACTTTCAGAGACTTTGACAAATTTCTTGAAAAAAATAAGAAAGCTTCCTTCTGCCAGGGAGGAAATCAAGTGTCAAAAGGAGTTGAAAGAAGTTCTAGATTCATGTTAGCAATGCAGCCTGACTCAAAAAAGAGAAATAATTTTTTTCTCCCAATTTTACTGGTAAGGATGAAAGGCTTTATGAGTTTAGGATCACAGATATGAGTTGGTGCTCATGGAATTTGGATTTACTTACCATTCTGGGCGCTGGTCTCCAGTGAGTTTGAGATAAAAAGGTAACTCCTCCAAGAGAAAAGAGGAGCCAAAGAGAAATGCTTTTAGCAGCTCAGAAAAGGATTATGTATGATTAGACAGCAAAGAGAAAGAGAAAATGAGTGGGCAGGAGAGAAAAACAGAAAGAAGAAAAAGAGAAGGAAATTTCTTAAAAAAAAAGTTAAATAATACACAACTTCCTTTTTGTTTCTAGAGGATCCTTGATTATAGCCTTACGGCTGCATGGACACAAATGGCTAATCACTGAGACTGCTCTCTGACCCTTGATAAATTTGGAATAGACAAATTCAACCTCAAATAGGGTAGCCACTTGTAATGACCTTAAAACCTTTTTTTTTTTTTTTAAGTGGAGCAATCAACATCACTTGCTCTATTTGCTTTCTTTCCTCAATATGTTGATTTATTTGTTACAAAGCACCATTAATCACACTTTCTCAATTTGACTTTTGTTTTTCTCTGAAGTTTTTGCACTCTACGCTACTTCAGAAGCAAGAATTGATAGTTTGAAAGAAAAGGTATTGTATTATTTAATAGTTTATATAGGTTGTATCTTATGTACAAAGTTTTATACAGGGATGTGCGCATGTGCGTGCACCCCACTCACAAAATTCTTGGCATCAAACCATTTCTTTTTAGACCTTTGGTCTTTCTATTGTTAATATTGCTTTAATATTCTATCATTAATATTTCAATTGAATATAAAAATGCCATTCGTAGGGCATAAAAAGTTTTATAGAAGTGTACGACTAAATTCTGGGGCACTGGGTGGCTCAGTTGGTTAAGCATTTGCCTTTAGCTCAGCCCCCCTCCCCCCACTTTGGGCTCACTTTTCAGCGGGAAGCCTGCTTTTCCCTCTCCCTCCTCCTTGACCACTTGTTCTCTCTCTCAGGCTCACTTTGTCTCTCCAACAAATAAATAAAATCTTAAAAAAAAAAAAGTGTAAAAAAAGAGAAGTGTATGACTAAATTCTATTACCCATTTAACATTTTCCGAACATATTCTATGTGTGCAGCGTCATGATGAAGAATAAATATACTAGAGCATAGGGTAGGTTCCTAAGCTTAAGTGTTGAACAGAATACAATTTTAGAAAATAAGGACTAATACGATATTAAGTCCCAGTTTACAGTTTTTAACCGAAATAAGAACACTTTTATTTTTATATAAGGGAACTGCCTTAGAAGTATCCTTCAATTTTATATTTAGAAAACTTTTAAATTAGGATTTGTAAAAAATTATCAAGCTCTACAGTTCAATAGCTCTGGATCCCAGTATCTCAGGAAGCTTGTCTCAGTTTACATCAAACTATTTTAAATCATACCTTCCAGTGAGATGCCAACCGTACTGTGTCAGTCAATCTCTGAGCAGGCCTGGCATTTCATAAGAGTGACAAGTCGACTGTGAAAATGACAGAGGGGAAAATCATGAACAATTGTTTTAATGCCCAAAAGCTGCCTATGGTGTTCAATGTCTCTAAGATTTTTTGTCCCAATTAAGAATTTTGAAATGAAATACTTGATACGTAGAAAAGATTTAGATTTCACAAATCACCCGAGAGAAGAATGGCCTTATTTTTCTGCATCTCAGGGTAGCTTGCTTGAATTTAACACACACCGAGCTGCCAGCCGACAGGATCATTCCTATAAAGCATCTGTGTTCACCTTCCCTTAAAAATGGGACTATGGCTCTTTGTAGAAGAAACAGGTAAGTGTTAACTGGGGATAAGTGATCAGGAAAGTAAATAGACAAGCTACTTCCTTATTTAAAATTCACGTGGATCTTCAAAATGGATCAACATTGTTAGGATTTCCTAATGAGGTACGAGATAGAGTCATAGAAAAAATATCTTTGTAAAAAAAATAAAATAATATGTCTTGTTTCCAAGAGTTAGAAGAAATTTGATAGGTTTACAAGTTTTTTTCCCTCCACAAAATTATTCATTTTATTTATGCTTAAGCCTTCTCATATAATCCCCTGAGGTGTTGCAAGTTTGGATGAGGGTCAGGTATCTTGAATTTTTAGGTGTTTTATTCTTAAAGTTATAAATGGAGTTCATGCTTAAGAACATCAGCAATACAGATGTGATAGCCTTCCAACCACTCAACTGATGTAACCAATCTCAACAATCTGATACTCGCTCTTTTATATTTTTTCTCATGCATATAAAATCGTAGACACACCAACAGACGCATAAAGATTTCACCTTTAGGAAAAAAATAGGTCACATTATAACTTCTGCTATTCAACTTCTTTTAAAAAATTAGTATGAGCTTTCTAGACCTTGCAAATATCTGGGTGACATTACACGGTGTGGATATATACTTTGTTCAACCATTCTCCATTAACAGGTACCAAGGTCATTTCCAGTAGTTCGCTGCTACCAGTTCTGCTGTAATAAACATCCTTATGTTATTACTTTTTTATTTCAGTAGACTCAATTTCTAGAACTGGGAGTTCCTAGAATTGTAAAGTTTTGTTGGGAAGGGCCAAGGAGGCTGAGAGTGAGTCAGTATTCAGAGCATGAGAAGAGTCCTGGCAGAGTAATAGAGAGCAAATCAGATAAGTAGGCAAAAGCCATGACTGTTGGCTTGGCGACCACAGGAAAGAATTTTAACAGGAAGGCCACCATGCATTGCTGGGTAGAAAGGTGTCTGAAGCAGAGTAGAACTGACTTCATGGAACCGCAACCCTAGCAAATCTTTGTTTGTTTTATTGAGAAATAGCTGCCATAGAACACTGTGGAAGTTTAAGGTGTACTGTGCATTCATACATTCCCCTATTGCAATAGGATCACCACCCTATTGTCAGCTAACACTTTTACCACATCACATAATTATCATCTCTTCTTTGTGGTAAGAACAGTTAAGATCTAGCCTCTTAGTGACTTTGCAATATATAATAGAATATTGTATTTGTCTTATTCTAGCTTTAGCGAGCACAACTGTCTCAGGAACAAGATGTGCCCGAACATGTAAGGTCGTATTCGTCAGTCCCTTAACAGGAGGGCAAAGCGAGGGAGGACGAAGCACAGACTGCTCTGGCCACACAGAGCACATTTTCTGCAGGACTCCTAGGCAGGTCCCTGAAGACGCAGAGTGGAGCTATAAAGAGAAAATTCTGCTGTGATGCAAAGGGATCAACTATTTTTGCTCCCACCATTGGGGTGAAACCAGGACAAATGGCAATCCCATTTTCCTGTTTACAAAATATCTCACTTCCTCAGATTCTATTTGAGCATTATGGCTATCTATAGAAGTGGAAACACAGCTGAAGCCAAAGAGGTCTGGCCCTATTTCCCGTGGGCCCTTGCGCTGCCGGGTGGGATCTGAGAACAGGCATGAGCCTGCTATCCGCAGCAATGCACTTGGCCACACTATCATGAAGCCTGTCAAAACACCCAGAGGCCTTGGGGTCAGGAAGAGCTATCACGTGTCCTTTCTTATGGGTACACGAGGTCCCTAGAGCGCTGCTCCAGTTCTTATTTTAATTATTTCCAATTCTCAGAGGTTCTTCACTATTCGTGATGATGCCATTGTTAAGGAGCTACATGTTTCTGTATGAATCACACGTAGGACTCAACCCATCACTATATACTTATTGACTCCTGCCGTGTGCCACAAGCACCATGTTGTGGAGGATCCAAAGCGTAGCAAAAAATATTTATTTTTCTATGTATTTCTCTTTTCTCTCCTTCCATTCTGTCTCACTCCTTCCTCTCTCTCACTCTCTTTCTCTCTCTCTGTCTGTCTGTCTCTATCTCTTGCATTTTGGTTAATACAGAAACATTTCAAATAATTAAGAGCGTCTAGAATTGTTCATTTCTTTTTCCGATGAGCTAAAAATAGACAAATAGACAGTGATTCTTAACTTTTTTTTCCATTCCTTTACTTTTTTCTTTTTTTAAAACTTTTCTTTTAATCTTGCAACTTTGTATATGGTTATGTGATATTCTGGAGGGCTTGAATTTACTACTGAAACTATATTTTTTCTTTAATTATAGAGTAAGCCCATTTTGTTCATATGTGCTGGCCAATATGCACCAATATTAGTTGTTCAGGAAAGTTAATAATTTGGCTAAACATTGTGTGTGCACGTGTGTGTAGAAATAAAAGGCACTCTAGAGCATTATTGAGAAATCTCTCAGAAAATGGTGCCAGAGGAGTACAAATGGAGGAAGAGACCTGCTTGGGACCACTTTAGGGAAAGTATCCTACTTTGAAGAGAGAGATGAGATCATGGCGGGTACTCTCCCTCAATACTGCCCTCTTTAGCTGCACGCTTACTTACATGCCCACAATTCATCTCCTTCCTTTTAGTCTTAGAGAGTAGAGTGGTCTTTCCTTTCCCATTGATGCACTGAGTCAAGTGCCTTCTTTTATGATTTCCTCCATCAATTATCTTCTCTATCCTGGACCTTCAGCGCCATGTCTCTGTTAGAGAAACATAATAGCTTAAATACATAAGCAACAAAGGAATATCTTGTGTCCTGAATAGAGATCCTCCCGTGACCACACTCTGTTCTTGTATCAGCCTCTCTCTCCTCTTCCCTGTCATTCCTATCTCTTGAATGTGGAATTGAGTTTTCTCTTCTTTAACCTATTCACCTCTTCGTAGACTGAGGTCTGGCTTTTCCTGCCTCTAGCCCACTGAATTGGATAGATTCTTCTGTTGCATCTGACAAGGTTCATTACTCCCTCTGTCTTGACACTTCCCACTCTAGGTTTCCGTTATGCCACTCTGCCAACCTATCTTTAGTCAGCTACACATCTCTGAGCACTCCTTCTTGGTCTTTTCCATGAATTTCACTGTTACTGTTTATATCCTAAGAGTTGATATTCCTCAAGTTTCCATCATCAACTCACATTTCTTCCACTTTCTGCTGTTCCATGGGCAAATCCACTTACTGATGCTGCCTGACACCAGAAGTGGTAGTAAACTCCAGGGGTCCTGGTGGTGTTATGTCAATAATGCTTCAGTTCCCTCTCTAGCTCTAAAATGGTCCAGATCCTTCTGATCCCCTCTAACTCATTGTCCTACAGGAATTTTTAGTTCCGTGCACTTCCCAAAATCCTTTGGAGCAATTCAGAACATCAATAAATAACTCAAAGGGAAATGCCCAATGCCAAATTCATCACTTTCCCCTCCTCGAACCTCCTCCTGACTCAAGAGTATACCATGGACTTAGTCAGTTAAAATGGAAATTGGTAGAAATTGGAGAGGAGAAAGAGAGAAAGGGCGAATGGAAAGAGAGAAAAAAATACAATTTGAGTCTCTTGAATCTCTCTTTTCCCTTGGATCTCAGATCCAAGTAATCACCAAGTGCTGTGTGCTTTACTTCCTAAATCTTGAGTCAGTTTCTCCATCCCTGTAACTACTTATACTTCTTTAATGGAAGCCCTAGATTATTATACTGGTCTCCCAGGCTCTAAGTCTACATGCTCAAACTCATCCTTATACAATGGACAAAGGAATGCATCCAAATTCTATTCTGATCTCATCATTTTCCTAACAAAATTTGCCAGTGGTTCCATGTCATTTGGTTTATTTCTCTGCCTTTTTCTTACACAACCATTTACCTCAGGCTTTGCTTTTCTACAATATTGAATTCTTTGTAATTCTACTCGTTTGCTGTGCTGTTCATCCACTGATGTCTTTGTTCAAGATGACCTCTCTGCTTGGAGGATCCCTATTCCCTTCACCTGACTAACTCTTTCTAATCCTTCAAAACTCTTCTTGAGAGTAACCTCTTCCAAGAAGCCTTCCTTGTCTCTACCCCTGCCTCTAATTGTGTTGAGTAACCCTCTAATTCCATAGTAACCTCTGTATGTCTTCCCTGAATTTGTCATTTTATGTTGCAATTACTTACGTCTGTCATTGAGTGAGAACACCATACTTTGTGTATTTATTTTAACCCCAGCACTCAATTTGGTGCCTATCCTAGAACAAGTGCAAGATAACTAATTTTGTCCAGTTAGGGCTTAACTTGAGTCTTAACTTACGAGCAGGTTTCAGATAATTGAAAATAAAGGAAGAAATCCACTGGAAATTAGACTTTGAACTAAGATTCAGACACAAAGATTCCAGGTATATTTCTGGAGTCAATAAGGAGCACGTACCTCCTGGAGAGGGAAGCTTCTGTGTGTGTGTGTGTGTGTGTGTGTGTGTGTGTGTGTGTGTGTGTTGAACGTAGAGGGTGAGGAGGCATGCATCTGCCGGCAGGCTGGATGGATAGATTGGGGGAAATATGGAAGTGTCAGAATGTATTCATTTTGGACATCGTAGAAAACACAGAAACTGATTTTGAGTTAGGAAGCATGAGGAGACCGGTGTGTTAGGAAAATAATTTCAACAGTACTGGGTTAATAGATCAGGGCTGAGAGCAGGGTAAACACTTATAAAAAATTATGGGAAAAAAAATGAAAATGACCTTGGGCTAGAATAAGGCAGTGAGAATAGTGGGGAAGGAGGATATGCCAAAATATTTCCTCAAAATTACTATGGAGGCAGGTGCAAGAGCATTGTGAAGACCCAGATGAAATTTGATTTTGTTTGTTTGTTTATTTATTTATTTATTTTAATACGGTGTGTTCACTGCTTAGCGTTGAGCTTGGTATATAGTAGGTGATGAAGAAATATTTTTTTAAGTAAAAGAGTTAATGTAAAAATAATGATAGAACCCTTTCACAAACATATAGTTAATCTCTTCCTTGAGAGAGAACAGGTGGAATGTTTTTTTGTTTGTTTGTTTTGGTCTGGTTTGGTTTTGTACCAAGGCACCAATGCACCAATGCACTGAGCAAAGGTCTGAGTAAAGATGTAATGATCTGATTACAGTAGTGGTCAGTAATGGTCTGATTGGGAGTAATGACAGAATGATGCGACTCTGTTATAGTTTAGGTGACTTTGATTCTCTTCCATTGGTTTCCCCAGAGTCCCAGGCCTTAGCACAATTAATGCCACTGTTTTGAAATCAGCTTTAGAACTTTGATCTCAGGCTCTAAATATGCCCTTGCTGTAAACAAGCAACACATCTAATAATAACCATATCACCTGCTCATCTAAAGGGCTTTATGTGTGTTTGTTTAATTAATAATTGAAAACAAATGTCACCATCTTTGCCTCAGTCTAGACAGGGGACAATTTTATCATCTACTTATTTTTTTTCTGCTTGAGGGATACAGAACGCTTTCAGAGAAGGTTATTAAGGATTCAGATAATTAAACTTGTATTTTTTTGCACATCAACGACAATTTATACTTGAAAACAATTAGCATGAGTTACTTGTGTGTTCAAATAATCAATTTCACAGAAAAACCTTCATAATGTGCAAAGATATATGTTCAGAAATATTAACTGTAACACTGTTAGCAATAGCGAAAGTCTAGTAATTACTTAAATATCCATCATAAATTATGGTACACATTCTAGGCAGAGTTCTAAACAATGTTTTTTTTAAAAAAAAAATTGAACAAATACATATGTACTGATGTAAGAAAAATGGCTGAGGTGCATTGTCAAATGGAAAACCTATAGAACGGAATATTTAATAGGAAAGCAATTCATGTGACCAACAAATATGGATCATGTGAGTGTATGTGCATGTATTTGCATTATACGACCAGTGAGGCTAAAATTACCCAGAAGGATTCCTAAGAAAATGTTAGTAGTTAATTCTGGGCTTGTTTCAAGCATTTTACAACGTTTTTACAATGATCACATATTAATTGACTGGAAGCAATAGACACATTACTTCTGTTATTTTCCAAGTTCTGCTGTGGCTTCTCCGCACATTTGAACTCCTAGAGTCGATGTTAAAAATACATTTTGATTTTGTCTCTTCTGTCACATGTTTTTTCCTATTTCGTGATCTCAATTTTGTTTATTTTCTACAACATTCATGTCTATTTTTTATTATATCTTCACTTCTACTATCTTTTGGCTTATTCTGTTTTTTTAGAACTTCTTCAAAAGATGTTTGTTAACTGGTTTTGAAATTTGTGTCAAGTAATCGAAGAAAAATGCCCAGTTTCCTTGTCAGGACCAGTTTGAGTTCATCTAGCAAATTTTGATACGCAATATTCTGTTCACCATTAATTCTAACATTTCCTCATTTCCATCATAGTTTCTTATTTGACCCGTTAGTTATTCGGAAGTTTTAAAGTCCCCAAATATGGGAGTTTTTAAAAATTATCTTATTTATTTAAAATTAGTCATATCGTAATCAGACAAGATGGTATTATCTCAAATTGTTTTCTTCTGTTTGGTGTTTGTTCTAATAATATGGAAGTGCTTAAAATGTTCTTTTTTCAATTAGGACAGTCTCAGTTTCTGAGACCTTTTTATTGTTTTTTTTTTTTCTTGGTAGCATATATGTTAACTCTGTTAAAGCTCTAAATTCTTTATGATAATACATCATCAAAATGCTTTCCAAATAGTCATTCCCAACGGTCTCTTCTTTGACAGAAACAATGCCATTCTCTTGATTGCCAGATGTGAGTGCTACTAACAAGCAAAACCCATAATTTCTAAAATAAAGATGAAATCTTTTTTTTTTTAGATTTATTTATTTATTTTAAAGACAGAGAGCAGGGTGAGGGGCAGAGGAAAAGAGAGAGAGAATCTTAAGCAGGCTCCACACCCAGTGCAGAGTAAATTATTAATTAAACACACATGTCTCTGAATCATGACCTGAACCCAAACCAAGAGTCAGAGGCTCAGCCAATTGCACCACTCAGGTACCCCTAAAATAAAGAGGAAATCTTACGACACTTTTCCTCTTACAAATGATTGGTTTTGTTTATTTATCTATTTTTTATTTGTTCTATGGTACTATTTGCCAAAAGGACTTTGAGGTTATTTCCTCAGAATGTCCCCTGTGTCTAAGGCAAAGAAGAAGACTTTGATGATGATGAGAACCATGGGAGGTTTTGAAGAAGAGAAATTATATGATCAGGTCTGTGTTTACCAGAGATTATTCTGGAAACACGGAAAGATGACTGGGAAGGGATAAAGTTTAAAAATAGAGCAAGAAGTTAACCAGTTAGGAGCTGTAAAGAATATGAACTGAGAGAGTGTGGAGGGTACGAGTCTAACAATGCTGAGCACTCAAGAGACAGTGAGGCTACCCACAGAGTAGGGGCCCCCAAAATACTTTTGGAATAGTTTAACATCATAGAATTCAAAAAAGACACTAAAACTTATGGTTAAAATCCAAATTCTATTGGATTCTTTATAGTACTTAACTCTATGAATTTTTTTTTAAAATGCATGTGTATTTAGTGTGGCTGTGCCATTGTATGTGCTCAGAGCTTCCAAGGATCCTAGTGAGTGACGAGATTTGTTGCTTAGGCAATTTAATGATGGTACTGGTGCCATCAACTGAGATAAGGAGCACAAGAATAAAACAGATTTTTTTGAGGGGGAGTTTAACGTGGGGATTTTAGAGGTTGAAGTGACAGAGGGCCTTCTAAGCAATCATGCCCAGTAAGATCCAGCACCTAGCAGTTGGGGCTGGTCATAGAGAGAAATAACCTGTCTTACATCTGGAGCGTGTTTATGAAGTACCTTCATGTGCATGATTGTTCAGAATGGACACAAAATAGAAAATACAATGGTAAACACAGAAAAAAGGGGAGGCTTTTTGCTTGATCATCTAATTACATCTTAAATCATTTTGATTTGATTTTTAGGTAGGGAAGGCTTTAGGATTTATAAACTGTAGTGGCTCAGCCAGTCATCTAAAAAGGTACCACTCGGGATCCCTGGGTGGCTCAGTGGTTTGGCGCCTGCCTTTGGGCCAGGGCATGATCTTGGAGTCCTGAGATCGAGTCCCACGCCGGGCTCCAGGGAGGGAGCCTGCTTCTCCCTCCTCCTGTGTCTCTGCCTCTCTCTCTCTCTCTCTCTGTCTATCATAAATAAATGATAAATAAATATTTAAAAAAATAAAAATAAAAAGGTAGCACTCAGTCTCCTAGCCATCTTTGTTACGAGAAGCATGTAAGTTTTTTGCTTATGGCTCATTTTACAGTTGAAAACCACGGAAAAGGGCTTGACCAACTAACCCATGAAGCCCTCAAACTGCACAGGACCAGACACATAGTAGTTATTTAACAAATATTGAATTGAATTCAAGTTGTGACGCAACAATGGGTTTTCACACTTCTAGACATCAGCTTTCTGGATTTTCCATGATTCCCATCATCATCAAATATAAAACTCAATTTTTTAACAGAATATTCAAGGCCCTTCCTAAATTGGCAATAACACACCTTTCTTAGATCTTTCCTAAGTACAGGCATACCTCATTTTATTGTGCTTCATCCTCTTTTCTTATTGCATTTCTTATAAATTTATGGCTGGTGGCAACCCTGTGTCAAACAAGTTTATTGGCACCATTTTCCAAGAGCATTTGCTCACTAGGAAGTGTCATGTTATGGAAATTCTCAATTTTCAAACTTTTCCATTATTGTTATATTTGTTGTGATCTGTAATCAGTGATCTTTGATGTTGCTATTTTTTTTGATGTTGCTATTTTAATTGTTTGGGGGCACCACCAACTGCACCATATAAGATGGCAAACTTAATAAAAGTGTGTGTTTCTGACTGCTCCACTGATGAGGTGTTTCTCTTTTTCCTTCACTGCAGGTGTCCCTATTCCCTGAGACACAGCAATATTGAAATTAGGTCGATTAATAACTCTATAGTGGCCTCTAAGTGTTCAAGTGAAGAGAGGAATCAGACATCTTTCATTTTAAATCAAAAGCTAGACATGGTTAAGCTTAGTGAGGAAGGAAGGCATGCTGAAAACAGGGATAGATCGAAACCTAGGCTTCTCATGACAACAGCCAAGTTGCGAAAGCAAATGAAAAATTCTTGAAGAAAATTAAAAACGTTACTCCAGGGGCACCTGGTGGCTCTGTTGGTTGGGCACCTCACTCTTGATTTGGGTCATGATCTTGGGGTTGTGAGATTGAGCCTCACATTGGGCTCCACGCTGGACAAGGGGCTTGCTTAGGATTCTTTCTCCCTCTGCCCCTTCCCCTGCTTGCACTTGCTCTCTCTCTCTCTCTTTCTCAAAAAACAAATAAAAAATAAAAGTGTTATTCCAATGAACATATGAATGATAAGAAAGTGAAACAGCCTTATTTTCGATATGGAGAAAGTTGGATTAGTCTGGACAGAAGTCAAACCAGCCACAACACTCCTTAAGCCAAAGCCTAACCAGAACAGGGCCTTAACTCTCTTCAATTCGATGAAGGTGGAAGAGGTGAGGAAGCTGCAGAAGAAAAGTGTGAAGTGAACAGAGGTAGGTTCATGAGGTTTAAGGGAAGAAACCATCTCCATAACATAAAAGTACAAGGTGAAGCAGCAAGTGTCGATATAGAAGTTGCAGCACGTTTTCCAGAAGATCTAGCTCAGATTACGTAGGAGGGTGACTACTCTGAGCAGCAAATTTTCAATGTAGATAAAACAGCCCATATATTGGAAGAAGACATCATCTTGGACTTTCTCAGCTAGAGAGGAGAAGTCAATGCCTGGCTTCAAATCTTCAAAGGACAGGCTGACATTTTTGTTGGAGGCTAATACAGCTGGTGACTTGAAGTTGATACCAGTGCTCCTTGACCATTCTGAAAATCCTAGGGCCCTTAAGACATGCTACATCCACTCTGCCTGTGCTCTATAAAGGGAACAACAAAGACCATATGGCAGCACATCTGTTTACCCCCAGTTTACTGAGTATTTTAAGCCCACTCTCAAGACCTACTGCTCAGAAAAAAGGGATTTCTTTCAAAACATAACTGCTCCTGGTCATTCAAGAGTTCCAATGGAGATATGCAGTGATTAATGTTGTTTTCATACTGGCCAACACAAGGTCCATCCTGCAGCCTATCAATCAATCAAGGAGTAATTTTGACTTTCACATCTCATAAGAAGTACGTTTGGTGAGGCTATCGCTGCCTAGATAGTGATTCCCTTGGTGGACGGGAGCAAAATAAAGTGAAAAGCTTCTGGAAAGGATTCATCATTCTAAATGCCATTAAGAACATGCATGATTCATAGGAAAAGGTCAAAATATCAACATTGAACAGAAGGTTGGAAGAAGTTAATTCTAACCTAAAAAAAAAAAAAAACTGATGGAGGAGATAACTGCAGATGTGGTGGAAATAGCAAAAGAACTAAAATTATAAGTAGAGTCTGAAGATGTGACTAAATGCTGTAATTTCCTGGTGAAGATGCTATAAAGACTGCCAAAATGAGGGGCACCTGGGTGGCTCAGTGGTTGAGAGTCTGCCTTTAGCTCAGGTCATGATCCCAGAGTCTTTGGATTGAGTCCCGCGTCGGGCTCCCTGCATGGAGCCTGCTTCTCCCTTTGCCTATGTCTCTGCCTCTTTCCGTGTCTCACAAATAAATAAATAAAATCTTAATAAAAAGACTTTCAAAATGGCAACAAAGGATTTAGAGTATTATATCAATTTAGTTGACAAAGCAGCAGCAAGATCTGAGAGGACTGACCCCTATTCTGAAAGACGTTCTACTCTGAATAAAATGGTATCAACCAGCATCACATGCTATGCTATAGAGGAATGTTCATGAAAAAAAAGAGTTAATCAATGCGGCAAACTTAATTGTTGTCTTATTTGAAGAAATTGCTACGCAAACCAAGAAACAGATTCTTAACTATAGAGAGCAAGCTGATGGTTACCAGAGGGGAGGTGGGTGGGTTAAACAGGTGATGGGGATTAAGGAAAGTATCTTTGATGAGCACAGGGTGTCGTATGTAAGTGATGAATCGCTAAATCCTGCATCTGAAACTAATGTTGCACTGTATGTTAACTGGTTGGAATTTAAATAAAAACTTGGAAAATGTCAAAAAAAAAAAAGGAAAAAAGAAAAAAGAAATTGCCACAGCCATTCCAACCTTCAGCAACCACCATCCTGATCGGTCAGCAGCTTTCAACATCAAGGGCAAGACCCTCCACCAGCAAAAAGATTATGACTCCTTGGAAGCTTAGATGATGGTTGGTGTTTTTAGCAATAAAGTATTTTTTAATTAAGGTACATACATTGTTCACACATAATGCTGCTGCACACACTTAATAGACAACAGTGTAGTGTGCACGTAACTTTTGTATGCATTGGGAAGCCAAAAAATTAATTTGATTTGCTTTATTGTGATAGTTGCTCTATTTGCAGTGCTCAGGAGCTCTCTGACGTAGCCTGCACCTGTCCCCTGGTCCTCCTTATCCCCAGATCTCTAGCCAGAGTTCTCACCATATATGCTATGTAATTTCAGATCTCCTTACCTTAACTCATTGCCTTCTTTTCCTTCCCCTCTCCCCTTCCATTATGCCTGTAATCTCAGTAGTGTGCTAAAATTACTTTTTTGTCTTTCAATAATTTCTCAAATGTCTCTGCTGTAGCCATTTCTAACCACCCTTGCGCTCATAGCAGGAATAATGACTCCGTCTTTGGATTTCCTACATAAGTTGGTTTATAAATACATAAAGCATTTATCACTATGCATTATGGTTAGAGCTCATTTTCTGCTAGACCTGAGTCTTTTTGAGAATAAGAACCATGTCTTACTTCTACCCTCCTCCCTTTCCCACTGTGATACAACATAACTGCTCATGGAACTGAATTAGGCGTGTTTTCTATGTGGAGTCATTGGCCTCTGGACAGGAGGGAAGCCCTAAGCACCACTCCCTTTCTAGTGGAGCCTCTTTTCCTCTACTCCCTTTCTTGTCTTCCCCAGCTCCCAGCCTCTGTTTGAGGAGAAGATGGAGTCAGAAGGAAATACTGATGGAGTCAAACGTACCAGCTTTCTGGTTGAAGGAGGCACCGTGGCAACACCCTCCAATGCCTCTTCTACTTGTGAGCACCAACTTTGGTACCAGTGAGCAGCTGCAGCTAAGATGGAGACAAATGGATCCAGAGACTCCTCTTGAGCCATGAGTCTAAGCCACGTGCTCAGCCCAGCTGTCCCGGTTGCTTTTCGACAGGACATGGGGGACCAGCCGACAAGAATTAAGGCAAATTTAAATTTAGAATTTGTCCTCACTGATGAGTTCATGGCTTCTTGGGAGTCTCATGTGGAAAAAGACATGGGGACGAGAAGTAGAGTTGGAAGCTCTAAGTCCCCTGATCTAGTATCTTCTAATACCATTAAAACTAACCCTCATTCCTAACAGCACAATAGGGCAATTGTATTTTGTGTATTAAGATTAGCATATTTAAAAATTCCTCTGTTCTCTAACTTACCTTGGCAGGTTCAATCGTTTCAATCCTTAAGTCTCTTTCACTATAGAACCTTGTAGCTTAGAGTGATTCAATGGGGTCCCAATTGGGATGCAAGTGATAATAGTCAAATCATGTTCTTTAGTCACTTTTTCTTATGTGTTTTCCTGGATTTTTTTAAAAATTAATTTTTAAAGAAAATACACTGTTTTTGTTTTTTTGTTTTGTTTTGTTTTTGCTGGTGCTTATAGAGTTTCTTTTTGGGGGAGGTTAGCAATATTTCAAATCTTCTATCATCTTCCATCTGTTGACTCTTACTTTCACTATGAGCTCATGAAGGTAGAGAGATCTCGTTCTTACCTAAATCAAATCTAACACAAAACGATCATTATTCTTCAATGTGCACATTTAAAGGGTGAAGTTATAGTCCCTGTTCAACTTTTATGTGTTTCTTGATCTGATCTCAAATTTATCAACATTTCAAGCAAGGTGCTACCTAATTTTGATGGATACACATGAAAAGGAAAGTGGGTCATTCGCTTCAAAGCTGAAGCTATAGGCTATTCATGCGCTGCACTGAATCCCCATCCCTTTTCATGTTTCAAGTTAAAAATTTTAAGCAGCCACATGTTTGTCATTGTAATTGATACTACAGTGCTGCCCTCCCTCAGCTCTTTCATCCTCAGATGTATATAAATATTCCCCTTGGCCCATGAGTTTCTGTTTCTTTCATGGATACCCAGTATTCGTGAACTGGGCGTGCTGTCCCTAATAATCAAAGGCTGCAGACCACAGTGAATAGTACCTGGGCTTCTTTTTCACCATGTGGAACAAGAGCATTTGTTGTTGTTGCATATTGTGTTTCTGGACAAAGTCCCTATTCCCACTGTAACCAAATCAAATGAGCTTGTGGTTGGATTTTATTCATCCGAATTGCGGTTAATGCAGTCCTCAGCTGTGGCATTAGTTATGGCCTGCCCAGGACTGCTGAAGAGTCGGCTTTGTGATTTACCTGACTCAGTATGTGATCAAGCATCTCCATTATTGGAATAAAATGAAAACTTCCAAGATCATGGTCATGCAATAGAGGAAACAATTTTGCCTCAGCACTAAAGCTCAAATGCTACACTAATCTACAGTAATTCTGTTATTGCATTTGGAAGCAATTCCTTCTATTCACTCAGAGATAACTGTTACCACATACAATAGGCTGCCTCCTGCCTTTTCCCCACAGTGAGCAAAATACACTGTTCATCGCAAAGAAACCCAGCAGTAGTAGGCTGTAGTGTTTGTTTCTGTGCGAACGAATGTGCGCTTGAAGATCATCAGGAGGCTTGGTTTGTATTTCAAGGTTAGAGTGGAACACATGCTCAGGGTGTAGGACACTCAAGCAAAATATGCACGCGAGGAGATTATTGCCTTCCCCAGATTTTGGTGAGAAATCTAATAAAAAATTATTTGATCCCAATAGTCCCACCAGCACCACTCTGGCTCAAGAACTGAGCTGCCTGAATGGCTTCAGGATCATTCTGCAAAGGGAATTATTTGGTAAATAAACATTAACAGACTCGTTCTCTGTGTACTAGTATGGATTGGACTTACTGATTGTTCACTTTGCATCCTGAGTGTAAATCTTGCTTGCCAGATTTAAACCAATCGCTCTAGGTAGAAGAACATTCATTTTGCTTAAGAAAATAAAATCCTTAACTTTCTAAGCTTGCAATTTTGACATGAGTATTTTTGCATCAGAAAATGCTCCTTTCCGTATCTGTCTACAAACTGTCACGAGGTGATATCCTATCTTTCCTGACCACCTAGTGTGAGGGAGGGATGGCAATTTGATAATTAACAACAAATACGAGATATATATTAAGTTAACAGCACTTCTACGTTTCTGCCATGATCAACTTCGTCTGACTTTCTGTTTTATCAACCTTCTGTGACAAGTGCATTATGGAAAGACTCCTTTTAAAACATGATTTTGGCCCTTCCTCATAAAACAAAGCAGATCATCTAGAAATGGCAGGTTATTTTACACTTGGCATCGTTAGGTCTCTTAGTTAAAATCCCTGTTAAATGTTAAGCATTTAGGCTCGGAATGTGATTCTTGTCACTGTATGGTGTCGGCTTTCATGCAAACAAGCTAAAATAAACATGAGCGATGGAAAGCTTATAACTGGAGAAATCAATAGTATTTGGGGAATGTTAAAGAGGAGGAGTTGAATATCCATGCCAAGAGCATTCAAGGAATGAAAATCCTCAGCTAATCACCCCAGACATCTTTGCTTGATTTGATTAAAACATATGTTTTAAATGACGGGATCTGTAGATTTAAAAATAGTAGCAAGTCAAAGTACAACTCAATCCTTCCTAAATTGGGGAAATGAGGTCATAATGACTATTCGGAGAAAAGAGCTAGCAAAGGGCATTGCAAAAACTACCTTTTCCATCTCTCCTCCTGTGTTTTCCTGAGTCTATGGTATTGAAAGAGCCATTTCCCCCCAGTTTTATTGAGATACCCTCGGCAGACGGCACTGTGTAGATTTAAGGTGTACAGCATAGTGATTTGACCTACATTTGTGAAACGATTGTCACAGGAAGTTTAGTTAACATCTGTCATTTCATGCAGACACGAATAAAGAAAGAAAAAGAAAAAAAAAATCTTTCCTTGCAATGAGAACTCTAAGGATCTGCTCTCTTAACAACTTTCAAACACGCCGTAGAGCAGTGTTAGCTAGGGCTATCCTACTGTACATTACATCTCTATATTTATTTATATTGTAACCAGAAGTTTGTACCTGTTGGCCACTTTTCCCAGAGCCATCTCTGAAGTGGAGTGACATCACTATATCCAGTGAAACAAAGTGGGAGGGAATGTTACGTACCTCAACACTAAGAAGCGTAGCGCATCTACTTTATTGGCAGTGGGGAACCCACGAATGTTACTGACCTTTAGAGGCTTTGTTTTCCAGGATAAAGACCATCAGATTTCTTTTCTGTCTGTATGAGACTATCTCAAATCCTTAGATTTTGCTGAAAAGCTTGAAATTAATTGCTCACTGACATCTATGCGGCAAAAGCTGCGCTGTATTGATATTCCAAGAAAGTGCAAAGGTTTGAAAATGAAGTATTCGAAATTTGATTTGAAATTTGAGTATTTGATTTGAAATTTAAGTATTAAAAACCTCCTCCTCGTGTATCCTTCTTGTACGTTCTTGGCACCTAAGCAGGTATGTTTCCCCATCCTCTGCTAGTCAGGGCTGTTTCCTTGCGTAGATCATTATGTAGAATTCCCACTTTTCTTTTCAGCTACGGTCCTGAATATGCCACCCAGGAGAGGCAAGATGAGGCTCACATTCCAAAGTCATGAGCGTGGAAGTGGATACTTGGAGGTTTAATGTGGTGCCATAATCCAGCAAATAGTGTAACATGTGACTCAGGCATTTGTACGTCTAAACTCTTGACATTCTTCCTTTTGAACTTCGCTTGTGCAAATGCAAGGGAGCAGGAGAGACAGAACCATCCACTGAGGAATATCATTACCACGTTTGGCTTGGTTCCCTGCCTCCTCCACTCCACCCTACCCTAACTTTTTAGTTAGGAAAGTTAAAGCTTTTAAGTAAAGCTTGAATACTCGGGGAGACAAGTCCAGAGGATTTTTTTTTTTTTTTTTTTGACTGTCGCTTCGCAGCTTGAGTTGATAATAAGTATCCCTGACTACTGTCAGCTTTAGAAGATCTGTCATCCATCCTCATCTCCTGGATGAAACACCACTGGCTGTATGTTTGAAAGCCTTGTTGCTTTCTGTTCTCAACATTTGGACTCGCTTCTCACACATGGTTATGGGCATTGAGTTCACGCTCTGAAAACCACATACTCTAAAGGGTTTCTCATTAACTTGAAGGCCCAAAGCAATGATTGATACCCACCCCCCCCAAACAATGTTGCTTTTCCTACCTTTACAAATATCATTAAAATAGATCTCTCATATGTAAATATAACTTCTCTAGCAAAACTTTTTTGGGTAACCATCTGGAATAATACAGAAATGCTCGTATGGGATCATATGTTGACCCCCCTTTCTCTGATATCTTTGGCATCCATATCCAAGGTAAACCTGGGAAGTGTTGCCTCCTACGTTCATCTGTACTTTCTTAATTCGGGTTATTAAATACATGACAACTACAAAGCTTTTGACAACTATAATAAAGACACTGATGTATTGGGAAGGTTATTTTCGATAGTGTTAAAGACACTTGTTATGACACGATTATTTTAGGCACCACATGTATACTTTAAGGGAGAGTTTGTGAATTTAAATTCTTGACAAAATGTCCAGGGTATATTCAAAGCAAGAAAAAGAATAACCCAAGTGGCTTTCTTTCTCCCAGTTTTGGATGAAGGTGGACACAGGGGAATCTAGTGTTCAATTCTTAGGGAAAAGAGATATTTTAATGTGCTGATTTTTTTTGTTATTATTTTCTTAGTTAAGTCAGGTTTGAAGAAGCAAACATGCTACTTGTGTATATTAGTAGTTATTCAGCCGCCATGACCTGACTCATACTATGTGAGTATATCCTGTTATATTCACCATTCTGAGAAACGCTGTTCTTACATGAGAGAGCACTGAGAGGAAAAGCCAAAACCTTCCCAGGATTTTCCAGAAGGAGTGTGTTTTTCTCTTCCAGTGTAGTACTTAATATATGCTGAGTCCCACATATGGATAGATACAGATTTTGTGGGTTCTAAAGCCACATTATTTGGGGTAATCTCTTTGAGGAAAAGATTACAAAATTAATAACTATTCTTAATATTTAAATTTTGCATTAGAGAAAAGGCACAACAAACTATAAACTTTAAAGAGCTGACACAAATACCACAAAATCTGGGAAAATGGCATTATTTTTTACTAGTTACGTGAATATCATCTCTCTGTGATATTTCTCTATATATTTGGGCTGCATTCTTTAAAGGCCCCTTTAGAGAACAATGTGCTATCATTTTCTGCAGAGAGAATAGGATATCTCTGCAGCTGTGCCAATGCCGTGCCATAACAAAGAAAATGAGTAGCGGGGGGAATCGTTATGGAAAGGGACACTGGTCTTAACCAATTGCAGTTAAAATATCTTGTTTTTGCACACTTTACAAAAAAACTTGTGGCTGTATGAACATGAGCATCTCTTCATAAAGCCTTAGATGGACCCATGCAAGTGAGGTGTCCTAAAGCCTTACTACTCTGATGCAACATCCACATCTGGAGTCAAATGTTATTTTAAGATCAATATATACATATATACCTAATTTATTGAGATGTAATTCACATCTTATAAAATTGATAATTTTAAAATATACAATGCAGTGAATTTTAGTATATTTATCCAGTTGTGCTCCAATTCCAGAACATTTTCATCACCCCCAAAGGAAACCTTGTACCTATCAGCACTCATTCATTCTCCTTTCCCACTAGTCCTTGTCAACCACAGCATTAGTCAGGGTCCTCCAGACAAACAGAACCAACTGGATGGTTGGATGGATGGATGGATGGATGGATGGATGGATGGATGGACATAGAGGTATATAGAAAGAGATTTGCTGTAAGAGATTGGCTCTTGTGGTTACAGAGACTGAGAAGTCCCATGACCTGCCATTTGCAAGCTGGAGGCTCAAGAAATCCAGTGGCATAATTCCAGTCTAAATCTGAAGGCCTGAGAATCAGGGGACCGATGGTAAAGTCCCAGTCTGAGTGTCTGAAGGATCGAGAACCAGGAGAAGAGATGCCATTCCCACAACTCAGTTCTTGAGCCACAGTAGTGCGGGTGGGATTACTGGAATTTTTATTGTAATATGTTTAATCAGATTGCTTCTTCTTGCATCATCTGAATAGTTTCTAAGACCTTGTCCACTAAATCTAAGTTACTGTTGTTTTTACTTTTTTCCTGAATGAGGAAAATAATGTTAAAGAACTTTCCAGAGCTCGTGTTTGAAAACAGGTCTATTGATTACATGGCGCTAAAACATTCTCTGCAAAGGTACGGCTTCCCTGTAACACTCAGAAGGGGAAGCCCACACCTCCAGATGCTTTTTCGGAGGTTCTGAGAGGCCTCAGACCAAAAAAAGACCATGCCACACTGCACCGAACTCTGCTTTTCAGCTTTCAGCTGGGAGTATATTCTTTGGACTATAAAGTGGAAGATAACGAAATCTGGAGAATTAGTATTTTTATTTCATTACATTCTTTAAGTTCGTACGTATATCAAAGTACTCTTCATATATGTTTAGCTCAAATTTTAAATTTTATTTTCTTATTCTATTAGCTTTAGAAGCACATTTTTTTCTTAAGCTTATTGAGTTTTGTTTTCTTATACTTTTCTTCCTGAATATAGAAACTCTGCTTAGCTTCTTTCATGATTGACTTCTTACCTACCACCATGAGTTAGACATTATTAGGCCCTTAATTTTGCATATGACGAGATTAAGGTCAGGAAATGCACGTACACTTACAAAGGTTATACAGCAAATAAGAATCAGATCTGAGATCTAAAGTTGCTCTTGACCACCATTCTTCCATGATTAACATTTCATCTCAAAGCCATGTATGGTTAACTTTCTTTTTCTCTTCAAGTATACATTTCTTTTAAATTAAAGTATAGTTGACACACAATGTTATATTAGGGTCATTTGACGGGTGGTTTAACTTCTTAAAGCAGAAATCCAGAGAAATTCTGTGCCTCAATGTACTAGGCATAACAGTGCTAGAATTCTTAAGAATAGAAGTGTCTTGGCCTGTAGTGATGTTATGTCACGTGACATGAGACATAAAGATTTTTGGCTTAGGTGACCTCGGTCACATTACAATTAACTTGCTTTTAGATGATGTTTCTAGAAATCTTTCACTTATTTAAATTCTTAATGATCAAGAAAAGTAACAACTCCGTATAGACAGAGGCTTCCTTGATTTATCTTCCCTGAACACTCTCTCTTAAATACTAAACTATTTGGCCAGGGATTCAAACATGGTTTAATTAACAGCATTGTAATTTAAGTGGAATATATTTATACAAAACACAAGAGGACAAAAACAGCAAGTCTATATTTTCAGCTCCAACTCATAGCTTGAAGTCTAGACCAACATTTATAAACCTATCTATCTCCGAAACTCAACAAGTGTTAGCCACTTTGATCCTCTTTATCCAAATGTTTCCCTTGTTCTGTAATCATTGTCCCAGTGACTGGCACTGCCACCCACCCCGCGCCCAAGCCCGAAACCTAGAGACCGCGTACACTTCTTTCTATATTTCACCCCCTTGATCCGCCTGTTAAACACATTCAACCAATCCATGTTCATACTTCTAAACAACACGTATTTCATTTTTTCTTTTTATATCTGTGCACAACTGCTGCCTGGTTATGCAGCTTTCACTGCTATTACTATTCCTTTTCTTCCTCGATCTCTTCAGTTTAACCTTCAAATTTCACTTGTGTGCCCCACCCATTCATTCTCTGCACTACTGTCATGGTTAGCTTTTAAGAGTTCAAATATGTTCATACAAAATTATCAAAGCTAAGAGACAAAATTAAGAATTCTTGACATGACGTTATATAGCCAACAATTATTTGGTTACTGATAACTGCCCACCCTCACTACCTCTTGTTCTCCCTTAATTATAATCAAGTCTCTCCTCAGGCCATGATAGCTTCTAAGGATGAAGAGGGTCACGTTTTTAGTAATCATTTGTTTTACCAATTTGTGTCCACACCTGCTAATTTCTATCCCCTCTAAATCCTTGCTGAGTACTTTTTCTGTGTATCCTTGAGACTGTCCCATATGAGCTCATGGACATTCTTTTTGGCTACAACTACCACATAGAAACAATTCTGTTGCTTTTAATCCTTCCCAGTGGGAGAACATTCTTGTCCATGTCAAGAATTCTACTTCCCAATGCTTCCCAATCTGCCACAGATTCCCCCAAAAATCCACTGCGAAGTTTGCTTTATTTGTGATCCTCCATAGACTGGTGGTTGGTATTTAGGTCTAGGCACCTGTCACAAGGTCTTGTTCTGCTATTCTTGCCTATAATTTCATCAGATAATTTCCCCAGGTTCTTTCTCTTTCTTTTCTTATCTTTTTTTTTTTAAACTTCTCTAGGAAACCACTCCTTATCCCTCACTCTTATTGGCAAACTCTCTCTGCCCACTATGAACACTGGTACTTTAGCATGCATCTTACTTCCTAGCCTTCATCATGTCCCTGTCTTTGTCTGATTTCACCATAAAACCTCCAGGATGGGCACCCTATTTGTATTCCCAGCATCTACCACAGTGCCTGGAACACAGGACGCACTCAATCAGTGTTGGTTAAGTGTACCAAGAATATCTTTTCCTGTGTGCACACAGAAAAGCATGATTTGGGGAAAAATACAATTTGTTAACTTAAAAAAATGCTGCCTATTTTCCCTAGTTTTGTTTCTATTAAAAACTTACTTTGTATAAATTCAAATGCTTATTTTTTTAAGTATCATGATTGTGTGTCAGATTATAAACTGTAGGATAAGTTAATTTAGGTGACTACGATCATGAAAGAGACTCTTTACATTCAGTGATATGAGTCCTTAATTAGACATCTCATTTCTCAGAAGACCTAACAAGAAAAAAACAAAGAATAAGAAATAAGACAGAATTCTGGTTTTGTTAGGAAAGAAATTCAAGGAATCTGTATTTAATCAAAACATCCAAACAATCTCCAGATACTGTCTGGCAACAAATTTAGGATTTGCAGAGCTGAAATGTTGATTTGCTTTGCTATAAATATTACCTTGATGAAAGACAGTTCTAACCCTGTCTTCTACCACTTTATATCTGATAAGAAAGTTAATATTGCATGTATTTTCTTAGGAACTCATTGGATCTAACCTTTTTGGAAATATCCAGAGAGACATAATTATTCAACATGAAAAGAACTATCCAGATTTCACATGGAAAATGCCTACAAAACAAAGGTGCAAAGAACCGAGAAAGAACAAGAGTAAAAATGTTCTTCAAATCTCAGGACCAATCCAGCAGCCTTATGAAAAAAAAAAAAAAGGAATTTCTTTTGATGTCAATGAGAACTCCAAATTCTCAAGTTTGGGCACAGAGCCCATTCTGTGATATGTTAACTAAAAGAAAAATTTCCTTCTCCAGGCGTCTGCCTTCCTTTTTCTCCATTTCCATGGCAAGCTGTTTCAAGGTGCTTCATGAAAAGCTTCTCAAAACCAATGTGTTCTAAAAGCCACAAGTTTGATGACTGATGAAAGAGCCACAAGAGAGAGGTTTTGCATCTTTTCTTTAACAGAGATCTTGAAAAGCCAAATGACTGGGAAAGAGCATGATTCATCCCCTGCAAATGCTGAAACGTATGTTTAACTGTCACCTACTGCATTTTGCAGCGATACCTATTCAAAAGCCACCCAAAATATGCAAGTACCGTTCTGAGGAGGGAGAAAAAAAAACTGAGTCATGATAAATCTCTTACTGAACTTTCTTTCATTTATGGAAATTGTGAGTGTTTAAATGTTACAAATACTCACATTTCTATTCACATTATGTGAAAACTCATACAGTAAGTCTTCAACTATACAGAGCTCCCTGGAAATGAGTTATTCTGAACAGCTGAATGTTCCAGATGGCTTGGGGTTAACTCACTAAGTTCCAGCTAGAATGTAGCAACTATCTCCAAAACAGGCCAGGTTTTATCCATCTAAAATTTTTCAGAGCATAGACCATGCTTAAGAGATCAGTTAAATGTCACAAAGTGTATTCTAAAGTGTACACAGTGTGCACAGTATTTGGTACAGTTCCCTACACAGAGTAAATATTCCAGGAAGTAGGAATAATTATTGTTACTGCTTCTTTGATCACAACTATAATTCCTAAAGATTCTTAATCTTTCTGGTCAACATGGTATTAGATGACTGCATCTTTTGATCCTTGGGTCATTTGACTGAAGACTGTTTAAAACAGAAAACGATTAAGTGGTTAATTTGGATGGATGAGGTATGCCGTAAACTTTTGGGTCCTCCAAAAATCCATGTATTGAAACCCAGACCTCAGTGTGATGGTATTTGGAGGTGGGGCGTCTGGGAGATAATTAGGTCATAAAGACAGAGCCCCCATGAATGTGATTAGTGCCTTTATAAAAGTCACTCCAGAGAGATTTCTCACCCCTTTCATCACGTAAGTATACAGCTACAAGATGTCCCTCTAGGTACCAGGAACCAGGCTCTCACAGACCCTGAATCTTCTGGCATCTTGATCTTGGACTTCTCAGGCTCCAGCACTGTGAGAAATGTTGGTTATTTATAAAACATCCAGTCTATGGTATTTTGTTACAGCAATCTGAACAGATGAAGACAGAATATGTGGTGTTACACCACGGCTTCCTGTGACTCAGCACCTGCAAAAGAATTAAACAGCAATAGTCAGTGACTCTGGTATTACCCAGGGCAGATTAGCCGATGCTGCGTTGATCCATCAACGTGTTTCAGAATTCTTCCCCACGTGAATGCCTATTTCTTCTTCTGAGATTATCAGAGTTTTCAAGATTTCTTTCCTGTAATCATTTTGGAGAATTATGCTTACATCTGAGTGAATACATAGAAAAACTGATGATGCAGGAAAGAGAAGGCATGACTGCAAGAATAAAGTCCTAATGGAGATGTGAGATGGTTGGCCTCAGGTAGCGATCAGACCATTCTTCCTTTATAAAAAGAGTTTCTCAGGTCAACCCATTTATTCAAAACTGGGCCTGCCATCAGGAATAAAACAGTAGCCAGAAAATAAATTTTGTGGGCAGAGGATGAGACAGTTTTCATCTGGTTGTATCTCACTTACTAAGGAAGTATGAAGTCATCAGCTGGGTTTTTAATCACAGAAGATTGAGGAAGGAGAAAATGTGAAATAGCTGTCTGAAAGAGTGAGAAAAAAATCTACTGTGGAATATGGGTGGAGCTTTAGTGCCTGCTTGATAATTTTGTCATTCACTCTACTAAAGTGTGACTAGTGGTTGTGGTCATGAATTATTTGTGAATATAGTTTATAGATGCTGATCTTGCTTTGAGTCAAGAGCTAATTACTTAAGCAATAAATAACAAGTCTAGAATTTAAAATTTCTCATGAACATTCCAAAACGGAGACTTTCATTTAAGCTACTGCCATATATTATCTCAAGTTCCTCAGACATTTCCAGAAACATAAAAAGTAATTTGAAAGATTCTAGTCACAGCCAATAAAGAATAAAAGAGTTCAGAATATCCCAAATTGCACAAAAACTCGAGATTAAAAAAAATCAAACTGAAAATACTTTTAAAAATAAGGAGAAAAATAAAGAAAAAAAATTAGCTTGTTGAGAGGCTGGTTGGAGAAATGTTTTTTTCATCTTCTTATTAAAGATGGATACGCAGTTGACTTAACAGTTCTCTCCTTTGTTTAAGGAGAGATTCAAGATTCTTCTTGAATCACTTTCCTAATGAGCAAGGAATCAAAGAAATGTAGCAACACTGAATATTTACAGTTTTACGCCAATCTATCTATATGTATTTTAAAGCTTCAGTATATTTAGTACTTTTAGTGATACTAAAAGATCTATCATTGAGTCCTTCAAATCCTACTTAATGCTTTCTCTGGATTTAGCAAAGTGCAATTTACCAAGTTCCTTCACTGAGACTGTTGTTATTGTTGATTCGATGAAGTCGGTCATGGGTTTAAATTATGGCTCTTTATTATAATATCTATGAGGCACTGAGTAATTGATTTGGCTTCTCTAAATCTCTCATTCCCCTCTGTAAACTGTGGGTAGGATTCAAACTTAACTCATAAGATTACTGTGAGTACTGAATGAAAGAAAATATTTAAAGCAGGATTCCTGTCACTTAGAATAAACAAATGATAGCTGATACATTATTGTATTTTTCTATATAATGCACACAAAGAAAGCCCTATGCAGGGATGCCATATTGACATATTACAGATGAAGAGAGGGTGAAGATGAGTCAGGAAGAAATGTGCCTTCCAGGAGGTTCTGTGACCACGGAACAGAGCTTGGGTATCAGGCCCATAGTAGACTCTTCGACAGAAGACTGCAACACTGAAGCTACCTATTGACTCAGTAGAATGGTGGTTGTGATCGTTAGCCTCAGATCACCCAGAATGACATTTCAAAAGAAAATTTATCCAAAAAAGAATTTAAATATATCCAAAGCAGACAGAAAAGTACAATTAATCTCTGTACCTTTTGTTTTGTTCTTGTTGAATCTAGATTCAACAATTATTAAGATTTGAAAATGTCATGTTTTGAAATTCCTCCCTCTAATGACTGTACATTTCTCTATGGAAAAAAACACAATTTCTGAAATAATATGTGAGTTAAATGGAACAAATTAAGTAGTAGTCATGTATTATTCAGGACATATTTACTGTATTCCTCACATGTATCAGGCACCATGCTAAGTGTTGGCCTGGGATGGTGATGAAGACAGACACCTCTCTGTCCTAGGAGAGATCTATTTGCTTCGTCACAACCAAGGATGTCTCAGTAAGTTCTAGTTCTCTCATTTATGCAACTCATCAATTGTTCCATAGTTGCTGAGGGGGGGAAAAGGGGATTATTCATCTCAAAGTGGAAAACAGTAAGAGTATCTGACACCCAAACTTAAAAATATATTATCAGAATAGTTACTGCTAAAGACTAATTCGGCTAGCTAACAAGTGCTACTTTCACTTTCGTGATTGCTTTTCAAAAAATTTCCATATTCATAACCTATTCTGCTTTTATATTAATAGTAAATCTAACCAGGCAGTTCACTAAGATTAAATGATTCCAAATTTCCAAAGATCTCTTCAGATTATCAAGCATATTGGTATCTTACAAAAGCATAAATTTTAAGCTTTACTAGAACACCGACAAAATTGTTGTGGTAACAGTGGTACAAGTGGAGATACATCATTCAGTATCTTGGATAATTTTGGGTTCTTCTAGTTACTAAAATACCAAAGACAATCCCAAGCTACAGAACCCTCCAACAGTTTTTCTGTTCTATTCGGAATTGCTATACGATTGCCCATGGGAGAGCTGTGGCTTGAGATTGATGCCATATTGTCTGTTGGGAGGTCAGCACCATTATTTCCCTTCATCCCGGCTGATCTTTGTATCACTCAGGCTGAAGTCTGAGAACTAGACTTCTCAGATATTGTCAGAAGATCCTTCCAATGAGAGGCAATCCATGAAACATGGAAGGTGGAAAGGAAGGAAGCCATATTATCACTTTGGCTGCAATGGGCAGATATGTGGGTTTGGGCAGGCATGGCATATTTGCATCAGTTTTCAGGTATCTTATTCTGAAATCATTCACTTCACTGTTGGAAGCAGTGGTGATTGATGTAAGTTTCTGGCAGTTTCTGTAGCTTCTTGCCTTCACTAATTCTCTGTATCAAATCCTTTTCTATTTATTTCACGTAGACCGAGAGGTTTCTGTTTTCCTGACAGGACATAGACAGATAAATTATTTCTATATTAAATCAGAGGAGATGAAAATTGGGAAAAAAGTAGATCTAAAAACTCAGTAGAAGTGTTTTTATGATCGTGTCATGTTGATCTTTCATTTGAGCACATATTAGGTGCTTAATAAGTACTTCTTGTATCAATTCTAACTCGCTAAAAATAGTATTTGGATAAATTCAGTATTGGGAAAGACGAAGCCCACAGATGTGAATTTTAAAACAGGAATAAATCCATTTTTAGAATATCAAAGCAGGGACATATAATATTTTCATTTTCATATGATTGGATTAATAAAGCTGATAAAAATAGAAACATCAACTTTTAAGTAAATGCCTATTTTAATGTTTTCATATTTTATATTATAAGACCTCATAATATTGGCAGGTCTTTGTGGGTTTTTTTTTTTTTAAGATGTTTTTCCAGATTGTATATCAACTAAATAAATGATAGAGTATCTTACTACTATTCAGAACTGGAATATTATCAACTTAAAATGATTTATTCATCTAGGGATACTATTATTTTATATCATTAAATAAAAAATTCTAGTAATAGATGTGATCAAATCTACATTATACTTTGTTTGTAGAGAGGTTTTATTAATTGAAATTAAAAAAAAAAATTGAAATTATCTTTGCTCACCCTCCTGAATTAATAAAATGTGGCTGACAGTCATCACAGTCTTACAGGCCACAGTTGTTAGGAAAAGATGGTTGCTAGGATACCTTCATTATTTCATCGTCATGTTACACCAGTCTATCAATTAATAAAGAAACACTCAAGTTAATTCTCAGTCACATTTATACACATTCTTAGCATATGATTTCGCTTATCTCCAAGTGACATTTCTCCCTCTAGCATTCACCTTCTACTCCATAAAATATTAAACATGAGGTTATCACATCAGTTTACAAATTACAGCAATGATGCACGTCTTCTACTTAACCTTTCCATTCACTTTCCATTATGGTGAAAGTTCTTACAGCAAATACCCATGCAGAGAGTAAATTATTTTTTCTACTTCTCAGATTTATTTCCAAGAAAATTGATGCCTGGGAAAAAAAATACATGTATTGAATTGATATCTTTAGTCCTTTTTAGCTCTTTCTAAGGGGAAAAGTGGGGGAGGAAATCCCTTTGAAAGTCGGTCCTGCATCTTTAGATATTCATAACTATTCCCAGGTTATTGCTTTACATTTTAGGGTTAGATTCACAGAAGATGTCCGGTACAGGGTCTTATAAATACATTTTTTATGACTATTACATTGCAGTCAGAATCACCACATACTGCCTTGAGTTGCTACTTGAAAGGGCATTATAAAAATAAATATAATAAATGAAAATTGTTGATAAAATAAATTCATCTCCTTTATTCCTGCCTAATTCAGTGCCTACGAATTCCAGTTTATGCTACCAAAAGAAAAGAAATTACATTATCTTTTTGAAAAAATGAGAATCCAACATGTCCTGAAAATTGTCTGGCAAAAGAGAAAATACTGATTATAGACAATATGTAAATATAGAAATTTCATCAGGAGTTCATTTGGTTTTGCTCTTTTTAAACAATCCCAGTTAAATAAAAAGTATTGTTAACCTCGCTATACAAGGAAATTGAGTATTATATGGCTAAAGTCGTTTGCAAAGCATCATTTAGTAAATTCAACAGTCAAGGACAGAATTAAAATTTCCTCATTTCTTCATTTTTACAATAGTTTTTATCATTCCTTCACATTTAATGGTTAATATTTGCCTTTAACAGTTTTACTCAAATTATATACCAGTAGAATGCAAGAAAAGGGAGGGGGGAACCCAGGACACTGAATTCAAGGCATAGATGACTCAACTTTTAAAATTGTTTTTAAGCAAAAAAAACAAATGTTTTTAAGCAGTTCAACATATTTTTATATTTATATGTAAATACCTCAATGGTGATTGTATCAAAACCCAAACTGACCATCCAGATGTAATCTTTCAAAAAATTTGCCTGTGCCAAAGACTGTACACAGCTGTTTTCAATTCACTAAAGTATATGTGTGGTCCTCCTTTCAGGTCAAAGAAAAATATCTTTCTCTTTTTAAATTTCCATGTGTGGTTTGGCAAATCGTATAGTTAATGTAAGAATATTTTCATGTAAAGTAATCGTTTTTATCAATCTTTGTATCCTAAAATTAGGGTTAAAACCATCTTCTAATGAAATTCAGGAAATTAACTAATTATCCGATGTTTTATCAATGTCTCCCAAGTGTTACTTACGTATATTCCGAGTGCCATGCAACCAGATTTTTTTTTTTAACTCTGAGAATCAGAAATTTAAAGAATGTAACAGTAGACTAAAGTCCAGGATTTCTAGTATTTTTGATGTAATAATTAGATTCAGAAATATTTGCGTTTCATATTGGTTTCATTAGTTCCATTTTTATCACAGAGCATTTGATTTTTCCTTAGCAAAATATGATCACATGTCACTTCTCAGGGTCCTGGCTCATCTTGATGTACACTTTTGTCATATACAACATTTTACTAATTATACTCATTAGGGCATTAAAAAAATAATTTTCCCCTAAAACAAAAAAGGCACTGGGTGGTGACTACGCTTCCCTATGATTTTGGCAGGCTTACCAAAATCTAAACACATTGTTATTTTCTTATAGATTCTACTCTTTGTTTTAAATTCATCATGAATCCTCCATCTGAAAATATTAGAGTAAGGTAAACTTCAATGTGAAAAATCCATGTTTTCATTGACACATTCCTCTTTATTTTAGAACATAAAAAATATTTGAAAATTGGATCCAACAAATGATTATTGTTAAAAGTTATAACCATGAACACATCCTTTTTCAACTTTTCAAATGGCTTCAACCACCATTTTCTCCAGATACCGCAAATATAGCTTTGTCCTTTATGTGGAAGAGTAGACTCTCATTATTTCAAAATATTAGTCCCTTCTTTTGCCCATTTATTTTTCTAAAATTCTTTTTTTTACCATGTTGCTAGTCCTTAGGGAAGAATTGACTCTCTTTTTGGTTATTTCTCCTCAACATAGCCATAGTCCAATTATTCTAAGCTGACATGATGTATTCCACAATGATATTTTTTCCTATTCAATTCAATCAAATATTTATTAATGACCTACTATGTGTCATAGACAATGAAGGTAGACTATTCGGCCTACCCCACTCTACTGTAGATACCACTGTTAAAATTTGTTAAAATGGCACATTTGACGCTAAATCACCAATTCAAATTTAAGTGGATGGGACCAACATTGTTTCCACCTTTGGCAGATGTGAAATTGCATACACTCATTTAAGTTCACTTCATCATTCAATTATGAGTGTGTCCCAAGTGATACCTCCAGCTCATCTATGCCTCAGAGAGAATAAACTAAAAAAGAAAAAAAAGAAAGAAAGAAAAGAAAAGAAAGTCAGTAGATGATGAAAAGACATCTTTACAACCTCCCAGGAGTGTGCATGATCTGTAGGGGAGAGTGGATTATTGTTACACACAAAAATCTGGAAAACTATAACAGGAAATAAGAAAGAATGAAGGCCAAAAGGAGGGGACGATGAAAATGTCCAGGAAAAAAACATTTTTTTACTTGGTTTATAATTTTGATTCTATACTACTAGTAAAATATTGTAGAGCTGTAACTCTAGAAATTATAGAATTCACATAAAGAATTCACATAAAGTCAGTGTGAAGGCTCAATATATTCAAACAAGGATAATGTACTTCTTTTGTAAATTCTCTACTGAAATATACATTTAAAAAAAACATGCAGTATATACACTGTATCTGAATATTCTGCTTGGATATTCAGAATTCAAAATCATACTTGGTCTCTGAAGCTTCACCTACTGTGCTGAATACTAATATGGGAGCTCTAATGGGAAGCTGTCTCCACGCAGACTCAGGATTCCCCCTATCCTCTCAGTCTGTTGTATTCATCAAGAGGCAGTGTCTGGGCTTTAAATCTCTATTTCGGCAGACTATTTCAAAGAGATGACATTCTTATTCAAACTCTAGGCTTAAAAGATGCTGGAAATTGCCCAGACTTTGGGTAAAAAGAACGGAGACTTTATTTCTAATGCTCTCTGGAGAAGCATAACCTTTTACAAGCAATAATTTACTCAGCAAACAGAAAGGGAATAAATAAACTCCCCAAAATACCTTTATTAGGCAACATAACATTATAAGCATAGCACAGTATCAGTGGCTTTTCTTTTATGTAAACGATGAATATGCTGTGGTCGTGGTGAAGGTGAACAGTACTTGGCCGTAGCAAATAGGGCCATGAGCCCATTAATCTAAAATCGGACTATGGCCCTACAGGATACTCTCTGTGCCACACTCAACTATGGTGCATTATTTTAGGAAAGTTAGGGAGCAGCTGCAAAAGCCAAGAACCATAAGACGCAGGCCTAACTTACAGCTCTCCACATACTAATATGATTGCTAGTTTTTAAAAATCGTTGATTCACTTCTAATATTATATGAAATCTATGCCAAAGGTTATAAAAAGGTATATTCTCCTCCTTGGAAATCCATGGCTTGCAGTTAAACAGATGAAAAAAAATAAATCTTAAAAACCATATGTCTGAAAATACATTACGTGAGGAATAAATGTTAATAGTCACAAGTCCCACAATTATTTTCTTGTGTAAAGTGTGGATAGCGGAGACAAATGCCCTTTAGATTCTTTCAAGATTCCTGTTGATGCCCTCTTATCAAGAAAGACATTCTCATTACTGATTCTTCAAATATTTCAGAAGGATTTTGGCCCTGGATTGAGTCTCCTATTGTTAAGATGAAGAAAATAAAGTATAGAAAAATTTTATTCAACTTTTATGTTCACATACTTATTCAGCGATAGAGTCGGAACTCAGAAAATACCTCGGGTTACCTGACATGGCACATTTATGAATTCTGTAACTCACACTAGACTCAACAGAATTTTAAAAGTGTAATTATTTTTTCCCTTATCCTTTCCTGCCAACACTTGAAATGAATTCAACTGCAGTTGCATTAGCAGCATGGACCTGGTGATAGCATACAGAAGTATGAAATTCAGAGAAACTAGGAGGAACTATATGAGATCCTACGACATTTCTTCTAGTAAATTCTCTCCTGCTTTATTAGTCAAAGAAAAAAAAAAAGTTATTTGCTGCTCTACAGCATTTGGCCACATCAGAAGACTCACACCTATGAGAATGATTTCTGTTGCCTTGAAAAAATATTTCTTAAATCACACATAAGTGTGGCTTTAAAAAAAAGTCCTACTTGTCAATCAACCCGGAAATAAACATGAATATTCATTTGCCACTCATTTGAAACCCTGAACTTTTGGACTTCATGTAGCTCAAGGCTTATTGTTTTACAACATGCTTGTGAGAACATAATGAAAGGAAAATTATTCATCTAATTTGGGAGAAGTGGCTGCCACATTTTGGTGTGGCATGTGGCCTTTCTATGTACACAATGATGCCCTGCCATGTACCAGCTTTTCAGCACTGGCATGTCACCTGGCCTGTGGCATCTCACATTCTCATGTTCTCACACTTGTGTTGTGGCCCAACCAACTTGTGTAAGCCAAAGCCAAAAAGCAGGTGGGGCACATGCTTGAGAGAGGCTGGAATGGCAGGCCACATGCCTCTCCAAGTGCTGTAAACACCAGGGTTTGTTTGGAAATTTCATCTCCTGGTTACAGTAAACAAGACTTGCTGGAGCATCCAGCAGAGAAGTGGCATGCCCTTTTCTACAAAAAGGAATTTTCAGGAAATAATATAAGCTATTAGCGAAGTGCAGAATAACTTTTCAAGTCACCTATTTATACTTGAGCTCTTTAAATGCAATGCAATATAATGTAAGGCAGTCTGATATCTTATGCCATAATTTATGAAATGACCTAATTATTCATATTTCTAAGGTTCAAAGAGCCAACCTTGGAGGGTTAGTTCCTGTGAGCTGCATGGTGAAGGAACACAGCTCTTAGGTTCTGTGCTGTAACTTTTTAAACGTAAATGTATAATATTTTTGTAGGAAAAGATTGAGTTACAGCAAAGCATAATGATGACCTTTTATCACATCCTTGCAGCTCTAAAAAAAAGTTATTCTATTCTAAATTTAGAGAATACAATTTCTACAAAATCATTCTCTTGTCTAATAATTAAAATATAATCAACTACATAAAAATGAGATAATGTCCAGTACTACCAAAGGTTTCACCCATGTACAAAAACTCCAATAACTCTTGTCAGACTAATAAATAGCCGTGACACAGCAGCTTGATTTCCAGGGTATTACCAGCATTGAGACATTAGCATAAAACTATGTACTATTTAGCTCATGATTTAATGATTCAAGATTAAGATTCCGTGCTTTTAAATTGGATTATATGCTCTTTAGAATTTTTGTTTCTTTGTTCCTCATCTTATGCCTGAAGATTCTGGTCATATATTTAGCTCATTTGTATTTAGCTCATTACATTGATCATGTGATAATTTATTTTCATGTGGGGACACATTAAGAAAACTTGTAGCTGGGTGGAAGACATGTCTAGATTTATTCTTAACACATACACATACACAAAGACTTATAATTATATCAAGAGTTTAATTTGGAAGTGAGTGGTCAGTACCAAGAAAGCTAGCGTCTACTCCCCAGCTCTACTTTATTGCTTATTTTCATCTAAACTCCATGTTATGTCTTGGTGCATGGTTAGAAAGATTTCACAAAGATTTTTCCTTCCACAATTATGGTTCTAAACCAAGTTTTAAATCAACTGATTATGCCAATTCAGAATATCTTCCCCAGACTGTAATATGTGGCACAATTGTCTTGAGGATATTTTAGGAGTTTTCATCCACAAGGTAGAAGATCTACTCTGATTTTTATTAATGAGGCTTCCATCCTTAGTGCTGACAGTATAGGTTAGATGACAAAGATAAATGGAATTTTCATTGAGGGCAACAGAAAGAACAGGGATGATGTCATTCTCCTCTGCTTTTTTTTTTTTTTAATTGAAACACATTTCCAATGAATTTCAATTATAATATGAAAAGGAGTGTTAAAGCAGGAGTGAGAAGTGCTTTAAAGCTTTTCAAGGTAAATAGGTAAGAGTAGAGGCTTTTCCTTTTCCGCTGATTACCCCCACCCCCCAGATTTGCTGCTAGATATTTAATGTATGTATCTCCAAAATTTTACTCTCTACCTCGTATGTGTAAAATATGCTATAGGTGAGGTTGTGCAAATTTGTCAGCTTCTGTCCTCAACTAGAACAAAATACTCAAATAGCTATAGTGCCTACCAGACCATAGTGATTCCAATAAAAGCTATAAAGTATTAAAAGTGTTAGAGAAAAAGCATGTCTGGTTGAGGAAATTTTTTTTTTTTTAAGCTTCATGGAGAGGGAGACATTTGAATGTCAGTAGAGATTTGACAGGAGGGAATGTGTAGAATATTTTAGGCAAAGGGAAAACCTTGAGGGAAGATATAAATGCCCAATATGTGCTTGGGAGGTAGCCAGAGGGACAGTTTGTCACTTGAAAAAGGCAGAAGGAGAGCTGGGTGAGATAACACTAGATGGCCTGGTTGGCCCAGATCATGGGTGGTTAGGATTCAAGGCTGAGGAATATATTTAGTAGGCAAGGAGGAAGCACTCAAGGCTGTTTGGGGTTGGAAAGTGATGTTCTGGGAATGATTCTTTAAGGAGATTTAGTGGTAGGCTCTGTCCAGCAGAGGGTGAATTCGAATTTGGAGAGCAGTTCTGTAGTATTATAACCTCAGGGAGGTCTAATGGAGTAGATCTCAGGTCAAACTTCAGTGCTGGAATCAAGTCGTCCTGTAACTTGGGCCAGGAAATGAAGCTTTGTGGCCTCAGTTCCCTCAGATATTGATGACCCTGCTCTAAATGATCTTCCAATTCCTTCAAGCAATAACATTTTATGATTCAAGGTAATACAGAGCCTGGAGTAGTACCACAGAATTGGAGTGGAAAGTGGAAACTGAGAATGAGAGGCCTCTGAAGAGGTGGATTCTATTCATATTTCTTGGTAGGGCCACTCTTAATATTTTGGGTTCCACAGTTCTTCAGTGTGAAAAAATCCTCCCAGCCCTGAAGGGATTGCAGCACCTCTTGCCCTTTCCCACTAAGTCTGAGTAACACCCCGCAGTCATCACGGCAATCCATAAACCCCATAGAGTTCCAAATTTTTCCTAGAGGACTATGACCCCTGGACTTCCCCCATCCACCATCCTGTGCATAATCATCGTTTAATATTTGAATAGGGTAGAGAACTGAAAGTCTGTTGGTGCCACGGATAGCCATAGAGAATTCATGTTGAAAAAGATTATGATTCATATTGGGTATATCGAATTTGAGGTGTCAGTAAGATATTCAGACACCCCGTTGGTATATGGGGAGTAAGGAGATTAGAGGAAAGGAAAAAAAAACCCAGCAACAACAGTTCAATAATTTGTCTACTGAACCTTGAGAGATAGAGGAGATGTTCCTTGTTCAGATAGTCAGATGTTTTATTAAATAAAAAGAAGTGTTTTGGCCTTGCTGGAATCTGCCTATCTGCTCCTCGTCCACTGAAACGTATGGCATCTTGGGCATCTACATGTATCCGATGCGTGCCTGGTGTTTCATACACTCATATATTTTACACTGTCACCGTATCTCAGAGAGGTCGAGTACCTTGCTCAGACGCAAACAGTGAAGTAGCACAAGAGGAGGATTCAAACCCAGTTCTACCCAGCTCCAAAACCTGGGTTCTTTTCTCTACAAAGTGACAGCTGATTTGAATTTTAAAAGTCCATGTTGCCATGCAAATTGGTATTATATATTCATGTATTACTCCCACAAGGCCTCCTGAGGCACTATTACACTTAAGGCAGAGTGACGGGTGGGGATTCTAGGCACCACACTAGGTGGGTCAGTTGCAAACGGTTCTGCATTCTCATCAGGAAACACAAACTGCAGTTTGAACAAGGACGGGATTATTTAGACCTGTTCGTTTCACTTACAGTACCTTCCCCGTGACAGAAATAGATCCTTTTGGATCCTTGTAGTGAAAATTTCAGATCAGGAGACATTCCTTGGCATTATGGGGGACTGTTTTCCCTAAGCTTACTGTTAAGCACAACACACATTTGTGCGTCCCCTTGCTTCCTTAGGTATGGCTTTATTCCATCCATTTTCTACTTGACCATGGGTGGTGTTGATGTGATTCCTGTATCCACGTGTCATGCCTTGGAGGTAGCAAGGGCTCCATGACCTTTGTGATTGTTGCTTTATGGCCTTAGTTAGATTTAGTAGATGTTTTTTTAAAAGATTTTATTTATTTATTTGAGAGATAGAGAGAGGGAGTGCACAAGTCGGGGTGGGGGAGGCAGAGGGAGAGGGAGAAGCAGGCTCCCCACTGAGCTGGGAGCCAAACATGGGGCTTGATCCCAGGACCCTGGGATCACGACTTAAAGCCAGAGGCTTAATGGACTGAGCCATCCAGGTGCCCCAACATCTACCAGATGTTTTAAGATCAACTTCAGTAACCTCTATTTGCCATTTTCTATTGAATTCTTTCTCTTTGGCTCTTTCTTTCTCTTTCTCTTTTTCTTTCTCTTTCTCTTTTTCTCTTTCTCCCTCCTTCTCCTCCTCTTTCTCTTTCTCTTTCTCTTTCTCTTTCTCTTTCTTTCTCTTTCTCTTTCTCTTTCCTCTCCCTTCCTTCCTTCCTTCCTTCCTTCCTTCCTTCCTTCCCTCCCAATGGCATCATGCAGCACACACACATCTAGATTTCAATTCTGGGTTTGAACACTGTCTTTAATGCTGTGCTGTCATCTAAAGCAGTGCATTAATTTGCTTTCTTCTCCTGTAAAATTGGTGGTCATCATTTTTTTTTTTTGTCCTTTTATTCCCTTCAATTTAATAGATCCTAAGCTCCGGACTGAACTCCACTAGTGTGAGAGGAGAGGTATCCAATAAAAATAAATAAATGTGATTGATTTGAATCACCTCTCTATAGTCCCACTGGTGGTTAATATTAATACTTATTTTCAGTGTTTACAAAGCAAACCGTGGGTGCATATATAATACAAACAACAAACTATATATTTCAATACATTTATTAACATGTAGGGGTTACAAGAGGGCCAGGTTGAGTTCAGTTGGTTGATAATTTCCTTTCTGCTTTGTACAATGGTTTACTGAGGAAAGATATATTTTTAAAAATTACTCTCCTGGAAGAAACATCTGTCTTGTGATGGTGTCGGGTGTCTTGCATAATACCTATGATACAGTAAATCACTCAATGAATGCTTGTTTCTTGAAGGATACGATTTGGACATAAAAACATTTATGTGGTCCAGGTTAGAGGATAGAAAAAACACAGCTGCTTTTGTCACATGGAGCAGTCCACATGAAGATTTAAAGAGGAGAGAAAAGAAAACCAAAACATGTTTTCTCATTTTCAGAAGTTACAACAAAATGTGATTATATAATGAGTTTATATAATCATATGAGTTTATATAATTATATAACTCATATAATATATGAGTTTATATCTGACCATTTCCAAACAGGTCCACATCCCAAAGAGAAATCTAAATGGAAACCAAAACAGGTACTTCTATCCTTAGAGAGACAGGTAGATAAAAAGGACTTTCAAAGTGATAGCTAACCTTGCTAATTCTATCAGGTAAAAAATGCCTTGATCTTGGGCGATGTATCAATTAGTTCAATCTGCATGTATGAGCATATATGCTGTATGTATACACTTTCAATCATTCGGATTTTGACTTATTTCCTGTCAAAGAATGATGCATATTTTTGTCTCACTGCAAGTAACAATTGTAACTTCCCACTGACTGCTAATGCAAAAATAACCTAATTAAAATATCCCTCTAATGAATTTAGTAGTGCACTTCCAATAAATAATTTCTGACGGTCTTTCTACATGAGCATAACGGACTGGAAAAAAATCAATATTTTGTTTCAGATATGCATTTTTCTAGGACAGACCTACTAGCAAATGATTTTAAATGTGTAAGATTAGATGTTAATTCGGAAGGTCAAACTTTTAGAATTGTGATATTGTGTTTACACAGCAATAAATATTCAACAAATAGTATATATCATTACTGTCATTGATACATTATTTTCTATGTATCCACGCCATATATACATCCCGAATATCAGCTGCTGGCCGATGCAAAGCATCCAATATTTTGAGATGCCTTGTCTTTCAAGATTTTAGTAAAACTTTGTCTCAAAATCCTACTCGCAATGTCTCTGGGGATTGATGGTATGGGCTTGGTCAGACTTACATTTTTCCTAGACACCACAGTTCTGCATTTCTTCTAAATCTTTAATTACCTTCATGTCTTATAGCTTCCAGCTATCCTGCTCTCTCTCCCCTGTGTAGCCCAGTTATAAAACAAAGCCCCTTTTCTTGATTACTTTAACACACCACACACAGAGAGTTACGAGCTTGTATGTTAAGAAAATCTGAAGGTTTCGTCTAAGTGTTGCATAATTTCAAGCATTTTCCTGGTAAATAGGAGACATTCCCACTGCCATTCTCATCAACTCGAGCATCCCACTAGCCAACTCTTTTCTTTTATATCCTCAACAACCACACCTCCTGGTACATCCCCAGACCCATCCCCAGAGTCCAGCTTCTTTCCATCTCCAGACCCCTTCTTCTCTTCCTCTTGGCTACCTCTGTAAGTGAAAATGTATTATGCAGAGCCTCCCACCTCTTTTTGTAGAACTCTTGCTGCATTCTAGTAACGTGCAGAGGGCTATCATTACAGAACTAATACAGACCCATATGTTATTTTGAGAAACAAAATAAAATTATCTTTTCTAAGATAATTCTGATGCCATCCTTGAACTAACAGGTTTTTCTCCTCTGATTAGATGTGCATTACCCAAGGTTATACATGCATATGAATGAACTGTGTACGCATATATATTACACTTCCATCTTATTTTTATTCCACCCTCTAGCATTGCATCCCTCTATAGTTAATTCCTGCTAAAAAATGTAAATGTTCCGATTTCCTTAAGCTTTATTTAAGTTACTAACTTGGTGATGCTAACGCTCGCTATTGCACTCAGTCTGTTTTCTCCTTGCCCTTAATGATTGAGCATTCTGCTGGTGCTTCTCCTTACCACGTTGTCCTTCCTTAATCCTCTTGGCTTGGTCTCTGTGGTGCCACTCCAATGAAGAGACTCACTAATTCATCTCTTCTAGGAAAATCCTTTTTTTCCCTTTTTCCTCTCTATGAACATTCTTTTCATTTTGAAGCTCTTCTGCCCTGTAGTTGCTCTAGTATTCGGCACTGGTGGTTATCCTCTACTTGATCTCAGTTTCTTATATTTTACCATACCACACTCTTCCTCCTGCTTTCCGTGATTTCATTGTCTAACATTCTTTTACTTCTATTCTTACTCATAAATAACTCATCCATTTGTTTTGGTCCAACTGCCACCTCTAGACAAGTACTTCCCAGGGTTACAATTCCAGTCTCAACGTCTTTTCAACCTAGCATTTCAACTCCGTCTAGATAAAATATGAAGTATCAAACATTAAACTCATTATTTTCTCAAACAAATCTACATTTCATACTTCTTTCATTTTTAAAAAGATTTATTTATTTATTTATTTATTTTAGAGAGGGAGAGAACGTGAGTGCATGCAAGTTGGGGGGAAGGGCAGAGGAAAAGACAGAGGAAGAATCTCAAGCAGACTCCCCACTGAGCACAGAGCCTGAGGCAAGGCTTGATCTCAAGCCCCGAGATCCTGACCTGAGCCAAAATCGAGTGTCCACCACTTAAAGGACTGAGCCACCCAGGTGCCCTTGTACTTATTTCTTTATTGTCATTGCTCTTTCTGCTCAATTTATTCTCAATGCCTTTGTTCTATCAATTGATCAAGTCCATGGGCTGTTCCTTTAACTGCCTATCGTGTTAAACACAACCTTTAACTTTTCTTCTTCTCCATTTCTACAACAACCACACTAGCTCATACCTAATCACTACACGCTTTAGTCTTTATATTTTCCTCATTGATAGCACTATTTCTCATACTAATCTCCATTAAAAAATTACTACTTAAATTTTTCTTTATATGCACTTATATGATCCTGCCGGGATCATCTCACTATGTTACAATCGGCACCCATTTACCTGTATATTTTGTCTCAAATGCAAATTTAATCACACCATTTTCTGTGGTCTGAGATTAAATTTCCATTGCCAGTTTGCCATTTTGGTCTGCTCTACACACTTTAAGGTCCTTTGTCAGGGAATTTCCCTTCCTCCTCAGCAGGAAAACTGGTCTCAACAGTTTTTACACATTTGCTGCTTACTACCCCTAGTCATGATATTTTCCCTGTAGTGACCCTTCCCACCATGTCCTTCTCTCCAGCTGATTCCCTCAGTAAGGATTTTCTCAACATTTACTTATTCCAAACAGCCTATGCTGAACATGTGTTCTCCAAGATGACCACTTTCCATCTTCCACTTTTCCTCTGCACGTGGTGAATGATTACCACATATCACATCCAATCTTTATAAAGAATAATCCTTCTAGATTGCAAACTCCACGGGGCAAGGAGTATGTCTCCTCCATACTTTTTAAGCCTTATTACACCAAGTACAGTGATGTGTATCCAACAGGTGTCAAATGACAAGTGAGCTACAGAACTAAGCAAAATGCAGTCCAATGGTGAGTCATTAAGAAAGTCACACAGTCTTTTCCTCCTATAGCTTGATGCTCTCCCCCTGACATATCCCACCCCATCCCACCACCTGCTTTTAAAGCTCAATTATTAATTTGAAATAAATGAACAGTCAGGGAAGAAGAAATACTAAAAATCACTATTCATTCTGAAGCCCACCCAGGCTGAGCAATGGAGAGGTGACACTCTGCATCAGCCAGCATATCTTTAATTTCTCCCCACTCCAGCTCCTATTATCTCTCTACTGCCACAGCTGCATACTGCTATTGTCAGTGGTAAAGATGAGACATCTCTAATTAGAGGGCAGGGTAAATTGCTTTTATCTACTTTTAACATGCTTTTACATGGCACCTGGTACACAAGCCTTAGCTAGGCAGCCATAATTTGAAAAGCAAATGAATGCTCAGAGAAGTACGATACGTTTTTAAAAGAAAATTAAATATATAGAGTAGCAAAATCAACATGCTGGAGACTGCAGAGTTTTAGAGCTGTCAGAGTCTTGTACACTTATGCATTACAGTGAATTAAAATAAGCAGTCAGGGGCCATGGACCCTGCCGAGTCCAGTGGCCCTGTCTTTCTTTTTCTGTTGGGAATAAATGGTGATATTTAAAGTCTAGAAAAATTATCAGTGCAAATAGCAGACTGATGAAATGGTGAATGAGCTAGAGTTATGGTTAATCTTAAGTAACATTTTTTGGAGATAAGCTTCTCTTAAAGTTATCTCCTTGGGGGTCTAGAAAAGTTGATTTTCAGGTGAAAGAGAGAATTCAACAGAATTATTTTTTTTTTTTAACTTACAGACAACTAATCACCTTCATAATAAATAAATCTACTGTGTATGAGTTTCTATTTCTGGTTTTAGATTCAATTTTTATTTCTTTAGCAGTCCAGAACATTTTCAACAACCAGGCAATTTATCAGATTTGAAAAATAAAACAAAGAGATTTCAACCACAGTTAGAGCCGTGGTGTGTTGGACAGTAATGTCATTCAATAAAATATCTGACATTTATTATTGGTTAGAATACAGATCCTATAGTTTGGGGATTCTGAGTCTTATACAAAGTCCACAGGCTCCTCTCCTTCTGATCATTATCAGCAAAAATGCATCAAGTGTTTCCCTCCAGCAGCATCATGGAGATCATGTGCTCTGCACTCTGTGCCATCATTATAGCCCTACCTCATGCATAAGTTCTGTTACTACTACAGGAGCAAGGGTATTGCCCTCCAAACTTTGGCTACTTATTTCCTTGGAGATTCCTTGATTACTGACTATAACTTTCAGGCTATAAAATCTGGCAGCTCTAAATAATAACTGGGCCACACTGTTTATTTATTGCTGCCTTGAAACAGAAAAACAACCAGAGTCCTTTAGTGCATTGGGTAAAAAGGACTTTCAGCTAAGAGAACTGTAAACACGGTGGTTCTGGCCGGGGAACTGTCTGATTAAAGATCCCTAGTTTCTTCAATTCCCATACGCAGGCCTCTCTATGCATATAGAATTGTGAATTTCTTTTATTTTTAATTTACTATAAGTGAGAGGTTACAATTTAAAAGGCTAAAGAAGCATATTATAGAAGTATCTCTGATTTAATTAATTGAGCCACACGCAAGATTAGAACCTGTGCTTCACCATATTAAACACTCCTTAGACTGCATTGATTCCTATTTTAATCTTTATGGTAGTCATTAGCATGGTTGCTTAAAGAGTTCTCTGCCTTCCACACATAAGTCAGGATTGCACTCTCTGGCCCTTCCAGAGAGTGTGGGTGTGCCCACGTGATGATTTCTGACCAGTGATGCATGAGCATAAATGGCAATTAGCGGCTGATGGGAGGCCTTCCAGAGCTCTCTTCCTCTTTCTGGCTAGGCAACCACTAGTGTTCAAGATGGTGGCTGGTCCATCAGTTTGGATCCCGGAGTGGAAAACAACATGAACAACTCAGAACTGCAGTGTTTGTCATGTAGCATAAGCAAGAAACAGAGTTTGCTGTTTTAAAGCACTGAGACATTAGTGTTTTTTGTTATCACAGCATTGTTTTGCCCACACTAATAACTATGCTGTTGTTACTCATTTCACACTCTTAGTGTGGTTCCACCTACTGTACTTTTAATTTAGTTCCCCCAACACACTTTGATTATGGTACTTAACAAGTAAATTGCATTTATTCCCTCCTCTATTGGTTTACAATATTCTTGAGGTCGGAGGCCTCTCACTCATCTTTATCTTTCTAGGCCTTACATTGCTGTTATACAATGGATCCTCAACCCTGGATTTGGACTGAATTCATTTTTTAAAGATTTTTTATTTATTTATTCATGAGAGACACAGAGAGAGAAAGAGAGGCAGAGACACAGGCAGAGGGTTCTAGCCTGTGGGAAGCCCTATGAGGGACTTGATCCCAGGACTCCAGGATCATGACCTGAGCCAAAGGCAGACGTTCAACCATTGAGCCACCCAAGTGCCCCCAATCAAATTCAATTTATCCTGTGTCCATGTTTCAGCTCTGTGCTCAAGTGGTCAATGAGCTAGAGCAATGGTTAATTTTAAGGAATTTTTTTGGTTTTTTTGGATATGTACCTCTTCTAAAGTTCAAAAAAGCAAAAGTGATAGAGTCAGTTGAATGGAATAGTATCTATATGAAATTTAACAGGTTTGGCTTTAATTTCTGATTCTAGCTAGGTGACATCCTATGATTTGTTTTGGAAAATATTTATTAGTCACCCACTGTGCTATGCCAGACAATATTCTAGACCCTGAAAATACTAAGAGTAATAAGTGCTCCTGAAGAATCAACAAGGTCATGGCAGGTCACATGAGTTAGATTCGTATCCTCTAATAAGTTCGACAATAGTATCTACTTTACTTACTAGATTTGTTATAAGATTTGAAATAAATGAGTTTTATGAATTTCAAATCACTTTATCAATGTAAACATATGATATTTTATTTTAAAATTTTGAACAATACTTTTTTACTAACAATTACCCACATGGGTATAGTTTAATAGTGCACTATCCCATGTATCTGATGATTCATTTCATGTGACTAATTTGGCCCACAACAGAATAATTTTTATGCTATTGTAAATTTTAGATTAGTGTTTTAGTTTGGAAGGGGATGTATGTCTAAAAGAAAAACAAGAGCCACAAATTTACCTTTCATTTGGCAGAATGCAAGTTCTAACTTCTAATTAAAAAAAAAAAAAAAAAGACAACTGCCTCCTGGAAATAGGAATTAGGTAATTAAGAGTGGGTAAAAGGGTAGGAAGGGAGAAGACAATGATTGGGTCGACCAGGTGATATAAATTATAACCTCTGGACATAAAACGATTGCTACAGATGCATATCATTCATTTAAAGAAGAAACACTTTGACTCTAAAGAAACAACAGATATTCAAAGACACATTTGTGCTTAATGTGCCAGAGTCAACTAATACATATATAAACACCTACCAAAAAACCACCTTCACTTTTCCGGGCAGCAGATTTAATGGCGCATTGCCTAAACTGTGGTTTATTTCATAATATTTCAGCATCAGGAATGAGCCTGCCTCACATGCTCCCAGGAAAATACGCATGCTCTAACTGATATATCCAACACACCAATTTATTTATTGTGCTTTTTAGATATGTCATCAATAATGAGTCTTCAGGATTTACTCATTTGTTTATTCAATTGTTTATTGAAAGAAATGTTAATTAAGTGTCCTATTCCATTCCAAATGTTGTGCCGGGCCCTATAAATACTAAGGTAAGTTTCACAGTTTCTGGCCTCAAAGAGCTCGTGATGTTTTACAAATGTTTACTGCTTTGTACAAAGACATATATTGGGTTGAACTTGGTGACATTGCTACGGTCATGATAAAATTTTTTTTAAGACCTGTAAAATGAAGATCTAGCTCTTAAGAAGACTAAAAATCTAGCTGGATACAAACGAAACAACCAGATAAGTGTGTGGCTTCTTCATACTTTTAAAATCTTATTACAAGTAATAAATTGACCACAGTTTAATAATCCAGCAATTTTTTTTCTGTGCTTGTGTATATTCTGCATAACAAGGCTAATCTGTCAGAGAGTGTAGCCAAAGAAACAGGTATGTCCAATAACACATGTAAATTCACAGGAGAATTTGGAAAACTTGACCTGATAACGAGATTTAAAAAAATCTTCCTTTTGTCTGAGACAGGTAGTCAGCAGTACAGCTTAGCCTGAACTCCGTAGATAAAATAAACTGCCCTGAGTTTGGGGGTGATGGTGTGAGTTGACTTTGTTATGTGAAGGCTGGGCTAGAGGTGGCAGGGAGCCAGGCAGGGACACAGTTCCCTGTAAGATTGCAGGACAAGTGTGGAGACCATTGCTGTCCATTCCATTCTGTCTGCATGTACAGCAGCCTTCTAGATGAAATGAATCTGACCCTGTGTCCACTGTCTGAGTGAGTCCAGATTGGCTGGGCTATTAGGTAACTTCTCAAAGTTACTGATTCAGGGGTCACCTGGGTGGCTCAGTGGATTAAGCATCTGCCTTTGGCTCAGGTCACCATCGCGGGATCCTGGGATAGAGCCTTGCATCAGGTCCCTGGCTCAGTGGGGACTCTGCTTCTCCCTCTGCCTCTGCCCCCACTCATGCTCTCTCTTGCTCTCTCTCAAATAAATAAATACTCTATTTATTTAATATTTATTTATTTATTTATTTATTTATTTATTTATTTATTTATTTATTGTTACTGGTTCAGGAATGAGCTTGTAAGCCAGGCCTGAACCAATCAGTCACAGTATTCTCCTAGTTATAGGGTTTGGTTCAGGGAAGGGCATATGATCTGAATCGCTCTAATCTGAGACTCCCACTTGGTGTTTAGAGAAAGAGAAGATATCTCCCTCCTTGGATGTGAACCACAAGCACGTACGTCTGAAATCAACGAGTAGTCATCCTGTGACAAGGGAGAAGCCATAGTAGGAGAAACAGAGGAGGGTAGAGGCAAGAGAGCGACAAGGCAATGAAGCCAAAGACCTGTGATACTGTGAACTCTTGTTTTCCCACCACCTTCTAATGCCAACAAAGTCTTGTTAGTTCAGTAGTGCTCTGCATGAATTAGAGACAGGTCTAATTGGGTCTGGGACAGAAAACATGGTGTCCCCTCCCCATAGCTGCTAACCAGTAAAACAACGATGCTCACCAGGATGGTCACTAATTGTTAAGAGCTACCTGGTGACACAGCTGGAGGGGGAAGAAGGAGAGACACTGCCCGTCCCCCCCACCCCAGCAAGTATGTAGCCCAACCCTAGAAAACTCTCAGACTTATCTGGACAACACTTGGTGAACAAAGTTAATGGGGCACGTGCCATTATACTATGAACTACCCAAGATATTATTGTTGAGAGAACATTGGTTTTCAATCCGCTATGTATGTAATCTGTGTACTTTCTACAACTCAAGCTAATTTGTGTCTTTTCTTCCTCCTGGAAACTTAATGCAGTCAATTCTAGATTTTCCTATTTAAAATCACTGAAGGATTTTTCCTTTTATATAATCCTCTTATAAATCCTTCCTCACTAGGTGTTAGAATCTCTTTAAGTTTTTTTTTTTCTTTTTAATTTATGATACTTTACAACTCTTCTCTTTAAGATTACTTTACAATATTTAGCTTCTCTCCCCTGCCCCCCAGCATTGTGGAGTGAAGAACAAGGAGATCATAGGTGGGTATGATCCTCAGGTATGGCCATTCCCTATACCCAGATTCTGGTGACATGGCTGCCTTCTGCAAGCCTCCACTCACTGGTACCCATACTCTATCCCTCGGTCACGGCACTGAAATACCGGATATGGTCTTTCAGCTTCTTTCATTCTTCCTAGCCTTTCCTTCTCTTCTCCTCTCTTTCTCCCCTCCCCTCCAAGACCAGAGAGAATTAGAATATAGTTTTGTTTTGTTTTTTCCTCTCTATGCCATAGTAAAAATGAAACTCATTATGAAAATTCTTTATTTCCTCCAAATCCATGGCTTATCCATCCTAGGAAAATGACAATCAACTTAATTTGTCTTCCTCTGCATTTGCCTGTGCCTCACTTCTCTGTGGTGCTGGAGTCCAAGGTCTAGTTTACAAGAGTGTGTGTGTGTGTTTGTGTGTGTGTGTGTGTGTGTGTGTGTGTGTGTGTGTGTGTATAATTTGGGGTGGAGATAAAAAGGTGTTTCAAGGATTAATAACATCTTTTGTAAATATTATACTACCACAAGCTATACAGTAGTGATAAAATATTTACAAAATGCACATTAGTGCTAAAATCCATGGCATAGAGATAAATGTTCTAGAATGTCACAGAGAAAGAGGAATTCAGTGAGACCCAGGGCATCAAGGAAGTTTTCATAGAGGACAGGGGAATTCAGTGAAATTACAGTAGACATATCTAACATGTCAGGGAATTCTAAGAAAGAAGAGCAATAGATGCAAAAGCACAGATGAGGGAATAAATGAATGTGCCCTTGGAAAAGTGAAAAAGTTCACATGAGTCTCTTGGTGATATTTGGTGGATGGAATCAGGAAAGCATATATGTGGTTGCAATGGGTTATAAAAGATCCTGAAAATAAGGCATATTGGTCTAGATTTCATGAAGTCGACATTTAGTATATACTTGAAAAATTTTCTATATAATTATAGCTGTCTTTTGAAGAATGCATATGTCGTGTTTAGTGAGTTGCTCTTCAGTGAGTACCTCATTAAAAAAAAAAAATTAAGCAAAGATTTAAAGAAATGGCAAAACTGTGGGAAAGTTACCTAAGCCTCTGTAACAGATACAATGTAGCCCAGCTTCTGGTCAGCAAGGACCAAAGTGAACTTGATGTCTGTGTGTTCTGGGTCAATATTGCATCATTACAACTAACTCTGGCTGTTCCTTAGATCAGTCATCCAATGGCCAAAAGTTAGAGATGTTCCCCTACTTTTCTTCAGTGAACCCAGACAATTCCCATATTAGAGACCTTCTATCCAGCCACACCTTTACAAACTATAAGTAACGATTCTTCTAGAAGCATGAGTTGTTTGCTGTACTTAACAGGCGACTTTTATGACAAAGTTGTTTTCCGCTTATTACTTCGGTTTTTAAAGTTAACATTAAATGTGTTAAAGATATAAGCTCATAACCTAGTTCTTCCTTGACTGCTTAAATTCAAATTATATAATAAAACTTAAGAACTACTGCATTAGAATTAACACTAAGGTAGTTAAAGCTGATCTCAAATTATGAAAACTGACCATGTTCCATAAGTGAGGTTTTTGATAGGATGTACACTAAATAATGTTATAGTATTTAGCAATCAGTGTTAAAAGGGCTTTTTAACTTGAGTAATTCACTTTACTTAGACATTTTGAGCTGCCTTAATAAATTCAATGTTTTAATTTCCTTGTCAAGTAGTTCACATTTTTTGATTAACAAATAAAATCTACTTGAGTAGTTAAATAACACTTGTAGAACTAATACATTAAATTTATGGATATGATGAGTCTGAAGTTATCTTCTATGTTCCAGAACTCTTTAATGTATGGAGTCTCATAACTTTCAAATAAAAACAACAACCAAAAGCCATCACTCAATCACATGTTCAAATTTAAATCTGTTAGAAAATTCACTGGGCTAAATTCTCTTAAATAGTACAAGTCCCTAAGTCATCAAAAACACATAGATCACTCCTTATCACAAAATATTGAGCATATGAGTTTGATTTGGTTCATCATTTCTCCATGCTTAAAAATTATTCACTCAGGAAACCAATTGTGTCACTCCAAATAGCTTGGAGTTACCTTTTTAGACAAATTCTCAAAGTTGCCTTCTCAGTTAGTTGGGTTGTTTTCAACCAGAGATTGTAGCTAATGTGAGATCTGGGGATGCAGATGTCTGAGGATAATATCCTCAACATCTGGAAGGACAGACTGAGCTGCAAATGAAGAGGTCTCTGGCTTTGGGTCTATAGTAAAGTTGCACTTTGCTAAATTCTCCTTTTCATTTAAAGAAGCTGGCAACCATCCCTGAAATTAACTAACTTCCTTCATACTGCAGGTTTTTAATTTTTTTATTTTCTTTGGCTCTTTTAAGATATTAAGTGACATCAGATTGGATTTAGCATTTTCCTTCTACTTTTCTGGCTTCATATCATACTTTCTAAGATCATTCTAACATTCAAATGACAATACCAAATGGTGAAATGTTGTCTAAGCAAAGTGTAAGATAAAAATCTGCCCGTATTTTATATTCCTTTAATATACCAATAAACTCATTACACATTATGCTCTGATCAAATTCAATGTATCTTGAGAATATTATGGTGAACAAAAAATAGTTCTTGTCCTCAAGGCATATGTGAGGTTAGGGAAATAGACAAGCAAAGAAAAATTTGCAAAGCCTCATATAAGTGCTTGCTCTGGAACTAATAGGAAAGAAGCCTGAGTCTTTTTTTGGAATCATCAAGGAATTCTTTCTAGAGGAAACACCTTTGGTTGTTGCATTAACCCTTCAAATCATGTTAAGGCTTTCTATTGGCATAGTGCTGAAGAGTATGTTCTCAGAGTGCAGTCCTCAACTTGAAACAACATGATCATTACCTGGAAACTTGTTACAAATACCAGCTTATCACCTCACCTACGGAAACAAAAAATTCTTAGGTGGGGCCCTAGAATTTGTATTTAATAAGTTCTCCAGGTGATTCTGATGCACACTGAAGTTAAGAAACTATTGCATTAAGAATACCACTAAGGTAGATATGGTTGATTTCAAATTATGTGCATTTGAGAATGATCATGTTTGAAAGTGAGGTTATATATGGGATGTAAACACTGAAGAGTCTTATATACAGCTGACTCCTCAGTGAAGACCACTAATTCTAGTTTCAGATACTGAACTTCACTGAAACTAAAGTCTGAAAAAAAAAATGATGCATGTTTCTCAAATGATCAAATGTGTATTTAAAAAATAAAACTTCAGTGCTCATTTATAATTTGTAATAACCCAAAAAGAGTGAGTTTAGTTTCTAAGACTAATTCCCCTTTTTACCAGAAAATCTTGATGTTTATAGATAAGACAATGTGATTCTTACTACATTAAAAAAAAATACCTTTCTGAGAACACCCCCCCCAAATATGCACTTATGTGTCAATACTTATATTAGTAATTAGATTTCCTGATCAAATCAATATGCATACAAACTCCTGCATGGAAATAGTCCAGTGTAGAAAGATAAAGAAGCCTCTGTACAAGTTACAAACAAGAGTTTCTCTGGGTTTCAGCAAGAATGTTCACAGGTTGAAAGAATAAAGTAGTTTCTACTCTCTTCCTATGAGCAGTATTACTATGGCAATTGCTGTCAGCACAATGATAGCATAAGAATCTCTAGAGCCCATCCCCTCCTAGAAACATCAATTTGAACAACTGGCCATCCATGAAAATACCTTCAGAAGAGTTAAGAATGCCAGGTGAGGGATTACAGCCACAGGGCAAAGCACAGAAATAAGAAAAGACACATGAAGGAGGATAGGAAAGATGGATTCACATCACCCCTATTGCTCTCCTACAGGCACATGTAGCCCAGCATGGAGAGAGTCAGCCTGGTGCTAAAGCAGGCCAGCACTGGATTCAGTGGTGAATCGGGCACTTGCTTCACTCACTTCACTCATGTCCCATATACTGGGCTGTTTGGGCTCAAGTGGCTTCTGTAATATTAGGTTCCCAGTGGGCTCCAGCAAATCGAGTCTCCCAGCCTGTATGGAACTAGATTCCAAACTGGCTTCCTTGTACCTAGGCTCCTGGCCCATTCCAGCATCAGGCTACCCTCTTCAGCCCCAGCATCAAGGCTTCCTCTCATACATCCAGACCCTTGGATGGCCCTAGTCCCAGACCAGCTTCAAGAGACCCAATCCCCAGCCAAGCCATTCAGGGCCTAGGTTAAAAGCTGAATCCCAAGCTTTTAGGTTTATCCTGGCTCTGTCTGGCCTACATTATTCTAGCCTGTAGGCCAGCTCCCACAAAAACAGGGTTCCAGCTCTTCCTGATATCAGACTGGCTCTTATAGACCAAGAGGCCAGGCCTGTTGCAGTGGTCCTTGGTGCCTCATTGACCCCTGTGGACTCAGGCCCAGGTCTACCCACATAGACCCAGGTCCAAGCCCATTTCCACTAATTCAAGCACCAGGCTACTCAGTGAACCCAGGCTCTGGCTCATTCCCAAAGACCCTTCACTCACTTCACTCATGTCCCATATACCGGGCTGTTTGGGCTCAAGTGGTTTCTGTAATATTAGGTTCCCAGTAGGCTGGGAACTTATTAATAAGTGGGAGGACTTATTACCCAGTTAATACACTGGCTGTTCCCTGGTATTCAAGTGTGAGGCCTGCCCATCCAACCCAAGAATACCAACTGAATACTGGTCCTAGGATCTCAGCAGAAAGCCTGCCTTCGGATAATACTAGACAGCCCACCCAGAATCTCTGGACAAGCCAACTGATGAAGAGCTTTGTCTGACAAAGTGAAGTCTGTAAAGACTGGAGGAGGTGCCTACATTCTCAAATGTGGAGGCATAAACATAAAATCTTAATAATTATGAATAATGAAGGAAATATTTTTTTAAAGATTTCTTTTTTAAATTTTTTTAAAGATTTTATTTATTTACTCATGAAAAACAGAGAGAGAGAGAGAGAGAGAGAGAGAGACTGAGAGAGGCCAAGACACAGGCAGAGGGAGAAGCAGGCTCCATGCAGGGAGCCAGGATCAGGCCCTGGACTGAAGGCAGCGCTAAACAGCTGAGCCACCCGGGCTGCCCTAATGAAGGAAATATGATACCACCAAAGAAGCTAATGAAGCTTTAATGACCTAACAGAATGGAGATCCATGAACTATCTGACAAAGAATTCAGAATGATACTCTTAAAGAAATTCAGTGATAGGAAAACACAGACAATTAAATGGAATTAGGAAAACAAAGCATGAGCAAAATGAGAAGTTTAAAAGGAAATAGAAACCATTTAAAAAGAAAATCCAAATACAAATTCTAGAGTTGAAGAATATAATGAATGAATTGAAGAGTTCAATAGAGAGCTTCAAGAGAAGACTCAATGAACAAAGGAAAGAATTCATGAACTAGAAGACAGATCATTTGGAAATCAACCATTCAGAGGATTGAAGAGAAAAAAGAATGAAAACAAGTGAAGAGACCTATGCGGAAGATGGGATACCATTAGGAGAAACAATCTATGTGTTATTAGAGTTCTAGAAGAAGAAAGGGAGAAAGCTTACCTAACAAACTAATGTCTGAAAAGTTTCCAAGTCTGGGGAATGATCTGGACACACAAGTTCACTAGGGTAATAAGTCTTCCCAAAATCTCAACCCAAAACAATCTTTTCTAAGACATATTAAAATAAAACTTTCAAAAATTAAAGACAAAGGAAGAATTTTAATAGTAATAAGAGACAAAAGAATCCTTACATATAAGAACCTAAATTGGCCATCAGAGGATTTTTCAGAAATATTGTAACCCATGAAAGAAAGAATGATATACTCAAAAAGCTGAAAGAAAAAAAGGCCAACCAAGACACTTTATCTATCAAAGCTGTCTTTCAAATATGGAAGAGAGATAAATACTTTCAGAGCAAACAAAAGTGGAGGATGTTCAACACTTGCCTTACCAGAAGTAGTAAAAAGAGTTCTTCAAGCAGAAATAAAAAGACAACAGTTAATAATATGAAAATATAAAACATACTGCTAAATTTAAGTGTAAGGTCAAATTCAGAATATTCCAATACCATAATATGTAACATTACCCAGGATAGATCATATGTTAGGTCATAAAATAAGTCTTAGAAAATGTGAGAAGATTAAAAACATGCCAAGTATCCTTTCCAACCATAGTGATATAAAACTAGAAATCAAAAATAGGAGGAAAACTGAAAATTCACAAGTATGTGGAAATTAAACAACATACTCCTGAACAACCAATAAGTCAAAGAGAAAATCAAGAGAAAAAAAAATGTTTTCAAATCTTAAGACAAATGAAAATGGAAACATAACATACTAAAATAAATGGAATGTAGCACAAGCAGTTCCAAGAGGGATACTTTTAGTGATAAATGCCTACATTAAGATTTGCATGGAGCTACAAAAGACCCTGAATAGGCAAACTCATCCTGAGAAAGAAGAGTAAAATGGGAGCCATCATAATTCCTGATTTCAAATTTTATTAAAAAGTGACAGTAATCAAAACAGTATGGTGTTGGCATAAAAACAAACATAGACCAATGGGACAGAATTGACAACAGCCCAGGAAAAAAATCTATGCGTATACAACAGACATTTGACAAGGGAGCTGACAATACCCAATGAAGAAAGGGCAGCCTCTTCAATAAATATGCTGGGAAAACTGGACAGAAACATGCAAAAATGAGACCATTATGCTGAATGAAATAAGTCAGACTGAGAAAGACAAATACTGTAAATTCCCATCTACTTATGGAACCTAAGAAACGTTGGACTCGTAGAAATAGAGGGGCAGTTGCCAGGGCCTGGAGGGTGGGGAAATGGGAAGATGGTGGTCAAAGGGTACGACCTTCCAGCCCTAAGATGAAGACGTTCTGGGAATCGAATATAATGCATGGTAACTACAGCGTTGTACTATATACTTGAAAGTTAAGAGAGTAGTTCTTAAATGTTCTTGCCACAAAAAAAGAAAAAGGTGGTTCTATGAGAGGATAGAGAAGTTAGCTGACTTTTCTGTGGTAACCATTCTGCAGATGATTCTATTATGCAAAATCACTGCATTGCACACCTTGACATTCATTACAATAACACCTTGGTAAAGCTGGAAACAATGATTAATATGACAATGTTTAGGTGGGATGGCTTTAATGTGTGATAACATTTGAGGCCTTTAGAAGTTTAGAATTTATTATCCCATTTCGTGATTCAGTGCGGAACACAGTCCTTGGATTAGTGAACTCACTTTGGGTTACCTCTTCATTTAAGAGTTGTGTCAGGGGTATCAGAAAAGAATAGAAGGGCGCCTGGGTGACTCAGTCAACTAAGCATTAGTCTTTGGTCAGGTCGTGATCTCTTGGGATCGAGCCCTGCTTCTGCCTCTACTTCTACCCTCCTGTCCCACGTGCTCTCTCTCTTAAACAATAAATAAAATCTTTAAATAAAAGAAAACATGAAAAGAATAGAGCAAGATTTTGTTACAGCCTTCAAAGTACAAAAAAGAGGGCATTATATAACCGGCTTATAAACCTTGTTTAGATTGCAACTGAATAACTGTTTTTCCAATAGAGTTAAGGCACATAGGCACACCCGAAAGCAAGGAGGAGATTTTTATCAATAAATAGGAAAATCACTTCTATACTGTGAATAGGTAATTCTCCATCTCATAGAAGCTAACCCTCCCCACCCCAAATCTATTACATAAACACAGCATATTAATTTCTGACACAGACCACATTAAACATATTCTATCATGTTCCGATTTCTATACAATATATTCTGACATGAACTATAGGAACCAAAAACAATTAGTCTATAATAATAAACAGTATTGCTATTTAAGTTCGAGCGCCTAATAGGTAGCAGTGAATTAGCTCTATGATGGACAGTAAATAATGAAACTTGCTATTGCTCCTGCAGTGATATTTTAATAAACACCATAAGGGTAGATGTCCAAACTAAAACATTCTGTGTGAAAGTTATTGAATGACATCTTATTCAAACCTGTTTGGGGCGAGATAAAAAATACGCCAGATTTCTTCACATGCGTCTCTCATATGGAATTATTTCCCACAGAAAGCTGCCACTCCCAAAGGAAAACACTCCTTTGCCAAGTTGGTCCTCTTTCTGGAATGGCAGGGGTGCTTCAAAGCTTACTGCACCCCAAATAATGGATCTCTGCAGTTTGCACAAGCTAATTCCCAGGGCAGCCGGAGCTCCCAGCTCTTCACATCCATAAACTGAAAATTAACAGCAATTTTTCATTATGACACCGGGACTCCAACTGTGCTCATAAGTGTTTCCGAAAAAAAATACAGCATGATATGATTTCCATACATACACATATTTTTTTGAGGTTTCAAGTACAGCATTTTTCAGAGCCACTTATGTAAATACAATGATACTCTAATAGAGGGGGAATTATCATTATATTTCATTTTAAATGTTTAAGAAAGAAAAACCTCATAGCACAAGTCTGAACTAGCGCGTTGTTTTCTTGATTTACAGGGTTTGAAGAGATACTGAATGAATAGCCCTCCCTAAAGCAATATTTCATGTACTTTCTATAGGTCTGTGAAATTTCTATAATGCAGCAAAATAAGCCTTGCCTCAGGTTTAATGTCTTCTGTTTATTAGCAGAATACGGTGCACCTGCTCAAGACACCTGCACACTTTAACTTAGCATTTTAAACCAAATTCAATCAAGTATGCATTAGCACACTGACTCACCATCTAGTACATTAAGGATTTAGGGTTCAATTCATAAATTGCTTAGCAAGATGGATGTCCCCTCTCGCCTGCCTCCTTGTTGCTCCTCCGGTCCCACCACCCCATGCGGGGGATTATCTATCACAGTGGAACAGTAGCTTTATCCTTACTGTCAAGTGGAATTAGGAGGTTATTTAACTCTTGGAGGCAAATCCATAAGACTCATGGTCTGTTGTTCATGAGACAACAGGAATTTTATTTGTGATTATAAATAGGCATATTTTCAAAAGGAAATGTCCATCAATCACGAGAACATGAACCTTGTGCATGACAATTTTTCTTTTCATTTGTAACAGCAGCTACCAAGTCCGTTTCCTATAGGTAGCAGAAAATAAAATAAAATTTAAAAACCCTGGAAGCCCCTTTTTATTTCCTCTAAGTCAGGTTAATTGTCATTGTTGTGTGCTTTCTCAGAATATGTGTATTTATTTTTTTCAAGTAAAATATGACGCATTAGCACAATATGGTATTTCTTATTTGAATACATTCTCTCACTTCTCTTCCCGCATCTGTGAAAACTCATTTTTGGTTTCCTTCATCAGATACTGCTTTTTTTTTTGTCTACCTTTTATCATCATTCATTCAACAAAAATAAGTAAATAAAATTTAAAAAAATACACACACACATATATATACATACATATATATGTATGTGTATATATATGAATATATATATAAATATATATAGAGAGAGTTATTACTATCTTCCCATCACCATTATAGGTGCTGGTATATCTACAATAACATCCAATAGGATTGAAAATGTTCTTTGCCCCGGTATTAACTTGCATTCCGGTGGTGATGAAGGGTGAAAGCAAATGAGTAAATTCATTCAATAAATGAGTGAATAAGCAGATACAAGCTTAAGATGTCAGTTACCATGACGGTAAGTGATATGAAAAAAATAAGCAGAGCAATACAATAGGAGGACACTAACTTGAGTGGATTTCACAGTTTCTTTTTTTAAAAAACTTAATTCAATTAATTTGAATTTTATTTTTTATTGTGTACACTGACTTTGAACCATGTCCTGTTTGATAATGAGTCTCCAAAGGTAAGTTGATTTGACCTGTACCTCGACAGAACTTACATTCCAGCAGAGAGAGGGAGAGATGTAAACAGTTACAATAGCCTGTGACAAGGGCTAATAATAAGTTCTCCACGGTGAATGGAGTGGGGAAACCCTCTTTCCAGAGTCAAGGACAGTCGAACCAGTGAAGGAGCAACCAGCATTAATTCTATCCTGAAGTTAAAGAGCATTGTGGGTGGACATGCAAACGCGTGCACATTTACACCATGTGCATTTGAGGTCTCCTGTTCAGTATGTAGAAAGAGCATCACCTTATCAGGTTTATCGGGTCACAATCATTCGCACTTTGAAATGTTTGCACTTTGAAGGGAACTGGTGGAGGATTTTAAAAAGACTAGAAGTGAGATCATATTGGGGTTTTAGTGAGATCATTCGATCTACTTGGAGGGAGACATCATCCTAGGAATGGATGGAGGCTGGGGAAAGGCAGAGGCCATGGTGAGGACACACCATGGCAAGTGCAGGCAAGATCCATAGGCTTCTAAGATGGCCCGCACGGTGATGTCTCTCTGTAATTTTTTTTAAGAGAGGAATAATAAAATGAATGCCTGAATTAAAGGAGGGCTAGATAAGAGAGTGATCTGGGGATGAAAAGGGCTTATTGGTTGAAATAAACTCACTGATGGCTTGTTCTAACGCAGCCTAACGTGAGTCGTAGTCATAAGCAGAAACACTCATGGGTGGAATGTGCTCAAGTGCTAGTCCTGGTGCAGTGGTTTTCAACTAAGGGTGACTTTGCCCTTCAGAGAACATTCGGCAATTTATGGAGACGTTTTTGGTTTTCACAACCTGGAGGCACATGGAGGTGCTACTGGCGTCTGGTAGGTAGAGGCCAAGGATACTGCTAAGCATTTTACAATGCACAGAACAGATGCCCTGCCACAAAGAATTATCTAGATCAAAACGTTGGTAGTGGTTAAGAAACCATCGTTTAGAAGAATAGTCTCACTGGGTGTGGGAAAGCCTATTTAGTGTAAAGTTCTAGGAGAAAAGCCATTGCACTGAGGGTGATGTGTGGAAGAGGTCTCATTCGAAGATTTGAAAGGACTTTGATTCCAGGTCCACAAGCTCTGTTTGAGCCAGTCGGGTAACGAGGCTGATTCCTTCGTCCCTGCCCTTATTTTCTACACCTTCAGAAAAGACACGGCACAAAGACCTCTGTAGGACACATCTCTGTGTGACATTTACTTCCTTGTAATATGCACACATTTTGTTCCCGGTCATGATGCAATGGAGGAATTTGCTGAGCACTCTGGGGGAGAAAAACAACAGTGCATCACATACACGATAACTAATAACACTCAGGCTTCAAAACATGTGTTTAAAAGTGTGATGCAGTCAATTACCAGAGAGGGACTCAATAATGGAATATCTGCGAGGGCTACCATTAACAATGACAATGGCTACTATTTATTGAGTACCTCCTTCTACAAGTTCATGCGTGCTGGCTCACAAATGCTTTTCACTTGTATAAAAAAAATCTAGTTGTTCCTAGAAATGAAATGGGAACACCCATGCAATGGTGTCACAATGTCTCCTCAGGAGATTCCATCGAAGAATCCAAATTTGGCAAGTGACTCTGAGATCAAGGGTTTGTCATTCTCCCCCCAATCATGCACACTGGTGGCGAGTGGGTGGATGATTTCACTTGGAAGCTGAGGGGACAGCTCTTCCTGATTTCCATTGAACAGGAGAATTCTTAGCTGTCAGAACACTTGAAATAAAAGAAAAATGGAAGCAGTTTCTTTAAAATTGAAAAAATAATATAATATTGCCCCATGTAAATATTGTGTAGCTTCTTTGTTTGTGTGGTAAACCTTTTGAAAGTGAAAATACATATAGCAATGAAGAAAAATCCATATAGGAATTAAGCCTTGTTGGAACCTACAAAGCTGGCAATAAGTAAATTCTGTGTTGATTCTGTCTCTATGGATAAGTAAGTACGGAAACCAAGCATATAATGCATTTATAAATTAGGCCCCCCAAGTACAAAACACTTGGTAGTGATAATCTTGAAAAAATATATATTTTTTAAAATCTTGATCAAAGTAATAAGACTGTGACAAAATTTTGTTTTCTGTTTTTCTTTTGGAAATTATACTTCAATGGTTTATTTTAAAAAATGAAATAAAATAAGTTTGCCGCAGCCTTTACATATTCATGGTTTTCTCCCAGGGATACAAAAAAAACCACAAATGTTTTGATAGAAAATGGGCAACTTTAAAGTAATTCACAGAAGTTCCCAGCATTTGGCATACAGTCTAGCACATAGTAGGTGGAAAGTTTTCTCACAAGTTTGAAGCAATAAACAGGTAAAGGTCCGGTGTGAGATCAACAGAATGTTGTATCTGAGAAGGATGAAGGAGAACTCTAGGAATTTATCAGTAACTTGACTGATTTGCCTAAACATTCAGTGGCAGAACTGAGGTCAACGTCTCCAGAAGCAACTAAGGCACACGTCGTAATGACGTTTCACGTAATTCACCATGAAGCAAATTCACCCAGATGATTTCACATAGACCTCTCTTGTTCTTAGAAAGGCGGGGTTACAAGTATCCCCATTTTATAGACTCGGAAAGGTTCAATAACCACCCTCATGCCAAAAGAGAGGATGTGAATCTTGGTCCTCAATTAAGCCAGCGTGGCCTTCCACCTTAGAGGCTTTCTTTACACATTTCCCTTAGGCCATTCGGACACCTTCTTATTTTTCAAGGGAGAACACTCACTTCTACCTTCATTTGGGCATTCTCCACTCAAGCGTGAGAAGCAGCCCAGAGCTTCAGGAAAGCAAAGGGACTCAAATAACTTTCCACCATCTCCTCCCAATCCTGCAGACTGTTCTAGCAACAATCCTTCTGGTTTTAACCATCTTGGAAACCAAGCTGGCAGATTTATGATGTCATCCAGCAAATAGCTCTCTTTTATCCATTTCAGAGCTTGTGGTTTTCTCTAATCCCTTGCACTTGAGTGGTAGGTGAGGCCTCGTTTGCTCTGTGCATCCCGACTCTCCCCCATCACAGGTCGCATCTTTGGAGCAGGACCTAGAGGAAGGTGTTTGTTGGCACGTCCCGGTGCCGTGTCCAGTGGCACGATGCTGGCATGGTCACACTTCTCAGCATCGGTTCAAGCAGGTGAGGCCGGTCTCTTTCACAGTTAGCTGGAAAAGAGCTTGCTGGTTTGGGGGATGCAAGGGGTGGTGGTGTGACATTATGGTGAGCGCTTTTCTTCCCTTCCTGCTCACGGAACACATCATATATTCCAAGCTGTTCCCTGTACCGAAGGAGAGGGTGTCTGTGCCTCTAGATAGAGGGGACTTGCCCTCTTTAATAACTTTACCAGGACCATCAAGGAGTGTCTTTTTCTTATCCTCTCTCTGTTTTTTTTTTTTATTTTTCATTTATTCTACTTGAGAATAGGAAAAACAGACAAAATTGCCCACAAAATATATGTGCACAGTAAAAATTATGACAAGAATGCTCTCCAAGATAAACAAGCCATGGTTCCATTTCCGCTGAAAATCCACCTCTTGCTGTCATACACTGGTAATTCAGGCTTACCTCTTGGAATGATTCATGAATCAATGCCTTCAACTGTAACTGATTTAAGAAACCAAATGGCAAATCTCCACTAGAGAAGTTCAATGTGGTTGTTCAAAAATAAGGTAAATTCTGAACTAAAGCAACCAGAAACGGTCCCATTGGGAAGCCTTTTCTTTTACCAAGTGAATATTTAGATAATAGATATTTAAATATTTCAATGTTTATGTTAAAGCCTGCCCATTTTAGATTAAATTTGAATTTTCCTAGCTGGGAATCTGCATTATTAACTGCCAGCTAAAAATAACACAGAATAAGAACATCATGGGAAACAAGTCAAGGCAAGATAGAAACATGAAAGATTACAGGTTTTTTTTTTTTTTTTTTTTTTTCAATTTCTCTCTTTGGGGACAATAGAATTTGAAGTGAATAGACATTCTAGGGATGGGTACACTATTTTGCCCCCTTTAAGTCTGATCATTTTATTTTTAGTAAGCAAGTATTCTTAAGATTTTTTCTAGTGCTTTCTTCAAAGAAATAATTGGAATTGTTCTCTTTCATATAACAATGGGAAATGACTTGAATGCTCGTTTTACTAAACCTGTGTTTAGACTCTCCTATTGCGAAATAAGAGGACAAATGGCTAGGATCCTATGTTTAATTCCTGCTTTTTCAGCCCACTTTCTGATATATGATAGCTGGAGTTCATATGCTGCAATTAGTTCACTATAACATTACCTTGAAGAGGCAGTCAAGTCAAGGAGTTAGAAAATCCATGATTTGAAAGAATTTGAGATTCTGTGGTTTGCTTATTGTGGGTATAATTGATTTTCTTTTAATCACTAGTATTAGAAGGCTTTAATGAACCTTAAAAGCTAATCATATTGTGATAGATTTTCATTATGGAGTGGTTAAATTTCAAGGAGTCAGATTTTAAAAATTCATTTTATCCCAAGGTGAGTCCCAACTTTTCGCTCCCATCTCTCTGACCTTGGCTCTACTTGTGTCTACCTTTAGCTCAGTATTGATAGGACACATCCACAAACACTTTAGGATCTTTGATTCATAGAATTTAAATATACGGTCGTGTTATTTAAAGTCAAATATCAATTAGAACCATAAGAATCAAACTAAAGCTACTCTAATAGGCTGTCTCTAAATATTTAATAGTCTTAAAATATTTAACTAGTATTAACATTATGAGTCTTCAGAAAAATTTTATTAAAGACATTATTAAATTGGTCTATAGGCTGGATTAAATACAGCATAAACTATTATCTATTTCAAGTTTTTTAAAGACTTTATAGTTTAAGAGTGAAAAAATACATTTACGGGTTGTTATTTAATCTTTTTACTGTGAAAGAAGATGAGAGGCAGAAAGTGAGTCCTTCATTTCAAACTTTTAAGGGAAAAATCCTAGAAAAGGAACCATCAGGAAAAAGTAAAGTGTGTTTTTAGTAGACCTATCAGACAGTGTCAGGCTTGACTCATTCTTCCCAAATCATTACAAAGACAAGGTGGCCCTGGACTCAAGCCCACAAAGTTGGCATCAATCTTCAACCACGCTTGAGACTTTTAGGATGTTTCTCCTTTCCATATAATGCTAGTCTCTCCAACCAATTATTGTACCTACCATACTTAATCCCTGTCTCCAGGATCCCTCTGGTTAAATATTAAAAACACAAAGCAACTGTTATTTTATTTAAAGGCTACTCCAACGGCCGTGGGCAGAACTGTTCCCTGGATCTTCTGCTGAGCTACTAAGACATCTTGCTCTTAAAGTATGTAACTTTTGACTCTACTACTAGGCTATGAACTTTTTAATGGTGATGAACCATGTTCATGGAAATGCTCACATACGATTCTCAGTAAATGCATGAACAAATGAGAACAATTCCAAGAGACTTTGTCTTGTTTGAAAATGCCTCTGAAGATCTTTTTTGCCTGTGAAGTATTTGACTATCTGTAGAGGTGGTGAAGCATTTCAGATGTTCCCAAAATGAGATTCAATTTCAAAAACACATGATTTATAGATGCTTCAAGGTTAGGCATGAGCAAAATACGTAGCATTACCTGTTCACCACTTAGCAACTCAAAGAATATTATTTAGATCCTTACATTTATTGGTGAGGATGAATGGAGACAGATTTTTGAAAAGCAATTTGGTAAACTATGTATTTTATCTACATGACATAAGTAAAAAAAATTATGCATAAATTTTAGTTTTCAATGAAGTATTACTCTAAGCTGAAAGCAAAATATATAAACGACTATCTAACAATAGATAATAAATTCATGAGATGGAATATCAGGGAGTTTTTAAATAATTTGTATGGAAGTGCTAATGCGATGATATTATGGGCAAAGAAAATTTTTACATACACTGTGATCATAACTGTCCAAAAAATTGTATGGGAAAATGTTGATTAAAACAAAAATATAACATGGAAAGATTTCTTTTTGCTTATTAAATCTGATTTTTCCCTTAAAACAAATTTATGTTTTTTACTGTTAAGCAAAATTTTAAAAAATTTGAACAACAAAACATACCATTAACTTCGGAGTATTTTTCTAAATAGAGTTCTAAAATATTAAAGTTGGAGTGGAAGTTAAGAACAGGAGTTTGCACATTTCTTTGAGAAAAATTCAGGTCTCCCATAGGTGTGGGAGCATGTGGTGGGCAGTGTCCAAAGTTGCAGCCTCTGTCCCCCACCTTCCCATTCTATCGGAACACCTTTATCTATTTTATTTATTATGGGTCTGTCAACTCTATTATTTGAAATAAGAATTCTGCCCATAAGATCAAATATGCTTGAAACCTAATTTGGGCACAGAGGTCTTAAGTTACAGTAAAGACATTGAGTCCTGGGAAGACTAAGGTAAGTGACCCATGGTTGTTCACTGAGATTAATGGAGGTGGTGTAGGAAGATATTAGACCTCTTAATTTTCCAGTTCATCATTGTTTCCATTACACCCAAAGCCATGCTTTTCCCTGAACTACTGCACCAGCCTCCTCCACACATTACTCTGTGGGAGGAAAAAAAAAATCACATCAACTTAATCTAGAGTCTTAAGTGTCATGTCAGGATCTGCTTTCTTGATTAACTCCTCTAAACCCATCCAGTGTGTAGAAAGTTTCCTTCTGAAATGCAAATTCACTCTCCAGTAAGCTCCACAAGCTCGACAAATGGCCCAAGTCCTCTTAGGTAGTGAAAGGCGAATTCGCAGACATTTAACAAATGAAAAGAGAAAGAGAAAATTGAAGTCGGTTATATAAAATATCAAACCACAACATACTGAAATGATGTTTCTGATACTGATGCTTTCAAAAAGATCAGCTTTATTGAGGTATAATTTATACACGATGAAATGTATCCATTTTAATTACTCAGGGCAATGAGCTTTGATAAATGTACACACTTGTGTCATCACTGTCACAACAAAGGTAGATCACATTTCTGTTCCCCCAAAAACGACTTTCATGCCTCTTTCCAGTCAAACTCGTCCTCACCCCAGACGTGAAGCAACCACTGATCTCTTTTCGTTACCATTGATTTGTTTTGTCTTTTTAATAATTAGCTATTACTGAGGCTGTTTCCATGTTGTTCCAAAGGCATCAGTTTAATAGTATGTTATATATAGATTGTGCCATCATCATTAAAGCACAATTAGGCAATAGCTGGCACTTGCTATTTAGTTATGAGTCACATGAAATGCTAGAGAGGCCTGAACACCAGTCCATCAGCCCAACGGTTACAGAACCACTTCAGGGACTGTGCTTTCTGGCTCCGACATTGGGACAGGTTGGATCCAACCCAGGCTCCTAAGATTTTCCCCAACCAGCATTTTGCATGGAGTCTCATACTAGAGAACACATCTCTCCCCCATTCTCAAGTACAAAAATGTAGTTTAGAATGTGACCCAGCATTGAAAATAATTGTAGGGCCCATCTATATCGTCGAAGAAGGACATTTACAATCAACTATGAAATGACTCTGCTTCCCCCCCCCACTTCTCATATTAAAATATTGCCAATTGGTTTTCAAGATTTTCTCCTACTGCAGCAACTTAAAAATAATTTGGATATCAATTTTTTTGCTTACTGTTGTGTTGTGATTCTTTCCTCTGTTGTCACAAGTATGAATATCAGGTAATGGGCACCATTCATTTTTGTGCTTAGCAGTTTTCCTGGGGTGCCAGTGACAGGAGAAATGTATGCATTAAAACAAGCGTGATGAAAAGCAGCTCTCTTTATAATTTCAGCCCAGCTGCTGTATTGATGGATACAATCTCTAGCACATGCTCCAGGTGGCTTCTAATGCCTGACTCCCTGCAGAAGCCTCTATTTGCACATCTTAAACCACTTATTGGATTTGAACAGGATTTTTCAGCCTGAGTGCAGTAACAGTGTTCACTTGTGTAATATTTGTAAATCCTGGCTTTACATTTCACTCACCAAACCATCGTCAGAAGACATTCAACAGTGCTTTTGTGCATCCTCGAGTCTCTTCCTTGGTTTAGATGGTACCCATTTCGTGTGACTAAAAAGTGTATTGATAAATATATTTCCGTCACCGTTGGCATGCACAGTGAAGAGCAATTCAATTAATCAGCCTTCTCGAATGGTGCTTTTCTTTGTCTCTCAAACTTATATACAATGCTTTCAAGGGTTTTGTATTCGGACTGCACAAAGTTTAACTTTTTATTCAAAATACGTATCTCCAAACGCTCTGCCCGACGCATTTGCCTTTGTTCAAAGCTCTACTTACTCTTATATCAGTTGCTCGGAACGATGTGCTTAGGACTTTCGTTCAATGCTGACAACAATTTAGTATGACCCCCTGTAGCCGGCACAATTTGAGGCTTTTCAAGTTATGAGTGGGAGCTGGCAATGACTAAAGCAAATGCCCTCCTTAAGTGTGAACTGAAATTCAGCACAGCAACCTCCAGGCAGGTATCTTGCTCTGCTCTTTGTAGGCAAGTCGTACAAATTTCAGGATTCCCCAGTATAACGGATCTCTCTGCTCACATATCTAAATCGTGTAACACTTAAGAGACTTGTTAATAGGTTAGTTCACCAATTAGCAGGAACGGCACACACCTGTGATTTATAGGCACTGCTTCACGTGTGATTATGTTGCCGAACCACAGAGAAACCTTATTCCTTCACTGTATGCCACCAGAATTAATTGTACGGCAACAGATTGGTAGCTCTGAGCCTGGTAGCTAGTTAAGGATTCCTATCCCTGAGAGGTTGGGCCTCTTCCATCTGAAGAAGGTCTTTTCCTGGTGAACACCATTGGTATTCAGAAGCACTGTACGTCACGTGGGTGATAGCACAGCGTCTCTAGGTCCTCTGTGCAGGATAAAGACGTATCCTCTCGTTGAGTGGTGCTTGCGAGTTGGTATTCCAGAGCAGTTGGCTTGCATTGTGACCTGAACTCAATTACGCGACTGTGCGACGTGGATTATTCCAACAGGATACCCTGAAGGGTGCTGGGGAGATAGAGGAACAAGAATTGGGACCTAATGATTGCATTTAGCTTTGGAGTGGGCTCACATCAGTGCTCTTCGCTCAACTCTCCAAAGCACAAAGGGGAAGCATGCCTGCGTGGTGGCGGGCTGGATGTAATGAACCAAGGAGCCTGTATACATCGTGGGGGGCAAAATTCTTGGGCTGAGAGGGATTTGCATCCTAAGAAGAGCTGTGCCTTCACCAGTGCTACCGTCTGCCAGGTTCAAAGTCTACTTTCGGAGAGATACTAACACACAGTCCAGTGTGTGACTCATGTTATCTTTCCAGTTATTAAAGTATCCATGAAGCACGTAAACCTAAGAGAATCCCCAATGTGTTTTGGGACCTTTGGGAGTTTGGTGGGGGGAGAAACAAATAAAGCACAAGATAAAACTGCCACATAAAACATGAAAAAGTAAGCGTGGTGCTTCTCAGTCCCGGGAAGCCCTCTCACGTTACGTGTGAACTGGGCCCACATGGATGTGTACACTCTATAGCTCACACGCTTTTTGCAGTGAAAGTTTCCCTGGCTTAGGTGGGACTTTTTAAAAATAAAACGGAGTGAAAAGCCTGCCTTCAAAGTGATTTGTGTATGAGTATAAACTATGTTAAGCCGCACAGCTAGGCACTTCTATGAGGCTCTCCACATTCTGAACTGACTACTTGGGACCGAGTTAGCTTTTATGATGTCCTTCCCTATCAGTTGTGACCATATCCTGCTTTTTCCTCAGTCACAGAGGCCTGAAATTCGTCAACGGTATTATAATTACCCAACCATATGACTTGGCATAACAAAGTCACACATCAGAAGTAAGAATCCACGACGAGTTAAGTGGGCCAATAAGGATTTCACATTTGTTTCTTCTGAGTCTTATCTGCATCTGACATAAATTTCGAATAAGAATTCTATTTTCTCTGGTTGATGGGGCCAAACACACCAAGAGAGATTGGCTCCAAACCAGGCCATTCTTTACTGTTTGGAGAATTCCAGAATACCACTCTGCTTAAACCAGAGCCATGAGGCGGTGACGTCCTTTCCTATCAGTTGTGACATACTTTGCTGAGGATGAGATGGCACTTTTGACACATTCCTTCCTCATACGACTGTCACTTAAGGGAACTATCCGGACAAATTCCACTGTACATCCTTGGCATTTGTGTATTTTTAGCCACTCCAAAGATACCGTCGTGCTCTACCTTCACAGTCTCGTGATAGTGGCTGCTACACACATCAAACTTCCAGCACGGACAGGTCAGTGTGTCTTTCCAAAAGCCACACACTCATCGCCTCATTATCATTCAGCAAGGCAGAGGAGAAAAATTGCTTCTCATTCAGAGTAGACTAGACAAATGGCTGTTAAGTCTTCTCACTAAAGACCAGTGAGCAAAAAATGGGAGGGTAAAACCCTGTAATTACTCCAGTGCCACAAGCCAAGATAACCACAACATTTTAGACAAAATAATACAGCGAGAGCCACCATATGCTGAGACATGCTTCAGAGAGCTGATTTAAGTGCCATTATGACCAAATTTAGAATTTGGGAGGATTCTTATAAAAGGCACTTTGCCACTCTGTGTCCCCTGCTTTGCCTTAAGACACCATTACGTCTAACCATATTTAATAAAGATGAGTTTTGAAACCTGATCCTAGTTATGCATGTTTTTCATAATCAGTCTTCCCTCCACTACACACACACACACACACACACACACACACACACACACACAGAGTCATCAAACAAAGCAGCACAGAAGAAAGAACTACACATTCACGAGAACACTAGAGCCTGTGCATTGACCAGGGGATTTCTACTCTATCCGAGGCAGTTCAGAGCTTCACTTTAACTTTGCAGCCTTCGTGAAACAACTCATCAAGCCACAAAGATCTGATTCTATTTCATCACGTACACACAGACCCATGTTGATGTCTATTAGAGAGCAAGAATACGGCACCACAAACAATGGTCTGTTAAGAGACTGGCTCCCTGGGCTGCTAACTCAGAAGCCACACTTTCCCATCATGTTGCCAGGAATCTCAGTTTTCCATCATAATGGGTGTCTACACAATGTAAACCTCTCTTCAAGGTACACTCTGTTCTTCCAAAAAAGAGTTTTCATTATGGCCATCGAGAAGTCGCCTTACAGTGAGAAGTCGTCTTAAAGTGTGCTTAGTCCAAAAAAGAAAAATAATTGGGGGGGGGGTTGGTGTACATTTCTATAGTGAAATCTACAGAATCATGATAGGATATAAGAGAATCAGTATTGGGTAAAGTCCTCCAAACAGCAAACAATCCAGAAAAGGGTAAAAGACACAAATGCAAGTCAACAATTAAGGAAAGCAGTTGAACATAGGTGTATTTAGAACTTGCTGGCCTGGAAGTACAAGTGCAACATATGTGAGATTGGCTAAATGAAAACAAAGTTTGCAGACACGGGCAGAGGGGTTAGAAAAATATGTGCATTTGCTGTATCAACCAGTCAAGTACTGATGTTCTCATAGTTCCTCACCCTCCTACGTTACTGTCTTCACAACATCCCTATTCAGTGATTGGGTATAGTAGCCATTCATATTGTTATCTCCTACGTACCCTGTGGGGTTGCATTTCCTGATCACATGATATTTGGAGTCAACTGGCTGGCTCTTGCCAACGAGCTGTACGTGGAAATAATGTGTCACTCACAGGCTGCAGCATTTAGTTGTCCATCCATAAATGTTTGCACCACGTTCCTTTTCCCTCAGCCATGATGATGGGGCAACATTCAAGATGATGGTTGTTCCATCATCTGGGTCCAGGTGACTCAAGTGGTCAAAGCATCCCTGCCAACCCATGATGGATACAGACAGTGGAAGACATTGTTTGGAGTCCTTGAATTTTTTCAGCATTTTTCGTTATTGCAACATTTCCTCATTTTTTTTTCCTGATAGATGCAGTAACCTCTGCTAAGAAAAACTCAGTGATCGCAAAGACATTATTTAAAGAGGCACCCTGTTCCATTTTTTGGATTTCTCGTAGGTTTAATTCTCATCTATCTGGTATTGAACCTCTACTTGTCTTCCTATGATGTCCTATTACAAGCATAGTTTTATTTCTGGAGAGTATACAAGACAAGCCTAATTGGCCTTCACATGATTACCTATCATATTCAGTTAGCTCTTCATTCAGCAAACAGTACCGACCATCTATTACATGTCTGGTAACAAGGCAGGTGAATGGCACCACCAATAAGATACAGACCCTGCCTTAGAAGAGTTTACACTCTAGTAGGCGTCTTCCTAGCCTCACATGCAAACACCACAGAGTGGTGGGACACGGTTGGGATAATGGGCCTGACAGCCATGCCTGTGCTGGCTGGTGCTTTAGGGCTGTTAAATTGCCTTGGTAAACATTATCCTACTCATTATTATCATCATTACTATGACTGAGAGCTTCCCGAATCATGTAAAGAGGGAGACTAGAAAGATAATTTTATGATTAGTATTATTATTATCTACCTTTTAGACCGATGAGAAACAGAGTTAGAGGGACGTTTGAGTGGCTCAGTGATTGAGCGTCTTCCTTTGGCTCAGGGTGTGATCTCGGGGTCCTGGGTTCGAGTCCCGCATAGGGCTCCCCCAGGGAGTCTGCTTCTCCCTCTGCTTTGTCTCTGCCTCTCTCTGTGTCTTTCATGAATAAATCAATAAAATCTAAAAAAAGAAAGAAAGAAAGAAAGAAAGAAAGAAAGAAAGAAAGAAAGAAAGAAAGAAAAGAAAGAAGAAAGAAAGAAAGAAAGGGAGTCAGAATGGTTAAGGGATGTGTTCACACCCTGATACGTAATGACTTCTGAAGGCCAAGGCCAAGCTTGCCACCCAAGATTTCTAGCTCCAAAGAAGGCACTTTCCCCGGGACCCACGCTTCTCTGTCACTCTCAGGGAGTTGCACCAGACTGGGATGCCAACCAGCAGAAGGTGGAGCAGACATTTCCGGGTCATAGCATGATCCATGGAAAACTGTTGGAAGAACCAAAATAGACTGTTTTATTCACCAGAAACTGTAAAGAACTTTAAAGGTACTATGGGGAAATCGGAACTCTTGTCATTTTAATTTTTTTTCTGTCTTTTTACATTTGTTGTTGTCTATTTTTAAATATCCCTCTGGCATAGCTTGATAAGGGGGCTTTGAAACAAGGATCATTGTTGACTGGAGGTTGGGTGAACAGCCCAACTGGCCTAATGTTGAGAAGTTTTCAAGCCAAGGAATAGGATTTTGGAGAAAATTCCTGCAACCCTTGTCCACTGGCATCTTTGGTAAAACGCTTACATGACATCGTGATTGCCAGAGCTTTTTCTTGTGACAGCACAGTCTGGTGGAATATATATACACTCTCAGTTGTTTCCTTCCACCCAGCTCCTCCCTCCTCACCACCCCTTCCCTCCCATTGTAGCTGACATGCTTCCACGCATAAAAATTAATGTTCCCATTTCAACTAACTCATTTGGCAGGAACAAGTTTGTAAGCCAAAGCAAACACGGAAGGAGGGAAAGAAATAAAGCATAGACCGAGAGGCATGGAGAGGACATCTAGAGACTTTACAAAATGAGTTCCTGAACTATGTACTTTACAAAAACAATGACAAAAAAAAAATGTTTACTATTTCTTAAACTCTTATAAAACTGATGCTAAGCAGTTCACAACAACAAAGTCATCAACCAAAAATAAAGAACATTAAAATCAAAGGCAAGAAATAAAGTGTTTATAGAATCACCAAGATATAGGGGACATAGAATTTTAGATTTCCTGTTGGGGCTATGTATTTTTTTTCCTTTAGAAATTTTATCTAAAGATTAATCATTCTAACTTTTTTTTAATCCTTGCCCATTATAAGCTTTACAAAATTTTCATTCTAAAATTGTCCTGTGTACAGGCCTCAACCAAAATAGGAGTTTAACTTAAAGTGCTAATTCTACTTATTGTCATTTCCTTCACCCTGAAAAAAACTGATATTTTCCACAGTTATGAGAGCCCCCGAAAGAGTATACTATGGCCCTTCAATTACACAGGGAAAACTCAGTGGGTGGTTTGCTTGCAGAACACCAGGAGACTAGCACACAGCAATGCAGGTCATTAAAAATAATAGATATGGAAAGTATAATTTTAACATTTTATGTAGAATAATTATAAAATACACGGATAATAAATAATCTCAATTAAATAATTATTCGCATTTGGACTCTGCGTAGTTCCTATTAGATTTACCATTTAGCAGAATGTCTAGTAACAATAGCTAATTATTAGAATTACAACTACAGGAAAATAATATTTAATATCATTTATGTATATGTTTAATGAAGAAAAATAGATTAAGCAATTTACCGGCTATACCTATTCTTGTTTCAAAAATTAAAAATAAAACCTCCCAGAGAAACACTTAGAGATGTGAATAGAAGTTCAATTAGCTGCCCAGACTACGGCATCCCAGGTTATGCCCAGACACCACACAGAGTTAACCTCAGCATGGATATGTTGCCCTGTTCCAGCACAGTGTCCTCCGAGGTCATAGAAATAAGGCGTACTTTTCTCCAAAAAAAAAAAAAAAAAAAACCAAACTGAAAATTTATATCTCTCCCCTGTCACATCCTATTCTCTTAAGGGGCCTAAACAAAATATACGGCACAACTAATGCCAGGCCCAGTATTTTTATTCCTATATATGCCGATCTGTAACCGCAGCAGTAAAACTTTCAAAATCAAATGACCCTTTTTATGTCTACTTTTATTTGTCTTGTATTCCAATTGCAAAGAAAGTCTATAAAGCAGTTGCACTCTGTAACTGGTGATATTCAATTCGAGTTGTCAAAATAATGAACGAATGGCTGTCGTTTAAAAATAGATTTGTCCGTGACCATTAGCGTTAGGTGAAAGAACTTCATTATGGAAAGAAACTACGCTAATATATAAAATTTATATGGACTTAATTTCTAGGCAAGGAAACACAGAATTCAGGACATCCTATTTTGTACAATCTGATTTCTAATTAAGTGTTTTCTAAGATTTTGCTAAAAGTCAAAGATTAATTTATTTAATTAATTAAAAAAATGTTTTCCACTACTCCAGATCTTAGAGTTTTCTTTTAACATTTTCTAGAATTTTTATGAGGTAAATGAATGAATAATGCTGCATTTAATTTTAATTTCTCAGCAAGTGACCACATTGTATGATCAGCAAATAGCACAATTAGGAACGTGTCAATAGAATATAATGTTGTGAGCAAATAAAACCTACACAAATCAGTGTGTGGCACAGTTTACCTACACAAGCAAAGTCACAACTGTACTGCATGGTAGTCATTAAAATTATGCAATTTACAACATTGACTCAAAGTCCGACTACGTTTGCACATCAAAAGAAGATGTGTGACGTTTCCCTTCTCGGATATTTCTAGAGAATTTGGTTTGCTTGTTTGCTTGCTTTCTTCATTTGATCATTTATTGGCTTGGGATACAAAAGTTCAAACCACCTGTCTCAACTCCGACACAAACGTTGCTTCTGAGCCTCTCGTTTCTTATCTGTGAACTAAGTGGCTCAATTAGCTAATCCCTGAAGCCACTTCCAGATCTATGACTCAAGAATACTTGATTAGACCATAATGTCTCCACCTTTCCCAGCTATAAAATGTTATGTTTTTCAATACCTCATGCTCTAAATTCTTACAACAGTAACTAATCCACAATTTATCTCACAGAAAAGAGTGAACACTTAGTACCCACCCCCCAAAGTGATCCCCAATGATCCACACCTCTAATATCTATAACCTTGTGTAGTCTTGTCTCAAAATGAATCAAGACAGGCCCTGTGTGATTGAATGAAGAGGGCAGAAGCAACAATGTGTGAATTCTGACAAGAGGTCATAAAAGGCATGCAGCTTCTGCTTTGGCTTCTTGGATCACATACTCTGGAGGAAGCCAGGTGCCATGTGGTGAGGGTACCCAAGCCACCCTACATATATTGGCATTTAGCCAACACCCTGGGAATGAGGATCCTCAGCCCCAGTAGAACCTTCAGACAACAGCAGGCTTCTGACTTCCATCACTTAACCCCAGTGAAAAATGCACTGTCAAGTCCTTCCTCAATACCTATCCTACAGAATCTGCAAACATAGAAATAACTGTTATATCATGAAGGTTGGAGTCATTTTTGAAATAACTATAGGAATTGGTATACAGGAACACAGGACATTTATTTTTAGATAGCAGCAGGAAGAAGAGAAAATTATAAAAGGGAGGAGACAAATACCTTCCTATCTTATCAATTCCATGTTACTCTAAAGAAAACAAGTAAGAATTTCCTTAGTGCAATTCTGATAAGTAGATATAATACATATTCAAAACACATTAGTTGCCTAGTATTCTAAAATATCTTGAGATATGTATTTGCACAGAGAAATCACAATCACTAAGATGTCATTGTTAATCTTCAAGTACGGTGGAATGGGAGAGGCAGGATTTTGTACTATTGTTCCCAAATCTCCCTTCTCCATAACCACCACACAACTCTTACACACTATAGACAATTGCAGTTGAGGTTCTCTGACTTTCTCAGCCTCCTAAGGAAAGTGCTATTGTTCCCTGAAATTTTCAAATTGCAAAATCAGGAGGAAAAAGGAGAGATGAGGAAGGTAAAAGTCAAATGGAACAGGACACGTCAAAGACTCTCCAGGAAGTTTGGAAGAAAAAGGTGTTGTGGAGTGTGGATTGTGAGAAAACTGGAAAGAGAAAAACTTGGGAGGATGGGTTCTTTGTATGGGAACTGTCTTTAGCGTTCTCCAACAGACATAAGAAAAACGGGATTTATTGTATTGAATGATTCTTGGCCAACTGAACTGTACATCTTTTATTACTGTTATTCCAGTACCGCAACCTTTATAAATTTTCATAATGATAAAAGCAAGAAAGTATGAAACATAGTGGAGGCAGAGTGTTTGAGACTACTGCAGAAGGAGCTGCCAACTGTTCCAGAGCCATCACCAGGGGTCACAAAGGGGAGGTGACTACTAAACCAGGAGTGAAGTACCCACAGAGTTTGGAGGTAGAAACTCCCACTAGACAAGACTAAATATATGGAAGTGGAGAGAGACAGGCAAGAGTAAGTCTGGAGAGGGTTTGTGTATTTTGCCTTTTTTTTCTGGCAAATGCTGGTCCATGGACTGTTTCATCAAAATTTCTAGGATTAGATTCTGAGCTCAAGTGCATGCTGAACCAACATCTTCAGAGACAAAGAGTTGGACCAGGTGAGTGTCATTGGGACTTCTGCTGAGGCAATGCAACACTATTAGATCTCTGAGCACAAGAGTGGCATGATTGGAGATGTTTTTTGGGAAGCTCATTCTAGATGCAGTGCAGATAATGAGACATAAGGAAAGGAACCAAGCAAGCTAGGAAGCAAGGAAGGAAACTTTTCAGAATTTCTGGTGGCAAGTGATGAGGCCAGGAATCAAAGCAGTTGTGCTGAGGATGTAGACAGAAATAGGAAAAGATTGCTGGTTTAGAATCAATAACTGTTTGGGACTAATAGGATGTGGAGCACACCTCTCCACTAACTGAAAGTCTTTTAAATGGAGGAAGTGCATTTAGTTTATCATTATTGCAAAGAGTTTAAAATCTAACCATGCCTGGTTGAAGAGACACAGTGCAAATCATTCACAGACACAGTGCAAATCATTCACAGACATACAAAATTAAGTAGAATATCAACTAAAAAGTGTGATAAACTGACATTAGATTACTTCTCCTTTAACTGAAGACTGATTACAAAGTAAGAAGATATTAAGAATAATAAAAATATATTGCATTGATTTCATAACTTTACCCAAAAGAATAAAGAGAAGCTATGCTGATTTGAAGGGATATTGATTGTCAATATGGTAAATATCATCTTATTGAGCTCAAAACCTAAACTCTCATTCAAATTAAAAGTTGATTTTATGCAATGTTAGGCATTTACAGGCTAGAATAATATCTGAATATTTTGAACAAAGACCTTGCCTTGCTTTATTCTCTGTGCTGGGAATTTTATCACCTACCTATATTTACTTATCTACTTATAAGGCACTTACATTGTACCCAGAATTACTCTAAATTCTTGATAAATGCCATTCCTTATAATGCTTCATGAGTTTGGTATTAGCAGTAGTTACAGTTTCTCCGTTTTACAGAGGAAAAAACTAAGGCACTAAGAGTTTAAGTAATTTGCCCTGACTCACACAGCTGGCAAGAGGTGGAGCTCATTTGAACCCAGAGAATCTGGCTCCAGAAGCTGTGCTCTCAGCCACTTCCATAATATATGCTCCATTATTATTGCAGAAAGAAAAAAGAAAAAAAGAAAAGAAGAAAGAAAGAAGAAAGAAAGAAAGAAAGAAAGGAAGGAAGGAAGGAAGGAAGGAAGGAAGGAAGGAAGGAAGGAAGGAAGGAAGAAAGAAAGAAAGAAAGAAAGAAAGAAAGAAAGAAAGAAAGAAAGATTTAAAAAGAAAGAAAGAGAAATATCGATTCACCACATGGTCCATACAGCCATTAAACAAATATTTTGAATTCCTATTTGGTACCAGGTGCCATATTTTACCTTACCCTGCAATATGGTCATTTTTTAGACAATACAAAAATATGCATGAATGATGATGATAGCAGCAGTAGAGCAGGATTTGCCTGAGCTAAATCTGTGAGATTATTATTCTCAATCCATGTAAATGGAGTCTTCCAGAACCTTTTCTTTTCCTTCATTAACTTGAGGGTAAATTATTGATTTCCTGGGTTTGTTTTTTAAAGCACCCATAGTGAACCTTTGGCCATAAATATGTAAGATCGATACTGACTATTAATAACAACATGGATTACCTTTTCTCTTTAAAGGAATCCCTTTATTTAAATAAACAGGTGGTGTTTTAGAGACTAGAAATTTAAGAGGTACCATTTTCATGAAGAGCTGCACTCAAAAAATTGAGTTTCCAAGGAAAGAAGAGTCTGAAGATGTGTATTTATTTACTGATCTGATTAACATCTCCAAAGTATTAGGGATGTTAAAGAAGTTTAGGCAACACAGAAGATGTTATATGGAGACATCAGACTATAAATAGGATGTTCCAGAAACAGCCATTATCATCAGTAGGAGAGTCAAACTTCAGTTCTGAAAACCTGAGACATGAGCATTTACTTGGGCTTCAAGTTGGTTATTTTATACATAGATGATGAAGATATCTTTAAAAAAGATAAATATAAAATCCACAATCTGGTTTGCTAAGAGAATTCTTAAGATCTTGCCTCCCGGTTAATCCATAGAGCTCTTCACTTACTTTTCCCACCCATTTTTACCAGCCCTTATGTCTGTTAACAATGAGTATTAGATTGTAAATATAAAGAGAAGAAAGTGCTCAGCGATATATCATACTAGAGAGCCCAGAAGGCAATGTTATCCGATACGTGGTAAATAAAATTATGCTTGGATATCATCTTGTTGTGATTATAACTCTACAACTTTCAGTGCCATCTCTCATTGGGGATTTTTTTCTTTTTTTTTTTTAAACCATTGCCTCATTAAAATTGCTCGGTTGGAGGAGTGGAGAAACAGATTTCTTTTATTTCCCTTGGAATATTCTGGGTTACCTATTTATCCGCAGAACTTTGAAACAGATTCTCTTTGCTACAATGAATATGAGGTAGCAATTTAGTACCTGGTCTATACCAAGAATTATTTATGACAACACTGAATAATGTATGAGTTTTGACTGTGACAACAGTGAGATGTCTTTGGATGACTATAATGAAGGAGCATTATTATAGAAGAACACCTTAGAAGCTTGTGAAAGAAATTCCAGCCTAATAGAGTTATGAGGAAATATCAAATATAAATGAGTTAGTTAACGTGAACTGGGGGGGGGGGGGGTGCTAAGTGCTTCCAGTGTCAGAGAGGTTTGCAATTTGGGTGATTTTATTCTTTCCTGTCTCTACTCTCTTGTGAAATGCTGACGGATCACCCTTTAAATTAGATCAAATCAACTTGAGATCTAAACCTAAGATGAACCTGGGGATCTTGATGACAACAAATGGGTTGATAAAACTCCAGCATCATTTCCCAACCTTGTTGCTCAGAGGGTTTTTTTTTTTTTTTTAACTTTCTTTCCATAGTGATTTCTTCTCCCTGAGAAATATTTTTTTTTAACCTGGGTCTACCACTGGAAAAAAGGCATAGTTGAGATGCGTGCAATTTAGAACTGTAAGTTAATATTTTAATATTAGTAATTAGTGACATATCAATATTTTAAAATTATTTTAACGTGTTTTAATACTTTAACATTAATAATTAATACGTTTAATATTAAGAAGTCATTGCAATATTCAGTCAATGGCGTTAAAACAGACAGTAGATTCCCAGATTACATCCAAAACTATGAGAATGAAGTGGGTTTTTCAATCTATCAGTTCTCCTACGTATTCTGAGGACCACATAGATATTGGTTCTTCAAGCTCTGTCTGCAGGTTTGCAGAGTTTAAAATGAGGACAGATTATTGGCTTTCCAATTTCTTTTCCTCTGTTCACAACTAGAGGTTCACTCCTGGTTTCTCTTCTTTCTCCCTCTAAATTCATTGAGCGCAACTTAAAAGAAATTCCTAACTCTTTTTTTTTTCTTTATCAATGTCTCTTCTCTAGATTTTTTTCTTCCTGAAAGGAAAAGATTACACTGCAAAAAGTTTCATGGTTGTTATAACCTCTAAAGGAGGAAAAAAAAAAATCAAGCTAATGCAATGAAAGAAAAAAAAAATCAGTAGTTCCATGATACATGTCAGATTTGTGGGGTGAAAAATTGATGTTATTTAGACATTTAATACCTTTACTGAATGATTTCTTTTACCTCTAGAATGCTAATGCAGAGCTTGATATGACATCATGAAAAGTCTATTTAATATCAATAAATTGTGGCTGCTGCAAGCCAGGCCTCATACACACTCTGAATCAAGAGGCTTAGTTACAAAGCTAATCACCTCAGAGTGCAACTCCATTGCAGGCTTTCATTTCACACCCAGGGAGCAGACATGAAAATCCCAAATGGAAGAGATATACAAACAGGTTTCAGTATGCACACACTGCTACCCTGGGGCTGGGTATGTTGCATATTTGTGTACACAGTATACGAATGTGTGCGGAGCAAGTGGGGATTACAGCTGAAATACAGCATAACTAAATACCCTGCTACAGGAAAAACTTTGCAAGAACAAACTAAGAGTGAAAAACACCTTTTCGGGTGCGTTTCCAGGTGAAATGCGACAATGTTTTCTAATTATTACGATGTGAAAAACATTAGAATAAATAGAAACAAGCTTACTCCCCCCCCTCGACGACAATACACAAGCTACAGATAATAGCCTTTTTCTGTTGTCACCACGCAGCCACTTCGAGCCAGTGTTTTAGCAGTCCACCCTCTCCATTATATTATGCTATAAAACCCAGCACAATTCAGCACATCAGAGTATAATTTCCCCAAGGTTTTATAAAAATCATTAATATGAAACATTAATGTGAAGGACCTGTAGGCCTTTTTTTCTTTTTTCTTTCTTTTCTTTTTTTTTTCTTCTTCTTCTTTTTTTCTTTTTTTTTTTTTTTTTTTTTTTTTGGTGAAGAGTTTAAATCCATTGACTTGTAACTGGCTTTTAAAATGACATTTTTCCTTGCTGCCTTCAATTCAGTCCAAATTAAAAAAAAATAATAAAATAAAAAGATGCCAGATGTCACGAGGCCAATAAGCAGGTGGGCTGAAGCTTCTGTACCAATTCAAACTGGCACCGCATCAAACCTGGTGGGTATAACCTTTAATTCACTGCTTCCCTGGCACCAGATCTAGCTCCATCTGCTCAGCCTTGCTAAGCTGTGCTTGTTTCTGTGCAGGGACGATGCCAACAATGCAAACTGTCTCCTACATGTGCAGGGAATCATCAGTGCAACTAGTTTTTCGAGACCCATATGGTGGCATCTGCGAATGCACACTGTCAGCATCGCTGCCTGTACCACCCTTCGAGTTTTAAGAATGGGAGGAGAGAACGCCAGTTTGTAATTCACTATCGAGAGCCAGGAGGAAACTTTTTCCTTCCTTCTGAGTGCTTTTATTAGGGTCTTTTGAAGTGAAGACCCAAGACATTGGAAGAGGCTTGGCTTTGTTTTAGCTCAGAGGCTAAGAACTCTGGGAAGACCCTGGTCTCCTTGTGTCCTGACTCAAGAAGCTTGGCTCGACAGAAACCAAAGTCTTCCCCATCCATGCACCAACATTTGAGAAGCTATCTTTCGCGAATTCATTCTCAGTTCCATTAAGATCTCAAATACTAAGATTTAAATAGATTGGGGGCGGGGGGGCAGAGATAAATCTCATTCTACCAGAAAATAAATGAAAATGGGAAAACAAATTTGTTTTATCACTATCTGCACTCAGCATGCCTTAGAAATACTGAGCATCCTGGAACTCTTATTTTTTTTAAATGACAAATGACCCTTAACCTACTTATCCATTTTGTATTATTTGCTGAGCACTGATGAGGTGATTTGAAGGAAACGTATAGGGGTGCACAGTTGTGCTTTGTAAAATGGTGAGAAAGGCCTAAACTGCGGGGTACAGCCAACTGCCTTGGAGCCCAGAGCTCCCAAATGAAACAGTGAATTTTCTAGATCCATGCCTACTGACAATTCCCCACTCTGTTCCATTTCTCGGTACAAAGGCCCAGAGTCTGATTTCCAGTAGCCTTAAGGCAGGAAAATCCCTGATCAGCACTCTACTGCTAACCAGACACAAAAATATGCGGATTTGTTACTTTGCTTGTTTACTATCTATTTCTCCCACTGACCACAATTTCCATGAAAAGAAGAACTGTACCTAACTCACCATTCCAAACTCAGCTTCTAGCGAGGTATCCGGCACAACTAAAGTAGTTGTAGTTATGCTGTAGGTATAGTTATTCAATAAATACTTAACAAATCATGAATTTATAAACACAGAAAATTCTGTTTTTAGATAGTGTAAGAGAAAACATTTATTCCAGAATATACAAGATATAGGGACCAGGAACTGGATTGACCTTGCTATTAACAAGTAATAAAATACCAATAATACGACTTACAGAACCCAGATTCTAAGCTAAACATTATGCTAAGCAGTTCACGTTCTTTACCTTATTTTATAATTTCAGCAGCCCTATCCGTTACGAAGCCGATCCCCATTGTACAGATGAGAAAACCAGTCCTGCAAAGTTTAGCAGCTAGTAAGCAACAGAAGCAAGAGCCAAATCCAGCTCTGACTCCAGAGTCTAAGCTTTTAATCACAACATTAAAAGGCCTCCCCTCTATCAAAATATTTGGTAAATTCAGTCTAAATCAAATGGAAAAAAAAGTGTCAGACAAATAGGTTTATGTTTCTACCATATGTTAGGTATTATTTTGAAAATCTCCTCTCCATCAAACTATTGTTATTATTATTAGGTTAATGATTTGGGGCAAGTACATATTCAACCTTTTATTTGTTTAAAAGACATTCATGTTATATCATACATGAAACATATAATATCTTACCAAGAATCCTAAAATTCACAAGTATGAAAAATATAATTCTCACTCTGTTAACACCCATCTCTGATGGTTACATTTCTGCATATATGGGAACTCTTGATTGCTGTATTAGTGATCTCAATACCATCTGGCAAAATAAAGATCTTGAAATACGAGGCAGAAGCATTTAGGGAAAGGATCATGATAATTGTAGTGCAATATTTATCACACACACACACACATTTAAAAATGTTAATTCACCTGATAAATGTTAACACACAACTGAAACTAGGAAAATAATACCTTTCCTAAACATAAAAGTATTGAAAATTCTTTTTATTTTCACTGATTTTAGTTGTCATTGTATTCCATGAAATGATTTAAGCAGCTCAACGAGAGCCTGATGACATTGCCTCACCGAAAGAAATATGTCCCATAAAACCATAGTTACTGTAAATACACAGCTACATAGATCCCGCCTTTAACCTGTAAGGATCTCTTTGGGAACTTGATGATTTCTTCACTTCACTTCAATTCGATCCATCCTCTTCCTTATGCCTCAACCCAACTTTTCTTTAGCCCATGTGTGCACGCGGGGCCCAAACACGGAAACACACACACACTTTTTTCCCTAGAAACAAAAGGAAGGAAGGGAGAAAACAAGGAAGAAAAATGTTAGCGCCTACGCATAGGGAGCATTTCCAACGGAAATTCCACCAAGAGTCCAGTACCCCGGTGCATTTCTTCTCAATCAGTATCAGAGGATAGGGAGATTTTTAAACAGGCAAATGGATTATGAAAAAGTAAAATTTAAATAGCAGAGCACAAACACTGCAAACAGAAGGGAGGTCACTGTACCCAAAGCACAGGAGCACACACTCTAAACGAGTGCTAGTGACCGTGGGTTCTGTAAGAATATGGCTAATCTCAGGCTGCAGTAATTTTTCTAGTTCATTGAATTGCTTCAAGGATCAAATACGATAATGGATATGACACTGCGTTGTTCAATGTGGCATGCGACACAAATGTAAGGTGACTTTTTATAAGCATTATTATCATTCCTTATTGCCAGTCATGGCCCAAACACTTCTGTCAACACAACAGGGACGAGCAAGACTCTCATCACCAGGGAAGTCTGACTCCAAATGGCAGATGCCTTGAAAATGACCACTTTGCACATTTAAGTTCCACTTCATCTCACACCCGAGCTGCCAGGTCAACTGACTTGAGCTTCATAAACCTAAATCAGCACATTTTGGTTCTCAGTGACCACCATCCTCATTTGCATTCAGGTAGGTCTTGCAACTTGGAATCTGTTCAGAGTTCAAACCTCAATGGAAAAAATTTCCTTGACGGAGATTCATTGCAGGAGCTTAAATATCACCCCAGGGCAGCTTGGTAAAAAGTAGGACTGAAGGCATACCCCCGTGTAGAAGCCCTGTCCTCCCTTCTAACTCCAGCCCTAACCTCGACTGCCAAGACCATCCAGGTTATACACAAAAGTAAGAAGAAATAAGCAAGCTTGTGCTCTGCTCTTTCTTCTAGCCTCGGGTATGCCATCTTTGCCTTCCTTGACCTTCCAGTGCCTGTTCTTCCCAACTCCTTCAGACTCTTCACAAAACCGGGCAAGTGATGGCACCAGCTCTGTCCAGTTCCAATACAGAATGAGAACGTGCTCATTAACCAAAACATTGTAAGAGGAACATAGCTGAAAACTTATGTACCAGACCCGGTGCCCAAGCACTTCATGTATTTCATCCTCATAATAATCCTGTTTAACAGATGAGAAGACTAAGGCTTGAAGAGGCAAAGAGATGGGTCCAAACCTGGATATGTCTGAAACCCACACTTGAGCTCTGGAACCCGGTGCTGGTGCTCTACAAACTGGGGAAGACATGGTAAACTGGGAGGTCATGAAGCCTGGAATCACATGGCACATCTTGCAAGGCTCTTTTACTTGAAAACTTTTTGTAAAAAAAAAAAAAAATTATATCAAAATAAACAGGATGTATTATGGAGTAGAAAGCCATGAGGACATGAATTTTTAATTTTAAGGATGTAAGAATTCAAGTAATTGCATGCACATCATGGCCATCTTGTCACAGAAGTTTCTGCCCTTCTGCCCAGTGAAGGGAAGACAGACTATGAATATGGCCGGGGCCCCTCACATACCACTAAACTATTCCTCTGTGAACTAGTGGGTCTCAAATCTGTCCATATATTGGTATCATTAAGGTTTTTTTTGTTTTGTTTTTTAAGTACTCCTGTGTTGTAAGCTCTACCCTCAAACAATTTGATTTAAGTGGTCTAGAGTGGGTCCAGACATCCATAATTTTCCTAATTCCCTCAGAATGACTCCACAGACAAAAAGCATGTGTCACATTATCAATTAAATAAACACGGTTTAAAATGCTTCTCAATCATTTCAGACATACCTGTGTATGTCTACCTGAGTGGGGCTCTGGGCTAGGCCCATGGTACTTGTAACCAGTACAGAAATTGGGGCCTGAAATATGCTTCCTGTAGGCCTGAAAGATTATAATTAACTGAATTGTCTTGTTACTTTTCATTGCCTCGCTTCTGCCCTCAGGTAGACAGTCTTAATAGTAGTGTGAATAGACTCTTTTTTTATGGCCCTTATTTCTACCTGGTGGCAAATAAAATGGTAGAAGGAAGAAAGACATAATTCCATCCTAATGTCATCAGGAGACAAAGCTATTATAGGATCAATCTAGATGAAGGCAGGATAGAGGCAGAGGTAACAGAGAAAGGAGGAGGGAGGGGTATGGGTCACCTGCTGATGCACCATACTGAATTCCAAATTCCTCCAGGTCAGGTGTTGAATGATCAGTAAGCCATAATGAAATGAAAGATCACTGGTGTTAAGTCCATAAGACATTTGTCCCAAGCCAATAGTTCCAGTGGTGACAACCAGAGTGAGAACAAAAATTAGCACAGGAATATAGGGAGAAAGAGAGAGGGAGAGAGGAGAAAGAGGAAAAAAAAAAACATATAAAAAGACACCAACAAAGGAATTACAAAAGTTTTTTGTCATTTTTAGGAATTTGTGCTTTGAGGTAATACTAAAAGAAGACGATGCATGGCTATTCAGATTGGGAAGTTCCTAGTTCCAGTTTCCAGCATTCATAAACAGATATTTTGCGGGATTTTGATTCATGAGTTTAGGACCCATTCCACCTTCCAGGTGTCTGTTTCCAGCTTGGGATTTGAAGCGACCTAGTTAAGTGGAGTAACACAGATAATCCAGGCATTTCAACGCATCCTTGTGTTTCCTGACAGATGATAATAACTGCTGTACTCTTTTGAGCCCCTTTATGCGTGGGGAACTGTTCTAAATGCATTTTATGGATTAAACTTTTTGCTTGGCTAGCTACTCCCAGCTCCGGGTGTCATGCAGGTGTGGTCAGATGGTGGCTGGAACTGGAGCAGCTGGGAGCTGGCAGGGCTTCTCTCCCTTCATTTAGCCACAAAGATTCTCCATGCGGTCTCTGCACATGGACCAAGCTGGACTTTCACAGCATGGCAGCCTCAGGGCGGTGGCCCTGGCTACGCGGACACTTGTGCACCAGCACGGGGTTCTGTGCCATATTCCCTTTCCTTAGCAAGCATCGGAAGGCGTGCAGCATCACTTCCACCACATTCTCTTGGTTATGAGCAAGTCGCAGTCCCACTCAGGATTTAAGAAAGGCCAGTTAGGCTCTACCTCTTTCTAAGAAAATGTCTGGGTTCTAGAATAACATATGGCACTGTTATGGCCTCTCTGGAGAATACAATCAGTCACAGATAGATAAGATGGGGTATGTAGATATAGATGTTTGAACCTATTGAATGCATCAATCTATTGAACTTGTATGTCTATTACACACACACACACACACACACACACACACACACAAGTATGGTCTGAAGATCCCTTCCAGTAATAGAATCATCTGAGTGCAAAAATTGTTTGACGGTCATGCTATCCTCCCCCTCCCCCATTGGTTTGCGTTTCATTTTCCTTAAGTTGCAATCAATTCTGGTCTCGCCCTATCTGCAGCAAGGTGTATGACTGTGGTATGATAAGAATTATTTCCACTTGACCCTGGAAACCCAGGCTGAGCGTCTTGGATAACGGTATCAACCCTGCCCACTCCCTCTGCCCCACCACCCCCTGGGAGAAACTAGACGGGATTGATTCCCACCCTCTTCTTTCCATAGTGGAGGTGGCATATTAACTCCGTATGTCATAGAGTCAGTGTCTTCTTTCTCCCTACAAGAGAAGCTGTAATTTCCCCCCGAAGCCTCCAAGTTCCCAGGTTGACCACCCTTTATTACCAGGCAACTCCCATAAATAACTGGCACCAAATAACTTGGACTCCTTGCTCTATGGCAGCTTGCATGTCCCAGTCACACTTACTTTCAACCTTAGAGATCACTGAGAAGAAAGGTCCCTGTCCTGGAACACAGATTCACACTAGACACTGCATCACATCTAATAAATCCTAAATCAGGCCATCCTTTGTTCTGGCCATTGTGATGTTTTCTTTCCCAGAGACCTTTAGAATGCCCATTTATTTTTGGAAGTAGAAAACTATGCCCACTAAAGTTTGCAAATTCTGACATTGCTCCTGTACAAAGAACATCGGTAAGAAAATGAAAGTGATTCCCTAAGAATCCAGAGTATAAAACCAAATAATAGTGGCTTCCTTGTTTATTATCTCATTCACCTTGATGACTGGCAGTCACATTATGCCTAGATGTTTACTTACTAAGTGTATTGATGTGGCTCAGTCAGCAAAGCATGGGACTCTTAATCTCAGGGTCAGAAGTTCAAGCCCTATGTTGGGCATAGAGCTAACCTAAAAAAAAAAAACAAAAAACAAACATTTAAAAAAAGTAAACAGATTGATTATTTACTAAAAAAAATGTTGGTCTTTATATTAGAATTCTTTACTTGTAGGTCCCTCCAATTTGATATGTTAATGTGTCTGAGCATCAGAAATTGCAAATTGCAAATTTCACCAGACAAATGCAACTTACAGTTATGTTTTTGTGGCCTGTAAACTTTTTAAATATTTAATAGCCAGGATATAGGCATAGAGGGATAGCTTTAAAAATTAGATTTCTAGCTTCTCTTAAAAACAAAAAAATCACTGGAGCTGGCACCACAAGGCCCATGTTGCTTTTCGCCAATTATCAGTTAGTTGATGCTGAGTAGCTGTTCTCTTTGCACCTGGCTGGTGGCTAATCTGCTTTACTTATTTTGCATAACCTCCTTGGCCCCTGAGGGCATTAAGTTTGAGACACTTAATAAATTTCATATCGAAAATATTCAGCTTATCAAATGATAGATAGTAATAAAGCTTGTATTATAATTGGCATATCTATTGAAATACAGAGAAGCAATGGAAAATGTCAAGAGAGCTACTCAATGTACAATCACCCAAGAGTAATAGTAGAGCTATTTGGTGGTAATTTATCTGTCAACCTCAATACATACCTAGGATCAGGAAGGGAGATAAAGAAGCATCTGAGCAGACTGAAAATATGGCATGAAATTCATGCAATAGAATGCATGCACGTTCCTCATAGATGAGTACCCTAAACCCTCATTCAACACCCATTTGCTTTTCTTTTAGATCACGTAAGTAGAAAGCTTAGAGTGACAAATATTCTACAAATAACCCATAATCCTTTCATAGAGAATACTGTTCACAGTATACTATACCATCTAGGCAACTGCATGCAGATTTTTAAAAATATCAGTACCACGTCATGTATGTACATGTATATATACTATATACCATCATTTTTAAAGATTTTATTTATTTGAGAGAAAGAGAGATAGTGAGAGACCATGAACAGGGTAAGCAGGGAGAGGGAGAAGCAGGCTCCCCCCTGAGCAGGAAGCCCACTGTGGGGCTTGATCCCAGGACCCCAGGATCATGACCTGAGCTGAAGGCTGACGCTTAACCAACTGAGTCACGCAGGTACCCTACGTATCATCTTTTATAGCATTTCTTTTCAGTTAGTGCATCCTTAATATTCCCTTTGTCTTATTTCCTTTCACATGTTTTTTAATAACTGCACTATTCGACAACATAGATCCACTATGTTTTAAGTGGTGTAGCTTTTTAATCTAACTTTTTTACTATTGACATTATTTAATAAACAACCTTGAAGATGAATTTTCCCTCTATGTTTATGATTATTTTCTTAGTAATGCATGAATATAAACACTTAATATAAAGTACAAAAACTGGAGATTGCTCATTCAAATGATATGCTTATTTCTAACATTTTTGGATACTTACTTTGGAAATATCTCTTAGCTTGTTTGGGCTACTTTAACAAACTTCCATAGACTTAGTGGCTTATAAACAACAAACATTTATTTTTCACAGTTCCGGAGCCTGAGAAGTCCAAGATCATAGTGTCAGTCTGAGTGTTGTTTATAAGGCACTAATCCCATTCATAAAGGCTCACTCTCATGACCTGGTCAGTTCTCCATGGTCCCACCTCAAAATACCATTACACTGGGGATTAGGTGTCAACAAATGAATTTTGGATTTCAGCTGTTACACAATTGGTTTGTTTTTAAATAGTGAAGTGAATAAATATGTTTTTCTGATCTAAGTTGTAAGATTCAATTGTCTGGAGAAATTCTCACCAAAGTTCAACATGTTATTCACCATTGATAACAGATAAATTAGATATTACTACTTATGAGATCTCTCCAACTTATACCTGCATTACTCTATAGACTACAAAGGTATTCTGGTGATAGCGTTAATAAGTGTGCCATTGTTTTTGGAGAATCCCTATGCATATCAATTATCCATTGCTACGAGAATGCTACATTAGAAATGACCACAAAACTGGGGCACCTGCGTGGCTCAGTCAGTTGAGTGTCCATCTTTTGGTTTCATCTCATGATCATGGGATTGGCCCTGCATGGGGGTTTGCACTCAGTGGGGAATCTGCTTAGGATTCTCTCTCTCCCTCTCCCCTACCCCAACCTCCTTAAATAAATAAATAAATCTTATAAAAAATGACTACCAAACTTAATGGCAAACAATAATAAATATTCACAAAACCCATGAGTTTGTAGGTCAGTAATTTAGTCTGGGCTTGGCTGGGAACCTCTTGTATGGAATTAGCTTGCTCACATATCTGGTGGTGAACATCACGTGAAGTCTTGGCTGGGTGGATTTACTACCTGGCTTTTCCCCACATCTACCATCCTCACACAGTCATGTTCCCATGATGTTGCAAAAGGAAAAGTATCAGCATAAATGCTCAAGTGCTTTCTCTAGATTCTTTGATCACACCTCATTGGCCAAAGCAAGTCGCATGGCCATGCCCCAAGGATCAGGAAGAGACACAACAGTTAGACAGCAATGGCAGTGGTTTCAGAGAGGTGTGATAGATTCAGCTTTTAATGAAATAAGTCTTCCATTCTATAGAAAACATTTACAGGTTTTTTGTTTTTGTTTTTGTTTTTTGTTTTTTTTTTTAGATGGTTATCCCTGAGCTGGTGTTATTGTTAACACACCCTTCCGGTATACTTGAGAATCCATTAAACCTGAGAAATGGCTAGCAAGTCTGATTCCTCTTCATAACTCCATATTATAGGGCCAAACCAAAAAATTCTTGTACCCAAATGGAAAAAACATTATGGAAGAAACATCTATTGGGATGCAGCTGGACAAATCTGATATAGCTGGGGAAAATTTCTCTTGGCCTTAACTGACATGTATTCATTTCAGAACCAAAAATTGAAAAGAGCATCTGGTATTTTATAACGAGTCTTTGTTACAGTTTATTTTTAAGCTTGCATTTTATCATCCAACACAAAGTTAATTTCATACAAAACTAATTCCATGAGAGCATCGAGATGGATAAATGCTCATTGAGTAACTGAATGCTGGATTTAATCAATTGATATTTGAATTATGTCCTACAAATAATTAATAGTAGAACTCGCTCTGTTTTATAATTCATCCAGACAGAAATGGACTTCATATGCTTTTTCATTTCTCCCCAACATCAAAGTAATTTTTCTTATGGATAGAAAGAATGAAAAAATAGATATGTTATTCCACTCAAAAATATGTCTTATCATCTGGGAAGTCTTACTAATATAAGTTTGAGGACAGTATTAGATAAGGAAACTCAGGAGATGAAATGTAGAAGGCTGTTAGTGGTAGGAGGGTACCCATATTTTCTCTACAATCGCCCACTGAGATAGCAAGATGATAATGTTTTAGAATTAGAAAACACATGTTTATATAACTTGTTTCATCATTAAAAGTAAAGACATAACTGAATTCATTTTAAACTTTAGTATGTGAATTGATCTATAATGACATTGTAAAACAAAGAAGCTATTTGTACATTTTTAAAAGGCAAAATTATCTTCATTATTATAAGAAGGTATAAAATCTTTATACGTGAAACAACATGAATGAAACGTGAAGCATTATACCAAGTAAAAGAAGCCAGTCACAAAACACCACATGTTGCATGATTCCATCCATAAGAAATGTCCAAAATAGGCAACTCTACAGAGATAGGAAGGTTAGGAGTTGCCTGGGGCTGGGATAGGGAGTAGGAATGAGGAATGACGACTAGTGGGTACTGTTTCTTTGGGGATTTAAAAGAGTTCTAGTACTAAATCATAGTGATATTTGCACAACGCTAAATATACTAAAAAGTCATTTCTCTATACATTTTAAGTAGGTGGATTGTATGGCCTATGAAATATAGCTTGAGAAAGTTGTAAAAAATGTAAAGTTGAAAATCTGGCAGATACTTAGAGAAGAGGCAAACATGAAGAAAACTGGATACAAAGAGAATATTAATCATTAATAGTTTAAATCAATTGGAATTATTTTACTGAAATTATATGAATGATTTAAAATAAATCATAATATCACTTAGATTTAAGTAAACTGAACTAAGAATCATTTTTATCATTAGTGTAGTGAAAATTAGATACATGGAGTTTAAAAAAGACAATGAGAAAAAAGAGAAAATAGATCATTGAAATATAATGAAGGGACACGGGTAAATTCCAAAGAAGGAAATGAAGGCATTTGAAAAAAAGGAAAAGATCAAATAGGAAGGAAAGAGGCCTGACAGGAAAATAATGAGTCCTACCTCAGGACTCAAGTTTCCAGGAACATTATTAGCATGATGGCTGGGGTAAGACAACATTCTCTTCCAAGTTGAATTATCACAGCATAGCTTCTCCTTTGTTTTAAATATTTTTTTTCCTGAAAGAACCACGCGTGTCTATAGTCACAAAAATTTGTGAGACAAATATAAATAATATACCTAATGTCCTGATCATATTATGTGTTTATAGATTCACCCTAGCTGAGGGAGACCTGAAGAAGGATAGCTAATTTACAGGGAGTCTCCAAGTGTAGACTCATCGCTCCGTATTTTTGTTTTTGACTTTTCTTCAAGGTTCTCCTGTTTGTCTTCGTAATTCTCTAAAACACGTGAGATCCTTTAAGAGTCAATGCAGGTGCTCACATACCTGATTACAGCAAGCCACACCACAGGCACGCACATTGATCTCTGAACCAAAAAGCTGCATTACGGACAGTCAGCTCTCACAACCTGCTTCACTTCGCCTCAGAACACCCAAAGATTCTGGAATAAGAATCGATCTCTATCACATATCCCCAGTCACTTTTGTTGAAATCACAGGCCCATGTCACACACAACATTCATATCGAATTACTTATTTCTTCTCTGTCAAGCAACAGCTTAACCTTGGATTGACTTCTTAGCTTACAAGCTACGCAAAGTTATTATGTGACCGAGAAAAGCTAAAGTACATGCGAAGAAAGCAGACAGGGAAGGCCACCCAGTTCAATCAGAGCCAAGGAAGCCAAATGACAGTTCATAGCTTATATTGTCCAAGGTGAAACCTTTTAATCGCAGTCACTCTTCAGTGTTCTGAGCTTCGGAATGCATTTCAGGAAATAAAAATTTTTTAAAAAGGTAGGTTAAGACTGAATATTTAAAGTACACTAAATGAGCACCTGGTAACAGCAACGGATGAACCCAATAAGGATTTGTCCTTGTCTGGAACATTTTGAGTGTGCTACACCCTGAAAAACTGCTGAGACTGATATGAATGGTGGTGAGGCAACCTAAGAACTCCTTCTGGAACGTTCTCAGACATAAAGTGAGACCGATCCCTTGGCATCTGCATTGTCGACTCCTGTTAGCTCTTCCTATTCCTTCTACTCTTAGGATCCACTATACTCAGACATGGCTTGATCCACTTTGGGAATACTCTTATCTTACTTCTTTACTTATTTCTAGAAGACACGTTTCTGTTCACCACCTTACCCCATATCTCAAATAATAATAAAAACGTGTTTACGTTTAATGGTAAAAATAAGTGGTAAACATTTCGGTGATGACATATCCTAAAGAGAACAGCAGAGAAGCAAAGTTAGTAGTGAAGTTATATAATCACTCAAAGTAATCCTTTCTTATTTGATGGAGTGAAAGATTTCAATTTGTTGCAATTAAACAGTGTCTCTTTATTTGCATTGAACCAGATGTATTTTTTTAAGATTTTTTTATTTATTTGAGAGAGAGAGCAGGGTGTGAGAGAGAGAGAGAGAATCTCAAGCGGACTCTCCACTGAGCATGGAGCCCCATGGGCTCGATCTCACAATCCTAAGATCATGACCTGAGCTGAAATAAAGAGTCCGTCACTTAACCGACTGAGCCACCCAGATGCTGCTAGCCAGATATATTTATGCTACTGAGCCCACTTGAATTTGGCTCTCTGAAATACAAACTGCAGAAACATGCTAGGAATACAGCATTTAGGTTCTGGGAAGCATCTAGGAAGTTTACGTTTGCATAGCTTGATTCATATAAAGCAGACCTAAACATTCATTAGAAAATTAAACGTGGCTTTAGAGGGTAGTACTAATGAACTCTGGAATGAGAAATAGAAAAACATAGTTCATATGAAATGAATGAGGGAAAAATAAAATCAAATGTTAGACACACGGGAGACAGAAAGGAAACATTGCCAGAGTTATTGTAAAAAGAGTGACTAAACATGTCAAGGCATTTTAGAGATAAATGGAGTTATTAATAGAAAGCCTTTAAAATAGCCTTGGTGCAGGATTTTAGATATGGATAGGGAAACCCAGAAATCAGAGAAATGATAAATAAAAACTTTTTACATTGAAAGAGAGATACACACACAAAGGGAGTGTGTAAATTGTATCACCTCATCTCAAATCACTTTTTGACAAGGTAGGATATAAGCGATAGCTAATTAGTTAGGAGGAGACCACTGAGATGCTCTAGTGACAGTACTCGTTTTTAAGAAAGAAAGGGAAGTGTTAGAGAAAAGTGGATATTTTAGATTATTCTAGGAGCAAAAAGATTTACTGGAGATATAATCTTGGAATCACTTCGTTATTGTTAGGTATAGTCACCGAAATAAAATCATATTAAGAATGAAACAACAGTTTTATACTATGCATTATCATTTATATACTATATTATGGAATAGCACAACATATCTTTTTACATATGACTTCTACTAGGATAAAATTTCACTACAATTCCAATTTTTTTCAAATGACAATATGACAAGAATCTAGATTTTTTAAATTTAGAAGTAAATCTTGGATCTAAAGCCAACTTTACAAAATTCAGATGGAAAAACAGCTACTAGCTCAGCCACCTGAGATATTTGCCAAGAAGCCAGGTGCTTTGTGGGAACCTCTTCCATAGCTTAGCATCTGGGTTTTCTAAGTTGTTACCAAGGGAGGAAAAGGGAAAAAAATCCACCACAGTGTGTAGTGCGGAGGTTACCGGCCTCTTCAGAACAATCATATGAAAATGTTTTCTTTTCAACAATGAGACTTACAAAATGGGAATAGACATCCAAAGGTAACAAAATATTATATGCTTTAAAATGTCTTTTCTGCATTATTTTTAATTTATGTTAAGACTGTATTAGCTTCAGAGTGTTTATCTATGTCCCCAAGAGAGGATTAGCTAGGAACATTCTTTGAGATAAACTAAAAGAACTATTTGGTGCTGGCACTGTTAAATTTTTCCGATGTGCAGGTGTTTGTAGTATTTGTACAGTTGCCTGATTGGTTTCCATCCAGGTAAATCCACAGAGAATAAGGTTTATCGTTTCAGGATGGAAGGAGCAGAGGCTATTGCAGGGTAGAGTGAAAACCTGCCACTAGCCACTTCCGAGCTATTTTCTAAGAGTTTCATGTTCTGACTCTGAGAACATAAGCAAGCCTTCACTTGCTCATTAAATGTTTCTTGCTGATCTTTGCTGAATCCCATTCATCTTACTTCCCCCCCCAACATCTTTCACAATCAACTCCGCATTCATAGCTCTTCATCAGTATTACAAAGTAAGAATATATATTGTTACTGACAAATAAGAAAATACACCAAGAAGCCTGTTATTTTTACATATGCTTTAGCAGAGTACTGGGAAAAAAAAAAAAAAAAAAAAAACAGTCCATTCCCTCTATTCCACTGACAAAATTTTGTAGAGTGCCTGAAATTTTTCAGGCACTGTGCTCGGTGCAGAGGATAGAAGAGTGATAAAACCAGAAATGGTCCCCTGCCTTCGTGGAGTTTATGGTTCACTGGGAAGGCAGAGAATAACTGAACAGCAGATTAAAGGTTTCAACCATGACAACCAATGGAAATGCAATGCTGCTTTCCACAGGATGTATTAGACCCGCAGGCTGAATTAATACACGATTTAATCAAAACTCCCTCACCCTTGAAACTCTTCATCCACAGCAGAAGCCATTGAGTTGGAGGATGGGAAAAGATTTGTTAAGGTTTCTTTGAATCTTGCTATGAGCTCCCCAGACCAAACAAACAAACAGAATGGTGGAGATCAGAGTGTCCCTGTCTTTACCTCAACCTTTGAGGCACAATGGATTGGTGGCTAACTGTAACCTAGAAAGCCAGATTGTAGGAACAGGCTAGCCAGCTGCTTCTTGTAACAGAATGAAGAAGAATTAATGCTGTATTGGGATTGTGTTGTTAATCCAGAATTTGTCCTGTAAAAGAAACCTAAGACTGTTTTTATCAGAAGTGGGCCAGAGGAGAGAGGGCTGGTCAGGAGTTGTTCTAAATTCTACATTAGAGGGCAATGCAGGAGGCTGATAGGACCCCAAAGATAAATTCGATGTGGTATAGACATTTTGTAAATTTTTATTATTTTTTATTTTTTTGTTTTTAAAGATTCTATTTATTCATGAGAGACACAGAGAGAGGGAGAGAGAGAAGGAGAGATATAGGCAGAGGGAGAAGCAGGCTCCTTGCAGGAAGCCTGATGTGGGACTCGATCCCAGGACTCCAGGATCACGCCCTGAGTCGAAAGCAGACACCCAACTGCTGAGCCACACAGGCATCCCAATTTTTTTTTTTTTTTTTAGAAGGTGCTAAGAGGTATGTGACCAACAAGAGAAAAATGCATTTCCTATCTCAGGCAGTACAGAGAATCAAGATTGGAACAAGGTGATATGAAAAAGGCACAAAATTTAAGGGGGTACCAAAAGCAAAAACTCAGTAATCATGATAAGTAATACTTAATGAAATATTTTAAAACATCAGAATTAATGCAAAGCAATCCATGATGAAAATAAATAAATAAATAAATAAATAAATAAATAAATAAATAAATAAATAAATAAAAAGTTTAAAAGAACAGGAAGGCTCTAACCCTGTACTTATAGATCCCTGACTCATTTGCCTCAACTTAATCTTGGCCTTGCAGGGAAGATTCACAGAGAGGCCCTCTGAAGAATCAAAAATCACCCAAGAAAGAATCACCTTTAAACATCTGGCAGACCCGGAAGGAATGAAGCTCTCTTATACTCGTACCAGCTGGCAAGACTAGACCGCTTCCCTTGTCTTTTATCCTTCCTCCTTTGCCAATAAGACCATCAGTTCTCATTCCTGTTGGGGTCCAAAACTATTGTAAGTGGAGAAGATGAGAAAGAGCTGCGTGTAAGGAGGGTTGATGAAACCAAGTTGAGTCTGTCTTCTGTGTCTTAGCGTAATCACAGGTTTTTGTATATTATTTAAGAGTTACAGTTACTCTCAGTTTTTTTTTTTTTAATCCATTGTCCAGGAAAAGGATAGCCAAATGAGCAATCCAAGGGGACTATAGGAAACAAAGATTTTCTATTTGTTCAGTGTAACAGTTATATGAGAACATAAATAAGTTTATAATTACAAATCAAAGCACATGTTCTATGGAAAACAAACATGGTGTTAAGCTGGGTGAGAGTGGGGACTCTTTGAGATAAGCTGGCTGGGAACAGTGTATCTGAGCGTCTCTGAAGAGATGCCAGGCATCCCAAGAGTTGGAGGAAAAGTCCAAGGAAAGGCCCCGCAGCAGAAGATGGCATGTCTCCTTCCATATCCTAAACGCCAGATTGACTACAGTGTACCCATTGGTGGCATTAGATTAGAAGGCGGAAGACAAGGGCCAGAACATATGGGTTAAGGCAAGGACTTTGAACTTTTTTCCTAAGTTCCATGAAGGTCCAATTAAGGGCTTTGAGGATAGGAATGATATGGTCTAGTCTTACCATTGAAGTCCTAGACAGTGCAATAAAGCAAAATAATAATAATAATAAATAATAATAATAATAATTAATAAAGAAACACAAAACATGAAGAATAGAAAGAAAGAAATAAACTGCCTCTATTCACAGACAATTCAGAATATCCTAAGGAATTCTTAACTAGTAAAGAGAACTAGTAAATGGATTTAGCAGTCACAGAATTTAAAAAAAAATTGTTAAAAAAACTACTTTTGTTTCTACACATTAGCAGAAAAGACAATTGGAAAACAAAATTTACAAAGCAATATTGCTTACAATAGCCTCAAAAACCATAAAATACTGAGAAATAAAATTAACAAGAGATGTAGAAGACCTCTTCAATAACAAGCACAATTAAAAGAAAGTAACAGACCTGAATAAATAGAATTATGTCAGGTTCAAGTATAAAGAGACTCAATAACATCAACATCAATTCTCCCTAAACTGATCCATATATTCAGTGCAATTCCAATCAAAATACATTAGGTATTTTTGTAGAAACTGGAAAAATAATTATAACATTTCTGTGATACAACCAAAGACCTAGGATATTCATAACAATCTTGAACAACCTTGTAAGATTCACAATATCTGATTTTTCAGTTACTTTCACACCTATAGTAATCAAGACAATGTGGTATTGATATAAGTACAGGCAAACAATGGAATAGGCCCAAATATATATAATCAATTAATTTTTAACAAACGTGCAAGTTAAATTCAATGGGGAAAGGAAAATCATTTCAATAAACAATCCTGGAATAACCGGATAGCAATATTATACACACAAAATTAACCTCAGCCTTTTATACCATGAACAAAAATTAACATGCCGTGGACCACAGACCTAATATGAGAGCTAAGATTACAAACTTCCTAGAAGAAAACTTATGAGAACAATTTAGAAATCTTGGATTTGCAAAGTTTTCTTACAGAAGACACACAAAGTATTAATATATGGATAGATTGGACTACAACAAAATTAAAAATTCGGCTAAAAGCACTCTATAAAGAAAATATATGATATGCCATATGCCAGGAGAAAAAAAATTTTTAGGAGAAATTTTCTTAAAACATATATTTATGATCTTTACCTTTAAGTAAAGAACTCTGATAAAGCCATCACCGAAATACAAATGGCCAATAAAAAATTGGACAAAAGAACTAGTATAAGAAGATGTATCCATGGTTAATAAGCACAGGAAAAGGTCCTCAGTGTAATTAGTAGTGATGAAAATGCAAATGAAAAGCGAAATGAGATTTCATTTCCCACCTACCAGGATGGCTAAAATGAAAACTAACGACAACACCAAATGCCGATTTGGACGCAGTGGACCTACAGACTCTTACCCATTACAGGAAGGATGCAAATGGAACAGCAACTTTAGAAAAAAAGTTTGGCAGTTTCTTATTAAGTGAAAAATACACCTACTCCGTGACCCAGCAGTTACACTTCTATACACTCACCCACAGGAAATGAAAACATACTTCCACACAAAGAAATGTGCATGAATATTCATAATACCCAGAGATTGAAAACAATCCAAATGCCTATCAACTAGTGAAAGAGTAAATAAGATGTGTTACAGTCATACAGAGGAATAATACTCAGAAATTAGAAGAATACATTTTATGCGCACGCATACCCAATGAAGGCTTAACCTGTTGTGTTTTTTGCTGTCGTTGTTGCATTGCATCTAGATATCTACACAGTTTTGGAGGTTTCAACATAACTTACCTATTCATGTTCTAGAAAAAAAATAAAAATATTCACCCTAAAAAAAAAAAAAAAATATTCACCCTTGTGGTCATCTCAACGGTAAGAATATAAGGCTAGTGTAATAAACCAAATTCTACATCTTCTCTTACGTGCTTAAAACGGTAGTTTGAACCTAAGTTTCATGTATTTTAATGTGAGAGATTGAAGTGAGGAAGAATGCTATTAAAACAATTATACTAAAATAAATCCTATTTAACTATAATATAATGGATCACTTAGATTTTATAACAGATGAAAGTTACATGCATTTGTGACTTTTGTTTAGAGTCTAAATTAGAGGGAAACGTACGTTTACCTCTGTGAATAAAAAAAAAAACTAATGAAACTGGGCTTAATAGGAATTAAGGGGAAATCAAAGAAACACGATTTACCAAAACTTATTATTTATTTACAATGGGTTTAAGCCTTTATATTATATAAATTATACATATCAATAAAGGGCCTTTCGGCTTCTCTCCAGGACCCTTGGCACACCTATAAATTTGAACAAATCTTTCAATGTTCCTTTTTTTTTTTTCTGACGAATTCTTTCACTACAAATTAAATACTTATTGTAAGCAAGTAATATTTTATGTAGTTATTATATTTCTTCATTTCTTCATTTCATGAATGCGTGTATGCCTGGGATTCATTCTAGACAATCCCCATATGGGGTGTGTTACAGCTTTTGTTAATGTGTAATTATGTACCATTAAAATAATAACAGCTGTCACTTATTGAGTACCTCCGCTACCTGACGCTGTGCTAAACACATTACCTACATTATCTCAATTAATCCTCGCAACAGGCCTAGGAAGTAGGGATAATAATTAATCCCCATTTTACAGATGAGGATTCGGTAGCTCTGAGAAATTAAGAAATATAACCAAAGTCTCACTGTTAAGAAATACTGGCATGTGGTTCGAACTGAGTTCTGCAGGACTTTGAAGCCTGTGTTTTTAAATGCCAGAGTATTACCGACCCTCGCTTCTCATAACTTGATATACATTATTTGTGCAGAACTCCTGTTGCCCAAAAGGGTGTGAGAGCAGATGTCCTAGAAAACACAAAGAGAAATTGTCCACTGCTGTAGGCAGCTCTTCCCACAGCCCTGGAGCTATCTGGCTGAATGGCACTAAGCAATATAAATACTGAAATTACCTAGATGTAAACATAACCTGTCACTAGGCTTCAGCTACAAGTAATTTCTAGTTGTATTTTACCTTAAACTTTGCTCATAAAGACCCTATTACCCAAATGTCAGATTGATTACGCACTTATTTCTTCTGTATATAAAAGCCCTGTGTGTGGAATAGTCAATGTGTTTAAAATGGGTTTAACCTGCGAGAACAATAAGAGGAGATGCAACAGAAAAGGAGGCTTTGAAGATGGAAGAGGGAAAGTAGGGATTTTTTTTAAAATCGCAAAATAGGGAAATTGACATACGAAATTGTATTTGGAATAAAAATCAAAGAAATCACATGGCATTGGAACAAGGAGACAAAAATACAAAAAATATAAAAGGAATGGTAATAAAAATGTCCTGACATCTATATATACTTCTAGAAAGAGAACAGAAAATAAAGAAGAAATGGTCCCATGCAAAACCCAAGAAGTTATTTTAAAAGTGAAACACACGAATCCCCAGACTCAAAGTGAGTCCCAACCAAGTGAGTGGAAAAAACAAAACAAAACAAAACAAAACAAAACAAAACAAAACAAAACAACAACTCACTATCCCAAAGCATCCCATCTTGAAATTTCAGGATGCTGGAGACTGAAAGTTCCCAGAGGAAATAAAGAAGCCTCGTCAGAGGCCCAGGAACTCAAGTGGCATCAGCTTCTTAACAGCAACATGGGTTTCAGAAGGCGACGCAGTCATGTTTTCAGCATTCTCAGGGAAAAGTTATTTTTAACCCCAAGTCTTATGTACAAGGGGAGTGTGAAGGCAAAAGAAAGGGATTTGCAAGCGTGCAAGCATATTGCATTGGGTATGCTGTTGGGACATTAGTGTTTGTTACAATAAGACAATACGAATATGTGTGTTTCGTACTTACATATGCATTGACTCCAATATAATAGTATTATTCCTCATCCTTCTCACAGGTGATAGGAGGTATTCGTGCTGCTGAGCAGGACATTTGTCTCTGCGGCCGTTCAGGAGACCCAGGCTAGAGGAGGCCCTGCCTCAGGCAGCTTGCAAGGCCACCACCGTGTCTGCCTCCCCGTCCACACTGTGCCGAAGTTGCCGGATGCCCACCAGGAGAAGTCCTCCTAGGCCTGAAAGTGGCACCTGTCACTTCTCAGAGTCCACGCATCATCCTTTAGTTTCATGGAAGCCCTGGTGTAGTCACAGGCCTGGGAAGAAGAAGACACGGATTCTGGTGAACGGCTAGCAGTCTTTGCTATCAAAGCCTCCATGCTATGCTTCCGATGCTCATTTGTTTTTTGTAGAAAGTGAAAAAATAATTTAAAAAAATAAATAATTAATAAATAAATAAATAAATAAATAAATGAAAGAAAGTGGAAAATGTGAATTCTGTCTATCGATGTGAACAAGGCTGCTCTGTGGTTACCACCAACTCTTGGGGAATATTTGTTCTCCACTCAAAGAAATTTCGAGACGGGCAACTTTCCTCTTCCTCTTCCGGGGTGCAGAAAAGGCAGTTGTGTTCTAGTTCGTTTCTTGCGGTGACAGTGTGACCCCAGTGGTGCTCTCTGTACGGGGCCATCCTGTCACACTGCACACTCTGTGTGCCTCGGGACTCTCTCCTGCCCGTCCCCACATACCCCATAAGAAGCTGGGAAAACTGGATTTTTTGTTTTGGCAGCACTTTGGGGATGTGGGCACTGCCTCCCACATCCCGTTCCCATTTTAACTGCCCTTTTAGTGGGTCTCTGAGCATTCTCTAGTTGCCAGCCAGACCTTCTGTGTGCTCAGTAGTGGAAGAGCCACCCTCGGTACAGGTCATTCAGGATCTCTACTCCGCCGTTCTTAGGAAAATGCGGTGGGTACTGCTCTTTTTAGTTCATCCTTTCAATACCATTTGGTTATTTGACTGTGTGTCCACGTATTCATAAATAAGGCTTCATTACTGATTATTTGTTTGCTACTTCCAGCGCCATAAACCTAAACTGGAAATTGAGTCTTCAACCCTCGCCAAAGCCATTGCCAAAAGGGAAAAATGTGAATATGATTACGTCAGTCTATAATTCATCTTTCCAGGTAAACCAGGTGAGATTCCTTTAAAATGTAATTCCTTATAAAACAAAAATTACCTTTTTCCAAAATAATTCCTTGCCAACCCCAAACACCCTTGGGGTGGGCAATTTGCCACGTGCACTGGATCTCTGGTTGAAACTCATTAGACATATCCCATAACTAAGCCACTGACATCATGTTTCCTGGCAATTTGAAACTGGGACAGAGGGACCTGAATAAGGTTAAAGTTGAGCGCTGAGACTGTGAATTCGGGTAGGGCAAGGGGTGGCTTTTGTGAATTTATTGTCTTTTATGTCCACCAAAGACACAAGAGAGTCAGTGATAAGAGACACATTTGGTCACAGAGAGAAGTGTAGCTCCTGTTGACTTGGAAAGTCCCTTCTGAGGCCCAGCTGTACTTGCTTCGCTTTTGTGGTTAAGATGGTTAGCTCTCAAGCCAGACGTAAAATCCTGGTCCAACCAGCAATGTGATTTTTGCCAAACTACTTAGGCTAACTTTGTTCCAGTTTTTATCATGTGTAAAATGAGGGCGATGATAATACCTAACTTATGAGGTTATTGTGAATGTGGCAGATTGGTTTTCACTTGTCTATTGCCTTCCCTGGAAGAAAACTATACCTTCCCCGTACCCCATGGACAAGTGACTGATAGTGCATCCCTGGGTCGTGACAGTCAGACGCGGTCGTGTGACTTGCTTCAACCAGTGAAATATGAGCAAGAATAACAGATGGCACATCTCAGCAGAAGCTTTAAGGATGGCCGACTAGTTCAGGTATTGCTTCTTATGCCACCTCTGCCCCAAAACCTGGATCCTCAAATAAAAGATTTTTGGACAGTGCCGTAGAGTATAGACCTTCAACTGACATGTAACATGGGCAAGAAAAAAAAAGGCTTCATTGTGGTCAGTCACTTCAGTCACTAGGATTTGGGAATTGTTTGACACCACAGGATTATCTGGCAAAAGCTAGCCACCCATTTAATTGGTACATAATTGCTATTGGGGCTAAGAGTACATGGAGATGATTAGAGCCAAAGAGATGGAAAGCAGACAATATTTTAGAGATGGTTGTATTGCAAAGAATTGCTTGGGGAAGGTCCACGTGTCACTGTTGCATCTTGAGTTTGTGCATGGAAGATGATTTTTCTTTTTGGTTCATAGGATGCTGAATGAAGAGGAGTCCCACTGGATACAGAGATAGGAGAGAAATAGCAGAAAACAGGGAAGCAATTATTCTGAAGAGGAAGGACTGAGGATGATTGGACTATTATTTTCAAATAGTTTCTGGTCTCCTCCTGGGAGAATGACACACCCTGATGTGTTAACATTTGATTTACGGAGTCATCTATGGAAAGGACTCATTGACCCATTCTACTGCTTGTTAGGTGTGGCCAAGGAACTTGCATTTGTTCCATGTACCATGGCCAAGTGGAAACTTTAGGAGACATTTCATGGTTTGGCTATTTCTCTATTTTCCTCTGCCTTGAAACTAAAATAAGGGCTACTGGTTCAGCTGGATCCTTAAATTAAAAATAAATTAATTAATTAATTAAAAATAAATTTAAAAAGAAAAACAGCCAACATGTAACGGTGCAAGATGTAAGCCACTGAGATTTGGAGTTGTTCGTTACCACAGCAGAACCTAGGAAAGACTGGCTACAAAGAAATAAATGAGTTAGGGGAGAGCTTGAAATCGTTCCTGGCAAGTAGCAAGCACTAGGTACATATTTGCTATGATGCCTCCTTACCACCACAGTACTGTTTCCAATAAATGTCATTTTTTAAAAATAGATTTTATTTGACAGAGAGAGAGAGAGCACAAGCAGGGGGAGCAGGAGGCAGAGGGAGAGGGAGAAGCAGACTCCCTGCTGAGCAAGGAGCCTGATGCTCCAGGCCTCAGGATCATGACCTGAGCTGAAGGCAGACGCTTACCCGACTGAGCCATCGGGTGCCCCAAATGTCTTTTTCCTTAAGCTACTTCTGTTCTTTGAAAAATCAACACTCTCTACATATGATCAAAACATTCTGTTAAAAAATACAACCAACTAGGTGGTAACTGTTTATAAGTTGCTGTGTGATCCCAATAGCATAAACGATTGACAGTGTAATTACCAGCGTGTCATCCTACTACATGACACAACGCATGACCTTTCAAACAAGGGCTATTGTTTCTTTGGGATAATTTCTAATAAGCAGATAGTTGGCTGAAATGAAATTTCCTAATTCAGCGAGCAATAACATAAAATCCTCACAAAGGACCATAATTTTGCTCTTTACTTCTTTCTAATTTTAAAAGGGATGGGATGAAGCACCAATGGAGAACATTATAATATGTGGGCAAGCTGACAAAAAGCTCAATTTGATGTCATAGAACCTTCGTAAAAACCACTTATCTCACCATCATTGTAGATAAAGGTAATTCCATTATATTTATAAAGATCTGCCAAATTTTTCCAACAAAACAACAGTTATAAATGTTCAAATCTTTGAATTTCAAGATTAAGTTTAGACAGACAAGTTGGATTCTTTATATGCCTAAAATGTGTCAAGTCACACTTAAATTGTGTTATACTGACCAAAATTCACCATTGCTAAATTCTCAAAATGTAAAATCTTACATTTGTGTTAAATTCTCATTCCTTAAGAAAGATAGGAAATTAAATACCATGTTTTATTGAATATGCCAATTAACTGAATTGCATGTTATCTACAAATCATTATTTTAAAAAATACAGTATGTCAGGGAGCCTGGGTGGTTCAAGTTGGTTAAGCGTCTGCCTTCGGCTCAGGTCGTGATCCCGGGGTCCTGAAATTGAGCCCCAAGTCAGGTTTCCTGCTCTGCGGGGAGTCTCCTTTTTCCTCTGCTTCTCCCTTTGCTCCTACCCCATCTCATTCTCTCTCTCTCTCTCTCTCTCTCTCAAATAAATAAAGAAAATCTTTTAAAAAAATGCAGCATGTCTTAATCCTGATGTTGTCTATATTTCATTCTTTATGAAGAATAAAGAATGTTTCTTTTCTTGACACAAGGATATCATCACTATTAATTACTACAATATGTGTCTATACACCTACGATGTGTAGAAGATTGGTATGAGTCCATCACATACTACAAATCTTGCTTTTTAAGGAAACGAATCACTGCCATCACCAATCTATCTTTGAGTTTCTGAAGCAGCTAATATATGCAAGCTATTGTCTGGGTGTTGTGTATGGAAGGAAAAAAAAGAAGATATAATCTTTGCTTTTAATAAGTTTATTACCTAGTACAGGTTATGGAGTGAAGAACTCACAGGACCACACAATTTCATTCCCTTCCACTCAATCTACGAGAGTAGCCACTCTCTTGACGCAGTTCTACTTCTCATTACCTACCCACTTCCAACCTATCTACGAGGGGCTTTCACCTCCAGGAAATTGCTCCTTTTTGAAGCTGTTCTCACCAGCTAGATCACCCTGGTGCTAAATCCAGTCGCTACTTCCCAATTCTTATCCTTATGGGTGTGGCTAGTATTAACCACTTGCTCTCCTTGGAATGCCTGGAATTCTAGGCCTCAACGGTACCATGTTCTTCATCTTCCTTTCTCTCAATGGTGACTTTGTGTCCTCATCTTCTGAGCTTCATTCCCGGACACTCTAATTTTTGTGCTGCCTACGCTAACGTATGTCTTCGTATCTTCTCACACATTCTCATCCACCCCGAAGTTTATATTTCTACTCCTGTATGAATGAATCCCAACTAAACATTTCTAGGCCAAATCTCTTTCTGAATTACAGACACAGACCTCTACCTGGAGGTCCCACAGACACCTCAAACTAAACATGTCGGAATAAGGTCCAAACCCTCTAAAATGCCATATTCTTGCTTCTAACTTTAATTCCCTAACACCATCCTTTTTCTTATCCCTGGGTTGTTGCTAATGCCTGTACACCCACCCCTTCCTGATCCATTTTCTCTGACCTAATCTGCCTACCACATTTTAATTCCCCCACAAGCCTTAACTTGGACTCCAAGGCACAAATATGGGCCCCTCATAGGTAGTCCCACCACTCCCATTATGTATCATAATGCCCTACGCCCTTCATTAGACTCCGAGCCTTGTGAGAGCATGTCCGTGGTGCTCTGCATTGTCTCCAAGGCCTGGCACGGTGGCTGCAACCTAGGAGCTGTTGTACCGCCTGCAGTGTAGTAGAATGGCTTTGGGTTAAGGCACCAAAGCATGCCCTGGCTTCAAGTCCTGATTCTGCCCATATTACCTAAGGAATCTTAAATATATTTTTTTGAGATTTTATTTATTTATTCGAAAGAGAGAGAACGTGCAGGAGAGGGTGGGGAGAGGGGCAGAGAGAGAGAGAAAAGCAGACTTCCCGCTGAGCAGGGAGCCCAATGCAGGGCTGGATCGCAGGACCTGGAGATCATGGCCTGAGCCGAAGGCAGGTGCTTAAGCGACTGAGCCTCCCAGGTGCCCCCTTACCTATGTAACTTTAGACAAGCTATTGACTATCTTGGTATCCAGATCATGGGTATAATAGTTTCCATTTCGTGGAATTATTGTGAGGATTCGTTTACAAAACTTAACAAACTGTGCAAAATAAGGGCCTAACACATAAGAAGTACTAAATAAATATTAGTCACTATTTTCGTTGAAAACTATTTGTATCGTGTTCTTGCTGTCCCTCTCCATCACCAAATCCACCTCAAACAACTTTAATCTAATGCTGGGCATTGGCCTAGGAAGACAGTGGGGTCCAACTGAAGAGATCCTTAACCATAGCAGCCACTTTACAATGCACACAGGGTAGGGAGGAGTCAATTTTATAGCCTCTCTCACGTCCTCGCTGCCTAGACCCTTCTATCTCCTGCAAGAAAAGACCAGATCAGTTAGAGCTCACACCTGACTGGACCACATTTGCTCTGACAGGGCTCTCAAGCATTCCATAAGGCTAGATGGGGAAGTGTGATGTGCTCTGGGTTTGCAGCATCTACTCTCCTACACTGCCTTCCTCCAACTCAATAGTCAAAGGAGGAAAGGGAGAAGCTTTGAATATAAGCCATGCCTTCCAGTGTAGCTTTGGACCAGAATTCTCCTTTTGGGAATCAGGTGCTTGCATAGCAATTAAAGCCCTCTGGTTCACATTCTGCACCTGCTTCTGCATTCATTTCCCAGAGTGATGCGGGAAACTGATGGGGCAAGAGTCTAGTAGTCCCATGGCCTTGACTGAGCACCATAAGATGGGACACTGACAGGTACATTCCTAACACGTGCCGCTGTCCACCAGGGGCACCAGACTGGGGATGGTGGATTGCACGGGGCTGGGTCTGGTCCTGGATAGAGAGAATGCAAAGAGGAGGAGGACAGCCCTGCTTTCAGAGCATGTGGGCCATCTGCTAAGGGGGGTAGAGATGTGTAACACTCCGTAGCAAGTGTTCTAATAGGGACGTGTGCCTACAGACGTAGATGTGAGGGAGTGCTCAGCTCTCCTTGAGAAAGTCAGAGAAAGTTTCAAAGGAGAAGGCACTCAGAAATTTTCGAGATTTAGAAAAGAAGGCAAATGCTCTCTAAGGAAACATGTGCAAAGCCACAGAAAGGTTGAGCAGCAGGATGGATGTGAAGACACAGAAGGAATTCCATCAGTGAGGGGACTAGCTCGCCGTGACACTGGAGAAGTAAGCAAGAGCCACCTACATCTCGAACAACTGCATCTGGTTGGACTTCATCCTAGGGGTGAAGACCCAGCAGAGAGTTTGAGGTAGCTCTGTTTTAGTTTTATTTAGTACAGTCCTTCAGACGGAATGTGGCCTGGGGAAGGAAGTGCGCGCTTCCCAGCATGAATTTTGTTTCCAGAGTATGAGTTGAACGTTGAAAATATACGGCTGAAATTTCCTGAGAGGGGAGATAAAGATATTAATTCATATTGCCATAACCACGAGCAATAACTTAAAGACAGAGGACTCTAAACACAATTCTAATTTGATTGCCCCCTAAAAATGAAATGAACCTAACTAGCAAAACAGAGACAATTTCAAACCGTTAAAATTAGAAATGAGCTCATGTTTAAGTTCAATTTTATGGTCTTTTTTTATGTGGGTTTCAGAAAATCTAGTAGATTCAATAAAATAAAATATCCCAGACACCTGGTATAATTAAAGCAAGTGAACCAAGCGGTAAAAATATCTCTGATTGAGGCTATGTTTGATGTCTAGCCAGAAAGACTACAGATTTCTGTGACTCTGGAGTCTGAAATAAATCTATTGGCTCACGTGTGGCTAGAGCAGAAATACATTAATTATTTCTTCAGAAAGCCACTACCTTATTTTGCAGAAAGTCACTACCTTATTTTACAAGGACGAAGAAGGCCAGCAGGTTTTCCACTGGCTCCTTAAATGGTTCAAACCTACGCATCCTCCTGAGTTTATCCCGTGAAATATCCAGAGGAAAACTAGTTCGTTTGAGGAGAGCCCCCAGCTGCTTTCCTGTTCCCCTTTCCTTTACGAGGACAAACTCATCTTCCATATCGATTGTCTTTTCCTTGTTGGCAAGTCTAAAAGAGGTTGGTTGCAGCTTTCCATGCTGGCTCCTCGTAAATGCTTCTCGGTTGCAAAATCTTCATTCCCCATCACTTTAAAATGCTTCTCGGTTGCAAAATCTTCACTCCCCATCATTTTAAAGGTCACCTTTCACTTACATGCCACAAGGGGGGTCACATTGTCGTAAGGGATACAGCTGGCAGATAAGATTGCTTTGAAAAAGGGTTTTTAAAAGAGTAAGTTCATTAAGAGCTGATTTTTCCTTCCCAAAGTAGGAAGATGGGTGACAGGAACTGCAGAACAGCCGTTAATGTAAGGTGTTTATAACTTACAACTTTTACCCGCTGCAATTCTGCCTCAAATGCGCAGTTTCCATAGCAACTATCGTGTCATCTGAGCCTACAGATATTTTTAAGATGCAGATATTTTTTTTTTTTTTTTAAGAAAAAGGATCAGGATCTCAAGGTAAATTTCTTCCCGAAATCCACCTTGTTCCCAGTGACACCGGCAAGAGTCTATTTTTGACAGAAAAATGTGCTGAAGCAAGTATGTCTGCGTAGGTTCTATTTACTGACTTTACCAGTTATTAAATTAGTGTTCAAGTTTATTTTAAGTAAGCATGTTTACTTTTTCATATTTAACAGCTTAATTGAGATAGAGTTAATACAGCAAACTGCATATAGTTAAAGTGCAAAATCTATTCAGTTTTTTTTATAGGAATACATTGTGAAACTGTCACACCCAGGTAGTGAACATTTCTGTCACCCCAAAAGTTTCCTAATGTCCTCTGTGATCCCTCACTCTCTTTCCTGTCCAGTCCCCCACTGTTCCCAGGGAACTGCTGGTCTGCTGGTTACCGTTAATTAGTTTACGTTTTCTAGAGATTTCAGTAAAGGAAATCATACCGTATGTACTACTGGTTGTCTTAATTGTGGTTCCGCATAATTATTTTTAGATTCCTCTATGATTTAGTTTGTATCGACAGTTCATTCCTTTTTCCTGCTGAGTAGTATTCCATTGCACATACAGGCCATGATTTCTTTATCAGTTCATTAGTTGATGGATGCTTTTATTGTTTCCAGTTTGGAACAGTTACAGAAAAAATGGTCCCGAGCATTCATGTATAGTCTTTACATGAGCATACGCTTTCATTGCTCTTGCAAAATTAGTGAGGAATGAAATGTCTGAATGACAAAGTAGGTAATGTTAATTTTTTAAGAAACTTTCAGTTCCATCCACGTTGAAGCAAATGGAACTGGAGGGTATTATGCTGAGTGAAATAAGTCAATCGGAGAAGGACAAACATTATATGGTCTTATTCATTTGGGGAATATAAATAATAGTGAAAGGGAATAGAAGGGAAGGGAGAAGAAATGGGTAGGAAATATCAGAAAGGGAGACAGAACATGAAGACTCCTAACTCTGGGAAACGAACTAGGGGTGGTGGAAGGGGAGGAAGGCGGGGGGTGGGGGTGACTGGGTGACGGGCACTGAGGGGGGCACTTGCCGGGATGAGCACTGGGTGTTATTCTGTATGTTGGCAAATTGAACACCAATAAAAAATAAATGTATTATTAATAAATAAATAAATAACACTCCTATAAAAAAAAGAAACTTTCAATGTATTCTCCTAAAGAATTTGTTCCATTTCACATTCCCACTAGTAGTGATGACATTTCCAATGGCTATCCTTGCTAACAATATTTTAACATCTTTCATTTTTCAATCATCCCATTCTAAGAGGCATGTGCTGGCATATTATTTTCATATTAATTTGCACTTCCCTAATCACTAATGATGTTGAGCATATTTCTGTGTGTTTATTTGACATAAATATTTCTTCTTTGATAAATTACCCATTCAAGTATCTTGCCCGTTTTTTAAAAACTGGGTTATTTTCTTTATTAAATCTTGAAAATTCTTTATATAGTATTGATAGAAGTCCTGTGTCATATATAAGACTTGTAAATATTTTGTTCCAGTCTGTTGCTTGTCCTTTCATTCTTTTAATCGTTTCTTTCAAAAAGCAGAATTTTTTTGATTTTGATGAAATCAAAATGATCACTCCTTCCTTTATGGATCATCCTTTTGATGGTGTGTCTAAGAAATCTATGCCAAACTCCAGGTTAAAAATCTTCTATTTCCTCTGGTTTTATAGTGTTAGGACTTTTATTTAGAAATGAAATAAATTTTAAGTTAATTTTTGTCTTTAGTGCTATAAATTATTCTCCAGATTCTGCATTTCACAAATTTTATATGCTGTATTTTTATTCAGTTCAAAACACTTTGAAATTTCCCTTTTGATTTCTTCTTTGTATCTTGAAGTTTTGACATTAGGTGCATAAACATTCAGAAATGGTTGTTCTATGGAAAAATGGTCTTTTTCATTATGAAGTGAACTTCTTTATTTCTGATAACATTCTTTACTCTGGAATCTTATCTGATATTAATATGGCCACTACAGGTTTCTTTTGATTAGTGTTAGTATGGTATATCCTTCTGAATCCTTAATTTTTAATATGTTTTTGTCCTTATATATAAAGTAAGCTTCTTGTAATCAAGTGAGCATCATACACGACAAAGAAGGTCTCACTTTTGCATACATTCAAAGATTCTCTGTCTTTTAATTGGAGTGGGTTTTTGTTTTTGTTTTGCCATTACTTTTGTCTTACTTTTCTATTGCTGCATGATAAATTACCAGAAATTTAGCGGATTTAAACAACACTCATTCATTATCTCTCAGATCTGTAGGTCAGAGGTCCAGGTGGACTCAGATAGGTTCTCCACTAAGGCCTACAAGGCCAAAATCCAGGGGTTGGCCATGTTGGGCTTTTATCTAGAGGCTCTATCAAATAATTTACTTCCAGCTCATTTAAGTTGTCAGAATTCAATTGATTGTGACTGTAGAACTAAGGTCCCATTTCCTCGCTGGCTGTCAGCCAAGAGCTCTTTTCAGCTACCAGAGGCTTCCCAGGGTCCTTATCACATGACCCCCTCAATCTTCAAGTCTTCAGTGGCACATCAGATTTTTCTCTTGCTTTGAATCTTTCTGAATCCTCATACTCCCAACAGAAAAATCTGTCTGCTTTTGAAGAGTTCAGTGATTAGGTGTAGGACCTACCTAGCTAATCTCCTTTGCCCTTTAATTTAATACAACCACCAGCTTGATATCTCATCATATTCACAGTCCCAGGAATTAGGGAGGGAAATCTTGTGGGGCTCTTTTAGGATTTTGCTTACCACAACCATTAACATGATCATTGATATAGTCAGGTTTGAATCTATGATTTTGTAATTTGTTTTCTTCTTGCTCCACTTATTCTTTCTTTCCTTTTTTTTCCTTTTCTTATCCTTTTTTCTGGATTGAGTATATTCTTATTATTTCCCTTTATCTCTTCTATTAGATCTTTAGCTATAATTCTTATTATTTTAACGTTTACTTTGGGGCTTATAATAGAAATTTTTGACTTATCAGAGTCTGCCTTCAAGTGATATTATAGCACTTCATAGAAAAGTACAGTAATGTGATGATAGTGTACTTTCACTTTTTCTCTCCTGGCCCTGTATTATCATCACCATACTTGTATATTTGATACAAAGTTGTACTATAAGTCTACTATTTTTTTTTAAATGGTTAACTGTCATTTAGTGGTTTTTAAATACTAATAAAAGAACTTGCTTATTGACCCACAGGGTTAACAATTTCAGGACTTTTCATATTCCATTGCATAGATCCATATTTTCATGTGGTATTATTTTCCAAGAAATTACCTTTAACATTTCTTACGTGTGGGTTGTTGCCAATGAATTCTTCTGGATCTTATAGGTCTGAAAAAATTCATATCACTTTAATTTTTTGAAATACATTTTCCATGGGCATAGAATTCTAAGGGTTTTTTCTCCCTCCTTTCAATACTCTAAACACTCTGCCCCACTTTCTTTATTCTCAACAACAACAAAAATCAGTTGGCGTGCTTATCTTTCCCTTCTTTATGTAATGTGTCTTTTTCCTCTGGCTACTTTTAAGATTTTCTTTTCATCCCTGGTTTCAAGTAACTTGCTTAATTTATGTTCTGTAGTTTTCTTCATGTTTCTTATGCTTGGGGTTCATTGAGTTCCTTAAAACTCTGTGTTTAATAGCACTGTATATTTACTATACTTCAATAAAAAAAATTGAAAACCCTGTGTGTTTATAATTTTCACCAAATTTGGGAATTCTTTGGCTATTACTTCTTTGAATGTATTTCCCTCTGCATATCCCTTCATGGCATCTAATCACATGCGTTTTAGACTATATAAGGTTGGCCCAGAGCTCTCATATTTTTTCCCTCAATGTGTTTAATTTATATCTTCAATTGCTATGTCTTCAAGTTTACTAATATTTTCTTCTACAATGCCTAATCTATCATTAATCTCATCCAGTTAATTTTTCTTAGACATTGCAGTTTGATTTTGTGATTTTTCATGATTCATACAAATACATACATTCATCCATGTCTTTACTCAACCTGTTAAATCTTTCCTGTGGTTTCCTGAATATGTAAAATATAGTTATTATAACTACTTCAGGGTTCTTATTTGCTAATTCTAACATCTGTGTTAGTTCTGGGTTGATTTCAATTGATTGATTTTTCTCCTCATTATAGGTTGTATTTTCTTGCCTCTTTGCATGCCTGTAATTTTTTATTGGATGCCAGACGTCGTGAATTTTGCCTTGTTGAGAGCTGAGTATTTTTGCATTTCTATAAATACCTTGAGTCTTATTTCTGGTATGCAGTTAAGTTACTTGGAAACATTTTCATCCTTGCTTTGAAGATTTGTTAGGTGGGATCAGAGCAGTGTTTAGTCTAGGGCTCATTATTTCCCATTGCTGAAGCATGATCCTTCTGAGGACTCCACACAATGTCCTATAAATTATCCATTTTTCCAGTCTGCCTGGTGGCAACAGGCATCATTTCCAGCCCTGTGTGAGCTTCCCCTACTTTCCTTCTAACCATTTCATCGAGTTACTCTCCCAGTCCTGGTTGGTTTCTTCACATACATGTGCTGCTCAGTACTTGGCTAATTACTAAAGGAGAACCCAATGCAGATTTCAAGAGTGCCCTCACTGGTAGCTCTCTCCTCACAGTTCTCAGTACTACAGCCACTTTGGTCTCTCTGAAGTGTCAGTTTCATCTCCTCAACTAAGAAAGTCTATCAAGTTCAGCCTGGGCGGCCCGGGTGGCTCAGCGGTTTAGCACCACCTTCAGCCCAGGGCCTGATCCTGGAGACCTGGGATTGAGTCCTACATCAGGCTCCCTGCATGGAGCCTGCTTTTCCCTCTGCCTGTGTCTCTGCCTCTCTCTCTCTTTCTGTCTCTCATGAATTAAAAAAAAAAAAAAAAGTTCAGCCTGAACACCCTCTCTCTGTGTCAGAGCTGGGAAACACTCTTATGACCATAACTCGGGCAATCATGGGGTCACTATTTTTGCTTCCTATGTTTCAAGGTTCACTATCCTTAGAAGTCTAATATCCAATATCTTGAAAAACATTTTTCCCTAAAAAATACTTCAGGCAGAAGAGGAATCTGAATCCCTCACTCCATCTCGTTTCAGAGTAGCTATCTAAATATACACTTTAAAAGTCTAGTAACATTAACTCTTCAAAGTATGAAAAGCATATGCGATTCTAAAGATGGAGTTCAATTGAAATAACTAAAGAATACTCATATCACAGAAACTGTCTTAGCTACAATGATAAGAATTTGTGCTTGTTCAACTCAAGTGTAACATTTATACATTGTCTTATCTAGAAAGAATAATACCACTCAGACCTGAAGTTGTTCTGAATTTGATATTTATCACAGATGTAAAAATACTGAGTTATGAAATTCTACTCTTCACATTTTCAAGGGAGGCCAGATCTTGCCAAATTATCTGAAAACTGAATCCATCCAGATAGAAATCTATCCATCCAAATGTATCTGGAGTATGTGAGCGTGTGTGTGTGTGTGTGTGTGTGTGTGTGTTTGTACATGTGTGTATAAGGAGACAGAGAAAGAGACATTTTTTTAAGGGCAAATAAGGAAGCCAGTAAGTCCAACTTCCTGAAAGTTCTCTTTAGAGGATCAAATCTAGAATTTATGATAGGGATCAGAAAACTTTTATGGTGAAAGGCCAGATAATAAATAGTCCAGGCTTTGTGAACCATAAGTTTTCTGTCTCAACTACTCAAGTCTGCCCTCGTGGTATAAAAGTAGCACAGACAATATGTAAACAAATGAGTGCAACTGCGCTTTAATCAAACTTTATTTACAAGAATAGGCTGTAGAACTGATTTAGTCCAAGGGCTATAGTTTGTGAATCCCTGATCTAAGGCATGAAAACTTTGAGTTAAACAATCAACGGAGACTCTGTTAGTGTAAGTTGGTATCAGTTACTTTATAGTTTAGTGTAAATGAAGACTCCAAAAGTAGGTTATAATAGAAAGGAGAGAGAGGAAGGAGAAAACACAATGAAGATGCCTGAAAACACAGGAAAATACCACCTCCATCATGACTTTACTTGGGCCAGTACTAGGACATGTGATTCAGTGGAATTTTGCATTTCCAAAGGCAATTCTTGTGCCATATGACATGCAATACATGTGACAGCAATATGCATTTTAGTGAATGAAAGAAAGCTCTGGAAGCAGAGTAACTTTACCTGTTAAAAGACCAACACATTTTATTTTATTTATTTATTTTAAAAAACCAACATGGGCAGCCCTCGGTGGCTCAGTGGTTTAGCGTCGCCTTCAGCCAAGGGCCTGATCCTGGAGACCGGGGATCAAGTCCCAGGTCGGGTTCCCTGCATGGAGCCTGCTTCTCCCTCTGCCTGTGTCTCTGCCTCTCTCTGTGTGTGTCTCACGAGTAAATAAATTAAAATCTTTAAAAAAAAATAAACAAAAGACAAACACATTTTATTTTACATTTTCACCAAAGAAGATGGTGATAAATTTAATGAGTCACACAGGTCAAAAGTGTTCACTAAAATTTTATCCCTAAAGAAATAAATATGTAGGGTCGATTTTTTGTTTTGTTTTGTTTTGCATTTATGAGCTGAGAATTTCTTGGCCCTTTCATCTTAGAAAATATAAAATATTGTGCCAGATTATTAAATATGCATGCTGCCTAAAGTTACTAAAAAAAAAGCAAATCATCTCTTTAAGTTTACTGAAACCTACTCAATCGAATATGCCATTAGTATCCCAGTAAAAGAGACTATAGAATCTTTTTCCATCTGTATCACTAGTCAATAATTAGCACAAGAGAAAATCGATTTCATAATATTTAAAACAATAAGAGCTAAAGCTAATTAAAAACCTATTATGCATCTGTAAAGAATTAGTCATAACAACTCTATCAGGTAGAAAATATAATTACCACCCGATTTTACAGATAAAAAAAATAAACAAACAGAGACACGGAGAAGTTAAGTAACTTTCCCAGGGGTACACAGCTGTAACTATTGGGGCTAGGATTCAGACCAAGTCAGTCTTCTCTCAGGAGTCTCTCTCTCTTATTCAAAGAGACTATACCATTTATCCTTTTTCCCCCCTCAAATAGTATATATTCAGGCCCCGACTGTATGTAGTATTTAAAATTAGTCACTGACTAACTTTACCTTTTTTTATTTAGGTTTGAAATTTCACATGAATTTTTTTTTTTTTTTTAGCACAGTCCACACACAATGTTACATTAGTTTCAGGTGTACAACATAGTGATTCAACAAGTTTATGCATTATGCTGCGCTCACAAGTGTAGCTGCCATCTGTCACCATACGACGCTATTATAATACCACTGACTGCATTTCCTACACTGTACCTTTTATTCCCATGATTTACTCATTCCATAACTAGAAATTTACCTTTTAAGAGATGAACTTGTAATAGAGATTTGATGCTTTAAAGAAATAGAAAACTTCCTGCTGTGTCTGTTACTAAATAGTATGTTACCAAAGAAAAGACACTCTCCTCATATCTAGAATGACTTTGTTGAGGACTCAGTGTTCGTGTGGTCCCCAAATTCACATTTTGAAACCCTAACCCTCAAAGTAATGGAATTAAGGGGTGGAGCTTAGGGAAGCGACTGGCCATGCAAATGGAGCCCTCATGAATGGGATTAGGGCCTTCAGGAAGGAGAGTACTCTTACCTCCCTGTCATACGAGGACACAAGAAGACAGCTGTCTATAAACAGGAAGTGAGTTCTCACCAGACACTGAATCTTAGACTTCCTAGCCTTCAGAACTGTGAGAAATGAACGTTTAAGTCACATAGTCTATGGTATTTTTGTTATTGTGGCCTGACAATAAGGCAAACTTATTTGTGGATTTTTCCAAACTCTGTTCCAAACTGTTTCCTCCTCCTCCTCCTCCTGGCAGATTGGCCATGCTTTCTAAGCACCTTGTTCCCACTGCTAATATGGCACTGATCACACTGGGTGGCAATAATTTGCTTTTTTAGTTGTTTTTCTCTCTGGACTGTGGACTCCTCAGGGACAGAACGTATACAACACTTCTCTTCAGGTCTCAAGAATCCTCACGGGGTCTACTATGGAAAACACTCAGATGTTTGATGAATGGTTAATGAACTCATGAATCAATGCATTCCAAGTGATGGTTCATGATTGCAACTACCCCCCCCCAAAGAAGAGATAAGCCAGTGTCCAGCAATTCTAAAAACAAAACAAAATCTTTTGCAAAGATTCCTTCTTAACTGAACACACCAGTTTCACTTACCGCAGGAGTGTACATGGAAGCACGACTGGGAAAGGGTGCTGTCCTAAAGACGGGGCTCTGCAACTAGGAAGGTGGGGCTCTGCAACTAAGAAGAAGTCATGCTAATACGTGCTAGCTGTCCCTGCACGGCATTCACGATTGCCTTGTCTTTTCAGAGAATCTTCCAGGGACACAGCCAGAGTCCATTTACCCCCTCTCAAGTTTTAGTAATATTGTTAAAAAATCTGTTGTAAGAAATTGCTGAGAACACTTAGGGGAATTGCTAAATAATTCCACAGTGGTTCTGCTTAAACATCTTAAGTGCTAGGCTACAGAGGACCACGGCTTTTTCATTCGATTTTGGGTTTTTTTTGTTGTTGTTGTTTTGCATGAAACAATGTGAACATCACCCCCGTTGTTCTTCCAAATACAGTGTCAGTGTCGAAAGCACTTGGATTTTTCAAAGCTTTCATCTTGCTGGATTAAAAGTTTAAAATTTTAAAAAGGGTGTTTCAACTGAACATGGGATAGGCTTTTTAAAACACTACAGCAGAGGGGAAAATTGCAAAGTAATTATTTATTCTTTTGCTTTGTCTTTCATGACATGAAATCCTTTGCTGAATTATTCTACTTAGAAGGTTCAGGGTTGCTTTTTTTGTGATGGCATGTATATATTTTTTTTGTTTGTTTTTGTTACAATGAAGGATTATTGCTTTTCAAAGGGTGGTGTCACAAGAGGATGCTGTAAAAATCCGGCGATGCTGCCAGTAATTAGGCAGCTGGGTGGCCTAGAAATCCTCTCCATTACACTCTTGTTTCCCTGCCAGTTTTCCCTGTTCTCTCTTCTGGAGAAAAGGGGAGGGGAAACAAAAAAAAACCCAACAATACAAAACAAAACAAAAAACAACTTTGTTTTCCTTTACATAGTTCTTAGAGGCAAAATGAATAAACCTTTTCTTCACTTGCCAGAGTGTCCTACACAACATCAATATCCACGTTTATGATTCATGACCTTTGCTTTGATTTATAATCATTTGTCAAAAATATGTTTAATGAACCATCAGGGCTATGATATTTCACGAGTTAAGGGAGTTCTCCTCACGAATCCCTGGGCTTCCCACCTGTACATATGCTGTCCACACGGATTAGTACTGTGTCCATTTTTTAAAGCAAAATAGGTCTCAAGTATGCATCGCTGCTGACCAAGGTAATACATACTCAGTGCTTCTAATCGATGAGTATCAGCCCAAGGGACAGGGCAGATTTTGCTCTGCTCCCTCTGTCTCTCCTTCCCTGTCTCTGTCTCTCTTAATCTCTGAAGTCTCTGTCTATCTCAATCTCTGATGTCTCTCCTTTCATTCCTTTTTTTTTTTTTTTTAAGATTTATTTATTTGTGTACTCATGAGAGACACACAGAGAGGCAGAGACACAAGCAGAGGGAGAAGCAGGCTCCCTGTAGGAAGTCCAACGTGGGACTCAATCCCAGGACCCTGGGGTCACGACTTGAGCTGAAGACAGATGCTCAACCCCTGAGCCACCCCGGTGCCCATCTCCTTTCACTCCAACATGTGGTTGTAAGAAATGAATATAAATGTGTGTGTTTGTGTGTTTTGAATTGTCTTATTAGGGTTTGTGAGGGAATTTGTATGGTATGTGTGATGGTGCTTAGTAGGCATTCCATAACTGTTTGTTGAATTGAATTATGAGTATTTGGATTCCTTTTCCAGAACTTTTTGAGACTGGCTGCAGTGGGCTGAATAGTGGCCTTCAAAAAGATATATCAATGCCCCGATCCTTAGAACCTGTGACTATTACCCAGCATAGCAAGAGTGACTATTACCTTATATGGTAAGAGATGTGATTGAATTAAAGATCTTGGAGGAAGAGCTGATGTTGGATTTTATCTCATGGTCCCTAAATGCAATCACACGTACCCTCATAGGAAGGAGGCAGAGGGGGGTTTGAGACATACACACAAAGGAGAAAGGAGGCAAAGTGAACACACAGATGAGTTTGGAGTGATATAACCACAAACAAAGGAATGCCAAGGAACGCAGGACAACCCCCAGAAACTAAAAGAGGAAGGAACCAATCCTCCCCCAGAGTCTCTGGAGGGAGGGAGTACAACCCTGCCGACACCCTGATGTCAGATTTCCGAGCTTCAGAATTGTGAGAGAATACATTTCTGTTGTTTTCAACTGCCCAAATTGTGGTAGTTTGTTTACAGCGGGGCTAGAAAACTAATATGCTAGCCAACCTCCTGAATCAGTCAGGCCATTCTCCGTTCTACTGGGAAAGCAGGAGAAAAAGCCCTGACCTATGAGGAAGGCCAGGAAAGCTCCAAAAGGTAGAAATTGCAAGAAGGCATCTTGACACAGACGTTCCCTACATAGGAACACAACACATCAAGTGGGATCTAGGCGAGCACTGGTATTTGAGGTGACCCAAAATAGTGCTGAGGAACTGCAGCCGTAATTCAGAGAGCTGAAAAAGAAAGGGAGTGGGCATCTGTAGGAGCTGTGATTGATGGTAGCTGTCAATGGGAGAAAGCTTTAGCTGAGAACTCAGTTTCCCAGGTTTTTGCTTGTTTGTTTGTTTGTCTTGTTTTTATTTTATTTTATTTTATTTTATTTTATTTTATTTTATTTTATTTATTTGTTTTGTTTTGTTTTGTTTTGTTTTGTTTAGTTTCCCAGGTTTTGAACTAGTGCTCACCTATCAGGTAGGTTTCTTTTTTTCCCCATTTTACCCATGAGAAAAAATGAAATTCAACAGAGATTAAATGAAGACATTGTCCAAGATAAGAGATGATAAGTAGCAAAAACAGGATTCCAACTCCAGTTTGCCTGAATCCTAGAATAGGCTTTCCAGGCTTGCTGTAAGCTCCCACTCTGCTTCATCACCCTAGTCAGGAGAGTTGTAAAAGCAACAGGATCCGGGCCTTGTGGGCAGCACGTTGACAAGACCTGGGCAGTGCTGAGGCCTTGTCTCATTCTGGACAAACCTCCAGACCAATGAAGGAGGGAGGGTAATGAAGCAGAAGAGAAATGAGTGTGGGGTTCAAGGAAAGTTCCATTCAGGCTCAGCTTTGACCAGTGGTTGGCTCTCCGATCTCTGTCCACCTTCTCCATCTTTATAAGGAAACAACGTCTATTCCACAGAATCAGTCTATGAAGGGATATATGTAAATAAAATTCCAAGTTCAATATCTATTGAGAAAAACGGCTTCCCATTACATGACAGGGTTTGAAGAAAATTGAACAGAATAATGACCGGCGTAGTATTGGCTACTCTAAGTTATAACACAGACTATGCTTCATTTTTTGAAGTAAACATCAAATTAAATTAAAACTATAGAAAATGAGAGATGGTTTGTACGGTAGTCCACTTGGGCTGCTATAGCAAAAATACTATAAGCTGGGTGGCTTATAAATAACAGAAATTTTCTTCTCACAGTTCCGGAGACTGAGAAGTCCAAGATCATGGTGCTGGCAGATTCTGTGTCTGGTGAGATCTTCCTGGTTTAGAGCCATCTTTTCCCCGTGTCCTCACACAGCAGATGGGGAAGGGAGTTTGCTTACGTCCCTTTTATAAGGGTACTAATCCCATTCTTCATCCTCATGACCTAATCACTCCCAAATTTCCCACCTTCTAGTACCATGACCTTAGGGGTTAGTTGTTAGTTCAACATATGAACTTTGTGGGGACACAAACTTTCAAACCATAGCGGTTTGGCTTGATGAAATGGTCAGGTCATTAGAAATCCAATTCCCTAAAATCCCTTGGTTTCCTGTGTACACAATTAACTAAATGGATTTGGGAAGTACTTGGGTTTCATCCAAAAAAAGGCATGTTATTTATTATAAATACAGATGACTATTTTAAAGGACTGACCTATATTCTGACATTCGACATATATTGGGCTACATGTCATGTAACTCTGATTGGCCTTCCTCACCAAACTTTTGGGTTGCAGATTTGGAATCAACCTCTTGGGGAGTTTCAATCTTCCAGGCAGAGCCTTTTACTCACATGTGCACAGCATTAACATTTCAAAGGAATTATTTAATAATTTTTAAAAACATATTAAGTATAAAGCACTTTGTGTTTCTTGAATTTTTTTTCAGTTGAACACTGCAGACAGTTGATTTGAAAAATAGATTATTTGACATTGAAGAAGGAATAGTTATGTGTTTTTTTTCTTATTTTCTAAAATAAGAGAGTAAATGGAAGCAATAATGGAATATATATATATATATATATATATATATATATGCCATAGAAAAAATGAATAGATCCTTCAAATAGAATTATTTGATGGATGACTTAAAAACTTAAACAAAAACTTTATGAAATCCTCTATGTGGCTTTAAATGATCACTTAACTCAAAAAAAAAAAAAAAAAAAGACATCCTGAAAGTTTATGAGCTGTTCATGCTTCAGAAGTAAAGATAATATCATCGACCGACCACCAGTAAGACATGTTCTCTGAGTGATTTTTGTTTTAATATTGACAATGTTTTCTGATAAATGTGAATTCTCTCTCATGCTTCCTTTACAAGGAGCAGCACGCATTTACAAATGGCTGACTTTGGTTACCGAGGCCATCAGAAGCGTGGAGCTAGAACAAAGCATACTTGCACTCGTTCATGTGAGATCAAATCAATGACCTTCACCTCATTAGCACATTTTCCAACCAATGGATAAAGCTACAGTGAACTTCTTCCTCTGGGAGGAGTTGTCAAAGCTGACTCTTACATGAAGGCCTCAAAATCCTTTCTAAAGAACAAAATGAGAACAAATAATAATCCAGTCCTTATAATCTGACTTTTAGATCTACACTCAGTCACTGGCTGATCCAAGTTAGTGAAGGATGATGATAGCCTCATTTTTATAGTTGGATGTTTCATAGATATCAGATTTTTAGGGGCATGAAAGGCTAGACTTTATAGTGCTTTCTTGGGAAGAGGTAAAATATCATGTGGCCAGGAAAGAAAATGTAATAATAGGGATCAGAATCACTTATTTGTATACCAGAAGATGCATCTGTAATTATCTTAAGTGATTACAGGCTCTAGCTTACAGTGATAAATGGTGAAAGTCAGTTAATCCATGCAAAACGTTTTGGAAATGACTCATAAACACCTTGGCATCAAGTGGGTTCCACCCAAAGGTATGTCATAGGCTTGATTGAATTAATATAACTTAGTAGGACCAGGCTGAGAGCCTGAAATACCCCATTTCTGAAAACATGAGACTCTCATATGTAATAAAGAGCTTTTCCAAACTTATTGTCTATCCTCTTGTCTTCATACTGGAAGCAAATAATTTTTTAAGTGCTAATTGCAGTTCTGCAAAGATTCCACAGTGCCCCCACACTAATTGCATCACCTGCAGAATTCTCAGTTTGACTCCACTTCCAACCTGTACAGTCAGGAAGTCTAACAGGAAAATGGATACTCAAAGTTCTCAACAAAGGGGAAATTACTTTATAGTCTGCTATAAACATGTGGAGATAGCTAAAACTTATTTCATTTCATTCATTAGGGATGGTCTAACTTGGCTAATCTACACTATGTTTAAATTATATAGCTGTTTTTCCTAATTTTTGGATAAGTGCTATATTTATGGCCCACATGCTGAATATTTGAAATAGTTTGAACTGATATATATGGCACGATGGCTTGTTTATAGTTGAGTTGATTAAATTGCCCACTCCACATTTTACATGGTTCTTTCTCATAAATTATTTCGATCAATGTAAAAGTTGCTTAGGCTGAAGGAATTATGTGTTTGACAGCTGGTTGTTGGTTGTTGGCTCCAAGCAGCTGATCAAAAAAGAAACTTCAAATTGGTGTGGGGGTAGCCCTTTGCAAGATTGAGAAGCTGATGTGCTATAAAATCCACGGAGCACATGGGAAAGAAAAGTTTAAAGCCATTATACACTTCTTTTTTTGTGGTTCTAACAGTTATAACTGTGACCTACAAAAAGTTAATTTCTTTCATGCCTCAGATTTTTCATCTGTGAAATGAAGTTAACATTTTCATCAACCATATGAAAATTGCCAATTTTGTAGATCAAAAATTGTCAAAATCCAGCAATTTCATTTGGTTTATTCTAATAGCATCCATACCATGGGATTATAAGGTGAATTAAATAAATTAATGTAGCTACAACACTCGATGCAATTACTTAGATGTATTAAGTATGTGCACCATAAATGTTAATAATTTCTAAAATATTATTATTGCCATGTTTAAGGCTGGATAAATGTAAAGAGTATATACTAGTACATACCAGTAATTTCTGTTCCAAATGTTGCTTCAATACCATCTCACTTTTTACTGTGGGACCAGGTGAAATATTACTAAGCAGTAATCCAGGTTGAGGCAGGGCCACTTGTTCCATAAGGCTGAAGTAGGTCCCTGATTCAAGAGAGGACGATCCACAAGCAAAGCTAAGTGCAAGCAGGCAACAAGTGTAGATGCCGAGGATTGAGTCTTGGAGCCATTATTTCATTCGAGAATCTGGTCACTGATGACAAGTTTGGAAAATTCAAATAATGTAGTCAAGTGTGGCTAGTGAGTCAAGTTGTAGTCATGGGTCGTGAATTGGAGAGGACGTCAGAAAGACTCCAAAGCCTCAGGTATAGGGTGGAATGGACAATTTCCAACTGGCAATGTCACTGATAAAGTTTCAGGACGAGATGGTTTTGCGTCACCACATTGCAACCCAAGTCATAAAGTGTTGACTAGTTGGGGAATTTCTTTTTGCTTTTGGATTCCCAGGCTCCTGGGAGCTTCCTGAATGATTATTAGCCCTAATGTTATAATTATACTTATTCTGTGGACATGAGAGCACTCTCTCTGTTACAGTTTCTATAAGACGTTATCTCCCCAGAGAAAGACAGATGAGGTCAGGGTATGAATTTGATAAACGTTCTTGCTGTTCAATCAAAAGACCACAGCACCTTCTAAGAAAATTGCCATGAGCCTTTCAATATCCTCAGAGCTCTAGTTCCTCCGCAAATCATTTACCCAGCATGTTTCAAATCAAAGAGAAATATTTGGTCTCATGTATACTAGCCACCTGCATCATGAGGTCACTTCAAGATTTAAGAGATAACCAAAAGAAATGTTAAATATCTCTTGCCTTGATTTTAACATAATCCAAATGTAATATACCATATTAATAGTAATACCTATAAATATTAATATCTATTAGAATTATTGACACTTTTCCATACTATACCAGTTACACTGAATATTTTAGTTATATACATGCATGTATGTGTGTGTGTGTATATATATATATATATATATACACACACACACACAATTGGGGAAAAATATTCTATTTAGTGCTATAAAGTAGCTTGCATATAAGCTAACCAATAATACATCACCTCATATTTTAGAGAAGCATCTTGTAAGGCTATCAACTCTTCATTGTTGATTTGACAGTGATCTGGTGTATATTTTGGTGGGTATGTTACTATCAACAGTGAAGACTATCCGTGGACCTGTTCTACATAAGCCCACTCTAGTTCATGCTACTTTATACCAGCTATTTGAATGGCTATTATCTAGAACGGTACAATGAAGACAGCTCGAGATAGGCCCAAATCTGACTCTGCCAATTACTGTATCAATGACTAGCAAAGTAATGGCTTTTCCGAGTCTTGGTTTCTTCCTCCATCATTAAAGGGAACAAATTCACCTCAGGGGGCTGTTGTGAAAAATATATGGGAACCAAAGCTACTCCCTCAGCTCTGTCAAACAGGGATATATTTGGTAAACCTTAATCTCTTCTTCTCATTCCTCAGATCACAAGTCCACCTAGGGGTATGCAGTAAGCACTACCAATGTAATTAGAATTAAATTCCCACAATAACTTTGGTAAGAATAATAAAAATTACCAGCTGCATATAACTCTATATAACTTGCTTAGTAAAAGTATTGAATACTCATAAAAATACTACCGGCTTCATTTTACTATTGAAAAAGTATTGTGATTCAGGAAGCCTAAGATCATAGAGTTAACAGCCTCATTCGGAACTAAGCCCAAGTCTTCTGACTTGAAGTATAGTAATCTTGCAATCTAGTCTCGTAAGTGGGGATTATAATAAATATATTCACATTTCTTACCTGAAGAAATGGGTTGTCTCATGAATGACCACTTTACTAGGCAGAAATGATGTGATACTCATCATAAAATATTAATGACATTATAATAATATAGAAAGTAAGAAATGGCCCGGAGATTGTAGGGAGCTCTAGGGCTGACCCCTGACTTCTTAGCTGGGCTGATTCTGCTTCCCAGCACCTATGTTGCTAGGTGCCTTTCCTTTAGGGACAAGCCAGGGTCACCTACCAGTAAATCTAGAACATTTTCATTCATCTAATTAAACTTCTAGCCAGACATAGGACATTGGGAAAATCCAGTTAACTTGCCAATTATTAACTTCCTCCTTTTTGTGTGGAAAAAGGAGAATAGAACCTGTTTTGTACCATAAATAACCAGAGGGCCAATTCCATTGGAAATTTTAAGTTCAAGATGTTGATGTTGAGTTGTAACCACTATTTTCCGAAGATGCAGATAAAAACACATTATTATGTAACCTTAAAAATCACTGAATCTTTTTTTGTTTTTGTTCATTTTGTTTTGTTTTACCGGACACACCAGTTTCATCTTTGCTGGCCCTTGACTCTACGTTTTTCAATGTTACAATAGCTCATGTACCAAACGGAGCAGTGTGATATTACTGGAAAAAGATGAGACAAAAAAGGAGCTTCTCTCCTCTTCCTGATACCAAGATTATCTGAGAAATAACAGGCCCAATGAAGAGTAGAGGAAAACAATACAATTTGTAAATGTTCGGACTTGCTAAGTTTCTTGAGACTTCTTAGTTGAGGATGAATAGATATTAATTTCAAAGACATCCCTGTCTTCTAGCTATTACCATAAGAAAAAAATATTTAAACATTACTTACGAATTGGGCCTTGAAAGGCAAAGCATACACATAAATTGTGGGATATCTGTCCCGGCTTAATTTAATAAGGTCAATATCCTTTTTATGTTTCAGAACATCATTATTCACCAGCACTTGCTTAGGTGTAGAAGACACAGTCTTTGCCAAAGTCATTACATCTTGTGGTAGCTGGAAAGCTTTATCCAAGGATGCCTCCATCTTCTCCTTAACATGTCAAACTACACCAACTGCTACACCTACTGGCAGTGGTGAAATTGCAGGGGTGCCTCCTGTCTTTCTTGTCAAGCCTACATTGGTGCTTGGAGGAAATAAACTGGGCTTAAAAAGGGCTGGTGCTGCTCTTGCTGGTTTGAACAGAAAAGTAATCTACATATCACTGTCATCCGGCACCTCTGCAGATGTCAGGAGGCAGGTCATTTCTCTCTGCTGAAGTGCTTTTTCTTTTATTACCAGCCCTATAACAAGATTATTGAAATGATTCCACAATAGTCATGCCACAGCTATAGATACTTGTTGAAAGTAAACAATAAAAGCATTTTATCTGAACGGCTGTCATTTTCCTGTTGAGGGATACATGTGGTCCATAAAGTCCATTTGTATGCATGTCTGCCGTCCGTGAACCGCTCTAATTTCTTTATCCTGATGGGTGCCATTGTAGCTTCACTCTAACACTATCAGCAGAGAGAAAGAGGTCGGTGGTTTTCAAACTGTTATTTTTCAGCCACTCTAGTCAAAGGGATTGCAACAAGATCGGAACCTAGTAAGAAAGGATTTTAAGGAGACTCCTAGAAAGGATTCAAACACCATACCATAATTTGACATTAGGTTCACATAAACCAAAACTCCATTAGGACAAGGAAACCAGTTCTCTGCACTGAGATGAAAAAGTCATAAGTGTAAGCGACCCTTAAAGTTAGAAGGTGAAATGTTTTATATGTAACTGACTTTCTTAGTTGTAGGAGAGCTGGGTCACTTTTAAATAATTAAAGTAATATTTGTAGCTCCTTTTTAGTTTTCTCAAATACCATTTTTTTCGTTACTTAAAATTTTAAGCAACAGGGACTCAAGGTTATGTATTCATGTATTTCATGTATTTCATAATTTTTTTCAATTTATTCATTTTATTCATGTATTTTATTCATGTATTTCATAATTTTTTTCTATTTTATTCCCAACAAGAGACCAAGAATTTTGCAGAGATTTAATTACATAAAATTTTCATTTTCCTTATATTTCAAGTAAATAAAGTTATCAGAAACAACTGCTTAGATCAATTTACTTAGTGCAGAGAAAAAAAAATGTCATGTGTATCTGGAATCAATTCACCACATTCTAACAACGTTTACTGAATACATCCTGTGTGTCAGGCACATTTGTCAGGCACTGAGCAAAGAGCTTTGTCTTTATGGACCTTACTGCCCATCTGGGAAGAAGATATCAAATAAACAAAAACAATTAAATGTGCTAAGCGTTCAATGAGATTGAGGGCCTAAAAGTCAAGCAACCAGGAAGATCTTGTGGAAGAAGTTCAAGCGTTTAACTAAATGATGAGTGTAGGTTACCCCAGGAAGAGATGGGGAAGAGGGCATTACGACGAAGAAACAACATCTGCCCGAGTCCATTCTCCAAACAGAGCGGAAAATTTGAGGAAGGAAAATAAGTTTCAAATACTAAGAGCATAGAGTACAAGGTGAGGACATGTCACAGACCTTAAGGGCTGAGTTAAAAATTGGAATCCACTGACCCCATTGAATGGTTTTAAACAGGAGTAACATGATAAGATGTGAGCACTGGAAAATCATTCTGTTCAAGAATCATTGCAGTTTCAAGAATATTTTAGAAAAGAGCATGACTGGGAGAATGGGAATCAATTAGAAGTCCATTCCAACAGTCTGGCTGAACACTAATGGTGGCCCAAGCCGGGGAGCTGGTAATGGATGTGACTTAGGATATGAGATATATGGGAGTTGGTGAATAAATATAACAAATGATGAAGGAGAAATAAAAATCATGGGCCTTTGGGGGTAACTTCATGAACGGCTGTGCTCTTACCTGAGATAGGAAATATTGGGGACAACTGAGATTGATAAAAATTCTGAAATATTAGGCTTATGACAGAAATAGCAAATATTACATAAGTATTTAGTTCTATGTGAGTATATACTGTATATAAAAATATATAAAGATATAGAATGTTTTGTTTCAGTTTTTCAGAAAACCAGACTGCATAATTTGTCAATCACACCATTTTAAGGAAATCGAGATCTGGAACTATTTAGTTTGCTTTCCCAAAAAGGAAAACATAAAGCACTGAACCAATAAGTGGCCTTTTAAGAAAAACATAATGAATCGAAGGGTTAGATACAACACAAGATGATAACTTTTTTTTTTCTTATATGGAATTCAAACTTTCAAGTTGAAAATGTTGGGAAGACCTAACTTGTGTCTCCAGAATACACCTTCTGTTTGTGGCACTGAATACCTAACATCACTATGCGCAGTACTGCCTCCAGGCTCTGTGAAGAAAATAAAAAGTACATACAAATTGTCTCTGACTTAAACTTTCTTAAAGTTACTAATTCGTTCATTCATTAGTGCATTAAATACATATTTTGAACCCCCACTCTTAGCCAAGTGTTGGTTTGACCCCTGCCTGGGTTTACAAAATACAAACGACACACTCCTTGCTTTCGAAGAGCTCATTATCTTGAAAATAATTAGAATCTTTATCTGTACTCAGTGCAATGTCAGTGATTAAAATAGAGAAACACGGAGGAAGGACTCTCGGGGAAGGTGATGCTTGAATGGTGGAACCGAACCCTAAAGATAAATAGGAACTGACCAGGAGAAGGCTGGGGAAGGAGGTCAAGAGGTAGCAACCCGTGGAAAAGGACAGAGATATGAAGTCACTGTATGTATTTGGAGAAGTGCAAACAGTTAGAGAAGCAAGAAGGCAGGTAGAGATTCTGAAGGGCAATGTTGTTGTTTTGTGTCAGGGAAAAGAGATTGATTTTGTCCTGACCGTCCTGGGAAGCCATTCCAGTTATGCGACATGTCTGTGTTTCCTCAAATAGAATATCTCTAACTTGGTAGTTAACCTTGAGCCAGTGTAGAAGTAGGAAGACCAGTTCAAAGTCCATTTCATGTGTTGGTTGTAAAAGTGCAAAGGTAGGGGCAAATTTGAGAAATGTGATTTAAACATCCTAGGTTGGGGATGCCCAGGTGGCTCAGCAGTTGAGCACCTGCCTTCAGCCCAGAGCGTGATCCTGGGGTCCTGGGATCGAGTCCCACATCGGGCTCACCACAAAGAGCCTGCTTCTCCCTCTGCATCTCTCATGAATAAACAAATAAAATAATAAAAAAAAAGAGAAATAAACAGCCTGGGTTTGGTGACTGAATAAATACGGAGAGTGGGGCAGGAAGAAATGACAGTCCGAGGTATCTAATAGGCATGCAATGAATGTTCTCTTCTCGCAGTGCTTCCCAAGTGCCAATGCTATAAGTATTGCTGTTAAACTGACTCTTTAGCTTCTCAAATCTAATACATGACAAAGTTTATTGATTTTTCACTTCAAGATATTTCTTAGATTGGGCTCTCTTTGTTTTTCCAACTACCACCCTCTCATGGCAAATTTACTACAATTTTCTTGACCTCCCTGTATATCCCTTGATTTGATGTGCTAATTTCTTTAACCGTTTTCCTTTCAGTGGAAAAGTACTTTGTTCTAAGTATGTAACTAATTTACCCTAGAGAAATTTGAAGAAGGAAGAAAGTAATATCTTCTTGGTGACTGTTTTTCTAAAATCTTTTCAGTTAGGGAAAATATGCCCCTTGACTTTGTTATTTAAGTGCATTGAAATGATTTCAACGGTTATTTAATACTCATGGATCTACCATAAGATTAGGCACATTGCCAAGAAATCATATGATTTTGATGTTTCTTAATTTTCAAAGGTATAGCTCCTGATATTTCCAACTTGTCCATGGAAAACCACTATAAAACAGTGTAAGACAAATTTTCAGTGCCAAAACCTATCAAGCATAATCAGACACTATATTTAAGATTTTCCTTGTTAAAAGGAAAAGTATAATACTTGACTAAGAAATGAAACATTTTTTTTCTCATAGTTCTAATTATAGTAAAATTTTATTCTTGGAAGCCATGTTCCAAACTTGATTTTTCAGTACTGAAGTGAATAGAAGCCGCGGACCCATTACCATCATTCCAAAGGTAACTTAATTGTCAAGAAAGTGGGCCCCTGGGTGGCTCAGTGGTTGAGCGTCTGCCTTGGGCTCAGGTCATGATCCTGGGGGCTTGGGATTGAGTCCTGTATTGGGTTCCCCACAGAGAGCCTGCTTCTCCCTCTGCCTGTGTCACTGCCTCTTTCTGTCTCTCTCATGAATATGTAATAAAAATTAAAATCTTAAAAAAATTATCAAGAAGGTGATTTAAAATATTTTTTTTTCTCAACATCTCATTCTAAGTCACACACAGTCACAGGCCAGAAAGGATTTTAAGGTACAGAAGTGAATGGACTTATTTCTTTAGTTTCCAATGCCACCTTAAAAGTGTATTTTCCAAATTCAGATTTATAAGTCTATGAGTTGTAACCAGTTTTAAAACTAAACACTTCACACAAGGTAAACTTGAATAAAGTGTAATATATAAATAGGTTGAAAGATCAGAAAGACTGAAATGCTATTGTGGGTGCACACACACACACACACACACAGCATCAGAAATTATGACTAAGAAATGAGATATTTCACAATTCACATATAAAACAATTTAGCCTAGAAATGCTGTCATATTTTGTTTTCCATGCAAAGATTATAAAAACACATAGAAATAGAAGTATTTTCCTATCTCATGCTCTACTGTACATAAGCATCCATCAGCTGGCCACTTTCGATGAAGAAAGAAGCTGAGTTGACAATACTTAATGGAAAACATGAAGGGTAAATCTTAATGGAAAGAGAATTTCCTCTGACCAGGAGTCTTTTATCCATTTCATCCCAGTGGTGCTGTTGTTACTTTGACATTGACATTCACACGAGTTATAAACTGAAAAAGAATTTCCGCAAAAACAGCTAGCCAGCTTTGTTAAGTAAAACAAGTCCTTTTACCTCCGCAGTCTAATATAGAGGTAAAGAACAGTGAAGGGAGAAGAAGGAACCTGCTTTCTGATCTGTATCCTCTTAAATGTTTACATTTCATGTAATTAGGAGGTTGTTCTTATCATTGTATAGATAAACCCAGTGGTGCCACAGCATTTAATTTGCTTTACATTCGAAAATTGTTCTTTGTTGGTTTAACATTTCATACACCACATATAGAAACAAGTGACTCGACATAGGCATTCTGGTTTGTGTCTTTTCTACTGGACAAAATTGAGCTAGTGCTCTCTGGGAAATCCTAAATCTGGGTTTGGAGAACAAGAGGCAGTAAAGCAACCAACGCTTATTGAACATCTAGGCTTGGATGGAGTGTTTTCCTATCAGGGAGAGCCTGTAAAAGCAATGGAGAGGGCAACCCTTGCACGACTTTCCAAGGAGAGGAATGATAGTATCGCGAAGGCACAAATCACTTTGTTCGTAAAGAAATAAATTCTAAATACGTAGGTCGTGAAATTAGAGGAGCTTCATTATTTGTGTTCTTCCAATAATCTACTTCATGTCTACATAATTGTCGAAGAATCTGCATTCACTTGTCAAGGAACAGGGACATTAATGTTTATCATACGTACACTTCGTTATACCCTGACATATATCATTAATAAACTAAAAAAGAGAATTAGTGTGAGCCCAAGCTTGTTCATCCCATTTAGAGATAAAACTTGTGGAAGAGGATGGCATTGGCTGAAGGTTAGTTTACTATGGGGGCGCCACCGTCCTCGTTCACTAAATACACAATCTTACTGTATCCTCATCGTTCCTGTCCAGCTATCATCCCTACCTTTTTCATGAAAAAAAGTTAAGTTTCAGAGATTTGATTACATTGGCATATCTCGCATATCATCTGGGTTGACCTGGCTAGTTTTTTCCTGTTATATGTGCTGAAAGTAAGCTTCCACTTACACAAGAGGAAGAAAAACATTTGTAATTTATAATGCTACTAAAACACTTAGGAAAAGAACTTTGTCAGAGTAATGTTAGCTTTAGAATTAATAATAAAAGTGGAAAGCACATCGATGCTGTAGTGAGATGCAGAGTTCATCCTCCACAACTATCAGCTGGGGAAATTGAGAAGAAGAATAAATGTTAAAAATTTGCTAAAATCTGTAAATACTCTGAAATTCAGTGAACTTCTATTCATCCTTCAAAGACCAGCTCAGAGGTGACCTCCTCAGGCAGAGTTCATCACTGCTAGCTCTGCACAGTTAGGTGTATTGCAGCACATGGCACCCTGCATTATAATTATTTGTGCACCTGTTTCTGTTTTGGTATGTTGAGTCTCACAGAATGTGGGTTTTCCTTTTGTCCCCAAATTTGGGACTTGGATGAAGGTGTGTGTGTGCTGTACAAACGAAGAGATTATCGCATGCTAATCATCCGGAGCATGAACATTTTTCAGTCGTCAGAAACACATTCCAAATAATTTTTTTTAGCTCCCTTTCTCTTTGGCCGGTAGTTTGTTCTTTCCTAATCCACCTCAGGACTTTTGTTTTGAAAATTCTGAATATGCTTCTATTCTTTATTTAATGTCATGACATCTCCATGGTGAGCTGACATTCTATTCAACTGTACCATCCATTGTTGAAATAATTTCACCAAAATTTATAGAGTTTTATGTCCACATCATTGTGTCTAAGGATAACACTGATAGACTTTTTCCCTTGCAGTCCTAAGAGAAAATAGATGGTCAAAATTTTAAAAATACAATGCACTCAAACCTGTGTAGTTCTCCCCCTTTCTATGAAATAAAGGAGAAGAAACAAGGTCAGTTATGAATTCCCCATATCATCTGCTTTTTAAAAATTATCCAAGTGGTTCAAATGTAAGGAAATTGCTTTAAAGAACAAACATATAGTGGGGAAAAAAGCAAATGTGTAGAAAAAGAAAAGCTTCAGTCTATGGTACTGTTCTTCAACAAACCCTGTTTTCTTTATTTCCATATTAAACAAAAGAGCTAGTCATATGTAAGTTAATAAAGTGAACACAAGGGAGATGTACCTCCAAATTAGAGCCAGACGGTGAATAACAGAGCAGGAATGTACTTAAAGCCTGGTACCAGCTCGTGACAAGGTCTGTTCTCTGTCTTAGCCCTTGATTTTTGGAAAAGCTTCAGGAGCTATGAGAAAAACTTTCAACCTGACAAGCACTCCAGGGCTGGGAAAGGCTCCTGTTTTAATTCAGCCCAGATGTGATCTCTAATGAAAGCATTATGGTTCTGCAGCTGCAGTGGATGGTAGAAGCATTTTTAAAAGAATAAATTATTTTAAAAGATTTTCTTTTTCCCTTTTACAATTATGCTTGACCCGAGCTGGAGAGAAATCTTAAGATACCCTATAAGACAATTTATCGTTTCATGCCTTGTACAGCCTGAATATTGTACTAAACTTCATGCAAAGGAGAGAGAGGTGAAAAGTCAGGGTGTATGTGCTATATAAATCTGTTTATCATCCTGAGATAGATTGCCTCATCCAGTAACTCTCCAAGAGCTAAGTTTCAAGCATATGTAGCCTGAAAATATTAAGCCAACCAGAAAACTGATTCTCATGATATAAGATAAATTATTTACACAGACATTGCTTGCTTATTCATATTTGCATTTTATCACAGTCCCGAGGAGATATGCATGCACATATACAAACATCATGTTTTTTCATTTAAATTTTTAAAAGTAAATATAAAATGAATATCAGTTTTAAAAAGGCAATGATAAAAACAAGGTATTAGATGGAGAAAATGCACTTGAATAATCTGAGTTGCTCCTTCAGTATTTCAGAAACATAATATGCCAGGGCACCCAAATGTCAACCTGCCTTCATCTCTACGTGAGAGGAAATCCTCCACTCAATATGATTTCTGTTTTCTCCAATAAAATAGAAAAATAGATGAACAATGTTTGGGGGGAAATGTGAAATTATGATTATTTTGAAGCATTCTTTGTTTGCCTTGTTTATTGTTTTGGAAATGCTCTAGTTGAGAGGCATCCAGTGGGGACTCAGGGAAGAGCATTTTACATATTTATAGAAACATTTGCTAACCATATAACATTCCAGCTAAAGAAAAACCTCCATTAAGCCCATAAAATAGTTTCCGAGCTGTTATAGGAAGTTATTTTCTAAGAGTAACAAGAAAAAAGAAAAAAGAGGGAAGAACCAAATGATTGAAAGGTATTAAATGATTCTGTTTGAGAGCAGGAAACACAGGTTATTATTTGCTGACGGATTATTCAGAATGAATTTCATCATTCTTGTTACAAATGTGTTTTTTGACACTTTAATTATGAGGGAACTATTCTGGAACACAATATGAGCAGAAGATGCTATAAGTTTAAGTAAAATGCTATTACATCCTCATTTTACAAAATTCACAATCACACTGAAATTAAACAGCATTTCTCTTTTGTAGAAAGAAATGCTTATTGCAAAAATGGAATGCATGTGGATCCAGTGACATTTTAATCATTTTATTTTAGACAGTATTTAGAAATAGTGAAAATGGAATGGGGAAAGCTTTGCAATTTAATGCATATATATAGCACCATGTATATGGCACACTCTTACAGGCCACAAAATGGAACCTTTTCTATTGCTGTTTAGTGAGAAAAGATACTCAATAGAAGACAGGCGAGTAGGTAACTGATGTGGGTGCCTGAGTACATCTATCCTCAACTAATCTCTGTGCGCCCAGCTGGTTTGACTTTCCCACCCTCCTGCCCCCAATTTACTAATGAACATCTCGGTTTGTAATTTATTTGGGCACATTTACTCTAGAAGAGCCAGCCAATCAGCCCAATGACCATAATTTAAACAAATAATCTACAAATCATTTTTACAAGCTATGCCTATTAAGTTGTGATGTGTTGATAAATGTAACAGAAAATATAATGGCATGCAAGGGGTTCAGATACACACATATTGAGAATAATAAAAAAATCAACTGTTAATCAGTAGATTCTCAGAGACTCCTCAACTTGACCTAATGTAAGAAATAGAATCTTTACAGTAGAAAATCCCATTCTTACTTTCAGCCAGTGGGGATAGGCTATAATAAAAATTTGACCCATAAAGACTGATTTCTCTTTAGAAGTTTCCACCTAAATTGAAGGATGATCATTTCAAATGTTCACTTCTATGTGGTTATGTAGGCACATCTTCAACGTCCGGCAAGATCTGTGTTGTCATTATTTTAAACCGAAGTAAAAGATTACACGTATGACCTTAGGATAGAGCACCTGTAGTGTCTGTCTTCAACGCATTTCTAGGCAGCTCAGGAAATAGGCAAGTTGCAAGAGTACGGCCACTGTTATCACAAGTCATCCTTTCATGCATATAAACATGTCTGCTGCAATGCATGGTAGTTCTCAAGACTGGAGCAGAGCACCACCGAGGTCTGCATGTCAAAAAAAAATGCCACTTGAGCAAGTTAATTTTACTTCTACACAAGCTGGGAAAATCTTTGGCTAGGACTTTAATTTGCTCAAGAGTTAAAAGGCCATTTTTTGCTTCCATTCCAGGAAAGGACTCCAGCTTACAGAAGAAGAAAAGCAAAAACTGGAAAGACTATTCCATAGAGTGGGTTTGGGAACACGACCTTCTGAAATGTTTATTTTAATTAGGCCTACTTCTTTAAGTATTTCACCCCAAAATGGTAATGCTTTAAAATATCATCTCCTTGAGGGGGAGGAATATTGAGGTAATCAACTTCCTGCCACCCTCCCAGAAGCAATTCTATAATGGTAATTATAATAAATTATATAATAATATATTATTAAATATTGTGAAACACATATAGAAGTAATTACCCGTTTTACTTAGCCTGCATCTATAGAGACTTTATGCTTAAGCAACGTATATTACCATGATTTATAACATCAATCAGTAAATGCTTAATGTAGGTTCTGAGTCAATCTCATTTTACAGGTGATCCATTCATGAATTCTCTGTTTTCAGAAGCTGGTTTTTAATATTTAACACATATATGATCAAATATATACCCTCATAAAAATTATTCATATGATAAAGCAACTATTGAGATATCAAAACATAGACACACATTTTTTTTAATTAAAAAAGAAAAAGAAAAGTTTTTATCTTTGGAGATTACAAAAAAAATTCCCTAGTATTCTTCTTTTGTTGTTTGTTTTTTAACAAAAGAAAGTATAATTTCAAGCTGCTTTGCCTCTTTAATCCCTTTTGTATGACTGGAAATTAGTGACGCATATGGTTCTGAAATTCAAATATAATGCAAAAGACTTTCTACATTTCAATCATTTGAATTCATATTTAATGTATTGAAAAATTAACATAAGTGGAATATTTCCAAAAATGTACATATCATACGTGAAAATAGCATGAAAAATTCAATCTTCTTGGCTTTGTCTTACATTACTAAAGCTGGTTCCAGAGAGTTTTGACTATGGCAAGACAACAGTATTTTTATCCACTTCAAAGAGGCATGAAGGCCATCCTGCTTCTTCCTACATCTTTCCTGTGCCATTTTCATAGAAGATGCCCTCATTTAGCAGCTACACCTCCACTGTGCAATATGCAGAGAAACATAATTAAATTTAATAGAAGCTGCCCCTGTTTTGAAGACACACTTGATTTAGAGCCACTCACAATTTAAAGATGCAGGGAGATGTAATTAAATTTTATAGAAGCCACGGCTTTTAAATGAAGACACATGATCTATGTGCATGTGTGAACATATACACACATGCAGTAAAAATGAGACATTTAAAAAGTTATCCTTCTGTAATTATTTATATTATGATTCAAAATACAAGACATTATTGCTCAAATTATATAAAGGTTATTTTTATTCATATCATAGGTATGACTATAAGAATATGCTGAGATAACCATTATTGTACTATTACAACAGCACTTTATTGACTCAATTGATAAATAGTAATCAATATACATTTTACTCTTGCTGTTATCTATTGTTTATCTGGCTCTATATATTTATGGCAATGATATTGATGCAGAAAATACTTTAATTGTTGTTTTTTGCTGCCTGTACACCAAAAGACTTACTAAAATCATGCAATGTTATTTTAAATAATCTAAGAATGAAATTTATATGTTTGCACGTGTACAGGACACATAGGTCATTTGAAGTTGGAAAGCATTACACATGCTCTGACTATATACGCATATATAAATATTTCTTAATGTATCTAAGAATTCTAATATATAGGAGGAATCAAGATATAAATCTGTCATAAACATCTCCTGCCCTCCAACTTCTGATTTAGTCCTTAGGGTTATCTATACCAGGTTAATATTAATTTATGTGCTCAAATTTGATCAGTTTTAAACTTTTACTAAAAGGGTAAAAGATATAAATTAAGACTCCTAAAGTCATTAAGTAAACGTCTAATGTGGAGGAAAAAAAAAAAAAAAACTCCTTTGTAGATTAAATCTTTGAAGAAGACCCTGTGAAAACTCTTCAGACTGGCTTTGTTCCTTTAATGTCTGTTTAATGCCTTGGAGAAGATATCTTCTGCTCTGACCCCCTTGAACCTTAGAGACTAGCTCAATAAACCACAGAAAGACCAGAAGTTTCAGAAAGAATGGTCTTTAAAACAAAAACCTTCCTCAGGGCTATAACCTCAGTGTGAGAATAAGCCCAAGGAGGGAGGGAAGATCTCCTAGCTTTGCCACCATTAATTATCCACTTAGTAATCTACTTCTGCCATAAATGTTCTCCTTTCCTAACAGGACTCTTCTTTCCCATGCCTCAAGCCATGGACCATCAACCAAATTCCAACTCCCACCGCCCCGAAAAATCCCTCCTTTGTTGTTCAAGATTATTAAGCTAGGTAAACTGTGTAACCAGTTTTTAAAGCAAACAATTAGATTCTTTGTTTTTACACTGAAGCTCCTATGGGGCCCATATAATGAATTGTGTGAAGTAAGGAGTGTGGGAATTTCTGGATTGGTTCAAGCATGTAGCACACTCTTTTATTTACTGTTATTCTGCTGTTAAAAAAAAATACCAATTCTTTATATTACAACTGTTTTATTGGCATCTTTTTGGGTTTCTGTCTTAAATTTCTTTCCTCTACTCCCCCTACTTTGTAGAATCATTGTAAGTTACATTCCATAATGCTCTTTATTATATTTCAAGCCACAGAGAATATTCAGAAAAGATCTGATTGAAAAGAAATCATATAAACTAAACTTCAAATATTTTTTTCTTTGTGGAAAGTAGTGTAGTAACCAAACTGTCCAGCTACATTACTAATGTCCTCATGAAGCACCCACCACTGCGTGTGCTAGGTGTTTCATGAATGAAGGGATCATAAAACTGTCAACAGCTGTTATCTATGGGTAATGGGATAACGAGTGACATTGTTGTGCTTGTATCTTCTGTTTTGAAATTTTTCCCAGTAGGTATTTATCATAATTATAAGCATAAAAATAGTATTTGTTTTATATATTTACTATATAAATTATGTTTATGTTATCAAAGTATATTTACAGATAAATGAATTTGATTAATACTTCAAAACTGAAGGAAATAGAATTATTTTATATAAACTAGTTGCTCTCTGTTTTTTTTTGTTTTTGTTTTTGTTTTTTTGGGCTGGGGAGATGAATGAGATCTGTCGCCTCTTACAGTGTCTGGTTCATTATGCGTGGGAACTATTTAGGTAGTTTCTTTCCTGCTATCATTCTTTTCCATGTATTAATTAAAAAAAATCACTATCAGCCTAAATACTGGATAGTCTTCAACAATAAGTTTTTTTAAAAAAAACTAAGTTCCTTTTCTATTCAAATGTAAATTTATACACTTAATTTTGATTTTTTTAAAAAAGGTTTTATTTATTTAGTCATGAGACACAGAGAGAGAGAGAGGCAGACACATAGGCAGAGGGAGAAGCAGGCTCCCTGTGGGGGGGAGTCCTATGTGGGACTCAATCCCAGGCCCCTGGGATCACGACCTGAGCCAAAGAGAGATGCTCAACCATTGAGCCACTCAGGTGCCCCACTTAATTTTGATTTAAAACTCTTATTTCACCTTTATTAATCGCCTAATTGGTTATTAGGTGTCAAAATCTTACAGCTCATATTTGGGACTTTTGCAACTGAGTCAAGATTTATTAACTTTTATGTGCTAAAATGTCTAATTAAAGTTCTATTTAAAAGGAAAAAAAAGGCAGAAAATTGATCTTGATCAGAATTCATAACTGGTTTAATTCCAGTATTCTTATCTTTGTATTTTCCCCAGAATTGATTTGTTTTTATTTGTGCTGTTATTTTTGTTTGTTTCCCCCTGAGTCATTTAGTATAGTAGTTAAGACAAAGGTTTTGTATTCGCACTACCCTGGCTTTAAGTCCCAGTTTCTTCTCACATTTAGTAAATTTTGATTGAGTGTCTAATTTGTGCTAAGCATTGTTTGACCTTGGAACTCAACTCAGTTGCATTTCCTCATCTGTAAAAGACAGATAAAATATAACTCATGAGGTTATTGTGAAGATTAAGTCAGATGATCTAAAAAAGGGTTTAGCACAGCATGTGCCACACAATAAACATAGAAACTATTATTGAATAGCATCTGTTTATGTGGATATATTTATAAACTGCCGCACATAGATTTATGTATATATTTTGTTATTGTTAAGCATACAACAGGACTGTTGATGAGATTTTTACAGGCAGCATGTGAAAGTCAATTGAACTAAATGTCTCTTCTTCAAAGACAAATTCAAGCTCTTTTCTACATTCTAGGACTAGCCTCTATGATTTTCAAGAGTCACAACATAAGAATATTTATAAATTTACTGAGGATAGGGAACATATTTTATTCTTCTTTTATTTTCTTCATCAACCCAGTGCCTGTCACCAAATTGGTGCTAAATAAGTTTTATTGAATTAAAAGCTAAAGTAGTAGAAAAAATTGACATTAATTTGAGTCTCTCTGTCCTGATGACAGACAGAATGATATATCAAAGACACTAATTTTCCTGAGAAAGAAATAATTCATAGAGCTACACATATGCTGAGTCTTGTAATAAAAGGTCTTAAATAAGACTTCAAATAATGAGGCTAACAGGTGTAAAAATGATTACTGTGAAAAAGTAAACATCAAACATAGCTTGTTGAAAAAAATTTTTAAGAATGAAAACTTCTGTAAGTGTCCAGAAAGAAAAAAATAGCTCACATATAAGAAAAGAAAAATCATTCAGATTTCCAACTTCTCCACAATATTTAATGTCAGAAGATAATAAAACAACTTCTTTTGAGTACCTAAGCGCAAAAGGATGTAACTGAAAAGTTTTATACCCAACCAAGTAGTCATGGTAGACAATCTCAAATAATTAATTATTCACAAGATGTACCACTAAAATATTTTTCCTGAAAAAAACTCTCACATATGTTGTTCATCTAACCAAGAGACAGTGAAATACAGAATTCAAAAATGAGTGTGATTTAGCTTTAGAAGAAAAATTAGAAGCTTTTAAATATACTATTATATCTAATTTATGATCAATGTGGTTATAAAACATAAGGCAAAATCTTTAACAGAAACTCATTAAAAATACAATAATTTATAATAAAATATACCAATGATAAGATCAGACTCCAAATTACATAAACAAGAGTTGTACACAAGAATTTATGTTGACTGAAGGTTGCTCAGTCAGTTAAGCATCTGCCTTTGGCTCAGGTCATGATCCTGGGGTCCTGGGATTCCTTCATTAAGCTCCCTGCTCAGTGGGGGGATCTTCTTCTTCTTCTTCCTCCAACTCCCCTCCACCCCCTATGATTGTGTTCTCTCTCTCTCTCTCTTTCTCTCTCTCAATCTTTCTCCCAGATAAAATCTTTTAAAAAAGAATTTATGTTGAGGGCACCATAAATGTCATATTTTCTTTCTCATTGTTTTTCTTCATTAAATTCTCTACAAGTGAAATATTTTACCTATTTAAACAAAATACATATAATGTAATTATAAATGAACAAATTTGTCAACTTAACATATTTTTATATGAAACATTAGTTTCTATTATTAGAAGGATTAGTATAATGTGTTATTCGAATGAATATAATGTAAACCACAGCAAAGGATATAGTCCTGACTCATTCTTGAAAGTTCCTATCTAAATCCTAGCTAGACTCATTTGAGAGAAGAGATATTGTCGAGTTTTGATGTTCTTTTTCTCTCTTGTATTTCCTCATTGGTTCTCCATTTTTTTAGTGGGCATATTTCCTAGGCTCTAGTCCTCTCCAGACACTAGGCTGACTAGCTGCTACCAGGCAACAATTTCCCACTTCCATTGAAGGACTTCATTCCTTCCCCATGTTTCATATGAATGGATGGCTCTGTTCTGACTGCTTTTAATTACCCAGTCTTGAATTTTTCAGTCTCATCCCTGGCTACCAACAGGCGGGACCTATCCACCCTACCTTCTTCGTCAAGTATGACCCTTCCCGAAGCTTGGCAAAGTTGTAGCACATTTCAGAGTAGTCCTTTGCAGTGGTCAAATTCATAGCCCTAACCTTTATTCCTGTTGACCTTGATTGTGGCTCCTGAGCTTTGTACATAAGTCCCTTATAGGAACTGTTTAGTATCACATTTCCTTACACTTTATGAATCCTTACTTTCTCTATAATCACAGTAAGCAGTAATAACATTGGTCAGTTTTTTTAAAACAACAGTTAAAATTTATTGGTTTTTTTCCTTTGGTGAAGAATGGAGAAAATTTAATAGACACTTGTATAAGGACTTGATCTTTATGTACGTTGATTTGCAAATGAAACATGGAGGCAGGGGAACAAATATAAAACAGAAATGAAGTTCATGAAAAAGCAAAGAATGTTATAAAATCCCAGCTTAGAACAGTGTCTGCTTAATAGCTTCTGATATATTTTCCCTATAATGCCCTTTAAAATCTTATGAAGACACAAGGTGTTTTGGGTATTTTGTGTTTGTTTGTTTGCTTTATAATTAACACTATTACCCCAAATTAAGACATGTGGACAACCTTTGATTTATTTCATCAAAAATAAATATGGGACAGAAGGAATATGGAAAATCTCTGAATAGGCACATCATGTTTTACCGCATTAAAAAAAAAAAACTGAAAAACAATAGAACTCCCTTTTGGGATTCTCCTATTTTGAGGGTGTAGGAAGGAATTCTCATGCCTTCTAACTGCTTTTATGGTTCAAAATTCAGAGCATTAACAGTCCCAGATCTGGTCACTGGTCCCTTTTCTTCACTATTGCTATTTTTTTTTGTAAGTTATGCATTGCATTTTTTCCCTTTTTACTTGATTTTTAATATCCCTTCAGACAGGACAGTAACAGGAGTGAAGTGATAGGAACACCTTATAGTCATGGAAAACTTGCAGACGAGGTAGAGAACACATTTCCATCAAAATGATTAAAAGCTCTGAGATGGAAATAGGCATGGCATTTTTGAAAGAGGCTCATCTGGCTGGAGCATAGGGAACAACAGAGGAATGGAGGGTGGTGAGGTCAGCAATATGGACTGTGTACAAAGTTTTGCTCCAATTTTCCAGATACTGCGATAGAAGGGTATAGCCATGAGAATGATATAAGCTGGTTTTGCTTTTGTACGATCAATCTTACTGTAGGATGGAAGATAGTCCCAGAAAAGCACCAAAAGTAAAGGCAAGGAGACCAGATAGAAGGCACAGTCATAACAAATACCTTGAGAGGATGCTGCTGCTTGTGTCTGTGTGTGATATGACATCCCTAGCAAGAGAGGAAGCTAACACTGTTAGAACCAAGAGTAGAAAAATAAATAAATAAATAAATAAATAAATAAATAAATAAATAATAAAAGAACCAAGAGTAGAGCTGGAGAAATAGGCAGCAGAGTCTAGAGTGTGGCTATGTGGTTGGTTTGGGGAGCGGGATGGGCATAGCCAGCCTTGATAAGGCAACTCAGTAGTCCACAATCCAAAATGGATAAGGAAGGTGTGAGAAAGAGTTAAGGTGAAGATCAATGACAACACAATTTTGTATAGTAGGGTCTCTTAGATTAACTATTTTCATTTACTCATTTGGTTGGCCTTTGTTATGTAACAGATCACTCCAAAACTCAATATATCAATCATTTATTTTCATTCATGTATCTGAAGTTTGGCTGGGGCTAACTGAGGTAGGCTGGTCTTAGCTGGGCTTACCTTTACATTACACATTAAATATCCCTTAGCCCTGGGTCAGTTGAGACATACAACCATGACAGAAAAGCAGAGGGACAAGCAGAGACACCTAATGCCTTTTTATGGCCTAGACAAACTAGAACATGTAATTTCTGACCACATTCCATTAGCCAAAGCAAATCACATGATCAAAACCAATGTCTTAGTCCATTTGGGCTGCTATAACAAAAATACCATAAATTGGGAGCTCATAAAAACAACAAACATTTATTTCTCACAGTTCTGGAGACTAGGAAGTCTAAGATTCAGTGTCTGATGAAAGCCTGCTTCCTCACTGATGGTCATCTTCCCACTATAACCTCACATGGCACAAGGAGCAAGGAATCTTTCTTGGGCTTCTTTTATAAGGGCATCCTTCCCATTAATGAGGACTCTAAGCTCATGACCTATCCACCTTTCAAAAGCTCCATTTCCTAATACCATCCACCTTGGAGATTAGGATTTCAACATATGAACTTGGTGGGGGGGGACACAAACATTCAGACCATAGCACCCAATATCAGTAGGATGGGGATACACTCACTTGTAGAGAAAGAACTGCAAAGTCATATGGCAAAGGCTATAGACAGGGCTCCCTTCATGGGATGTGCTACTTATACATCACACAAGGCTCCATGCCTAGAAGGATCCCAGGATTAGTTTAATGCTCTGCTGTTACCATCTTGAAATTTATAATTTTGACCAAGCAGCTATACATTTTCAATTTGCACTAAGCCCTGCAAATAATGTCGCTGGCCCTGGGGGAGGGTGCAGGAATAAGTGTAGAATCGGGACCAATAATAAAATCTACCCCAGAGAGACATACACATTTTACAAGCATGTCTTTCAAGGCACGAGCTTGCTTCTGGTTGTAGTTAAAAAGCAGCAAAAATAGAAGAATAAGAGAGTGTGATACTGATGAATAGAAGGAATGACAGACTATTAGAGGAAGTGAAAGACAAATGAAATCAAGGAAACTATAAGAAAACAAAAGTGAAAGTCTCTTGGAAAAGAAGTGCAAAAAGCCAGAGGTGCGGATTGACAGATGAAAGAGGGGAAATAAAATTCCAGGCAAACCAAGTTGACTGTAGTTAACTATGACATTCATTATCCAATTAAGTGTAAGGATAAAAAATATATTATTATTTTCTTGCAGGTGGAGAGGTGTTGAACTTAAAATATTCCTCTCTTGAATTTTATTCTTCTAAAAACTATAAGATAATATTTTTAGATAAATGATTAAATTGGTTAACAACTCTATAAAGGCAATTATGATAAGATGATTATGAAACAAAGTTAGCTTTTAATGGGATAAGAATGACTTCTTATTGATAATTTTGGCTGGCAATATTTCAAATACTATAGTAGGTGATGATCATATGTTTTATGACAGAATTATGGCCTGCATCGTAAACCATTCTGAAATGTATTATAATATTAAAATTATTAGCTACTTAAAACATCATATTTCAATTGCATTCAAATTTCACATCTGCCTACAAGCTAGCACATCAACTCCAAATACTATGAATCCCATATTCAATCCCTCATTCACCCTCAGAGTCAGAATGTTCATTCTAAGGAAGTTTGTAATGTGCCTACTATGTGTCCAGAGACTTTGCTTCACTATTTCAATGAGGGTCTTTACCGTAAGCAAAGGGTCTTTAAAAACTCCTCAACAAATAGCTGATGGATAGGAGTAGTCAATGTTACTATGATTTCCTTTTAGTATAGCACATAAATTCCACTAGATCAAGGATATCAGGAAAAGTTCCCCACGTCCAAATTCAGAAGGAGGTGTAAGAACATTGGGGTCTACTGGTTAGAAATCTATACAGATGAAGTGGTCTCTTCCCACCATATTCTGAAGTAACTGAGACTATCCGCACAAATCTTTCTAGGAGAAAATAGGTGAAAAAATAAGGTTGTTGAAGGAAATGTGGTCATTAGAAGACATCAGGGGACATATATGAAGGAAGGGATTAAAGGACATATATAAAGGGACACGCCTCCAAAAATTACATTGATGGTCATTGAGGACTATAAAATAGGAAGATTCAGCAAGTAGAGAAGGGGACTGAACTGATAAGAACAGTGAAATAAATGTACTTTTCAATCATCTTTGTTGTATGCTGAATACCTACTTTGGGCCCATTTTGTGGGGCTTTCTTGGTAGCAAAAATGTAAGCCATTCAGCAATTTATTCCTTTGCCAAGCTCACAAAATATTGTTCACTGTTCTAACATACCCCAATGAATATTCAATAAACATAAGATTGGGCTAAGAGGAAGCTATATATACAGAAAACCCCCTATTTATGCTATCACAATTTTGCATTTTCTCATTTCCTGAGCCATGAAGTTGTCTATGTTGCTAATGTACAGATTTCTTGCCATTTGCTATCATTTCTCAGAAACTGTTAAAACATAATCCCATGTTTGCTGTGAAATTAGCCTTGAAAAGAAAGCTGCTGAAGAGTACATAGCACCTTCTTGAGTAGTACACACCTCTCCAATTCCTACCGCCTTTCCATTTGGGTAGAAAAATATTATATTTCCCTAGTCAGTGAACAAACAGGCATTGTTCAACACTACTCTGTGCTAGGCACCGTGCTAGCTGCTGGGGTGCGGGACACTTGAGAGACAGCCAACCACACCTCCTCTAGGGAGTTATCGAAGAGTAATGAGCAAAGAAGGATTGCTCTGACTTAGGTTGTAAAAGTCTCACTTCTAATTGCCACTTGGAGAATAGACTGGGAGGCACAGGGCAGGTAGACCGGGAGAGGAGGCAGGGGTGAAGACAGAGAATGCTGTCTGGGGCTCCTGTGACAGTCCAGAGCTAGGACATGGCTTCAACGAGAGCATTATTAGTGGAGATTACCATGAAGTCATCAGATTTGAGATCCATGTTGGAAAGGCATCAAGGATGGTGGTACCATGGTTTCTGGGTTGGTCTGAAGAAGAACGATGTCATCACTGAGATGAGGAACATGAAGAGGGGGAAATGTAGTGGGAGGATTGATGAGAGAATCAGGAAGTCTGAGGTATCTATTAGAGGTCAAGTGGAAATGCTAGGCAGGTGGGGAAGAAATTGGAGCTGGACGTTGACCTTAAGCGTCACCAGCACACAGATGGTATTTAAAGCCATGAGGCAGGATCTTATCACCAAGCAAGTAATTTTACATCAGGAAGAGCTGTAGTGGCAAGATATCTCACTCCCCTATGGTAACTTGCTCTCACCTCGATGGCGGAGTGTGGTGAAACTGACCACTGGTTACTCCCTGGAACTCATGAAGGAGTCCACCTGCTGGCACCATGCTAGTCTGAGTGTGAGTTATAGTCCTCCCTTCACTGGCCTTTCCTGAGCATAAACAGAATTTCTTCCTTTATTCTCAGAGCCAGCGGCACCAGTAACACAGTACTGTGTTAAGTGTGTTAAGAGGATCAACAAAACCCAGCACGTGTCACAAGGAAATTTTGTTACAAAGAAGACAGACTTAAAAATCAGTGTCTACTATCATTGCTTCCAATGTACATGAACTCAACTGAGTCTCCTGGAACCTTCCTCCCTCCTGAGCTCAGGTAACAGACATCATTCTCTGCTGACTTTTCCCAAACCCTACTCCTCTCTCCTTCCAGTCTCAGGCCCAGTACCTCTGCCTTACTCATCCCCAAGGAGGCTACCTTTTTTTTTTTTTTAAATCACACAATTTCATTCTGCTTTTTCTTAACTTCCTTGATCTTATCGCAGGATATTCAAAAATTTTAGTGAAACATTTTCCCGAACAAAAGATTGAGGTTTTTTCCTATAATAAATTCTGCTAGTCCATAGAATGTGAAAAACACTTTGTCTAAGTGACATCTTCCATTTTCCTTTTATCTAATTGTATTCATATTAAACATGATTTACATATCACACTTTTTTTAAGATTTTTATTTATTTGAGAGAGAGAGAGAGAGCATATCGCACTTCTGAGAATATTCCTAAACTTATTCCTATTTGTGTTGAGGACTGGTACTTGAAAAAGTTCTGCCCGTTGCCTGATATAAATCAAGTTTAGAAAAAAAAATGTTCTATTTAAATTTGTAATAACCCAAATATTATACACAGTAAAATCACACATAGGATAATTGATTATTTTTAATTTATAGTGTTTCTTCTTATTAATAGTCCCTCACTTTTACTACAAAAGTGAAATAGAAATGATTGGCTGGAAATTACTGGAAAGCCAGTAACAGAATTTTAGAAACAACCCAGCTCAGGAGTTGGGTGGAGCCGTGTCCGACCCTAGCTCTTCTGATTCCCAGCTACGTAGCCCTGAGATGCTCATCCAACCCACCCTCAGGTTCTCATCTGCAAAAGAGTGACCATCACCTTGCAGGATTGTTCTGAAGATAGAGAAAATATTTATAAATATCTGCTATATAATAGGCACTCAATCCCAATTATTACCTGAGATGTCCAGTCTTTGCCTTTTTGTTAGGACTACAGATGATGGTCTAGCCACTGGGCTAGTTGGGTAGAGCCACAGACCTTTTACGTAAACTCTGACCCCAGAAAATGCAAGGGAACATTCCCCAGGTTGCCCATCTCACTTGTCAGCTATTATACTTGACTCCCATCTGCCATGTCAAAGTCACAGGGCTCCTGCTTTTGGCAGTGAGCCCTGCGCTGTCAGCAATTGCTGACAGGTGAGACCCACTGGCCCAAGATCAGAAAGCTTGCTTGTCTTGCAAAAGGACCCACCTCACCTGTCAGCTGTCACAGTCATTCTTTTTGCACTGCTCCACTCCAGGAAAGGTGATATCTCGTGCAGGAGAATAACAGTCTGTAGTTACAAAGTACAAATGAAGTGATGGCTGTGTGTTAATGACTGTGTGTGGTGTTTCTTAGAACTGGTTCGCTTTTGATGGGTACCATTAGAAATGGCTTCTTCCATGGCACTTCAGAGTCACACCTGAAGGTTGCAAAGCTGACTGCCTGGCTTTAAAAAATGGAATTTGTTGCTGAAAAGAGCCCAAATTCATCAGTGGATTCCACCTGTCAGGTGACAGGCCAGGCTCAGGGTATGGCTGCCGTGGCAACATGGTGGGTTCCACCTGTCAGCTGGGCTCCCAGCCAGTGTTTCTGAGTTTAGAGACCTGGTTCTAAACATGAAATACTGAGCTGCATAATATCAGTGGTCTGCCCTGAGCAGCCAACTGAAAGAGAGCATCTTTAAAACATAGTGAATAATGTGAAAGAACCAGAACCTGCCCCCATCATTACCCCATAAGCGTAATAAGCACCATCTTAATGCTACTGAGACTATGGACTGCAAGAAATATGACAATTCCATCTTCTCTGCTAGTAGACTCACATACACATGCACTTTCCTCTTTTTATTTTAAAGATTTTATTTGTTTATTTGAGGCAGAGAGAGAGCAAGAGAGCACAGAGGGAGGGGCAGAGGGAGAAGCAGACTCCCCACTGAGCAGGGAGCCTGATGCAGCGCTCAATCCCAGGACCCTGGGATCAGGACCTGAGCAGAAGGCAGGAACTTAACCAACTGAGCCACCCAGATGCCCACATCCCCACCTCCTTAATATATATATATTATATGTTATATTTTATGTATATATATTAACTACTTAAGATTAGAAATAAAATAACAATCACAAAATATTGGAGTGACAAAAACAAGAAAAGGAGGAAAATAGCAAGAGAGAGAGAGACAGAGATTAGCCCCAGAAATGTGAGAGGGAGCACGAGTGGGGATAAGAGGGAGAAGCAGACTCCCCCCTGAGCAGGGAACCCCATGTGGGGCTCAATCCCAGGACCCTGGGATCATGACCTGAGCCGAAGGCAGACGCTTAACTGACTGATCTCCCCAGGTGCCCCAATTGCATCAACTGAAAAATATACAACTTTTGTTATAACAGTACTTCATGGTCCTAAAATTTAAGAAATTAGTATAAAGGGGAACACTTACGTTTCTTCTTTCCTCAGTTATTTCCAAGCTCCCCATGACAAAGCTTTCTAACATTCATACTTTTACTCATTGCTGTCTTTCCCCGCTGGGGTTTCCCCTCAGCCGGGGTCTGCTGTGTGTCTAGTTCACCATAATTTCACCACTGTTGAGTTCAGGGCCTGGCACAAGTAGGCATTCCGTGTGTCTGTGGAATGACTGGATATTTACACTCTTTCATTGAAAGTCAACCTTTCTTTGGTAGTAGATTAAGAACCTGAAATGCAGAACTCTTCTCAATCAAGAACACTGAGTGCCTGGACGTAGTCTCATTAGTAAACTCCATCTTGTGTTGGCTGCCATCCAGCTCTGCCTGATATAAATCAAGTTTAGAAAAAAATGTTCTATTTAAATTTGTAATAACCCAAATATTATACACAGTAAAATCACACCTAGGATAATTGATTATTTTTAAGTTATAGTGTTTCTTCTTATTAATAGTCTTAATAATTAATTAATTAACTTAATTAGTTAAGTTTCCTGACTTAAATTATGCTATAAACTGGCAGATTCAAGATTTTTTTTATAACAGGCAAAACAATTTAGGGAATGCAGGAAACCACCAAGTCACCAAGGATGAGGTTGAGAGGAGATACGGCCATTGAGTGACAAGAGTTTTCTTGCTAGAATTGGGTTTGTGGTTGGGAAATAGGTTCCTGTCACCTGTTCTTAACCCCCGCCAGGCAGAGATTCTAGGTAAGTGTGAGATACATCATTGGTAATTCATTACTAGTAAGAACTAAGCGGGTAATGTAAATGCATTCCTTTTAATATAAATTAAAGATGACTGAAGGTCAATATTGTCAGTCTCACACCTAATGTTAAATTCTTTCTTGTATTGGAGAGAACGGCAAGGCATTTAGCAATGTACCTACATGGGCATTTCTGCTGCACTAAAAGTGTGGCACACTTATCGAAGGCATCCTTCATGTGCCTTGTGGCAAAAAGTAGACCCAATAAAGGCTTATTGGACTAAAAAGGTATTTTTAACCATTTGTTAAAAAATGGTTTTTTAACCATTTGTTCTCTGAGCTGTATATCAGAGTAGGACATCAGAAGAAAACAATATGAATGACATTAGTTCCCTTGGTGAAAATATTTGTACGGGGCACGTAAATCCTTTTATTTTCATATGGGTTAATGGAATTGCCGTTTGTCTTAAAATACACAGTAGTTTTATATTGAGTGTTGTTTTCTGACTCCATCCATTTCCTTTGTTGGTTCATTAGCTATAACTATTTTGCATTTTGGTGGTTGTTTTAAGATTTATAGTATATATCCTTATCTTATCACACCATCTTCGTGTAATACTGTAATACTTCACCAATAGCTAGAACTTGACAATAAAGTTCTATAAAAATGAAATATAAAAAATAAATATATAAATAATATAATAAATAAAAATAAACATAAATATACAAATAATAAATAATATATAATATATAAAAATAAATATAAAAATAAAATATAAAAAATATATAAAGTTCTATAAAAATAAAAACTTGAGCCATCCAGGTGCTAGTCAATATTCTTTGAAAAAGATTTAAAAATAAGAAATGAACCCTGTACATTAACCCAATACACCCACTGCTTCCCATGCTCTTCATTCCTTTGTGTGGATCCCTATTTACTCCTGATACCATTTTCCTTCTGCCTGAATGGCTTCCTTCAACATTTTCATAATATGGGTGCGCTTGTGATGAATTCTTTTGGCATTTGTATGTCTGAGAGTCTTCATTTTGCCTTCATTTTGAAAGATATCTTCCTTGGGTAGAAAATTCTAGGTTGATAGGTTTTTTTTTTTTCCTTTTTCTCCTTTAGTATCTTAAAAAGGGGGCTACACTATCTTCTCATTTATGCTGTTTCTGGTGAGGAATCTGCTGTCTTCCTTATCTTTTTTTTCCCCCCTTGATTCCTCTTAAGATTTTTCTCTTCACTGTTGGTTTTAAGCAATTTGATTATCATAAGGTAGTACAGGTTTCTTCATTTCTGATATGCAGAATTTATAGAACTTCTTAGATATGTAGGTTTATAATTTTCACCAAATTTGGACATTTGGGGCCATTATTTCTTGAACACTTTATTCTGCCCCTCTCCATAGTCATTGCATAAAAAACAATGATATGTTCTTTGTTAGGCCATTTGAAGTTTTCTCAATGCTCTCTGATACTATATTCATTTATTTTATCTTTTTCTGTGTGTTTTTTTTTTTAGATTTTATTTATTTATTTATTTTAAATTTTTTTAAAGATTTTATTTATTTATTCATAGACACACAGAGAGAGAGAGAGAGAGAGAGAGAGAGAGAAGCAGGCTCCATGGAGGGAGCCGGCGCGGGACTCGATCCCGGTTCTCCAGGATCATACCCTGGGCTGCAGGCAGCGCTAAACCACTGTGCCACCGAGGCTGCCCTTTTTCTGTGTGTTTTATTTTAAGTGCCTTCTATTGCTGTCGTCAAGTTCACTAATTGTTCCCTTATCGACATCTAATCTGCTATTATTTCTATCCAGTGTATTCTTTATCTCATAAATTATAATTTTAATCTGTAGAACAAGGATTTGGGGCTTTTATTTTTAATATCTTCCATGTCTCAACATGTTCCATCTTACTTCTAGTTGTTTGAAAATATGAAATACCCTTATAAGTTTTAATGTATTTGGGAATTCTAACATCTGTGTCAGTTCTGGGTCAATTTTTGATTGATTTTTCTCCTCATTATGGGTTTTCTTTTCCTACTTCTTTGAATGCCGGCAACTTGTATTGGATGCCTTGCAATGGATAATTTAGTATTGCTATAAATATTCTTGAGCTTTATTCTGGGACAAATGAAGTTACTTAGAAACAGTATGATGATTCCAGGTGTTGCTTGCAAGATTTGTTAGATGGGACCAAAACAGTTTTCAGTTAATTATTTGGCTAATTATTCCCCAGGGTTGATACAGACTTTCAGTCCTCTCCTCAATGATCTGTAGACCGTGAGTTTTTCTAGTCTGCTTGCTAGAAACAAGTACTATTACCTGACCTGTGTGAGCTCCCTATTCTGTTCCTTTTAATGCTTCTGAGTGTTTTTTCTCCCAGCTATGGGTAGTTTCCTCACATGTATGCATTGGTCAGCACTCAGCTAAATACTTAAGGGGAAATATCTGAACTCTGGGGTTCTCTCTCTGTGTAGTTCTTATCTCTTGGGCACTCTTTTCTGAAAATCTAGCAGCTTCAGTCTCTCCAGAACCTCAATTTGTTTCCTCAACTCAGAGAGCATGCAAGGTTCTGCTTGGCTTTCCTTTCCCTGTGAAATGGCCTGGAAGCTTTCTCAAGACAATAAGCTGGGATAATTATAGGGTTCACTTGACTTGTTTCTCATTAGGGAATACTGTCCTTCATTGCCTGATATCCAATGTCTTAAAACTATTGCTTCCTATATTTTGTCTGTTTTTTTGGTTGTTATGAATCAGTATGGTAAGTTTGGTCTCTGTTATCCCATAATGGTCAGAAGAATAAATCTTTCTTATCAGTTATCTAAATACATCAGTTGTGTAAATTAATAATAATAATAATAATAATAATAATTACTATTTAATTAGAACTTGCTCTTCTCCAAGGAAGGAATTAAATTATCTAAAAACATTTATTTTAAGTGTCTATTATTTTATTATTTTATTTATGCTTCAAGATACTTAGTTTTTCTTCCTGGGAGGAAAATGCAATTTCTAGCTTTCTGAAAAATTGAAGTGATGGCTGATTCTATATGAAACAACACTAATTCCTTCTAGAAAGCTACAAATTACTTGGGGAAAAGCTTGTGGGTTCTGTTTATAAGTTTTTGAGGCTAAGATGTAAAGATTTCAGAAGTTGTCTAAGTCATTGGGTGGCTTATATTAAAAATAACTGGCTTCTCCCTATGCTTTTATATCATAGGAAATTCCTCTAAGAAATAAGTGTATAATTGGCCTCAATATATGTGGCAACTTGGGACTTAATAAAGTATTGTGGAAACCTCTTTTTACAATTATTGATTGTATTAATGGCTTTTACACCTTTGTTCTTACTTCTCATAGCCCTTTAGGAAAGCACTCACTCAATTCTTCAAGACTCCATTTAAATGAAATTTTTTTTCTTACAGCTCTTCCAGACATATGTTAATCCCACCTTCTGTTGCTTTCATAGCATTTCGTAAATAGCATCACTAGCACACACAGGGCTATATGGTGATTATTTATTATGAAGTATCTTCCCACCAATAAGACTATGTTCTCTTACATGATAGAGCCCTATTAGTCAGGTTCACATTGGAACTTCTCACTCATCTTTACTATAGAGAGGTGATAAATATTTGGGAAACCAAATAATATGCATAAGACATTTATGAATGAGGATAAGAAAATACTGTCATAGGAGCCATGAATGGAGAGTAGTGAGAAGCAAAGCTGGGTTAATAGGATGGGGTCAGATTAGGAAGGATGGAAAAGTTAGTAAGGCATCTGTATTTAAATCAGGAGATTAAATCACTGAGTTATTGAATACTATTGAAAAAGGAAGACCAAATAAATTGTATAAAACAATGCTACAAGTTTTTCCTTTCAAAAAAATGTATAAACTTAATCATCCTAAAAGTTTCTCACAATTTCAATATTTCAAAAATACTTGAAGCAAAGCACAAAATAAACAAACACCACTTTTGATCCTCCCCCTTCCTCGCTGTTCTCCTCTTTCCCTCTTATATCTTAAGGATATTTTCTAAGCATTGTAAAGCTATTTTTAGAACCACCTATGTAAATTTTCAGTATTTGCACTGAATACTGCGATTATTTTAGAAACACTTAATATTTTACCACCATGATATAGACATCTCATCCTCTCTGGTAAAAAATCTGAAATGTTTTAAAATAGTCTCTGATCACCAGGAGAGTGAGAGAATTTGAAACAGACAGTGAATGCTTTATAATACTCAAAATGTCCAAAGCGGGATACTGAGATAATAAGGTCAGCCCATAAAGCATCAGGCAGCCTGAATTCAGAGAAATTTATTGCAAAAATACCTCTTATTTATTGCAATATGGTAATGAAGTTGTGGCACCTCCAAAATAATGACCTGTGTGAAGGATTATTATGAAATGAAATTTAAAGCTAACACACAAAAATAAAACCCAGGGCAGTACAAAGCCAAAAGTTGCTAATTTGGGAGCATTCTGTGGAAGTGATATAGTTGGATTCCTAGACTACTTGGAGCCTCTTGCTTCAGCTCTAAGCTCTAAATTCATACTACTTCATAGAATGTCTCATTGTGATTACACTGCCAGCTTATATTAAATATGCTTATCACATAATACATAACACTCCTTTCCCTCCTTCTTTCTTTCCTTCTTTCCTTTCATCCTTCCCTCCAACTTATACTGCTGCACAACTGCATGGTAAGGATATAGAGGTAAAAAGACACTTCTTTTTTTTTTTTTTTTTGCTCAAGGAGAGGGAAGATGGGCATACAAACAAAGTAAATCTGGTGTGATAAGTTGGATAAAAATGTCAGTATGAAAGTTGTTCTCCATTTGTCTCCCCTTTCGTACATCTATTCTCTTTCTGATGCCACAGAAGGCAGGCAGACCCCAAACTACACCTCTCTAACTCCTTTGCCACGTTAGTACAAAAATAAAAATAAGTATCTTATAATTTGTAATATAGCTTGTAATATTTTATCTGCACACCCAAGACATCATCTTGCACCACTGCTGTAAATCATAACCTATGTATAGGTCACTTGGGGCAACTTCTTCACCTCTCTGCATCTCCATTGTCTCTGTCAAAATATAGTCACTCCTATTGTAGCTTTGGGGTCCCAACAACATATTCCTCATCGTTTTCAAAGCCTAATAGTAAGGAACAGAAAAGGGAACTAACTGGAAATCAAAGTCTCAGCCTGGGATGTCTGCTACTCCCAGAGTATGATTTTTCACGGAAAGATGGCTAGGGATGTGACTACTAATAGGTCTGTATGGCTGCCTCCTACCCTCCCCACCTTTCCTGAGTCTAGACCTTAGCAACCTGCCATGGGGAAGAGCAGGGTCTGAAGACCCTGAAGAGCTTCAGAGTGCATGTTCCACATCTGCTGCTCAGAGAATCGATCTGCTTCACAATGATGAGCAGTGATGCTCACCAACTGCTGCTCCAGGGAGAAGGCACCAAGGAGCCCAAGAGAGCACAGTGAGTCCTGGGATCTTCCCTGGGTCCGTTACGTTGAGGGCAGAGGGAGCTGAGGAAGAGCCCCATCCCTCTCACTTATTTAAACAAGCAGCTCAAGAGAGCCAAGAAAGAGTCTCTCTCACTACTGAGGGGTGATTTTGGGTGGGGTGCATGGGAATGTGACTCACTGGTTGCCCAATAGTGTTATTACCTGTTCTTCCCTGCCCCCTCCCACTCTTGGCAGGAGCAAGCATGAGGTAGAGAGAATAAAGCCAGAAACCCTCTCTTCAAAATTCCCCAAACTGGGAGAAAATTTGAAAAGCCCTCTCTGTGGAATGATAGATCAAGATAATGGATAAAGATTCTTCCCTTAAAAGACCTTTTTGCAGGACTGGTAAAATGATTAAGTGAAGTACACATGGAAAGTGAACTAAATATGACCATACACATAGTAGGTATTCCATGAAATTAGTTTAAAAAATAAGAATAGTCTTGAACTATATTTTCTGAACTCTAGTGGGAAGAAGTTGCCAGTAATTACTAATAATGACTAATTTTCAACAAGCTCTTTAGTCACTCCTTATATATTATTGCTATTATTAAGTATCTAACAAGGTTTGTTGGCATAGAACAATGCATCGCCTCAAATTGAAAATAGGCAGTAATTCAATAGAAAAATTTATAGGCGGTGTAGAACCCCCTTAAATTGAATTAGATTCTTAAATATAGTACTTATAGTACCGTTGATGTAAGCTTTTTTAAAGCATTAGGGGAATCAAACAAACAAGGTCTATATTTTTGCATAGGGTGTTTTATGTTCAGTGCTGCAATATTTATGTTTGGCACTATTCACTCCATGAGAAAATATAGGCTGTGTGTCTTTTATTCGCTTGATAGTTCAGACTCGCTGATACCCAAGGGCTTTCTACACCCACAGATTTTGTCACAATACTTATATTCTGAAAAAGAATTTTCACCATTCAAAAGCAAGCCAAGTCTAATTTTGTAATTGTTATATACTGTAAGATGTTATTATTTAGTATGTGTGAAGTACCTAAAAGATCTATCATCAGTGAATATGACATAACATAATCTATTTTACACAGTAAAATTGCTTGCCAGGATCTGTTTCATTTCCAACTGATGGCCAATTTAAAGAGTCGTGTTTCTTTCTTTCTTATTTTTTTTCCGTTTTCTTAGTCAGTTATTAAATTTACTATCAAAGCAACTGAGAGAAAATAATCCAGTTCCCCTACACCTATTTAGAACAAATGGATTCTGATTTCATCAATTCAATGAATGTCTTATCTATGAACTATTTAAATATTCTTTTCCTTAAGGAATTCTGATAGTTCCGGTCTTGAAATAACAATAGTAAAGATCAACTCAGCAATATTATTTCCCAGAGCTATGTCATATACCAATTTTCTTTCAGTCATAGCAAAAGATGAGAATTTTATCTTGCTTTTGGTTGGATGAGCTACTGATGTCTATCAGTTGGGAATCAGGGATGATAAAGACAGACTACTGCATGGAGGACCCTGTAGCAAAGATCTACTGACCCAAAAGTCGGAGGCTGAGCCAAGAAGCAAGGCGGTTCAAGGCTTTCAGAAAGGAAGAACCTGCATTAGAGTCTTTCCACCAGACTGTGCTAGCATTTGCCTACCTGGGGTCTATGCTACTTAGAAAAAGTAGAAAGTAAAATAAGATAAAGATGCAACCAACAATACCAATAATAATACCCACTATTCACCGAGTACCTGTTCTGTGCCACATGCTTTATCAATCCATCCAAACGCTATTACACATGAAGGAACTGAAGCTCAGAGAGGTTTAAGAATATGGGATAAGATCACGTAGCTCTTAGATCATGCCACAGGGACTCAAGCCAATTCAAAACCTACACTTTTTCCATTAAACTATCATCATGTAAGAAAAAAAAAGCTGTCTTCATCAAACTGATCATTTGTATTTCATTTATGCATAAAATTTAAGCTATTTAGAATCCAGTCCACTGTCATTTACCAGCACTATTTTTGTAGGGACGAACCACACTAATTTCAGTTCAATCATGCTGACTCCATGGCATGCATGGGTTTATGACTACAAATACCTCTGTGATTCAAAAAGGCAACTGGTGTTCCATTTTCCCAATCCATCAAGTTGACTGTTTGCTTCAGAATAAAGCATTGCTACATGAGCTGTTGCATGTTGATATAAGCCTTTCTAAAAAGGAATGGAATTAACATTAATTGTGCCAGGTCTTGTACAAGAATTTGCTTTCTTGATCCCAAGCTAACCTTATGAAAGTTTAGGCCCATTTTATAGATGAGGAATTAAAAGCTCACAGAGAAGAAGCCAGTTGCCAAATAATACAAAATGCCAGTAGTCTAGTAACACAGATGCAGAAGGAATGAGATAGACGCAGGGCCCAAGTCCTAGAGATGCTCCTAACCCTAACCACTCCAGGCTCTGGACTAGGTCTAGGGATACCAAGAAAAAGTAAGTTTCTTGCACTTAACTTGTTCATGGTAGCAATTTCTTTGATGACTCAGTTCTGTATTGTGGCTTTTGAGAGGCATTCTTGAGACCCATTTCTCTGGCTCTCAGGATGATTTTATAACCCATCTCATTCCCTATAGAAAGTTCCTCCGTGCCTAAAGATACTGAAGTGGATTGATTCTCTTTTATTGAATTCTTCTTGATACTCATGTGAGTACAATAGATGAATGAAATTTGTGAATCAGCCCACATCGTTTACACCATAGTATTCCTTAGTGTTTTAGATTTTAGGTGTCGTAGTTCAGGAAAACGTGTGCCCCTATTGTTTGTTCAATGGAGTGTCAGAAGGTTTGACGTTTCCTTAAACTCTGGAAAGAGATAGGGCTAAAGAAAAAATAGAATACAAGTCTTTCTTTTAATAGAATAAAAGTAAGAAAACAGGGGAAAAAAAGAACAAGAAGTACCAGAAGCAGATCACACAGAAGGATTAAACATTGTTTAAAAATTATCTCTTGATGTTATTTCAAGACCAACAAATGGATTATGAAATGAAGTTTGAAACACACTGGAGTTCTAATTTCTCCATCATCTTTGGTTGGCCACAAAGTTTAACCAGAATGAGGAGATGTTTCTCTCCCCCAACTCCTGCTTTTTTTTATTTTTCTATCATTTTTCTAGAGGAAGTCTTAAGCGTTTCCTGCTAGCTGGAGACTTCCCACCAAACACCACCCAAACCATTTAAACTTGTTGACTTTGTTTTACCCCCAAGATGTCAAGAGACCACATTATTAAACTAAATCGTGTCCAAACTCAACAAAGTAGCAATTCTTTTTACAACATCCCTAAAGAATGGCCATTTAACCTCTGCCTGAATAGTTATGTTAATGCTTTTGTTGCCCAATTAATTAAGAGAAGGAATTCAGGTCAGAGGTGATGAATAGTCAGGTATTCTTCCCTAAAAGCAATTAGCCACTTGATTTTAACATTCATGTTCCTTGAAAACATTATGCTTATTTACACTGTGTTTCCCCCTCTCCCTCCTCAATTCAGGTGTAAACAAAATAATAAAGTGTTAGCCTTTTCTGGTGCATCTGTGAACGTAATATTAGCTTCTAACAGCTGAGGACGGCTGGACCTTCACCTTTACTTTATTTCCTCAAAATAACAGTTGTCAGATGCATAAATGCAAACACGTCTACATAAATAAAACCTTAGAAACGAACATATGCAGAGAATCATGTGCTCACGACAAAATATCTTAACACAACTCAATCAACTGATGCCTGATACTTTTCAAGTTCAAGCCGTAGTCAGATTTATTCTGATGCAAGTTGATGTGGTCAACCATATGCAGCTACAGCACAGCTCGGAGCCCCTGAGTGTCAGGGATGCTAGAAAGAAATGAAATCATTTTTCTATATTGGGAGCAGGAATCACAAACTCAAAAGCCCACAGGGTCCAGGCAGATGACAGAAATGAGGGGAGTGGTGAAGAACTGGAGTCTACTGGGAGGCCTGGGCCCTACCAAAAGGAAGTTCCCTCTACTCAAGATTTCCCCACTAGCCAAGGTTTTCTGGCAGAAGATGTAGCTCAGTTTTCTAGATTTTTCTATTTTTTAAGAGAAGCCAGACGACTTCTTTTTGTTTTTCTAAGGAAATATTTTTATTTTTAAATGGTGGACACTAGCTCAATTAAAAACAAAACAAAACTACTGGGCAAACAAAATATATCTGCAGGCTCACGTGTCTCTAGTTTGATAAACTTGTTTTAGGCAGATGGGCCCCTTTCAGCTTCTTTTCTACAATTCAATATTTATGTTCATTTCTTTATATACTTAGGCAGAAGTAAGTTTTTTCTCTAATGTTTTTAATGTGCTTAAGCTAAATTAGATAGGAAATGCCTTTGAGATGAATTATCTTAAAGCAGTGGCTGCTAGTTAAGTTGGAGATAACCTCTGGTAGGTTGTAGCAGGGTGGCGGCGGGGGAGAGGGGAACAGGAATCCAGAATGAAAAAGAAATATTTCCTTGTAGAAACTATTGTTAAATAGTCTTAGGGTCATCGCCCAACAGAAGTTTCTGTAATGATGAAATGTTCTATTATCTGCTCTGTCAAATATGATAGCCGCCAGCCACATGTGAGGCTGGCTATTAAGCATTTGAAATGTGGCTAGTATGAGCAAAGCACAGAATTTTCGGGGTTATTTAATTTAAATTAGCCAGATTTAAATTTGGTTAAATTTAACCCCATGTGGTTAGTGACTACTGTTTTTGACAGTACCGCTCTAGATATGTCAAAAGAGAACATCTGGTTCAAAGATAACACTCCTTTGTGGAACCCTTTTTAGATATTCTCAAATTGATTTCCAAATTTATTAATTGATATGTGTAAAAATTATTTGGTTTTCATAAAACATTAGAGAAATAACTTACTTCTGCCTAAGTATATAAATAAATGAACATAAATATTGAATTGTAGAAAAGAAGCTGAAAGGGGCCCATCTGCTTCTTCAACATTTGTCAGAATTCTAAGTTTTGGGTTGTCATATGAGCAATAATGTCAGCTCTTGATCAGTTTTCCCTCATTTTCCCGATTCTTAGTGAAGTTTGCCATCGTATTAAACATTTGGGTTTATACTTTGAATGGTCTATTCATGTGCTTTGATCATTTTTCTAGTGAGTTCTTTTCTTTCTTTGCTTTCTATCTCTCTCTTCTTTCCTTGCTTCCTTCTTTACTAATTTGTAGATGTAATTTAAAAATTCTCAATTTTACTCTTTTACCAGTTATAGGAATCACAAGCATCTTCTCCTAATCTGTGTATTGTATTTTCACTTTGTTTATAGTGTCTTAATTGATCAGAAGTTTTAAAATTTTAATCACTTACTTTATGGCTTATGCAGTTTGTGCTTTATTAAAGAAATTCTTTCTGAACCAAGGTCTGCTTTATCTGATTTTAATACAGCCAGACTAACATTGTTCTCACTGAGGTTTGCTAGATTTCGTAAATAATTACAGGGCATATAGTTAAATTTGACTTTCTGATAAACAATGAACTCTTTTCAGTATGTTTGCTCATCAATATTTGGGACATACGTATTATAATAAAAGATATTCCTTATCTATCTGACATTAAAATTTAACTGGTCATCTTTTATTTCATCTGGCAATACCATGTTGTTTAGAAAATACCTACTATGTATTTTTCTCCCATTTTCTTCCAAGCTTTCAATATCCTTATGCATCAAGTATGTCTTTCATAACTAGCATTTAAAAGAGATTTAGCTCCTTATCCAACATAAGGATCTGCCTCTCAAAAGGCAAAGTCCGTTTATTCATTGTGACTATTTTCTTTTAATATTTACTATAGTTTTTCCTACCCTCGTTTTTTCTCTTTCTCTGCCTTTTCCTATATTGATTGGGTTTTCTTTATTTTTGGCTTTATACTCCACTGATTTGGATGATGTGACTCTATTATTTTAATTATTGACCTTAATATCTTAAACAACCTTTTTGTTGTTGTTGTTGAAGCTATTTTTCGTTTAGAGAAATTCATGTTCCTTTGCCACAATTGAATGAAATTTTTCTCATTATTTAAATTCCTTCTTTCTGTGTGTATTTGTTTTAAAGTCATCTTTTCTCATAGTCTCTGTTAGGTTGCCCTATCATCTCAAGTTTTGAGGAAAACTAATACTTATCTTTTGTGCATTTTTATTTCGTGTTTCGATGTGCATTGTGCATACTGTGTATAACTATCTCTGACGTTTTTAGAGCTAGTATCTTTTTTTTTTTAATTTATTTATGATCGTCACACAGAGAGAGAGAGAGAGGCAGAGACACAGGCAGAGGGAGAAGCAGGCTCCATGCACCGGCAGCCCGACGTGGGATTCGATCCCGGGTCTCCAGGATCGCGCCCTGGGCCAAAGGCAGGTGCCAAACCGCTGCGCCACCCAGGGATCCCAGAGCTAGTATCTTTTAATACCCCTTAATATTTCTCTTTGCAATGGTATGTTTATTGATGTCACAATATGTGCTAAAGTCTCCTCTGCTTAAGTAAGAGTTGTGGTTGTTACAAGATGAGTGAGGCAGCATCCCTGAGCTCAAGATATTTATAGATGTTATTGCCTCATAAAATAATAGACATAAAATACATCTTTTCATGGAAGTGTATATATATATATGAGTATGTGTGTGCTTATGAATACAGGACAGTCTCACATAACACAATAGCAGCATTTTCGAAATATTTTCATGTTGCTTCTATCACTTAACTTTTTTGAAATTCTTATGGGAGTAGGAGAGATAGTCTAAGCCTTTATTTGTAAAGTAGTAAATGGAGACACAAACATATTTTTAAAAGATTAGTTCAGAAAGTGTTTTTTTCTGAATCCTAGAAAATCGACTCCTCAGATTCTGTAAACCTCAACTTTAATTTCAGGCAGTATTTGATTTGTTACTACAGCAGGGCCTTTTTATTTTATTTTATTTTATGCATATTTTAAACACAGCTTAATGAAATAAACTTATTTTATCCAGAGTTTTTTTCTTCACAAAGCCTTCCCTGAAAGATTAGAATCATAAAGAAAGCCAAATGAAAAAATAGTCTATTTTCAGTTCAGAAACTCAACATGATCACATATACCATGTTTAAATTGAACATCAAAGTCTATGTTTGTTTTTAAAATTACAGTAAAATAGCTAACATTTTCTCAGATATATCTTATAGGCAAATAGTTTGATGATTGATGTTGCTATTTTAAGTAAAATCAATCTTAAAGGAAAAAATGACTTATTCATGTGTTTCATAAAAGGTTTTTCCTGGTTACGTTTTATAACAGAATCCTAACCTCGTGAGCTATGCAACCAAAACATTTAAAAGCCGTCTAGTTGCAGACATGTAGTAGAAGGAAAGAACAAACTTCCGGGATTCCTTTCATTATACGGGACCAATAAAGAGAGAATTTTTTCTTTCTTAATCAGGAAAATGATGCTGATGACCTTTAAAAGGATATGAACTAAAAAGAAGGGAACCTGTTAAACACAGGCATAGCCACAGAAACTATTTTGATTAGTTCAATAATGTAATTTGTAAGTAACTAAAAGCCATTCTCATTTATCTAATTATATGTGTCTTATCTGGGATTCACTTGAAACCTTGTCCCTCACCCATATAACATAGACTGAAATCCAGTTGTTGGGCACGCTTCTATAAAGATCTAACAGATCTGACATTGTTAGAAGTCCATCTACGGCTGAAATGAGTATTTGTGTAGGAAAGGCGGGGTGCTATAGCAATGTCCTACTTGCTCATCCCAAGAGCAGAAATTGGAGACGTACACGTTAGGAACTGTCTTCTATGCATCTGTGGGTAGTAAAAGCATCTGTCCCATTCACTGCACTGTGCTCACTGCCCTAAACACAGCTTAACACATATAAACCACTTCATAGGTATTTACTGAAGGAACGGATGAATGATGGTTGAGCACCAAAGACTAAATTTTCCTTTTTCACTCTTTCTCCTAAGTTCAGACCCATCCAGGTAGACATCAAATAGACTTTCTAAGATTGTGCCAGTTGTTACCTATAGGACTTGGCATCAAGTGGGCTCCTAGGCATGCCGTGGTGTAGCAATCACACAGCTCTCTGATCATCTAAGTTTCCTTCATCACCATCCACAGGGATCCCAGTGTCCTGGTGACGATGCCCAAGCTCCCATGACCTGGGAATAACAACTATTCCATCTGCCCCAGTTAAATGAACTCAGGATCAGCTATATTTGCTTCTTCTTTCTCTTCTTCTTAATAGAATAACATCCCTCTAATTTGGAAACTTAGTTTTCCTTCTTATAGAATCTCTCTTCTGGGGGGCTGCTCCTCACCCAAATGGAATCCTCGGCCTTAGTGGAAGTTGCCCGTCATATTAATCTTCCAACTCCTCCCTAGACAGTTTAATTTCCAATTGGATTGTGAGGTCGAAAAAATTGGAATCTGTCTGGAGAACTTTTTGAAATCACGTGGAAAGAGAAATAGAAGCCCTTTCTGTGTGAATCTGTGAAATCTGGAGAATGAATTTATTGATGATCAAATTGTTTTATATACGTGAATGGAAGTGGAAACAAAAACTGTTAGAACATAATTGCAGTAGATGTCATTATTATTAAAATTTTTATGTATTTCAATCCATATAAATAAAGTATTTGAATCGTGTTCACTATCCAAGTGGTATATCCCCATATCACTACCAAGATGTATAACTTATCAAGAGACATTTTACTTCTATTTGCCTCAATTTTTTATTAGTAAAATGTGTACACACAGACATACACAGATACACACACACACACACACACACACATACCCCAACAAGATTGTTGCAAAGATTAAATGCAGTAAAATATATGAACGTGTGTGGTGCAAAGCAGGTAGAGTGTTGTGAAACCATTACTGTTCTCTGTTTCAGGGATTTTCAGTGAAATAGAAGATCTATCCATGCCTCATCCAGCCTACTTGGTAACCTGAACTCAGACCCACATTTTCTAATACTTAGAAATATAGAGATTTGTGTTTGTCAAAATGTGGTTGAGAAATCATGAACATCGGAGTCACATAGGGGGTTTATTAAAAAGGAAAGTTCCTACACTCTACTAAATCAGTCTTTCAGAAAGGGCTCTAGAATATGCATTTCAATAAAGCATGTCTTATCACTCTTGTTCCTGCTAAAGCTTGAGAAGCAGTCATTTAGGTGAAGCTAATGAATGCGGCCTGGGAGGCCTGACACCCAGCCGACTTTCCTCATTTGTGGGAGTTAAGCACCCCGGGGAACTGTCACACACTGAGACTCTGCCTATTGTGAAATATCTTAGCTGTGTAATGTCTGGCCTTTGAAGCCAGAGAGACTTGAATTCACATCTTAGCTTTGACCTGTACTTGTTGTTGGATTTTTTTTTTTAAGATTTTATTTATTTACTCATGAGAGACCCAGGCAGAGGGAGGAGCCTGGTTCATAGGGAGCCCGATGCGGGACTTGATCCCAGAACCCCGGGATCATGCCCTGAGCCGAAGGCAGACACTCAACCACTGAGCCACCCCAGGCGTCCAAATTGCTGTTGGATCTTGAGCAGGTTACTCAATCACTGCAAGCCTCAGTTTCCTCCTACGTGAAATATGGGTGAGATCAGTAACCACCTCTGAGGGCTTGGGGTATTTACAAAGGGTAATAATGCAGGTAGAGCGTAATGCATGGCACCTGGCAGGAAGTGAGTGCCTAGTAAATGGTTGGCATCTTCATTAGCAATGTCATCTTCTTCCAGGAAGCACTGGACATGTACAACTAATAAAGCATCTCTTGAAAACATCCAATAGTGAGGCAGCGGCAGGGTGGGTCCCTCAGCAAAACAATGCAACTAGAAGATAAATCTTTGACTTAAAATTGAGATGCCAGAAAATTTACTGTACAACTAATCCATTTTTGTTCAGGACAAATGATAAAATCAATGGACTACCTACACAACCCCCCGACACTGGTATCTGCCCAGGTGAATCAGGGGACTGTGTGGTCACCCTGCTTACAATCCAACCTTCACACTGCAGAGAGCTTGTCTCTGGGATGGAAAATCCCTATATTGCACGGTTTGTCATTTTCTGCTAGTATCTAAAACGTGTGATCCAAATTGCAGGACGAATCAGGGTTCACACTATGCTTTCAAATTTCGCATTAAATAAATTACTTCATTGTTTAGCAGACTGTATTTACCAGGAGGAGGTACCTTTTAGGATCATCTCCTATGCATAACAAATAATGTAACCGGTAAAATTACAAAATAGTTTGTAAGTAGGTCATAATTTAATTTCTGTGGCTGGAGGGTGAGGAATGATGCAGCGGAGAACCATCAATAAGTATTCAGGATGGTTAGAGTATTTGGATGCTCATTCTGGTGCCATCACCAGCCGGCTGTGTGATCACAGGGAAATTACTAAACTCTGCTGTGTTGCAGTTCCATCCGCTGCAAAACGAGAAAAATGCCACCTGCCCTAAGTCCCTGAGAGACTGGTAATAAGATCAAATGAGATGTCAGTGTAAGTGCTTTGAAAAAGTATGACAAAAGAACACTTATTTTTAGTAAAGGATGGAGCCTCACTTCTTAAACAGAAAGCACCCATATCTCCTTTTAAGCCACCAGATAGAATTGAAAGAGGCAATGTATAATTATAATAAAGCTCAAAAGATCTGGTCTCATGGGCCTCATCTTCCTTGCCCTCCCATTGTTGTGGCAGATGATTAATCATCAGGTTCTTGACTTCCCTCTTTGCTTATTGGCCACCCTAGGGTTGTAGCCACTTTTCAAATCCATCTTTGGGCTTTGCAGCTATGCAGGGCAAAAAGCCTTCCCTAGTGTTAGGGCATGCCAAAGCTGAACCCGGAACCCCCATTAGCCTAATTGACAGCATGACTTTCCCCTGGAGAGAAGAGTGATAATCTAGCTATTTATCTTGTCTGTAGGTTTATCACCACTGTGCTCAGGCAGAGATGTTTAAATATAAAAATGAGGTAAGGCACATTCTTGCCAGACTATGTGCCATTAAAGCCAGGTTGGGGGTCAGAAGCATGAAAGGGGAGCATCTGGGATTGTGGTCTTCTCTGTTGCCGCTTAATGTCTCAAGTGGCCTTGGAGTTAGGGGCTGCCCACGAGGGCACTAAAGGACATCTCTTTGTAATTGGGAGCAGGCTGGAGCTGTGTGGCCACTGCTACCCACGGAGCTGCTGCCTGCAAGCGGCTAGACTGCTGCTTTTCTGCAAGGCAGGAGAGGCCCATTAGAAACACGAAGGGGCGGTTTAATTCTGCAACAAGATGTGTACAAATGTATGCCTCCTATCGAAACCCATGCAACAGCTTCCAAAGTTAATTAAAAGCTAATTTTCTAATGAGGTGGCAACACTGGCAACAACATGATATCAGTATGAGAGCTGCAGCCAGCAGCCGGTGAGGGAACAGGCAACCTCCTTCTTACAGGATGGAACATCCTACCTGCATCCATTAATTAGCCTCCAGCTGTATTGCTTTAATACCAGGCACCAGTATAGACTGTCATAAAAATCATAAATTGTTTTGGCATTGCCGAGGTATTGTCGATACTTATTTTACAGCAGCAGGACTCTTTCCAGCCATAACACCATAGGCAATGAGATCCATTCCTGGAAATATTAAAATCCAGGGGGCAGTGCCATGGACCTTCAGTTATGTCAAGTGACATGGCATTTTAATCCTTTGGGCTATTGTTAATTGTAAGCTAGACTTGCAATTAGCTTTAATAAATAGAGAGAAAGTGCCTTAAATTAACTGCACTTATGTTGGTTTTGCCTCTTGTTTTGATTTCAAACACATAGCCAAGCAGGATGACTCGTGGCCATTATCCTAATGATATGGGTCTCCTGGCCATAGTCAGAGTGTGCCAGACACCTGTGGCTGTTCCTTGGCATTCTTCATAGGGAGTGTATAATGAAGTCGTGCAAATAGAGGCTAAGAATTGTGGAAAAATATAATAACATTTCTGAGAAACTCTAGGATTCTGGATATTTAGGATGTAACTTGTTAAATTCTATCCGTAAGTAACTAAAAGACATATGTAAGGTCTCCCACAGAATCTAAGAAATACAATAAAAACTTATTACATAGTCATTCAATGGTAAACAGCAGGTAGAAATATCCAGTTTGAATTTTCAGCTTCTACAGGAAGGAAGCTTCTTGCTGCCAGGTCAACAGAAGAGTCATTTTTTTATTTGCTCATCCTTTTAGAAAATAGTATAGAGTTAGGTCTTTTCACTTAACTGGTCTTTACGGACAGTCTTTCTCTCTTATTCTTGGACTCATTTTCTCTCCCTCAGGGCCTTGCTGGTAGCTTCTGTCTCTCGTTCTTGTATTCATTTTTTATTTTCTTAGTCACTTGGTTCTGTGGTTTGTGTCTCTCACTCTTGCTTTCTTATACTCTTCCATTCTAGTGCTCTCTAGAGCTCTCCAAAACTTATAGTATGGTGTTAATATCTACTTTCTTACCAGTTCAGGGAAATTTTAAGAAAAGCCCCTCACATCTCACTGGCCAGCACTGAATCACAAGTCCACACTTAAGTCAATCGCCAGAAAAAGGAACAAGAACATATGATTGGATTAGATTAATCAGGGTCCATGCCCTCGGGCTGGGGCTGGCCTGACCTCCCCCAGAACAATGGCTGTGTACCGAAGTGTGGATAACTGAACAGAACTTGGGTTCTGAAGGGAGGATAAAAGGGAAAAATGGCTGCTGGGTCAGCAAGCAATTGTGTCTGTGATGAGGATCACAAACGATATGGAAAGCACGGCAGACAGAGACAGGAGAACAAGATTTGGATAATAGCTCTCAGGATTGTTTCCAGAAGAGTAAGATGACCAAAGCTGGGCCCCCTGGAGAGGAAGTAGAGTTCCATGTTCTGTGAGCCTAGGACCTAAACATACTAGCAGGTGTGAGGAAAACCTTAACTAGTCGTAGGACGAATAAGAGTTAAGTATCATTCTCCTGTTCTTTTAACAGATGTTTGTTAAGTGCTAACTATGTGTCCAGCACTTCGGGTGACTTAGGGTCATGACAAGTGAATGAGATTAAAAAGTCCTTACTCGGGATCCCTGGGTGGCACAGCGGTTTGGCGCCTGCCTTTGGCCCAGGGCGCGATCCTGGAGACCCAGGATCGAATCCCACGTCGGGCTCCCGGTGCATGGAGCCTGCTTCTCCCTCTGCCTATGTCTCTGCCCGCCCCCCTCTCTGTGTGACTATCATAAATAAATTAAAAAAAAAAAGTCCTTACTCATAATATGGACTTTAACAGGAGAAAGAGATGATGAGTGAGTTAAATGCATAAAGTAATAGATTGTGAAGAATCTGAGACTGAAAAATAGTAGAGAATTCCTGGTTTAGGACAAGAGTAGGGAATCTTAAGCAGGCTTGCTGGGAAGGAATCTGTGAGGAAGCAACAACAAATGTAAAGTAGCAACAGGAACTTACAAGCTGAACCGGCTGCAAGTGGCATACAGTTAAAAGGCATGTTCCAAAGACGTCTTGTCTGTTATTTCATTTCCGAAACATTATTGTAATCATTGTGGTTAAAAAGTCATTACTAAGGCCATATGATCTGCTAGGAATTTAGTGTGCTTTATTGATGCAGTCAACAAATCTTCACGACGCACCTACTATGTGCCAGGCACTGTTCTAGACTAGAACTAAGGAACAGCAATTAACAAAACCAATGATACTCCTGGGGTTGGGGAGCTGACGTTCCCACTTAATTCTCACCCATTAAAAAACAAACAAACAAACAAGCAATGAAGTAGATCCTAATCACACTCAGCAGATGGGAATACTATCGCTTAGAGATATTAAATACCTTGATTAACATTATTTTTCAAAGCCTTGACTTTTGCTATTACACACACTGCCTTAAATGAACCAGTAATACAAAACAGCTGTGTTAGAAAAGGCAGGTGGTAACCAAGTCTTATGAAGGCGGTCTTCAAAATATTCGGAGTAAAGACAGGTATAAACTTATGACATGAGGGGATCCCTGGGTGGCGCAGCGGTTTGGCGCCTGCCTTTGGCCCAGGGCATGATCCTGGAGACCCGGGATCGAATCCCACATCAGGCTCCCGGTGCATGGAGCCTGCTTCTCCCTCTGCCTGTGTCTCTGCCTCTCTCTCTCTCTCTCTCTGTGACTATCATAAATAAATAAAAATTAAAAAAAAAAAAAACTTGTGACATGAGACTCTACAATTAAATATGTTAGAATTAAATTATTTATATTACCAGTTTAATTGCCTTGATATAATTGTGATAATGAAAATGAAAATGAGAACGTCTTCAGTAATGGTTATTTTATTTTATTTTAATAATTATTTATTTATTTATTTATTTATTTATTTATTTATTTATTTATTTATTTATTTTAGTAATGGTGATTTTAATCAGGATTTCCTCCACAAGGTTTCATAGATGAATCTCTTTGGTTTGTACGTTTCCTGAAATTATATGAAACTTGAATGTCTAGGTGCACTATTTGAGGCAGGGGTATGTAGAGCTTTCATCGGATTCCTTAAAGTTGGTTCATTCAAAATGGTTTACAATCATCACTTCAGAAGTTACATATATCCCCCAAGACAGCTTTCTAATAGATATCACTGTACAAGGGTATATTAAAGAAGAGACACTATTAGGGAATACCCTTAGAAATCTTAGCCCCTAAATGAACTGAAATGAGTGAAAATTGCTAAAGATGATATATTGAAAGTCTCACTTACCTATATTCCAAATAAGAGCAGGGAAGGTCCAGCTTTGCCTGTGATTCAGGTCCGATTGTACAATGCTGACGGATGACAAGTAGAGAACAGATCTGATAAGGTCTGATGATTTTTCTGCCTTGGTTGTCAAGGATTGTGATCTTCAGATAGGGAAAGTAGGGTAAATGCTGGTAAGAGGAAATTGAAGCCTGAAATCCATATGAAGGCTTTAAGAATTTCTGTCTCAATTGCACTGGTCTGATAGCCTTCAAATATTCCTGATTTAGAACTTCAAGGAAACTTCCTGTGAGTTCATCCATCTAACTTAGATATCCTTATGGAACCACTAAAATTCAAAATTTTCAAATACTGGAGGTGGGAAAACTTCACTCTGATATTCCGTAACGGGTCAGACAACTTGATGCAGTCAAGGGTAGAGAATGGATTGTTTAAAATGTATTTTTGTGAGCACTTAAAATTAAGCCAGGCTCATTTTCTTTTAAGCTAGTGCTTCTCAAATCAAAGATTATGGAGATGCAAATGCAGTAAACATACTCCACTCCACAGCGTTTAAGATTTTATTTATTCATGAGAGACACACAGAGAGAGGCAGAGACATAGGCAGAAGGAGGAGAAGCAGGCTCTCTGCAGGGATCCCAATGTGGGACCCGATCCCAGGACTCCAGGATCACGTCCTAAACCAAAGGCAGACGCTCAACCACTGAACCACCCAGACATCCCATTCCATAGTATTTTTAATAAATTCCCTATTTGGGAACATTTTTTTTCATAGAGCCAAGTACAACAGGACCTTACCAATGTCAAATATGGAAACCAGCAAACCAGATGGAAGTGGTAACACCTACTCAAGTCTCTGTCTTACTGAAAGCAAAGATATCTGGAAGCTGAATAAGCATGGTTAAAAGGCCCTGGAATCAGGAAACCTAGAAATGGTTCTAGAAATGTTTTTTTTTTTTTTTTTTTGAAACCTAGAACTGTTATTTCTAGACTGTGACCTTAAAAAATTTACTTCACTTTTCAAAGCTTCAGTTGCGATGTAAAATGGGGATAACAGTGTTATTGAGCTCCTTGAATAACAAGTGTTATCTTGTGAGGATCAAAGGAAATGATACGTGAGAAGTGCTTATCAGTGGCCCTCGGCTGGCATGATGCTCAATAAATGATAACTTCTGTTGCTATTTTTATTCCTAGCTAATTAAACATAGTAGTTTTGGTGGTTGTAAGCCCAAGCAATGCTCAAGGAAAAGGGGCCAAAATAATGGCACAATAAATTTTAGAACTCTTAAAGAAATTATTATATGAGGGATATTAGTAATAAGTGTAATAAGCCCTAATCGCCTCACATGTTAATATAATGCTCCATTAAAGTTATTAATAATCATTAATGTTAATTGTATTTCAGAGTGAACTCTGCCAAGGTACTCTGAACTGTGAAGTCATACATACTAAATATCTAAAACATTATAAAAACTTGTGAAATAACAGTATTGATGTACATATAAATGGTTCCTTGAAAGTACCTGAAGATAATCACTATAATTTGCATATTTGTAAATGCATTTCTATATTTTAGTGTCCAGTTATTCAGAACTGTTAAAAAGATACTTATTTCTCAATAAATTGTTACCATAACCATCCCTCACTGAGATGCTTTGCAACCACAGTATTTTCAACAGGACAGGAATCCAATAATCTGGGAGTGTGGTAGGCAATTCTGGAAATGGCTAACCAAATGAACTTTTGCTATGACTCTAATATTAGATATTCCTATTTATCTATTCTGTTTCCAGTCTATTTACTGAGTTTCAGCCATCCAAGGCCAAGGTAGGAAAGGAGGCATTCGACGCAGGGCCAGACTTTAGGGGAATAACGGGCTACATAAATAATTCTAATGCTTGATGAGCTGTGGTAAGTGCCTTATGAAAGGGACAGCTGAAGTGCTCTAGGGAGGAAGAGAAAATGCCATTTCAGTTGAATCCTGAAGCACCAGTACTATAAAGACCTGTGAGTGAGCAGGTGGTGACAGCAGGGAAAGAATCTGGAAAGTAGATAGAGCACCAGCAAAAAGCAGAGAAGGAAAACACAGGTGACCATTGGGGAATGAATAAGTTTATTTCGATTTAATTAGATTGGAACAAGGGGTTCATGTGGATTAAAGCCTGAGGAATGCTAAGGACCATACATCGTACCCCACAGGATACTCAAATTTAAGGCCAGGGAGAGGACAGGGAAGCCACAGAGGAGACTACAAAGAATCAGGAGGAAAAGTGGGAAAGAAGGATAATGTGGTGTGACAGCCAGGAGAAGAAAAAGTGGCAAGCTAAAGATAGCTTCCAACAATGCCAAATCCCCAGACAGGCAAAGCAAGAACCGAAGAGCGTCCACTGAACTGGAGAGGTAGGCCACTGTCGGTAATCTCAGCTCGAACAGATGTGGAGATAGGAGGACCTACGTATGTCAAAGTGCAACAGGTGGGGAACGAAAGGGAGAGTTAGTGAATGTAGGTGAGCCTAGAAGAGATTGCTTTTAGGACACCTGGTTACGAAGAGAAAACTGAAAGCACAGTATAAAGGGCCTGGAAGAAGATGCCCACTGTAGGGAAAGAGAGGACAGGAGATGGGAATGAGCCTGGGGTGAAGCTGGCAGGACGAGAAGCCAGCAGAGCTAGCCCCTTGGCTGGAAAAGGGAAGAAGAATCAGGTAGGGCAGCTAGGCTTCTACAGAAAAAAAAAACAAAAACAAAAACAAAAACAAAAACAAAAAACCTGCCATGTGGAAAACAGAGGAGCAAGAGAACTGAGGAAGCAGGAGATAAATTCTTGTTGGGATGATCTCAATCTGAGGTCCCTTCAAGCCTTATTTTGTAGATCCACAATCTCTAAAGTAGAATCAGGGCATCTTGAGACATGACAGATATTTGCTATCCATTTTCAAGGCCATGCTGCAGTTTACGCATGCATTACCTGTGCTTAAACTTTATAAAAATTTGCATCTTTGTAACACTTTGAGATTTGGAGTGACAATAACAATTATTTTTATTACTTAGAAATACAGAGCTTCTCTTGTAGTATAGTACTTATAAGGCAATGAAACTTAAGACGTTGCATATTTATCTTTTGCAAAAAGATACTCAAAATTTGCTGGGCTTTTCTTTATTGAAACATATTCTTTGCTCAGATCACAGGAGGCCATGCTCAATGGGTGTTCCTACTTTAGTGTCCACTTTTCTCAGCCTTTCTCCCTGAAGCTTCCTCATCTTGCCGATTTCTTAATATTGACATTGCTAACAAATTTCCAATAACCTCTCTTCTTGTCCATTTTAACTCATTCCATAGATCTCTTCCAATTTAATTTTTTTAAGATTTTATTTATTTATTCATGAGAGACAGAGGCAGAAACACAGGCAAAAGGAGAAGCAGGCTCCTTGCAGGGAGCCTGATGTGGGATTCGATCCTAGGACCGGGGATCACGCCCTGAGCCAAAGGCAGATGCTCAGCCAAGGAGCCCCCTGGCATCCCATCTTCCAATTTTATGACTTAAAATGTCAGTCTACATGACTTCCGTGTTTGTATTTCTACCCTGGGCTTCTTCAAAACTTGACTTTTGGATATTCAACCACTTACTCAACATCTCCTCTTTAACCATCTCACATATATTTCTGAACACGTACTGTGTGCCAGGCACTAGTTTCAGCACTTGGAATACACAATTGACCAGACAAAAAAGTCTCTGCCATTATAGACCTTACATTCCAGTGGAAGGAAGCTGAGAAATAGATAATATGCAGAATAACCAAGTAAAATATGCAGAATGTTAAAAAATGTTAAGTGTTCTGAAGAAAAAGGATTGTGCTAAGTGGGTGGGGATGCTGGGGGCAGGAGAGGTGGCATTAGGTTGCAATTTAATTTAATTTATTTATTTAAGAGAGAGAAACATAGATAGTAAGAGAGCATAGGCAGGGAGGATAGGGAGAAGCAGGCTGGGAGCTGGGCAGAAAGCCCAATTCAGGGCTCCATCCTAGGACCCTGAGATCATGACCTGAGCCTAAAGCGGACAATTAACTGAATGAGCCACCCAGGTGCCCCCAGGTTGCCATTTTAAATAGGGTAGTTAGGGTACGCCTCAATGAGAAGGTGACATTTGAATGAAGATGAGAGAGAGGAGGAAGAATGAGTCACAAAGAAAGAACAGTGAGTACAAAGGCCCTTAGGTCGAAGCATGTCTGGTGAAATCAAGACCAGTGTGAGCTGTGGCTGTGCCAGAGCAAGTGGGAGGATGGAAATACTCATTCTCCATCCCTCTCTCTACCTTCTGTTTCTCCAAAACACTGTTCATCTCCTGGCCTACTGTGTTTATGTATTTTTTCACTTATCTATTTTATATTTCTGCTTACCTACTCTTCCAGAATGTGAGCTCTGCATGGACAGGGACGTTACACATTTTAGTTCACTACTATATTCCCAGTTGCTAAAAGTACCTTGCATATAGTAGAAATGCAGTTAAGTATTTGTTGAGCGAATGAATAAATCAGAAAGAAAACGGCAATACGGTAGAGTTGTCTCTGCTTCCAAACTGAAAAATTGGGGTATTGCTGTAGTCACAGGCTATTGAGGGCTAGAAACTAATAAAATTACATATTTTTATTAGAATATGGATATGTAATATCCATAAACCCTAGAAGGCTAAAAGGAAAAGTACAAATATATAAATATTATTAGGGAATATTTCTAGATAATATGAATTGGATTGAGTTTTTTATTAGTTTTTGTATTTTTTATTTAATAAACATATATATTAAAGAATGATAAAAAATAAATATATATACCCTAAACCTGTGATATTTGCTGTATTGATTTGAACTTTTGAAATAGAGGCGGTTAGTGTATATTAAAGCTTTGCTTTGGGATTTTATTATAATTTTTGGTTCAGTAGACTGTAATTGTGGTATCCCTCCACAAGCCACAATTTAATGAACCTGAAGCCTCATTTCTAGGACCAAAGAGGATTGGGAAACCTGGAGCTCGATAATGCTGTTTTGTTTCATTAAATGTTCTCACTGTCTGTGTGGAAATAAATGTGACTTGTCCCTGACAGATGATAAAAGGCAGCAGACATCATTAGTGTCCATCACATGACTCCTGACACCTACTGGAGAGAGGGCCTCTGTTTGCTCATGATCAGAGGTAAAATCTTTCTACAGATTGATTTGAAATTGCTTCTTAACTTCAATGTTCAGATCTAGCCATGAAGCCAAGAGTGGCTTCCTATTCCAACCTTAAAAACCTTCTTCTGAGGTTTCAAATCATTTCAGCTCTGTATTTCAGGATGTTTCAAGGGGCAGCAATGTTCACAAAGGAAGAAGGCTCCGTGGAATGCTTTATTAGAATTTCAAAAAAGTGCCATCTCTCGAACTGCTCATTACTAGGAACAACCTGATGCCAAGTAATTTATGATTATTAAAACATATAATTTGCATATAAATTAAAAGAATTAATAAATAGAGATTACAATAATGTGTTATATTTCCTTATTGTTTGCTACTTTAATTTTTACATGTACTAAAATAAAGAACAAAATGTGTAAGTTTTCTTTTGTGTTTTTACAGAGAAGGTACTGAGAAAAATATGAATTGGAGAAATTACTCAGTTTCTATCATTTCATAAGAATGTGTTCTCAGAGAGGTATTTCCCTTAAAACATGGCTTCTTTGAAGAAATTGAACTATATTTTAATTGTTTCAGAAGATATTTCTGAACATTTATTCCAATGTAAAGATCTTTTTTAAAAAGATCTATAAATAACCCAAATGTTTTGCTTTAAATATATATAATAACATCTTCTTCCATCAATAAATGATAGTCATAATAACTAAATAATTAATATTTATTAAGAAACTATTATGTGTACAGTAATATGCTAGGTACTGTGGTAAAATTGAAACTACAAGACCACTCCCTTCAAATTATGGAGTCCAGTTAGGGATATGCAACTTACACACAGAAAATTTAAATTCAAAATATAATAAAACCTGTTGAAAACAAATCCAAAGTGACCTTATACATTTAGCCTAGAAAATAGCCAATTTCAAACTCTATTTCCAAGGAAATTCTGGGACTGGAAATAATGGTGTCCTCCTGAAACCAAATCTCTCCTCAAGTCTTCCCCCAAAATGATAATATCAAAATACAATACAAATAAAACCCCAAATGACTGATGTCTTTAGCTTTACTAGGAAATAGAAAATATCATGATCAAGTTACCGTAGAGATATAAACACCACATTCCAAATGATCGCCTGGGCCTGTAGATGCCAAACATAGGGAAAAGGAAGCTTAAGAGATACCATTAAAAAGGAAAGGAAAGGAAGACACAGACAAACCAAAGACCTCAGAAAAAGAAAGTACAATGTTAAGTGGCAAAATCTGGCGTCTGGTATTTGGAAGGTCACAATATCAGCTATAGGAAAGAGGCTGGAAAATGAGTTGTATTGAAGAAGTCAGCAGCTTCAAAAAATGTTGCTTCCTGGAGACAGTCCTAAAAGTAGAGAAAATATTATGCCCTTGAGGATGTAGTGTAAGTGAGAAAGAAGAAACTAAGAGGGGACTATTGAAGATCTTTCAGGAATAAAAGAGACTAAGACATGTCAATTCTCTGTCTCCCCTACCGCTAGGGCATTCATATAAGAAACAGGCCTTACTATACTGACACTGAAGGGGCACTCCTGAGCTACTGACTCTACCCTCAAAGTACCGATGGATAGGATAAAAAAACTTCAAGCTAACTACATACAAAGCTAATGGAAGATGGAAACAGAAAATTCAAATAAAAATACTTCAGCTGATGAAATGCTCCCTACCAAACAAGAACAGAAAAGCAAGAAAATAAAAGAAAAATCCACAAAACAGTAGACAATTTTTCACTGAATTGAAAAACCTTAAATAAGAAGTTGGAGATTAGATATTAATATACAGATATATGCATAGATGTAGATGTTGATATAAATAAGAATCAGAAATTTTAAAACTAAGCCCATAAATGAGAAAAAAGAAAGTAAATCATTAAGAGTTAATTGATCTCAGTAAACAAATTAAAGAAAAAAAATATACATCTCAGAAATAAAGAATAAATGAAAAGGTATCCAAGGTATAATAGATTCGAGTGAAACTGAATAAGAGACTTAGAAGAAAAGAAAAAAAAAAAAAAAACCAAAAGGATAAACATGAGATAAGGTAACAAGTAAAATAGTCAAAGAGAAAACAGTTGAAATAGAAGATACGCAGAGAGTTCAACATACATATAATTGAAGTCTTTGAAGAAGGAAAACAAAATGTGTTATAACTGATATATAAAACTATAATCAAAGGCAATTTTTCAGAACTAAGAAAAGTAACCATTTTACATATTCAAAGGCCCACTGTGAGTCTTTGAAAACTCAGAAACAAACTTCGAGCACATATCCTGGAGAAACAGTATGAATTTAAAGACAGAAAAACATTCAGGGTATACAGACAATAAAATCAAATTACTTACAATCACTATTTAAAAAAATAGGCTGGCAACAAACTTCTCAAGGGCAACATACAAAACAAAGCAACAGTGGAAAAGAGTCTTCCTTGAAGATATTCAAGGAAAGAACTCGCAAGCCAAGTATTTTAGAAACAACCAATTGCCCCTCAAGTGGCAAGGCAATAGAAAAGCACTTTTAAAGGTTTATGAATCCACAGAATACTTTAAACACGAGCCTTTCCTTGTTTGGATGAGCTTCACTTAACTAGGACATAACTTGAAGAACTCTGGCAAAAGAAATGATGATAAGCATTTCATATATTTAATTTTAGAATTAAATGTAATAATTAAATACCTAAAAGGAGGGTAGTAGCATGGGTGGAAGGAAGAATACTGTGTACATATTATGGTTACATATGATATACTCTGCCAAATTAGAAAGAAAACACCTTGAAATAGAAAGAAAAGACAAAGAAGAAAATAAGATTACTGACTATTTTATAGGCAATGGATAAGAATCAAGGATATCATCTAAGACTGACAGTCTACAGAGTAAAACATTTTTTGTAAAAATGTTTTCATATGCAAAAAAATGTAGAAATATGAGAGAGACCTCTCAATAAAAATGGCAATGTTTAAAAGTACCAAAATAATCTTTTTTTTTTTAAAAAAGTAGAGATATATCAGAGAAACACAACACATATAACAAAATCAATATGGTAATTAGTACATAAAATTATACACAGAATTGATACCAATATATTAACCACATCAAAAAATGTGAATGGGCTTGACTCATCCATTACAAGAAAAAAATTCCTAGTTGGCTCATAGAGTAAATATCAACTCTATAGTTCCACGCAAGAGGCTCACCTCGCATACAGTGTGTCAAAGGTTGAAATTAAAGGTGTGGGAAAAAATTTATCAGGAAAACAAAACTATGAGAAAGCAGGAATTGTGATATTGACATTTTAAAAAAGTAGAATTCAGGCCAAAAAGTACAAAAAATTCTCTAGAATGTTAGAAGCCAAAACTCACAATAAAGATATAATAGCTATGAATATCAATATATCAAATAACAGAGCAACTACGTTCAAAAAGCAAATACTATAGAGGATGCATGAACAAATAAATACCTAATAATAAAAACCTTAATGTACTAATCTCAATATAAGGTAAATCAAATGGATGAAAAATAAGTAAAAATGTCGAAGATCTGTATAGCATAAGGTAGATTTTGTGTACTTATATATTGAACATAATACTATAATAAAATATACCACTTTTTAAAGTGCACATGAATCTTTCACAAAAAGGAATTATATATTAGGTCAAATAGAAAACATCAGCAAGTTCCACAAAATAGAAATGATGCAAACGACTCTGATTACCGTGCAGTAAAACTTGAACTCAAAAACTAAAACTTAAATACCAGGCTGTTCTACCTGTAGAACAGAAATATATAATATATATGTTAATTAATTAATTAATATATATTATATATATTACATATATATGTTAAATTTCTACTAAATAATTCTTGGATTAGAGGGAAAATGCAAACAATAAGGATGGGATAAGAACAACATCAAGTATCTATTTACAGATGACAGCAGAGTTTCCTTGGAAATTTTTAGAGAATCAATGGTAAAACTAATGCGAAACAATCAAGATGATCTGGAAACTGAAAATTTTAAAGTGAAACATCTTTATATACCCTTTAAAAAAGGCAAAAAGGTAAAATAGATAATAGCAAATGTCAGTAAGCTGGGCACTAGTTGCATGAGTATTTCTTTTTATTTACCTCTCTCAACAATACACATGTATACACACAGGCTTTTAAAAAATGTTGTTTTACATTCTAAAATGATAAAATGGGGGCTCAGACACTGCTTCCATGAAAAAGAATTTATACATTTAAGTTTCTAATAACTCTAAGAATTATGTATCTGTTTCTCAGGCTCGTTATTTAGCTACCTACATATGAAATTTCTCTGGCTGCACTGAATGGGTTTTGTTGAATGAAGAATGGGTTTTGTTGAATGGGTTTTGTTGAATGAAGAAAAGAGGAGAGGAGAAGAGAGGAGAGGAGAGGAGAGAAGAGGGAAAGGAAAGGAAAGGAAAGGAAAGGAAAGGAAAGGAAAGGAAGGGAAGGGAAGGGAAGGGAAGGGAAGGGAAGGGAAGGGAAGGGAAGGGAAGGGAAGGGAAGGGAAGGGAAGGGAAGGGAAGGGAAGGGAAGGGAAGGGAAGGGAAAGGAAAGGAAGGGAAAGGAAAGGGGAAAGGAGGAATGAAGGAAAGAAAGAAGACAAAAGAGAAAGAAAGAAGAAAAGAAAGGAAAAGAAAAAAGAAAAGGAAAGAAGGTGGAAGGGCCATCCTTTCCTGCTTTAGGAGTTTAGTCTCACAGTGTGTTGAAAAAAATTCTAGATTGTTTGATAACATCAACATCTTAAAGTCCTTCTCCCTTTCCTTTGAAAAAAGAAACCCAGCAAGCTTGCAGTAACACTAGGGATTTGAGCAGCAGGTGGGTCCAGCTCAGGCATGTCTGGGTTTTCCTGTGACCTCCCCCAGCACCACCACCACCACCACCACCACCACCACCACGCTCCAGGCGGAGTACTGGATTTGAGTCACAATGAGTATAGACTAGGAGTGCTGGGAGTTAACAAAAACTAAATACCTCTGAGAAAGGACTTGAAGTACCTCCCAAGAAAGGCCTGTCCACACCTCCCCACGTCTACCTTGTTCTCGATGCCATGGTGGCAGTCGCAGCTCTGGGACAGTGGTGGTGCTCAGTGCTGCAGCTGGGGACATTCTGATGCCAGGGGACATTTGGCTATGGCTGGGGACATTTTTGGTTGTAGGCCTTACCTGGGTTCCGTCAGTGTGCGGTCCACACCGCTGTCAAGTTGCAGCCTTGAAAAGTGACCCTTCGGGCTGTGCAAACCTGCAGCGGGTGGAACCACGTTCCAAAGGCTGGGGTGGGCCTGAGGGGCCTCTGCTTGCCCACTGCTCCCCGGGCTGCGGGCTGCAGGCTGCTCAGGGGTCCACCACTGGTCATATCCTCTTGATGACGTCCCCCAACTATAAGGAGGGCAGGAGCAGGTGCTGCTGGCATGAAGTTGCCTGCTAGCACCTAGGTAGGCTGCAAAACCTCCTACAGTTCGCAGGAGGGATCGCCACAGCAAGGAATTACCTGGCCCAAAATGTCAATCAGTGATGCCCAGGTTGAGAAATCCTGTTCTAGGGAATGAGGTGTAGCACCTAACCCAACATATGGACTGAGGAATAAGCCATGGGTCTAGGGCAGTGCTTGGCATTCGAAATAAAGCAATAAAACCCAGAGTTACTTCCTTAAAGATCTCAGGGCCTGGTTAGGAGGTGCATAAATGGATAATCGTGGAAGAAATTCTATAGAAGAGGACAATCACCTAACTTAGCCTTGGGTGGGCAGGGCTGGGGGGCTTCTAGGGGGAAAGTCCAGCGATTTATCGGGGAACACATAAATCTTGGGAGGATAGATATGCAGGCATTTTTCCAGATTAATAAGAGAAAATGAAAAAAAAAAGGCTTTAGGACAAGGAAGGGAAGAAGGTTAACAATGAGACCGTCACCATGTCTGCAGGTCACATGTCATGAGAGCAAGAGTATCAAGTTTGCTTTCTCGTTCTTAATGTTCGTGGATTTGTTGCAAGCACAAAGTACAGTTCTGCCCTATGGCGAATGCTCAATCAATACTTTTTTGGATGAAAATGAATAAACTTAAATATCAGTTCCTTTCTGAAACATTCTAAATTTCTCCCTATGAAAAAAGCAGAGCTGCCTTTTTCCAGGCTACTTACACTGGGTAGAGATGGGGAATTTGAAAGATGACTTATTAGTACCTGATAGGTGCTTAATGGTTATTAAATGAATGACAAATAGAAGAATGTAGTGGGAAAAAAATGGACAGACCTATCAGGTGTCTGCACTCACGATATAGCTCAATAAGTCTTTCTAGTCCTCTCTGCAGAGTGGAGATGGAGTCACTCAATATAAAGAAGTAAAAATCACTTAAAATCTAATATCCGGAAATGCTTCTTACTTTTTTAAAATATTCTTCAAATGCACTCATATAGGTACACATGTATGTACATACACATTCAAGCAAACTAGAATCCTATCACAAGTATCCTACTTTTAAGTGCTTCTTTACCTCTCTCCATATCAATAGATATTAAAATATACTATTTTAATGAATTCATCACGTTTTATTTAATAGATGTAACACAGTTTGTTTAAAAAGACTTGTGTTGGACATTTACATTGCTTTCAGGTTTTTTGAAGTTATGAACAAAGCTGTGGTTAATGTACTTGGGTGCATTTTTGCACACTACAGGCGTTATTATCTTGAAAGAATTTCTAAAGATATAGGGAAGCAACTAAAGTAAATATGAAATTTTAGACTTTTAAAGTACACTGCAAAAGTGCCTTCCAGAAAGTGTGTGAGATTACCATTCCCCCAAGCAGTATATGAAAGAGACTGTTTCCTCACATCTTTAATTAACACTGAGTGCTGGGCTGTGTGTTAGATTTTAATTTAATGTGTTATAATCCAACAGTATTTCCTTTATGATTTCTGACTCATGAATCAATGCCTAGAAATAATTTCTGTACTGGAAGATTCTAAAAACACTGTAGTTTCTTCTAATATTTTATGATTTTTTTTCCATTTAGAAATAATAAATTCCATTAGAAACTAATCTTGTTTTAAGCCATGTTATAGGCATCTTTTAATTTCCAGATGGATACTCAATTTTTTAATATATTTAATATATAATCTATCTTTCCATCTTCATGACTTACAGGATACATTAAGTGAATCTTTATATTTGGATCCATTTCCAGACTGTACATTTTATTGTTTTGTCTACTTTCCTTGACTATGAGATTATTTTAATTATTATAACTTTATAATACACTTTAATATCTGGTGGATTAAGGTTCTCTTTCTGTTTCCAATTTAGAAGAAAGTTTAAATTTGTACAATATTGAATCATCTCATCCAGGGAGACAGTTGGTCTCTTTTTTATTAAAGTTTGATTATCTTATCCTGTAAGGTCTTTTTTCCAATGAAGACTCTTTATATTTCTTGCTGATTGTTTTTCTAGACAATTCATAATTTTGATTGTGACTCTAAGTTATATTTTTTATATTATGATATTTAGCTATTATAATTATTAGGTAGATAGAGCTATTAATTCTTATATAGTTATTTTCCATTGGATCATGTTATATAAATTTAACTCAATATCTTATTAGTTTTCCAGCTAATCATATAATCTGTAAATATTAGTCTTTTCCCACATTTACCACTTATTGTTTTAAAAATCTGACTGCATTGGCTGTCACTTTTGGAAAAATGTAAAATCATATAAAAGCATAAGACTTTCATGATTTTAATAATAATATCTCTAATATAAAGCATGATAATGGAATTTGTGTTTCATTACTGAAAAGAATGATGTTTGCAATGGGTTGAAACACATCACAGGTGTAAAATCTATGGCTTTACAATGATAATAAAAGCAACAACAGGAACAGCAATGGGAAATGTCCATTGGCCACTATTAAAGAGTACTAACCTATTACTCTGAAATTTGATAAAGGGAAAGATTCAAGTATTTATCTTTCCTTCACTGTTAGGAGCCATGTTTTAAGGTAACCAAAAAGTTGATTAAGTTTTTTTTTTTTTTTTTAATTATTTCACTTAAATGCTGAAGAAATGATAGAAAATTATCATTCTGGGGTGCCTGGGTGGCTCAGTCATTTAAGCATCTGACTCTTGATCTCTACTCAGGTCAGGATTCAGAGTCCTGAGACTAAGCCTCAGGGCAAGCTCTGTGCTGGGCACAGAATCTGCTTAGGATTCTCTCTTTTCCCCTCTTCCTGCCCCTCCCCCCAAGTGAGGTTCTCACTTGTGCACATGCTCTCTCACCCTCCCAATTAAAAAAATAAGTAAAATTAAAAAAAAATTATCATTCTGTAATGCCTCATGATATACTAGACCTAGGGAATAATCATAAACAGATGCTAAAAGCTTCAGGCAAAAATGTTGATATAAACCTTATTTTGGAGGGAGTTGGGTTAGTAGCATATGAACCCGCTGGTAAATTTCAACATCTACAAATGAGACTAGAGATTATGTGTCTCATTACGTACTATAACTTTCTATTGCCTTAAAAACAAACAAATAACAATAACAAAACTATCTGGATCTAATCTAGCCTAAGATCTAAATACTAGTTCATAGAAAATATGAAAAAAGGAGGTATAGGGCAGACTGGGTGGCTCAACAGTTTAGTGCCTGCCTTCAGCCCAGGGTGTGATCCTGGAGACCAGGGATCGAGCCCCACGTCGGGCTCTCTGCATGGGGCCTGCTTTTCCCTCTGCCTGTGTCTCTGCCTCTCTCTGTCTCTCATGAATAAATGAATAAAACCTTTTAAAAATAAAAGAAAAAAGGAGGTATAAAATAAATAACAAAATGAAAATAGCCAAATCTAGAATATTGGACATTTAGGAAGACAAATAATGTGGTTTCTTCAACAAATCAATAGCGTTAAAGACAAAGAGATTTGCTACAGAATAAAAGAAATTTAAGAGGTTTACCATCAAATGCAGTACAGATCTTGACTCGAAAATCTATTATCTATCCATATAAATATATATCTTGAAAACAATTAGGGACGTTCTCAGATGGACTTAGTAGTAAATGATATGAAGAAATAACTAATCCTATTAGCTGTAATAATAGCTTCCTGAGAATTTATTACGAGAAAAAAGATAACAAATAAACAAAAAGTAAAGGTTCTTCTCAGAGATGTATACTGAGATATTTATAGGTAAAATGTCACCTTCTTTGAGGTTCACTTTAAAATACCTCAGGTTACAAAAAAGAGAAATGGGGGAAATGAGTGGCAAAATATTGGTAATTGTTGACTCCAGGTGATGGGTACACTGGGGTTCATTATACTCTTCTCTCTAGTTTGTGTAATGCAGGTGGTTGGTAATAAAAAGGAAAGGGCTAAGGAGTGAGAGGTGGTGGGAAAGATAGATGAGGATCAATCTTGGTTCTAAGCAAAAGAGCAGAGGTAGTTAATACGGTGAGTACATAGTTAAGAATGACCTGATGTACAGTGAGGTTCACACAAACTGAGAGAGCAAGTGTTGGAAACTGCCTAGAGTGTGGAGCTGGGGTCGGGAGAGGAGAAGTTGAAAGGTAGAAAAGGGAGCAAGGGTCCTCAAATAAGATGCCTACAAGGGCGCTGGCTATCTGGATCACCAATGTTTGCGAACTCGTGTAATAAATGATTGTTTATGCCTGGATTATTTCTCTGTGATCTACCAACTTCTCACACGCCAGTGCTTCGTGCAAAGCATCCTATTGCTGCTAAGACTGTGACCTGCTTCTCATGGACATTACAGCCAGAGTTCTATCTCAACATGGTTTATTTATAAAACCTTCTCTTAAAAAACTAATAGCTGCTGCAATGTAAGAGATGTACCGTGTCTTTAACCTCACTTTATAAATATGAAAACAGAAAAAAAAAACTTCTAATTTTCTTTTTGTGTGTGTTATCCTAGGATGTACAGAGAAGGCAATCCAATGAAAGACCTGCCTTGTCACATTCAGTAGAGCAACTGCAGTAGCAATTTGTTAGCAGATGGATAGCTGAACGCTAAAAAGGATAATAAACTAGAACGAAATTAGATATTGAAATCAATTTCTTTTAAGCTTACCATGAAACTTCAGATTTACACAATTGTATTTGAAGAAGTCAGAAAAAAAAAAAGGCATACTAAGATGGGTGCCCATGAAAACAGAACTTTACACATGCTATAGCCTTTATAGTCACCATTTACTTGGTTGGTTCAAATATTTATAGTTCATTGTTATGACTGCCAAAACTGGCAACCACAAGGATTGTTGTCTCAATTAGGACAGTAAACAGATTGTCTCTTTTTTTAATGAAAAAATCTAAAATGTAATACTTCACAGTTTAACATGTTTATTCATCTAAACGAGCTAAAAAATAATGGTGCGACATCTGTTCGAGAGGCATTGGTACCTCAAATTTTGGCTGCCTCCCCACCAATTTGGTTGTTGTTTTAAAAAATGAAGAATAGGAGGGGGTACTGTCATCAAAAAATCTTCTGGCATGTAAAGTATCTTATTTTTCTTGAAATAAGGATCTCATGTCTGTTGCTAAGGATAAAAAAAAAATTATTTAAGAATGAGGCACTATGTTGAATAGGGCAGCAGTTCAATTGTTTTAAATGAATTTACTGGCCCATTCTGGATATTTCCACACTGGTATAATTCTTTGAGTAGCTCTCCCAGTTTCCTTCATACTTACCTGCATCACTAACATACAAAATAAAATCGTAAGGATGTTTCTATTGGCACTGAATTCATCTGCTAGTTTTTTTTTTTTTCTTACTGTGGGTTGCACTGATTCTAGATATGATGTCAGTGAAACAAAATCTAGCAAACATCATTCTATCCAGGCTGCATTGGAGCAATTCTAATAAAAGAAGGCAGTGCTGCTAAGGGAGAAATGGTAGGAATCTCCCTAGAGAAGCCCAAGGTAAGTGCACTTATCTTAGATAGTCTCTGGCTCAACAACCTTACATTATGGATGAAATACATGAAAATTCTCTAAGTTTAATTTCTACAAGTTTTATTTCTGAAGCCCATCTAAATAAAGCATAGTTTATTGGATTATCATTGACTATATTGTTTTAGAATCTGGAAAATATACTGCTTGAGCATTCACGTAAATATAAGCATAATGACAATTTAGTTTTATTTTCATTGGGTATGAGGATGTATACTAGGTCAAATTAAAAACAGTGTGGTTTTTAACAATACTAAGATAAAAATAACATATTTGATTTCCTAGAAAAGAGCAACGTCTCTGTTCTGCAGTAAACTTAACACTAGGTGTCTTGATCTTAAAAAGGAACAGGATGAAACATATATTTGTCCCAGAACATTCGATGATCATAAATGCTAAATGCTGAGTTGATTAATATAGTGATTTCTAAGTTTTATTTATTAAATGCAAATAATTTTTGATTATCTGTTACATGCAGCAACTGTACCAGATTCTGAGAGGACTAAAAGAAATTAACTTAAATTTTGACATGCATTTATTCAATATGTGCAGATCACTATGCTACTGGAATTACAGAAATGAATAAGAACATATTTTCAGGATCTTGCAATCATTGGTTGGGGTAGAAGTATTTCAGAAAAATTGAAAAGACGGAAAATCTTCAAGTATGTGCCACCTGAAAACAAACTCTCCATGGGTACAATGATAGGCTTTTTGTTCATTTGCTTTAAAAGAAATCCTGGATGAGGTTATATTTTTTACAGTATCTCTTCTCAGGTGAATCTATAGATGTTTATTTTGCACGCAGAGTAAGAACCAGTAACTCTTCTAGCTCCATTCACAGTACCCCACAGGCTGTATGTAAACTCTGCTGCATTAGCTGAAATTGATCCTGCAGAGCATGTTAACAAATAGATTCTAACATTCTGAAAAGTCCTTATAATTTTTCTGTTTTTTGTCTTCTGAATCACTCTGAGCAGTGAATTGCTGGAGGAGAAAAACCCACACCTAAAATATGTGTCTGATGCCAGTCTTAGATTTTTGTCAGACATCAGTCACTATTCAGAAGTGTGGTCCCCTGAAAATGCAGGCCGGACATCACCTCTCCATCTTCAAAGATTCAAACCTGATTTCAAGCTGGAATTTCTCTACAGGTTGCTTCCCAGTTAATGTGAGTTTGAAAAATTTGCATTTCATGAAAACAGTGTTGTATAAACATATATTGTCTCAGTTTACCTGCTATTTGTTAAAATCAGAGTGGGACTTAACGGATTTAACGGTTCTCTGGAGCCATCATAAGTCAACTGCACAAATGAACTAGCCAGAGACTCAGGGTGTCGGTAAAATGAGGTAATCAAACTAGCCTATAATTATACTATGTATAGATCAATATTTATTACTATCAGAAACAACCTTTTTCCCTCAAGAGAATACCTCAAGAACAGAAGGGAAGAGTAAATTTTTTTTTCAGGGTAATGAATTTTCAGATATCGCCAAGAGCATATTCACCTATTTTAAATACTGTAAATTTGGTTATATTTCACTTGGATAGGTATCTAATAAACAATTATTACATATCTTCTCATTTAAATTACTACTGAAATTAGAAATAATCTCTATTGAATCTGACTTTTTAACACCATATGGGAGGTAAAGTAACTAAATGAAAATTGTTCACGTAAATGTGATAGGAGTGGGGGAAAAGCAGTATTTCTTGACATGTGGCATGTCACTCAGGAAAGGAAAAGGCCCATCATATCCAAAATGCCAGCTTGGATATTCCCTTTCCACCCACTTCTCGAACAGACATACCACATGGCATTAAATGCTGCAACCTTTCCTAAAAATGCCACTTGGATTGGTCTGCTGTGGTGAGTGTATAAGAACTCTTGGTCTGTCTCATGTGTTTGTGATTTCAAGGGGTAGGATCCAGTAAATAACACTGGCTAAATTTTGCCCTCAGATGTTTGGCATAAATGATCTGTGAGGATACTGGAACTTTGGGCTGTTTTCACATTGATGAAATAAATTATGCTATTTGAAAAAATTCTACAGAAAATAATGCTACACAGTCCTATTCAACTATTTGCAAAAGTCTCAAAGAATATCGAGGGTATTCATCAAAGCTTTCTTCTCTTGGCAAATATGGAAATAATCTTAACATTTTATTTGCTCTTCATAAGTACAGTATCTATGATATAAAACACTTTGTTGCGCATGTTTTAAACTATTAATCTTTTATACATCTTTATATAAGGCAGTAGCTAACAAGTCTGCTGTGGACACAGATTTTCCCATTTTCAAAGCTTTACGTATTTGTGTGTTCTAAAAATACCTTTTAAAAAAATCCATTACCCATAAAAATATTGACTATATTGATTGTTATACTCCAACAAATGCAAAGTACCTTGAAAATTCATGTAAACAAGAAATCACATATGTGAGTAATAGAAGACATATTATCTTCTTGTATTATTTATTTTCCACGAAACAGTTCTAATTGATTAACTCTCAAGAGACAAAGCGTAATTTTGTAAACCAACTTTGTATTGTTTAGATTTAAGAGACAATCCAAGAAAATGATTCTGAATAGGTAGGACTTCTGTTACTGTTGTGTGGGAAGGAGAAAAAAATCAAAACAGAACTGCACAACTTAATGACAGATTGTTACATATCTCCCTAACAAGAGGGGCAAACTGATACTGCAAGCAGCCAGAACAACGTAATTAAAATAGAATTCCAAGTTTATACTAATACAATAATAAGTTAATTAAAATCAAGATCAACTGAACTTTCTATTTACACCAGTTCAGACAGCCCAAGAGGAAAGGAACTCTATTTTACAGACATATGTGACTCTTTGAGCTTCTGTCATCCAGGTGCCATTTCTGATGGAGCACATGTGCACTGAACAGTTGGCAAAGAAGGAAAAAGATTACTGTAGATGTATGGCAGATAGTCTCTCTAATGATATAAAATATGTCTGGAAAGAAAGCAGGGCTTCTTTGTAAAATGAAAAATTTCCCATGACTTTTCATTCCTTCTTAGGTTCTGAATGTGATTTGAGAATGTTTCTGTAAATGAGGATATATACTTTTACTTATGATGTATATGGGACAAAAATAGATTTAGTAATCTGTAAGTGATGGAGTTATACACATAAATTGGCTGAGACATCCGAAGAATTTAGGATCTGTTTTCCATTTAATCTAAACGCACCATGAATAGGTTGCCTGTCAAAGTAGAAAGATTTATAAAAGTATCCAGTAGCATACATTATACTACGTTGCTAGGTAAGGTTCTTTTCTTGATATCCTATGCAACTATTTAAAAAGATGTTTCTGAAAACTGAAAATACCAGCAGAAAGAATTCAAGATGTTCCAGTTTCAGTACTTTAGAAAAAGTATTGGTCCCAAGGGGTACTTTTATAAAATTATTTCCCTTTAATGCATTGATTGCTGTTCAGCTAATCTTCATCTCGTTCCAGATCAGGGTCAACATCTGTGGACAGTCTGAGATAAAAGAAAGCATAGAAAGCCAGTAGGAGGGCCAATATAGCTGCAAGTACGAGGCCAACTTCCTGAGGAGGGGAAAAAAAAAAAAGTAGGTTTGAAATTGATGAAAAGAGATTGGCTCATGTTATAAGTTTCATCAGAGAAAATAGCAACCTAATTCTATCATCCAGAATAATTATTTGAACCTAATTAATCACATTCTATTTGTTTAACACTTCTTGTCATTAAGTATACTTAATACCGACTGCAAAAACAAGTACATCAGTGGGCGACTGATTTCTACTATTATTTCTATGCAATTTGTGCTTTTCTAATAGTAAAATCAAACTTCATAATTTTAACATATTTTCATAGTTGGGATATCAAGGTGTTGAGTGCATGCAGTGTAGTTTGTGCCTACATAGTTTCCCTGTTCTCTATCTGAGTATGTTTGACTTTATTTGTTGCTTCAATAAATTTGTTATTAGTTGTAGCTTTTGGACACTGGTTTATCTTTCTTTTTCTAATGGGAAGAAACTATTACAACCAGTTTCTAAATTATGTCTCTGTAAAGCTTTTTTAAGTATTATTTTGTTGAAATTCTAATTTTTAAACTCTGAATTCTATAGTTCATAATGTAGGGGAACAAAACTGAGTACTCTTCGCTCATGAAGCAAGATACAGTATAATGTACCAGAACTGTGAAGGTTGATTCTGAATATTTCATTTGGTGATTTGATGTGGATTATATTAATTATGTTAAAATAGTGGACAAAAATTTTACTACATGTATTATGGTAAAAATCCTATTATCTCTTAAAAACTCCATAAACATAATATATATATATATGAAGTATATAGTATACAGTATGTAGTATACACACACACATACACTTTAAGGAATGTTCTCAATATTAACATATCATTTGGCTAAAAAAAGCAAAAAAAGAGCAACTAGTGCCAGTTCCATACCCTAAAGAGCCTAATATGCCTTTCTAATTTTCAATTGTGTATCATACCCATTCCTGGCATTGTTTTATGGAGAAGCAGTTTATTTGCATTTACATGAATATATTTTACATTTCATCAGAACGTAAAATTATTAATTCAACAGATGCCACCTAATAAACTTTAAAAACAGTAAAATAAATTTGGTTTATAATCAACATGAAATTTTTACCTGGGCGCTGAAATCACACATGGGTACCTTATGCAGACATTTTACATTTATTTAGATTTCCAGACTATGAAAAAAAATATTGATAAAAATCATGGGGTTGACAGACTCAGTGTCCACTATTTTTGTAAGGTTTCGTTTTTTAAATCTAATACATCAATTTAATGTCAAATGAAAGTGAATTTTTCTTTGTTGCAGTTGGAACACTTTGGCATCTCAAAAGGGCACGGCAGCATCAGACAGGTTTCATTTATATTCTTATATCCACAGCTGTGCTCCCAGACCCATCTGGTTACACAGCTACTAATTTTAAGAGGATGTAATAAACAAGTGACACACAACTGCAAACTCCATCTGTTCTGTATAGTGGACAACAAAACTGTTCAACAGCAGTCCCCATTCAGACAAGCTTAAAGCAAGAATAAAGTTTTTGTCTTGATTGGAGGCCATCATCCACATCTCATTTGATAATCACCTCTAACTGCTGCTTTTCAACTGCTCCTTGCCCTTCAAAAAACTCTCTGTAATCTTCACTCTACATTTTCAGGATACCCAAGGGCATGAAAACAGGTTTTAAGGGTAGGAAGTAGAGAACATTCATAGAATACAGCTTTAGAGGATCCATTAATTCAATTAAGTCTACTGAATATATGGTGGAGGGGGTAGGGCTAAAGACTATTGAATGGGGGAGGAATAGCATCATTTTCTTTTTTAAAAAGTTGAGAAGATGAACACTGTGGGGACTGGATATATAAAGGGTTAAAATAATGATAAAATTTGAAAATACTGCTTTCAGGATGCTGGTGACACTAACCATAAGTTAGAGACCTGTAGGCATTTATGACCCCCCCCACCCCCTGGCCATTTTCAGTTTTACATCTGAAATCACAAAAAAGAAGAAAAATAATGTTTCCAGATGGCTCATCCCAAGAGGTTCTCAGCAGGATCTGGTTGACACTTGAGTATTTTATTTATGTAACAGATAAATTAAATTTTTGATACTTATTCTCTTATTAGATTACACCTTTCAAATAAACCTTTCAAATAAACTAATTAACAAATACGAATTATCTTTTTCTTTCTAAACATTAGAAAACACGGATATTTACATTCTAAAAATTTTTTAATGATACTACAATTCTTGAAAAATCACCTAATTATTTTTTAAATAGCAATGCAATAGGAAATATTAGTTGTGCAAATATTTCTTAGGTGGCACTAATTATTGGGTCATAAATTATAACATTCTGTTTACATTGGTAAGACATAGGAAATAAAATAGATTCTGAACAGAAATTAATTCCAGATTTTGATCCAGTAATATTCACATCTTATTCTGAATCTGCACAACTTATTGTTCTCTCAAAACATTTTCTATTACTAAACATAGTTTACAAAAAGGCACTAAAAGTCTTTGAGCATAGAGACTGTATTGTGTATTCTTTACATCTCTAGTCCTAGATTTCTCAGTCAATACTGTTGATTTTACATGGTAATGAAATCTGGAAGTTATTTCTTGTATAAATTCCTCCAAGATGATCATGTCTTAGTCATCTCTCTTTCTACAGGTTCTACAACATCATAATACAGCATTTCTAAACAAATAATGAAGGATTAAGATTTATATAATCTATATGTAAAGGATATTAAAATTATGTAATTCTCTGAAAACTTTACAACAGCCATATCACTATCTCCACAGCAAAGCTGAGAACATTTTATGATATATAATATCTAATACAATGCAGACTTAGTTGAAGCGGGGGATCTTGAGGCCGCTGACAAACATCCAAGTGAAGTCTTATTTGTACAAACCAGTAATGGCTAATTCAAAGAAATATTTTCTCAGCTAACAATTCATAAATGAATTCTATGTCCTGGGTTCAACGTTAAGAGTTTCATGGTATTATTTAACGTTCCTGACCACCCTGTGAGGTAATGGTATAATTGCCATCTTGCAAATATGTCAGCGTATACTTAGCTAGATGATGGCAATAGTTAGAGGCAAGAGGAATGTGATCCTAGGCCTCTTTCTTCTGTGATCAGTGTTGTCATTGCTGTTATTTTTCTATTCCGTGCAGCTGTTCATATTTCTATAGATTTAAATTATTTTAAGAGATAACTATGATTCATTCTAAAAATAAGTAGTAAAGTGATAAAAATACTATAATATTATGGTCATCCTGTATCAACTAGATAAGAGTCAAACATGTTTGATGTTCATTAGTCCTTAGTTGCTTCTCTGGCATTATCAATATGGATAAAATCACTCACTGGGGAAATTAAACAGCATTAAATGGCAATTGCTGAAAGAAACTTCGTTATTTAAAATCCTATGCTAAAATGACAAGGCAATCAAAGTTTGACAGGGCAAACTAATTAGTATGCCAGATTTGAAATGTAAACTACCTCTATGGTTCTGATTCTAAAAAGTTCCATATCATTTTAATGGGCTCTTCATGTAATTTTTTAAGCAAAGTAAACAATGTTTAAAGTTAAGATTTTTATTTTCCATAGGTTTACATATCAAAATGATATGCCAGCTTATTAAAAAAGAGCTTTGTCTGGATGTCAGTCAGAAACTCTTTTGTACATACTTTAAATCATAAATGAAATCTAAGAACTTTTTTCTCATAAAAAAGAAAAGCAAATTCTGTAATATTCATAAAAATATATTAGAAAATTGCACTATATGGTAGATTTATCTCATTCTAAGACAGTCATTTCCTCAAATTAGAATAATAACAAAAATTATATGAGCAAATGAAAAAGAGAATATGTATATATTAATAAATGAATGGCTGCACCATTTCTCAAATTCTAATTTATAGCTGCTCATTATATTGTGCCACAAGTGGATTTTGCTACCCCAATATTTTTCTTTGAAAAATTCCAAGAGCAAAACACCATATTGTGAGAGATAAAAGTGACATAGTGCCTTGGTGGAAAATTACAAATAGCACTCCTACTACCAGAGACAATCATCAGGTAACTAACTGTAAAACAAAGAAGAAAACCCCTAAGTATGGCTTTTAGAAATATCATGTCATGGAAATAATTTTAAAGATGAATAAAATTTCTTGTGAAATGAAAACTTCAAAAGATGAATCATCTCTCTTTTAAACAAAAAGGCAATTTACTTTTTTTTTCATTAAAAACTGACACATAGCACTAACTGAGGGGAGTGTGTTGTGAAAACATACCGTATCACACGGCAATGCTTGATCAAAATCAGCAATCAGGAGTAAAAAGAAGGCAGTGTTTCGTGATCGTAATAGCAAATTCTGGAAGACAACCAAATATATCATCTGGCAGTTCAACAGCTGTTACAGCCTGGTAGTAATACCTTGGCATTTGTTATAAGCTATAACTTAGAAAAATTGATTTTTCATCTGCCAGATAAAAACCAAAATCTTCTTTTAACATTTTAATATTTCAATAAAGTATATATACTAATCGCTTTAATTTTATACATTTGACAGTAGAACTGTCAAGTTAATTTTTGTATTTATACTTTGATTCACCTCGAAATACTTGGCAAAAAAATTGACATGAGTAATAATGTAAATGTAATTCTGTTGAACTTCATTGTGCTAGCACATTGGATTAATATCTGCTTACATCATTCTCAGATCCATTTATCCCTCCCTAAGCAGTTAAAACACTGGTTTTCTAAAAGAACAAGTTTGGAGACATCGTTAGAATTTCATCATAGAGAGTACTGACAACAATAATAATACACAGAGTAAAATCATACATATTAATGACCTAAATATGTATAATTATAAAAAATAAAACTTCAATAACCATAAGATCAAATGTATTGAAAACAAAAGAAGTTTTTGATTCAGGCCACATAAATCACTGAAAATTCTGAACAATATTTACAGTAGCTAGAGAAAAAATAAATTGCAACTTTAAATAGAACTGGCTGTCTTATGTGACATTGTGTTTTATTTTAAGACCGGTAAAAATCTCAGGATCAGAATGATGTTTCCCATTAAGTAAACTCTTTATAAAAACCTTCAATTCTGGCATTGACTTTGATTTTGAAATGTCATAAAACATTTAGCATTCAACATTTATGCAATCCAGTTTTAGAAAATGAAATGGCATGCATATATCAAATTTTAAAGTTACCAAATACAGGTACCTTTATGCCTATTGCTGTTTTCTTTGCTTCTGCTTTTAATTTGGTTGCTCGTAAAATAGGTTTGGTTTTTTTATAATCTTGTTTACCTAGAAAGAAATAATTTCAGGCAATAAACTACGCATATATATAATTCAAGTTTAACAGCCATCTGAAATGTCAAAGAATGTTTAAATACAGTAAGACGGAGACACAGAGCTGCAAAGTAGCTCCCAGTTATGGAAGTCATAAATGTGTCACACTAAGGTCAATTTCTCTCTTACTTTTTTTCCAGGAAGAAGATATGACAGACATCTTTGATTCAGTGTGTAGTGAAGAGCTAAAAACATAAAAGCTTATTTTAGAGAGTAAGATGTTTAAAGTAAAGACAGTGAACCTTTTGGAAGCATTTAAAAACAAATGGGTAAATGAGTATATACAGGATCCCATTAATAGATAAATTAACTTTATCACCCTACAGAAGAGTAAGAGTTCATTGTACACTTATTTTATTAAGAATATGTAAAATATCCAAATAATCAACTTGAGGGGATATCCTCAAGTTTTCTGTAAGAAACTGAGGAAGATCTGTAAATACTTAACTTTTTGTCACTGAATTCATTAGAAAAACACATATTTAACTTTTGTTTGCTCTTACAAGAGGACAGAATAAATATGGCTAGATAAAAGCTACATTTAACTATGAATTTCAATCCTCTTTACCACATTTCACAGCCAAGATGAACAAAACTAAGCATCAACAAATTTCCCTTTTTATGTACCATTTGTGTTCGAATGAGTAACAAACCTGGGTTTGTATATGACCTGCATGTAACTGATGAGTTACATAACCTGTGAAGAAAATAGATTGAACAATAACAAAAAAAAAAACAAAACAAAACAAATCAAAAACAACAGTAACAAAAACATTGACAGAATGATATACTCTTGTTAACCAAAAGAACGTTTAGCTAAGAACTGGGTCAATGGGTCTCGAATACAGTATGTCACTCTGTGTGGGAGTTAGCTTAAGACCATATATTCTCTCAAAATTTTATAGTCTCCTTAGTTTGCCTTTTTTCTCTTACTCCCCTTCCTTCATGATCAATTCCTTTCCAAATCTTACCCTGTATCTCCTTTATGTAAATAATGCAACTTTTAACTTTAATTTCCTCATCTTCCTTACACTGAAATAAATCTGAAAGCAGTGGATCTACATTATAGTATATCATAAAAAGTTAATGTGCAATAAAATAATGTGTTTGCTAATGATTCAAAAGTGCCTTTAGAATTCCATATAGATTTTTAGAATCAGAAATGGCAGGGAGAAGTGAGTCAAATGGATGGGAGTAATGAAGAAATGCTCTATTTGTGTTCATTAGACACATAAAAGTGTTTATTTGGCTGAAGAGCTATGTGTGGTTGTGTTTTTTTTAAAAGAGCCAGTATATTCTATTTCCTTAACTGCTATCATGTAGCAGTCATTCTGGATCTATGAACAACAGAAGCTTAATAAATATTATTTGATGATAAGGTTTAATGATCCAGAAATGAACCAATTGTAAAAATGTACATCAAATGATCTAAATTTAAATTATGAAATGAACAAACTACAGAAAAATATTACTCTGACCCATTTTAAATTAGCAACATTTAATTTTGCTGAAAAAGCCTTGACAAGTGTTCACTCTGATTTCACATCTCAACAGTCAAACTATTCATGTCATTATCCCTGCTGAGATATAAACAGCTCAGAACAATGAAAATGGTGACACATCAAATGCCTCCACTCAGGGTTACAAAGCAAATTTTTAAAGAGAATCTAAAGAGAAATTTGAAGATTATAGATCTGAGGCCAAAAAGCCATTTCTTGTTTTATCTTACACATGCCCTATAATAATCTCTGGGTGCAATGGGGAAAAATAAATGGAAAAAGGATCGTCTTAACCAAATTTTTTCATACATGTGTGCATTATTCTGGAAGATGTGTCTGCCGTAAAACAGACTCAAATATATCTTAAAGAGTCAATGTTAAAGTGAGAATTTATCACTCTACTTCACTTGCCATGGAACTCACTGGTTAAATAATGTGTTCCATTTCAATTTAACTCCTGATTCTTAGAGAATAATACCTCCAGATGCATATTAAAGTTGATACGAACATTTGAAACTGTATTTATAATAAATAGAAGGTTTTAAAAATTATTTGCACCTGGTACTTCTCCAAATAGTGCATCTGTCATTAGTTTAGCATTCTGCTTGCTAAGTATGATATCCAAAAGTATATAGTGAAATATGAGGTTTCAGTCTACTAGGTGAAAACGTTTACTGGGGTATCTGTTAAGTTCTTTAGAACTAAAACTAGATATTTCTATTATACCCAAATAAGTTTTCAACATTTAAATTTTTTATGGCTTCAAGAAGGATACCTATGCCTACACAATTGTAAAAGAAAAAAAAAAAAAAAAGGTAAAACACAGAAGTCCCTGCCTTCTAAGTACTTAATTAAGAAAAAATACACAAATATATAATCCATATATAAACATCTAGATTTTATATGTAGATGGCTTCTTAGACACATTTGGGTTTGATTTTGGTTATATCAATAATGCAATAACCAACGTAGCTGTTTGGCAACTGCTCATTACATTTTATATGAGAGGAAACCTGGAGAATTTAAGCCTATGAAGCTGATCTGGGGCTCAATTATCTAGTTTCTCTGTTCAATGACACCTTTCAGCACATTTCTGTATTTTCATTTCCTATAGCATAGTTTAATAAGAGCTTTTTTTCCTCCATCACTGAGCTTCCTAATTGATTGATTTATGCCTCCTCTCTCCAATATAATCCCATAATACTACTTTATTATATTTTATTCTTAAATTATCACAATGAAATTGATTTTTTCCCCTTTCAGTATAAAGTTCTATGAATTTTAATGCTCTTGTATAGATTCATGTAACTACTACCATAATCAGGGTACAGAATAGTTCTATCTCAAAAAACTCCATGTGGTATCCTTTTAGATCCATGCCTCCTCCCACCCATAATTCCTGGCAACCACTGCTCTACAGTCCATTTCTATAACTGTCTTTTCAGTAAGATGGCAATAATGTGACAATGGCTTCTTTGACTCAGCATAAGGCCTTTAAGTATCACCCAAGTTGCATGAATCACCTATTCGTTCTTCGCTATTGCTGATTAGTATTCCATTATACAAAGGCACCAGAGTTTGTTTATCCATTCACTCACTTAAGTGCATTTGGGTTATGTCTAGTATTTGGCAAGCTTATTACAAGAGCTACCTATAAGCACAGGTGTATGAGTTTTAATATGAACACAAGTTTTCAATTTATCTAGAGTAGGACTATTGAGTCAATATGGTATAAGTATATATTTAACTTTGTAAGAAACTGCCAAACCATTTTCCAGGGTGGGTGTATCATTTCATATACCTACCAGCAATGGAACAGAGTTCTGGTAGTGTCACATCAGAACTCGTATTAGTATTTTTTCCTCTAGATTATCTAATTTTTTAGCATACAACTGTTTGTAATATTCCTTTATAATCCATTTTATATCCATAAAGGTCAATATGCAATGTACCCTGTTTCATTAATGATATTAGTAATCTAAGCATTCCTTTTATTAAAAAAATAGTATAACTAGAGGTTTTTTAACTGTATTGATCTAAGTGAATTTTTTTTTTTAACTGTTGTTCTCTATGTTTTTTTCCACTCTAATCCTTATGATTTCCTTTTGGGCTTAGTTTGCTTTTTTCATATTCTAACCTTGTAGGCAGAAAGCTAGGTTATTGATTTGAAATCTTTCCTCTTCATAAACATACTGTTTAGCAGGTGTAAATTGCCATCTAGGTACTGTTTTAGCAGCATCTCATAAATTAGTAAAGAGAGGAAAAGAGTTACACACAAAAAATCTATGTGGACTTTATTTACCTATGCAGTTACCTATTTTTTGTTGTTGTTGTTTGTTTTTTTCTGTATATGGATCTGAGTTACTGTCCTGTGTACTATCATCCTAGCCTCAAGGACTTCTTTTAGTGTTTCTTGCAGGGCAGGTGTGCTATTAACAAATTATCTGGTTTTGTTTATCCAAAAACATCTAATTTCTCCCTTTTTTGGAGGACAGTTGTGCTGGATATAGAATTCTTGGCTGACTGTCTATTGCTTTCAACACATCATATGTAATATGTTACTTTTCTCTTGCTGCTTTCAGGATTCATTCTGTATGTTTGACTTTCAACAGTTTGACTATAATGTAGCCCAGAGTGGATCTCTTTGTGTTTATCCTACTTGAAATCTGTTGAGGTTCTTGGATAAAAAAAATTAAAGTGCTTCATCAAATTAGGGAAGTTTTTGGATATTATTTTTTCAAATACCTTTCTGATCCTTTCTCTTCCTCCTCTCATTCTGGAACTATTGTACATAGATTGGTTGTACTATTGTGCATAGACTGATATGCTGGATGGTGTCCTACAGATTTCTGTTCATTTTTTGTCATTCATTTATTATTTTTCTTCATGTTCCTCATAAAATATAATCTCAATTAACTTGTCTTCATGTTCCCTGATTCTTCTGTCAGTTCACAACTGATGTGAAGTCCCTCTGGTGAAATTTTTTAAATTACTGTATTTTTCAACTCTAGAATTTCTATTTGCTTTTTAAAAATATACATAATTTACAATTCTATAATAAGGTGCCTTATTTAATGAGGCATCATTCTCATATTTCAATTTTTTTAGGCAGGCACCAAACTGCTGAGCCACCCAGGCATCCCTATTGTTTGTTTGTTTTTTAATGACTTTTATGGTCTAATTCTGTAAAGTCTGTGTTCTCTTGTCATTTGCAGCCACTCAGCTTAATGTTCACCTAAAGACTGGACAAATACTTTCTTAAATGCCTTGAACCAATGTCTTCCAGCTTTGCTGGGGAGTTGTGTATGGTATATATGGGTGTGCGGGTGTGCATGCATGTGTGTGTGTGTGCATGTGTGTTGTTATACATTTTCCATCCTTTGACAGGGGTTTATAGTTCTGCCTTAGCCTTCTCTTCCTGCTAGCTTCATAAAGGTCATCAAGAGGTGAGAAATTTTATAGCCTTTTTGGGTATTTATTAGACATGGCATAGCCCTGCACAGTCTGTGGCTTTCTAGATTCCCAGAAACCTATGTTAGAGATTTTTAAAGACCCTACAGACATATCATTGCCCAGTTTTTCAATATTTTTAGGACAGCCTCCAGCTAGTCCCAACTCGTAATGCTGCTTCAAGTAGTTGTGATACTAACTTGCCACTGACTGTATTTGTCAAATGCTGGGAAGGGCTCTTCACACAGAGTGAGTTCTAAGTCTAGTTAAATAAGGACAAGTTTTGAGAATGAGGCTTTTCAGTGATTATCAGACAGGTCAGATAAGGACAATTCTGTGAGGATGGAATGTGGCATAGCTCCAAACTCATTCTGCCTTCTCCACTAACTACAGGATGCTGTTTTTCACAACTACCACAATTGTAAGGATAAGCAAAGATGGAATTAATACCAGTTAAAACTGAACAAAGCCAAATTTTCTTATTGAGATTCAGTTGTTTTTCTCAAATATTCCTTGGACTGTTGTAAGAGTTTCATTAATTTACAGATTTCTGAAAAAGTTGATTCTGACTTCTTTTTGCCATTGTTTTTATTGCTTTTATAGAGAAACGGATCCTTATGTTTTATTCAAAAAGTACTTCTCCTCTCTTTACTTTTAATGTTGTTGTATTTGAAGTTATTTCTTTCATACAGCCTAGATTTAGGTGATTTTATAAAATTTCAACCTGAAAATCTACTGTCTTTTAATTGGTATGTTTAGACCATTAACATTTAATACAACTATTAATGTTTTTATTTAGATCTGTTTTATTATTGCTTTCTTTTTCTTCCCTTTGGTTTGTTCCTGCTTTACTTTTCCTGCCTTTTTTTGAATTATTTAAACATTTTAGTATTCAATTTAAACTATTATGATTTTGATATATTTCTTAATGTTTTAAAAATTGCCCTAGAGATTACAAAATGTATACTTAATTCTTTAGATTCTAAATCAATATTTTATTCAGTTTGCTATTTTTAAAAAGAACCTACATTATTTTCAAAATTTTAATATGCACACTGATAAATTTCATATTCTAATATAATGGAAATAAGCAATATAATGGTTTGTAGAGCTAGTTTTACTTGATTTTGCTGTGCTTATATTTGAACTTCTTGGACATGTGTCATGTTGATGTATACAGTGGACATCTATTAATTTAGGCCTTTAAATGTCTGCAAGCAAAGAATTATAAAAGTGAATAGACTGCTGTAGCACAGGTGTGTTTTCCTTAAAAATGCCAGGCAAGGGATCCCTGGGTGGTGCAGCAGTTTGGCGCCTGCCTTTGGCCCAGGGCGCGATCCTGGAGACCCGGGATCGAATCCCACGTCGGGATCCCAGTGCATGGGCCTGCTTCCCCCTCTGCCTGTGTCTCTGCCTCTCTCTCTCTCTCTCTCTGTGACTATCATAAATAAATAAAAAAATTTTAAAAAATATAAAAAAATGCCAGGCAAGCATTTTTAAGGAAAACATAAATAGGCTATATGTTCTTATATAATAATCTTGTATAACATAAAGCCATTGGATGTGTGTTCTTATTATAGCCTAATAGTTTTGAAATAAAAAGTGAAACACATTTGTAAAGTTAGAAGGATTATTATATTCTTGTTACTGAAACTTTATATTCATGATAAAAACTATAACTTATCCTTATATAATATCTGTGATTTAGTTTTGAAATATAATTTCCTACTACTCTTCTCTCCAGTTTTGTGACTGGTTTAATTGAAGAGTATCCTGAAGTTGCTAGATCTGTACTATTAAAAAGTTACATTATTATTTTTGACAATTTATGTTAATAGATTTTTTTTGATATTGTGAGTCCAAAACAATGTACAGAAATAAGATGTAATGTTCAGGTTGATACATGACGATACATTCCATTCTTTTTTTTTAAAGATTTTATTTATTTATTCATGAGAGACCCAGAGAGAGAGATAGACAGAAGAAAGAGAGAGGCAGATACCCGGGCAGAAGGAGAAGCAGGCTGCATGCAGGGACCCCAATGTGGGACTCGATCCCAAGATTCCAGGATCATGCCCTGGGCTGAAGGCAGGAGCTAAACCACTGAGCCACCCAGACATCCCGATAAATGCCATTCTTAATTCCCAATCTCAATGATCACCATCAAAATAGCCATAACCTTCTCTTTAATTCTCTCTAAAATGACTACATATTATAATTTAAACTTATGAGATATATTTATATTAATAAAATGCTATTTTTGTATGTTTAAAATAAGGTTTCAAAATTAATTTTCTAGTAGAAAATTCTATAATATGGAAAACTGTTTTTATGGCCTTGTAAGAATACAGATTCTATTATCCTTGTGTACAATTCTTATTAAGGAAAATACATTTTGATAATTGCATTATTAAGATTACCAATCCAAACAAAAAATTTCTCTGAAAATCGTGACACTGAGAGTTAAAATTCTTTCAAATCAATCTGAGATTCTTAACAAATAGAGAGTGTATAAATGTGAATTACTCATCACAAAACCTTTTTGCATGTAAAATTCGAGAGCATTTTTGGGGAGAAAGTGAAAAAGCCTTCCCCAAATATGATAATGATATAGTTAATGCAGTTAGAACAATAAAGTAAATTTATTTTTTATGTGAATGCTTGGATTTATAAGAACTTACATATGACAAAAATACATTTAAGATGTGTGAGCTTTAGTATTTATTCCATAGTCAATTTTAGCTTTTTTTTTTTTTTTTAATGAATCTGGATTTAATGCTGAAAAATGGACATTTCAAAATTAAGAAACATTAAAACTTGCATTTTCATATAGGAAAATATGTCATAAAATTGCTCTTTGAACTAATATCAGCACTGATTACCAGACTATTAGTATATGCACATAGTTATTGAGTAGAAGATGAAAACTCTGAAGTAGGGATATTTTGGCTAGCAAATAACAAAATATTAATTATTGTCCATCAGGAAACAAGAAAAATATAAGAAAATGTATATGATAGTTTATTTTCACCTGCATCCAAAATTTTAATTGCATGAGTCATGACTTCTTAAGGTTAGTAGATAGAATTATCAGAACCTCTGAGAATAGTGTGACATTAGATCATATCACTGACTATCACTTGTACCTAATTAAGCATAATTGAAAATGTACCCTTATGGTCATCAGAATTTTTATATCCCATTTCCTAAACAACTCATTTATTGATTCATTCATTCCTTAAAAAATATTTACTGGAGGATGCCTGGCTGGTTCAGTCAGTAGAGCACCTGACTCTTGATCTCAGAGTTGTAAGTTTGAGTCCGACATTGGGTATGGAGATTACTTAAAATCTTTTTTAAAAAATTATTTATTGAGCACTTACCATGTAATAAAAGATGCTAAACAATGTTAAGGGTACTGAACATACAGTAGTATGAGCAAAACAGATCAACTGTCTATTACCCTTGTTAAAAAATAAATAATAAGCAAACAAAAAATGTTCAGTTTCCTAGGTGATAAAATGCACCAAAAAGAAAAATGAAGTTGGTAAGGGGCAGAAAATAAAAGGGAGAGATGAACTGTTTCAGAAACAGTGGTCAGAGAAGGCCTCCTCGGTAATGTCACTAGACATTATTAGTTAATGTCACTTGGCTAGATACTTAAATGAATTTAGGGAGAAAGTCATGTAGCTATCTGTAGAAATAATTCCAAATACTGGGAACATCAAAGTGCAAATACTCAGGAAACATGAATCTCTGGAGGGCCAAAATGTCACTGAAGTCTCTCAAGTCAGAAAAAAAAAAGTGCTTTATAGGTAACAAAATGAAAGTCTAAGAGTTAGGTCAGCATCATGGCAGCATGCATTATTCCTTTTTTCCCTCCCCTTTCATTTACAACCAGATATCCCTCACTAAAGAAAAGTGCCTCTGCACCACATACCAGGACACTCAAGCTATTCATACACCCAAAAACAGGTTGATTAGATGGCAGAGGAGGCAGGGGAGCCAGGGAAGTCGCCCCAGAGGTAGCAGCTGCACAGAAGGCTGCTTCAGGCATGGCTATGTGCCAGCAAAATCTTTCTGACAGAGAAGGTGGAAGGTGAAGGTTGTGAGTAGGGTCTACCCAGTTGTGTGCTCTGCAGCTGGGGAATCTATTGCTTTCTCTTAAGAGGGAAGTAGGAAGACAAAGAGAAGTGTTTCCTGCTCTCTGCCTCAGGTTCCCGGCAATAGGATCACCTTAAGTCATATGGAACTCCTTCCTTCACAATCATGGAACCCTCTATAGAGACAGCTATGGGCACACCCAGAGCTCCAAAAGTGAAGTACACACCTTCACCCACTTGCCGCCAGTTTTTTTTTTTTTTATTTTTATTGGTGTTCAATTTACTAACATACAGAATAACCCCCAGTGCCCGTCACCCATTCACTCCCACCCCCCGCCCTCCTCCCCTTCTACCACCCCTAGTTCGTTTCCCAGAGTTAGCAGTCTTTACGTTCTGTCTCCCTTTCTGATATTTCCCACACATTTCTTCTCCCTTCCCTTATATTCCCTTTCACTATTATTTATATTCCCCAAATGAATGAGAACATATAATGTTTGTCCTTCTCCGACTGACTTACTTCACTCAGCATAATACCCTCCAGTTCCATCCACGTTGAAGCAAATGGTGGGTATTTGTCATTTCTAATAGCTGAGGAATATTCCATTGTATACATAAACCACATCTTCTTTATTTTTTTTTAATGTCTGGACTCCCAACCTTGTGAATCAGCTGTGAGAAGGGAAACCAAAAAATTACGCTATACCACCACCTTCTGGAAGGCAAAAGGAAGACTCCTAATTATCAACCTGTTGAACCATTAGAATCACATTAAACAAAACTTTACTTAAATACAAAAGGTGTACACTACTTTCAATGTGGTGGCAGAGGCACTTTTCATCAAACATAAGAAATCATGATAATACAATGTCACAAAAAGAAAATGACACTTTCCTAGCAACTGAACACAAAGATATGGAATATCATGATCTAATGGATAAAGGAATTTCAAATACCTGTTTGAAGACATTCAGTGAGCTCCAAGAAAACTCAGAGAGGCACTAAAAATATCTCAGGAATAAAAATAGCAAACCAAAAAGAGAAGTTTATAAAAAATATTGGAATTCTAAATAAGAACAAAACAGAAATTCTGTAATAATTCTAATGCATTAGAATGTGTTGGAACTAGATCAGATCAGATAGAAGAGAGAATTTATAAGCTAGAAGACAGATATCTAGAAATCACTCAGGTAAAAGAGTTTGAGAAAGAACTTAGATTTTTTTTAAAAAGTGATGTAATCCTACAAGAGCTATTAGACTCCATTAGAAAAGCCAATATAAAAATAATGGGTATTCCAGAAGGAGAAGAGAGGGAAAAGAGGGCAGAGAGTTTAATTAAATAAGTGATAGCTGAGAACTTCCCAAATACAGGGGATTGGATATAATTATATGAAGCTTATAGGACACCTTATCACTTAATGCAAAAAGATCATCTCCAAGATACATTTTATTAAAAATGTTAAAAGTCAATGATAAAGAATTTTAAAGGCAGCCAGGGAAAAAAATGGCAGTAACCTACAAAGGAATGCCTATTTCACAACAAGTAAGTTTCTCAGCAAAAACTCTACAGGTCAGGAGAGAATGGAATGATAGATTTAAAATACTGAAATATTAAAAACTGTCACCCAAGAATATCCTCTCTGGCAAGGTTATCCTTCATATACAAGGAGAAATAAAGGCTTTCTCAGATAAATAAAAGCTGAGGAAGTTCACTGACACTAGACCTGTTGCACAAGAAATGTTGAAATAAGGATATCAAGCTGAAAAAAAAAAAAAAGACAAAAGTACACAAAATTCTGATGAAGGTGACAAGAAGAATCTTTTTAGAATAGGGTTGCCTGGGTGGCTCATTTTGTTGAAATGTCCAACTCTTAATTTAGGCTCAGGTCATGATCTCAAGGTTATGGGGTCAGCTTTGGGGCTCCATGCTCAGCAGAGAGTCCACTTGAAGATTCTCACCTCTTCTCCACCCCTCCCCCCTGCTCCTGTTCTCTCTCTCAAATATATAAATAAATCTTTTTTTTTTTTTAAGAATCATTTTTAGAATATATACTAAACTCTTAACTATACTGTAAAGGTCAAAGGAAAATAACATTAAAAATATAGCCACTATAATTTGGTAACTGATTTCAAGAATTCGTTAAAGGATTATACACCACGGCCAAGAGGGACTTATCCCTGGGATGCACGGATGGTTCAATATATGCAAATCAATAAATGTAATATGATCACATCCAAAAAACGAAAGATAAAAATCATATGATCATCTTAGTAGATGCAGAAAAAGAATTTGACAAAATATAACACCCTTTATAATAAAAATCCTTAACAGATCAGGTATAGAAGAACATACCTCAACATAATAAAGGAATATGTGACAAACCTAGAGTTAACATTATACTTAATGGAGAAAAATTGAAAGCAATCCCTCTAAGATTAGGAATAAGACAAGGATGCCTATTCCAACCACTCCCATTCAATATAGTATTGAAAGCCCTAGCTAGTGCAATTAGACATAACAAAGAACTGAAAGACATCCAAATCAGGAAAGGAAAAAGTAAACTATTTGCTGATGATTCAGTCTTGTATGTAGAATCAACAATTTTAAATTTTGGTAAATGGCAGGATACAAAATCAACGTACAGAAATCAATTGCATTTTTTTACACTAATTATGAAGCATCTCACAAAATAGAACTATCCCATTCACAACAGCATTAAAACAATAAAATACTTAGGAATACATTTAAGCAAGGAAGTAAAAGATCTATGCAGTGAAAATTACGAGAGTTGGCTGAAAAAAACTGAAGAAACTAAAAATGGAAAGAAATCCCATGCATGGATTAGAAGAATTAATATTGTTAAAATGGCCATACCACCTAAAGTCGTCTACAGATTTAATGCAATCCTCATCAAAATGCCAAAGGCATTCCTCACAGAAATAGAAGAAAAAGTCCTAAAATTTGTGTGGAACTACAGACTCTAAATAGCTAAAGTAGTCCTGAGAAAAAAGGCTTCTGTACAGCAAGAGAAACAAAATGAAATGACAAACTGTAGAATGGGAGAAAACTTTTGCAAATCAACTTAATAACAAAAAACCCCAAACAATCCAATTAAAAAATAACTTAATAAAAATCTTTCCAAAGAGAACATCAAAATGGCCAACAGACACATGAAAAGATGCTCAATATCACTAATCAGGGAAATGCAAATCAAAACAACTATGAAATAGTACCTCATGCCTGTTAGAATGGCTATTATCAGAAAGACAAGAGACAATAGGTGCTGATGATATCATGCTATATGGTATCATTTATATGTGGAATCTAAAAAAGCTAAGCCTGTTAAGAAAAAAAAACAAACAGTAAAATGGTAAGTTACCAGGGGATGGATGGATGGATGGAAGAGAGGGAGAGAAGTGATGGTGTAAGTATACAAACTTGTAACAAGTAATAAATAAGCCATAGAGATTGAATGCACAATAAAATGAATATAGATAAAAATGTCATTCTTTAATTATGCAACATGATAAATTTTGCTACATTAGCAGCATAATACATAAATGTATCAAAATCCTACGTTGTATACCTTAAACTTACACAATGTTACATGTCAAATTTATTCAATTAAAAAAACAAAATAAAGTAAATTTCAAATTAAAAAGTTCAATTCCTGATGCTAGGCTCAGTGGTCCATTTCAGGTTCTATGAACATTGACAGTTTCTGGGTGTATGCGCTGAAATGATAGGCAGGATCTGAAGCTTGGTTCCCTGATATGTACTGTGAGAACTATTTTGAAAGTAAAGGCAAAGCGGAAATATTACTCCCTTTCCTTACTAAAATCTTCATTCCTGGAGAAGTTTCAGAGATTCACTATTATCATCAAAACTAAATATTCAGTCACACGGATTATTTCCACAGATCTATTTATTTTTTTACTGTGACTAGTTGGTCTTCAGGGACCAAATGAGCTATTACATTCAAACTTGTGGTAGAATTTTCTTATTGTTCTTACAGTAGGAGACTATAAAAAATCCTTCACACATGATAACAAATAGCTAACTATTCTAGTCAATGTTTTTTTCTAGGTTCCAATCACAAGTACAAGAGACTATCTGCCTTTACTAGATAGGAACAGCAGTATACTTACTGTTCTGCTCAAGAACTAGAACAACTGTCTGTCTCAAGGCTATGGTCTCATTCCAAGAGAATTTAACTGTCCCACTACTACACAATATATCACAATGACAATGATATGACATAAGGTTGGAGAAGACATGACAACTGCCTGAGATGCCTCATTCAGGTATGTGCATAAGAGGGAAAAGAGGGAACATTCTGTTAAATACAGAAACTTGCCACCTAAATTCTGATTCATGGAGGTCCACTGATTTGGAGCATGTTAGGATTGTTTCCAAGAAAAAACGTCCACCTTTCTGTGCTTTATGCTATATCTACCATTAAGATAGGGACATAGGTCTAACTTAAGTACTTGGCATGATTTGATAACATTCTTCTATGATCTATGACACAACATTCTTCTACTAAGTATATATTATAGAGAAACTCTTGTACATATCATCAAAGAACAGACATGTCCAAAAATATGCAATGAGTGTTTATAATAACATTCATAGAAAAAAAGAAACAGAGAATGATCCAATGTCAAAACCAGGAAAACAGAAAAATTCTGGTATACAGAAACAATGAAATGCTATAAAGCATAAAACATGAATAAACTATTATCAAATTTCATCAATAAGAATAAAACTCTAGGGGCGCCTGGGTGGTTCAGTCAGTTGTGTCTAACTTTGGCTCAGGCCATGATCCCAGGGTCCTGGGATAGAACCTGGCATCAAGCTCCCTGCTCAGTAGGGACTCGGCTTCTCCCTCTACTCCCCACATATGCACCCTTTCACTATCTCTGTGGCTCTTTCTTTCTCTCTCAATTAAATAAATAAAATCTTTTTAAAAAAGAATAAAACTCTAAAACATGATGTTTAATCAGGGCAAATTACATAATATATACGGTATGATTTCATTGATATAAAATCCAAAAACAAAACAATATATTGTTTGGCACATAAACAAAATTATTACAAAATCAAAATTATGGTTTACCTCTGAGGCTTAGAGACTATTGCAGTTAGGAAGGGGCCTAAAGAGGGTTCTCAGGTACTGGGGTACGTCCAGTTTTTAAGCTGGATGATGGTTACGTAGTTGTCCATGCTATAATTGTGTTTTTAAAATCTACATACATATCTGAGATACAGAGAGAACCTGAAAAGCTGCTGGTGTTGAGTGGGGCATGGGACAATAAAAGGTTCTCCAGTAGATTGCTATGCAAGCGACTCTACCTCTTAGAGTTTATGGCATAGCAGAATAAATGAAGCTTGAAGTGCTTTTAGCTGTGACATAGAAATAAGCCTTTAGCAGGTCCCCCCAAAAAGAAGTGGCAGTCTCTAGGGCTTTGGAACAGTGCCATACATCCTTCAGCAGGTAACAGCTGCTAAGAAACAACTCCTGGATTGCTACCAAGCTCTGATGGAGACTGACTACCTGGTCATGAGACTCAGAGACCATCTGGCCAGAGCTACCAGTTATGAATTGGAGGTTATCTAATTCAACAAACCATAAAATTGGGTGTACCATTTTAGCAGTTAAAAAAAAAAATGTTTGTGGATGGCTCTTTGTAACATGCTGACACCAGCTGGAAGCAGACTGCTATCCTTGGAGATGGCCCTAGAACAAAACCTATAAAGGAAATCCTCCCAGTGGCCGAAGTTTGAGCAGTACATTTTGTTGTTTTACATAGGAAAAGAGGTAACTTAAGAAAGGCACAATATTAGTTTTCCTGAACTGGATACTGAGTCTGCCACCTGGTCAGTTTGGATTATCTATGCCTACAGGTAAACAGGCAACACGGAGAATCGCAGTATTGGCTAGGGTAATGGATGCTGGTTATCATGGATAAAATGATTCGTTAATACATATTGAAGGCCAAAAGAATTTGGAAAGATGTTAGGGAACTTCTGGGGTAATCTCAGGTACTATTATGACCAATAATAAAGTCATTTATTATTGTCATTATAAAGTTATGAAGACTTGAGGAATAAGTGTAGGAGCAAGTCCATTTGCTTTATAACTTTATAAATAAAAGAATCACATAGAAACTTTAGGAATGAAGACATGGGTTACCCACTAAAGACAAAGAACTCATCAGACTAAGACACTTGCTAGGAACAAGATTCAGAATGAATTTTGGAGGAGGGAGGTCATAAATTACAACTACTACAACCAGCTAGAGACCTGAGAATAGTAACCTCAACTTTCATTTCTTTATATATCAATATATATCAATTATTATTATTGATATGATATATTGATATATTATTAATAGATCAATTATATATATATATATATATATATATATATATATATATATATATATCAATCATTGAAGATCCCAGACTTAGAGTACAGTAGTCCCAGGCTTGGTTGGAAAATATATAGGTAGCTGAAGATCCTTTCAAGATTATTTTAATGATAAAGGGCAGAAATCCAACCTGAAATAATGTAAAAATAAGAAAGGGCGGAGAGGGAGGGAAGAAGAAAAAGAAAGAGAGAGGCAAAGAGAGACTGATTAATTAATTTTTTATTCCAGGAGATAAGAGAAGAATGAATTCAGCTGGGATTGACTTGAAATTCAGTCTTGACTCTGAAGGACTTTCTCTTTCCACTACCAGTTTGTATTTCTTGTTTCACTCTAGAATCATGGCTATTTCCTGCTCTGGTTCATATTCTTATAAAATGAAGAGCAAAGTGGAATGGATACTCCTTCCTTGGGATCACTTTAATCATTCTTAAACTCAAAAAATTATCAACTTTCTTCCAATTACAGAAGAGTAAGATGCACCTAATAAAATGCGTCTAGTTCCCAATTCCAGCAACTTTAACAAATCAAACTAGCCTGTCTCCGATTTCTCCTGTTAAATATAGATTAAAAATATATACTTGAAAACTCATGGCACATAATCAACAGAAGTTCCTGCTCCACGTCTAAACAGGGATTATGAGTATCAAGTAAAAGCAAAATCATAACTAAAAAGTAAAACACTGATGCAAAATAATTTCTGAATTACACCTGGATTTTTTGATAGCAAAGATGATTCCACACATATTCATAATTTTTATTTATATATACTTTGCAGACTTTGTAGTATCTGCTTTTAAAACAGAATAATTTAAAAAGTAATTTTCAGTTATAATTTCTAATTAGTAGATATTATCTGTGTTAAAGTTTCCTTTCTTATTCAGTATGTGAAAATATATTTAACTCTAACATTGGCACCATTTCTATAAAGAATCACAAGAATCACAAAAACATTTAATAAAAGTCATAAATATTTAGTACTTTAATATTGTCATATACTATTCCTCATATTACACTAATTTAGAAAAGAACAGAATAATTTATATGCTCTACTTAATTCAACTTAAAAACCTACTTTATGTAATAAATTATTTCATCTTTAAAGACATGCTTTAACTATGCCATAGTTTCACTGAGAGTTTTCTTAGTTGAACAAAATAATAGATTACTTAACTGCTCTTGGCTTTTTGCTTTTCAATTCCTTTACTTTGTCCAGAAACAAGACTGCATCTTTGCCCTTTGTTGATATTGCTGTCTAAGCTCATTATCATGTGAATATCTGCTTATTGTTTTATAAATGTTCATTTTTCAGAAGCTCACTGTTTGTCTCTTTCTCAACAGTCGACATTACACTAGCCACACTCATTATCATCATGTGGCAGTACTGCTCTTCCTCTGCCTTTGCTGCTTTAAAAATTAATGCACTGTTATTTTCTGAATACTGCATAAGCTGCTTATGAGTACATTATGCTATCAAGCAAGCACATGCAGAAAAGCTTCCTAAACTGTTATTCTTTCAATGAAAATACAGCTGGTTCTGCTTCAAAGGCACATCTTTTCACCTGCAAATGGACTTGCTCCTACACTTATTCCTCAATTCATTGTCTTTTATTTGTGTCTGGAAATCTTTAATTGCCTTTAATTAGAAAAAAGTAAATTCAGTGCTTTAATCTTGCAAATACATTCAATCATAATTCTGTCTGGGATGAATACCAAGTTCTATTCACTGTCTGATCTCTATAACAAAGATATATAATTTATTGTCCATTTATAGAGACCACACCAATTAAGATACAATAGAAAAGCAAGGAGATAAGAGTCAAAATATTTGAAAAGAAAAATTTGCAATCTAAATTTAATTACTCAAACGAATTATTGGAAGATGAGTTATTTACAGCATGCCAAAAATACTGACAAATAATATTTGTTAATCAAAGTAAAGACTTATATTTCCTTCAACATTTTTAGAATAATTTCCCATCAACTGTTTCAAATCCCTCCCCTCTTCTTCAAAAAGCAAAACACTATTTGAAATCTTACTTTTCTCATCTTACCATATGATTACCATATGGTATTACCATACCATATTACTTGCATTACATATAAAAGAGCAATGTAATTTGGCATATAAAGTAATTTCCCTGCCATATGAACACAAATTTAGGTTACTATATTATAAACTACAAATAACTAGAAAACTCATTACAAAAGCAAGGATCTATAGTCTTTCCTATGGAATCCTATAGCAAATTCTGGTAACTATGTCAATAAACAAATGATCAGCATTTTGATAGCTACAAAATGAATAAAATCAGAAATTTCCATGGTCACAGGCAAAAAATAATAATTTGAATGTTAATCAAGCTGATGTAAAACTTTTTACAAAACGAGAAACATAATAAAATAGATAAAAAATAAAAAATACAGATCCAGTGGATTATCACTGGTATAGTATACCTTTACATTTAGCCAGTTATACAATATGATGTACAATTTGCAAAAATTATATTTTTTAAAATTATTTACGGATATTTGGACTAAGGAGAGGAAATAAGTAAATTCATCCTTAAAAATAAAAATTCATGCAAACTTTAAAAATTGTGTTATAAAGGCAATTCAAACCAATTTTTTTTTTAAATACTGAGAACACCTTTATATTAGTCATATATTGCAGAGGATCCACCATGATATAACATACATAAGGACTAGGAAACAAGCACTATGCTTTGGGTTGCTAGAAAGATAAACCAGCAAGTTGCTCATGAGATATTAACTAATTTCTCAAAAAATCATACTAAGAATGCTGACCAAGCATATGTCATTCAGTAGAAGATATTATAAAGCATATCAGTCTTTAGTTTGCACCTAGCCAAAACAAGCAAATAAGTAGTTTTCAAAGTAACTGCTATGTGTAGTATATCCTTGCAGTACAGAGATAAAAATCAATGGAAAACTTTAAAAAAGTATCACAGGGAAGATAAAACAGGAACTTTCAGAAAAGTTAAATAACAGCATATTTTAGTAAGTTTTCGAGTTAAAGATACTCATTATTTCAAGAGATATAATAGAACACTTAAGAGTAATATGAACAGAGTAGATTATACAAAGAGTATGTAGAACTTAGTTACCTTAGAATTAGGGAGATTTTAAAAAAAAATATTTTTAGGTACTTTCTATCATTAGAAGTGATCATCAGTGATGCAAAATAAAATTAGATAGAGCTTCTGTCTTTAATCTTTAGATCTCAGCAGGTATAAATATATATGTATATATATATATATATACATATATATATATACACACACACATACATACAAAAGAAAGAAAAAAAAATACAAAAGAAAAAAGTAGTATGTGCTATCAGCCAAGTAAAATGCTCAAAAGACTTCCAGTTCTGAAAATTTGTTAGGCAGAGCTGAGGTGGATCCTTTTTTGATATAAACACCTAGAAACAGTAGTAAAAAGCCCATCCTATGAAGCTATAAATATTGAAGGTGTATATACTTACATACATACATACATGATAATAAAAGGAAAAATGGAAATGTTCAAATGGTAGAAACAAAGATAAAACTCAAAGCAAAACAGCTAGTTTTAGGGGATATCCTAATAGCCTTGAGTGGGGAGGTGGAGGATCGGCAATCTAAAACCTGCTCTTGGCTGTAGATATCAAGAGGCTTGCACATTTGCTTTTAAGGCCCAGGCATGTGCAGCATAGCTGTGAAAAAGAAGCTGAAACTGAAATATATGGGTAAAATTGAGATCTTCAAAGGACTGACTGAATCATACAAAAAAAGACAGAAAAATAACCTGTACTTATTTGGAGAAATAGCAAGAAATATTTCTACTTCCTCTAAGTTCTCGGTGTGGAGACAAGATGTGTCACCTGTGAGAAATACAATCCTTAAGCCTGTCAGACTAAAAAAGAAGTTGTGAGGTCCAAGTGCAAGAATCTTAGGCCAATAAGTAAGTCAGAATAATGATCCAAAATATATAAAATCCCTACTGTGAGTAAGTAAATTAAACACTGCTCTGTAAGATTATTAAACAATTCAGACTGCAGGAACTCTCACAGCAGGAGAAAATAGAAAGGAAAACAAATGACTCTATTGAAGATGAATACACACACATGCACACACACACATGCACACACACACACACACACATACAGAGGAGGGGAGGAGAAACATAAACCATAAAAGGATTGAAAAAAAAGAAAGAAAAATAAAATAGCATGAGGTACAATAAGCCAACATATCAGTTGGGCAAGTTGGTACCATAAGAAGGAACAGTGGAAAAGCCTGAAAGAATGATATGTACAATTGGTGTTTAAAATAATTAAAGAGGAAAAAAAACCACAAAGAAATAGAACAAAAAAGAATGATTTTTAAAGTGATTAAATGGTCCTTTTACACATGGCAGAAAAGGTCAGTGAAATCACATATCCATGGATACAAGTTAGACATAGTAATAAATAAATGATTGAGAAAGAATAAAAATTTTTAAATTCTAATCAAAGGGAAAATAAGTCTGAGAAATAACAAACCCAAAATATGACAGAAATTTAAAGAGAGAAAATATGTAACTATGATTTTAAGAGAGATGAATGTTGTAATATGAAGACTCAATTTATATAGAATAGTAATTCTAGAAGGAGAAATTAGAGAGAAGGGAGAAAGCCATTATTCAAAAGACAAAATAATATAATAATAATAATAATAATAATAATAATAATAAGATATTTAAATCTTTCCATAACTTAAGAAAGGCAAGAATCTTTAGGATGAAGGAGCACACCAAATTTCAAGTCTTTTTTTCTTTTTACTAAATAAAAATAAGCATTTGCATTAGATTAAAGCTAAAAAGGTTAAAAAGAAAAATCTGAAAACAGGAATGAATAATTAAAAGAAGTGGCAATTACATTATTGGAAGATATCTCTCAGAGACACCAGAAACAGGAAATGAGCAAAACAGTATTTTCAAAGTTCTGAGGAGATACAAATATCAACCTAAAATTATGTACCCAGCTAAACTATAATTCAAGTATAAGTACAATGTAGTACTACTGCTTTATAAACACAGACCGAGACTAATAGATATTTGCATGAAGGCAAAAATAAGGAAACTTTACCAGAAGGCAGATGTGAAATACAAAAAGGAAAAAAAGCAAGTATGAAGTTAGATATAAGTAATTACTGATGACTAAAACTACAAAATGATAGCTGTAATAATTGAGTTTGTGGTATTGAAAATGAGAGAAATAAAGTAATAAACACAATTACATGAGCAACAGGAAAGAGTAATAATATAGAGTTAAAAATCTTTATATTGCTTTGGATAAATAAAGATATTAATAGACTTTAGATTTCACTAAGACCAAGATTTCACAAAATAAAATTTGAGGAATTGAAGAAGAGGAAGAAAATGAAGACAAAGAAGAAGAAGAGGAAACAAGGGGGAGGAAGAAGAGTAGGAGGATGAACAGGGAAGGCAGGAAGGCAGGCAGGAAGGAAGGATGGAAGGAAGGAAAAAAGGAAGAAAAATTAAATTAAATTAAATGCAAACCTTTCAAAATTTGAACAAGAAGAACTCCAGATTTCTCAGGAAAAAAGGTTTGGGTAGAGATTAGCAAAGAAAACCTGCCACAAGTAAAGATAACAAAATAGTATTATGGAAATATATCTTGATTTTTCATTCACAGTAAATGATATAGATTTAAATTTGCTTGCTCAAAAACAAAGATTCTTAGGCTATATAAAAAACATAAAACATAACGCAAAAGTTGAAACAAGAATAAAGCAGTATGAAAAAAATTATCAGAATACTAAACAAAAGAAAGTTATTTACAAATATTAATATAAGACAAAAAAGCCCTAATGAAAAACTTAAATGCATTTTTCAAAATAAAAAGACCATTATTTGATAAATAGAAAAAGAGAAATTACCAGAAATATATACAATTTAGAAATACTATACAACAAAAAACATACCCTCAAAATATAAAAGACAAAAACCAATAGAATTACAAAAATTAATATCTCCATAGTTTTAATGAGGATATTTTAACTTTATTTCTCATGGAATGACAGCTCAAACATTCATAAAAAGTATAAAATAGTTTTGAACACCACAATTAACATAAACAGTGTAGGTTTCTAATATTAGAGAATACCTATTCCTTTCAAGCATGGATAGAATATACACGAAATTGACCACATACTGAGCAATAGAGAAAAGCTTAATATTGCAAACTGACATCATCCTGAAAGTTTCTGAACAAAAACAGTAAGTTTAAGAATCAATTAAAATTACATAAATATATAAATATATATGAAATACATATATAAATATATATAAAAGCTCAAGAATGCTATAATGTTATGTTGCCAATATGATATAAAACTGATCTATTACATGAATACATTATTTTTAAGAAGTTTAAAAACAAATAGCAAAGCATTCCACTCAAATAATTACAAAAGAAAGAAAAATTAAGGAATCGCAATGAAGGAAATCCTAAAGAGTAAAATTATGGAAAAAGAAACAACAGAATACATAGTACCAAAAGCTAATTCTTTAAAACGTGTAAAATATTAGACATCTCAGCTAATATTAATAAAGATTGCATCAACTAAAAATAGAAACTATAGTAGATATTTTAAAAATACTAAAAAAATGTACACACTTTATGAATACATTTGAAAGTTTTTCATTCAATTTTGTCACTGAATATGTTAGCTAGCATGGTTCAAAAATATAAGTCATTTAAACATTAAAAAAAGAGAGAAAATTGTTAAAGATCCATTCAAATAAAAAGCTTCAGACAGAGGTTTTGCTAGAGACTTTTAGAAACATTCTAGAAAGTGACATTTCCAAATTTGTATAACTGTCCTATAGGATATAAAAGAAGAGTATATCTCCAATTCATTATAGAAATCTTGTATGACGTTCAAACTAAAACTGAACAAAGATGATAAGAGAATGAAAAGACATATGCCAATTCCATTTTTTAAAAAAATAATGTATAGGGATGCTTAGGTGGTTCAGGTCATGATCCCAGGGTCCTGGGATCTAGTCCCACATTGGGCTCCGCACAGGGAGCCTGCTTCTCCCTCTGCCTATGTCTCTGCCTCTCTCTCTGTGTCATGAGACATACAAATCTTTAAAAAAAGGAAGGAAAAAAGAAAATCTATTACTATAACTTGATAGAAAAAATATTCTTCTGATAGAAAAAATCTTCAATAAAATGCAACATAATTCATTACTTTATAAAAGGGGGAAAAAATCTCTTAGTAAAGTAAGAACAAAGGGGAATTTCCTTAGCTCAACAAGTATGTAACCAAAAACCTAGAACTAACATGACACATAATGGCAAAATGATTGAAACTTTTTCTTTAAAGTTAGGAACAGAATATCTCTATTTCCAAGTGAAAAACAACATAACAAGATATAAAAGATGAACTGAAAGATTTTTTTCAAGTGTACCTATTAGAAAACTACACAGAAAATCAAAGAGAAATTACAAATTTTTACAAGTAATAAAATGTACTCAAGTTGCTTAATATAGGATTAACAATTAGAATTCAGTAGCATGTTTATATAGTAACAACCAATCGCAAAATATAATTTTATAAGATCTAGCCACAATAATAGCAAAAAATTGAGATATGTATCACTTCTGTTTAACTCAGAAAATTCAACAACTTTATAAAGAAAATAATGAAAATTTATCAAATGCACCAACTATATGTTATTTAAAATGATAAAATTGATGCAATTTTCATACATAAAGATATAAATTTTTCCCAAAGTAATCTATAAATCTACTATAATCCCAAGATGACTACCAATGTCCTTTTTTCATGACTGTACAAAGTTAATTTTAAAATTCACACAAGAGGATAAAAGACCAAAATTAATTGACACAGGTTTTAAAAACAACAAAGAGAGGAGAGGATTTGTTTTACCGTTTGTCAAGATGTATTAAAAAGTTGTAGTAAGGGGCTCCTGGCTCAGGCAGTTAAGTGTCTGCCTTTGACTCACGTCCTGATCCAGGGCCCTGGCATCCAGCCCCATGTTGGGCTCCCTGCTCAGCTGGAAGCCTGCTTCTCTGTATCCTCCCCATTCATGTTCTCTCTCATGATCTCTATCACTATCTCTGTCTCTCTCAAATAAATAATATTTTTAAAGATTTTATTTATTTATTCATGAGAGACAGAGAGGCAGAGACACAGACAGAGGGAGAAGCAGGCTCCTCACAGGGAGCCCAATATGGGACTTGATCCTGGGTCTCCAGGGTCACGCCCTGGGCTGAAGGCAGCACTAAACCGCTGAGCCACTCAGGCTGCCCAAAATCTTTAAAAAATATATAAATTAGAAAAAACCCAAAGCTGTAGTAATTAAACAAGTATTATTATGATATAATAATATTTCCAAGGCAATAAGCAAGTTTAATAACATAATAAAGAAACAGAGCATTATTATCAGTGTACATAAAGAATTCAATACAATGAGAGAAAAACAACTTAATATAGTTCATTCAACTTTACCACAAAATGTGTTATCCAAATTCATTCTCGAAACTATAGATAAAAAAATTAAAAAAAGAAACTATAGATATATGAACAGATGAAAAAAAGAAAAGGAAAGAGCAGTTAAAAGCCCACTCACCAAAAAAAGGAAAGAAAAGAAATATGAGCAGCAATATATTCACAAAAGAAAAAGAATCCAAAAATCGGTAAATATATGAGATAAGTTTAACCTCAGTAAACAACACAGTGAAAACTAAAATAAGAATAAATACAATTGCATGTGCATGAGATTGGCAAAAATTTAAGTCTGATGATAACAAAAAGATATGGAGAAATAGACAACACTTTGTTCATAGGACTATAAAACAGTACAACCAATTTGGAGAACAACTTAGCAGCTAAAAATACATATATCCTATTACACCACAATAGAATATCTGGTATTTTCCCAAAAGGAGAAAAGAAGAAGAAAACTGAAGTAAACACAATGGCTAAGAATTTTCTAGAACATATTAAAGAAATGGACCTACAATAACATATGCCATTACAATAACAATACCTCAAGTAGGATAAATGAAGTCAAATCTATACTTAAACTCATCATAGTGAAATTGCGGAAATCCAAAGACACAGAAAATTTTAAAAGGAGGTACAAAAGAAAAGGTTGATTATTTTTAAAGACATAACATTTAGATTGATTTCCCAGTGACCAAAAATAATAGCCAAAATACAGTGTGGAAATATTTTATGTTGAAAGATCACACAGGGGAAAAAAAGAAAAAAACCTGCCAAATGAGAATTCTATAACCAGAGAAAACGTTATTTCAACAATAACAGTATTCCTCATAACCAGCCAAGAAACTAACTCAGTAATTAAAAAAAAAAAAAAAAAAAAAAAAAAACTCCCAACAAACAAAAGTCCAGGGCCAGATGGCTTTCCAGAGGAATTCCACCAAACATTTAAAGAATTAATACCTATTCTCAAACCATTTCATAACATGGAAGTGGAAGGAGAGCTTCCAAACTCTTTCTACGAGGCCAGCATTACCTTGATTCCAAACCCCACAAAAAAGAAAAATTACAGCCAATATCTATGATGAACATGGATATAAAAAGACTCAACAAGATTCTAGGATACTGAATCCAATAGTACATTAAAGGAATCATTCACCACGATCAAGTGGGACTTATTCCTCTGCTGTGCGGGTAGCCAGTAACCACAAATCAATCAATGTGATATAGTACATTAATAAGAGAAAGTATAAGAACCATATGATCTTCTCAATAGATGCAGAAAAAAGAATTTGACAAAATACAACATCCATTCTTGATAAAAACCCTCCATAGTGTAGGGATAAAGGGAACATGCCTCACCAACATAAAGGCCACATACAAAAGACCCACAGCTAATATCATCCTCAATGGGGAAAAACTGAGAACTTTTCCTCTACAGTTAGGAATGACAGGGATGTCCACTCTCACCATTATTAAACACAGTACTGGAAGTCCTAGCCTCAGCAATCAGATAACACAAATAAAGGCATCCAAATCAGCAAAGGAGAGGTCAAGCATTCACTATTTGTAGACAACATGATTCTCTATGTAGAAAACCTGAAACAGTCCATCAAAAAATTGCTAGAAATGATACATGAATTCAAAAAGGTCATAGCATACAAAATCATCTGTTGCATTTCTATACACCAGTAATGAAGCAGCAGAAAGAGAAAACAATACCCTTCACAATTGCACCAAAAACCAGAAGATACCTAGCAATAAACCTAACAAAAGAGGTAAAAGATCTGTATTCTGAAAACTAGAGAACATTTATGAAAGAAATTGAAGAGGATGCAAAGAAATGGAAAAACATTCCATGCTCATGGATTGGAAGAACAATAAAATGTTTATACTACTCAAATCAATCTAAACATCTAATGCAATCCCTATCAAAATACCACCAGCATTTTTTGCAGAGCTAGAACAAAAATCCTAAAATTTGTATGGAACCACAAGAGACACGAATAGCCAAAGCAATCTCAAAGCATGACAATTCCAGACTTCAAGCTATATTACAAGATTCCAGTCATCCAGACCGTATGGTACTGGCACAAAAACAGACACAGAGATCAGTGCAACAGATTAGAGAATCCAGAAATGGACCCATAACTATATGGTCAACCCATCTTCGACAAAGCAGGAAAGAATATCCACTGGGAAAAAGACACTCTCTTCAATACATGGTATTGGGGAAACTATACAGTAAAGTGCAAAAGAATGAAACTGGACTACTTTCTTACACCACACACAAAAATAAATTCAAAATGGATGAAAGACCTAAATGTCAGAAAGGAAACCATCAAAATCCTAGAGGAGAAGATAGGCAGCAACCTCTTTGACATTGGCTGTAGCAACCTCTTAATAGACACGTCTCTGGAGGCAAGGGAAAGAAAAGCTAAAATGAACTATTGGGACTTCATCAAGATAAAAAGCTTCTGCACAGCAAAGAAAACAGTTAACAAAAAAAAAAAAAAAAAGCAACCTACAGAATGGGAGAAGATATTTGCAAATGACATATCAGATAAAGGGCTAGTATCCAGAATCTAGAAAGAACTTCTCAAACTCAAAACCTAAAAAATAAATAATCTAGTTAAGAAATAAGCAGAAGACATGAATACACATTTTTCAAAAGACATACAGATGGCTAATAGACACGTGAAAAGATGCTCAACATCACTCACCATCAGGGAAATACAAACCTAAACTACAATGAGATATCACCTCACACCAGTCAGAATGGCTGAAATTAACAACTCAGGAAATAACAGATGTTGCCAAGGATGGGGAAGAAAAGGGAACCCTCTTACACTGTTGGTGGGAGTCAAGCTGGTGCAACCACTCTGGAAAACAGTGTGAAGTTTTCTCAAAATGTTAAAAATAGAACTGCCCTATGACCCAGCAGTTCCACTATTATGTATTTACTCAAAGGATATAAAAATACTGATTCAAAGGGACACATGCACCCTGATGTTTTAGCATCATTATCAACAATAGTCAAATTATGGGGACACCTGGGTGGCTCAGTGGTTGAGCATCTGCCTTCGGCTCAGGGTGTGATCCGGGGTCCCGGGATTGAGTCCCACACTGGGCTCCCTGCAGGGAACCTGCTTCTCCCTCTCCCTGTGTCTCTGCCTCTCTCTGTGTATCTCTCATAAATACATACATAAAATCTTTAAAAAAAAAAAAGTCAAATTATGGAAAAAGCCCAAATGTCCATTGTTGGTGAATGGATAAATAAGATGTAGTGTGTAGTATATATACTAATATATAATTAGTATAATATAAAAGTAATATCAAAGTAATATATTACATTGTGGATACATACACACAATACACACACAATGGAATATTACTCAGCCATCAAAAAGAATGAAATCTTGCCATTTCCAAAGATGTGGATGGAGCTAAAGAGTATTATGCTAAGTGAAATAGTCAGAGAAAGACAAATACCATATGATTTTACTCATGTGTAGAACTTAAGAAACAGAGAGAGAGAGGAGAGAGGAAAACCAAGAAACAGACTCAACTATAAAGAACAAAAATAGTTACCAGCAAGAGTAGGGGGATGAGTTAAATAGGTGATGGCGGTTAATACATACACGTGTAGTGATGAGCACTGGGTGTTGTATGGAAGGGATAAATCAGTAAATTGTTCATCTAAAACTAATATTACAGTGTATGCTAAGTAACTGGAATTTTAATAAAAACTTTTAAGAAATGGTATATCAATATCATAAAAAGTATGATGAAATTTTAAAAATAGAGAAGAAATGGAAGCATCGTATTTTTGTCTTTCTAAATTAGGAGCGGAGTTACCTCAGAATCTCCTGACAGCCAAAGTGCTATTGTACTGTCAATTCCATGAACTCAAATCTTATAACTTAATTATCTTTCATCTGCTAGTACCTACTATAGTCTTCAACCCCAAGGAAGTAGTATAGTGAAGGGATTCTGTGGTCAATTCTTTGGAATTGAGTTCTGGCTCTACCTCCTACCAATTGTAGAAGCTTGGGAAAATTCTTTAACCCATCTGTGCCAAATCTTCCTAATCTTAATAATGGAGATAATAGTAGTTGCTCTTTTACAGGACTACTGTGAAGATAAAATAAGAGGTGTCTGGCACAAGATGCTTAATAATAGTTAGCAAACTTTAATATATAAGAAAAAGAGATTGACAAGTAAATTAGTTGTCTTTTTATAATGATTTACCTAGCACATATAAATATTATTTGGCTTGATATACTTAAAAACATATATTTAGAAAATAATTATGTTAAAGCAGTTTATAAAATTTTCTTCCAATTTTGAAATGATTTATCTCTAGAACAATACATGTAATATTACACAATCTTACTATCCATTTTTTCAATATTATATCTGAAGAAATGATAGGACCAAAACCAATTTGTTTTAGCCGGTAATATTTCAGAATATTGTTTTTCTTAGGTGCATTGCCTGGAAAGCAAGAAGGTATTTCATCTTAGTTCACTACACATTTCAAGATCATGTTATAGTAATTAAAACAGTGTCCATTTAGTGTAAAGATCAGTATCTACAAGGTGTTTCCACTCAGCATTAGCTCACTTTATTCTTACTTGAGCAAAGAATAATATAAAGAAAGCTTTTATGAAAGCCATTAATCACTGTCATTTAGTACCTAATTGAAAAGGCAAAACTTTTGGCAGAAGATAAACATTAAACAGTGATATTAAAATCATCATTCAAAAAACAACACAGTATTACCAAATACAGTTCCTGATTGACCAAACAGAAATTATATAAATAGGTGAGATTTAGTAAGAGGACAATGCACATATGTAATGCCACTATTCTTTGTGAATGTTTATTAACTAGCAACTAAAGTAGCTTACTGATAACTTTAATAGTAAAAAAACAAACAAACAAACAAAAAACACTATGATACTCATTTCTTTTGCTATTTATATTTCTCTTTTTTTTAACCACCAATACTAAAATATCTCTTCAAGATAATTTTAGCTGCTTTATTCTCTCCTCACACTTTTGATCAGATCTGGGAAACATCTGCATAGGACTCCATTTAGGGGAGACAGTGCCAGTGATAGATCTATCATCCTTAGTATGATCTTAGGCTTGTGGTATTTTCTAACCTTGATACAGGAAATCAAAAAATCCTTCCTTAAGAAAAATCCTTGAATTAGTTAATATCTTAATTAATTAGTTTGTATTAACTAACTGGTCAGTAGTCTTTTCTATTTCATCTCTCTGTCTTTAAAAAAACTTAGATATTATAATATTCTATAGTATATGCATATATACTTATGTATATACATATATGCATATCTTAAGACTGCAATGCATTATCCTTAAAAGTAGTGAAGAAAAGTATACCACCACTCTTTTACTTTTAGTATATTGTGTTTGATTATGATTACTATATTTGCAAAGTACACACACACACACAGGATAACTCGTATCCATGCAACACTGTACTTTACAAACTGGTCTAACCCTTCTTATGGATTTCCAAAGAATCTTGTGAGACAGGTGCATCTGTGAAGTTAATATTTTCAAGAAGAAGTAAAACAGGAAAGAGAACTTTGTATGGGAATATAATGCCTATCACAGCACCCTCTGAACAATTTAGTATAAGAACAGGGCTGAGGCCTTCATATTATATCACTTTGTCTCACCCTCCCTTGGCTCTAATAAATATGAATAAAAGTAAATAAAAGGAAAAATATGTCATGTTTATAAAACAAGACTTTAGATTTTAGTGTCTATTCTCCAAAATTGATCGTTACATAAAATTCAATTTCAATAAAAGCCTTTGCAAGATTTTTTTAGCAAAAAAAAAATCATCTATGGTGATAGAAATCAGAACAGTGGTTGCATATGCATATGGAGGTAGGTAAAGACTGACTGGAAGCAAATACGAAGATTTACCTGAGAAAATGGAAATGTTTCTATTTTGATTGGTATTTCTGGTTACCTGGGTATATATGCTTGTCAAAATTCTAAGAGTTTGTATTTAATATTTGGACTATGAATTGATCCACAATATGACTATTCTCTATGTGGTCAGCAGATGCCATTGGATCAGAGACTTTAATATGATCAAGTCAGTCCTATTTAAACGTAAATAACATAACAACCCACACTATTCATTCATCAGGCATCCTACAAGTGAAGGAAGAAAGGCTATACAAAAAAAAAAAAAAATCAAACATCATAAACCATCCTTCAAGAAATTAATCTAGTTATGAGATGACTGGGTGGCTCAGCAGGTGAGCGTCTGCCTTTGACACAAGGCATGATCCTGGAGACCCGGGATCGAGTCCCACATCAGGCTCCCTGCATAGAGCCTGCTTCTCCCTCTGCCTGTGTCTCGGCCTCTCTCTCTATCTTTCATGAATAAATAAATAAAACTTCTAAAAAAAAGAAATCAATCTAGTTAGAAATACTTTTGTAATATGATTTATCAGTTAGATGAGTCAGATCATTTTGTAAGGCCCTTTTGATATCATTTTTTTATTGTAGTAGCAGTTGTTTTGTTTTTATTCTTTTTGCCTATTTAGATTTCCTCTTTCATGAATTGCCTCTTCATTTTTTTACCCATTTTACCACTGGGTTTCCAGATTACTTTAGTTATTTATAGTAAGACTTTATTTCTCTACATATAAATTTTCAATTGGTTATATATAGTCTAGATATTCTTTTCATTTTGCATCTCCTTTGTTTTACAAAAATATCTTTATGGAGTATTCCTTATATATCACATTTAGAAAATAAGTGTATTCTCTTTTGGTATTAATAATTATTTTCTGACTTCTGTTGTAACTTCTCTGTTTATCATTCAGTTTTTTAGAAGTTTTTTTATTAATTATTATTTTTCTATTTCCAAAGAAGTGGGAATGGGTGGGAATGAGTAGAACCATGTAAAAAGACAAGATGCAAAATGGGAAAGGATAAGTTACCTTTTTTGCTTCTGATTTCTAATTTCTAATTTTCCTACACTTTGCTCAAAGTTGTAGGATATAGATTCATTAAAATTGGGGGGATTTGGTTTATGACTTTGTATGTGGGTAAATTTTTTATAAACACTTCATGTACCTTTGAAAAGAATGGGTAGAAAATCTTGTACTTAGCATATAATCTAAAATAGATAAGCTTCCTGGTTTTTTTGTTGTTGTTTTTTTTTTCATGTTGGTAAGTGGACTTTGGTCCACCATTTGTTAAAATAAAATTTTAAGGAATTTCAGGCTTATTAAACTATTGTCATTGAATCAACAAAATTTTTACATGAAGAAAAAGAAATGATTTAATAGATGATGATACTAAAATATTTACTATATAGAAGCTTCTAGCCTTAATAAAAATAATAAAATGTATTTTTGTTTTTATTAAATTAATAAAAATTATAAGAGCTTTGAAAATCACAAGTACACAAAGTGTATTTCTGCATTAGTAAGCAGGGCTATACTTATTTTTTGCTCTTTAAAAACTATATAATCCTTTGTATTCATATTCTGTGTATCATATGTATTAGGGAAAAGTTATTTTCTTAATATCACACATAATTGCTTTTTTCTTTATCTTAATTCACAGGAATGTATCAAAGGGAATTCATTGCTTACCAATTTGCTTTCTGTACTGATCAACAGGAAGTTTTATAGTGGAGGCATCTTTTCTACCCATCTTTGATCTCCAAAATGCCTGCTGCAAAGAAAGAAAATAATTATGATGAAGTCCTAAAAAAATCAAAAGGACTATCTACAAACTTCAGGAATAATTTATTCCATAAAATTCATTTTTAAAGCAATGGGTAAAAATGTCTTTGACTTACTCCCATTAGATATCAGTAAAGAACACAAAATTCTTTCAAATAAATTATCCAGGATACAATTGCTGGTAATTAAATTTCCCAATTATTTGTTCTTGGTAACATTCATTTTATCAAGTATTATCAATACCCAATTAAACCAAAGTGTTAGAGAGTATTATCTGTAAATGTGAAAATCATGTACTATTTATTCAGACGGGTTGGGGTTATAGGCATGCTCTTGGCAGTATGCTATTGTTACACAAAAAGGCTAAAGTTTGAATCTCAGTTACTTTGAATCTTGTTTTAAAAGACATGACATTTTAAAAAAGGCATGACATAGGTAACAAAGTGCATAAATTTGAGTTCTAGTCTGTCTCTCCTATAAATAGTATAAATTGCTACCATTTCCTAATATTCTCATGCTTACTACATTATATGCACTGTTTGATTTAGTCCACAACACATCTTTCAAATCTTATTATTTTTATTGAAATTAAATATGTGGCAGACATGTGGAATTTAAGAAACAAACAAGCAAAGGAGAAAAAAAAAAGGATAGGAGAGAGAGAGGGAAATCAAGAAACAGATTCCTAACTACAGAAAACAAACTGATGGTTACCAGAGGGAAGAGGGGTTGGGCCACAGTGAAATAGGCGATGGGTATTATGGAGGGCACTTGCAAGGAGCACTGGGTGATGTACGGAAGTGCTCAATCACTATACTGTGCAACTGAAACTAACATTACACTGCTAACTAGCTGGAATTTAAATAAAAACTAAAAAAACTGACGAGATGAGCACTGGATGTTATGCTATATGCTTGGCAAATTGAATTTAAAAAAGAAACTTAAAAAAAAAAGAAACTTGAAAAAATATATGGCAGAGATTATAACCTACTCACTAAAATTCAAATTCTCCTTTTCTTCCTGGCATGGAGGTAGACTATGTTTCCTAGCCTCATTTCAAACATGTAAGTTAGTGCTTGTCAAAAGAATATGAATGGAAGTCATGTATGTCACTTCTAGACCTGAACATTAAAATCTTTGTTGAAGGCTGTGTTCTCTTTCACCTTCCAATTGGCTAGAACGGAAATTATCCCCTGACAAACCTTAAGGGTACCTGTATGAATGCAGTACCTTTGGTCAGCCTGGGGTGGAAGAGGATAAACTCTAGTTTGTTTATCATCTTAGTACTTTACCAAAAAGTAGAATGACTGAAAAAGGAATGAAATTCTAGAGTACTTATATATGTTGGGTGGTGAGGTCTATTTATTACAGACTTAATTGTTCCCAGAGTGGCGCCTAGAAATTGCACCTCACTGCTTCTAGTAAGGAACTCGGAATAAAGATGCGGTGAGGCAAGAACTGGCCAATTCATAATCAAAAATACAAAGTGATAGAGAGCTACGTAATTTGGGGACTAACAAGGTTGGAAAAGCCAGCTTCTTCTAAAAGCCAAATAGCAAGAAATAGAAGAGAAAAAGGCTTTGAAGAACAAAGGTCCATTAAGACTTCTCAAAGAGACAGAAAGAGAGATAAAAAGTAGATTGGGATCCTCTTCTCTCACCTGGACCTATTGTTTCAGATCACCTGGAAGCAGCCACTCAGGTAGAAAGAGACAAGTAGAGGAGTTCTGAGGAATAGAAAATAAATAGGTGTGAGAACTATAGAAAGAAACTGCATGGTCATATGAAACTAGCCAGAAATATTAAGACGGCTACTAAAATCTGAGGGAATTATATTTACAAGGAAACCAAATTTGTCTAAAAAAAGTATGAGAATGAAAATAAATCCTTGGACCTCTAAACTTAAATTAGCCCATTGCAGCTCCCAAGGAAGGCAAACGCTATAGATCTGTAACAGCCACTTCACAGGTGACTAGGACGCAGAACCCTCCAGAAGGCAGAGCCATAAAGAACAACGGACAAGGGAATTTCACTTCTAAAAAAATCATAATTATGGTCCAAGGAAGAAACTTCTGTCAGTTCAATGAATGGGCCTTCTCAGTGTCCTCATGCTGGATCAGTGCTTCCTGTGTGGTTCCCATTTTTCCCATTCTTCCCTTTCTAAATGGGAATGATTATAGGGGATATGAAGCAGTTATCATTCTCTGCTTCACCATTAGGAAAGTTTGTCTGTAAACTTCAAGGAACCACATTCAAACCTGAGAAGGAGCACTGTGCACTGGCTTGAGATCCTTGACTTTGTTCTGGATGCAGTAAGTAGGGAACTTTAAGATCTTCCTACAAAAGAGATAAGAAAAATGTTGTGCATGGCTGTCTCATGACCAGAAAGGTGAACTATGGGAAAAATTGCTAGCTGCTTACTAAAATACATGTTCTCCTTTGTTTTTGCTTTTTCTTTTTTCTTGAGCTCCCTTGACAGAGTTTCCAACTTCTTCTAAGGCTAGCTATGGGCATGTGGTTAAGTTTCAGCCAACAGAATATGAAAAATTAGTGTTTGCTACTTCTAGAACCAACCTATAAAGACTTTCCATATGTGCTCATTCATCTGGCTAAAATGAGACGCCCCCAGAGTGGTGCTGAAAATAATCTAATGAAGATGGCAAGAGCCTATGACATCCTGGGCCCTGAATGACTACACAAAGGAAAGCTACTCAACCTACTTGTTTTTTCTCTTTCAGGCTGCTGTGAGGACAAGAAGTAACTTGTAGCATTTGAGCCTCTATACATTTTAGATTTATTTGTTACAGCTAACAGAATCACCCTAAGGAAAACAAGTATATATAGATGTCCTGTATAAGCTACTGGACTATAATTATCCTAAAGAACACTATTAAGGTTCTCAAATGCCAGATGTCTTTGAAATTGGTTTAGATCAAACTGTATTGTTTATTTACACATATGGTCATACAGGGCAATCCCAACAATGATACCACCTAATACAGTAAATGGCACCCCCAAATTAAAAATTACTACTTATGTGTAAGAAACTATAAATTCTGCTAAAAAGAAATCTATGTCTCTCTTTGTAATAATCTTCATATTTAACATTATGGTAATATTGAAGAATGTGCAAAGTAAGACAAAAAGTCAAATAAATTAAATCTTCACCTCTCATAAAACATGTAGTTATCATATCTAAGATAATACAACCTTAAAATTTCAAAAATGAAACTAAGTCATCACCTAATCCTATGTTCTCACTTGTTATTATTCAGAACATTAATACAAGCATCATAAAAAATATCAAGATATGTTATAATTTATTCATATAGCAACCATTTGCATAGCGTTTTGCATTTACTAATTGTAAAGAGGAGTCAAGGCAAGTTATTTTAATCTTGATTATTAAGGAGCTAAAAAAATATTACTCCATTTTAGGAGAGAAGTTGGCTTAAATAAATAAATACACAGACATTATTTCCTTTTCAACTTAGTTTTGTGTGCTGCCTTTATGGAATAGCTTAAATTTTTAAAAAGCAAATTACTAAGGCTAACTACCAAAATGGTCACTCACTGCGTCCCTCAATTCCTTCTTGGTCATTTGAATCAACATCCTAACAGAGATAACATTTTAGAGGTCAGTATTTTATTCATTCCTTACCGATAGTAAATAAAAAAGGAAGAGATTCATAGAGAGTATCTTTTCAACAAAGTGAATTAGATTTTACTTACTTTAAAATGTACTTTAAATAAAGTGATACCAAAAAAAGCTAAAAAAAAAAAAAAAACCTGGATTTTTATAAAGGCCGGTATTCTATGGATACATTTTATATGCATATAACCTGTGAATATAAAATCTTTAAAAGAATATCAACCTAAGAGATGCATTAAAGAAGAACTAGCTTTAAATTTTTGTTCCTAATGATTTTAGTGACTGATAATCCTTAACCAAAATTTCAAATTTTAAAACTTTATTCCCTGAAATTATTCTGTTCTATTCTTTATTTACCCTATTCTATTCTTTAAGCAAAATAAAATTTTACCAAATGTTGAAACCAGAACACGCCTAGAGAACACACCCATGCAAAAATGACTTACATTTTATTACCTGTAACAAACACAAGAAGGCAGAAAATATCTTACTTTTCTAATAAACACATTGAGGCTATTTTAAATGATCGAAAGAGATTCCCATTCATGTGTATGGTACAAACTGTCAGTGCCTCGGACATCTAGAACCTCTAAAATGTTCTGACTTTTCTTTGTTCTTCAAAGCCTTGCAGTAATCATCATTCATTTCTATTGCTTTGATGGTAAGATAGCAAACTCCCAAGAAATCCAGGGAGACATTAGCACATAGAGCCGCAATTTCTAATAAGACAGCTATTTGCATACAAGATCAGCCACAATTTAAAATGTGTTGTGATAGATGCGGAAAGGGAATAACAGATTTATATTAGCATGTACAATACCAAGATTGTTTTCACAATTTAATTCCTTGGAGATTACATCTCATCACCTTCTTTTATAAAGAACACCGCATTCCCTGAGGAACTAACTTGCTCTGAGACCCAGCTAAACTAAAATATGGATTAATAAGATAATATTTATTATTTATGAATTTCGCTGTAGGAATGATTTCAGATTAAATCATCAGAGAAGTTTTTAACATTCTTGAAACTTGATAACACATACTTAAGGAAGAAAAAAATGCTAATTTTATTTAATGCCTAAATTGCATATTAAAATACTTCATAATTAATTTTTATTTAATTAAAACTTAACACTCTCCAGGACTTTTCAGATTAAAGAGAATGTTTTTGTTTTTAATATCCTTTCTTAACCTAATTTTACACAGCAATTTGCCACATGTATTTTTAAATATAATATGTGACCTTTAAAAACAAACAAAGGTAGTACAATATCCTATCACATTCTGACCAAGGTATTTTATTGCTCATTTATACCTTTTTTATGAAATCCAGAAAGAACAAGTAAAGAAATAAGAAACCTGAAGCCTTCACATATGTCTCTGCTTCCAGAAAAAGCATTCAATCCAGACTGTGACATTTAAATACAGATCAAAACACAGGTTATTAAAAAATTCAACCCATGACCACAGAAAAAATAATGATCTCAGTTTTTAAGGCTAAAAGACCCTTCCTTCAAAAAATTCTTACTTTAGTATGAAGTTATAAATAGGCAGAAAAGATGTTTGGTTATGGCTGGATCAGAATTGAGAACCAATCATGAAAATAAAATCTTATGCCAGATGTTGGGATGAACAGAGTAGTGGGTAAATAAAGAAGGCACTTGTCCCTGATCTGATGCATTCATTATTCCAGACTGATGTTTTAAAAATTCAAAGCTGATTGTGTAAGCAGCATATTTAAGTCATCCAAATAATGGCCCATTTCCTAGATAAAGCAAAAACTCTTAATATACAGAACCATTAATAACACAAGTGTCTGTTCTCCTTACTCATGTTCTGGTGTACTATCAAATTCAGCTTTTAGTTCCATGATTTTGACAAGCTCGTTCACATTTTTATGAATTTACTCATGCTCTGCAATGTACTTTAAATGTCATTTTCATATTCTCCCATTTGTGAAATCTATATTTTAATATTTCAAGCAAGGGCACATGATTCAGATTTCCAAAGATAATCCTCCACACTTAAGGAAATGAAAAAAAGAAGTCATTTGGGACACTGTCAAAGTGTGACACAGTAGACAATGAATACTTTGACATAAATATATATATTGAGATAAATTATTACAAGTAGGACAAAGTCCTATTATGTAAAACTGGAGAGTTAAACAATGGTCTTCTAAGTGTTTTCAGGGATCAAAGTGTCCACCTCATCTTCACTTTGTCAAATTAATTTCTTTTAGAGCCACAGAAAGAATATGTCAACACTTGAGGGTCACCTAGGTGGGGCAGGTACCTGGGTAGCTCAGTCAGTTAAGCATCTGCCTTCAGCTCAGGTCATGACCTCAGGGTCCTGGGACTGAGCCCCACGTCTGGCTCCCTGCTCAGTGGGGAGTCTGCTTCTCCTTCTCCCTCTGCTTCTCACCCCTGCTCGTACTCTCTCTCTCAAATAAATAAATCTTAAAAAAAAAAAAAAGGCTTGAATACGTGGAAAAGTGATTTCTAAAATCCTGATCATTTGACCACATTGACATAAAAATTCCTAAGAAAAGTAACTGCAAGATAATTGTCTGTGTGACCCCAAAAAGTCATATTCTAGGAAAGGAATCTTAGCTGTTGGGACTCATCCTTCAGCCATATGATGGAACTAAAATGAATACTATAATGAATGTATATCATTATGGGAAAACAAACCAAAATTGGACCCCTATCTCTCACCACATGTAAAAGTCAATTGAGGATAGGTCATAGACCTAAACAAAAGAGCTAAAACAATAAAGCTACTAGGAAAAAAAGAGATTATCTTTATGACCTTGGAGTAAGCAAATATTTCTCAGAACACAAACAGGATAGACCATAAAGGCAAAAAATAAAAATGTATTGAACTTCATCAAAATTAGTTTTTGCTCAGCAAAAGATACCGGGAAGAAAAAAGAAAATAAATGTGTAATTTATAAACAGTTTGTAAATACTCGTAATATCTGTATCTGAAAAAAGAACTCACACTCAGTATATATAAAGAACTACTCAGGTAATATATAACATACAACTCAATAAAAACAAACAAACTAACAAAAAAACAGGCGAAAGCCTTGAACAGAAACTTCATCAAAGAAGATAAACAGATGACAAGTACATGAAGAATCTCAACACCACTAGTAGTCAGCAAAATGCAAATTAAAATAAGAATTAAAATTTCACTATACCCACTAGAATGGTTCAAATAAAGCTTTACTATACAAAAAATTGGATGTGAAACAACTGAAATCCTGATACATTGCCGATGAGAGTATAAAATCACAATCACTTTGGAAAACTGGCAATTTCTTACAATGTTAACTGCCAGCAATTCCATTCTTAGGTATTTATCTAAGAGAGATAAATACATACACCCACAAAAAAAGCTTTGTATAAGGATGTTCACAGTATCTCTATTCACAATAGCTAAAATTTGGAAATAGCCCCCATGTTGATCAATGGAAGAACGGATGAACTGCGGTTTATTCATATATTCATACAGTGTAATATTACTCAGCAAAAAAATATATATATACTGATAATATACAATGAAGATAAATCTCAAAAATAGTATGCTGAGTGAAAGAAGCAATGGCTCCTTTAGACCTAAACCAAATGAGTATTCATCAGTTTTATGCCCTTGTGACATCATTTAACAATGGTGGTCCCTGCTTCTTTCCTGAAACACTCATTAAAACACTTACTTCCCATGGGTGAAGGAATATATGAGAGTTGAGAAAACAGAGATGGAAGGCATAGACAAATCTATTACAAAGTAAGTAAAGGGAAGGGGAGAGAGAGGATATTATGCAGAGAGGAAGGGAGAGGTTAAGGAAGCTTTTTTGGTTATACTTTGTTTTGTTTTACTCTTGAGGGCTTGTTTTTGAATGCAGATGAAAACTGGAGTCCGTATAAATAATAAGTACAAGGAGCCAGTAGCAGAAAGTGAGAGGGTAAAAAGACAGGAAAAAAATTAAAAATTACTGGGCTTTTCAAGTATGTAGAAAGGGACAGAATTCAGCGCACACTTGACATAATAATCATAGCAAGCTACCTCTTTCACTTTAACAGGAAAGAGGAAAAAAAGAAAGATAGTAAGAATACGTGTTAAGTTTTGAGTTCTGGTAGCCCAAAGTAGGAGTTCCAACCTGGCAGCTCCACATTCATCTGAAGTAAGAGGCATGATTATCTTCTAAGAGTGAAACGGAAGGTAGAAACTGCAAATTTGAGAGTGCAGAGGCTGGAATTTATGCTGGGGAAAAATTATGCTGGGGACAAATAGAGAGGGCTGTCCGGGGAAAACAGGATTAATGAGAAACACTATGAGACTGAATTAATTTGGTAACCAAGAATCCATGGTAGCATTAAACTACATGATTGAAAATAGCATTTATTTTTTTCTGCATGCTCAGCTGCTCACTGCTGGCTTTGGGAAGGGACAGACAGCTGGATTAAGCAAAATTTAGGTTTTTCCCAGAGACGCATGACAGCAGGGCAATAGGGCCATAAAGCTTAGGATACTATATAAAGTGGATAAAGTGATATGCCGTGGTGTCTAAAGACAGAAAAGGAAGTGAAAACCGCAAAGGGTGTAGAGTTAGGCAGAAAGTAGACTAATTTTTGGACCTAAAGATTTGGATGAGATCAAATAACCAAAGTTTTGGGAAGAAAAGAACTAGAGTTTCTTTGACTAAAGAACAAAGGCTATTAACAGAGAGTTATGGAGTGACCGATGTTATTGCTGTGACAGAGCAGGTTATGATCCAGCAGGGAAGACAAGTTAAGGAAATGAGAAGCCAGAACAATACAAACCTCACACATGTGGTTAGCGAAGGCACCCATAATGGTTGAAGGATTTGGGCTAAGGTAGAAAGACTCTAAGTTAGGAAGACAGAGGAGTGACCTGCATAGCCACAGTTAACAGCAATAAAGAGAGGTCGAGGGTACTACAGTCAGAAGGAATCAGCTACAAAGGAGATGGGTTTCTTCCTTCATTTGTCTTGTTTGTTTTTATTTGCATGGAAAAGTAAATGAACTAGAAGTGGCAATAAGAAAATAAAAAGATAACAACCAGACTTATGGTCCACAGGTATGGGGAGAGTTAAAGAAAGAAGAGTCTCCACTTAAGAAGGCTTTAGGGAAATGGTGTCTATGAGAAAAATCAGGTTTCAATTAATGTCAAGAGGGTAAAGTGATAATCAATGGAGTGCTTGAGGGTGGATAGGGTTCAAGAGGGATATAAAGAGAACTAGAAGGAAGAAAATAGCAAGAGATTGGTTCAGTAAAACAATGAAAATGAGCCACAGAATAACAGGGGCATAAGTGTTCAGGGGAGGACAAATGGTCAAATGTGTCATCTTGGACAGCAAAGAAAGATAACAGGAATGTGTTATTAGGTCATCTCCAAACTGCATCGAGTACTCAGGCCTCTCCTGAGTCAGCTGTGGCCTAGGTAAAATGAGGAATCCCAGTCCCTTTGGGAAGGGTCAGCTGGCTGGAACTGAACACCTCAGAAGAAAGACTCCAGTCTCTAGAGTCTAGTTAGGCATATGAACTCAACAGAACAACTAGAGGCTCTAGGTCAGCATTTGTCAAAAATGCTGTCCATCCATCACCAATGTCAAGAGTTGTGTGGGATGTTCATTAAAATGCAGACTCCCCCATCATGGTCCTACTGAATCAAAATCTCAAGGGCCCAGGTCCATGAGTCTCCAGAGTTTTGGGAGGGGGGTTTTTTGCTTGTGTGTTTTGTTCTTGTTTTTTGACCACTAATGTTTAAGAATCACTACTTTTCTTTTTAACCAGCTTATAGGTAATTCTGTGCACTAGCATTTGAGAAACGCTGCTGGAAGTAGATGGAAGGACTCAGCAGGGACCAGAAGATCCTTCAACCTCTCTGGTGGAGGTTGAATGAGGCAGTCTGACAAAACTTTAGAAGCTTTTAAAAATTGGCTGAATCTTCAGACTTTTTCTAAATTCAACAGGGAACATTAAGAGGGTATTGTGCAATGAGGTAATCAAAGCGGTTACTTTTTAATGTGATTAGAAAGGCTAGAAGGTTGAAGATAATTAACAAGCTTAAAACAAATCTAGGTACTTTCCAAAGGCAATCTACTAAGAGAGCAACATAGTAAGTAAAAAGGAAGAGACATTTAGTGTTTGACTTTTCAGAATTTGGGAATAGCAGGAAGGAGGCACAGGGCAGAAGAAGAGCTAAAGATAACTATGCTTTCACATTTGAGTGATGATTAAGATACAAAGTCCCAGGCTTCATTGTTCAGAGATACCCAGTCAGGAAGGTTGGGGAGAGACCAAGGAAGCTGAATTTTTAACAAGCACCAACTCCCTGCCAAGGTTTTCAATCCCAGGTGGTACATGGACCACACTTGGCAAAATATCTGGTTAGAGAGATAGTATGTCATTAACAAAAATAGGTAATAAAAGGAGGTAATAGGGAAAAAAAGATAAAGGGTAGGTGGTGAGGGTAGGAGAGTATTAAAAATACACATTATAAAATATTTGTAATTGCTGTAAGGAAACAAGCTCTTGTTTTTCCTAAAACCTCGAAGAATTAGTTTATCTAAACATAATAGTATCACTAATTCCCTGGCCTCCATCAAAAAATCCCCACAAATATTTTACTTACTTTTATTTTAATGCCTTTTTAATGCACAGATTGTTGTGGCATCTGGACACATGACATACTCGAAAACAACACATTAAATTTATACTGCCCAGAATAGACAAAAAGCTGCCTTGCATATACCATCAACAATGCTCATCACTGGGGGAAGGGGGTGCTGCAGTAGCTGGGTCCCATGGAATTATTATTATTTTTTTAATTCTGAACTTTGCATAAATATCAAAGGAATAAACACTTCAAATCTGAGGAGAAAATTTCCACCAAGTAAGTGGCCACGTTCTTAAGTGGAAAAATAATCTTTCCTATTTAGAGGGTTTAATTCAGCAAAATGGGACATGTACTTCAGTTAATCTCTTGTACTACATTTGCAAAAGGAGATAGGATAGGTTAGTTAAACTAGGATTGGCCTACAACATAACTTCTTATTGTCAATAAAGTCATTAGTGACCTAAATTATATTGTCTTTCAAACAAAGGATTTTTTGTCATTTTTTTATGTTTTTTCAAACATTTCTAAGGTTACAAGAATATGGCACCAAATAAATAAAACTGCAGACCCTGTTTTTACTATTTCAAAGTGCTGATTGATGAAGAGACATAAGGCATAAGGCAGAGAAGATCCTGAGGCAGAGAAGAGGCAGTTCCATGTCTACTTTGACCACTAACTAATTAATATACCTTTAGATTGGTTTGTTTTTTGGTTTTTGTTTTTGATGAGACAAAGAATGACTGAAAATAGGATTATAGATCTAAAGGTCACAAGCCTTGATATTTCAATACTTATAATCCCTGAAACTGGTTATTTTAAGAGAATTACATTGAGAGAGGATTTTTTATATTTTAAGAGAATTATATGAAACCCAAGATTGTTTCAATTATCATACAGATAATAGAAAGTTTGATTCTGTCCAGATGGCACCAAAAACTGTTAGCTAAAGGATGAAGGAAAACAATAAGCTCTAGATGCGAACATCTCAGATGGCATCTATTCTTATCTCTGTAATTCCTAAATAAGCAGATGTATATCTATTTTATCATAATTTCCTTTTTTTTAAGATTTTATTTATTTATTCATGAGAGACACAGAGAGAGAGAGAGTCAGATCAGAGACACAGGCAGAGGGAGAAGCAGGCTCCATGCAGGGAGCCTGATGTGGGACTCGATCCCGGGTCTCCAGGATCAGGCCCTGGACCGAGGGTGGCGCTGAACCGCTGAGCCCCCGGCTGCCCTATTTTATCATAATCTCTTAATATGAACTCCTTTTTCTTAATTCTCAAGTAACATTAGTGAATTCTTATGATTCAGAGGTTTTGGCAAATTATCAGAGACAAAGGTTTACTGACAAAAAGGACTTTTTTTTTTTTTTTTTGCCCAAAAGTTTAAACGCATTTCACTGGGAATGTCCAAATAATATATCTGTGTTCAGTATACATGAACTGTTCTAATACACTCTAAATTTTTTTTTTAATTTTTTGATACACTCTATATCTAACAAAATCACAATAACCAAGTTTGACTTATTTAAAGTTAAAGTTTTCATTTTTCTTAGTTTGCATAAATTTTACATTGAAGCAAATATGAACCAAATTCTCCAAATATGGTCACGTTAAGACAATATATAAAGAACTTTGAGAAGTCTACTGAACGGTTTTTCTGAATCTCTTCAAACGCCTTGTCGATCTCTTAAAGAAGACTTGAATAGGTCATGTTTCCAATGTGACTTGACCAACTTTTCAAATTTTGCATATTATCATCTCATGAAGCCTCCGTTTGATGTAAAGTTTGGTGAAATAGAGGGATTATTGGAAAGCTGGTTTAGATGGATTGTAAGGGAAGTGAATAAGCATCTGGTTAATGAATAAAAGATGTCCAGAACTGGCTAAGAGACACGCTTATCAGCTCCCCAGGTTCACAGAAGTTAGGAATATCCTGCCGACAGAGATCTAGCATAGAGTGACCATAAAATTTACCACCCAAGCCAGAACATTTTGAGAGTGAAAGGGAACTCTGTGACACCAGGACAGCAAGTATAAACCAGGACTGCCCTGGGCCAACTCCTGCCCTAGCGCACTCTTGCCCTAACTATAAAGTATACAAGTACAATTCACAATAGCACACTGTCCCTCAACTAGTTCTGTCATTCATAAGGTGTTGCAATAGAAGGAAGGAATGGAAAATCTCCTGGAATACTTCCATTTCAGGAAATAAGTGATTATTTTAGACAATACTTGCTGCATACACAAGACCATGGTATCAGATTGTACTATGGCACAAACTGTCCTCATTTATGAATTTCTCTGTGACGCATCACACTACTGAGTATTTGGTCTTGAAACTAAGCTGTTGAGTTTCCCAGTTAGCACTGTCCCAATTCTCCCTTATTCCAGCTTGATTTCTTTTTGATCATCTTCATATTCACTCTTCCTTAGTCTACCTGTTAAACACTGGTGCTCCCCATAGTTCATTCATTTCACATATGCTCTCCTTGGGTCCTGATTCCCTGGAATACATGTATCAAGGGCCTATATCTCTAGCCCTGGCTTCTCGATCATACATCCAGCACCATTCTGAGGAATGACAACATGAATTTCCCATTTCTCCCAATGATCAACTTGTTTTTCCTACATTCTATCTCATTTATTTTCTAACTAAACTCATAGGAATGTCAAAGAAGCAATGCTGTTTTCTTCTCATTGCATATTTTCCTTAACTGGTAGTGCTAACTTTGATCACTTGATCAAAGTGATAATGTGATAATGTGCCTGATTTCTCCACTGAGAATTTAGTCTTTTCCTCTTTGTAATTACTAAGTATTTGGTTGGGGGTACTTTGAAATTATATAAATATCCTATTCTTCCTCAAATTTGCAACTACTAGTTTAGTATTTATTGATGTTTTGTGATGAATTAATTATACTCATACAATTGTCAAATGATGATTTTCTAATTTCACCATTCCTTCTGCATTTATTAGCTCATATTCTATGGTATGAAAAAGTGTTTTCTTCTCCCCATTTATTCATTTTTGTGTTTATATCAGTATATACTCATAAATTGCTGTTTTATTCAATGGGTTAAAATTCACTTATATCATTTGTTTATTTTGATGCTCAAATTGTCCTGAAGTTAGCCAATGGAAGGTCCTTCAAGTAATCTGTAACTTTTGACATAGGCTGCTGTCATTTTTTAAACACCTGTTCTTTTTGGCAAAATAAAATATTCAAGGTTCATCTTACACTTTCCTTGATCCTGCCCTGGAATCTGCCATTTCTCCCATGAGCCCAGTTACCTTTCAATGAGGAATAGCATTTATACGTCAAGATCTGGGGACAGGTTATGTTCACTGCTAATGAGTGACACTGTTTCCAAGCTTGTCAGTGCACAGAGCTAGAGAACATATGTACTGGTATGAAGTCAGTGCTTCCAATTTCCAATCCAATGCCACACAATTTGTAGTAGTTTTGTGCTTTCCACATTTCTATTTGTAACTTTCTTCTCTAACAGTGACAAACCTATCGACATTATTATCAATGAAATTTGTCATGTTTAATTTTTGTATAATATTCAGTAATAAAAAGTTAATATCAAAGATTTTTTTAACTTGTAGATCACCTAAGAAACAATGGGCAAGAGCTTATTTGAACTAAATCTAACAAGTAACTAACCTGTGCTAATGTAGACCAACTTGAGGATAATAGTGTTATCAAATCTTAAATACCCCACAGATGCCAATCACATTATTTTATGGCTTACAGGCATGTGCTCCACTCTATGGCAAGAAAAAATGAGACTGCTCCTAAAACAACTTAGGCCTATCCCTAAAGTTGGCCATGGGGTCTATTTCTCATAAGCATATATTTGCATACAGGAGGGGCAGCTAGTGGAATAAAATCAAGGCTCTCTGAAGGTAAGGGTTAATAGAATTCTAAACAGATAACTAAAAGTGTCATTTCAATGTATACATAAATATTCATACATAAAAAAGAAATAGATTGAATTGATAACATTCAAGAACTATATGGTGTAATTACATGTAAGTATATGGTTTCATCACTTAATCTAAGATTTGAAAATGATGGTTTTCAAATTTTCTTTTTTTTTATTAAGCCTTTTATTTTCATTACAGTATAGTTAACACATAGTATTATATTAGTTTAGGTATACAATATAGTGATTCAACAATTCTGTACAGTGCTCAGTGCTCATCATCATAAGTGTACTCTTTAATCCTCATCATTTGTTTCGCCCATGCCCCCAACCACCTCCCCTCTTGTAACTATCAGTTTGTTCTTTATAATTAAGAGCCTGATTTATGGTTTCCCTCTTTTTTTTCCTATGCTCACTTGTTTTGTTTCTTAAATTCCATGCATGAGTGAAATCATATGGCATTTCTTTCCCTGACTTATTTTACTTAGGATTACACTCTCTGTCTCCATCCATATTGTTGCAAATGGCAAGATTCCATTCTTTTTATGGCTGAATAATATTCCATTGTATATGCACTACTTCTTCTTTATCCCCTCATCTATCGATGGACACTTGGACTGCTTCCATAATTTGGATATTGTAAATAATTCTGTAATGAACATATGGGTGCATATTTCCCTATGAATTACTGTTTTTGTATTTCTTTTTTTGGTAATTATCCAGTAGTGCAATTACTGAATCATAGAGTAGTTCCATTTTTAACTTTTTAAGAATTCTTTATATTGTTTTCCACAGTGGCTACACCAGTTTCATTTCTACCAACAGTGCAGGAGGGTTCCTATTTCTCTCCATTCTTGTCAACAGTTGTTTCTTGTGTTTTTTATTTTAGCCACTCTGACAGGTGAGAAGTGATACCTCATTGTAGCTTTGATTTGCATTTCTCTGATAATGAGTGATATTGAGCATCTTTTCATATGTTGTTGGCCGTCTGTATTTCTTCTTTAGAGAAATGTCTGTTATGTCTTACTTGTTCTTTGGGTATTTAGTGGTATAAGTTCTTTATATACTTTGGATACTAACCCTTTATTAGAAATGTCATCTGCAAATATCTTCTCCCATTCAGTAAGTTGCCTTTTAGTTTGTGACAATTATTATGTATGGCAATTATAACTTATGCTAATTATTAGTCATTTCAATGTATATTATCTCTTTCAAGTAATTAGGTTTTCAAATTCAACAAAAACATCCTGGGAAAAGTCACTTAAGTCCATCTAGAGAGAGCAAAAATATGATTTCACTTACATGTAGACTCTAAAAAAATAAAACAAATCAAAAACCTGAAAAAAAAAAAAAAAACCAGAAACAGACTCTTGGTACAAAGAATAAACTGTTGCCTGCAGAGGAAAGGAGGAGTATACATGAACATTTGTATCAGGTTAAGGATAATTATTTTCATGCCTAGAAATAAATCCTAGAAACAAACAAATTGGAGAGGCCCAATAATAATATTACCTACATCTTAAACATATCTTTTAAAACCAATGAAAGATATGTTCACTGAGATAAACATAATCTGAGTACATAAGAGGAAATAAACATCTCAAAGCAATCATCAGAATGTTCTTTATGATAATTTTGTTTCTAATAGTTTCATAATATTGTATGACTTACTAAAAAATAGCTTTATTAGTAAATAAGTATCAAAAGTATAAAAATAACTAGTACACATATAATTTCATAGAAGTTGCATTTAAATGCATTCATTATATTGAAGTCTCATGTGATTATATCATTACCATTTAACTAATATAAGGATTTCTCAGACTGGTAGTTTTCAAACAGATTGCGTTACTAAACCTTATATTTATAAACAATGATGCACATTACTCATTTTTAAAACCACCAAACTAAACTACCAGATTAATACAATAAAAAGTATTAAGTTTAAAAATTGAGAAAATAATGTGGAGAAAGGTTAATGGGGAGAAGAACTGGGTTATTAACTAATATAATTCCACTATGTAGAAATAAGAAAATAAAGAAAAATAGAGAAAAAAAGTACAAAAATACAAAAGTACATTTATTCTTTTTTAAAGATTTATTTATTTATTTGAGGGAGAGACAGTCTTAAGCAGACTCCATGCTGAGCACATAGCCCAATGTGGGGCTCGATCTCAGGACCCTGAGATCATGACCTTAGACAAAATCAAGAGTCAGATACTTAACGAGCTGTGCCACCCAGGCACACCCCAAAAGTACATTTATAGGTTTCTATAACAATGGATAAATAGAGAAAAAATATCCCAGGTATGAGCCAAAACACAAATGAGAAAACCATAAATTCTATTGTGTACCAAGTTCTATTTACCCTTGCCTATTCCTTAATTCCTATTCTATCAAATACGTAATATCTTTTTTAAAAGATTTTATTTATTTATTCATGAGACACACTGAGAGAGGCAGAGACATAGGCAGAAGGAGAAGCATGTTCCCTGCAGGGGACCTCAATGCGGGACTCAGTCCCAGGATCCCAGGATCATGACCTGAACCATAAGTGGATGGTCCACCACAGAGTCACCCAGGTACCCCATGTCTTTTTAAAAAATATTTATTTATTTATTCCAGAGAGAGAGAGAGAGAGAGAGAGAGAAGAGAGAGTGTGTTTGTGTGAGTGGGGGAGGGGCAGAAGGAAAGAATCCCCAGGCAGACTCCCTGCTGTGTGGAGCCTCACCACAGAGCTCTGTCCCATGACCTATGAGATCACTGCCTGAGCCAAAACCAAGAGTTCAAGGCTCAACTGACTGAGCTACCCAGGCATCCCAGTAATGCCTTTTATAAGGCATTTCATTAAAGAAGATATCAAAATATTGCTTGATAGCTGACCTAGGAGCATTCAGTTTCAGAAAAAAGAAATAAAGGAAAGCGATCAAGTGAAAATATAGAAAATGTTGATTTGAAATAGTTAAAAAGAAATAAAAGACTTTACATTCCATCAATGTTATGGATTACTGACATTAAAACACTTCAACTGCAAATTACCAAGACATTATCAGGGTTCTGTTTACATGAGTGTTCATTTTGTGAAAGGTGAACATCTAATGCTCTTGTGTTATGTTGTTCTATGTATTATTATGTATTTATAATTTACATATTATACATCAATGAAAAGTTACAAAAAATATAAGATTCAACTAACAGAATACTTAGAAGAAAGAAATAAAAATAGACAAGAGACTGAAAAAAAGGAACTAAAAACACTAGGAAAAAAAGGAATAACGCCCCCCACATTACAAGAAGTGATAAAATAAACTAAGAGCAATAAACAATGAAATAAAGATGCAAAAGAGATGAGATGATCAACATAGACAAAAGTTGAACTTTTAAAAAAGAAGAACATGGAACAAATGTGACAGAACAAGAAAAAAGGTACAAAAGTATTAGAAATATATAAGGGAATATGGCTAAACATTCAGCAACTATTACTATTATTTAACAAGAGGATACTATAAAAAATTTCTTGTCAATAAATTTAAAAATTAAGATAAAATATCATTTCTTAGAATACAGATTTACTGTTTTCTAAATAGTTCAAGAAGGTAAATGTAGCATAAAATTGAATAGAACGAAAGTCATTTAAAGAAACCAATCAGTGTTTAAAATCTACCCTTAAAAAGTAAAAGATATACACATAAAACGAAACCAAAAAGACTGGATAGTTTTACAGGTAAGTGCTATTAACCATTCAAAAGCAGATAATCCACGTAAACAGGCTATATCATATCCATAAAATGATAGGCTGTTTTGAAAAATACAAATAGGTACAACACTTCTCAAATCATTTCATAAGGCTAACAAATCCTTTCAATGACCCCAAGGCAAGGACATTATGAAAACGGGAAATCATTGGACAGACTCAATTATAAAGAGAGAGATAAAAATCCTAAATATAATATTGAAAATAAATAGAGTATTCATAATCATAATAACAAAATTTACCAGGATAAACCTGGGCAAATAACAAAAATGGAAGGATCGTTTAACATTAGATAACACACTAATAATACTCTCAGTATTAACTGATTTAAGGTGAAAAAAATTGGAAGTCCTCAACAGATACAGGGGAAAAAAAAAGTTATATTCAGTATTTATTGATTCTTACAGAATGAAAAAAGAAAAGAAGGGAGGAGCGGGAGAGGAAAGAAAAGAGAGAGGAAGGAAGTAAATAGCAATAGAAAAGAACTTTCTTACTTTGTTGACAGCAAACAGATAAAGAAAAGATTATCTCTAATAGTGAAAATCATGAACAAGACAAAGATAATCACTGTTATCAGAAATCTAGGTAATATAGCGAGACAAGGGGAGACAAGATATAGGGATTGGAAAGGGGAAAAAAGTTATTATTCACAAATAATATGACTGGGAAGGGGCAGAGAAAAACTACAGGCAAATTATTTGAATCTGCACAAGATTCTTCATAAAAACTCAGCAAAGTTACAATTTATAAAATTTATATGCAAAAATCATAATTACTATAGCAATACAAATTTTTAAATATCTATAAATACTATGAATACCTGTAAAATATATGCAAAAACTCTTATGGAACTTTTTTAAGAGAATAGGTTATAATAAAATAAGCGCAGTATTAATGAGCATTTGGGGGAGTGCAACAGCAATATCTAGTAAGATCTAAGATATGTATATACCAGAATCATCAATTCCACTGCTAGTTATATGAAATAGAAAAATAATCCTCTATGTGAACAGAACACTAATAAGACCATTTAATGCAACATTTTTAATAGCATTTGGGGGAGTGCAACAGCAATATCTAGTAAGATCTAAGATATGTATATACCAGAATCATCAATTCCACTGCTAGTTATATGAATTAGAAAAATAATCCTCTATGTGAACAGAACACTAATAAGACCATTTAATGCAACATTTTTAATAATAGCAAAACTTTAAAATTTGAAAAAAAAAATCCAAAGCCCTGTTAGTACACCACAATTGACTCATCAATGAAATATAATGCAGCTAAAATGTGTATGCCGTGAAGGGCACCTGGGTGGCTCAGTCAGGTGAGCACCCCACTCGTGGTTTCAGCTCAGGTCATGGGATTGCCCGAGCTCTGCATTCAGGGCAGGATCTGCTTGGGATTCTTTCTTCCTCCCTCTCCCTTCTCATTTGTTCCTCCCTACCATTCACTCTTTCTCTCTAAAATAAATGAATATATATATTTTTTTACATCTGTGGACAATGATACACAAGTTAATACATTTATATAACATTTTAAAACATTCAAGGGGCACCTGGGTGGCTCAGTTGGTTAAATGTCTGCTTCAGTTCAGGTCATGATTTCAGGGTCCTGGGATGGAGCCACACAGCCACACGTAGGGCTCCCTGCTCAGTAGGGAGTCATCCTCTCCCTCTCCCTCTGTCCTTCCCCCCTCATGCTCTATCTCTATCTCAAATAAATAAATAAATAAATAAATAAATAAATTCAAATCAATAGCTGATACTATTTAGGGAAAATATATAGTACATATATAAATTTTCATGCTTCTTAATAACATCAAAAAATCAATTTCTTTGGTTATCTGGTGGAAACAAAAAAGACAGATAAAATTGAGATTGCTTGCACAAAGATATTTAATTAGATCCAAAAACAGCATTCAGTTGGGTCGTGCTCTTGTACCCAATCTGAAAATATTTCGTTTAAATGGAGCATTAAGGGGCTCCTGGGTAGCAGAGTTGGTGAAGCGTCTGATTCGTGCTTTCGGCTCAGGTCATGAACTTAGGGTCGTGAGATTGAGCCCCACATTGAGGGGCTCATCCCAATAGAGTCTGCTTAAGACTCTCTCTCCCTCTGCCCCTTACCCCCTCAAATAAATAAATCTTAAAAAAAAATAATAAATGAAGTGTGACAATCACTTAATTTAATAGAATTGTGTTTGTGTTTATATCTGCTATCATGTAATTTATTTCCTATTTGTTCCATCTATTCTTTTTCTTATTCTTCTTTATGTGCTGCTTTGGGATTAACTGAACATATTTTAGTATTCTATCTTCCCTTTTAACTTGTATTCTTCTTTGTTTTGCATTGTTAGTGGTCACTCTATAATTTATAATGTATATGTATTGCTATCACAGTCTATCTTCAAATACTCTTTTACTACATATTATATAAGGCTTTACGACAGTAAACTTCCATTCCCTTTCCTCAATCCTTTGGGCCATTATTATCATACATGTTACATCTACATGTAAATTAAATAAGTCATAGCCAATATATTTGCTTTAAACAATCAAGTATATTTTTTAAGTATTTAAAAATGAGAAAAATACTTTTCATATTTACCAACACATTTACATTTCCAGCTCTTTATCCATTGTATAGATTGATGCCTCAATTTCCTTTTTCCTGAAGAACTTCCTTTAATATTTCTTGTAGTTTAAATTTTTGGCAATAAATTCTCTCAGCTGTTTTTTTAGATATAAAAGTATTTGTTTTGGCTCCCTGCATGGAGCCTGCTTCCCCCTCTGCCTATGTCTCTGCCTCTCTCTCTCTCTCTCTCTGTGTCTCTCATGAATAAAGATATAAAATCTTAAAAAAATCTTCAAATTTATTTTTTTTTCTTTACTTCATATGAATCCCCTGCTTTGACTATTTTAGATTTCTTTTGTCACTGTTTCTAGCAATTTAATTTTGATGTGCCTTGGTGTCTGTTTACGTTTTATCCAAGTAGGGGTTCTTGGGACCATTCAACTAGCTTTATCAGAGAACTGGGGTTCCACCCTACCCTGATCTTGCTAATGATGACAGCAAAATAAATGACAATAAGAAAATATTTTTCTAATATTTCTAATATAATTCTAATATGAATTCTATTGCAATTGTGTGAAATTTAGACAAATGGCTTCTGTCTATACCAGTAAAGAATACTGACCTAGTAGAATTCTCACATTTGAAATGCCACACATCGACAAGATCAATGTTTTTCAGTATCATGCTAGGACTCAATTAACAAAGGTATCCAAAGGAATGATATCTATTGCTTCCCATATTAATTATGATTGAAATATTTCCCTGCCCCCCAAAAAAATATCCAAATTCTGAAGAGACTCTAAGAACCAAGGAGATTATGTAAAAATTAAACCTTACAAGCATTTAATGACTTTTAACTGTGTCCTAGATGCTATCATATTTACATATGATAAAGAATCTTTAAAGAGGTTGGCCAGATGCAATCGCTATAAATCATAAATTAGACCTAATTTATGCACTTCCCCAGATTCACTGCCTACTATGGCCTCAGTCACTTGCCCAGTGGACGACACCAGCCATTACCTTCAACTCATCTTCTAATACCAGTCTCTGCCTTGACAACCTCTGGGTGTGAAGGTAAAAAAGCACAACTTCCCTACCATCTCCACAGTCACAGAAATACCTACTCTTGCACCCATAGGAAGCGTGGCTCCTCCCATCACCTCCAAGATCCTAATGATCCCACAGTATACAGTGTGAGATCTGACTTCTCCAACAACAATCTGAAAAGCACATAGACAGTAACATACCATGAGATGAGTTTTGACAAATGAGAAACAAAAGATAGGAAGATGTGGGCAATACATTTCTTTCTCTTCCTCAGTTCAGCTACAGTTGACCTCTGAACAAGGTCAGGGGTACCAATCCACCACACAGGGAAAAATCCATGCATAACTTTTAATTCTTCCAAAACCTAACTACTCACAGTTCATTATTATATGGAAGACTTGCCAATAATATAGTCAATTAACACATATTTTGTATATTGTATGTATTATATATTGTATTCTTATAATAAAGTAAGCTAGAGAAAATGCTGTATCTATTGAAAAAATCTGTATATTTTAAACACATAGTTCAAACTCATGTTATTCAAGGGTCAACTATAATTGGCTCTGTACAGCATGTCCAGAGATTTCCCACTTGACTAAACAAAAGTCTATGTTTTCTACTTGCAGCCACGGCCAGCTTAATAACTGCCTTATATTCACACTGGTTTTCTTTTTTCCATTATTCTCTCATGCCCCCCTTGTATTGCACCCAGCTTAACCTGTACCTCAAAATATGTTGTCCAATGACCTTATAAGATATTTCATTACTATACTTCTCTCACATCATTTCCTAAATATATTACAGCTTTTTGCAATTAACTGGGATACTCTGTGGTTTCTCAAAAGAGTTTTGAATGTCCAGTAGAGACCCAGAGTAACTTTGCCTAGAAATTCATAAGCTGCTTTTTAAAAATAGAAATCTCAGTGTGTGGATTCTCTATGTCTATCCTGTTTTAAACCCAGGTAAGAAAAAAGTATGGTAATATGGCAGAGATGTAGGAAGTGGTGTGTCAAATGTAAATACAAAAACGTTGAGTAAAGCAAGAAAGACTTGGTATTAGCTACAGAAATAATGAGGTGATCTTGGAGCACATAATAAATCAAAGTTTGAGTATGGGAATCTATGAATATGATGAAATATAACTTCTATGATTACGGTACATTAAATGGCAAAAGAAGTTTCACTGATTTAATTAATGGCTGTATCAGCTGACTTTAAAATAGGGATATTATCGAAGTGGGATTCACTTAATAATAAGAGCACTTTAAATCTTGATTTAGAGGTCATAGTCAGAGAAATTAGAGAGATTCAATCTGAAAGGGATTTAATATATGAGAAACTCTCCACTGCTGGATGAGGCCATGTGGCAAGACATATGAGTGGCCTGAAAGAGGTCACTTAGCTAAGAGGAAATGAGGACTTCAGTCCTACAACCACAAGAAACTACATTTGGCAAACAATTTACACGAGTTTAGAAGTAGATGCTGCCACAGAGCCCTAAGCATCGTGGTTGGCATTTGATTTAAGGTTTGTAAGATCCTGAGGAGAGAACTCTCAGTCAGGCCACGCTGGACTTCTGACCCACAAAACTGGGGCTAATAAATGGTTGTTGCTTTAAGCCATTAAGTTTATGGTAATTTGTTATGCAGCTAAAGAAAACTAATTAATATATACCTGGAATGGGTCACCTGATAGTAATTATTCAGTTAAACACAGCTATACAAGTTATTACTAGTAATTATTTTTAAACACAAAATAATGTGTAATTTTAAAGAATCCTTTCCTAAACTATATTTTTATTAATAAGTTAAAATGTCATTACATTAACATATGTTTTTAGGGGTGCCTACATGGCTCAGCAGTTGACCATCTGCCTTTGGCTCAGATTGTGATTCCAGGGTCCTGGGATCAAGTCCTGCATCAGGCTTCCTGCATGGAGCCTGCTTCTCCCTCTGCCTGTGTCTCTGCCTCTCTCTCTCTCTGTCTCTCATGAATAAATAAATAAAATCTTAAAACACAAACAAACATGTTTTAATGGTTTTTATTTTAGGATCAATTTTTATTCTACTGTAAGGCAGCTTTAGTACCCTGCAAGTTTTCTCTCTTTCCCACTGGCCAATTTTCAACAGTGTTGATAAAATCCTCCTACAGATAAATTAACATTTTGCAGGACACCTGGGTGGCTCAGCAGTTAAGTGTCTGCCTTCTGGCTCAGGTCGTGATCCTGGAGTCCCAGGATGGAGTCCCGCATAGGGTTCCCCGCAGGGAGCCTGCTTCTCCCTCTGCCTGTATCTCTGCCTGTCTCTCTTTGTGTCTCTCATGAAGAAATAAAATCTTTAAAAATTAATCAATTAATTAGTTAATTAATTAATTAACATTTTGCCTCTGAACCAGGTCCTCTAGAAGTTATTTCTAAAAGAGAATGATTATTGTCAGCTGTTTGCTATTTGCCCTCATGAACAAACAGAATAATGATCACTGATGTTTAAAGGCCACAAGCACAGGAAATACATAAATGTTTTCTGAATTTAAAAAGTCAATTATTTTAATATAGTTTATAAATATACATTATTTCATTTTCTCTTTATAAATATACTGTATTTCATTTTCTCTCATACACTGTTACTTCTATATTTATATGATTAAACATAGCATCTCCTTCAGTTATGTCATATAAGAGTTCATTTTATTTCTGCCCCTGCCATTTGTATCTGAACTTATATGTCATTCAGAAATATAAGGTACTGGTTGAAAAAGCATCTTTTCACCTTTATTATTTTCAAATAATTTGAAAAACATACTTTGGATCTCTTGGCTAAAGAACTAGAAAATGAATATAGACGACCCCAGTCACATGGTCCTTAAATGCTCACTCATATAGTTATCCATTGGGAACATGCAGTAATAACAAGAAAACCAGGAATAGTGACATGCATGATTTTTATTTGCACAGTTTAATACCTTCTGTAGAATCACTTGCTTTGTTACATGGTGAGAAGACAAAGCAACAAAATGTTAACTAACATCTTTCATTGTTTCATGTCGATTTGTTTCTTAATTTGAAAATTGCATTTAAATTTCTACTAAACCTACCTTAGGCAAACATCCATGCAAGGAAAGAACGGCATTTGTGCAATGAACTGTTATACTAGCATGAAAAGCGTTCCTTATGAAAAGACAAATAAGTGATAACCAACAAAGAATTCCCATGTCCTTCACTTAACACTTTAAACTATGAGTATCATTATAACGAATAAGAGAATAATAAAAGATTTGTAACAAATGGAACTGATAAAAATCAACTAAAGGTGTTCATATTCTACATAATAAGAGATAAGAGTGATAATTTTGTGAATTAAAGATTGAAGTTTACAGGATTTACTCAGAAAACAGAAACTCTCTGGAAATAAACTATCTGTAATAGATTTAGCAAATATGCTAGTCTTCATGATGTTAAAATAAATAGTTTAACTATAAGTGCTAAAAGACAGGCAATACAAACTTTTTAAAAAGATTTTATTTACTTATTTATTTGAGAGAGAGACAGCATGAGCAGATGAGGCGGAGCAAAGGGGAAAGGACAAGCAGGCTCTGTGCTGAGTGTGGAGCCTGGCACAGGGCTCTAGCCCATCACCCTGAATCATGACCTGTGCTTAAAACAAGAGTCAGATGATGCCTAACCAACTGAGCCACTCATGCATCTCAGGCAATAAAAACTTTCAAATAAAAGTTTTGGTTTCAATTGTTAAAAAGAAAAAATATATAAGTCTGACAATCATAATTTGCATAAAATTTCATATTCAAGAAGATAGTGGAGCTTGTTTTAATTTGACAAGCAAGCTGCATAAATTATCTCTAATAAATCAGTAATAACATTTATTCACAATGAATCAATATATTTACTACAAAGACACCCTTCTTTATGAAAAACTGTGTATGTGTGGGTACATATACAGGACAAATATGCACAAAGATTTTGTGTGTACAGCATATTCATTTAGTGTTACCATGTGCCCAAAGAGATAGTTCCATGTATTAAGTTTAGAGCATAAAATAAAATTAATTTTTAATTTTAATTTTATTTATTTTTAAAATGTCTAAACTATGCCACAGAAATGGTCCAGCAGCTTCTATTAAAAACCAAAGCAAAGACTAGAAAATAAAAAAGAAAAATAAATATTAGATGTTAAAAAAAACATTAAAAAAAACCTTAATTTTCAGTGAAAAAGATGCTCTGAGCAGAAAGAAAATGACTAAAATATCAAAATAGAAAATTAGAAAATGGTTTGTTTAATAAAACAGGCCAGCTCTTAATAAAAGTCTACTATACTTCCTAGAATACTTTGATGATATGAAAATGATGAGTAAATTATTTTTCAAGTGTGATGTATCTAGGAAATAGATCAGCGAAACAAAAAGAGTAATATCATCACAGCATACAAACAGAAAATTCACATATAGAAGGAAAAAATCACAGTTTACATTGCATTCATGTTTAAAATCAAACATCACTTTTTCACATTCTGAAGATTCCCCCCACCCCCCAAATATGGAAAGAAAAACAAGCCAGGGCTTTAATATAATATTTTTTTTCCAACCTGGAACAGCTGCAAAAAACAAATCTTGCTGGAGATAAGCTTGGTTATAAATATCAACATTCCCTTTAAATAAGGGAGTCCAGTTTTCATACCATCTGCCTCTTTCTAAAAGGGAAAAAAAAAAACATGAAAATCATAAACTAGGACATCCTCTTTCAAATAAGGCATTTAAAAATGAATGTAGTAAAAAGGCTATGAACTGCTCTGAGCCCCTGACTTTAAACTTACCCTGTTTAGCTCAGATCAGAAAACAGGATTTCATGAAAGTAAGCAACTCTTAGTCTATGAATAAAGTCCCTAAAGCAATTAATAAAGAAAAAAATCTTCTCAAACTTGTTCACATTTATTAGCCATGATCATGATTTCTGATGGGACCATATTTCTCCATAATGCATCATACTCCTTACTGTTCATTTTTTAACTACACTTGTCACTTTAGTTACCTCTACTTTTTCCAAAACCTTTCTACAGCCTGTTCCAAAGACTTTCATGTTATCTCTTCTATACAAAAATCTAGTTACTAACAGAACTGGACTTTTCTTTTAATACAGATTCTATCCTTTGCAGAAATCTTTCCAATGCCTCTCAACACAGTGGTCTTTTTATACGCAAGTTTGAATTTTATCTTAAAACCGTCTTTCTTCTTTTGCCCTTAATTATTTTTCATTCTTTGTTAATGACCTTGTGATTGAACATTTTAATTTTTCACTGTACCACATCATTACTACTTCAATAATGAAGTCCATAAACCATATCCATTATTTAACTCCTTAAAGCATTCACAAGAGAGAATTAATGAAAGATGGCCTACCAAATAGAGCGGTTCAGAGTGGTCTACTGGAGATGCATACATAAAAGAAGATCCTATTTAGCAATACTAAGATCGCTTAAGAGAGAGTAGAAGAACCCCAAGACACAGACAAATGGCGTCCTGTATTCTAACAATATATGTAAATGTTTAGTCAATTCCTGGAATTACAGTGGTAGGATTCTGAAAAGCTCCTGTAACAAAAGCACCTAGGGAGCCCCGGCATAATTCAATCTCATATTTATTCTTGCCCTTCCTCTTTTTTCTCATGCACACATAAAGACACACCGATAGAGATGAACAAAGAGAGCAAAATTGAATCTTCAACCATGAGCATTTGCAGTTATTTTAAGGTGCTAAGACCACACTTTAATGTGTCCTTCATAGGAAAAATATGTCCGAAGACTTTTTTTTCTTTTTTTTCAATTCACTTTCCTTCCATTTTAGCCACAGACCACCCAGGTCTGTAATTATACAAAACAAAGTTCTTTTACAAATGGCAAATGACATTTAATTGCTTTCTTGGAATGCTGCATCTTCAGTGTGTAAGGAGGGAGGAAAGGGAGAGATGTCTTCAAAATAATGGTCAATAATATTTAATCTCAAATTAATTATTTAAAATAAATGACAATCAATATTTCATCCTTTTCATGATTTGACGTAAGCACTATAAAACAATAGGAACAATTAGACTATCAATGTTGCAACAGAAAAGTTGTTTTTCCTTAGTTCTATCAACTATTTGAAAATATTAAAAAGGCTTTTTAGTATCAAATTTACTCTACTGTTTATTTTCTGAATTCCCTCCATTCGAATATAGTACCACAAGAGCAGGGATCTTTGTTTTTATATACTGAAACCCAAAACAATTAGAAAACTGTGGCACATAGTAGACACTCAATACACGTTATTGAGTAAATATTTTTCAGAAGACAGTTGTGTTAACTTAAATCACCCATATTTTATGATTAGTTATTGTAAAAAGTTAAAAACACCTGGAGGTTTAAAATGTAACTATTAATTCTCTATGTCTTATAGGAATATGAGCTTGATAAAAGATGGATTAACTTTTCTCTATTTTAACTTATTTCCTTCTGGTTCTATAATTTTTTACTTATTTACCAAACTAAGCTCATTTACCATTTTTAAAATAGGCACAGTAAGAATACCTCTCCCATACAGCTGTTGTGAACACTCAATTAAATAGCTAAAGATATAAAGTACTTAACATGGCGCTTCTCACATAGTAAGTGTTCATTAAATGTTATTAGTATCATTACGTCATGCTGTCATGCCGGTTTAATCGGTTACTCACTGTTGAGGTTACAACACAGTCCAAATGGCTTTTATAAACAAAAAACACAACCTGAACTTGATGACCTCACATTCATTTAAAAAGTCAATGAGTTCCTTTATAGTTCAAGGTTCTTAGAGTATGAGAATGGTCTCAGGATATACTATGCCTATACTAACTTAATTACATATAAATTATACACTTGTCTGCTACTATTTGGTCTCCTATCTTCTATTATCAGCTAAATGGCTTCAACAAAAGTATCTGTGGATTAACTTTTAAGATGCCAAATTACATATGCTGTTTTATTCTCAGTATTCTTGGAAATCCTGGATTAAGAGAGTAGCACTTTCATGCTTTCATATGCTTTCAGTATATGCACATAATCAGTACTCAAAAATACTTTGTAAAATGGTTGGCTTCTAAACAAACAATCAAACAGGCTTAAACACTTCTCTCCAGTTTTAAAACTGATAACTGTATCTCTAAGTTGTACTAAGTTTATATATGTGTATATATATATATAAAGTTAATATACCTATATCGATATCTGTATGTATCTATATTCCCACTACATGCATTGAGCAGGCCAGTATGGGTCCCTAGGGAAGTACTCTGCTATTAGATAAAACTGGTTCTGTCATCCAGGCCTCAAAACTTTAATTTGCAATAATAAATGTAGCTCCCAAATATCTTAACCATGGGTCTAATACACCACGGCAAACAAGAAACATGATTTTAAAATATCCTTTAAATTATAGAACATTCCAAACCATGTCTTCTAAAACCTTTAAGAAAAATATCACAAGTATTCCAGTCATTTCTCTATCTTCTCTTCAAAAATTAAACTTCACTGTCACATTACACTACTTTATTTGAAAGTGTATCATAAAAGAAGGATTTTACAAAAGCACTGGATAACTACCTCACTAATTTTAGAAATTTGTATTCCCTCTGTTGTGAAATGATTGGGTCCTTATTATCACATTAACCAAAATTCTGGGGCTGGAGCTAGATTACATCTCATGAGTCCCTCTAATGGAAGTAGTATACACAAAAGTCTTTTCAAGTGTACATTTTTGAATTATTACTGAACTCTAAACAATTTAAAGAAAAAGCAACTGAGCTTCCCAAAGCAATTTTTGCAGTAAAATGTATAATCTGATTTTTTTCAAGTACATAATGACACTTCCCAGCAACTTCTCTGCTCCAACTTGGCGGTATGTCCCATTTGACCCATTACAACTTGCAGGGCTCTCCTAAAGTCTTCAACCCACCTTCATTTTATTCTAGGCACATGAGCTGGTTCCCCAAGCCGCAAAGAATATACGGATCACTAGGTAAGAACTGCACACTTACAAGCCTACTTTAACTCACACTCTCACGCACCAACATACACATTTATATACACACCAAACACACGTAAATCCACACACACATGCTAAGGTATGAATACTGTTCATGCCATTACCTCTACTATCATCTCAGTGGACTAAGTGCCCTTTTTTCTACCAAGGCCCCCTCAGTGCCCTGGAGTCCACCACCCCCATGTATATACTTTTCCTGCCTTTTTACCCTTTGCTCTGCTCCTTTATCATTTCTCTGTCTGCCTTCATCTGGAGTCTCACCAGCATTACTGCATTAGTATCATAATTGGTTTTGCTGTCTCAGGTCTTGCTCCCCTCAAACCATCCCCCACACTGCTTCTAGCATAATCTTCCACAAATTAAGTTTAATCAAGAAACTTCCCTGAAGTATATTATATCATTCAGTGTTTCCCTATGTCCTTTAGGATGGAGTTCTAATTTCGTAGTTTGATGTGATCTAAACCCTGTTCTCCCTCCACTCTCTACCTGTCTTAACCCCACACCAACACTGTGCTCTGACTACTTTGAATTGCATACAGTTCCCTGAAATTATCACACAACATAACATCTTACTGCCTTTGCTCATGCTCCTCCCCTCTCTGAAATACTTTCAAGTACTTCTTTACCTGGATATCTTCTACTCCTTTAAAACAGTAGAAAGGTATAGCAGTCATTAATTCTACTCACATATCTTCCAATTTTTCTTTCCCTCTGGGTAGAGATGATATTGCATTTCACAGTCCTCATTTTGAAATTTGTTTTGACCAATAAAACTCTACATGCCAGTGCATAATTAGCCACTCTCTTCCCATTGCTGCACCTGGATCATGGAAGTACATGAGCCTTCCTATCAACACATTTTGGACATGTAATCTGTATGAGAAACAAACATTTGTTGTGTAAAGACATTGAATTGGGATGTTTGTTCCTACAGCATAACCTAGGCTATTCCAACTGATCAATAAAAATAAAAATAAAAAGTTACCTTTTTAAAGAAGCCTTCCATAAGCCCAACACACTCTGACTCAAATGCTGTTTCTTCTCCGAGTGATGACAGCACGGTATTCATACTCTTATCACAACACTACAGTGTAGTGAGATGGCTGCTGTGACCGCCCACCGCCCTTCAAACGGTACTTCTGAGGACAGGACCTGTGTATTTCATCCCTGTATCGTGGAGGCAGCTCTCAGGTAAACAGGCTTCAGCAATGGAATGTGGAAGGGCCCATCGGGAGACCCACCTCAAAATGCCCAGAGGCCCTACCTGACCGATGGGATACTTATAATTAGGCACAGAGACCAGAAAGGAGAAGTCCATCCGATGGCATACCTCCTCCCCTTCTCCCTTCAAAAACAGCCTCTTTGCAGGCAACCTCTCCTCTGCTGTTCTGCTCACCACTCCCTTTCAGTGTATTCAATAAACTTCTGGCTCCTTTGTTCTGCCCCAGGTGATTCTTTCACCTCCTGTGCCATGACTTCATCACCCCCATCGGATGGAGACACACTCCATTTAGACACCACATGTGTGGTCACCAATCAGCCTCGTGCCTCCCTCATGGTTAAGTGCTTAAAAAATGTTTGCTATATTAACTGGTGGTTCATTCATTCGCTCATCAGGGACCAAGGATGACTCCAGTTGCTAGAGATGGAGTAAAAGAGAACAAACAAACACACCTGCCCTCATAGGAAACAATATTCTTGTGAAGAATAATGTCATAAGCAACACAAGTATTAAATATCCAGTTTATTATATCGTGTTAAATGCGGAGTAGAAAATAGAGAGCAGGGATATTTGGATGGTGACCAGGTAAGACCTCATTTAGACAGTGATCTTCATAATAAAGACCCAAAAGAAAGTAAATAAATTGGCTATGGAGATACCTAGGGAAGAGTAATTCAATAGAGGGAATAGTATAAAAACCCTGAGATGGGAACACGTCTGGTATGTTCAAAGAACAAGACAGGAGCCAGTATGGCTGAGCAAGTGAGTGATTAGAGATGAGATTAGAGCAGTAACAAGGAACCATCTCTTGCAGAGACCTATAGGCCAGTTTAAGAGCTTTAGCTTTTATCTTGAGTGAAAGAGAGAGCCATTGAAAGGTTCTGAGCAGAGGAAGAGGTGGAAGAGGACAGCAGAAGATAAGGTCAGAGATGTATGGGGGCTCATATGCTTTGATTGGGTAACATATTTTCTCTTCCCACAAAACAAGTGAAACGCAAATATACCCATTAATCAAGAAAGATTAAAAGTGACATTGAATGACATTTTATGATGATCCTAATCTGTTCATTACTTACTGTATAGGGACATTGATTATAATCTATGTATAATTACCAAAATATCGTGATGTACCAAAGTATCATAGTGTATCAAACATAAGAGAGATGAAGTATTTTATGGAGGACCAAATCCTAATAGACAACTAATAATACTAAACGGTTTAAACAATAAGTCAGATATAGATTTATAGCTCTGCAGACCTTGCTTTACTTACTTGGATTTGCCCAAATGCCACAAAACAAATGTAAGTAAAAACATACCCCCATCTTCCTTAAGAAAGAACCACATTCCAAACTCAAGTTCATTGCCAGAAGCAAACAAACCAAAACAAGAAAAACAAGTGAGAGAAAACAAACCACAAGTCAAAACACCTTTTGCCAAATGTTAAATCAAATAAACACACCTTGTGCTGTGTCCTTGATGCTGCCAAGTCTGAACTCTGGAGAGCTGCCAAGGGGTAAGATGTTTCCAAAGGCGAGATCTTTACTGAGGAAGCTGTGCTTGCATTCCTGGCAAATTCAATTCCAGATACCAATAACAATGCTCTTGGTTGCTTTTTCTTACTGGAATTTGAAATAGAGTATATGGAAACATTAAAAATGGATGACCTCCAGTGCCCTAATACCCGCAAAATAAAATCACTGTGGTAGCATTTTCCAAGAGGTGTTTCTGGGTTTGCTAAGTCTGTTCTATATTCAATTGAATTAAGTTTCTTTGGTCAAATATACTCAGAAAATGTTGTATACTGTGTCCCTTTTTCACAAGGCACACCTTCAAAAAAAAAAAAAAAAGGTTCTGAGAAATCCTGTACTAAGTCTATTTAATTTACTTGACCCAATGTCTCTGAAATTTATTTAACTAAAGACCCCCTTTCCACTGTAATAAATAGTAACATTATTTCTGCAGATCATATTTTAAGAATAGTTGATTTTATAGTGATTATCTGAAAAGTAGTTAGAGATGTGTTCACTGTATTTTAGAGTTGAATATGATATAAAGGGACCAATTTGAATTTGTTCTCTGTTATTGTAATTTATACAGTATTGACCTATAAAATAATTGTATTTATTTAACCTTAAATGTTTAAATATGCTACTTTCTAAACTAAATGCCCATTAAAAAGCAATATAAAAATAATCAAATAACATATTATTTATTCATTTTTTGTTCAGCAACTATTTACTGAATACCTATTATGTGCCAGGCACTGAACTTACCTCTAGTTTTATGTTGCAACTGCTCTTTTATAGATAAGAGTATCAAGTTTAAATGGTTCTTAACCACTGTCTCATAATAATAACACCAACTCAAAATCTAACCCCCAAGCATTTAAGAACACAAGTTTCACTAATTTTAATCATATCATTAAAAATAGCTTGCAATCTTTAGGCTGTTTTTAAGTAGTGATAATAATCCAGCTCAAGCATGATAATACGAAAGCATAGTCTTTTTAAAAAATGATGCTGCAGAAGAATAAAATGGAAGTCTGATATGGGAAAAAAAGGCAAAAAGAAAAATTAAATTTCCTTACTCTCTACAGCCCACTGCCACATCCTTGAAACAGGCAGAGTGACTTTCCTTTAGGAGCTCAGCTGCCTTGATGCGAACACTTTGCTAAGGGCAAAAGGCGATCTTAGCCTGACCCTCAGGATCCTATAAGTCCATTTTAATACATAAAAATTTCTTTGGAAACTTCCTTCACCTCTACCTCCTCGCAGGATACATGTTGGCAATCATCCCCCAAGTATATGACCCAATGATATACACTGGAAGGGTCTCATGACTAAGATTTTATTAGATAGTAATAAATGACTTTTTCTCAAACAATAGCTAGCCCCCTCAAGGTCCTGGAAATGTTGCTTCCAAAGTTCCTTAGAGACTTATGCTGTCCTTAACCAACTCTCACCTTGAAAATTGGGATATAGTTGGCCACTGCTCATGACCCCAGTGCAGCTATTTCTGCCCATAGGTCCTAACCTTGTGCTTTAATAAAATCACCTTATTGGACCAAAGATGTCTCAAGAATTCTTTCTTGGCTGTCGGGTCCAAATCTTAACATCTTTCCTACATCAAAGTACTGTTTCATACCATACACAAAAATTAACTCAAATGAATCATAGACTTAGAAGTAAATACTGAAATTTAAAAATGCTTAGAAGAAAACAGAGGAGTAAAACTTCGTGACCTTGAGTCAGGCAACAGTTTCTTAGAAACAACGCAAAACATACAAGCCACTATGGGAAAAATAGGTATATTGCACTTCATTAGAAGAAAGAAAAACTTCTGTGCTCCAAAGTACATGACCAACAAAGTGAAACGACAACCCACAGGAAAGGAGAAAATATTTGCAAATCATATATCCAATATGGGACTTACACCCAGAATAATGAAGAACTCTTACAACTCAACAGTAAAAATGCAAATAATCCAATTTTTAGAAGGGCAAAGGATTAAATAGAGATTTCTTCAAAGAATAAAAACAAATTGCCAACAAGCACATGCAAAGATGCTAAATTTCATTAGTCACTAGCGAAATTCAAATCAAAACTACTTCACTAGACAGACAATATAAAGTGTCAGTGAGGATTAAGGGAAACTAGAACCTTCACACACTGCTGGTGGAAAAGTATAATGCTGCACAGCCACCTTCAAAACCATTTGGCAGTTCCCCCCAAAAAACATAAAGTAAATCATATGATCCAGCAACTCCAATATTTACCCAGGAGAAATGAAAACATATGTCCACATAAAAACTTGTACATGGATGTTCATAGCAGCATTATTCTTACAGCCAAAAAGTGGAAACAATCCATGATGAATAGATAAGGAAAAGTTATATAACCATACAATGGAATATTATTCCACCATAAAAAGAAATGAAATATTGATACGTGTTACACCATGGGTGAACCTTGAAAACATATGCTAAGTGAAAGAAGCCAGGCACAAAACTCCAATTAATACATCATTTCTCTTCTTCTCTTTCTATGAAATGTCCAGAATGAGAAAATCCACAGAGATAGAAAATAGATTAACAGTTATGTAAGGCTGAGAGTGAGAGTGGAAGAGATGGGACATGACTGATAATGGATACAGGGTTTCTTTTTTGAGCTTATCAAAACATTCTAGAATTACATAGTGGGGATAGTTGTACAACTATGTAAATATGCTACAAAACTACTGAATTGCACAGTCTAAAGTAATAAATGAAAAAAAAAATAAAAAAATAAAAATAAAAAAATAAAGTAATAAATGTAATGGTTGTGAAATACATTTCAATAAAGTTGTTATTAAAAGAGTCACAAATAATAAATATATTTATAGTCCTTAATCTAAAATGTTTGGTCCAGTTGTGTCTTGAAGGTTTTTAGATTCCAGAGAGGGAATATGTCCCATTTACTATAATTATGTAACTCTCCTGGAGCAAAGCAGGATCAGTATATTAGTAATTCATAGCAAAATCTTACCACTATTGACACTGACTAGAAAAGTAAACAACACTACATAAATAGCCCCACGTCATTTTAAATATGGTTATGCCACAACTGAGTTTATGTAAAACTTGGGGAAAAACTTATTTTGCAGAACTTTTTTTTATTTTTTCAGAACATTAGGGTTTTGAAAATATGACTAATGGGTGTTGGGCCCTTATTAATGATGACGATTAATATTAGCAACAATAATCTTATCAGCAGTCCCCATTTACTGTGCTTTGTATGTCATACATATTATCAGAAAGAAATTCTCATAACATGCCTATGGGATAAGTACAATTCACTCCAACTGGGAAAGACGAGTTTCCTAATGATTAAGTGACTTTTCCAGGCACACACAGTTAACAAAGAAAAGGGTAGAAATTTGAATGCAAATCTGATCACAGAGCACACTGGCTTTCTTCTACAGTGCAGAGTATGTTCAGATAATCTCTCTGAGATGTAGACTTCAAATCTATAAAATGGAGTAAAGAACACTTTTATATATATCACAGATTATTGTAAGGATGAAATAAGATCATTATTATGAAAACAATGTGGCAAATATAAAGGTCCATGTAAGTGTGAGACAATATTACCCGGAAAACTACTTTTATTACTATATCTAAATCAATGTTTATAAGTGAGATATAGTTTTAGTCAGATTCTTTACAGGTGTTCAAAATAAATATGCTTATTTTATCAGAAGAAATGCTAAGCATTAATATTGTTTTTTTAAATATCTAAGAAAAGAAAATCCAAATATGTTCAAGTAGTCCATAATTAAACATCTATCTCTAGGTTTTTTTTGTTTTGTTCTTTAAATATTTTATTTATTTATTCATGAGAGACACAGAGAGAGAGAGGCAGAGACACAGGCAGAGGGAGAAGCAGGCTTCCTGCGGGGAGCCTGATGCAGGACTGGATCCCAGGACCCCAGGGTCACAACCTGAGTCAAAGGCAGAATATCAACGACTGAGCCATCCAGGCACCCCATCTCTAGTTTTAAAAAGGTTTTACAAGCCACATATAAAACTGGTACAGTGTGTAAACATACATTGTTTGATTTTAAGGTAGTTCTGTGTACCCAGGAGAGGCCAGACAGATGATGATGATGATGATGATGATTTGCTTTACAGGTAACTTCTTAATATTTTGAAAATTTAAAATTATTTGATTTTATTTAAAAGCCTCCTCACAAAATTTACATACTATATAAATTATTAGGATAATTAGGGGATTGTGTATATATCCTCCCTCAAGGAAACTTTTATTACAAATGGGACATAGGGGGTATAGCCCAATGCTACTTTTGTTCTGTGATGGTATATTCCTAGCATTAAAAAAATTTAGAAAAAAAAAATTTAGAGAGTGGTATATTTGAAAAGTTTAAGAGCCATTATTTTAAGATACTGATCCAATTACATTGGCTTCATAGCATGAAAATCTAAAATGGATCCTTACTGCCTATAGATGAAAATCACTTTGTGTGGCATATAACAGCCTTCTCAGCCTGGGCCAGCAGGTCTTTATTGCCTCAACTCCAGTCACTTTTCTCCAAATTGTGTTCTAGCCACTGAATTTCTTTCATTTCCCAACTATGTGACCCTATTGGCAGCTTAGCAGCTTTACAGATCTCATTCTCTTTGCCTTGATGTTACCTTAGCCCCAGCCTCATCTACCTTAAATTCACAGGCATCCTTCAAAACCTCATTTCAAAGCCACTGTCCCTATATAATTCACCTATAACTGTACCTGCCAAACAAATCTTTGCTAATTAACTGATTGATAACCTAACTTACCTATTGATACAGTACATGCTTATCTCTATAAGCACACAGATTTTTGGCATACAAGAGTAAAACATTGCTATTTCTAATAAGACTGTAATAGCTAACTGAATGTGTTGGAAATGAAATTCTAAAATCTTTACATGAATATGTTTCATTTAAGGCACAGAGATGAAAAACAGAAATTTTGGATGATTAAATATGAAGAATATCGGACGTGTTTTTTAACACCGGTCCATAGAAGACCAAAGAAATGCTGGGGTAGATAGAACACCAAAGGGCAATTACTTAGTAAATTTGGCTACCTAAATAATAAGAAAATTCCAATCTTTATACACTAAAGTTTATGGTTTAAAGTTTATAGGGCAGGAGTTGCAAACTTTTTCTGTAAAGGGCCAGATCATAAATATTTAGGCTTTGAAGGTCAAGAGGAAAAATCAAATTACAACTGTGTCACAACAATCTGTAGTGCTCTGAGCCATGCAAAGCAATACAGCAACACATCTGCGTATTTGCTGCAATCATTCAACACTGCTGTTTTAGCACCACATATGCTATGTCAATAAATGGGTAGGTGTGTTCCAATAAAACTTTATTTATAAACAAAATTTGAATTTCATATGTTTACATCACAGAACATTGTTTTTCCCAACCATTTAAAAACATAAAAACTCTCCTTAGGTCATGGACCATACAAAAACAAGCAGTGAGCCAGATTTGGGGAGCCCGTGGATCATAGTTTGCGATGAATGATTTAGGTATATTTTAAAATCTGTTCATATTCTTAAATTACCAGGTTTCACTGCCAGCATAAATAAATCGGAAAAATCACAAAATGTTATTCAAATCTAGATTGTTGTTGCTGAATTAACTTTTGCATTTATACATCTTCTCATACAAGCAGTTTTTTGCATTTGCAATCATTTTCTAACTCGACTTAACAAAATTATTTAGAGCTACATCTATATTCTAGAACCCTAGGATATACCATCAGCTGTTTTTTTTTTAATATGCCATGACTTTTGCATTTATATTATATAATTTTCTAATAAATTGTTGTAGGTCTTAAGTTCTCCCCCCATCTCCATCCCCAATCCAGAAAAGCAAACAAGGTGTAGTTCAGGGTCTCTTATAAACTTAGGAATGGTTTTCTGTTGTCATCACACAAGAAATACAAATTGCATGGATTTAACAACAACAACAACAACAAAAAACAACATAAACAAAAAACTAAAGATGTTGCTCTATTGTCTTCTGGTATTTACTGCTACAGAACAGGAGTCTGAGACCAGCCTAATTTTTGTTTCCCAACAGTATATGTTATCTTATTTTCTTTCTAGGTATATGAAAAATGTTTTTATCATTATACTAATTTGAAACTTTTTTGATATTGTGTCTCTTTGAGTTGTCACATTTTATATGTCCTTTCTGCATCTATATGCCTTTTTTTTTTTTTTAGCTCAGAAAAGTTTTGTTTCCTGTTACCTCCTTGCTTTTTTTTTTTTTTTTTTTTCCAAAATCTGTGTACTCTTCTTTAGGAACAATTACCTATATACCGGTCTCTCTTCTTCAGAAACTCCAAATATTCACATAATAGGCTTCATTCTTCTTCCTCTTTATATCACATTTCTGTTCATGAATTCAATATTTACAGAGAACTTTTCGAGTCTATTTTCCACACTGATTAAACTTTCTGCAATAATACCAATTCTGTTTTTTACTGCCCCAAATATGGGATTTTTAATATGTCATTGTGGGAGGCAGAAAAATATGCCTCTCAAAGATGTCCTGTCCAGGTCCTGATTCCCTAACCTGTGAATATGTGATTACCTGTGAGGATCACATGGCAAAAGGGACTTTAAACATGTGATTAAAATGAAGAACCTCAAAATGGAGAGATTATCATGAATTATCCCTGTTGGTCTTTAAAAGTGGATCTGTAAGATGATGAATCTGTGGTTTTTAAAGTCAGTAAATTTGTGGCAGTTTGTTAAAGCAGGAATATAAAACTAATACAGTTCATTTTTAGTTTTTTCGTCTTTTTGTTTTATCTTATCTTCTTATTGTTGCTTAATCATGGTCTCTTCTTTTTATATGGAGTTCTCCTGTCCATAGAGGCCATGAATTCTTGCATGTGTTAGATGTCAAACAATTCCCTCAAATATTCTTCTTTAGCTTAAAACTCTTGATTTTCACAGGTATCCCACTGAAACTTCTGATTACATTTTCCTTGGAGCTGTGGGATTTTGGGGTTCCACTTTATTATCCAGAATATTTTGCCATTGAGAGAGACTATACAGATCATTTCTACATAGCCCAGTGTTTTCCAAATGTAAGTATGTATGTATGGGGGGTGGAGATGTTGTGGAGAGAAGAGGCAGAGAATGGACACCTAGGAAATGACAAAATGGAATCAGAAACTGGTTCTTTTTAAAATTATACCTTTCCATCCTGAAAAAAAACAGATATGCTCCTGCCCAGAGACATTCAGTGCTATATTGAACCACTGTGAATAATGAGAATGTGTTATAATGCTCAAGTACATTCTTCATAAAAATGGAAGAATATCACAAATTTTCAAATATGTATATCCACATAAAATATGTATATCCACATAAAAGGAACTTGATGCCTGGAACATTGTAACTACCCTCCCTCAAAATAACGTATCTACTGCTGGTGACAAGTCTAAGACTTTCAGTCCCCTGCACCTTCTACCTAGGGTAGGTTATAAACGGTCATCCACAAGTAGGATTTTGTCACAGGTATCCACACGATTTGTTATTCTACATCCTGCAATATTTGGATATTTTTAATATCTAAAGTATGTTAAAATGTTTTTTGGGTTAAACCATCTTCCTTTTGTCTTTGCCAAAAGACAAAATTTTAAGTTGTTCAATTTATTAGGCTGCACCTACACCACCACATAATACTATTATGGAAGAACTAAGCTTCTTTTTATTCTTGTCATTCTCCATGTTCAGTGGTTTGAAAACCATGAAATTGATAAGATCCTCTCACTTATGGAACTGCCTCCACTTTCTGATTCAACAAAACAGAATTTATTAAGCCTCTGAGTAGAATATTTGTCTTTCTATCATTATTTAACATTTCCACATTAAGAAGCTAGGAAATCATCTTTTCTTTTTCAAGAAAATGCATACCTATTTCACTCCTTCATTGCAAAGATACTTAACAGGTGCGTATGAAACAGGTGTGAAAAGATTTAGCTCTAGGATTCTGATCTTTATCTGTTCATTAGAAATGTCTTAAGGATATCAAATATAAAATATGTATCACTATTTTCCATATTGTTTTAGACATTCTGGAAGAATGCCAAAAAATTATAATTTTTCTTAGCAATATTTTTATTAAAACCTTCACACCTAGAGCTAAATCTATTGATATCAAAAATACGAATACAGAGGAATAAAGATGAGCAGGAAATCTGGCCTAGCCACACATTTCCATGTGGAAGAACTTCCACTGGAACAGTGGTTCTCAAAGGAGATGTTTTTGGCATTGGGAGTGGGGGAAGAAAATTCTTCATTGAGCTGGACCTCTACATTACACAGGGCCCCCATTGCCAGTAGCTTTTAAACATATAGTAATAATTTGAAAACACCTCCACTTCCTTCAAATGACCCGAAGGGATGATCCAGATTGGAAAATCAGAGCACTAGGTTAACAGTCCCGGTCTCAGATCCCACTCCTTATTTGCAGCTTCCCAACAGGAGAGTTATCTGACTGGCGGCTGAAATCCATTGGTCCATATTGCTCCAACGGGTAGATATTAGCTATTATAACCCTGTAAATATCAGAGGTTTTCCTTCTTTTACTTCACTTTCTGCCCTGGACCATGCATATCAGTAATTCTGCGTAAATGTACCTTTTCAGCAAACTGAAATTTTCTCTCACTGAAGTCTAGGTTCTGAGAAAAAGAAGGGGACGTAGAAATGGGTGGGAAGTACTCATTTTTGGTCTCCTATCCAAAGCATTATGCCTAGTCAGACATAATGCCTAGCATTATGCCTAGTCATTTAGTCATGAAGCTGATATTGTAAATTCCACCTGTCTACAAACTCGAGAAAAAAAGCTATTATCTATTGAGCCCCTAAAACTTTAACTTCATTAGAATGATTTCCCTAATCAATTTGTCTTTATATGTGCTTCTTATCCAGAAATGGAGTTAAGGAATAGTTAAATATTAAAGAGTTCAATAAAATTATAAATGCTAATAAAGAAAACAAGCACTCCTATATACTCTTATGTTTATTACAAAAGCAATAAATGTTTTCTCTTTTCAATGTTTCCCTATCTAATAATATCTACTAGATACCCACTTTTATTGGTAAACCTAGGTAAGGAAACCTAGGTGAGGAAACTTCAGCAAACAAAGTAACTATTTATAGCCTTTTATTTAAATATAGAAATCAGGAAAAGAACCACAATGCAACCACAATATATCTTAGCCACAGGAAAATTAAAATAGTATAAAAGATAACTCACTTAAGAAAAGAGATTTAGGAGTCAGGTCATAGTATTCAACTGGCATATCCTAAAAATAATCAGCTTTTCTTTGTCCAAAATGGACTTTTTGGGCAGTCTGGCTGGCTCAGCGGTTCAGCACCACTTTCAGCCCAGGGTGTGATCCTGGAGACCGGGGATCGAGACCCGCACCGGGCTCCCTGCATGGAGCCTACTTCTCCCTCTGCCTGTGTCTCTGCCCCCTCTCTCTCTTTCTGTGCTTTTCACGAATAAATAAATAAAATCTTTTTTAAAAATGGACTTTTATAGAAGAGACAATTTATGTATTGAATGTTTATCTCAAAATTACAGTTTCACATTTTCTCAAAATATTTGACAATAATTTCTCTTTCCACTTGCTTTTGAAAAAAGCATTTGAAAAAAATTATAGCTTACATGGTTTTGAAAAGACAGCAAAAATTTATCGAGCACTACTAGTTCCTGCTTATTAAATAGTTAAAAAAAAAAAAAGAAGGGTGGTGGTGGGATTGACTTAAAATCTTGAATTAAAGTTATGGTAAAATGCATTGTGGAAGAAAGGAAAAAGACCCATTCTGTTCCCAGCTACATACTCAGTCTCTCTCTGGGTCGAGGCAATGGGGAGAGTGATTTCTTTATCCCTTAGGAAGTTGATCCAAAACAGGATCTTAATCCAGGACCACTTAATGCTTCAAACTGTGTCTTTTTCTCAGGGGAGAGTCATCAGTTTTCCTTGTCTTCTCAAGGTAGTATATGACACCAAAAAGGTCATTCATTTTTGGATCTGAAGGTCATCTTTCCCAGTCCTTGCAGGCTAGGTACATACTTTGAAAAACCTAGCGATGTCAATGGGGGGGGGGGGGGAGAGGGGGGAACGTCATGCAAGACATTTACGGTGCTATGTAACCAGAACTATCAGAGAATCAATAACAAATAAAGGAGTTTCTTCCCCAATTCTAAATAGCCCAACCATAAGTCACAAGGGAAGTGCGAAAATACTTTAATCTGAATCATCATACTTCTTTGGTGTCTACAAATTCAGATCATACAGACCAAAAGATAAAGTGTAACCAATAATACTTCACATCTGTGTAGATCATTACTAATATGTTCATGATCAATTATCCCTCCTTACTTTTTTAGGAACAAAGAGCACAGTAGCCCCACTTTATAGATGAGAATACAGTTACGAAGGTTATTGCCCAAGGACAAATACTTCCTAACCCTGCCAGGTTTCTAACTTCTAGGCCAGAAGTCCTCCACTGCCTTATCAAGCAGCACAAGCTTCCTTCCTTCTTGGGGATTTACACAGTAAGCCTAGCAGAAGGAAGTCAAAGCAGATTTTTAGCTCCTTTTGTGTTTTCTCTCTCCTTAATGTTTGTTCTGCTGAATCATTTGGGGCCAACTGATAGGAGCCAGGAGATCCAAAGGGGTTATCATCTGTAGTCACCAGCTCACAGTTAATCATTAAATGTGGGTCAATGGAGCAAAGGGGCTGTAGGCGCTGAGTATCACCCACTTTTCCACCGAAGGGTCAAGAAAGGGAGGTCATGGACTGGGGGGGGGCCTGTCCAAACCTGAGTTGCTTCAACTTGTTGAGCTTGCCCCCTGAGCTCAAACGGGCAGCAGCAGGAAAAAAAAAAAAGAGAATTCTAGGTCCGAGAAAGCAGAGGTCCGCACCTCCTGTTCCCGGCCATGCACAGGGACACCGACACTGTGGGTTCAGGGATGCACCAAGCAGCGGGCGAAGATGCCCACCCCATCCCACCCCATCCCACCCCACCGCTTCCTTGCACCTAAAGCCACCCATCACGCTGCCTGAGGCTTTTCCCTGCAAATGTGTTGGTCTGCAGATATTTATTAGGAAGGAAAGGCGGAGGGGAAAAAAAAAAAAAGTAAAGAGACGGGGGGGGGCGGGGGGGGGGGGAGGGGGGCACGGAGGAGGAGGGAGCAAGCACTACATACACACCCGCAGCGCTGGGCAGCGCGAGAAACGACAGCGAGGTAAGTGACAGCACGAGGGAGCCAATCCCAGGCCCCGTGGGGGGGAGGTGGGCGGGGCTAAAGTGTCCAGGGCCCCGCGCTGCCGCCGGACACGCTGGCAGGGCGGGAACCGCGCGTTGCTAAGCAACAGCGGCGGCCACGCCCCCCGCCGCCTCTCCTCTGCACCCCCCCCTCGCGCGAGCGTCCCGAACGCCGGAAGGGGTCCCTAAGGTGGCTCCGTACCTCCTGCGTTTCCCGGGCCTCGGGTTCCCCCCCCGCACAGCCCCGTTCCAGAACCTCCGCGCACGCGGCCCGCCCGAGGGCCGCTCTCAGGGGGCGGGACGAGCCTTCCTCAAGGCCTGTGGGGGGCCCACGAGCGGGGGGCGCTCGCTGAGGACGTGCGGCCGCTTCCAGGCCTGGACGCTCCCCCCCCCGCACCCCGCCATCCCGCCCCGGGCTTCCCTGGCAGGGCCTCCCCCTCCAGCCCTCCTCGCCGTCGCCGGACACACACACCTCAGCTCAGCCGAGGCGCCCGGGGCGGACAAAGTTGGCGTCCGGCGGCGGCGGTTGCTGTCCACGGTGCTGTCACTCAGAGGAGGGGCGGGACCAGCGGGCCGCGCGGCCCTACTCCCGAGGGGCGGGGCGGGAGGGGGCGGGGCCCGGCGGAAGGGGCGGGGCCTGGCGGCGGCCGCGCGCGCTGATTGGCCAGCGTGTCTCCCGCCGCCGCCGCCGCCGCGGGTCCCGGCCGCCCACGAGCGCGGGCTCCTGGAGCCCCGACCCCGGACCCACGAGGCGACCCCGAGGAATTGGAAGGAAGAACGAAGGGCTGTGACTTGTTTTATAGGCAGAAAACACACGCAGAACTGCGTAATTTCGCTGTTGAAGCCTGGCCACCCGACACGCGCGTGCACGCACTCGGCATCCGCGCTCCCGGGGAGCATCCCTGGAGGAGGCATCGGACCCCCCTGAAAACCGCGGGGGGGGCGGGGCTGAAGCCTCTCGCCCGAGGTCCGGCAATTAGGGCAACGGGACCCACAACTTGGATGGGGATGAGCTGCGGAGCCAGAGAGTTTCGGGCAAGGGAGTGAGTCACACCTTCGCCCAGGTGCCCCTCCCGACCCCCAAGGAGAGCTCCAGGTGCCCAGGACCTCGGACGATGGGGCGGGGCGCGGGGGGCTGCAGGGATTCATCCTCCAGCCACTGCAAAAGTGTCTGCGCTCATCATCGTTATTATTTTTATTTTTAAGACTGTGGTCCATCAAATTTAAAATTCTTTCCCAAAAAAATTTTTTTTTTTTTTTTAAATTAGAGACACAGGCAGAGGGAGAAGCAGGCTCCACGCAGGGAGCCCGATGTGGGACTCGATCCCGGGACCCCGGGGTCACGGCCTGGGTGGAAGGGAGGCGCTGAACCGCTCAGCCACCCCGGGCGGCCCCTCTTTCCAAAGGAAAAAAAAAAAAAAAAAATGCGAGTTCTAATTTAATTCTCAGTGTTTCCCTTGCTCCAGTGTCAAGTCATTTTCCTGTATGTAGGGCCAGCGCTTTGGACCAAAAACAAAACAAAAACAAAAAAAAACAACAACAACAAAAACAAAAACAAAAACAAAAAACGAAAAAAATCCGCCCCGAGAAAGGAACTAGCACGCAGAATGCAGAAGGATTGAGACCAGGGTAAATAGAGACCCAGCTGGAAGGTCTCTGAAATCTCTCAGGGTATCAGGGCCAGGAATTGAATCCAAAATGGGATTTTATTTTATTTTCTCCTCCATCATTTGCTGGTCTCCAGTCTCTGTCCCAGAAATAGAGGTGGAGTTCAAGGAGGGTATCTTAACACTCTTAACCAGATTTGTATACACGAGGTTTTTAAAATAGTGCAACCCTTTTTCCTTCTTTTTTTTTTTTTTAAGATTTTATTTATTTATTCGTAAGAGACCCAGAGAGAGAGAGAGAGAGAGAGTTAGAGACCCAGGCAGAGGGAGAAGCAGGCTCCATGCAGGGAGCCCGATGCGGGCCTCGATCCCGGGTCTCCAGGGTCACGACCTGGGCCGAAGGCGCCAAACCACTGAGCCACCCGGGGATCCCACACCCCTTTTCCTTCTATCTTAAACCAATGCCCAGAAGTGTATTACCTTGTCGGATAAGGTTGTAATCATAAAGGAAAACAAAACAAATCAATACTTCTGGACGAGAAGTGCGTTGAGATTCAGTTAAAATATCCAGGGCAGCCCTGGGTGGCTCAGTGGGTTAGTGCTGCCTTTGGTCCAGGGTGTGACCCCGGGGTCCCAGGTTAGAGTCCCACATAGGGCTCCCTGCACGGAGCCTGCTTCTCCTTCTGCCTGTGTCTTTGCCTCTCTCTCTCTCTCTCTTTCTCTCAGGAATAAATAAATAAAATATTTTTTAAATATTTAAAATATCCACTATACTATGATAAAATTGGGGGGGGGGGAGAAACATGCCAATCGCAACTGATTTTATTCTCTTGTCCTGCTGAATTTTCAGATTCTTCTGAAAGCTCACTAACGATAAATACCTCTCCCCAGAATTTCTTGATTTGTATGACTCATGATCACCATTATGTTTCTTTAATCTTTTAAAAATATTTGGTTTTAGACTAAAAAGAAAGAGCTATGATTGTATATTAATAAGCACGTTACATAAATAAATACTGTAAGATTTAAAATAAAAGTGGTGAATTATTTATTTGAATCCTTTTTCAATTGCATATTCAAATAAGTACAGCAAATGCATTTGTTTGAATATTCTCACATATATAAGAGATTATACATTTAAATAAATGTATTGTATGCATGTAAATGTGTAATCATTGAAATAAACACAGCTGTATATTTCCCATATGTATAGCTCCAGATGTTTGAAGCATACATTCAAATTTCTGGAACTCTACACCTTGGTATCTATTTAAACATCCAGTAGAAAATACTGCGCTACAAATCCATAGGAATACACGTCAAAACTCTACCCGCAATGGGGAAATCAGGCCAGAACAATGAATAATGAGTCTCTGTCACTAAGTTTCTTATCTTGAACATTTTCTCATGAAATAGCTTGTCCTGGCAAGTTGTGCTGCAAACACTTTGCTGTTCTGTAAAATGAGCACTAGCCACCTCACCCTATACGAATATGACCATTGCAATGTAGTTTTATAGTACTTCTATCCAAATAGTTAAACTCCAAAAAATAATGTTTCTAGTTCTCCACTTTGGAGTAGGAGAGTCTCATGTTATCCATGCCTCAGTTATTCATTTTTTAACTTATGCTTCTGCTCCAATACTTGGCACATATATAATTTGAAATTTGAAATTTCCCCGTAGGCACAAATATACATTAGAAGAAATAATGAAGTACAAACTAACCTAATATGAAATAAAATGTATCTTAGGGACATTGAAAGAAGTAAATGGCTTAATGTAAAATTAAAACATCCAGATGTATGTTATGAATATGCTTATTCCTTTGCCATGTAATGACAGACATGCTTTATTTAAATTTGTAGTAGGTTGAAATATAAATTGGAATCTAATAATTACATGTGCTAACACTTTAGATGAATATGCATATAGCTTGAAATTTTGGGGAACCAATATGGATCATTTGCAGAAATTATGGTTCTGTCAAAATATATGATATTCATTAGGCATATTAAAATAAATAGAATATCAAATTATTTGATATTTTTCAGCAGTGCTTTGCCTTAAATATTAAAGTTTAAATATCGAAATTAGTCCTCTCAGTAGCCAGAAAATGGCTGCTTAGTAGATCGGCTATACATATTACTATTTCTGTTCAGTCATCCTAGAATATAGGGAGGCCTTTTTTTTTTTAAGATTTTATTTATTTGAGAGAGTGAGGATGAATAGGAGGGGAGGGGCGGAGAAAGAGGGAGAAGCAGGCTCCCCCCAATCCCAGCAGGGAGCCTGACGTGGGGCTCAATCCCAGAACCTTGAGATCATAACCTGAGTGAAGGCAGACGGTTAACCAACTGAGCCACTCAGGTGTCCCATAGGGAGGCATTTAAAGTGAATTTTGTTTAAGACATTTAAAGAAATGACTTTTCATGTGAATTCATTTAAGAAACCCCTGTGATCCCCAAAGTCTTCATTTTTTTCTATTTTAACTGCTCATCTTTATTGATAAAATAGGCTTCTATGCAATACACTCAGATGTAAATTTAAGGTTCTGCTTTAAAAAAAAAATATATATATATATATATATGGAAACCTTGCCATATAGCAAAGTAAATGTCTTTATTTTATTTATTTTTTAGTAAATGTCTTTAAACACCAAGATCTTAAAATTATAGCCAAATAAGAAGACCAAGAATAAATTAACTTGTTTTTAAAAATAATTAATCAAGCAACATTGTGTAATAGAGCTTGAAAATCGTGGTTTTAGCCCATAATGCTATAATAAAACCTTGAAAATGGGTATGCTTTTCCTAAAGAAAAACTTCCTTCACAAACCTCATAAAATTAATAAGCCATAAAAAATAAGTTATAAACACATATTACAAAATATTTTGAGGATATAATTTCAATGTATAGATGCCAGCTATTTCTTTAACCAACAAATGACATGTCGGTAAAAGGTATATCTTGTAGCCAGTTGAAACTGTTTACATTTACTTTTTTTCTCTGTTTATTGAAAATTTAACCCAGTATGATAATGACTCTAAACCAAAATCAGGATACAGTTTATAAATAATTCCCCACAGGATTTTTTTCTCTTCTTAAGGGGACACATAATAATAATAATAATAATAATAATAATAATAATAATAATGGCCTTTCCAGTTGACAGCTGCCTTGTATCCAGGTGGTGACTCATTAATCAAAACTGCTTTGATCTCATACCCCTTCCCTCTCAAAACAAAGCCTCTGAATTCCTCATATCAGGAGAAAAGAGCAACTGCAGGATTTTATAGTTTTCACTGCTACAGCACGGACTTGAGGCACAGCATCTGTATGTGCTTTTGTCACTCACTATCTCTAAGGCTCCTCAATGTCATATTCTTTGAGTATCACACTGATAACAGCAACCTTCCTGCGCTCCCCACGTATCTTACCCCCCACTTTCTCCAGCTCAAGTACTGCAGAGCCCACTTACCACGGCTTCACTTGCTCTTTTGTTTAGTCGTCCATCATTTTTTTAGTGTACTTTATACATAATTTACCTGTTTATTATGTGAATTACTTATTATCTTTCTCTACCTCAAGAGTGTATGTTGCTTGAGGGTAGAGATCCTGTCTGTCCTTAACCGGTGTACCCCAAGTGCTGAGATCGGTGTCAAGCACCTAATGGACACTCAATAAATTTTTGATTAAATTAATCGATCTGCATAGCTGTAATTGACTTAGTTCCTTATCATACTCTAGTGCACAAATATGCTACAATTCATCTATCTGTTCTTCTATTGTAGGGCTTCGGGGCTATGTCAGGGTTTGTTCTGTAATAAACAGGGTAGTTATAAACACTCTTATGTAAATTTCCTGGTATAGATTTATAAGAGTTTCTCTTTGGTTTATAATTGGGAGTAGAATCAGAGATTTTTGAGCATGTCCACATTCTAAATAAAAATGTAATACTACATTTTTTCCCCCAAGGTGTTGTATTTTGTCCTCCTAACTGAAGTATTTATGAGATTCATTGACCTTTCAGAAAACCAAATTTTGGCTTTGTTAACTTTCCCACATTTGTTTTCTATTTCATTGATTTGTTTTTATTATTTCTTTTTTTCTACTTACTTAATTTTCTTATTTTTCCATAATCTTAGGTGGAGAGTAAGATAATTGATTTAAATTGTTAAACTTTAAAATCATAGGCATTGAAAGCTAGAAAATTACCTCTAAGGACTGCTTTAGTGATATCTCATAAATTTTGATATGTTGTGTTTTAATTAGCATTCTTTTGAAAATATTTTTAAATTTCTCTTTCTGTGAGTTTTATCATTGAATTATTTAGAATTGTATTGTTTTGAGTTCAAGTATTTGGAGGTTTTCTAAATGTCTTTTATTACTATTGACATTTAATTTAATTCCATTGTTGTTAGAGAATGTACTCTGTAAGATTTCGAACTTCTGAAAATTATTGAAATTTATTTTATTTTTTTTTAATTTTTTATTTATTTATGATAGTCACAGAGAGAGAGAGAGAGAGAGGCAGAGACACAGGCAGAGGGAGAAGCAGGCTCCATGCACCGGGAGCCCGATGTGGGACTCGATCCTGGGTCTCCAGGATCACGCCCTGGGCCAAAGGCAGGCGCCAAACCGCTGTGCCACCCAGGGATCCCTGAAATTTATTTTATAGCCCTGCATATGATTTATCTCAATGACTGTTCCCAAGGTACTTGAGAAGAATGTGTGTTCAGCATTTATTGGATAGTGTTCTAGAATTCTAGAATTGATGATATATATCCTAAAATCATTGCTAAGATTCATATTATGTCTATACATTATGTATTTGAGTGATCCTCTGTGCCCCTCCTTCACACCCTTAGTTTTCTCCTCCACTCCCAGTGGCCCAGATCTGGAGTTCACAGTTGCACATTTCACACATATTACTTTACACTTCTCATTCATACATCACACTTCACAAATGTCAGAACCTTATGACAGTGTAATTCCATTCATCTGGCCCAACTCCATCTTTTGTATTACTGTTGTATATGTTTCCTTTAAATGCATTACAAAGCCTCACTTTAAAATGTATCTGCTTTTGACCTAGATGGTTAGCTGTTTTGAAGAAAACAGAGAATTGTCTTTTATGTTTTCTCAAATATTTGCCATTTCTGGAGCTTTCTGTTCTTTCCTACATCTTGAATAACATCAATTCCCTTTATATTGTAGAATTAGTATATTTTTCTATCCTCTCCAACTTTCAAGTGTCATTTCACACAAAATACAAGATTATAAATGATTCTGTTATTGTGTGCATATATGTCAAATAAAAATAAGTACAAATAAACACATACATACATTTTTACTTTTGAACATTTTCTTTGGACTCAACAAAGTATGTCGATACATTTCAATTATTTCTTGCAACATTTATCTGAAGTTACATTTACTACCCTGCATCATCTTCAGAAATAAGGAAATTGAGGGTCAGGGAGATTAAATTTTTAACAATTACTTTATAAGCCATTAAAGCTTGTTGTGTATTTTTACTTTTTAATTAGCATCCATCTTCCCTAACCCAATACTCTTCAATAGTATAGTGCTTACTTAGCTCACTGTTGGGAACCTCCTAGGTAGATCTTCAAAAATGATAATGAATACATAGAAGAGTGAATCCAAGATTTTGATATAGATATAGATATAGGTACAGACATAGATATAGGATTAAGAGATATAGGTATAGATATAGATAGATATAGATATAGATAGATGCTGGATTGAAAATGCAATTAGAGTACATTTTTTCCCACCCCCTGCCCCTGCCTCTGGCAACCACCAATCTGTTCTCTATATCTATGAGCTTGTTTTGCTTGTTTGTTTGTTTTTTGGGGGGATGGGGGTTGTTTATTTCTTTTTCTTTTTAGATTTCACATATAAAGCAGATAATATGTCATCTGCCTTTCTATGACTTATTTTACTTAGCATAATGCCTTTGACATCCATCCACTTTCGCAAATGGCAAGATTTCATTCTTTTTTATGGTTGAGTAATATTCCATTGTATGAATTATACACGTATACACATTATATATATATGCACATATATATACCCGTAATATATGCATAGCACAATTTCTTTATCCACTTATCGATGGACACTTAGGTTGTTTCCACATCTTGACTATCATAAATAATGCTGCAATGAATAGTGGTGCTTGTATCTTTTTGAGTTAGTGTTCTCATTTTCTTCAGATAAATACTCAAAAGTGGAATTGCTGGCTCATATGGTAGTTCTATTTTTTAAGTTTTTGAGGCACATTCCATACCGCTTTCCACAGTGGCTACAACCAGTTTACGTTTAGCCAAAGCTGGAGGCATCATGCTCCCTGAATTCAAACTATATTCCAAAGCTATAGTAATGAAAACAATTGACATAAAACAGACACATAGATCAAAGGAACAGCATAGAGATCCCAGACATAACCCCATGTATATATGGTCAATTAACTTACAACAAAGCATCTAAGAATATGCAATGGGGAGAGAAGTCTCTTCAATAAACAGTGTTAAGAATTAGTATTCTTTAATAGTCCAAGTGTGTTGGTGATATTTTCTCTCAGATTTTGTTTATCTGAAAAAACATATGTTTTCTCCTTCCTTTTTGAAAGTTCCTTAAAAATTTAAGGCCAAAGTAATTTTTCTTTGAGCACTTTAAATATGTCATTCCATTGTCCTCTTGCCACCATGTTTCTTTTGTGAAGTTAGCCATTATTTATCTTACTGTACCTGTTTGCAATCCACCTTTTTGTTTTTTCCGCACCTCTGACTGCTTTCAGGATGCTCTCCTGGTTTTTCTGTCTTGTGACTTTCACATGTCTAGGTGTATACATGTGCTTCTCTTTGCATTTATCTTACTTTGATTTTGCTTAACTGGGATTTATAAGCCAAGGCTTTGCACTACTTGGAAATTTTTCAGCTATAATTTCCCAATTAACTTTTCTGGCCCATTGTCATTCTTCTTTCATTCTTGTTTTTATCTTTTATTGAAGTATATTGATATGCAATATTATATTGGCCTCAGGTGTATAACATAGTGGTTTGACAATTATATACATTTATGCAATTCTCACCAGAGAAGTGTAATTAACATCTCTTCTTTCATTATTTAATGCCAGTTACATGAATGATAACATATCACCCAGATCACTGGGGCTCTGGTAATGTTTACACCTTTACTCTTTGTTCTTCAAATCGGATGCCCACTTTTGCTGTCTTTAATCTGCCCTTAAGCTTATTCAGTATTTTTTTTTAATTCAGCTACTGTAGAATAGAATTCCCATTTAAATGTTTGTTACATTTCTATTTCTATTTGTTATATTTCTTGCTACTGAGATTCCTTAACTCTTTACTCATTAAGGCTCTTTCCCTTTAAGTCCTTGAACATGTTTATAATATTTGTTTCAAACACTTTATCTAGTAATTAAAACACCTAGGCTTTCTCAAGATCAGTTTTTATTGACTGCTGTTTTCTTTGCTGTTGGTCATATTTTCCTGTTTCTTTGCATATCTCGTAACTTTTTATTGTATACTGAACATTGTAGATGATACATTGTAGGGGCCTTACAGTATGTTAAATTCCTCTGAGAAATGTTTTTTTGTTGTTGTTGTTGTTCTTATTTTGTTTGTTTGTTTGTTTGTTTGTTTGTTTGTTTACTATCAGCAAGTTCAGTTATATCCAATCACCTTGCATTTGTCCAGGCCTGGTTTTATACTCTGTGAAGGTGGATTCGTGAAAATTCCAAAATGATTCCCAAAACCCTTTGCATTGGCTATTCTCAAATTCTGAACTCTGTTTCCCCTCTGTTTTGTCCAAGCTTGGTTTTAAGCTCTGATGGTATAGGTCCAGAGCAGTTCTTACTTTAGAACATGGCCCTTGCACTTAAGTTGTGGTTGTTCTGCTGTCTCCGTTTTATTCCTGGAGTATTTCTGAGGTTTCTTCATTCTACTTGGGCTGGAATTTCAGCTCTCAGCTCTGATCAATCGTTAATATCTTTATTCTCCCAATCTCATAGCCACTGGTCTTTGGTAAGCCTTGCTAGGTCTTTCATTGCATGTGCCCGGCCTATTCCTTGGCCAAGGACCTGTAGGAAACCCCCAAACAGATTTTGGGATCCTTTCTAATGTGTCTTCTCTCCAATATCCTGCAGATTCCAGCTGTTTTGACAGCCTCAAATGCTGAAATCTGCCTCTGCAAATCGGTGAAACCGATGTGCTTTGCTTGTGCTCTATCTCCTTATGCTATGATCAGGAAATTGGCTTCAGAGAGCTGCAGTGAACCTGGGCCCATGTCAAGTGTTCATTTCTTTAAGGAATCACAGTCATGTGCTAAGTCTTGCCCAAAGCCTGGAAAATATTGCTTCACGTATTTTGTCCAGTTGTTAAGGTAGGAGGGCTAGTCTAGCACTAACCATTCTATCATGGCATGAAGCAGAAGTTCACATTGATATTTGAATTTTCATTTTGTCTCAAAACTCTGCTAAACTTTTTTTTAATTGTCTACATCATTTTATTTTTTTACACAATCATTTTGTAAATAATGACCATTTTTTCTTTTCAATATTTATCAGTTCTTTCTCAGGCTTTCTTGTCTTTCTCATATTCTCAAAGGGAAAGCTTTACACATTTTTGATGTGGGGAACAAAGGAAAAAGAAAAAAAATAAATTTCCTTACAACAAGTCCTTGAGACAGGCAGAGTGACCTTCCTTGAGGAAGTCAACTGCCTCAATGCTAATACTTTAGCTTAACATTAGCCTGACCTTCAGGACCCAGTAAGTCTCATTTAACATGAAAAATTCCTTTGGAAGCTTTCTTTATTTGTACCCTCCAAAATATATGTTAGCAATCATTCTTCAAACATATGGCCCACTGGTATGCAACTGAAAGGTCTCATGACTAAGATTTTATTAGTCGGTAGTAAATGCTTTGCCTAACAACAGATAGCCCCTCAAGATCTTGGAAACCTTGCTTCCAAATTCCATAGAGACTTACACTATCCCTAAAACCCTTCCAACTTGGAAGTATATAATTAGCCACTCCTTCCAACCCCAAAGCAGCTCCTTCTGCCCATTCATCATGCCCCCATACCTTAAAAAAACAAAAACAAAAACAAAAAAAAAACACTTCTTTGCACTGAATTCTTTCTTGACCATTCACTCTGAACCCTAACATTTTCACATCAGTTTTATCATTAAGTATTTCTTAGCCATGAATTTTTTTGTCGTTGTTGTTGGTATTCTCTACCAAGTTCAGGGAGTTCCCTTTTGCATCTAGCTTTCAAAGAATTTTTCTTTTGGTTTCAAGTGCATATTGGCTTTATCAAATATATGTTTTCATCCTTTGAAATCATCATAACGTTTTTCCACTTTTCCTATTGGTGTAATGAATTATATAATTTTCAATGTTGAAGTTAACCCCAGGGCCTTTCACACTATCTGACCAGGTGCAGTTGAAGCCCTGGCTATTGGCCTGGGTAAACATTGGGAGCCAGAAACTTTCTTCATCCTTTGGCATCATGTCACATGATATGACCCCAACCAGGATGGTGACAACACTATCTTCTCTACTTGGGCCAAAGAGAGAAGGAAGTGAACGAAGAGGATGGATAAGGCCAGTCCCACTACGTGTTAGGCCAAGCAGTCCTTTAAAACCCAACACTTCCCCCTAATTTTTACTGAGCTCCGGAATATACCACTCAAGGCCAGAGTAATGGCATGAGAACTATATGGGCCCACAGGACCCCATGCTCAGAAAGGCCCTGTGCTTGCTCAATGCTCTACTGTTGCCATCAAGAAATTCTTAATAATTTTATCTTTGAACTTTTCTTTTGTAAAGGGAGTCTAATTGGATAATGGAGGATGTGCATGAACAGAGGAGATATACATGGTATGCATTTTGCAACCATTCCTTGGCGTCCCATTGCATGTAGAGTTCAGGATGCCCCGTGAGCCCATAATTCTGGCAGATGGTGACGTGTGAGAGTTCAGCATGACACAAAATACAAGGTAAGTGTGTTATGAAAGTCACTGGTAATATCAGTTGAATATTGGCAGAATGTACACATATAAAGAAGAGAAATAGGGATCCCTGGGTGGCGCAGCGGTTTGGCGCCTGCCTTTGGCCCAGGGCGCGATCCTGGAGACCCGGGATCGAATCCCACGTCGGGCTCCCGGTGCATGGAGCCTGCTTCTCCCTCTGCCTGTGTCTCTGCCTCTCTCTCTCTCTCTCTCTCTCTGTGACTATCATAAATAAAAATTTAAAAAAAAAAAAAAAGAAGTGAAATAAGAATAGTTGAGTTAGTTTTGTGTGGTGTGACTACTGTTTTAGCAAGAACAAAATGCATATGCATGTATGAGCTGTGACATATGAATTGTATAATTTCAGTTCTTCTGCATATCAGCAACTGACCAAGGAGACCTGGTTGTATAACATGTATTGTCCCAGGTGGTCTGCTCTTATGGCCTCCTTGATTTCTGCTGATAGGAAATTATATTATTTTACATATTACTATATTTAAAACAATATACATACACTTCTCAGGCTTTTTGTTATTGTCATGCATTTTATTTCTATGTATGTTATGAACTCAGCACTATGTTATTATTTTTCTTTTAATAATTTTCCTTTAGAAATATTTTTAAAATATGAAAAAGCTAGTTTATCTTTACCTACATATTTATAATTCGTAGTGCTGTTTACTTCTTTGCGTGCATGCATATTTCACTGGGTATTATTTTCTTTCTGCTTGAAGGACTTCCTTGAACATTTCTTATGATGCCTGTAGTGGTGAATCCTTTTGTATGACTGAATAAGCCTTTATCTTGTCTTAAGTTTTTAAGACTTTGTTGCTGGGTATAGAAGTCCAGGTTGGTGGTTTTCATTTCAGCATTTCAAGGATATTACTCCACTTTCTTCTGCCTTGCAGTTATTTCCGACAAGAAGTCTGCTATCTGCTATCATTTTATATTTATTCTTCTATAACTAATGATTCTTTTCTCTCCAGATGCATTTAAAATTTTCCCTTTTTCAGTCCCTTTAAGCAATTTGATTATAATATAGATTTCTTCATGCTTCTTATGTTTGGGGTTTGTTGAGTATCTTGGACCTACGTGGTTTTGATTTTTGTTAAATTTGGAAATTTTTCAGTCATTGCTTCAAATATTTTTTCTATCCTCCTACTCCTCCTTCTCCTTCAAGGACTCCAAACACATACACATTAGGCTACTTGACCTGTTCATATTTTTTTCTCTGTATATACTTTTGATAGTTTGTATTGCTCCATTGCATTATTTTCAAGTCATTCATATTTTTTGTTGTTGATCCCATCCAGTGTATTTTTCATGTAAGGAATTTCTTGCTATACCTAGAAGTTCAATTTGCTAACTTTTTCTGTATCATTCGTTCCTTTCCCTAACAAATACCTCTTTTCCTCTGCTTTCTCTAGCATTTAGAAGATAAATTATAACCATTTCATCATTCTTATATGCTTATTTTATCATCTGTGTCACCTCTGGGTCTGTTACTATTGACTGATCTTTTGTTTTCATCATATGAATCATATATTCCTATTTCTTTGAATGCCTGGCAACTTTTTAAATTGAATGCCAAGTATTTTGAACTTTGCCTTCTTGAATGCTAGAAATGTTTGTATTTCTGAAATATTTTTGAGCTGTTTTCTTGAATACAGTTGTTACTTAGAAATAGTTTAATCGTTTTCAGGCTTGCTTTGCAGAAGCTGAGCAGACTTTAGTCTATTAATCTTTCTCCACTAATAACCCCAAATTTGTGTTTATTCCAAACAATGCCCTTTGAATTATGATGCATTTCCACTTTGCCTGGTGGAACATAAACTATTAATGACTGTGTTAGCCCCATAGATTGTTCCCTCTGCCTCTTTCAAGTAGTTCTTTCTCAAATTCAGGTTGTCTCTTGTCACACACTCACTGACAGGTACTCAGCTGAAATTTGAAAAGGGAACTTCTATGTCAATACAGAACTCTCACTCTGCAGGTTTCCGAGGTCTGAGATTCCTTCCTGTGAACTGTAGTTGCCTTGGCCCTACCAGATACCCAACTCATCATCTTGACTGAGGAGTACCAGCAGCCTCCGGCTGGGTCTCCTCTCCCTACACTGTAGCCTAGGAACTGTCCAAGCAGTAAACTAGGGCATTCAGAGCCCTGGCCTCAAAATTTTTCATCTTAGTGGGGATCAATGTCCTATGCTGCCTAATGTCCACCATTGTATTTGTATTTGATAGATACAGTTGAATTTATTTGTTTCAGGTGAAAATTAGCTCTGATATCTATTGCTTACTTATAACAGACAGCAGAAATTCTGAGGTACTCAATTGTACTTGAAAATAAATTATCAGAACCTTTTGGTTGTAGGAGAAAGGTGCAATCTTTCAGAGAAGATTTGTATCACCCTAGTAAGCGCGTTAGGGCAGTAAGACTATAGAATCATTTAAAACCTAATTGAGGGGTGCCTGGGTGGCTCAGTCAGTTAAGCATCTGCCTTCAGCTTGGGTGATGATCTCAGGATCCTGGGATGGAGCCCCACATCAGGCTCCCTATTCAGTGGGAAGTATGCTTCTCCCTCTCTGTCAGTCCCTCTCCCCTACTTGTGTTCTCTCTCTCTCTCAAATAAATAAGGTCTTTAAAAAAATTGAATTGAAGCATAAGAATGTCAACTTTCGTCTGCACCTACATGTAAAGTCTAGCTTGTCGGTACAATTTCTCAGGGATTTTTTTTTTTCTTTTCTCTGCTTTGAAATGGCAACAACAGTTCTTTGAAGATAGAGGCATGAGTATATTTAACTTTGCTTCCTTCTTACACTGAGGTTCCCAATTCAGTGTTTGAGAGTTGCCTTGGATGGGTCCTGACTCCTAAAGGGTGTGAGAACCACCAAAAGTTTCTACCTTTGACATATAGTTTCTGGGCAAAAGCACTTTCAGTATTCCTGCTATTTGCTAAAATACAGCTGTTCCAATGAACTGTTACTGTTACACCACCACGAATCCAGTGGTATAAAATGATAATTTTATTAGGAGCAAAAATTCTGTGGGTCAGTAATTTGGACAGGACTCAACAGGAAGTGTCTGTTCCAAAGTATCTGAAGTCTCTCCTGGGAGTCTGAACTGCTAAGGAAGGATCTAAATGGCTAGTAGTTGGAATGGTCTAAGCCCTTCTATACAAATATCTGGTACCTGGGTCAGAAGTTTTGAAAGCTGCATTGCACTTAGCTGGAGCTGTTGATAGGAGGACCTATACAAAGCCTCGCGGTATGGCTTGGGATTCTCACAGCATGTTGAGGTCACATTGCAGATTTGTGGGGTGGAAGGAATTACTATACTCATCTTTGGAAAATCAGATTTGCCATACCTTCTCTTATATTTGTGGTTGTAAAATGCTTTAATCTTACTAACTCTTTGGATATATAGATATTTAAGCATTTTTCATTGTTTTTAGTTGTTTTAGGCATTAAGAATTAAGCAATGAATTCCAGAGGTCAATCTGGGTATTTAGGCTCAATCATATCACTAGATGTGGAGCTCTCAACTATTATATGTATTTTAAAATCAGTTTTTCAAATTCCATGAAAATCTTGTTGACATTTTGGTGGGCATTTCACTCACATTACTGATTTTTAGATGCCTTTTTAATATTGTGTTCTCATTTTTTAACATACGTATTACTAGTCTTTTTTATAGCTCATTAACTAAAATTTCATAATCTTCTCTATTCAGGTCATGCACATTTTTCTTTAGGTTTGTTTTTTGGAATATTATAGTTTTGTAGTTTTATGCATGGTATTTACTACACACTGCTATATTTTCTAATTATCTACTTCTGGTTTGTGGGAAAGCTATTGATTTTTGCCTATTGATCTTGTATCAAGCCATTCCACTTGCTGTTGCCAATTGTGCTTGCTAATTATCTTGAAATTTGGGATCATGTACAAATAGTAATGGACTATCTTGGAATTTGGCATCGTGTATGAATGACAGAGACATTTCTTCCTTTTCAAGTGATACTACTTTACTTTCATTATTCCAGTAACTAGGACCTCCAATATAATGTTGCAGAATAGGAACAATAGAGAGAATCTTCATCTTGCTATTAACTGTAATTTGAAATATTTTTAATATTTCACCATTGGAATATGGTGTTTCCTTAAATATCTGGTACTTTAAATTAAAGATATTCTATTCTAGATCTGTTTTGTTAAATGCTTTTATTATAAATGAATATTTATTTCTATTAAATGTTTATCATTACTCATTGAGATAAACAAATAACATTTTACTATCATTACATTTAATAGATACTCTAATATGGGAATATACTTTACCCTGAAGAAACACTAACTAGTTATGCCTTTTTAAAAATATTGCTTAATTTGACTTGTTAATATTTTATATGGTTTTCTGTCTATTTTATAAATATAAATGGCATGTTGTGAGATGTGTGTATGGTGTGTGTGTGTGTCTGTGTGTGTGTGTGGTGCTTGCTAGCATTGCTCACTTTTGGTAGCTACTGAGCACACTAGGTTAATAAATTGAGTTAGGAGCTTTATACCTTATTTTCTTTGCTTTGGAAATCTTTGCAGAAGAAGAGAGATAGTTTATTTTTGAATTCTTGCCAGAGCTCACTATCTAGGCAAAAATTTTCTGGGCTTGCAATTTCTTGTAAGGTTAAAGGTTTAATTCAATCGTTCTAATTCTTCTTGAATACACTTGGGAATTCACATTTTCCTTGAAACATATATACATTTTTTGTAGTTTTAAAATTTATGGCATATAATTTTGTACATTTTCTTATAATATTTTAAACTTTATTCAGTAACTTTGTCCATTTGAGTTCCTAATGGGTTTCTCCCTTTTTTCATGACCATAATTTCCAGTTAATTTTGTATTTTTCTCTCTAAAAATCTTGCTTTCTATTTCTGTTGATCAACTTTAGAATTTTTTTGTATTTTTCTATTTGTTATTTTATTAGTATGTTTTAATTTTCCTGACTTCTTTTTTTAAGCTTATGTTATTTTTGTTCTATATTTGTTACATATCTTTAGTGTTTATTGTTTTTAATAAAGAATTAAGATTCATAAATCTTTCTCTGACTTCTGTCATCAACACAAAGTATACATTTTGATAAGTAGTGGTTTTATTCTTTAAAAATAGTTTAAGATTTATATTTTTCTTAAATAATTATTAAAAAGCATTTTCTTTAATTGATAGGCTTGTAGATTTGGAAAGGGCTTGTAAGAGAGTTAATTTTTTGTGTTAATTTCTTATTTTCTTGTATCTTCAATGAATATGTCCTCTATGATACCAGTTTCTGGTGACTTTTTTGAGATGTGTTTTGTGGTTTAGTGCATAGTCAGTTGTTTTTTTTTCTTTTGGTGTCCCATTTGTGTTTAAACCCTCTATTGAATACAAACGTCTATAAAATTCTCTATGTATCTACTAGATCGAGTTTGCTAATTACGTTATACAAATATTTTATAACCTTCATTCTCTTCGTGGTGAATCTAGAATTAACATATATTATACCTTGCTTAAACTCTTAATTTTGTTTTTTTTGTTGTTGTTTCAAGGTTGGGTTGTTTTTGTTTTTGTTTTGTTGTTCTTTTTAGATTTTATTTATTCATGAGAGACACAGAGAGAGAGAGACAGAGACACAGGCAGAGGGAGAAGCTGGCTCCATGCAGGGAGCCTGATGTGGGACCATGACCCCAGGATCATGATCTGAGCCAAAGGCAGACACTTTATTTATATAAAGCCACCCAGTGGCTGAGCCACTGAACCACCCAGACATCCCTTTACTGTTTTTGTTTTGTTTTGTTTGTTTTGCTATTTTTGATTTTATTTATGTTTCAAGTTTTTATTTAAATTTGAGTTAGGGCTATCTGGGTGGCTTCGTCAGTTAAATGCCTCGGTTTCAGCTCAGGTCATGATCTCAGGGTTGTGAGATTGGGCTCCATACTGAGCAGGGAGTCTACTTGAAGATTTTGTCCCCCACTTGCATGTACCTGCTCACTTGCTCTCTCTCAAATAAATAAATCTTTAAAAAATGTTTAAATAGATTCCAGTTAGTTAACACCTAGTGTAATATTGGTTTCAGGAGCAGAATTTAGTGGTTCATCAGTTGTATCACAACAAGAGCCTTCTTTTATACCTATCACCCATCTAGCTCATCCCTCACCCACCTCCCCTCCAGCAACCCTCAGTTTGTTCTCTGTAGTTAAGAGTAGTTAAGAGTCTTCTATGGTTTGCCTCCCTCTCTCTTTTTTTCCCCTACATTCATCTGTTTTGTTTATTAAATTCCATATATGAATGGAATCATATGGTATTTGTCTTTGACTGACTTGTTTCACTTAGCTTAATACACTCTAGCTCCATCAATGTCATTGCAAATGGCAAGATTTCATTCTTTCACATCTTCTTCATCCATTTGTCAATCAGTAGACATCTGCACTCTTTCCATAGCTTGGCTATTGTTGATAATGTGGCTATAAACGTTGGGGTACATGTGCCCCTTCCAATCACTATTTTTGAATCCTTTGGATAAATACCTAGTAGCACAATTGCTGGATTGTAATGTAGTTCTATTTTTAACATTTTGAGGAAACTCCATACTGTTTCAGAGTGCTTATCCTTACTGATTTTTATATCCTCAATTCAGCAAATGAAAAGTTTTTAAAGGTATTTATTAAAGTTTCTGACTATGATTGCGGATTCTTTAAATTTTTGTGTTTATCAGTTTTACTTTATGTTTTTTTCAACTATGCTGATTGGTACATAAAGAACCTTTATTGGTCTATACTGCTAAAATTCCTCTATTATATTTCATATCATTTCATTTTAATGCTGATTACCTTAAATTCTATTTGGTTTAATGTTAATATTGCTATTTAATTTTTTCTTAACAAGTTTCTGGTTTATTTGTTTTTTATTTCTTCCATTATGTCCTAATATAATGTGTCCTTGGCTGCAGGTGAGCTTTCTTCTATTGAATGCAATCTGATTGGATCTTTTAAAGTTTCTCATAGTTTCTAGACCAAAAAGGAATATCCTTCTTGTTTTCCAATGTAATCCTGGATACTTAAAAAATATTTTTACTCTGAACTCTAAGAAACTGAAACAGAAGGATAGGATACAGCATTTACCTACTGTGTCATTTTGATCCTGGTATATTAATAGTGTTTTAGGCTATTCTATTACATCTTACCATATCTCAAAGGCATTATTTTTCTTTATGAAAATAATACATTTCATTTTATATTACAGAATATACAATAAAGTCTCATTTTCATAATATCCAGAAATAGGTAAATAAGATTCTATTTTTGTTAAGAATCTTAAAAAAATCAGTAAATGAAGACAAAATAGAAATACTTAAAATTAGCAATAGGTAGTAAAAAGACATCATTAATTTTGGAAATCTGGTTTCTCTTTGGTAATTTTTTATTTGAAATCTGCTCAATTAACAACTGCATCATTTGCAATATTACCTTACTTGGGGATTTTTCTATGGAAAACATAATTTTGAGATTCAATTAGACTTAAAAATGGAAAAGCTAGACAGTTGGTCCACTTTAATTTTAGCAATGTATATTTTCTGAATTTCAATGGAAATCATGTTTTTATATATAATATATTTGTTGTGGAATGTTAAACTATAATTGTACTCTGCAAACTCAATAAAGTGTTTTGTCAGCCAGCCGAATACATGATTACTGGATGAGAAAAAATTCCTTCAGCATTCTGACACTGAATTAACCATATGTTGTTCAGTTGTGGGAAATGTCCAGGATGAGGAAGAGATCATGATTGACTGCTCTCAGGGCAATTTTATCATGCTGGAACATCCACTAGAACTGATGCAAAAATCTGAGAGAAATAATTTTTCTACTTCTAAATGATTGAATAGATTAAGGATATACTGGTCTTTTAAGTGTTCCTGCAGTACCAGATGCCCCAGGTATCAAGGGGAGCTACTATATTCTCTTTTCTGTACAGCCAACTGTCCTCTGTTATGCTTCCTGAAGGGAGTCACATCATAAGCTCAGAAGGAAGGTAAAGTTATGATGTGATATCGAGGCTCTTCTTCCTCTTTGGTGGGGGTGGTAGTGCCTCGAGGAAGTATTAAGAGAAGGATGGACCTTGCTACAATCCATTTCAAGGAGCTTTGGGGCCTTTCAGAGTTGAATTTAAATGTTAGGTCTTTAAAATCTATATTGTGACAGATTGGACAAATTACTTAATGTCTCTATGCCTTAGAGTTCTCATCCATAAATTAGGATAATAATATCCAGTTCACAGTGCTACTATAAAAATTATACAAGATGATGTTTGAAAAGTTACAAATACAGTGAAGCCTGTACTATGAATTATATGGTTTTTAAATTTAAATTTACTCTAAATTGCTTTTATTTACTCTGTAAGACCTAGCTACACTGAAGAGAGGAGCAGGGTTGCTATCTATGTGGTAAGACACTACTAGTCTCTTCAAGTCACTCTATTGGAGTAATGCCACAGCAGACACAAAGTAGAGGAAGACAGCAGATGAGAGAACTTCACTTCAACTCAGGTCAGAACAAAATATTCCTCAGCTGTTCATATGTACAGAGTAGAGTAACTATTATAAGAAACAAGTGCCAAATTTCAGTGGTTTAACAGAGTCACGGGCTATTTCTTGCTGAGTCCATAATTGATACAGGAAGACAGCGAGGCTGCTGCTCCATGAAGTCACCCAGAGAATCAGGCTTCTTTACCTACAGGTGCCACTATTCCTAGGTATTGAAAATCTTGGGTGAATCTATTGCATCTGTCAAGCAGAAGTGCAAAAGAATAATCAGAGAAACAAATGGATGCATTCTTAGGGACCACACACAGAAGCAGTATATATCATTCCCAAATTTTTCATATTGCATTGGCCAGAACTTAGTCATACATGGTCGCATGTACTGGAAGAGAGGAGGCTTGCAGATATACTCTGTGTGCCCAGGGTGGAAAGGAAATAAAGTGTGATAACTACATAACATTGTTTCTGCCACAGCTGTCATTTGGTCAATGACATTTGGTCTTTTTAATTTCCTCACCTAAGCTTTTGCATGCTCCTTTCACGTGATCTTCAAAATAAACATCCAATCTTTGCTTAAATTGAAGATTAAACTCAAGAATAGTTTATGATTTACTGATCAGCTCAGCTCAGCAGATCTTAGTTCAGTGCTGGATTCTTTTACTATCTCTTTGTAAAGCTGACATCACTCAACCTCTCTCCAAGTTTCATTCACCTGAAAAAATGTCTATCTAAATCACAGAAGTGGAAAGTTAAATTGAAATAATACATGAAAATGTGTTTATAAATTAGGAAGCATGAGGCATTATTTTTACTAATGAAAAGATGGCTGAAAAATTACTGTAGTAACGATGTGGCATTCTATTTCCACTCGGCCCTGTCTTCATCCAGTCCATTAGCATCCTTGTGCAAATCATGGTGTTTAAATGTCAGATGTATATTTGAATTTCACATGTACCATACAAGTAGAATCGATATTTAGTTAACACTTTCTTATACTGAGAAGGTTCAAATGAGCTATGAGGTAAAAAATAATGAAGTCATCACAGGGGACAGGATCTTACCATTTTGTAATGAGCAAAGGATTTGGAAGACAAAGATTCAAATGAAGAAAAGGGAGAAAGAAGTTTTTAAAGGTCACATTAAGCAGAGGCTTGAAAAGTGGAGAATTCAGTTGGTTGTTAATATTATATTAGATATCAGAATAAGAAAGAAACCTAAGTATAGGGTCTTACTTAAGCTAATTCTTCATTAAAGAATTGAAAAGAGGAGCTTAATTCTTTAGTTCCCCTTTTTATTCTGTTAAAGACATTAGCCTACCTTTCAAACATACCTCCTTTGCAAAAAGTCATTACTTATTTAACATTTACAAATTTGTTTTTAATCACCTAAATGGAAACTTAAGATCAAATTGTTTTTCATGCAAATTGGAAAATGATGTGCCGGTTCAATGAAGTCCCAGGTTACAATTTTTAGGTAGGCTGAAAATTTTTTTTTTTTTTCCTCTTTCTCTTCTCTTACCTTCCATTGTGGCTCTCCCTGTCTTTCCCCTACATTTTCTTCATTATCTTTCCAAAAATTTTCTTGACTATGTATGTCTTTTATGTATTTATTCTATAAAATCTGGAAACCACAACAGTAATATTCAACTATGATGCATAATGCAGCACTTGTTACCTCTAACTGAGCTTAATTCCATGCAGAATAAATTATTCTTCTGCTAATTATCATGACAAATTCCTTTCCACCTGTCATGTGTCCGAAGGTTAATAAATGCATTGTCTTATTTTTTCCTAGACTTAAGTCAGATACTACTATATATTTATTGTATTTTAGTTTTCTTTTTTTGAAGTCAACTGACACTGTAATAGATTTTGTATAACTATTATTATTCTCCAAACTTTATAATGCCATTTCTAAAATACATAGCTTTATTTTTTACTTAAATGTGAATTGAAGTATGCATGTGTCTATATGTGCAAAAGAGAGAGAAAAAGCTAGTACTGTACAATAAATGCTCATTGCAAATTTTGCTAGTGACCATATTTTCTCTATTCCTTATGACTACTCAATAGTTTCTAGACTCCATCTCCTATTTCTTCCTCCACTTCTGTTTTTTATTGCCTTGACAACTCCTAGATGAAACTCTCAGTAGATGAAATCCAATACACCTATTTATTCCTGGTAGAAAAAAACAAACAAACTGGGAGATAGCTTAAATTAGAGACATTAGAGGAGATTTGACTTTACTATATTTTCAGTTGCCATTCGCTATGGGAAACCAAAGGCTAACCTTTAATGTCATGTATCTAACTGTTTGTCCATGTCTGACATATCCTAAAGTCTTCCAAGTTTCCCCCAGGCCTTGTTGTCACAAAGAGTCTGACAAACTTGACCAAAAACATGTTAGTTAGCTGAGGAAAATGTAAGTAAAATGCTTTTCTCTTGTTGTTACTGTTGACACAAATTGAACAAATCTTTGAACTAAAAGTAAGAAAGAGTGCTTTATTCAAGCCCAAGTTAGGGCAACTGACCAGGAAACATACTCTTCACAGGGAAGAAAGTGATCCGAACAATGAACAGTTTCTACAGAGTTATATGCTCTTTTTACATCTTGTAAAAGCTCAAAGGATTATAGATTAGCATATAGGCAGAAATCACAAGTTTTATCCTAACGAATTCAGTGAGTAGGAGCATTGATTGATTATCTCAAGGACGAGATGGGTTTCCTTTAGGCTACTGATTCACAAAGCAGATGTACATATAATGCATGCACGGAGGGCCATAAATCAGGCTTTTGGTTTGAACAAAGTTTATATACAGTCATGTTGACTTTGAAAGAAATCTTAAATGACTTCTCTTGTATATCAGGCCTTTAGAGTTTTTCTCCATCATTACTGTTGTTATAAAACTGTTTTACATATTTCATGCCCAGGATAGTCACTAAGGGGCTACATAAGGTGGTCATGAGCATAACCCAGCTTCTGACCCCTCATATTTACAGGGTAGGAACCTTGATTTGCCATTTTACCAAAATTAATAACAATCCAATATTCTCTACAGTGACTAATAATTTATAGTAGTAATTTAATTGCTAAGAACACGAGACATTTTTCTCTATTTGACTAGCAAATTTTCTCCCTGTATCAGGGTTATGTGGGAAGTCGAATTACTGGAAAGGTATTTGTGGCCTTAGACCTAGCAAACTAGTTCTTATTAAGTGATTTGAATATACAATGATGTAGGAAAGAGTTTGAAGCCAATGGCCAAGAAAGAATTCTTGAGACATCTTTGGTGCAAAAAAGTGGTTTTATTAAAGCATAGGGACAGGACCCCTGGGCAGAAAGGGCTGCAATGGGGTCACGGTGAGTGGCCCATTGTATATTTTCTTTTTTTTTTTTTTTTTTGATTTTTTTTTTATTGGTGTTCAATTTACTAACATACAGAATAACCCCCAGTGCCTGTCACCCATTCACTCCCACCCCCCGCCCTCCTCCCCTTCCAACACCCCTAGTTCGTTTCCCAGAGTTAGCAGTCTTTACGTTCTGTCTCCCTTTCTGATATTTCCCACACATTTCTTCCCCCTTCCCTTATATTCCCTTTGTATATTTTCAAGTTGTGAGGGGGTTAGTGTAAGCCTCCTAGGTATTTTGGAAGCAAGGTTTTCGGGATCTTGAGGGGCTAGCTATTATTGGGAAAAGGTCGTTTATGACTGTCTAATAAAACCTTAGTCATGAGGCCCTTCAGATGTATATCGGTGGGTCATATGCCTGGGAGATGATTCCCAACATGTATCTTGGGGTGGGAGGTTAAAGGAAGTTTCCAAAGGAATTTTTATATGTTAAAGTAGACCTACAGGAACCTGGCGGACAGGCTAAGATTGCCTTTTGCCCTTAGCAAAGTATTAACGTCAAGGCATTTGAGTCCCTAGAAGAATGTCCTATTTCAAGGACTTGTCAATGGGCTGTATGTAGTAAGGAAATTTAATAATTTTTCTTCTGCCTTTGTTTCCCACGTCATTCCCCCTGAGCAGTTTTAACCCTTAAATCTTTAAGGTTGCTGAGGGTGGAAGGTCTCATCTTCTGTAACTTCTTGCCGAATTGGGGCATAGAAATGTCCCTACCTATGGGTCAATATTGGTCACTTGGGGGCATTACACAAAGCAGAATATATACAGAATATATATTACAGAAAGTAGAGGCAGCTGAGTCCAAGAGAGACTGCATGTGTGGATCTCCCCAAGTGGAAAGGATCATCTGTTGCCTTGAAGTTATGACAGTGAAGGAGTCTTGACACCAAGTGGAGAGAGAAGGGAGAAAACAGTAAACCATTGTAAGTATAACAAAAAGAAAAAACAAGCCCAAATAAGAGTCCTTTGATGCTTGAAAAAAAATCCTCTTCTAGTCCAGGAATTTAGCCAATCCTTAAAGGGAAGAGAGGGATCATTTGAAGCACCACTTTGAGCATCCAAGTCAGTTAGAAATCCAGAAATACTTTTGTGGTAATCTGGAATGTATATACAGCATTCTGTTTTTATGATATCACAAGTTCCACCTTGTACAGCAGTCAAAACATCTAACACCATTCTATTTTGTAAAACTTCCTTACTCATTGGTGTTACTTCAGTATTTAGTAGGGAAATGCTGAGTGTCATTTAGGACCATGTACTTACTGAGAGCTTCCATATGCCAAACAACATCATCCAGTCCCAAAGAGGGAACAAAAATGGATGTTAGGTGGTCATACCAATAAGACACAGAACATGTCCACCATCATTTTAAATTTGGAAGGTTGGCTGGGTTAGTATTGGTTTTAATAATGCATCTGTGCATTCAGGCAAAACCCAGAGTACAGCAGCCTATCCAGCTTGGAAGAAGCCATGGACACAAGTTAGAGTCACATAGCCCTTGGATTCCATTAGGAGACAGTCATCTAATTTGGGGTCTCCTTTAACTGTAGTTAAGATATCACAGGCTATTCAGTTTTAGAGGGCCCATTTTTTAATTTGTGTAATAACAGACAGTCCATGGTCACTTTGTAAGGACCAAGGGAGTCCAAATCTAGGGACAGTTTCTGTTAGCAAAGTTTTTGTCACCTCTGTGATCTTTTTACCCAAATCAGCAGCCTGTATAAATCCTGTATTACCTTCCATTGGTTACTTTGGTTATAAAGATTTTTCCCTCCCTGTTAACAAGCCAATCTTGTGCATTTTTTTTAATATCCTCATTCCTGGGCTACATGAATTTCTTGGTCTGAGTAGACTGGATTTATGGACTTGATTGGATTTAAGACTGGTAAAAGACTTACTATTTGTTAATTTGTTTTCCTCGGCTTGGCTGTACAGTCTACTGAATTGTTTCCTTTAGATTCTAAGGTCATATCCTTTGGATGTCCTTTGAGATGAATTACAGCTACCTCTTTAGGTAGGGTACAGCCTAAGGAAGAGTCATAATTTCAGGCCTAAATTAAATTGGGGGGTTTTGACTTGATAATAATCTGCTTTCCTTCCAAATTGCTCCATAGGCATGTAGGACTAGGAAGACATATTTGGAGTCAGTATGAATATTCAATTTAAGGCTTTGGTGATTGCAAAACACAAGTGAATACTATAGCATATCCAGCTTTTATTATTCCCTTTTCCATGATACGATTGCCATCAGTAAACCAACTGTCATCTGCATTTCCAAAAGGGAATCTTTTAAATTTAGTCAACTAGAATAACCAAGATCAATAACCTCTCAACAGTTATGCTCTGTAGAAGTATGATGGTCAGGTTCAAGGATAAGCATGCTGGGTTTAAAGTTTGACAGGTTTTAAGTATTATTTTAGGCATATCTATAAACATAGGCTGGTATTTAATAAGTCAGTCTCCTATCCTCCATTGGTGGCCTATGGTCTCTAAGACACCTCTGGATCTAATGTGAAGTTATCACAATCAGGGACTGTCCCATAGTGAGCTTTGGTGATTTTTACCTCATACTTATTTATATTTTCTGAAATTATTATATCCCAAAAGGTGAAATTATATTCTTTTTAATATGTTCTTCATTGTCACAAAAGGAAGGAGGAAAGGAGAAAAGTATGTATGTTTGTACATATACATGGTGTTTAAATTCCATGCCACATTTTCTGGCATTTAAATCAAAAAGGGCACTAGATTGATTAGGTACATTTTATGTTTTACTTTCATACTAGGAAACATGAAGTCAATCTTATTTTCAAGTACTATGATTAGTTCAGTGATTTAACTCATCTAAAATTATTCTGTTTTAGATTGACTGTGTTCTACTTAATCCCCAACATTTACTTGGGTAACATTTATACTTAATAAATTGGTCCTCTCAAGCATCACCTCTTCCAGAAGCTTCCCAAGATCCATTTGGCCCATGCATCAGTTCCTTGTATTCTCTTTACACCAAAAGATACTTCTCTCTGAACGCTTAGCAAATTTTATTGACTGTAATTTTCTCAAAATTAGGGATTATGTCTTATTCAGTTTCTGTTTTTTTAAGATTTATTTATTTACTCATGAGAGACAGAGAGAGAGAGAGAGTCAGAGACATAGGCAGAGAGAGAAACAGGCTCCCTTGCAGGGAGCCCAATGCAGGACTGGATCTCAGGACCCTGGGGTCATGACCTGAGCCGAAGCCAACAGCTCAAGCACCACGCCACCCAGATGTCCCTGTCTTATTCAATTTCTTATACCTTAGAATCTGATGTGATGAATACATGTTAAAGTAAATTTTATAAAAATTAAATTTTATTAAAAAGATTGTAAAAATCTACCCCTTTTTCTCCAATCTGAAATTTTAATTCCATTCCAACCAAATATAGTAGTGATTTATTCACTTTTGGCAGTAAGACATATAAAAACTATTCTTAATCTTATTTAGAAAAGTAATGAACAATAAAAACTAAGAAAACTAATACTTACAGATGCAAAAATATGTGTACAAATCAGTGAAAGAGAACAGACAATGCATGAACAAACTCTTTAGCCATGAGGATTTAATTTAATATGCAATAAAGATAATGTTATATTTCAGCAATGAAAGGATTAGTCTATAAAATGTTTCTATTTTAAAATAATCAGTTTAGAGCTATTTCACCCCAAAAGTGAAAATAAATTTCATATGCATCAAAAGTAAAACTTAGAAGATATTGCAAATATATAGAATAAAATATGGTATGATATCTGGATAATCAGAACCATTTAAGCATAAAAGTAGGGATCCCTGGGTGGCGCAGCGGTTTGGCGCCTGCCTTTGGCCCAGGGCGCGATCCTGGAGACCCGGGATCGAATCCCACATCGGGCTCCTGGTGCGTGGAGCCTGCTTCTCCCTCTGCCTGTGTCTCTGCCTCTCTCTCTTTCTCTCTGTGTGACTATCATAAATAAATAAAAATTAAAAAAAAAAAAAAGTAAAGGAACTGTCAAAGAATATAGATTTGACTACATCAAAGTATTAAAAAAAAAACTCTTTTTGGGATGTCTAGGTGGCTCAGTTCTTGAGCCTCTGCCTTTGGCTCAGGTCGTGATCCTGGGATTCTGGGATCGAGGCCTGAATCAGGCTCCTCAGAGGGAGCCTGCTTATGCCTCTGCCTCTCTCTGTGTCTCTCATGAATAAATAAGTCAATAATCTTAAAAAAAAAAAAAAGCCCTCTTGTTTGTTTTTAAAAAATCAGAGAATTAAAAGACAATGAATAATGGGAAGTTTGCCGTGTTAATGATTTTAATAAAGCATTTGTAATAACTAATTTTTAAAAAGACTAATACCTCAATTACTAAGGCCATGAAAAAGCAATATATAAAAACATAAATTAAAAAATTGAATAGTGTTATACCAATATTCAATATTAGCCAGAATGTGGTGAAATTGAAACGTACTGCTAGGAATCTCAAAGAAACTATGTATTATGCTCTTTACATCACATATTAAAATAACAAAATGAAGAAATACATTCCATGAAAATTTTCTCAAATGTTGAGAACTTCTTTTTTATTTGTCAATTAATAAGAAAAGTAAATTAGCTAGAACATCTGCTTCTCTAAGAATTTCAGTCAATTATGGGACTAAGATTGATGCTATTTTTACTGTGATGCTCCTGTTTTATTTCCTGTGATTTCTCGTTGTGCTTCCTCTGTAATTTTTTGGTCAGATTTGCCAAAGTTCTATTTGTATTTTTGGTTTTTAAATTTAAAAAGACCTAAAAGTCAACTTTTATTTGTTGTACCAGGTAGGATGTGTTACCTCAAGTGACAAAAACTGCCTTTCATTAACTTAGGCAAAAATAATTAAATGTATTACTGGATTATAGAATTGAGAAAAGTGAATTAAAGGAATTAAAGGAGCTCCAGGGATTTTAGAAGCAAGGGCCCATAATATTTTTTTAGGTTACTATTAAAAGAGTGACTCAACATTAATTTTATATACTACTATGGAGATTTGAATATTCCTTCAAATTTAAATTTCTGGAATAAAAAGCCAACTCCTGCCAAATAGCTCATTAGTTCTAGGAGCTCTTTAAATTTTCATTTTGAGTCCTTAGGTTTTCTTGATATATGCAGTCATCACAATAATTTTGTCTTTTCTAACCCAATTTTCTTATCTTATTGCATTAGTTATTACCTCAAAAATAAAATGGAATAAATTACTTACTTCTTTATTTAATTATACTTACTTAATTTTTGTGCCAGCCATTGTTTAAGGCTCAGGGGATATAGCAGAGAATAAAACAGACAGAAAGTCTACTCCTGAAATTTACATTCTGGAAGTCAATATCACATAGACAGTAAAGCAGGAAAATACATAAAATATGCAGGGCATTATACAGTTTTACGTGTTGATGAAAAAAATAAGACAATGGAGGATCATAGATAATGTTGTGGGTGGGCTTAAAATAATGGTAACAGGAGAAATCCTTGTTCCTAATTTTAGAGTATAGACTTTGACTATTTAAAATGAGTGTTTTCTGTTGCTGTGAAGTCATTCTTTTTTATATTTAATTAGTTTCTTTCTATTTTGGTTTTTGGGAATGACAGCTAAATTTAATAAAATTACTTTAAGCATTTTCACATTCATAAAGATTTCCTCCTTTAATTCATTAATGAGATTAATTACACTTATGGATATAAGCTCATTCTAGTCTTTCTAGAATAAATAATATTTTCTAATAATGATTATTTTTAAAATGCTAGATTCAGTTTGCTAATATTATACTTAATATAGCTTTATTTATAAGGAAAATTAGTCTACAGTTTTCTATCTTATCATAATCAAATTTAAGAATTTTTTTCAATGAGGAATTCTCCATCTTTATTTTTTATGGCCTCTATCATTTAAATAGCATTAGGATTGTATCTTCTTCAATATAAGAATAGCTAACATTTATATGAAGTTTAATATATTGCACTGTTCTAAGCACTTTATGTATGTTAACTTAATCATCACAGCAACTCAGTGAGGTAGACATTATTATTTACATTTTACAGATGAGAAAACCTAAGCACAGAGAGGTTTACACAGCATATCAGGAGAGTGTGATGCCTTTTTAAAATTATTGATATTAAATACAGTTTTCAGTGTATTTCACGATCATTGATCTACTCATGCTTTGCACCCCTTGTTAGATTTTATTAACTTAAATTTTGCTGGAAAAATATCATCTCCTCCAATATTTCAAATTTGTTTCTTAAAGTTTCCATTTTCTTCTTAAAAATCTTTTATTATATCTCTAATTTTATATATATCTCTAATTATGTTTCTAATCATATTTAAATCATGTATTTTGCTCTCCTAATTTTGCCTTCAATAAGGTTCAGTAAGGGATTTAACTATTTTATTGGTCTTTCCAGATAACTTGCTTTGTACTTCTTAATATTTTATTAATCTCAACCTATATTTTTCTAATCCCATTTTTCTAATTCCATTTTTCTACTATTTTTCAAATTTTTTAAATTTACTAAGATGAGGATTGTGTTCCTTTATTTTTATCTTTTTTATTAATATTAAAGAGTGTGTATAGCAGTAAGAGTTTTTTTCTCCCGTTTTTTTTTTCACTTGCAACCTGTTTAAGTCTTTGGATCCCAAATGAATCTCTTATAGAGATGACTGCTTTCCTTTTCTCAGTATATCTCTGGTATCTATTTTTCACCTTCTTAAAAATCCCTTTGTTTCAATTACGTTTCATAAAAAATAATCACAAAGCTGACAACTTCTTTCTTTAAGAGGTGGAACTTACCCACTCATATTTAGAGGAACAAGTTATATGTTTATTTTTTATTCTTTCAACATTAACGTATTTTTATCATTTATTTTATTTTGTTGCTTCTGTTTTTTTCTTTTTCTTCCCTAGATCATTTATTCCCTTTTTTACTGTTGTTAGTTTAGAAGTCCTAATATGTCTCCTTGTCCTTCACATTCTTAACACTCAATCAAAATATATATTTATTGTATTATATCAAATGAGATACTGACTCTGTCGTTACAGCACTCTTTTTACTCACTGCTCCACTTTTCCAACCCTTGTCAAAATAATTCTCTTAGAATGCTGTTAATTTTCCTGTACCCACTGCCAAACTCCTTATTTGGATAGATTAGAACTTTAATTCTAGAGTACTGTTGATTTTCTATCATAATACATTACTGCTCTTCCAAAAATCCATGTTTATTATGTTACTATTTCAGTCACAATATTATTAATTATGTTCACTAAACTATATTTATTGAAAGTTTATTGCTTACCATATAGTTTCCTACCATTATCTGGGAGTCTGGTTTGTAATTCATTCTTTATTTGGTTATAGTGGAGTTTTTTGTTGCTTTTTTTTTTTTTTTATTTAAATGTCATTTTTTATACCCTGATATCTTTGCTAAATATAAAATTTTCAGACAACTCTCCTATTGTCTTAATGTATGTTATTCCAGTATATCTTTGTCTCCAGTATTGCAGATAAGAAGTCTAATGTCAATCTGATCTTTCTTCCTTTGTTTTCAATTCAATTGTTCTGATAGGAAATTTCTACATTTTTCTATTTTAGTGGAATTCAGAAATATTATCAAGATATGTGTCTTTTTTTCCATTTACTCTGCCTAGGGTTTGGTGAACTCTTTCAATCTGCAGGATAAAAACAATGCTAAAAGCAAAGAATTTTTGTCTGTGTTTTGTCTTTCTCCTTTCACTTCAGTTTAGATCCTCTATGAATCTTTTCCCTTTTAGCTGTTTCCATAAAATTTTCATTTGGTTTTTAAGTAATTTTCCTCTTAGTCTTCCATATCATTGATACCATTCTCAATTGTAATTATCTTTTTTCAGTTCATCTACCAATATTTTTTTAAATTTGAAAACAGGTAGTCATTTATATGTTATAATTTATTATATTTAAAATGATATTATTATTCTGGTTGAAGTTAGTGAACATTGTTGTGTATATGTCTTGCAATTCTAGTTCATAGGGGCATCTATATTAAAGATTTTTCTTCAGGCAGCCTGGGTGGTTCAGCAGTTTAGCGCTGCCTTTAGCTCAGGGCGTGATCCTGGAGACCCAGGATTGAGTCCCATGTCGGGCTCCCTGCATGGAGCCTGCTTCTCCCTCTGCCTGTGTCTCTGCCTCTCTCTCTCTCTCTCTTTCTGTGTCTCTCATGAATAAACAAATAAAATCCTAAAAATAAATAAATAAATAAATAAATAAATAAATAAATAGTTTTTCTTCATTCCTGTGAAAGTACCAATATTTTTCTTTACCTACTCATGTCTTCATTCACCCCTAGCAGCTAGGTCGGGTTTCCTGGAGTATTCATGTGATAGGAAATCTAAGAGTAATAGAAGGCACATGAATTGCCATCCTGTGAGCAAATGGTATGTAATTTAGCAACTGTCATGTTTCTGTTAAAACACTAGTAGGAGGCTTTTTCATCTATATTTTCTCCAAGTAAAAGTCTTAATGCATTCCCAGTCTTGACATAAGAATTATCTTAGTCCATCTGTGTGACTTTCCTTGTAGTCTTTCTGCATCCTGGAATATCCTGAATTCCAGTGCCCTTTCCCCCACCCCCAGGATAACATGTTCTACATGTTTTCTACTCCAAATATATTGGCAAAGGCCTTGAATGAGTACACATTGTTCCAGCTCTGTCAAGCTACTTACCCTGTTTCCTGCCTTTCAGAGATATAGTTGATAAGAAATTGGGGAATGTTAGTGTCCTGGGCTTGAGTTCAGAATGCAATTTCCCCAGAATTTCTCTGAGTGTGTTTTAACAATGTAAATCAGATCATGTCACTCCCCTAATTAAAATTCTTCAATGACTTTTCATTGTACTTGAAATGAAATCTGAGTTCCTTTCCATGGTCTGCAAGGTTTGAATGATCTATGTTGTCTGCTTACCCAGCTTCAGCATGCACCGTGCTAACCCTTGTCCTTCTATTCCGTTGTCTACTTTACAAAAATTCTTGAAAATTACTGGTCTATTGATTGTACCCTTTTATTATTTTCCAATGTTCTTAGGACATTTTAATTTTTTTGTTATTTTAATAAATTGGGGCGGGTATATTGATGTGTGTAGCCTACTGCCTTGAACCAGAAATCAAGACAATCTCTTGGACAATATAGTGTAGGGTGTCCTATAGATGCTATTATAGTAACATGGGAGGAATCATGTCGAACATCAAGGAGCAAGGAGCTACTTGTATATGAGGTTAATGGTTGATAAGAAAATGAAGGGACAAACACAAATGAAGGGACGTGAACAGCTAGACTGTTATCACGTTGACATCAAGAACTGTGATTAATTCTCTGAATCATCTGAACACCAGTTATTTATTAGTGTAGTGAAATAAGTGAGAGCCTGACCTCTTCTAAGTTCTGGAAGATTCTACTTGTTTGCATTATTAATTTGCAAGAGTTTGGACCTCAGATAGACTGGTCAGTTGTTTTTTATTTTATTTTATTTTATTTTATTTTATTTTATTTTATTTTATTTTATTTTTTTATTTTATTATTTTATTTTATTTTATTTTATTTTATTTTATTTTATTTTTGAGAAAGCTTAATAAGCAACCTTTGTAAATTTGCACAGATAGACCTAGAATTATGACCAGAGTGGATACTGAGACTAAATTAATTATATTAGGTTAATTAAACTGAAATAATCTTCAAAATAAATTAATAGAAATTCTTAACTAGCAAGAGGAAGAATGTTGGTTAAAGAAATGGAGAAATGGGAAAATCACTTTGAAAGAGATGAGGTGCACATAATTAAGATGGATACAGAATGACACCTATGAGCATTAGTATCCACTGAGAAATTCCTTATGTGGAGGACAATTAGATAATTTTATAATGACCAGTACTCAGTTACACACTGTCTCTCTGCAGTGCTAGAGTATAATTTCCCTTCATTTCCTATAAACCTTCAGTAAAATATTTTAAAAGAGGGTATTTTTCTAGTAATGTATTAAGGAATGGTTAAACTGAGAACTGAAAGAGGAGGCCCACAGGAAGTAACATAGTAGACCAAAATCAAGAGAGTGGCACTAGGAATTCAGATTGTGTAAAGGAGTAAAGAAAAAAGTCCTCTGTGAAATTCTCAAAATCACTTGATCTTGCTGGTATTTCCACAGTACTTGTGATAGGATTTTTAGAAATATTATTTATATATTAAAAGAAAAGGCATCTTAAACTTTATCAAGCTTAGAGGGCTAAAGGACTCTGGATATCTAGGTCACAATGTTATTTCTTTAAGTGAATCATGGTAATGGTATATCATCTTAAATGCAGCTAAATTTCTGTCCTTACATCTAGTCATCAGAAGTGAGGTTTAGTGTTCATGATTTACTCTTAGATTTTGAAATAATGGAGACCATTTCCTTGATGTTTTCAATCCTAGTAAATAGGCAGGAGGGCATTGAAGAAAAGATACTGGTATCTTAGTACCTACACATAGTAGATTTTTATGTATATATGTTGAGTGAATGAATCAATGCATGAATGAATGAAAGAATGAATGAAAAAAGAAAAGAATGAACAAGGAGTCTAGGAACTGGGTTTAATTCTGACTTTTAGTCTTCAACTTTCTTACCCATTAATGTGGAAAATTTGAATTTGATCTCTGAAATCATTCTAGTTCTAATAGACCAAGAAAGAATATTAAGAGATTTCTATCAATAAAACAGTACTTACAAAAATGAAATAAAGTGAAGCCTAGAAATGTTATAATACCCATTAATCCAGACAAATTAATTAAATAGTTATAACATTAATTTTCTGAACATTTAAATAGATCATATATAGATAGATAAAGGTATATAGTATGAGAAACAAGAGCAGTTATCAATACAAGTGAAAAAAATGTAAATGCTCAGTCAATCCCAAGACTAAAACTTTTTCTGCTAAAACTTTAATAAACAGTAACTTTAACTTATTCATTTTTTAATCCTACAGAAAGTCCTCAACCCAGTGCTTGGCCCTTAATAATCCCTCAGTAAATGTTTGTAGAATAAATGAATAAATGATTAATGATCACATTATGTAATCAAATATTAAATATTTAGCCTACTTAATATTGATATATTTTAATTCTCTTTCCATATCCATTTTAATTCTTTCCATTAATTTTCAGTGTTATAATAAAAATGCAGAGAGAGGGAAATGGGTTTAAGCTTCAGTGTGAGGACTTAGATTCACTTTAAGAAAGACAATTGGCAAAGAAGATTGTTGGATAAGAGAGCAGTTTACTGAAAGAAATTGAGAAATTTCTAAGGGATTAGTGTTAGCACAGTAAAAAAGCAGAAAATTAAATTAAATCAATACTTTTTAAACTTTTATATTTCTCATCAAAGACTGTCTGGTACTTGAAAACTACTACGATAAAAATGAAATTCCCTCACTTTGTGTAAGGGCAAGTATTTTATGTATAACAAAAGGTCAGCTCTGGAGCACTTGGGAAGAATTATTATTGATACCTCAAACACAAAGAAAATAGTAAATTTTATTAGTTTTTATTCATTTTAATAGATAATTATTAAAACTATTATGTTAGCATTTTAGAAGTGAGGCTACAAAAGTAAAATAACAATTTTAAGGTACTCATACTTTTCAGTGGGAAAGTCAAACAAGTAAATCACATTTTCAAGAGAGGTTAATATGTTTTAATAGGTGAAAACCAAGGGATGCTAGGAGCAGTGAAGAAAATACATCTATCTCAGTTTAGGAAAAGAGTTACAAAAAAATTCTCTAGAGACCATTAGAATATCTCAGGTAGGAAAAGGATGCCTTTAGCAGAGGAAAGTAGACTTGTAAGACTATCAGATTCAAAGACGTAAAGGCATGAGACATGTTTATCCAAACACAAATGAGTATTTATTTGGTGCTTACTATATTCTGGGCATCTGAAGTGCTGGAAAATATAATGAAGAATCAGTTTCCAGCTTCAGGGAGCTATGAACTAGTAGTTAGAAATAGTTTAGTAGCACTTAATGAAATTCAGAGTTCTGTGTGTGTGTGTGTGTGTGTGTGTGTGTGTGTGTGGTTGAGAGAGATAGACAAAGAGACAGAAAGGGAGAGAGAAAGGGAGAGAGAAAACAAGCATACCGATATGAGCCAGATCACATTCTTCTGGGGCATCTGAAATGTTGAATAAACAAATATAATTGCGTTAACAGCATTTGGTAGGCATTTCTCTCCAGCTTTCCAGAGTACTGCTACAGTCAAATTTGAATTTTGACATATTTTCAAGATGTGGCAAACCCAGACAATTTTGATCAAATATAACTTTTAGTTACTTTGAAGAATATTATCACCATAAGCATAGTTGAGGCCATGTCTCTTAGTAATCAACTTAAATTATGTGCCATTTATGGCATAAATAATTCTAGATTGTTGACCAAATTCTTCCTTCTTCTTTATTAACCATTTCAGAGTTACTATCATAGAATCAACAGTATTTGCCTAAAATTGAAAATCATTTTTCTCTCAGTTCTTTACTTGAGTCAAAACAAATGTGTTTTATAATAGGTGTGAAACTAATGAAATAGTCATTAACTTTAAGTTATTTTTTCTTCTGCTGCTGCTAACTCAACAACACATATAATAAATATTTCTTGTTCAATTTGACTTTTGTCCTTGGTGCACTCTGGTTGATTGAGCAATATTTAGTTTTTAAAATTTCATGTATAATTTGTTTTTCTTTTAAAGTGTTAATCTCATGTTGAGTTTTTCATTCTGGATAGTGATTATGTCTTCCATTATTTTTTTACCAGTCTTATGTGTTTGTCTCTTCCAATATCACACTTTAAAGTTGTTTTTACAAAACTTAAAAGTGCTTATTATTTTTTGTAGATACTATTCTGTTAGTGCCTGAAAGCATTATTGTATATGGCTTAAAAAGTCTATTATATTATTGTTTTACAACCATCATGCCAATATACAGCAGTGTTTGCTTTTATTTGTTGAATACTAGCTATTGCTGTTTATTAAATCTTTATTATAGCTCTAGTAGTAGCTTGTGTTTTATTTGCAAGTGACATTTTAATTTTCTTTTAATTGAAACCTTAAGTGTTTTTGTCCTATTGGCCAATAACAGACTTGACTATTGATTTGAAATTTATGACAAAAGTTAAAAAATACTTAGTCCCTGGCCATTAATATATTACATATCCTAATTTCTTTCTCCATTTTAATGGAAGTTGGTAAACGTTTATCCAATGGAATATTGTAATTTTAGTTTAAACTGGAGCATATTTTGCTAGAATAGTTTATGAAGTCAGAAGGTCTTGATGGCCATCCTCTAAGATCATCACCAAAAATTAACAGTGAAGTTCCAGAGATCTCATTTTTCTCACTCCAGTTTTTTTACTTCATTAATATAACTTTCTTCATCTTCTAATGGGCAGACCAGATTTGGAATTGTTGTTTCTGAGTGGTGATTTTGATATAAATAATTTTTTATTCTCATTGTTGACCAGCATTTAAATCTTCTTTCAATAAAGAAGATGAGATTTCAACTGATTAATTCAAGTTGTAGTTTGGTGAACATAATTTTATTTCTCATCATTGTTTTGAGCAGTAGCTAAATCTCCATTAAATAAAAAAATATATAATGCTTTATATATGAAGTTGATGAGAGTTACACATTGTAAAAATTGCCCCCCTCCCATTTTTCCAACTTCTAAAAACTTAAGGAAATTTCTTCTTGTAGATTTTCTACTTTTTTAATATATTTTTTTTTCTTTTCTGAATTCCACTTTTATAGTTTCAGCTTCTATCATGTTCTCCACTTGTATTCATTCCCAATGATCTAGACATATTAAGGAATTTTTTAAAAATATATTCATAATCAAAGTAGAGAAATCTAACCTAAAAATTATTTTGGTATATCTTTGAAGTCATATTTTTATTTTAAAATTTTCAAAATTATTGAAATTTAAAAGTATAAAATTAAACTAATACATATAAATTTTAAATTGAAATCATTTAAATAAAGCTAAATTAAAAATGTCTTCTTGAAAATATAATTAAATCTCTAATATTTTAAATATTTTTAGAAAGATAAAACCTTTGCAATTCTGTTTTTAATACCATTCATTGCTGGTGTATCAGCATTATATTCCATAAAGCTATATATGTGTGTGTGTGCATATACATAAATATATATAAAAATTTTGGAGTTATATAAGTAGTTAAATATTGTAAGATGTTGCCGGCCACTATGTGCGCCTAAATACTGTATTAATTGATGAAAAAAATTTAGAAACAAACTGAAACATGAAGAGAGAAAAAAATGGGTGCTTGGATTCTTAGAAAATAATACTTTATTGTGCAAGTATTTGTCACATTCATGCTATTTGAAAAGAACTTAACAATTAATTCAACTTTCCCTGACCTAAGTCGTTTTGCTACACAAATTTTCCATGCACTATGAAGCATGTCACCTATGGCATAGCCCATAATACATTTTAGCTTAGTATTTTACCTGAATGGTATTACAGGATTGGATGCTTCAGTTTAATGGCCAATTTATACCAATGCCATGTGAAGGATTCTGAGTATCATGGATGTCCATGTGGTCTTTGATAAACTCTGTGTGTGTGTGTGTGTGTGTGTGTGTGTGTGTGTGGTGACCCCTCTATCTACAGGTGTTCCTCTTGTTCCTCTTTCCTGATCTAAAGCAATGGAAGTGAATGGAAACCTGTTTACACCATACCTACTATTTTAACTATAAAATTGCTCCCCTACCAATAATGTCTTTATGAAGGAAGATGCAAATAAGGAAAGCTGATAGTTTAACAAAGCAACTAAAGAAGAAACTTTCTAGTTTAGAAATAAACTAAAAATATTTATTTAGTTTATTTCTAATTTCTATTAGTTTATTTAGTTTATTTCTTTTTAAGAAGATATCATCCTAGATTACCATTATCATTTTCAGGTTCCCCTCATGTGTCAGAGGGGTGATGGAAGGGATGAGAAAGTAGAGATCCTAGCAATGTAGCTGTGGTCGAGCACAGCTTGTGGGAAGGGGAGAAGAAGAGAAGGAAATTAAGTGTTTACTTTGTCCCAAACACTGAGCAGTACTTTACAAAAGTTTTATCACTGGATCATTACTAACATAAACTGTAACATGGAAATGAACTCTTTTTTATAAAGGAAGCAACTGAGAACCAGAGATTAAGGAAATTTGACTCAAGTAATACAAGTACTATCATAGATGAGATTCAACCTTAATTGAAAGTGGATGATGGGGAATTGGGTGGGGAGAGAGGGGAAATATTCATAAGATGGAGAAAAATATCTAGAGAGGGTGTGCAGTAGATGTTCAGCACAGAGGTATGAAGGAAGACATTGTGAGGTGGGGGGTGCTGGGAAATGTGATAGGAATTAGAAATGGGTAGGTGGAAATATGGGCTGATTTTGGATTCTCAAAATTGATTAGATCAGTCAAGACCTGTAGGTCTTGAAAGGGCAAAGGTTTGGTTTGTTGGGTTTCTTTTTTTTTTTTTCAACTTTTCTTTGTACATTAAAAATGACTACTATTCTGTCCTTTCTTTGTGCCAGAAAACATCCTAAGTCCAGCCAAATGCATAGTTTGAAATATCCTTGTTGATGGTCAGGTAAAACAGAGTGTCCAAGATTTGGTCCATGTGCCAAGATCTTATGAGTATATAAACTGGAGGGAGAAGTGGTAGTTGCAAGTGGACAACAGTGGTTTTGGGAAAGTAAACTCTTGATTATAATTGTGAATATCCAATGCCCCATTTGGTCACCCCCCAGAAATGGTTTAACTGAACTGCACAAATTACTGAAAAATTTTCCTAGTTTCTAATTCTGATTATTCTATTCCTTAACTTTAAATCAAAATTCAAATATATTTCAAAGTTTGTTGTTAATTAATTGTACACTGCTACCAGAGCAGGCAGCAAAGCAGCATTAATTCACCATCTCTTAACAAAGGTAATGTACCTACTTGAATCATGAACTCTAATAGCATTTTGTCAGTAGGTTTGGTTTCTTTGCTAAACCCTCTCCATCAGAGGATAGAAAATATTCCTAAATGTTATAATGCAGCAGTTCTCAAAATGTAGTACCCAAGTCTGCAGCATCAACATCACTTGAGAACTTGTCAGAAAAACAAATTTTCAGGCCTCATCCTAGACCTATTGAACCAGAAACAATGGATTTGGGGCTCAGAAGTCTGCATTTTCACAAGCCCTTGAGTTGTTCTGCTGCATGCTAAATTTGAAAAACACCAGTGTAGTGAATCTCTCTCTGTATGTAAAGGGAATATGAAGAGAGTGTCTGAGGAAGGTGACATCAGACACAAGAGGAATCACCCAAATGGCCTTTGCTAAATTTCTTCAGAATTGTCCATGGTACACTGAGATAAGTTTTCTAAGACCTTTACATTTTGAGAACTTTTTTTTGAGGGCAATGCACAGTCTCCACAGTACCCATCTACAGAAAATCCCTAATTAAAGAATATACATGTTTATTTAACATGGCTTTATTTAGTAATTCTTTGACTATTTGGCTTGACTGTAAGCCAACATAAAAAAATAATTGTTACCAAAACCAGAAAAGGACACTATTAGAACATAAAACTACAGGTCAATATGCCAGATGAATATAGATACCAAAATTTTCAATAAAATATTATCAAATCAAATTCATCAGCACATTAAAAGGGTCATTCATCACAATCAAGTGGTATTTCTTCCTAGAATACAAAGATGGTTTAACATATGCAAGTCAATCAACATGGTACATCACAAAAGCAAAAAAGAAAAGAGACATATGATAATCTCAGTAGGCTCAGAAAAAGCATTCAATAAAATTCAACATTTATTCATAATAAAAACTTAACCAATTAGGCATAGAAAGAAAGTATCTCAACTTAATAAAGGCCATATGTGACAAGTCCACAGCTAATGTCATTCTCAACAGTGAAAGGTTGAAAGCTTTTCCACTGAGACCAGGAATAAGATAAGGGTGCTAACTCTCACCACTCCTCTTCAGCATGATACAAGAAGTTCTAGGTAGAGCAACCAGAGAAGAAAAGACATAAAAGGTATCAGAACTGGAAAGTAAGAAGTAAAATTATCCTTACTTGCTGATGACATGGCTCTATACATAGAAGATCCTAAAGACTCAACCAAAAATGGTAGATCTAATCAATGAATTCAGTAAAGCTGCAAGATTTAAAATTAGCATACAAAAATCAGTAGCATTTCAATACACTAACAACTTTCTTTTTTTAAAAAAAGATTTTATTTATTCCTGAAAGACACGCACAGAGAGAGAGAGAGAGGCAGAGACACAAGCAGAGGGAGAAGCAGGCTCCATGCAGGGAGCCTGACATGGGACTCGACCCCAGGTCTCCAGGATCATGCCCTGGGCTGAAGGTGGTACTAAACCACTGAGCTACCTGGGCTGTCCCCACTAACAACTTTCTGAAAAAGAAATAAACAGTTCCCATTTAAAATAACATTGAAAACAATAAAACACTTAGGAATTAATCTAACTAAAGAGGTAAAAGCTCTTTATACTGAAAACTACAAGACATTGATGGAAGAAATGAAAGACAAATAAATAAAAATATATCCCATGTTCATGGATTAGAAGAACTAATATTGTTAAAATGTTGATACTACTGAAAGCCATTGTAGATTCAATGCAATCCCTATCAATATTCCAATGCCATTTTTTTACAGGAGAAAAAAAAAAGTAGAAAAAGAAAACAAACTCCTCTAAAATTTATATGGAACTCTGAAAAGCCAAAAAAAAAAAAAAAAAAAAAAAAAAGCCTGAGAAAGAAGAGCAAAAGTAAGTATTACACCTCCTGATTTTGAGCAATATTTTAAAGCAACAATCATCAAAAGAATGTGATACTGGCATAAACACAGGCAAATAGATCAATAGAACAGAATTGAAAGCAGCCCAGAAATAAAACCCAAGCATAAATGGTCAATTAATATTTGACAAGGGAGCCAAGAATATTCAATGAAGAAAAGATAGCTTCTTCAATAAATGGTGCTGGGATAGTTAAATATTCACACATAAAAGAAGGAAACTGGACCATATCTTACATCATTCACAAAATTAACTTGAAATGATTTAAGGACTTGAATGTAAAACCTGAAACCATGAAACTCCTAGAAGAAAATATGGGAACAAAACTCCTTAATATGAGTCTTGATAATGATTTCTTGCATACAACACTTAAAGCATAAGCAATAAAATAAAAAACAAATAGGAATACATCAAATTAAAAAGCTTCTCATAGCAAAAGAAGCCATCAACAAAGTGAAAAAACAGCTTACTAAATGAGAAAAAAATATTTACAAACCATGTTTTTGATAAGGAGTTAATATCTAAAATATATAAAGAACTCATATGACTCATTAGCAAAACACAAAAAATAGGCAAAGGTCCTAAGGACATTTTTCCAAAGAAGATACACAAAAGGTCAACAGGAATATGAAAAGATGTTCAATATCACTAGTCATTATGGAAATGCAAATTAAAACCACAGTGATATATCATCTCATGCCTGTAAGAATGGCCATCATCAAAAAAAGATAATTATCATTGTCCATTTATATATCTGTCTCCCTTATTAGATGGTGAGCTCCTCATGAAGAGGAACTATATCTTACTGACCTTTGCACTGATTTGTTGGTGACCTGGAACACAGGATGTGTGTAATGAGTTCTAATAGAAATGAAGGACAGCAGTGAAAAGGGAGATTGGGAAGGAAAGAGAGGAGGAACCAACTTGAATGAGATAAAGGAATTAAAACAGAATTTTTTATACAAGTCAGTTCCGCAAAGATTTTATTCTCGTGCATGAATTTGATTTTAAAATATTGTGTGGTCCATGAAATAGAAGCATCAAATTACTCAACATATAATAAAACTGCAGAATATAAATATGCAGTTAAGCAGATGCTGTCAGTGTTTGTAGGTGCCAATTTTTACATATCCTTTTGTAACATTATTCATGCAGTTTTCCTATGTGTTTTTCCCCACAAAACAATCCATTTTTCTTAAATAATAATAATTGCTAGCAGCCCAACTCTAATAAACAACCCTACAATAATAAGTCAGTATGTGCCCATACAGAGGAAAGAGAAAGGATTACTTCAGAAAACAGATGTCAGCTTCAAGCTTCCAAGGATTTATTATAAACAGAAATGAGTAAAGAACATGAAAAATACTTTGGCAATGCTATTTGAATACAGAGCTAATGAAAGGCTATATTCACCATCAAATGTATGCTAACAGCCAAATTGCCAGAAAATCTACTGTTTCAGAAGTGGTCTATGCCAAAACACAGACTACAATTATACATAAAAAATGGTTAAACAAAATGTGAAACAGCAGGATTAACTTTCTACTGGGAAATCTGTTTCAGTATAATTGCATTCTGTTGTGACAAATAGGAAATATATGCAAATAATGAATTAGAAATCAATTTTGGATAAATAAATAATGTTACAGGAAAAAAAAGAAATTCTAAGAGTAAAATTTGTAAATTAGCCATTATTGTGAGCCACTTCTTTCTTTTTAACATTCATTTCAATAAACACTTTAACAATGTAGAGTAATAATATATATGTAAGCCCATTTGAGCTAACTCTGAAAACGATCTTATCATTTTTTATTCTAGCCATTTTGCTATATGAAAACTAGGAAGAAGCTTTAACATTTTCACCAGTCAAATTCACTATTTTTAAGGGCACAAGCCTGTCTAATAAATCTTTTAAATAAATGTTTGATCTTTTGCAATTCTGTGGATATTGTTACTTGATTTTTGTTTGCTATTATCATTACTGTTATTTTGAGCACCCACCAGGTGATAGCATACCATCTAAGTGGTACCACAGGAAGTGACTTTATAACTTTTAATCACATATATTTTAAATCTCAAATAGGCTATGCAGACAATATCCTGTTTAGAAGACCCTATTATAATACACAGTAGTATAGGATGAGGAGATGCTACATTTATTTTAAGAGAGGAAAAAAAAATCTGTATTTCATTTGTTACACTGCTAACTTCACTTTAGGTAATTGCATTCAGCTTTATTATTGCCCAGAGCAATAACTGATTGTTAGTTATTGAAGTCTGAAATGATTTTCTCATTTCCCAGGGGAATCTAGAGATTTACATGGTGCACAGCAGTAACTAATAGATATAATCTGGTCATAATGTAGCCATATAATGTGTTATTTACTTGTGGAGAACATAGATGTTCAACATTTTAACATTTCCTCAAAAAGGGTGGCATATTTCACTTAAGATATATATACATTGACTGTGCACTGCTAGACCAAAAGCTGACCCCAAAAAAATATTGTTAGGATTTATTGCCATGCATATATGTATATGCAGTAATATATAGTTTTTTCTTTTGTCATTTTTCAAATTTCTTTTTTTTTAATTTAGGTATTTCAAAAACTGTATTATTTTTAAACTTTTTTCCAAAATTCCAGCTAAATTATGACATTGAACATACAATCAGAGTAAGATAATACTGAAAAATAAATTTAGTGTATGGTTATTCTGCAAATATGTTTAATTTTTTAATTGACAATTTTTCTCCATTATAAATTTTAACTTTAATAATTTTACTAGCCACTCACTCAGGAGGTTAAATAAGTATAAGCTTTCTCTACTTCTTTATCATATTAATTTGAGACCAATAGCTTGAACATAGAACCCACATTAGGAATGCCACGCACACAAACCCAGGGCAGTCAGGAAACATGCAGATTTTTACCAAAATCTTTACTTTCATTGCTCAGAGTGCTATCTTTCCTTAGATAACATGAGGGCATTGATGTGCTCTCATTCTTTGCAAAATGTACATATAATGCAAATTTATTGCGTATGATCTTGAATAAATAAAAATCTAATGGCAGCATGGTGTAATAGGGGCAAATGTTTTATTAAAGGAGGTTTTTCTTCTTTTTTTTTTTTTTCTATCCAACTGATATAAATGTTTTATGAAGATTTCAGAGTATTCCTCCTGGAAACATTATGGGGCCTGTATGTCTCACAAAGCAGGAAAGATTTTTGCATCTTACTCCCATTAACCCTAATGAGTGTTACCCACAAAACACCTTGTGCATCAGAAACAAAAACATTGTTTTCCCCAAATAAAAAATAATGAAATAAAAGAAAACTTGCCTGGGCATGCGTAGAGATTTGTATTCCTTAGAACTGAATCTAATTGGTGTGATGTACACTAAAAATATACAAATTTTTTTTACAAATTCTGGAAATCCTCTCTGTAAATCAGTGATCTTGAATGCTTCTTAGGAAAGATTTAATAGCAAAGAGCTTCAGTAAGGACTCATGTTACTCAGACTATAAAATATAGTATGAAGCACCATCATAAATAATTTAAACGAGAGCACAGCCATCACAATAAATGAACAAAGTACATTTTGCAAAGCAATGCCCTTTATTTAAAACAAAATGTTGCCCACTTGCTAATACAAAAAGTACAAATTTCTTGCTTTTCTGTGTATCCTCCAGCTCTAATATCACTGAGAGATTTAAATTAGTGGGCACTTTTCTATTATAATTGGAAGTTATTCAGTGGGATGTATAGAAAGAGAATAAGAGCTAAGTATTTGGCTTCATTACCAATTAGCTTGCTAATCTGGTCTTGGAAAAACAGATCTAACCATCAACCAAGCAAAGTTTACTTTTGCTTTTGATTTTGCTGAGATCTCATGCAGAGAATTTATAAAAGCTACCTCACAATTATTTCACTTATGCATAGAATTCAATCCAGTTTTTTGAAACACTTTCCAATTTAGGTCTTATTTTTGAAATGTGGGTCTTTACCACAATCTGGGAAAGGCAAGACCTGATATGATTAGAGAAAACTTCATGGAAGGAAAGATGTCTGAGCTGAGTCCTAAATAGTAGAGTTGGGCACGTGGTGGGCACCGGAAATAGAGATGGGGGATGAGCTGAGCAGAGAAGGTATTCTTGGCAGAAGTAGCAGCAGGTGCAGAGGCCGAGAGCTGAGTTCACTGTGCAACAGGAGAAGTGAAGGATAGCTGGAGCAAAGACATGAGGCTAACAAAGGAAGTCCTGTCATAGGGGGACGGGTAAAAAAATTGTTATATTTGTATGATGTAATATTATACAGTAATTATGGACAAATTAGCTATACACAGATCGGTACAGGTAGGATTCAATGATATATCATGTGTAACATGTGAAATTTAAAAAATACACTGAATTTTTTTATGGTTCTATGCAAATGTAGTAAAAAAAAAAAAAAACACAAAACATAGACCAGAAGAATATATACCAATATTAGAAAGCTATTACTCTGGGAATAGGATTTGGGATGTTTGAGAGGTCCCAATAATTAATACCTCACTTACATCAGGACAAACTAACAAATAAAGTAAAAAAAAAAAAATCTGGCAAACTGGAGCGCAAAATATTTCCTCTATTTTGCTCAAGTCTAGATTGAGGACGTGGTATAGGAATGTTGCAAATAGGCTTCTTAATATTGAAAATAGACAGGCAAAATTGCCCACACCGTCACCAGCAGCTCTGGACTTACACAGACCATTCTCCTAGGGTCAGAGCTTCTCCCTGCAAAGCTGTTGTTGGACAGCAATCTCATGATTCCCTGGTTTGAAGAGAAGGAGCTGGATGCCTGGATCCAGTTCCTTCTCCCAGACTCACCAACCAGGTAAACAGGCTTTCCTGATAAGAGAGGCAAGAGGCTAGAGGGGCCGACATCACTGTCTTAATGATCTACCTCCACATAGAAGGAAAGGGACACGGACAGTAAGCTTTACTCCCCTAAAAGGTTTTTAAAATAAACTCCTTTTTTTCCCCAATTGCCGTGCCTCAAGATAGACCTCACATGAGTTTAACCAGAATCACCTTCCATTCCACAAGTTGGGGAACACAGAATCCCATAATACTAAGACCTGATGGGACAGAGGCATTGACACATACAAAAGACGATTTAAAAATCTTTTTCAAAAATTTTTTTTTATTTATTTGATGGGGGGATGTGGAGCACAAGACAGACAGAAGGGCAGTGGAGAGGGAGAAGTAGGACTTGATCCCAGGACCCCGGGATCATGACCTGAGCTGAAGACAGATGCTTAACTGACTGAGCCACTCGGGCAGGTGATTTTTTTAAAGAAAACCCTTAGGTAATAAAAATGGAAGGCAAGTACGTTGGAGGGTATAAGGTGCATGTGTGTCTAGAGTAGGAAAACTAGAAGTAAGTCTTCCTGTGGGCGGGTCAACTCAATCTTCCTGAGCACAGAGTCGCAAAAGCAACCTCTCTCTTTCCTGCCTTTTTAAAAAGCTGCTTATTTTTCTTCTTCCTGAACTCTTGGTCACCTGGATATTTAAAAGCTAAAAGAAAAAATTATTTTCTCAGCGGGATCACACAGGGAAGTAAAATCTTCCTCCAAAGTCGAGATGACCTATTCCTTTAAACATTTCTCTCTAGGAGCTGATCTCGCACAGTGATGATGAAGAGAAGGGGCTCTGGACTCAGAGTGCCTGTCACAAAGTCCTGGCCCCAACACTCACAAGCTGTGAAATGACCTTGAGAAGATTACTACGCCTATCTACGATTTAGTTTCCTTATCTGTAAGTCGGGCTGATCAAGACCTGACAATTCACTGAACTGGGATATTAAATAAATTAATATGTCAAAATACCTTAGCAGAGTATAATAATAATAACATAAGAAGCAGTCAATAAATGTGGGGGGCTTGCAGGGGCCTTTTTGGTTTGGGGGAGGTTCAGTTAATGTACAGTGTAATATTCATAATACTCGTTTTAGGTGTAGAATTTAGTGATTCAACACGTATATACAACACCCGGTGCTCGTCACAGGTGCCCTCCTCAATCCCTATCACCTATCTCACCAATCCTCCCACCCACCTCCCCTTTGGTAACCATCCGTTTGTTCTCTAGAGCTAAGAGTGTTTCTTGGTTGGCCTCTCTATTTTGCCCCCCATATGTCCATTTGTTTTGTTTCTTTAATTCCACATGTGAGTGAAATCATATGGTATTTGTGTTTCTCAGACTTACTTTGCTTAGCGTACTACTTTCTAGCTCCATCCATATCATTGGAAATGGCCAAGATTTCATTCTTTTGTATGGCTGAGTAATATTCCCTTATCTATATAATGGAATATTAGTCCCCCACATCTCCTTTATCCATTCATCAATTGATGGGCATTTGAGCTCTTTCCAGAACTTGGCTACTGTTAATAGTGCTGCTGTAAACACTGAAGTGCGTGTATCCCTCTGAATTTGTATTTTTGTATCCTTTGGGTAAATATCTAGTAGTGCCATTGCTGGATCATAGGGTAGCTCTATTTCTAACTTTTGGAGGAACCTCCATACTGTTTTCTAGAGGCGACCAGTAAATATTAACAATCAGGTTATAGACATTTTTAAGTATTAACACTTAGAGCTTGTCAACACCAGAACACAAAGGAAATAGTGAAAACATTGAATAACTAACACATTGAATTGAGTGCATCGTTCTTGACCTCCTCTTAGTTATTTCAGTGAGGCAACTAACGGTTTCATTTTGTGTTGGTAGCTTCATCTGGTAAGTCCCTAGAGCCTTAAGCCCTATTTTTATTTCATCAGCGGAATTCTATACTGCCAGATATTGAATGCTATTTTTTAAAACATTTGCTTGATGCAAAAGGTAATATACTTGTTTCTGCTTTCAATTTTGTCTACACGTTGCTCATGTTTCCTGAGAAAGTTGGAGCCCTTTGGGAATAATCCATCATTTTATTGCATTTTAGTGATCATATCAGCAATGACAAAGAAGCTGATTCACACAATGGATGTGTTAGAACTAAGTATTAGTAATCTAATAAACGGCCTATAGAGAGAACTCCAGGCAGCAGCTTAATCATGGGTGACCCTACCTCACTGACCTCTTCCACCTGATGCTGCCATTTTGGCCACATTGATTTCACCAGGCTGGGTACCTAACGCCGGGACCTTCAGAGGCTTCTGAGATGGGATGGCATGAGAGTCTAACCTCACAATGACACTGATACCCCAATTAATGCTCCCTTTGGGGTGGCCCAGGCAGGTAAAAACTGGATGCTGACCAAGGAGATGGGGCCAGGCAGGTGAGGAAGCACTGAGGTAGCCCCACAGTTGCATTGGCTCTCAAAGGCTGCATTCCAGTTGCCACAAGGCTCCACTGTTCGATGTTTCTTATTCTTGCTTAGAGCAGCTTTTTTTTTTTTTTTTTTGGCTCTCCTTGAAGATTGGCTTAGATTCCTGTTTTCCTTATTTTTATAGGATTCCCTATGCAAGGTGACCTGAATGAATCTCTGTTCCTTGCAAACAAAAGAACCTGTATAAGAACCAAAATAACACCAAAAAAAAAAAAAAATCATTAACTTTGGGACTTAAAATATGCACCACATGAATGTAGTTTATTAGTGTACCTATTTCAATAATGAAAAAAATGTATTTATAGTATTTTAATGCTGGGCAATCTTACATTCTATAGCAAGATTTTTTATTTGCTTTCCATGCCCCATCATCTATGGAGGGATCTTCGAGTATACTTCTGTATACGGGGCATATATGAAACACTTACATGGACATAACACTTTATTACCATTTCATACTAATTTCACATAGTAATATTATAATTATTATTATAGACTTATTTTAAAACAGTATTCTTCTTTGAACATTGTTCATATAATAGAAGTTGAAGGATACGGAATTTCTTAAAGATGCATTGTGCTCCAACATCTATGAGGGAAGTGATTAGTCTTCACAACTATTGCAAAATATATATTTAACAAATTGCATTAGGCACTCACAATTTGAGTTTTTGTCCATTGACTTAAAATGATTCTTTAGATAGTATTCTATTTGACTAGATGGTGCTTTTGTTTTCATATGAAATAAGTATTTTATTCTTAAATAGCTCCGCCTCCCATAAAAGCCCTACAAAGTCTAGGTTATCCTCCCAAATGCTCCCATCTGCATTCTGTGATTTCTGTCTATTCAGCTAACTTATTTGCTGGCTTGTCAGTGTCTGTCATTAGTTTATAAACTTCTAGAGGAGAACTGTATCTCCTGTATCTCATTTCCCCATTATGACATTTTTAAGACATTTAAGATAGTGGGCATCCAATAAATGTTTGTTGAATTACAGAAGTAAAAAAACAAAAAAACAAAACAAAACAAAAAAACAAGCATATAAAACTGCCTTTTAAAGGACTGTAAATGATACATTTACTTATATGCTCATGGCAGAAACTAAATGCTTCTATTGAATATCTACTTAAGTCATTATTAGACTTAAGGCCATTATGCTCCAAATATGATGAAAGCAGATGGGATCTTTCGCTTCTTCACTCCAGGAAGGGGAAGGAAAGTGATCAAAATTTGTCATCAGGAGTACAAATTAATAAGGCACTGGAACGTCATTTGAAACCAAAGTGGTATGCACTTCTTGTGGCTCTTATGTAATTTAATTATTGATGATAATTTTGATATCAGGGTCCTTTGGTCCTGAACTACTGAAAGCATAGCAAAACCTCTGTGCGTGCCCTTTCCTTTGTGCATCTGAATATGGAGCACTAGGCTCGTGCTACTTTATGCTGATGGAGGTGGAAGGGGAGACGGAGGTGGAAGCCTGCCACTGAATTTGAATTATGTAGGGAACATAGCCGTGTTGTACTCTCCTGTCAATATCTCCTTCCAGCTGGTGCTGACATAATTAGGCACATCAAGCACAGAAGAAGACATTTGAAATTCAGAGCCCTGTTCCAAGTCCTGTGAGTAGCTAGGGAAGGGGCCTGAAGTAATCAGTAACACATGGTAAGGTGTGCAGCTCTAGGAGGTTATCCACCCACCTCGGGTCTGTTGTAAGATGTGGAACAGTAGAAAAGCCAAGACTGCTAACTTCTTAAACAGTGGCCTTGTTTTAAGAGTTTGACTTATTAGAGTGTATTTTATTTAAAAAAAATAGATATAGATAGATAGATAGATAGATAGATAGATAGATAGATACTTAGAATCGACTCTTTCATCACCAGCATAAAGCGAATAAATATAAACTCCCTGAGACCAGGAGCTTCAACCTCCTTCATTCCCGGCTACACCCCCAGCCTCTAACGTGCTGGGTGTGGACCAAGAAGTGGCCACTAAGGATGTGTCTGACACAGTGAACATATACATGGAGAGTCCTGGTCTTACTTATCCTCATCAATAAAGTGGGAATGGGTGCAATATGGGACTGTTGCGTGGATTAGAAGTAAATTAGATAAAGCACTGAAGCATCTGTAGCCGCAACTGATGTTCATTAAAGTGGGAGCCGTATATAATTATGATATATAATTGAAATTTTAATGGAGTCTATTATACAGTTTGCCTCTTACAAATATAACTCAGGCTTCTGTCCCTTGCCGTCTTGCCTTCCTCTCACTGCCTTTTTTCTCCCCCAGCCCTTCTTTATTCCCTTCCAGCCCTCTATTTCCTACACATTTGTTTGGCAGAACAGCGTAGTTATCGTTTTTAAATTTGTCTTCAAAACTTATGACTTGAGGATCTCAGATGCCACTCTAAAAGACATATCAAAGTATTTTCCTAAACAAAGACAATTATCTCCCAAGAAAAATTTTGGTGCCAGCGAGATTAATTTTTTACCCGCTTCAGATATGTGATTTCCACTGTCATTCATAGAAAGTTCTGTCACAGTTGAAAAAAAGACACCATATGGAACAAGGTCCGTAAATACGTTCCTACAGCATGTGAGGATATAAATTTAGTTTGTGATCCCAAAGATTACAATAATCTAAATGGTGGTTTTCAAACCGCAAGGTGGAATTCTGGAAGTCTCTGAACAAAGAGGGGTCGAAAGCTTGAGCCTCCGGCCCTCAAATAAATACTACTACTTGCATTTGCTTAATGGGTAAATATTTGTTTGGGGGGGTGGGGAATCCATGCTTGAAGGAAAAAAAATGTTTGAAAATCACTGGACTAAATAAGCTAGAGGAACAATCAGAAAAACGTTGCCCCGGAAAAATTCTGTGGCATAAAACATTAGCAGAATATAAAGCAATTCTAATGAGACTACACTTTCTTCTATTTATAGTGTTCTTCAAGATGATATAATCCAAGGCATCATCTGGGCCAGAGACTGGGCAAGCGTATGTGTTTTTGCAACATGTCACCAGTGTGTATCACCCATTCATAACTTGAAACCGAGCAACAGAGTCAAAGCCTGTGACTTGTGACATGGCATAAAATGGTATTTCTCTTTTGTCTAATAGCTGCCAATGCTGGTCTACAGCGCTCCCAAATTGCTTCTGGTGAAGGGAATGTCTCACGATAATGAAAATGGGATACACAAGTGTAAGGCGAGTGATAGAGCTTTTTCTTCCACACGCTTAGAAACAGAGCAGCAATTATGACCGTCACCTTCCAATGACAATTTGCACTCTTTCAAGCAAAGTGAGTTCCTAATTAATCTATCATGTGTATTAAAAGAGCTTGCAAGGATTGCTGAACAAATTTTCTGCATTTGGGTCCTCTGAGAAGTGGAAGGGCAAGGTGGGATTTGGTATGCAAGGGAGTTGCTGGGGGCAACTTGAATGAAAGATAAAGGGAAAAGCAGCAGGAGGAGGCAGGGAAAGCCTGGGGACCACAAGGCTGGTCTGACTCCTGGGAAGCGAGAGAGGGAAGGAAGGAAGCTTGCTAGGAAGAGTCTCAGATTGCAGCACTGTCCTAAGAAAGCTTGGGCCAGGCCAGCGCAGTCCCCAGGCCAAAGTTGCCCTCCCGTGGACTCCTGTTTCCTGTAAACACCTGCACTGTATCCCAATAGGGAGCAGCCCGGGGGAGGCGTCCCCTTGGAGTTGATGATAGGACGCAGCAGTGGGGTCAATCAACTCTGCTCTTTGAGCAGGAGACCTGAGCAGTGCCTTCCCATGGTCTCCACATTTTCCAAATAGAGAAACTCTTTGGTTTTTTGAAGAACTCTTACAAATTCTAACCTGGCATTCAACAAATTTGGCCAGACCTTTTAACTGATCTGAAAAAAAAAAACTCAAATCACCTTTATCTTTGCTTTCACCACATAATCCCTCACTACAGGTAACCAGTCCTAAAACTGGGAGTCTTCCAGTGAGGGGCTTCTGGCCCCCTTGAGAATTACGTGGTTCGTGGTGTCTAGAATTGTCACGTTGACTGTGCTTTTATTCATTCCACAAGCATGAAGGAATGAAGCAAGTGCCTAGTGAATGCCAGGCAAAGTAGATGTCCCCTCTTTCCAACCTTTAAAACACTATTATGCACAGAACACGCAAGTTATTTTCAGAATCCAGAGCCTAGGGGACATACGCCTATAAAATAGGAGGTGCCCACTAGTACTTGGTGACTGAATGAGTCAACTAGCCCCGCTCTGTGCGATGACATTCGGTCACCTTAGGAAGGCACAGTGCACTAGAACGGTTTTAAAGGGCTCTACTCTACAATGCAATAAACTTAAATATCTCTACCCTTTATCCAAAATAATGTATTTTAAGTAAGTAAAAAAGTTAAGAACTGAAAAAGCTATCAATAGTGATTCAAGTCATGTCACATTCCCAAAAAATTTCTGCTTTGGGAAGGTGTATTTGGTTGCATTTTTATGAATTTTTATATTTGATTTTTTTTAAGGCTGTGTTTTCTATTGTTTAATCTTGGAGGATAATATAAAACCCAGAATACAAACCACACACTTACTGATGAGATTTCCTTGAAACCAAAAATGATTTTTTTTTTTTTTTTTAAAAGCAGGGCATTTTAGCCTGCCTTAAAAACATCTGATTTTCCTGTTTCTGGCTAACTATTATGTCTTTATAAAACTCTGTTTCCAATACAATCACATTCTATTAAGTTTAACAAGAAAAATTAATAAAACAAAACCATAACTTTAGAAACAGATGGTACTATATTCTTTTTTCCAGTCATGACATATAATACAAAGGCGTTTTATAACAGTCACCCAAGCAGGAAACTACAGTGATATTGTGGTTCAAAAAAAAAAAAAAAATCTTGTTTCTTTCAGTTCTATAGACATTTAAGAGACTGAAAGAGTGTCTGTTATCACAATGAACAAAAAGTCAGAAGTACTAAAATCGACCTCTACATTTACACACAATTTCCTGAAATCTTATAAATCACTCTGTAGTCCCTTTTTTCATATCCCTCCTGAAAGACCACTGAGGAATTAACCACAGGGTTTTAAAAGTTGAAGGCATGTTTCAGCTCTGCAGGATTTGTGCAAGCCATCAGATGCTACCCAGGCTTGGGAGACAGACATTTATTATGTATTTGTCGTCTGGCCTATTTTAGGTCTTGCTGTATAGCTCTATACTTTTAAATAATAGAAAATCATTACAGGTAATGATTATAGGAGGTCTTGATTTAATTGACCAATTTGGGAATTAAGTCTAAAGGGTTTTTAATTGTTATTTTGTAAGCTTTTAGAGTTTCTAGTTACCCCTGTCAATTCCTAAGAAATAACAAAACACACTTTGTAGTTAAAGTGAGAATATTTCCCTGTCGAAAATTGCCTGTTTTTATTATTGTAAGAATTGGTCCACTGAACTTAGCTCAGCCTCCAAGGTCTCAGCGAGAATGCTATGATTAATGAGGTAGCCATTAATGTCAGTAGATTGAACAACCAAAATCTGATTATATTAAAGTGCTTCCCAAACATTAGGGTCACATTAACAGTTTATTGAAACAAGCTGATAAAATTTAAAATGGTCATCTAATTCCCTTGGGTTCCTAATTGTTGCATGATAAATCACTCTGTAGAGAAATCTATTACAATGTTCCAAATGAGAAAATGTAATTTACTGTACCATTACTAGGGTGTTTGAAGCACTTCAGTTCTTTAACGGGAGGATTTTGCTAGAATGAGAAAAAAAATGTTCAGATTTTTTTTTTAAGAGTCTGGCCTTGAATAAAACCTCTTAATGATAAATCTTCCAACTATGAATTGGGCAAGAAAAATGATGCATTTTATGAGCCTGCATTATGTAAAAACAAATTACATTAAAGTTCTTTATGCGTCGATTACTGAAAGTTCAGCGTGAATGAGCCTTTATGGATGCTCATCTACTCTTTAGGAGGAAATCAGTGAAGAAATCAACGGTACCCTCCAAACTAGTTGAAATATTTCCTTACTCTGGAAGTCTGGTCAAGTTCCCTCCAGAGACTAATGTCTCTGCTTTGAAAGATAATTTTCGGGGATCCAAGAGGAACATTGAGATCTTTGCCTGTTCAGGCTTCTGACCATATGTCAATCCCCGAATGCAGTATTTCCAGGAATGGCCCCACAGTTTCATATATTGTTAAGCAGTTGAGACCATGTCGTCATTTATTCCTGGAAAAACCACTGGCCAAGAGAGAGAAGGAGGAGGTGAGCATTTCTGGGAATGGCCTGAAAAGGTGGTGACCCCCATTGTTTTTATATAACTGATGACATAGTTAAAGGAAAGGCATATAAGCAAATAATGGGAACTTGTTAATCTATGCAGTGTTTATGGCGAGGGAATATTCTAGGCTTTGACACTCTAGATAATTAGAATTATTACTCAAATTCAAAGAAAAAAAAATGTTTCTGAGCAGCTTTCTTCAACTCTCTCATCTCCCCAACTCAGAACGACATTTAGTCCTTCCCTTTCCACATCCTAAGTTGACTGCATAAACCTTTCAGGGAATACTCACCAAATTGTAATAATTTATGCGTTTATGTGATCTACTAGCTCTTCAAGAACAGTGATTATATTTTGAAACAACTGTTTAATCCTGAATACTATCATGAAGTCGATGCACAGTAAATGTTCAAGAAGTGCTTATTGAATGAATAATGAATGAATGGATGAATGGATGGATGGATGGATGGATGAATAAATAAATCGATCTCCAAAGAGCAAATTTGCCATTTTTTTCTCCAGTGCTCAATGGCTATTTTACATGTTTAATTTGTGATCAGGACGTCTTTGAAAATTCCTTCTATCACATATTTTTCATTTTACCAGGAAAGATTTGATGGGATGAATAATGGTTGGTTTTGGACACCCACTATATTTTAGAAACTCAGAAGACAGAGTGTCTTGAGAGGAAACTATGTGTCTAGGTAGCTGCGTAGAGGGACTTGGAGATAGCCATCAGTTTTTGGAATGATGGTCACACTTGTAGCTTAGATCAGCCTGTGACGAGCTCCTGAGAAAGCAGGGTTATTGGAAAGGCTGGTTTGGCCACCTAGAAAATTATGGCAACCAATCCCTTAATCACCACTTGTATTTTAAATGTCCCCAAGAAAGTTCAGATGTAGTTATTACATTTTTTTTTTTACTCAATTCATAGTTGGAAAGCACTTTAAAGAGTTCTCCAAGAGCGTCTAGATGCCTCTAGGTAATTCTCCTACAGACCTCAGTGTCTTGACTTGAAGGGATAGTAGGGAAAGACAGTATGTAGAGCCAGGACCCAACCCTTGCACACACAGAGAATACAAAGAGGTGAAAATGGGTAAGTCATATGTATGCAATACATCAAATATCAGAACCTTTCATTTCCCATAGAAAAATTATTGTAAGAATAAGAAATGTATCTATATTGAGTCTCAAAAGTTAAATGTTTCTGTGGCCCAAGGCTTACAGATTTGATAATTTAACTAGCAGGACAGCATACAGACTTTCAAAAAGCTGTAAAATTTTCTCTACTTCAGAGAAAAATATCCTTTGATATGAATGAGTATTTTAAAAATCATATTTTTATTCAGAGGCTAGGACTTGCCTCATATTTCAGACCTTAAACTGATATAACACTAACCTATTTTGCTTATATTGCGGGCAAATACAGAGCATTAGTACCTGTATGGCCTTCTCCATCATTTCTCACAAGCATTTACTCAAATTTCTTCTCATCTGAGAGCCTTTTTTAAAAACCAAAGTACTGAAAAAGCACTTCTCCATCACCCTGCCCCCTTATCCTTTTTTGAAAAGTTGCTCTCAGAATACCAAATATATTAACATATTATATGTTTTTTCATGTTATTTTCTTTCTCCCACTTAAATATAAGCTCCATGGAAATAGAAAGTTTAATTTTTATTCATAGGTAAAACCCCAGTGCCTATAAGAGTGTCTGGCACACCATAGTTGCTCAATAAATATTTGTTGAATAAAAAATAGAGGGAACATTGTGTCTTAGTATTAAAGGCATCTTCTGTTTTTAGAAGAACAGGTCATTTATTAAGGCTAGAATACAGAGTGCATAGGGGAGTGTAGTGATCAGATTTGCATTTTAGAAAGTTCATTTTGGCATCATGCACAGTATAGTCCATCTTTACACCAATTTTGATGAGCAATGTTTTTTGACAAATTTAAATTATATCACTTCTATTAAGATTTCAATAAGCATTGAATTGAAATGGACATTAACTGAGCATCCAGAAGAAAAATAGCAAACAAGGGTCTTGGATCATCCACAAGTTGAATTTGTTTTTTCTTAAGCAATTAGACAACACCTTTGCTGGGTGGCATTTCAAGCTCCGTTGGTTCATGAATACCATTGTCTCCTCATTTTCATTGTCAAAGATCTCAAAACTTTGAGAAAAAGGTTTATATTTACTATTTACTATAGAAGTTAGGGAGATGTTAGTGTCATGCATGCTCAAAGAGGCAAGATAGAAACAGGATTCAGTTGCTTCCTAGATCTCTGATTCTCATCTCCGTTGTGACCCAAAAGCACAAGTCATGATTCCGAAAGCAGGGAGGAGAGCAGTCAAGTCAAATTCAGAATACTGGTACCTCTCTAATCCCAGCAACCGTTCATAGGTGTACCCATCTCAGTGAAAGTCTTCTTTTTGAATCTTAAGTAATTTGATTAGCTAGATAAAAAATAAATACTAAAAAAAAAAATAACATTATGAATTAACGTCACGTTTTCTTTGATATTGAGCTTTTTTCCTATAGATTTAGTCATAATTTGGGTTCCCTCTCCTGTGAACTGCATATTCGTATCCTTTGTCCATATTTTTATCTATTGGTTCTTTGTATTTTTCTTATCAATTTGTGGAAGTTCTTTGTATTTTCTGGTTGCTAATCCTTGGAAGACTATATGGGTTGCAAATATCTCATTTCCTTTTTTACTTTTCTAGCATTTTTTGATGTATCCATTTTTTTCTCCAATGCAATAAAATTAATCAGGCATTTTCTGTGTCATCATTGTTTTTGTTTTTAAGTCTTATTTAAGAAACCCTTCCCTACTCTAAGGTCACAAAGAATTTTCTTCTGAAAATTGCAACCTTATCCTCTCCTCCAGACACTTTATACTTCTACTTCCAGTAAATGTACTTTTCTTTAAAACACTTGTAATTTTCTACTATACTATACAATCTACTTGTCTAGGTTTTTATTGTCTCGCCGCATTAAATGTGTGCTTCATGAGAGCAGGGAGTTTGGTATGCTATTTTTTAATGATGTGTCCCTGAAACCTACAAGAATGCTTGTTACAAGTAGATGTTTAATAAATATTGATAATTAATAAGCTAGTATTTCTTATTTTAAAACTTTACCTTTTACATTTCAACCTTTAAATTTCTTGGACTATTTCTGTGTGTATGACACAGAGTGCCACTTTTATATGTTTCCAAATGAATAACAAATTGTCCCAGCACCATTTATGCAGTTGCCCAAGAATTCAAGCATATGTACAGGCTCCCTAAATACACCTGTTTCCATATATTATTATATATACACTAGAAAGTAAACTCCATTAAAACAGAGACTTTCTTTCTTATCTGATCTAGCTTCAGAACCTAGAACAGTGCTTATCAAAATGGAATATTTTACAGAAATGAGAACAAATGATCTGTAACCACATGCAGCAACCTGAATGAATTTCACAAGTATAATATTAAACCAAAAAAAAAAAAAAAGCACAAAATACTAGAGTACTCACCATATGAATCCATTTATATAAAATACCATACAGCCAAAACCAACATATAATTTTAGACATCAGAATAGTGACCAAAAGGGCCCAAGAGGGAAGTCTCTGAGTGGCTGATAACATTCTGATCTTTATCTGGTTGCTGATTAATTCAATAAAAAAGTTTCAAAAGTTTAATAAACATTTGTTTTTGGGCTTCTTACTTCATTCCATTGCTTTGTCCCTATATGTCTACACCAATACCAGATGACATTAATTACTAAACTTTAAAATGAGTCTCACACCCAAGAAAATGAGTTTTCCGTCTTGTTATTATTTATCAAATTTGTATTAGCTAACATAATTGAGCATTTATCCTGCCTTTTCTATTCAAACTATACTCTGGGTAATTAAACAGTAGATGAAGAAATGGTTCTTTTTATAGAAGCATTCTAGCTAATAATGTGGAAGAATTATTATCTTAGCAATAGAGTATCACTATTTCTCAATTTCTTCTGTATTAATGGATCTAGTCCTTCATGACCAATGGCTGCTAACATTTCAAAAAGAGAGACTTTATGTACTTGCAAAAGGAAGACCACCACCTGGGAAGTAGTGTTGCCCCCAAAAAGAAATAAAATAAAATTGTACCTGAATTTTATTGAACTTCTACATGCTGCTAGCAATTCATAGAAAATATAGAAGGCAGAGAAGGGTATTAAACTACAACATGGGATGCAACCTGCAAAATCCAGAACATAAGAAACTACAGGACAAACCTGGTTTCTTCAACAAGTAAATTGCAAGAAAAAAAAAAACAAAACAGTGGGGATAAGAGTGGGAATGGTTATATAGACTTTCCACCAGTTGGAATGCTTGGGCCTTGTTTGAACCCTGAGTCAATAAAATGAACTGTAAAGCAATTATTACATTTAGGAAATAATTGGAAATTTGAACACTGAGTATTTTGACAATACTGAGCTATTTAAGCATGATGACATAATGGTGGTTAGTTTTGGTTATTTTATTTTTTATTTTTTTATTTTCTATTTTTTTAGTTTTTTTTTTTTAATTGAGCCTTTTTCTTTTCGACATGCAAAATATTGTTGAATGAAATGAAAAAAATGTATTAACTAATCTCAGTCACATAATTTGACAATAGGCTTATAAAGTTATATATATGCACACAAACCTTTCTGGATTTTACTAGAATTGTATTAAATTTAAAAATTAATTTGGGAAAAATTGATATCTACAATATTTATTCTTCCTGTACTATTTTGTAGATCAAAACTCCCTCTACTTAATCTCCTTTACTCAAACATTTTTTCCAATGCATCTTTCCAGTTTAATTTTAGAATAATTTTGCCAACTCCTTCAATAATAGGATTTGAGGTTTGACTGATCTTTCATTCTAGCTATATATGAATTTGGGAGCGATTGAGAAAGTTGTAAACATTGTCTTTCATAAACATGGAACATATTATTTGGCCATTTAACTATTTTTCCATAGAAGTTCCAAATATCTTTTATTTGCATTATTTGTAGGCAATGCATATTTATTACTGTTCCCTTGAAAAATGGCAGTTTAATGTAGTTGTTTAGAGTATGAGCTTTGAAGTTGCCTGGCCCCATAAATCACTAGCTGTGTACCTTGTGGCAAATGGCTTAACTTCTCTATTCTTCAGTTTCCTTGCCTGTAGAATGGAAGTGGGAATAATAATTATTATTTCTGCCTCAAAAGTTTTTGCTTTTCCTTGTTACTACAGATGACACATAGAAGTCAATAATATTAGTTACTAAATATTAGGTTATTTATTATCCTTGAGTACTGTCCTTTCATTTGTATTTTTCAGCATATTTATCAAGAAAGAATAAGTGTATTGAATTTTACAAAATGAATTTCTTTCTGAAATTACCACTTAAACTATTGACACTACGCCTGTATGAATAGATGACACCATAGTTGGCTGCTTTAGAATGTTTCAAAGACTGTACTGAAGAGTTTGTTTCCATCTTCTGTGGCTCCTGTTAAATTTAGGTGTTCTACTTCTTTGGTAAATTTTGATATTCCATTTTGCGACAACGAAAGGAGAGAGGTCAGAAGGAAAAAAAAAGATTAAGTTTGTTGGCAATAGGGTTGCGAGATACTAATATAGGATACTCAATTGAACTCGAATATCAGATGAACAACGAATAATTTTTGTAGCGTAAGTATGTCCCAAATATTACATGGAATATTCTTATAGTAAGAAAAAATATTTTTTATCTGAAAATTAAATTTATCTCTGAGTCCTATATTTGTATTTGCTCAGTCTAATTAGGAAGCTACTGCATTTGATGACAGCAGAGATGAAAGGAAATGAAAAGCTTTGAGAAATGGTGATTCCACTATTGACCTTTTGGACCATCAGTCACTACCTCCTAAATACAGACCACCCTTACACCCAATTCTTCTCTAAAAAGAAAAGAGTTAGAGTCTTCTATTAGTTTTAGTCTCAGCACAAAAAAATGTTACATCTCCAAGGCAGAAGCAGTTATTTCATGGTTGTGTCTCCTGGATATTAGTTACCGTAGAGGCTTGCATCGAGATCAACATTATAGAAACCGAAGTGCCCCTCAGTAGTTAGAAGAAACACTGCCAACAGCAGCATCAAAAACCACAAGAGCTTCTTGTAGTCTGTGTTTCATACAGCTATGTACAGTTCTCACATTTTAAATTTTACATAATGCGTTTGTCTTATTAAAAATGGAAACAAAGAGAAAGTACTTCCGTCCATTAATCTCCTCCAGGTGCTTTATCCTCTTCTCTTTGTTTCCCAGCTGGTTTTGTATTTCTTATTTTATTTATTTATTTATTTATTTATTTATTTATTTATTTATTTATTTATTTTTGCTTTCCAGTTCTTGCGTCTTTATGTCTTTATCTGCTCTTTGAAACAAAATCAACAGTAAAAAGGAAAAGCCATTAAACCAATGAAAACATGGCTATGGTTACTGATTTAAGTAGCACTTCATCTAAATCGGAGCCACTCTCTTAAATTAAGAAGATTGTTGGTTTATATATATGTATGTGTATATACACGCACACAAACACAACACACACACACGTATATATATATCTTCTCCAACTGATGGCAGGTCACAAGTTTAAATTCCAGTCAACCATATAAAGCTATACCTTGACCTTGTCTGGCCAATGAGCCATCACTTGGACTAAAATAATTTCCCATTCTATCCATTTATCCAAGTCAAGCAGGAGCTAGCAACTCAGTGGATGAGAATCACATCTATTTAAAGTAAGAGCTAGTCCTTGGTTTATAAAAACTTTCCTTGGCATTCTGAAAAATCATTCGAACACTGTCAGATACAAGTTTGAATTCCAACTCTTTTATTTACTTGTTTTGTGACCACAGATAGTTTATGTGACATTCCTGAACTTTAATTTCCTTTTACATAATAGGGGGAAATAATACTGAGCTTATAGGTGTATTGTTGTTAAGTTTATGTAAGGCAGTGCCAACTTATATAATATTTATGTTAAACTACAGGTGAAAATATAAAATAATACAATGACTTTGGGAGATATTGTGGAATTTTATTTATACTTAAATGTATACCTACCATATTACTTGGCCATTCCATTTATAAGTATTGAGCCAAAAGAAATAAAGTGTATGTCCATACTATGACTTGTACATTCAATGTTCATAGGAGCTTTACTTGTAAAAGATAAAACATGGGAACAATGTGAATGTCCATTAATAGGCAAATTCTATTTTATCACTAAGTATATATAAATAATGAAATAGAATTAACTAATAATACATGCAACAATATGGTGAATCTCAAGATAATTATGCTGGGTAGAAGAACCCAGAATCATACTGCAATAGTCCATTTATTTAGAATGCTAGGAAATGCGAATTAATGCAGAGTAACAGAAAACACATCCCTGTTTTCCTGGGTTGGGTGTGGAGGGAGCCAAGTATCACAAAGGGAACACAAGGAACTTTTAGGCTAGTGGAATTGTGTATTACCTCAGTTGTGCTGGGATTCTAGAGGTGTATCTATGTGAAAGTCATCCAAATACACACTTCAGATATGTGCAACTTAGTATACCTCAATAAAGTTGAAAGGAACAAAATATAAAGTAGTATCATTATTATTAATAAGGTCAGATTTAGTATCCAAAAGGAAATGCTTTTCAATTTTTCTTTGAATAATCAAGATGGTGATTCCTATGTATATTGTACCTAAGAATTTCCTTGATTCTGTGCTATTTCTCTACAAAAATAAATTCACTTTAATCAATTTTTGTTAGGAAGTTTTCAAAATATTTCTAATTCATTATCATTATAATTATTGATAAGAATTAAAACTCCTGTATGCATATATAGATATTTCAGTTTAGGGTACCCGTCACCATACTTATTACCTGAATTTCTTCATGTTTTCCTTTTTTTTATCATGAAAGGATTATCTTATGCTTCTTTAAAATTGAGTATGTTCAGTTCCTCCCCTGCTGCTCAGATATCCAGACATCCCTACCATAAGGCACTATTACTCTATCTCTAATTCACTTCTTTTAGCTTACCCAACACCCTTGACCTCTCTTTACATATAATTTCATCTGTCCAATGACTCCTAACCTGTGCTCCTTCACTTCCAAAAATGCCATGAAGACCACAATTCCTTCTTCTTGGCCCATAAAACCCTAAGCAAGCTTGCCTGGCATCCCCTTTTGCCTTTTTCAGCAGCACAGATCACATAGAAACGTCACAGAAAATGTGTGATGGGCCATTGGTTATAAATAACATCACTTTCCTTCTCCTGATAAAGTTCTCTTACGAGATGCTAAGAGTAAGTTTTTGGAATGGAGGGAAAACTTAAGGGAGGAAAAAAATGAAGAAAGGAAAACGGAAGACAAGAAAAGGAGACTGCAAATAAATTCTATCAACTCCATGTAGGGTACATTAGTGGCTTTACGGAATCAGTAACCTTCAATAGAGCCATGGTCCGGTTTCCACGTTCTACTTTCCAAAACTCATTCAATCCATAAGTAGAAGTAAAAGGAATCTTCCACAGATAGTAACATCACGTATCTCTTCCAAAGCCTTCCCATTGCTTTGTACTCCTGATGACATCTCCCTGTTCCCAAATGGTCTCTCTCCTTACTTCTCCAGGCTTACTTGGCACTGACTCTTTCCACCTCTTCCACCATGTTTTGAGAAATCTCACCTTCCTTAGAATATATTATGGTTTCCCCTCTGCCTCATGGCCTTCACTTATAGCGCTGTCTCTACTTCTCCATCCCCTCGTTTCACCAACTCCCAATCATTTGCTCTTCAAGCAGGTCTTAGTTTGACAATCAGATAGTTTGAGACCATTGAGTAAACACCAGTCTCAACCACACACTCCTATTTATGTAAACCCTTGTAAAAAATTGTAAATTGTACTTTTTCTTTCTGTCATGGACCATATGTTTTTAACTTATATTTATTTGTATGATTATTTGTTCAGTGTCTCTCCTTCACCAAATCCATTATATCAAAGACTGGTAAATAATTTGTGTTCATTTGAAGTTTTGTTTTGTTTTACTCTCCATTATATCCATAGCCTTGACTATACTGGTGACTGGCACATAGTAGGTCTTCAATGGGTATTTGTTTAATGAATAAGTGAATGAATGGCTAGATGGAAAATGATTTTATAAAATAAAGCCTTATCCTCTCATACATGAGAAAATTGAGGATCAGAGAGTACATTGCCAAGCTCATACACACTCCATTATTCATTGAAGAGATAACAAAGGACATAACAAGGAAAGAGAGCCAGGTACAACTAAGAGAATAAGAATTCATGGCATACACATAAGCTTCAGTTTAGTTGCAGTGAAAATGCATTTAGTTACATTTTCCACTTTAAATCAGAGTGCCTGATTAGGTCCAATGCTGCTCTCTCAAAGTGAGAATCTCAGAACTTTAGTCAAATAATCCCCTATGGCTACGCCCTTGTACCTTGGGCCACATCTGCCAAACCTGCCTGTGATTTCAAGTGCAGCTACAGTTGTTCTGCACATGCTGCCAGTGTCCTCTCTCCAATTCTTCCCTCAAGATTTTTTCCAAATCCCAGGATCTCACCCAGACCCAGCGCAATACGGTCTGGAAGGAAGGGGGAGCTAATATCTCTGAAGCAAGCATCAACCAATATGTGATGGAGTGGGTAGATAAATGCCTCCCTCTTCCTGTCTTTCATGGGGACTATTTGGAAGTGCTTTCCACTCTAGCCTTAGAAAGATCCCAGAGCTTCTGACCCACTATCCACAGTGGTGGCCACCCAATAACCAATGAATCCATTATTGAATTTCCCTCCTTCCTTGTCTGGTTCCTCTTACTCTCACTCTTGCTTCTTAAATTCACTCCTCACATAAACTACCTACACCCAAGTCCTGATTTAGACTCTGCTTTGGGGAAAACCTAAATTAAGACCTCCCCATGTATTTATTTAAGTATTCTTAAATATGCTGGGAGTTACTAATTATTTTTTAAGATTTTATTTATTTATTCATGAGAGACACACACACAGAGAGAAGCAAAGACACAGGCAGAGGGAGAAGCAGGCTCCATGCAGGAAGCCCAATATAGGACTCGATCCCAGGTCTCCAGGATCATGCCCTGGGCCAAAGGCAGGTGCTCAACCACTGAGCCACCCGAGTATCCCGGGAGTTACAAATTAAATAGCATGTCCTTACCCTTTAAAAATTCGCTGTTTCATGGGGTACAAAAAAAATGTAAACATGATGAATTATAATAGAGCAGAAGCTTTGTGATAGATAAACACACAAAGTTGGGAAATAAATATGGAGCTGTTATTTTGGTGGGAGAACCAGGGAACAATTGAAAAGATAATGAAGATTTGAGGAGCCTTACAGGATCAATAGAAGTTTATTAACAAGACAAGGCGCTAGAGAAAAAGGCATTTAGGATCAACAGGTTCAAATGCACACACTGAATCACAGAAGAACATAACATATGTTGGAAATAGTAAAATATTCAAGGAACCCATAACAGAGGTTCTAGGGTTATACTAAGTTATACGGGGATTGGTCACCAGGGAAGGGACATTATAGGTGTTGAGGTAACATAAATGCCAAAATAAGAGTTTTAAGGGATAAGACCTCCTATTTTATGCTGAAACAATGTGTAAGCATCCAGAGTCTTTCAACAAGGGAGTTACATCGAATGAGTTTGTGGAAGATAATCTCGTCAGTCACAAAGAAAATGAATGATCCAGCATTGGAGAAAACTGGCAGCAAGGAGACATTAAGAAGGTGGTGTCAGTGAGAATAGAAATGAAAGAGGATTCAAGAGAGAGAGATTTTACCATAGCTGACCTCTGAATATCTCAGGCATTCCAAGGATATCTAAGGTTGTTGGTTTTTAAACAGGTGCCCTCATACTTCCATAATTCCCTGGGATTTGCTCCTGTGGGCATAACCCATTCAGACTAATCAAATCTTACATACAACAAAGCACTGTTGTCTTTCACTGATTCTTTGGGACCAAATGTGAGAGGAAGATCTGCATGTCTGAAGCTGGTTGACACCCATAGCTCAGTGAGGAAGGTAGGATTGGGTAGAGGGAAGATTTGAACTGGGGTGCCCCTACAACGACGGTCTCCACCAATCCCACGCGGGAACTCCAGAGATGAGATGGTCCTCTAGAGTCGTGTGGCTTTGCAGCAAGGAGACAGAGCCTTTACAGTTCTCCTTGTAGGCCAGTCATTGTGTGCAAACTATCTCTAGGCAGGAGCAGTGCCCTTGGACACGGAGGCTATCTTCTGCTCCGGGCCATCCCCAGAAAATAAATTCAGCTGAGACCTGCCTCCTGCCACAAGAGAAATGTCTCAGTCCTGGAGGGCAGATCTAATAGGACAACCACAGTGTCCACTACAGTTCTTATTTTATACCCAGTCCCATTGATCACGGTGAGATCCTGGTAGGCTTCAGGGAGATCAGTTTTAACATAAGGTGCTCCCACCTTGGTAACACCAGAGCATGATCAGATCAGCGTTTTAAAGCCAGAAAGACAGAATAAAGTCCTCCTCTAGGAGGTTGTTTTAGTGTTGTTGTTTTTCTCCAGAAGATGAATTCAAAATATTGTATAATCGTTACTGGATTACATGATTTATTTTATTTTTTTATTCTTTGGTTTTGTCAGAAACCAGTTGGTTTTGTCAAAAATAACTTAGGAAAGACTTCTGAAATTTTCTAAGCAGCAGCATTAAGAAGCCTCCTTGACAGAAATGTCCCCTCGTCTTAAGTTATTGCTGAGGCAGACCGTCAAATAATGAGTGGCCAACTCTGGTACTAAAAAAATAAATTTTAAAAGAAGTCACTATGTCAAACTGAAATTTCTGGTAGGTACCCATAATCAGCAGCTCTCATAAATAACTAACCAGAATTGGGTGATTCCTGCCACTCTGGTGACTAAAAACTAGTATTTTATGTCAATACTCTACAATGTAGCAATGGCATTAAACTCCTACCTCACCCCCAAAAAATCTCCCCATTGCATTATTCCAAAGCAGGATTTGATCCATTATGTTTTCAAAGCATTCTGTTCCAGTTTGCTAATGTCCAAAGAATATCCACTTAAAATTTTAAGGGATGCCATCCTCCCGAGACATAGCTCTCCAGAGACACTCTTCCTCATCCTCTTTTAAAAGACATTCTTTTGGAGCATTTTCAAGCTATGATTCAAGGTATCAATAAATCTCTTCTAATAACTTGGTATAAAAAAGAAAAGCATATTTGAGACTGTGTTTTCTTAAATATTTATTTCAAATACTACATTTTCACAGTGGTTTTAATCCTAATGTCATCCTTAAAATAAATCATTATGTGTACTTCATGTGATCTTTTCAGAATGCAATAAAACAGATTGTTTTTAATGGCTGTTCCAGCAATGAAAAATATCTGTGTTAGGTGGAAACAACAAATTGATGCTTTTTCAATTCCTTTTAATGGCACGAGGATCTTTGCAACCTGCTGTGAAAAATATTCTCTTAATGATAGGCCTGTGGCACAACTTAAGGAGTCATCAAGAAATAAATGTGCCGCTGTCTGGTTGGCAGCTTGGTGTCCCTTAATTGAAGTGTTATAAGATTCTGTGCGGAGGAAAGCCTCCAGGGTTTCGTAGCTAAATGGCACGGACACCTCTGATGAGACATGCAGATGAAGATGTGTCAATACAATCTTCACCAATTTGCTGTAATAGCAGGGACTGATTAATTTTATAACCACGGGTGCTTCTATTAGCTAACCTAAGGAATGATTTAGACTTTATTAAGCGACTTATTTCTATTTTTTTTTTTTCAAGAGAGACTACTGCAACATAGTATATCTCTGAGTGCTGCACTGTGGCACATTTTCTAATAAAGATTCTAAATTTATTATTAAAGAAAGGATCATGAGCTCGCCTTGGCTTATGGGAGGCTTAGCATCAGTAACTTTTTGGGACTCCTGGTGTCTCAAACACATTTCAATAATCTTGGAGTTTCTCAAAACTAAAGTAACTTCATATTTGAAGCAATCGATTTGACAGCTCTTAAATGCATTTTTAATGTGCCAAAAAAAAATGGAAGTAACTGAATCAAGGGTATGTGGCTGTATATTTTTATCTTTTTCTTGATATAAAATTGCTTTAATATTTTATCATAATTGCCCTTGGACATCTAACATCATTTGGTTACACATAATCAACTAATGCTTTATATTTTAGGGCTTTGTTCAATAAAAAATTAATTATCATGCATGGGTAGGCAATGTATTTGGAGATTGAGCTACATTATTTTATGCATAAAACAGGCTCCAGTTTATATAGTGAACCCAAAATTGCTATAACATTCACAGTGCAATAAAAATCAAATACAGAGAGTCATTTAAAACTTCTGAAATATGAGCTCAGGGACACACCTTTGTATTTTTTTTAACTATAAAAAGAAATGAATCTGCATTTACTATAAGTTGAATTTCCAGTAAATTTATTTAAAGAAAAAGAAAAGACTGGGAACCCATTAAAAGCCATTTTATTCCACAAGCAGGCTACTCAACGAGACCATTATTAGTACTTAATACTATTATAGAGCTTGGTATTGTAAAATGCCTATTGTAGGAGATGTAATATTCAATAAATAACAATCCACATCCTTCTCTCAGAGCTAAGGATGTTTGTAAACAGCCTTTGGAGGGAAAAACAGACACATGTCTCTTCCACTGCAGTGTTCTTTTCTTCTGGGTTTATGTCAGGTTGTAGAGAACTGTAGTGAATTTAAAGAGATCTGTATTCCCAAATTTTATCCAATATCCTAGTTATAAGCAAAAGGATTAACTTGCAGCAAAAATATACCAAACTTCCTGAGTCTATTTGGAATGGAAAATTTTTATGGTTATGATATTTCTCATTCATTCCTTCAAAAACATTATGATGTCCTAATTTGACTGTAGATGTAACTAAGTGATTCAGAAAATAAATCAATAAACTAGAAATGAAATATATTTTTTGAGTAATATTTAAGCAAAATTCTTAAAATGCTCTAGACTCCAGTCCTGAATTAGTGGAAGTGTACTGTATTAGGAAATGAGGAGCTGGGTTCAAGTCCTAACCTTGCTACTAAGCAGCTGTACAAGGTTAGCTATATAACTTTAGCAAGTTTCTTAATCTAGTAGAGTCACATTTTTTCCACTGGTAAAACCAGGAGTTAACATTAGATCATCTTTGAGGTAGCATTTGACCCTACCATTTTATTTCTAATAAATCAGGACCAAGTTATGATGACCACTTTGATATTATAAATATTTTGAGTAAAAGCCACGCTTATAGTTCCAGTGCTACTAAAGATTTTTATTCCCTTCAGAACAGCACACATTTTAGGGCATTTCTTACTCATGGTACAAAGACTATCAGCCCTAAGATAAATTAGTACTAAGCATTTGATTATTTATCTTATTTATGTTTCAGGTTGGGCTTATGCATAGCAATTTCTATGTAATTGCTAAAGCCAAAGAACGGGTAGTCATTGGAGGCCACACAAAAACTACCCCAGTAGATTACCAACAATGACAAGCAAATAGTGACCATTTATAAAAATTTAGGCGTTTCTGATCATTTTGTTACTTAACTTTTTTTTAAATTCATCTAAATTCCAACCACCTCTATGCTAAATATGTATCATCTACTTTGAACATGAGGAATACATCAAAGTGTTTAAAGGATTGAATAAAATACAATTAGAAGTGTTAGGTGTTTAGAGTGTTTGTTTACTTAATCAAAGATTTCAAGTTTGTGGGAAGAATAAAAATGAAGTTTGTGTGAGGATTCCAAGAATCAAGAAACCATGGGATGGAGATTTAAAGAAAAATAGTTGAAATATAATCAGTGATATAAAGACATTTTGGATGGTAGAAAATAATAGCACTGAAAATAAGTGGCATATCCATATATCCTCATATATGGATATTTATTTATAAATTACATACATGGGCTTCTGAACTAGGATACTATGAACATGATATTACATATATTAAAATAAATTTTTAAGGAATGAACAGTAGTACCGCAGTAGTATTTTCTCTCTGTATCTTAATGAATAACATCGTGCTCTCTGCTGAAGTGCAATCACTCCATTTTGGAAGTCACTAAAAGATTCTAGCAGATTGAAATGAAAGTTCATGAGAAATGAAAACACTGAAGGAGAAAAAGAACATTTGGAAATGGAGGTAAAAGATCATCACAGAGGGGATAATGAAAATATGAAAAACTACTGGGTCTGAATAAGTGGTAAACTGTTGTCAGTGTGGAAAAGACTAACATAGGAAATAATGTGAGCATCGCAAGACAAGATGTTGGGTATAACACTTAAACATATGGAGTATGCTCTCATCATAGAAAGGTTTTTATTGACCCTTACACAGGCTGAGACAGCTTCCCTATTGGGAAATCTGATTTTAGAGGATACAAGCGAAGCCAACAAATTACAGAGAATGCATCCTCCAGAGCCAGCCATGGTCTTCCCATCCACGGGAGCCAAGAGTACATTTCCACCAGCCATCATTCATGGACAACTATGCATTGTCCTCTCTGGGGGCCTGCTTGTGGGATTCTGTACCTGAGAACCAGGTTGTTAATTGTGCTTACAAAGAAAGATCTGAGTAAATACATAAAATATGTTAAAATATTATTAATGACTTCCAAGTCCACTAAAACACATTTGTTTCAGCGAGAATAGCCAAAGATCATCTAAGTCTTTGTGTCAGGGATTCTCGGCTGCCTTTGTTGGTAGAAGGAAATGTCTCTCCAAGTCTAGGTGAGTAATTCACAGTGTGGTCCTTCGGCTCAATACAGAGCTGGGATCCTTGACTATTGGACTGAATGAAAAGATAAGGAAGGACAGATTTGAATTAGGCACTTTCTCTACGAATTTTTCTTTTTGGTAATATTAGAAACATTTGTGTTTGTATCGTAGCGATGGCTATCTGTTTTGATTGCTTAGCCAGGCCCTATCTAACACAGTGTGAGAGGAGGTGGTGTAAAACTTAACTTCCATATGATCCCAGAATACATAGGTATCCATGGGCAGAGTAGTCACCAACATGTGACCACACTCTTACACAACATCATAAAAGAAAAACCTATGGGGGATGGGGAAGGTCGGTGGGTATGTAAATGAAATCATTCTTTACAAATTCAACTTTCAGCATGTGTTCATGGGTTCTATGCTTATTTTTCACTAAAAAAAAAAAGTCAACTGAGTGCTCTATATTTGCATGCAGCTATTTCATATTTCTTTAGAGTATCAACGCATGATCCATAGCATCAATTCTCCTCAAATCTACATTCTTAAATAATCATTGTGGACACCAATGAGATTTTTCCTATATGTATTTATATATTTATTGATAATTGCTGCTAAATTCTTAAGTTATACATTTATTAATAATTTATTATTACTTTATTAACTTATTTCAAAAGAACAACAGGTTCAGTACATGTTAAAATGTCATTTTTCTAAACATTTTCTAAAATGAAAATATTCCCTTTTCTAAAATCTGGAGGAGGCAGGATTTTCTTCATATGCATCCACTAAATAACATAGCACAACAGATGGAATGCAGACACAGATATATGAATCCACTTGTCTTCTATGGAGTTAGAAATTAAGGAAAATAAAAATAATGCCTCAAAATGTCATCATTCACTAATGTTTTTAATAGTCCCTTCAGAAAATTGTGGATATTATTTTTAAGTACTCTGCTGAAACTCAACAAGTGGTAATTTCTTAAAGGTTAGTAATGGTAATGTGGGATGCGAAACCATACCAATGGACATTCTGTAACCTGTTGCATTAACACTCTTTGGTCTTTCCAGTGTTTTGAATGACCTTTTTTAAAAGAAAAAAAAAAAAGACACAGATGATCTTATAACATCCTACAATGCTAATTTGAAAAACATTGGTTCACTAACTTCCAAATATTAACATGTTTTATTTTAAAATGCTGTTATACATCATGTAGGCTTTAGGAAAAAGTGCAGTCTCATGAGAGAATGAATGACAAAGGCAAATGATACCTTCATATTATTGTGAGCATAGTTTTGACCTTGCAAACCCTCTAAGGGTACTGGGACCACACTTTAAAAACCATTGATTTACAGGTAACCTTCTTAATGAAATTGCTGTACCCATCAATCCACACCCCTGTGGGAGGGAGAAGCAGTTTGTTTCCCAAGAAGCAGATTGGGAATCTCGTTGAATGCCCACAGGGACTATCTGTCTGCCCTGGGCTCTTAGGCAGAAGATATGCTTCCTGCAGAATGTTTACAGTCCTTAAAAAATACTTTGACTCTTTCCATACCACAAGTTCATTGTAAGTATGAAAAATAATGGCTCTTTCTTGATCTTCTTTTAAGATCCAAGAGATAAACTTTCAATTTCTTTGAATGTGACTGTGGTTAAAGAGCATATAAAGGATGAAATTACTCATACATTAAGAAAACTACTTACATTGATTGCAATAAGTAAATATGGTAAACTTAAAAATTAGAGTTGTTTGCTAATATTCTAATATCGTTTAGTATTGATGCACAACTCATTGCACATGAGGGAAGTTTTAGAGGGTTCTGGGGAATCCCTTAGCAGGCCTGTGGAAAGGAATATCCTCTCTTCTGTTGGGCTATCTCATGGTTATAATTCTGCTATGTAATTAGAGTTACCCCCATCAATAATAGTAAACATTCTTTTTGAAAAAGAAATGAGGTCTGTGTCAACCAGTCATTTGTACAATGACTGTAATTTCTATACTCTCCTAATAAAAATAAAAGGAGGCACAAGTGAAGGAGGAATGAATGAATGGATGAAGAACGCTGCTCTTTCTGATGTGCTTTGCATGACTGGAACACTGTTCTCCGACTAATTTTAGATGTCTGTAATAAGTCAATACGAAGCACAAATAGGAAATAAAGTCAACGTCACATTAAGGTTTTAGAAAAATACAATAAAATGTCTATATTAAAATAAATGAACCTTCTTATATGATTTTTGAGACTGACAACTGACCAAAACCTATTACATACATTACACGGTACAATAAAAATAGCTGCTCTGGCTACGTCTGAAAGTCTTTGCAGCTGCAGGGGTACTTCTTGGAAATAAAGTTTGTGTTTACACAGGTGCAGCCATATTTAACAAAAAAAAAAAATTATGCACTATGCAAACAGCTGCCTGTCTGTTTTCTTTGGCAGAGCTCTTTCCAACTGAAACAATTTGTATCAAGCACATCGCTCTGTGATACCTATGTAAACAATACAGAAAAATTCCTGTACAAGGAAGAGGTTTCTTATAATGTATCTTTTAGATAAACTTTTAAAGCAGCAGCCACTTGAATGGAGTCTACTAAGGAAACCATGCCCTTAGTGAAATATTTACTATCTAACATGATATATGTAAGCTGCCGGAGAAGCATTAAATTTGCAGGGTGCACTATCAGGGGCTTTATCTAACGCCAGTAATTTGAAAGGAATAATGACTGGCAGAAATATATATATATATATATTCTTTTAATTGAGCATTTTCCCTTCACCTAGTATTCTATTCCAATTTTAGTCCCCTTGATTGATTACTTGCAAAATACTTAGTTGTAAAATATATATTCCTTTATTATTTTATAAAACTTACAGGATTCAGGGTAGGCAGCCTCCAAATACGCCACTTTGGCATATTGATTATTCTGAATTAAAGTTACTTAAACAACCAGTGCAAGAAGGACACACTGACCCCTCGTTGTCCCATGAAAGTATGGAATAAATTTCCCATGTGAAAGATACCCTCCCTGTACCAGGAGAAAGGGAGACATCCTTATCACCAGAGATAGGGAATGTAGAGCCTAGAAGGTTGAATAAATAAACCTTGTTACTTCTCCATTAATTTACTACCCTAAGCTCAAACTCCTTTGTTTTGTCAGTTCTTCACAGATTTATTTGTTTCTTCATCTAAAAGGTATAAAAGCTGCCTGTTTTGGTCAATTCTTTGACTCTCATATTTCCATGACTTCTTCTTTCTTGTACAAAATTAAAACAAATTAAATTTGTTTTTCTCCTGTTGATCTGCCAATCAATTTAATTATGAGACCAGCCAAGGACCTAGATGGGAAGAAAGGAAAAGTTTTCCTTTCCTACACTATTAAGAATTCATTAAGAATATTATATTTGAAAAAAAAAATGATATTCTATTGGAAAAGTCACATACATTTAAAAAATTATACTTTGGTAGGGAAGGAAAAAGTAAAACTGTCACTGTTTGTGGGTGACATGATTCTATTTTTAGAAAACCCTAAAAAACTCCATCTAAAAACTATGAGAACTGATAAGCAATGCAGCAGAGCTGCAGGATAAGAAATCAACATACCAAAGATCCACCGTGTTTCTGCACAATAACAACAAACTATCAGAAAGAGTAATTAAGAAAACAATTTTATTTACATTGCATAAAAATTAATAAAATATCTACAAATAAAAGTAACCAAGGAGATGAAAGACCTATATACTAAAAATTGTAAGACATTGATGAAAGAAACTGAAGATGCAAATAAGTGGAAAGCTATCTCCCAAGCTCATTGGAAGAATTAATATTGTCAAAATATCCAGATTCCCCAAAGCAATCTATCAATTCAATGCAAATCTTATGAAAATTCCAATGGCATTTTTCACAGAAATAGAATAAACCATCCTAAAATTTGTGTGAAACCACAAAAGACCCTGAATAGCCAAAGCAATCTTGAGGAAGAAGAACAAAGCTGGAGGTGTCACGATCACTAATTCCAAACAATATTACAAAGCTATAGTAATCAAAACGGTATGGTACTGGCATAAAAACAGACACATAAATCAATGGAACCAAAGAGAGAGCCCAGAAATGAGTTCACACATATGTTATCATTTAATTTATGACAAAGGAAGCAAGACTATACAATGAGGAGAGGATAGTCTCTTCAATAAATGTTGTTGGGCCATATGCAAAAGAATGAGACTAGACCACCATCTCATACTATACAAACAAAACGAACTCAAAATGGATCAAAGACTTGAATGAAAGACCCAAACCACAGAAATTCTTAGAAGAAAACATAATTGGTAAGCTCCTTCACATCAGTTTTGGCAATGGTTTTTGGATGTGACTAAAGAAAAAAGAAGCAAGTGTCAAACTAAAAAGCGTCTGCACAGCAAAGGAAACCATCAACAAGATGAAAAGGCAGTCTACTGAATGAGAGAAAACATTGTAAATCATATACCTGATAATGGGCTAATATTCAAAATACATAAAGAACTCATACAACTCAATAGCCAAAAAACCCCAATCAACTAGATTTCAAAATGGGCAAAGGATCTGAATAGATATTTTCCCAAAGAAGATATACAGAAGGCCAACAGGTACATGGGAAGATCTCAACATCAGTTATCCATCCAAACCACAATGAGATGTCACCTCACATCTGTTAGAATGATTATTAACAAAAAAGACAAAAAAATAAGTGTTGGTGAGGATGTGGAGAAAAGGGAATCGTCATGCACTGTTGATGGGAATGTACATTAATGTAACCACTATGGAAAAACAGTACAGAGGTTTCTTCAAAAAATTGAATACAATCTAGTAATTTCACTTCTGGGTATGTATCCAAAGGAAACAAAAATACTAATTCAAAAATGTATTCGAACCCTTATGTGTGTTGCAGCATTATTTATGGTAGCCAAGATATGGAAACAATCTAAGTGTCCCTCAACAATTGGATGGATAAAGAAGATGTGATTAGAATACGACTCAGCCATAAAAAAAAAAAAGAAGAAATCTTGCCATTTGCCATTTTTGACAACACAGATGAACCTTGATGATGTTATGCTAAGTGAAATAAGCCAGACAAATACCCTATAATTGCACTTACATGTGGAATCTAAAAGACAGAACAAATGAACAAGCAGAGCAGAATAATATTCACAGATGCAGGGAATAGAATGGTGGTTGCTGGTGGTTGCTGGAGGGTTGCTGGAGGGAATAGAATGGTGGTTGCTGGAGGGGAGGAGGGCTAGAGGGTGGGCCAAGTGGGTGAAGGGGATCAAGAGGGAAAACTTACAGTGATAAAATGAATATGTCCTGGGGATATAATGCACAGCTTGGTGACTGTAGTCAACAATATTGTGATGCATATTTGGAAGTTGCCAAGCGAGTAAATCTTAGAAGTTCTCGTCACAAGAAAAAAGAGTCGGACACTTAACCGACTAGGCCACCTATGTGCCTCAAACAAGTTCATTCTTTTTGGTCCAGCAAGGCTACGTGAGTAGTACTGGTGATGTAAAAGAACAAACAAACAAAAAAAAAAATCATGAAAATACAGTGAAAAATACACCAAATTTAGAAGTATTCACTTAGAGGGAGGACTGTATAATTCTTGGGCATTTTAATTGTCTTCTTTATATCTTTTTGTATTTTTTAAATACTTTTAAAAAGTATTTTGTAAAAAGCACTTAATTACCAGGAAGAAAAATAAAAAGTAAGAAGGGAAAGGAAAAGAAGTAGAAAGAAAAAGATAGAATGAGGATTTTCTAGGGACCCCTGGGGGGCTCAGTGGTTGAGCATTTGCCTTCGGCTTGACATGAGCCTGGAGTCCCGGGATCGAGTCCCGCCTGGGGGTCCCTGCAGGGAGCCTGCTTCTCCCTCTGCCTGTTTAAACAATGGGAATGGATTTCTCTGTGCCTCTCATGGATAAATAAATAAAATCTTTTTTTAAAAAATGAGGATTTTCTTTGCTGGTCTTTGCTTCTACACTGAAATCTCATCCATTTTCATCATGAATCAGAGATATACTTACTATGGATAAAACAATAAAATTTTTCTAAGAAAAAGTGAGACCAGCCAGGAATCACACTTTGAAAAGTAATTAACAGTACAAAGATCATAGCACATCCCCTTGAGCTAATTTTGTGGATTACTCCTGAGAGTGTAGCTATACATCATAGGAGAGTCATTCTGAAGACGAGTAATGAGGGAAATCTCTTTGTTAGATTTTAGCTCTGTTTTTCCCATTGTTTAAACTTGAAGGCTTCTGGAAAGATATTCAAACAGCTTCTCTTGTGTTCAGGTTCTAGACACCTAGGAAAATCAGGTGTGTGTGTGTGTGTGTGTGTGTGTGTGTGATATGATGGTATATTATTGTGATTTTTAAAAAATCTTACCTGAATTCCTGTATTAGCGAGGTTCAGGATGCAGCTAGTATGTCTTGGGTATTTTGTAGAGTCAGTGAGTGTTCTGGATTTCCTGACCTTTGAATTGGTTCCTCCCAGGATTTTAGGGTATGGCACCAAACGAAGAACTTTCTGTCTGTTCATTCATTCTCCTTCACCACATTGAAGCAGATTTTCATTATTGTTGTTTAGGATTAGCTGGGACCACCCTGCTAACACAAAACACTCTGAATGTTGGCAAGCATACCGTGACATTCAACGGAAGTGCTGTTTGGTTATGCGTAGAACATTAGCTACAATGGGGAAATGGATAAATAGAAATTTCAATCTGATATCCTAATGTACTTAAATCAAGATTTATGTTCTAAACAACTAAAAAAAAATCTTTAAAAATCTTTAAAAAAATGTTTGATTACAAACATTTGTTGTCTTGATATTTTTATTATTATAATGTACTCGATAATACATACTTTGTGCTATTGGTTAGTGAAACGTTGGTAGAAACATGGTCCACACCACAGGGCATTTCAGCACAGGCTAAGACCTTTGTTTCTATTGCAGATAATCAGGATCACTGCTGTTTCATGTGTTTGAGATTTTTGAGGCTACGCTTGCTGTATTTTATTGGAGAGAATCCTCAGTCATGGTAGGAAGTCATTCTAGTCCAACCTGCCTTCTGGTTGGAAGTCTCAGAAAAGAAAGAATACTGATGTGGATTAAAATCTCTCATAAATAAATAAATAAATAAATAAATAAATAAATAAATAAAATCTCTCCCTTTAGCTAGTTTATTGAGATTATTCTTTTGACTACCCTAGTTTGGAGAAAATAGAGATCTCAATTCCTGGATCCTTGTCAAGTTAATCATGGAAGACTAGTGATGAGGAATAAATGGATCTCCTGTGCAAACTTTTTAAACTAAGGAGTTTGGGTCAAACTTTCCCTTTATATCGTTGACTCGATTTTCCATTCCCCAATCATTTCTTTAGATCATTACATTTCTGATTCAATTTTAGTCATTTTTACAGGGCTCACAGTGATAACTTCTAATATTATTCTGAAATATGTTTGTTCTTCAAGGAAAAGCTTTTGTTTGTCTTGTTCACCACGATATTCTCAGTGCCTAGAACAGTAAGTCCCTGGAACATAAAGCTATTGAATGAATTGATAAGATTTAACAGAAACATTGAAGTGGGAGATAAATCAATTCTTTTCTCCACACTATCTATAAAGAATGATTTATTTCATCAAGAAAAAAAACTACACCATGTATAAGGGCCCCTGGGTTGTTCAGTCGGTTAAGCATCCAACTCTTATTTTCGTCTCAGGTCATGATGTCAGGGTCATGAGATAACAGCCCTATGTTGAGCCCCATTCCAGGCTCCAGGCTCAGGGCAGAGTTAGCTTGCAATTCTCTCTCTTCCTCCCCTGCTGCCCTTCCCCCTGCTTCTGAGCTTGCTCTCTCTCTCTCTCTCTCTCTCAATCTTAAATAAATAAATAAATAAATAAATAAATAAATAAATAAATAAGAATGAGCTTGTTTGAGGTTCTTAACAGACTCCACCTTTATTTTTCAGAGAGTCGCTGAATCATGCCTGCCGTTATGTATATGAGTGAGCATCTCACTGCAGCCTTGCCTATAATGTGCACATTTTAATCTTTTTTTCCTGTATCTGAAGTTATTTTAACTTGTATATCTTGATTTCTAGGGAGTTCATTTCTGTCATCTGTTTAGTTCAGGGGTTATTTATATGCTGTATTGAAGATGTGTCTCATTAATTTGTTTTTTATATCTTAATACCACCTCTCCATTTTCATAATGGTGGCAAACATTTCCCATTTCTCCGCTTGACTCTTCATTTCATTAATTCATTTAGTAGATAGAAGTAGTTAATGTTTATGTAGTCTAATGGGTTGATGTTTTAATTTGTGGGCTTTTTATTTGCTTTTACATTTATAAAGACATAAGACATTCTAAGATCAAAAAAAAATTCACTTGCATTTCATAGGATTTCTTTTACAGTTTTCTATTAGTAAAATTATGTTGCTTAATTCATCTGGAATTAATTTTGGCCCATTAGTCGAAGATCTACTGCTTCCCTATCTCTTTACCTTGATTTATTTTTCCTCAGAATCTTATCACTGGCTGATGTTCTATTATTCATTATTTCTTATTGTGACCAGAAGGTTTGATTCTGGAGGTGGAATCTTTGCCCGTTTTGTCCACTGTTATATCCATAGTGACCGGAACGGTGCTTCGTCACATACTTGGTCCTGGATAAATATTTGTTGAATGGATGAATGTTGCATGAAATGATTATTTTATAAAAATAGCACATTTTCTCTGAAATTTCCACTGAAAACAAAATTTCACCATGTATGGTTATCATAGGTGAACTGGACCAAGTTTTTTTTTTTTTTTTTTTTTTTAAGGTTTTATTTGAGAGAGAGAGAGTGAGAGAGAAAGAGGAGGGGGAGGAAAAGGAGAAGTTAGACTCCCTGATGAGCAGGAAGCTTAACTCTGGTCTCGATCCCAAGACCCCATGGACCAAGATTTTGAAAGCAATTTTTCATTAGTGTGGCTCAAACCATTAAAATTGGTAATAACTCCTTTCTGTGGAAGAGGTGGCCAGGATGCAAAATGAGAGACCACTAGTCACACTTGAACTCAAGAATTAACACTGAAACAGGCCTTGATTTTATTTGGCAACTTCTGCCATTTATAGAAGAGACAAAAGAAGATCGGGGGGGTGGGGGGTTCAGTCGATTAAGTGTCTGCCTTGGGCTGAGGTCATGAACCCAGGGCCCTGGGATCCAGCCCCATGTCAGACTCCCTGCTCAGTGGGGACCTTGATGCACCCTCTCCTCCCCCCTTGTGCTCTCTCTCACTATTTCTGTTGCCATCTCTCTCTCTCTCCCTGTCTCTCTCTCTAAAATAAATAAATAAAACCTTAAAAAATATATCAGAAAGCAAGTGATCTTGTGAAAAAAAAAAAAAAAAAAGGCTACTTACCTTTACTTTTCACCTTCCACTGAAAGTAACCAACTTTAAATGCCAAGTATTGCCCCATTAAAGTCTTTGAAAACAAGACCCTTAAAATATATTTTTGGTGCCTCATGAAAGAATTTTCAAATTTTGTGTAAAAATAACTTAATTATACCAATTAAAACTTAATTATATGATTAAAGCTTAATTACACTAATTTTTTTCATAACCGTACATAAACTCAACAAATTTGTGGGGTTTTTTTGCTCTTTGGGAGGATGAGAAATTACATATATTTAATTAGTGTATCAATGTAGTTTCTTTAAACTATTGTATTTTTTTGGTCTTTTACAACATGTTATAGAAAACATATTCCTAAGCCTTGAAATGATGTGGTAAAAGAAATATTTGTACCATCAGATTGCTAATGGAGTCTATTAGTAAAATTATGGCAAAATTAATCCACTTTTGCAAGTAATATTAGGCACTCCTTATTAAAATGAACAGAAGTCATATGATCCAGAAAAGAATCAAGCATAAACTTTGGGTTTCTAAATCTTGCAAAATTACTCTTCCCCAAACCAAATTCTCCTAGGAATTTTGATTCATTGTTAAGCTGTAATCCTGTGGGAAGAACGCATGGTGATGAACTAACTGTATGTAATTACTTAAAAAGCAAGCTAAAGACAAAAGCCCTCTGTATTTTCTTAATCATTTTTTACAGGTTTTATTTTATTTAATGTTGTAAAAATTATTTTCCTAGAGACCAAAATATATGTCTTTATTAAAAGACAATCTAACATTGTGTTACTCTGGTGATATAACCTAACGGGTTTTTTTTTCCCCAAATAATGCATTTCTACCTGTCACTCAAATCACTACACGTCACTTCAAGACATTGGTTCCTCAGAATATTATGTTAGACATTTTCTATCCCTAATGCCAAGTGCTTTTCTTGCCTGATGTGAAAATACCTGTATATCCTAAGAAGAAAATGAAAAGCATCACTGTTCCTGAAATATACTTTGATTTTCCTCTGGATGAGCTATAATGCAGAGGATTTTGCTTGTTTGTTGAGGCACGCAGGTGAAAACACTGCGTGCAGAGTGGAAAGATGCACATTCTAGGTGTAGGTAAGTGCATTCCCCTAAGGGTCTGCCGCTATCACTACCACGACTGCCAATCTCTGTGCTCCCTGAACATTTGTCACATGCCGGCCACTGTGGTAAATGCTTTCTTTAAATCCCTTCATCGAATCTTTTCAGAAACTCATGTGACAGAAAAAGCAACCTTAAATTTCAAGAAATGATGTTCCCGGGGTCACTTGCCAGGCAAAAGATGCTGGAATTAGAATTCAGGTCTTTCTGCCATAGACTTTTTTTTTTAAAGATTATATTTATTTTAATAAATACAGAGAGATACCGAGAGAGAGAACAGGAGCAGGGGGGAGGGGCAGAGGCAGAGGGAGAAGCAGACTCCCCACTCAGTGGAGAGCCCGATGCAGGGCCTTGATCCCAGGACCCCAGGATCATGACCTGAGCCGAAGGCAGACGCTCCACAGACTGAGCCACCCAGGTGCCCTTCTGCTATGGACTCCTAACATGAGGCCCTTTTTGGACCTCAATATGTCATCCACAAGGGAGAGGGTTGGTTTCCATCCAAGTTTGGGTTTTGTTAAGCCTCAAAATTCCTTCCTTGAAGGAACAAGGACATGGGATAAATTCTTAGTGATCACGTTGGACTGAGGGTGGGGGTCCCACTGCCTTCCCTGTCACTCCAGCTCACCCTGCCCAAGCCAAGCCCAAGACCCAACTCTTCGGAACCCCTCAGCCTCTGTGGTACACGATTGGAAAATGCTGCACACTTTCAGCTGTCTTTGAAGTATTTTCTGCCTCTACACTACAAGTTACTGGCTATGTGAAGAAATACATACATTGTTATTATTATTTTTTTTTTTCCTAAACCATAAGTCAATTTAAAGAAGGAACAGGCCAGTTGGTTGCTGTGCGTCTCAGATGTCCTCGATTGAGGGGAGGCAGGGTTCTAACGCATTTATACACATTAAGAAGAGACTAAGCCATTATGTTAAGTAGCAGCTCCCTATTCCTCTTTCTCAGAACAGGAAAGAGAAAAATAGCAAACCTGAATCTTGAAAGGAAAAGGACATAGTGGCCACAAATAAGAAGTTTTGATCGTCGGTAAATAACTCGTACCTCCTATTTCTTTCATTGCTTGACTTAGGTTCATGTTTGCTCCCAGCGTCACTTTTTAAGAACATGAGAAATTAAACCCGAGTGGGAGAAATCTCTTAATTTATCTTGCTCCTGCCATTGTCTTAGGCAATATTGCATCTGTCTCAGTCCTGAGTTTCAGTTCTCTGCTCATTAGCCTCCTGGATGGAAAAACAAGGCAAAGAACAAGCTGCCTCTCAAGACAGCTGTGGAGACATGTGTTCTGAGGGGACGTGGAACATTCAATCCAGCGAGCGTGTGTTGAGCACCTACTATGTACAAGTCAGTGTGCTTGGAGCTTGCTCGGGACAAGATAGAAATGCAGAGTCTCTGCCCTTGGAGGTTTCTCAGGCTGTGGGGAAATACAGATGTGCCACAGCAGCCAAATCAAATGTACATGCATAATCAAGGTGCATGCCAGAAATTATAGATGCGAAGTTGAAAGGGTGCTTGCTCAGTTCTGAATGGTGGGATCCTGGCTGACTTTTGCAACTGGACCATGAAGGACATTTTTAAATGTGGAAAGAGTGCCTTTGGGTTGGTGCTTATTATGCCTTTGGTCAGAGTGAGTTTGGCCACTGTCTTGGTTTTCATTCTCCACAGTGCAAAGAAATCTTGCTTGACATGTGCCTCTCAGCAGCTATTAGAGGTCATTCAACACTCGAGGGAGAAGTAAATGGCAGTGACTTGGGCACAGCAACAAGATGAAGGTGTCTCAGAGTATTTGTTTCCCCCTTTTTCTTCACCTACTAATCCAATCATCCCTATAAATGTTGTCCCTTCGGGTGGCTCACATCCGCCCCCTCTTCCTGTATACCACTTCCAAGTTTATGTTCACATCCCTTTCCCATTTAAATTACTATAATGGGCCTCCTAGATGTTCTCACCACTTCTAGGTCTTGCTACTTATTTCCTAACATACTCTCCCCAGGGAAGAGCCACTTAAGAGCATTTGCAGAAGTGAAAGTCTGATGATGTCATCCTCCAGACCAACTTTCAATGGCTTCTAATTGCCCTCAAAAAAAACCCAAACTCTGGATGACACAGTTGGTCTTGTCTCCTACCCTATCCCTAAGTGGCTCTCGAAACATCTCTTGTGATTCCTTCTCTTACCCTAAATGCTAAAACTGTGCTGAACTGCTTGCAGATCTTCTAATAATTCGAGCCCTTTCTGGACTTCTTTGAAATTGAATTAAACCTTTGCCTGGGACCTTTGGTCTCCCACTCCACTGCTTTCCCGGACCTATTTAGATGTGGCTTATTCCTAGAGGCCTCCTCTGAAACCCCACCACCAGCACCACCAGCACCACCAGCACCACCAGCACCACCACCATCTAGAGTAAACATCCTCCCTATGGACTCCCACAACTCCTATAATTATCCCCATGTAGCTTACCCTGCTCTGCATTATATTTGTTTCTTTATATATCTATATTAGATGATGATTGCATTTTGGGAAGAAAGGAAGGAAATGGATTGAGGCAGTGGAAATTAGACCCATCCCTACTTGTCCAGAAGGCAATGCTGGAATGATAGGGCAGCAGTAGACACTGGATGAATGTACATCTGATTTAAAAGACACCATTCTGCAGAGAATTGTATTTCATTGGAGTTCAGGTGACAGGTCAGCCTTCTAGACATTCAAGGGTGGAATGAGTGTAGATTTACCTCTGTTTATGGTATGAACATTTTGCTTCCAATATATTCTCTAGGCCTTATATTACAACATTGTACTTTTTTTTTTTTTTTCAATAATGGAAGTTTACTGGCCTTTATAGCGGGATACTTGGATAAACATTTCTGGGTTCTGGCTATTGTACAAGTTGAAAAAAGAAATCTTTGCTTCTGGTGTGTGTGTTGACAGTAGAATTGATAGAGAAAATGGGGTATTCACACTCCAGAAAGAAAGAAACTTGAAACTCAGGCTAGGATCTCTCCTCAGTGAAACTCAAATCCCTAATTGGGCTAAGGGGTTTTTGTCCAAAGTGATTCTATTTTAAGCAGATTTTTGAGAAATGTCCATCCTTTCATCTTTAGTCACCGAGTAAGACTGAATTTAATGGAGTTTATGAGAGCCTATCAAGCAGATACTGTTAAGAATCCTTCCTTTTCAAATATTTGAAGCATCATCTTGGCTCTTTTTTGACAGCATTTGCCTAAATTCTCTGACTCTTATTGGTATCTTTTTTAGCATCTAGGATTCTAGTTCTACAGTAACAAGAGGTCCCTTGTAACTCTTGGCAGGTTTTATTATGTAATTTTTCTTTAACTGCTCAGTGGCTTCAGCTCGCCTGGAATCTCAGCAACCTCTCACTGTCTCCATCGGCAATGCCTTTCATCAAGAATAAGGACGTTATAGGAGGAAAAAAAAAAAAAAAGAAAACGAAACATGTGTTTTAAGAGATTTGAATAAGATATTTTGGTAAGTCAATTTCATGTCACCATCTTGAAAATTCACAGCAGTCAGCAATGTAAACATGTACTTGACAAACGCCAGCAGCTTGCAGACTGCAAAGTTCATCTACTCATTCAGCGAGGCAGATGTTTCATTTAATACTCTTCATACTATAGATTAGGATTATTTTTTTCTTTTCCTCCTTTTTTTTTTTTTTTTTTTTTTTTTTTGAAAAGAGAGGGAAAATTCCCTGACATGCTACTAATATCATCTCACACTGTGGGCCAGATGGCAAAAAATGCAAAGGCTGCAGCTCGGTTTATGCACTATGTTGTGGGGGGGGAGAGGAATTTTGTTTCAGAATGAGCTTCAGCTTGATCATTTGTTACTCTAATCTAAACATGAGTCAATGAGTAAAGTAGTACCAGGCGAACTTCAAAAAGTTCTTGAGAGTAAGTGCTTTAAAATGCAGTGCATCTGGATGTAGCGTCTGATAGCATCCCGACCTACCACATCTAGGCCAACAGAGGATAAGACTCAGGTGGCTGCTGTAGTGTAGAACCTTTTACAAAAACATTGAGCAAAAAAAAAAAAAAAACCAACCAACCAAACAAACAAACAAACAAAAACCTTAAATATTATATTTCCTTTTTTTAAAATAAAGGATTTATTTACTTCGGGGTGGGGGGCATGGTGGTGAGGGACTGAGGGAGAAAGAGAGAGAGAAACTGAAGCAAATTCCCCATTCCGAGCCCTGGAGCCCGACCCAGGGCTTGATCCCACCACCGCGAGATCAGGACCTGAGCTGAAATCCTAGAGTTGGATGCTTAAGCGACTGCACCACCCAGGGTCCCCCATATTATATTTCCATCACGTTTTTTGATGGAGGTTTTTGGAATGTTTTTCCCCTCTGCTTTTCACATTGTTTGCATCAATTACACTTAGGATTATGACTTGCTTTAGAGCTATGTCCATTTATCTGCATCTTTGTGGTTAAGAACTATTATTAATTTTAGAGAATAAAAGATAGCTGTTAAGCTCCTAGTCATTAGGCATCGGTATTTCAAGGGATCAGCTCCACTTCTCATCTGTGTATGAGGCTACAGAAGCCTAACAGGGATAAAAGTCTTGACAGTGTGTGCCATTTCTGGCAGATTGGAAAATAAGTGAGACTGAAACACATCTTTATCTTCTATCTATGGTCTGTTATGCTCCTGGAATTCCACAGCTTTTCATATGATTTTTAAATGGACCCATGACCCCAGTAATCTTGAGAATAAACAAGAGTCCACCTGCATTGTTGCCCCGAGTATTAATCATGCACATCCTGTAGCTTTCCATGGGAGTTTTCATCACCCGGGGAATAGAAAATGAAAGGACATGTCAAAGAGAACACTGTCACTTTCCTAACTGAAAATTTGAGTTAGATGAGGAAGAGGAAGGTAGTTCCATCCTTTAAACTCAACAAGACAAGTGTTTCTGCTGGGAACAAGCGCATCTACCAGAACGTGGCTCCAAAGGCCTCAATGAACATATGTGTCAGACACATATCCATCCCCGAGCCACAGGATCACCTTCCTGAGGGGGCGGGCTGACGTTTTGCCTTGATAACCATATGCCATCAATTACTCATGCCTCTTTTTTCACTCCCTTTTGTTTTATTGCTCTCATCTCTTTCATGATCTGAGCAACTCTTCCTAACCTGCTGTCAGCCTTCCCCAATTTTCCCCCACCCCCACCAACCCTAGTTGCAGACAATGTTCTCTTCTCAATATCCCCACTTGCCTCTTCCTCTAAGGAGAGTTTGGATCTGCTGGACTGCTTTTTGTACTGCTGAATCATGAGACTCAGGGAAGAAGATACCAAAACCAAAATTAAAAAGGGAAGTAAGGATTATAGATTGCTGGGCGTGGTCCAGACTTCTACTGAGGAGGATCTGGATCACTGGAAAGTAGAGAAGAAACTTCAAAGAATTCCAGGTGGCTCAATTGCTGTTCATGTGAAAGAGCTAAGGTGAGGTGACCCAGAACGTCAGCATGGTGCTGCGGAGAAACTTGACTAGAGATTCCCCAGTAAGACCCAGGAGCAGCTAGGAGAGGTAGGAGGTGTGGGGAGGAAGAGAAGGTTCTGAGAAATGTTGCCATGACTTTGAAGGGTGTCATATATGATGATTTTAAGCAGATGTGAGTAAAGATTCAAATCATCTTTGAGAAAGTTTCTTCTGGTTCCTGGACTCTGAATGCTCAGCACATATGCAAGGGCGCATAGAACCTCACACCTAATGAGGATCCCATTTGTTCTCTTTTCCTCTTGGGCTTTATTATCAGTATTAAGCATTAGAGAGAGATCATGCATAGGTGTCTTAAAAACAATGAAAGCCTGGTAAAAACGCAGAGTGTTTATTATCAGCATCCATGTTAAGTTTTGAGTGAAGCATACATTCTTTTGAAATAATTATTCCCCTTAAATTCACCTCCCTTCACTGATAAGCATGCATGCAGGCAATATAGCAATTTCATTAATGGTTAGGAGAAGGCCCTTTCAAACTAGCTAGAAGTCTTTTGAAAATATGTCTATTTCCCAATATCTCACATATCCTATATGGTTACACAAGGTCAAAAACATGAGGATCATTTAGGGCAAGTAGTTTTCAAAGGCTGGTCCATGACGAAACTTTTCCTGACTCACAGTAAAATGTAAAGAATAAGGACAAGGTAGCAAACTTATCAAAAAGCTAAGTGTATTTAGTTTAAGAGATCATACTGCTATGGTTTGTATTTTAGAATTTTTTTTCTGTGAAATGACAGTGCCAGTAGGTGGTACTATTATTGGAGCAAAATATACATTAATCACCCTCTTTTAAATGGCTCACATTCTCTGCAGCTTTTTCTGATGTGTGAACCAACCCCAGAAAGAAGTCTAGGAACCACTGATCCGGGGTTTTGCAGTTACCATGTCCTGAATGCACCCCGTGGGCACAAAGGAACCTATTTTGTAGAAGTGTAACTTCTAGTCATGAGCAAAGCTCTAGTTCAACAAATTAAACTGGCAGAGATACGCAAAGATAAGGAGAGTATTTTTGTAGAAGAATGCATTTCCTAAGAGAAGGGAATGCTAAGGAGTTTTTGTGTAGTTCATGAGCTAAACTATAAGGCCACTGAAGGCATCTGATTTGATTCTGGATGGCTAGAATGCAGCCCAGTGCTTGGAGAACTGCAGTTGTCCGCTGAACATTTGTTTAATGAAAGAATGAGCATGAAATACTTTTAATGGAAAAAAAGAATGAGCATGAGTACTTTTAATGAAAGTACTTAACCTAGAGAATATACTGGTAGAGGATGAGTAGGAAAGGATGCAACTTGTACTTTTGGGCATCAAAAATATTTAACACATAAAAGCAAAGGCACATAGTAATTTAACAAACATCCATTTACTTACAACAAAGGATTGCAAATATTAGTAATCTCTCTTATTTCCTTGAGAACAGTTTTCCTTTAAGGAATTAACACTAAAATGGTGTTGGAATTCCTTTATCCTCATCAGTCATATTATTTCTTTCTTCCTGAGAACTAGACTGTAATTCTGAAATTGGAATGTACCATTCCAGGTATGCGTCATTCAGAGCTATTTTAAAAAATACATATCCACAAAAAAATATATGTATATAATATATTATATATGTTGTGTATACATAATATATAATATATAATATATATTTATATTTATATATTAATATAATTAATATATTAGTTATTATTAATTATATTATATTTAATTATATTAATATTAAAATAATTATATTATTAATATAATGTAATTAATATATAATATATAATATATAAAATTTATAATGTATTTATATTTATATTATATATTTATATATTATATATAATATATTATGTAGTATATATTATATATATATACAGTACTGGTTTGCATGGTTCAAAAAAGTTAACTAAATAGAATTTTTATTGTTATCTTTCTGCAATGTGTTTTATATATATATATATTATTTTAAAATTTATTAATGTTGACGTGTGTAAATCTAGTTAATTTATTTTGACCTCTACAGGGTATTTAATACCATGCATCTCTTCAGCTATGTTATTCATTGCCAGATTACTCTCAAACGTTTCTCAGATTTAAATTCCAAAGATACATTTGAGTGTATAATTCCCACATCTTAATCTTCATTTATTATTGTGAAACTAAAAATTTTGCAAATCCAATGAGTACGAGATGTTTTTTCTTTGTTGCTTAAGCTGTCTCGGAAAGGTGGGTAGATTTCGGCAGCATACTTCAGTGCTATTCTTGCTCATTTTTCTCAACTGCCTAATAGAAAAAAATAACCCCCAAAACTATTTGTGGATCAAGACAGTGTCATCTCTCAATTATTTCATTTACTTGATTTTAACAACTTTCAGATACTAAACAATATCTTGAGGGTTGTTTTATTCTGTCTTGATACTGTTCTTCACGAAACTGTTAAGAAACAGAAAAGGAGACTTTCATCATGTGGAAACTATAGACCATAGATTTTAGAAAATTGACTGTTAGCTGTATGACTGTAAGACAAGCTCCTCACATCTCTCTCTATTACTTAAGAGATAATGGGCCAGATTACTCAAAGCAATAATGTGCTGTTTTCAGATTTTAATAGAGTAATCTTAATGATGATTGCTAAATTTCTATATTTGTAGAAGAAAACAATTCATAAATATCAAATTATGCTACTATTAACATATACTTCAGTTTTCTATCAATGTAAAAATCTAGTAATTATCACTAGAACCATTCTCTGAAATTAAGAAATACTATAGATAAATAAGGAATAAGAATGCCATTTATTTCTTAACATTCTAAAGGCAAAATATATCTACTCATTATCCTTTTCAAGAACCTGACACAATGACAATGGAATAGAAGGTTGTCACAGCATAATAGTACCTGGCTGAGAAATTAATACTGAGGCAAAGCTGAAGCATTTATCAAAAATAAGTGTCGAAGTGAAGGGGAAACAGTTATTTCTTCAAAGTGAGAGACATTGATCCTGTGATAATGTTCTATGAAAATGACTTTATTTCTGTTACACCGATTGACTGATTTTGACATAATTATTTTTAAAAATGGAATGTGATGTGCTATGGTCCAATTCATTTCTTAGGGATTTATTTACCAACCTGTGCTTCCCTTTAGCACTTTGACACACACCTTCAAAGACTTGACTGAAATAAGAACACAGCACCTCTATACATGTTACTCTTTAAAATATATATATATATATTTATTTATTCATGAGAGACACAAAGAGAGAGAGAGGCAGAGACACAGGTAGAGGGAGAAGCAGGCTCCATGCAGGGAGCCTGACGTGGGACTCGATCCCACGTCTCTAGGATCACGCCCTGGTCTGAAGGCACATGCTAAACCGCTGAGCCACCCGGGCTGCCCACATCTGTTATTCTTCACCCCCATCCCAGTATCTGAACCTCACTGTCATAAGCACGTTTCTGAGTGAGGAGAGCCAGAATAATGGTGCTTTCCATTAAGGACACCAGCCTGCGTGTTTCCTTCACTTTAGGATGTGTAGCTCAATCCCAGTTAGTGAGGCCATGGAAAGCATGAAGAGTTCCAGGGGGCACCTGGGGGCTCTGAAGGTTAAGCACCTGCTTTGGGCTCAGGCCACATTGTTGTCCCTGCTCAGCAGGGAGCCTGCTTCTCCCCCTCCCTCACTTGTGCATGCCCTCTCTCTCAAATAAATAAAATCTTTAAAAAAAGAGAGAGAGAAAGAGTTCTGTGACACCATTCATGATTGTCTCCAAAGTCTTGACAAAATACAATACTCTTCAACTTCACTTTTACCCCTTCTGTGGTATACAGCTGAAAATATAAGATTTAAACATGAAAAGTTGGGACAGCCTCACATTGGTCAGCTCAATTCTCCATAATTTGTCTTTGCTACAAATTAATAGCAGTTTCCACACTTGGAAGATTATAGATATCTACAAGTATTATTTTATAAAGGGCTACCAGGTTAATAGAGTTTAAAAGTTAAAAAATAACGTGGAAATTATAAAGCATGGTAATTTAGAAAATCATCTTGAAGGTAGGATAGGTATTGAGTCATTTTTGCATTCCCAAAATGTTAGGGACTTGCATAAGAGTATATCTGCAAAAAAATGAATTACTAAAAGAAATCATGTTCACAAAAATATGAAATTTCTGTTATTTTATATGAGATCTGAGCAAGCTATGTGGGATCCTGATCACTTCAGGCTTTCCCTCCAACAGGGACGTGATGTTAAGTAATGTTAAGTAAGAAGAATGAAATGTTTCTTCAGTTTGGGAATTTCACCTAGGAGTATCAGGATAGTACAGAAATATGAAAATAAGTTTGATCTGTATTTGGATAATCCTTGGAAATACTCTCATGAAAGTCTCAATTTGAAATCATCTTTGTAGAGAAAAGAAACTCTATGAAGAACTTCATTTTTACGTTGTAAAAGGCAATTTTTGGAACGTCTGAGATCATCACTATACTTTGGCTTGTTCTCCCTACATTTTCACGTTTTAAAAGGACACTTACTGACCTTACCAATGAGGTATATAGAGTTTATTTTTAAATGATATAAAAGAATTAACATTATCCCAACAAATGTTGACCTAAGTTTTATGTTTTATGCTTTACCCACATACACACAGACATACACACACACAGAAGCAAACAACATATAAAAGTACTTCTAGAATTCCAGTTCTAATCCTTGGTTGCTTTCACCTGAGTGACATTTTAGCAGTAACTATACAAATGGGAGAGACGTTCACTTGGTCCTATGAAAATATAATAAAAGTACGTAAAGTATAATTTATAGTAAGACATTTGTTGTATAATAGCCTACCAGCCATTTTATAATATGTACCCAGTGGGTGCTCAATAAATATTAATTAATGATAATGATCATTTGAAAAAGCCATTGAACTTGCTCCAAGAAATGAAACCGTAATGAGTATCTGGTATGTGAATTGTGTTTCACCTGAGGGAGAAACTGGTAAACAGAGGCAATACACATTGCGTACAGGTGATCACCAGTTTTCTGTGGCTCATAAGGTGGTTTTCTTCCTTTGTACCATGGTGTTTTATATCTTGAGCCTCACACACCGCCCACCTCCTGCGTAAAATTTACACAAGCATTGAAAGATTGTGGAATACCCAAGGAAATCATTTTTCAGTCGATTGAGTTCTTAATGGAAAAAGCTCTCTGAATGCTATCTTACAAATTAGAAGATCCCCTGCTTTCTAAATAGTTCAATTGAAACCAGCTTTGTATTTATCCTTCGGGGTCATTCAGGCTGAAATGTTGTTAAGTCTTAAGTCCAAAAGTCAGACTTTTAAAGGTAAAATGTCAAGTCCTTTTAGGCTTCAACTGACCTTTTAAACCAGATTAGGGATTTGAAGCATTACACATGGATTTCTACATTTTATATCCCCATATTTAACAAATGATCAAATATAACTCCCAAGAATACTATTTTTACAAGCTTGACATTTCGGGTCTGAGAGGTGGCTGTCTGACTCTTTTTACATAAATTTACTGGTGGGGGATTCAGTGAATACTTTGGTTTTTCCCATCTCCGTTTATTTGAAGAAACTTTGTATGTTTTATGCTGTGGTGGACAATAACCAATGCCTTAAAATGATCACTAAAATCAGCAAAATGACCAAATCTTTGCATCTAACTCAAGACCTAATACAGTGATGGTAGACACTTAATACATTCTTTGGACTGAGGATGATGGTGATGTATGCCCCAGATTATACGTTTTTTGAGGCCTTATTTACCTGTGTGTCCTTCACAGAGTTTTGTCCATAAATAGCTTATGGTATTGAATTCTATTGTTCATTCACCATGGAACTATCTGCCATTGTTGCTCTTCAGTACTGATTCTCAACCTTGGCTGAACATTAGACTCACCTGGAAAGTTTTTTAAAATATGCAAAATCCGATACCCGGTCTAAAAGAAATCTGACAATCTCTTATCAGCTAAATCAGAATCTCTGGGGCTCCGATGCAGACATCAGTGGTTTTTAAAGCTTTCTAGTGAATTCTCACATGTGAATTGTCCAGTGAGTTCTCATTCTCCAGTGAATTTTTCAGTGAATTCCCAAGATAGTGTACTACCTCACAGAACTCTAACACCTATATAGTAATAGATGTCTATACATGTTATTAGAAATAATTTAATTGTGACGACAAGGAGTGGGAAATTTTGAGTACCTTGTCCTTGGCGTCTATAATCACACAGGGAGAAGGCCCCAGTATTGATTTATTTAATAAGTCCTTATTGAGATCCTTCCATATGCAAGAAAGCAAGATGGTCCCTGTTTTGAAGCATAGAATTTAGCAGGAGACGTGGGACATAGGCATGCATATCTATAGCGTAAGGGCAACTTGCACATTTCAGCCTCTTAAAGTTTTGCACGGCTAAGGTCAGTGAGAGTCATGATTTCAGCTAGTAAAATAAGGAATAGGAAGCTAACACTGTTCTCTTGACTCCTACCTGACTCCATGCAAGTCTTTGCTTACTCTTGCCTCTTTTCACATCAAGTCCACACAGTAATCACAATGAGAGATTAATAATCTTTTTTTTTTTTTTTCAGGATTCTGGCTCCTTTTTGAAGATCCCCTTTGACTCAATAGCAAGTTTAGCAACATCTCTACAATGCAAATGTGCTTCTGAATCTCTTTGAATATCTGATTTCCATGAAACGATGGTTGCTATAACGAGGAAGACTTCTGTATAAAGCAGCATGATAGGAAGTATTTAAGAGCCAGAAATGGGTGGCAGCAAATGTGAGGAGACTGAATTATAAATAACAGCATTCATTGTAAAGGAGTATCTCATATATAAAAGGACCAGTGGAGGCTTGCAGATCCTGAGTGTTTGTGAATCATTTTCCATGGCTAGACACAGATTTCCATTTTGGAGACAACCGTGATGCCAAAAGAAATCAGTTGTTGGAAAACCCAAATCATCTGACTTTCCATTTCATGAGGCTATGCAGGATTTAGTTGTGGGTTGATTTCCTGTATGGTTTGAGTCTTTAGGTCCTGAAGTCCTCTGGATTTTTGTTTGGAATACCAAGGCACACCTCAGAAATCATTTTGAAATGGATCATTCATAGTCTGTTAAATGGAGACCATTCAGATGTTAGCATTTAAAAGTGAGCACGTTTAACTTATATCTTGAATAGGAAATATGAATTTCAGCAATATGGAGAAAACCTCCTTGAAGGCTGAAGGCACAGCACGAGCAAAAATGTTTAGTAGTAAAGCAGAGGACAAATTCAAGGAATGAAGAATCATCCATTTGTGGCAATGTGGCTGACCATAAGAACATTAACAAACTGGAAGCTAGAAAAAAAAAGTTTTGTTTTGTTTTGTTGGACGATGTTGAACAAGTCTGAATTACTCCTTGTACATATTATAATACCCTTAGAAAGACCAAAAATGTTATCTAGTCTCATGCCACAATTTTGTATGTAAAAATAAAGCCAAAAGGTAATAACAATAAGAGAAAAAAATTTTTGAGAACATTAGTTGTTGTCAGAACCAGAGGCAAAACATAGATGTCCTTAGTTTTTTCCACTGCAATACCCAATCATAGAAACCCAAGGTTGACTATCGAAAGCCATCTATTTCTATGTGCTTCTTTTAGCAAAAAAGCATGCTAAAAATAAATGCATATCTGTCAGAAAATAATTTTTAAGGTCATTTAAAATGAATAGCTTAACTGGAAAGTATCACAAAATCCTAATTTCTAGCACTAACAAAATGGCAGTGGCAACTTAACTCCTAAAACTTAGAGAAGTGATTCCAGGTCAATTATTACCACACATTTTCGAAGCAATTCTCTTGGAGCATTACTGGTCTCTCTATGGGGAATGAAGCCATTTCCATTTTTCCTAGCTGATGTTCTGCATTAATAATGATTTGTTCATTTGAATAGCACTGAAGGATTATTAACACCTAATAATAAAAGGAAAAATATATAAAAGAAAAGAAAATATATTTAAAAATAAAAGAAAAAAATATATATTTCCTTTCTTTCAATTTACCTACTACTATTTTTTGGTTTTGTTACTATTGTTGTTTTTGCCAGATTCTTCCTTAAACCTCAAAAAAGTTGACATTTCATTAAAAAAATCACAGTTCTAAAACAACATATGTTATAGGATGCATACAAACAAATTATGGATTGTTATTAGTGATATGTTTTTAATGGATGTTCAAATCCAAGAGACAGTTCAAGCAACATTCATTTTCCTCCCATGCAACATAAAAATGGACATTATAATTTTGACCCAAATAAAACTCTCTAGAAGTTGGAGATGAACCAAATGCCTGAGGAGTTTGTGAAAGTTTCTCCATTAATCAATTGCACACTCATCTCTTGAGGATGTTTTTTATGCAGTCTTGTCCTGTAGAAGATAAGAATCTGATCTCCCGAGGCTTCTCTCAGCATGGGATTGTTTCATATATTTCAATATTTTCAATAATGATGTTTCAATATTGTCATGAACTCCTACCCCCTTCATTTCCTTTGGCCAGTACTGAAAGACTTTATAGATGAGAAAATAAAGATGTTGAGATTGCTATCAAGAATGAACAGGCAATATTATTTTCAAATAATCCATGCAAAAGATAAAGGATTTCAGTATCATATGAAAATAACATTGGTCTCTGTGTGGAAGAATTAGCTAATAATTATCAGTGTAACCTTTCCTGCACTGAATTAAGATAAATGGTGTACAACTAATGGCCTGGAAGTGAACTAACTCTTCCTATCTCTCTACTTATATTTAAGACAGTAGTCACCAGGTAAATAGCCAGGGCTTTTGACAGAGGAAAGGAAATGGGAAGAACAGCCAAGAGGTATAATCTATATTATTTTGGTTAAAAAGTGCGTCCTTTCTCATTAAACATAGCCCTACTTTGTATTTTAAATCTCAGCTGCTACGCACTACAACATAGGAGCTATGCCCTGTGGTAAGGCCTGGGGTCATAAAGATAGATAGTTACAGTCTTTGTTCTTAAGAAACCCAAAATTTATCAGAGGCTACAGACAATTAGAATTAAATGTGTTATTAGAAAAAATAGCACCTGAGAATTTGGAGTCGGAAAAGAGTGGTTTTCAATCCCGGCTCTTCTATTTACTATGCCAATGGCCAGTGGCCATTGACTTAACATCCCTGAATCTGTACCCTCATTTGTATCAAAGTTAATGTGTATCGAGCCCTTTACCATGTATCACCCTCTTCTAGGGATCTCCTCTGTATTAACTGTTTACTCTTCTCAACAACCTCTTATCACCCCGATTTTGTGGATGAGGAAGTAAAGGCATCTGAAGTTAAAGTGACTCACCCCGGTATGAAAGCTAGTAAGTGGTGGAATTACCATTACCTAGGGCGGCACTACTTGACCCCTAGGTGAGGCTAAGAGGAGAAGATGAGAACCCCATGGTGCTTAGCACAAAGCTTGACACAAAACAAACACTCTAAGTTGGCCTCTACTTACCCATATTCTCCTTGCTGTTGCTGTTATTGATGTCACCATGATTATTATCACTAATACTTCACTATTCTTGTGTCCAGAAGAAAAATATGAGGGATAGGTTGCATACGAAGGATCCACCCTGCTTCATTAAACACACACTGAACACTTTTTAATGAAATAGGGTGTCACTAATTTCTAGTAATTATAGCAAATACAAACTAATGTCTCAAAGGTTAATTTTCTTTCTTTTATTTATTTATCTATTTATTTTTGAAGTTTTCTTTATTTATTTGAAAGTGAGCATGAGCTGGGGGAGAGGCAGAGGGAGAGGGAGAGAGAGACTCCCCACTGAGCAGGGAGCCCGATGCAGGGCTCAATCCCAGGACCCAGGGATCATGACCTGAGCCCAAGGCAGATGCTTAACCAACTGAGCCACCCAGGTGCCCCTTAATTATCTTTCTTAATACAGTAAAAATTGGATACATAGCAAACCCAGAAATGTGAGAGACGTTTCTGATATTTTCTAGCCTTCAGGACTGAACATAAATGGAAAGTCTCTGCTGTGTGAAAATATTATTAAGGTACCCAGTTGATTCAGTGATGGAGAGGGAATCATTTTTTTTTTTCACAGATGCAACATTAGCAATTTTGTGCCTTTTAGATTGAAAAAAAATACTTTTTTTCACTTTATATCTTGATTTCTTAGTTTAGTAAACCCTGATTAGTAATTGAAAGAAGGCAATGCTGTTTATTTCAGTTTCTAACTATAACTTCAGGGTGATCAAGATGCTCAGTCTTTCTTAAAAGCCGTTTTTTCAATCTGTAAAATATGGCAACTCCCTCCCTCAAATATAGAAGCAGTAAGAATTTTAATTAAGTAATATTAGATAAAATACCATGAGCGCCATGGATGAAAGATGTTTCAGGGAGCTGACAATTGTTTTTTTATTATTGCGTCCATCCTGGAAGACCTAAGAGAGTAGATTTCTCCCTGTTACTAATTCCCAGTCTATCCAAATAATTGTTGGTTCAAACCTGCTGGCACTGCAGGGACATGCTGCAGCCAGCTGGGAACACTGCTTGACTCTTACCTCTTTTCTTTCTTTAGTCTTTATGTTTCAGTCCACACATTGCCTGCTGCTCAGGTCTGTGGTGTAGCAGTGAGAATGAAAGCTTTTCATTTTCTCTCTCTGTCTTTCTAATTAACATCCTATCTCACTTATTATTATGAGGAGGTGGTTTTTTTTTTTTTTTTTTTTTTTTTTAGGAAACAGAAATTGCAATTAAATCACATATTTATGAAGTTTTCAGCAACAGATATGATAATGTTGGCACGAATTCCGAAGTTCCAGCTATTTAAATGTGTTGCACCCCGTTGCAGATGGGAGCAACAGGAAGGCTGTGTGGCCAGGCAGATTGGTTTGGGCGGGTCCTGGTAGTGAGAGGCTGAGAGGTCAGTGTCCTCTGTGCTGGCTCAGGACCCACATTCTGAGTTTAGCTCTCTTCTTGACAATAAGAGTTCCCAGAAAAGTTAGCTATCGCTCCATTGAATGGATTTTTAAAATAATACTCCTTTTTGAGATACTCCTAAGTTTAAGAAAATTATAGGCCAAAAGGGATAGCCACAAATAGAAGTTTCAGGCAATGCTGTACATCGGACTGATATGAATTTAAAATTTCTAGTAACCAAAAAAAAAAAAGGTTTCGTCATTTTTTCCCAATAAACTTTAAAAACAAATTCCAATTATCTATATTTATTTTCATATTTAGTGTTTCATATGCTCAAAAAAATCTCTCCCTCTTTCATATCCACTCCCCTGGCCACTGTCCCCATACCCACCTCCATCCCCCACTCCACCCCACCCCACTTCTGTTAAGTACATACCCATGACCCTAAATCTGTCTCCACTTCAGCTATGGAGGAGAAAAGGCACACTTTTCCTCCAAACCCAGTGGACAATTGTTAAAAATGCCCTGCAAACATACAGTTAAAATCTGGTACCATCAAAACCGTTTACAGCTTGCAAGCCCCAGTGCAACAGGACATACATTAAAATAAAGAAAAGATTTTGTTGTGAAGAAATTACTGTGAAAAGAACACAGTAGTTCTAATAGACTAAGAAAAGAACTTCAGTAACTTAGGAAATTCGAATCTCAACTAGCAAGTTTATTGAGTATTTACACAAATGAATTATGCATTCAGAGAGTCGCAGATACTGGAAATGTCATCACAGAGATTTAAGACTGTGACTTGATGAGCCAAGTCTTTGCCCTACCCAATTTTCTATCATAGTGTTGTCTTCCTGAAAGTTCACAAGAACTGAATGCATATGCTTGACCAAGAACGCAAGATATCTCTCATAATGGGCCATATGCAACACCATCATGGCTGCATGCCATGGTTCTATCTTTACACCCTTAAACATTTGTTTTCTGGTCCCATGTGAAACCTGAACATTTTCTTCTGCTCTATTTTTCATGTGGCTATACTCTTCCTCCATTGGATTTCTGCATACTACTTTGATGCACAGGGTGGGAGGTGGGGGATGCTCATCAAAAGATGGCAATAATCTTTCAAATAGCAAGGGACTGAGACAAGAATGTAGGGACTGCAATTAGGAAATTATTAGAAGAGTCTTCGACCCAGGCTGCTGTGGTTGGAAAGATGTCTCCTTATCTATAACAACAATGATAATATATTTTCTAACCCGAGGTAGTGTTGTTGATTTATACCAACTTTACCTTCCATGGGATAATAACATTCTTGAGATACTAGTTTCATTAGGGTAATTCTGTTAGGGTAATTTAGTGGAAATATTTGAGGTGGTTTCTGATTATATCTGATTTCATCTCTTGCCAAAAAGCCATTCAAAGAAATCATGTTCACAGTTATGACTCATGGTTTATAATACAAATTATGAGATGATTTTATGTGTATATGTATGATTATCTGTATAATTTTGTATGTGTGCATGATTTTATAAATATATAATTCAAAAAAAAATTTAAACCAAAACAATGAGATCCATGTTACCAAGGGGCTAACTTGAGTGCATCTCCTGCATGTTGAAGAAACACATTGTTCCAGATTGTTCCAGTCAAGTTTTATGGAAATAAAAATAAATTATGTAGGTAACTCTTGAGGGTGGAGGTTATAATCATTACTTGTTTCAGAAATCTGAAATTTTCGTTTTTAAGTCTGACTTAACTATGTATGCTTCCTGAAACATGGAAAGGACTCATTTCCTTAATACTTTATATTTTAATGTCGACAGAATGAAGTTGTTCAAAGAAATGATATATAGCTGTACATATTTGAAACTTAAAAAGTTGGAAGAGATCATTTATAGAATGGGTTCCCATAGCTGGTGATATGTCATTATAGTTCTGTTGGTAATACCTGCACCAGTGAAGCACAACTATTAACCAAAAAGAGATATATATTCACAATATACAAATTTCTGAATTTGACTGTAGAAATCTGCCTTTGCCATGTTACTACTCAGGATAAATTTCTACGTGGGCTAAGTGGATGAATGTTGTTCTCATACAAATTAGGTAACAAATATAATGCCAAACTTTCCACTTTCCAGACACCCCCAGCACAAGCAGCTTTGGAAGCTGACATTCAACTTACTCCTACTTTTGAGGAACCTACAATAAATTATTATTTTATCTGCTATACCAAGGGCCATGCCTTTGTTTGGCTGGTAAGGCTTTCACATTGTGATTCCGTTTTCCCTAATCAATCTCATTTGCCACTTCTCCTTCACATCTGCCACAGTCAGACCAGCGTGCGGACTGTTCTTCCTTCATTCCATCTCTGTACCATGCTCCACCTCTGAGAACAAGGCTGTTGTCTCCCTAAAGCATCTCTACATGTCCAACCAAGGTAGCATTTCTCTTCTTTGACATCTATGACACGGTTAGTGATATTTAGTGTAGAGTCTACCCTAAAATAGCAATATTCTCTAGTGTTGCATCTTCAATTAGTCTATAAAGGCAGTCTTTTTTTTTTTAAGGTTTTATTTATTTATTTGAGAGAGAGTGAGAGAGAACGAGAGAGTGTGAGCAGGGGTGAGGGGCAGAGAGAGAGGGAAAGAAGCAGACTGCCTGCCAAGCAGGAAGCCGGATGCAGGACTCAATCCCAGGGCCCCAGGGTCATGACCTGAGCTGAAGGTAGACCCCTAACTGACTGAGCCACCCAGGCACCTCTATAAAGGCAGTCTTGAGAGCAGAGTCCTGGTTTATGTTTCTTCCTATTCTATAGTGTTAAAAATAGTTTTTGAGCAAAGATGGCATTCAATAAATTCTTGAGTGGTGTATTAGTTTTCTGTGGCTACTGCAACAAATGACCGCAAGCTTAGAGGCAACGCACACATTTACTCTCTTATAGTTCTGAAGTCAGATGTCTGAAATAAGTCCCAGTCGGCCATAATCAAGATGTCGATAGGATAGGCTCAGCTCTTTCCAGTAGCTGAGTAGTGGAGAATCCATTTCCTTGGCTTTTCCACTTTCTAGACCTGCATTCCTTGCATTTCTTGGCTCACCATCCTCAGAAAGAAGCGCAGCCTCTTGTTTCGCTGGTTACACTGCTTGCTTCTGTGTCAAACCTCCCTCTGCTTCACTATGAAAGGGACACTCATGGTTACTTTAGGATCCACCCTGATAGTCTAGGATGATCTTCTTATCTCAAAGTCCTTAATTTAATCACATTTGTAATGTCCCATATGAGGTAATATTTACAGGTCCTGGGGATTAGGACTCAAATATCCTTAAGGTCCATTATTCAGCCTACCATGGGGCAAGAGGAGCAGCAATAGAAGAAGTTGGGGCTGGGTTATTTACGTAAAAGGCTCTATAATTACAAGAAGATGAAAGAAGAAAGAAGAGAAAAATACCAAAACGTATAGGAAAAATAGGGTCTTATGTTAAAAATAAGAAGAAGAAGAAAATTCCAATTAATTACCTGAAGGAATTATAGGAAATAATCATATAGAAATGAACTACAGAAAGGAAGAGAGGGGGAAATTGCCTGAAGAAGGAGGAGCACACATGCTTCACAACCCCCAAATTGTGACAAGTCCTAATGCAAAATATTTTGAAGACAGAAAAATAATTGGATCTCAAATCACTTTACAAGTCTTTTTTTCTGGAAGTAATAAATATCCTTGATAAATGAAGTAGAGAACTCCTTGATTTCATTTTCTATACAGCTAGAAAAAAATAAATAAAAAAATAAACCTAGAACCATCCTGTATAAATTAGAGTCAGTGGCTTGGAAAGTACTGATGATAGCTGTCTGTGATTAACTTTTAATCATAAATCTAGCCTCTAAAGTTCAAAATACTGCCCCCGCCCATTCTAGCAAAAAAAAAAACAAAGTTTTCAAATCCGAGGGTATAGGCTCATCAATTTTAGTAACTAACATCATTAACAATGTTTAGTTTAGTTACACTTTCCAATTTTGCATTTATTTTTCCAGATGGTTGTAGAATATTTATATCACAAAAGTTTTCCTCTTAATAACAATATGGGCTTCTTATAATTCTTTAATAATTTTCTATTTAAAAAAAAAAGCAAGAAATTTAAATGGAAGGGATTCCAAAATGAATGCAAACTTTAAGACCAGCTTGGGGGCAAATAAAGTTTCATTGCTCTGAGTTTCTTAAGAAGGGTGTTGTCAATGAGCCTCTTCTATGTATAAATATGGATTGATGTCACCTAAGTAATAAAATTCAATTTACTTTTGTGCTTTAGTACAGCAATGGAGGATTGGAAATCTTCCCAGACTTCCAGGCTGGATATGAATTCTCACCTCCTTCAAACTTCTGTGTTTAGCGCGCGCCTTTCCCAATTATAGCTGTGTTCTGACAGCAACTAACCATTGCCCTGAGTGATGGGCAAAGAAAGCCAAGAGCCTCAAGGCTAAAAGAGATAAAAGAAAATGATCTCCAATCGCACTCTCAGCCAGAGAGGATTTCTTCTAGGTTCATTCTAATGTTTTCTACATCAAGGGCCAACGGGTGTATATCATTTGCACGGATGCATAAACAGAACATATAGATACATGAGAGGGACATGGTAGCTATAAGGTGATGGCAAATTCAGTGACCCCATTTATTTTGCTCTTTTTATCAAAATCGCAACAAATAACCAAACAATAATAAGTAATCTACTCCACTAATAGAGTGGCAAATTTCTTCCTAATAAGAGCAGATTAGTGATTATGAAGAGGTCTCCATCCATTTTTGTGTGTGTGTGACTATTTGCTTTAATAATATTTCTAGGCAGCTCATCTTTCTACACCTTTTTACTTAAGAGTAAAGAAGAACCTGGGGATTTTTTTAGGTCAATGTTAATCTTTACACTTCAGGAAATTTTGTTATTTACAAGTGACAATTTTGGGAAAACCTAATTTCCCTATATATCCAAATTGAACAATCCACAAAAGAAATATATATATATATGTAAAACCATACACTCAACTCTACTTCATCCTAAGTCATTGCCTTTAAAAATTAATGAACAACACCTAATTATCTGATCTATGAACTAATTGAGCCATTAATAGATTTTGGAAATATAATTGCATTTGTCCGCTTTCTGATGTGCAAATCTGACCTTTATAATCATTTCTATATCAAATTCTTTAGTATTAGTTATTAGTTTTTTTAATCACTCAAATATTTAAAGAAACTACAGAAAACCAATCTAAATGAACCATTTTTTCCATTTTCAATCCTTTGTAAAATTTTTTCTGAGATAATTATATCCTCTTTGAAGCTTTTTTATCACAATTCTCCACTTGCTGACCTATGATTTTAAAATCCAACAAGAGGGGACTCTTATAAACCAGGTTTTCCCAAAATGTGCTTGATAGAACATTTGTTCCACAAGATGGTATTAGGTGTTCTGAATTCAAATACGTTTCAGAATAGTTGGATTAAATAATGTTGCTAAGATTCCTTTATTCCAGTCCTCTTTAGAATTTTCATTATTATATATGCTCATTGTAAATGTCCACAAAGTGAGTACTTTATATGATATTTCCCAAGAAGTTGGAAACTTTTCTTTCCATTGCACATTTTAAGGGATTAGACTTTTTGAGTTGCCCATTTGTTGCAGGAATTTTTTCAATGACATCTTAGATAATCTAGAACTAATGGTAGCAGACCCCCTTATGTGGTTAATAGAAACAGTGGCCAACCCTAAGTAACTTAGAAACAAAGCATATGGCAAAAAAACAAGCTTTTTTTTTTTTTTTTCTTTAATCTTAGTATAGGCACTTCACAAAAAAGGATATCCAAACAGTAAATGAATGTGGAAAAGTACAGAAAGGAAATGTCCATCAATTGAGAATTGAGAGGGGCGCCTAAGTGATTCCGTTGGTTGAGCCTGCAGCTCTTGGTTTTAGGCTCAGGTTGTGATCTCATGGGTGGTGAGATTTAGCCAAGCCCTTGGGGTCTGTGCTCAGGAGGGGCCTCTTTGAAGATACCCTCCCTCTGCCCCACCCCCACTCGTCCTCACTCTCTCTAAAATAAATAAATAAATCTTAAAAAAAAATAGTAGAATTGAAAAATAAATTGTGGGGTTTTCAAATAATGAAATACTATAGAGCAATAAAAATGAATCAACTGCAGCTTCATAAAACACAATGGATACATCTCAAAAACATAGTATTGATTGAAAAAAGCCTGACACAAAATATTACATATTTATGATTCCATTTGTGCAAAACTCAAAAATCAGGAAAACTAATATTTTTCATTGAGGGAGTGGGAAGAATGTGTGCTTAGGTGTTAAAACCATAAAGAAAAGCAAAACATAGTTACCCTGAACAGTCAGAACAATGGTCACCTGAGGTACCAGGGAAGACATAAGAGGATGGCGATTGAGAAGAGCCATCTTAGGTGTGGGGTGGACATTTGGGGTGCTGGAAATGTTTTTTTTTCCTAAATTATTCCTTTACTGGGTGTTTGCATTGACATAAATCTTAGAGCTGAACGCTTGTGTGTTCTGTACATTTTTCCAAGTGAGAAGGAAGGAGTTATTTGAGTCGTTGCAAGATTTTTGAGTCATTGCACGAGGCTCAAAATTTAGGTCCAAACAAGTTTATCTTTTTATAAAACCACTTTTTTGGTTTTATAAAGCCACTTTTTTGGTTTTATAAAACCAAAAAAGGGGCACCTGGGTGGCTCAGTTGGTTAAGCATCTGCCTTTGGCTCAGGTCATGATCTTGGAGCCCTGGGACCAAGCCTTGCACTGGACTCCTTGCTTAGTGGGGAGTCCGCTTCTCCCTCTCCCTTCGCCCCTCCCACCCCCAGCTCATGCTCGCTCTCTCTCTCTTTCTCATAAATAAATAAAATCTTAGGAAAAAGCAAGCAAACAAACACTTGTGGAAAATCTGTGGCCTCTCTATCCATGACAGTTCTAGGGCATCAAGGTAGAATCAAAGCACCCTCACACTCAAGAGTGTTAAATTTCAGTCTCCTTCTTAAAAGATTGATATATGTGATAACACTTAGAAAACCTAAAAACATACAAATACAAGGGTTTTTTCCCATCAATATCTTTGTCTCTATAGTTACTACCTTCTTATCACTGATAACAAGGGGAATATCAAATCATTTCCAAATGACCCCACATGAGGGTGGTCATAATCATGGAAGGTTAACATCTGTCTTGTACTCCTTTTCCCTACAAAATACCATAAGTTAGGGGAAGGGGGGAAAAAGTCATTAGGAAGTTATCAATAACTATATAACATAATTAAAATTAACAGGCAAGGCTAGAATAAGACTTAAGGGTTTGTTGATTCAATAATACCTAAGAACAATTTTTCTCTATTCCCAAAGGCCACACTCAACAATCTCACCAGACTGTCCTATGATTAAAATCATATTTCTTAATTCATCCTTCTTAAATATTTAGGTCACATCTCCTTTGTATGTTGGCTGTAAGAAATCAGAGGTCCTTGAATAGTTTTAACAGAATCCAATGGCATGTCATTTATGGAGTGGAAGCCAGGATTAATGACCTTTAATTTGAACTCAGATGACCTTAAATCCCCCGTGAAAGTAAAGAGAATGGAAAATCTGGGTGAGGACAATCAGTCTCCTACAATCAGTCTCCTTGGAATCAGCTTGATTCCAAGCTGATATGCCATTGTTGTTAATGATGATTGTGATAAGATATTTTTAAGGAAAAACAATTTAAAACTGTTTATTGAGTGCTTACAGAATGCCAAGCACTTTACTGATCCCTTTACCTAAATTATCCAGTTGTGTCTTTATAAGAACCCTGGGTTTTATACCTCATTTTGCAGGATAATAGTTTAATTAACCTAAGCTATTAATGTGGAAAACTCCTAAGATGCTAGGAATAAAGAAACATTCACAGGTGAGCTCTCATATAACTCTGTTATTTAAGGTTGAGATGGCATAGAAACTGCTGGCACTTTGGGCAACAAATCCCTAGGTTGCTTCTCAAATTGTGGTCCTTAGACCACTTGCATTATTATCTGGGGGAACTAGGAACGTGCCAGTTCTAAGGTTCTATCCCAGAGTCACCAAAGCAGAAACTCTAGGAGTAATGCTTAAGAATCTGCATTTTCACTGAGTTTCCTGGGTGACTCATATGCAAGCCAAAATTTGAGAACGATTGGTCTGCACAAAAGTGGCAATGAAACTGTGAAACAGTAAAATCCTGAATAGCTGCTGTAAAGAAGGAAGGTTTAATACTGCTTTACAGAAAGCATTATGATTTCTGCACTGGGACAATGAAAGAGGGTTGTTGTTTTTAATACCAGATTGAATCTAAAAGACTTGGTCCAAAGCTTATTCCCATTGATGGATGCATCAGTATTCAGGGAAAAAAAAAAAAAAAAAAAAAGGAATACAGAGACAGAGCTAACTCCCCACTCAAAGACTGGAGCTAGATTTTCCACAGCGTATTGAAATACAGCTTTCTTAGGAATAGTTCACGGAGGAAGACACTTTCCATTGAAATCAGATCTTAGAGCAAATCCTAGCTGTTCTGAGTTTAATGTTAAAGATGGATGAAAACCACTAGTCTTCCATCACCTGTATAGGTGTTTAGTTAGTTCCCTTGGGCAGACCTGGGTAAAATTTCCCCCTGTTCATAATGATGAAGCTTGACATTTAATGCCAGAGCCACACTATTTTTTTTTTTGTATTTGCTGTGTATATGTAATTATGCTGAGCTTAAATGTCTACTAAATCGTATAGAGTTCTTATTCCAGTTCCAGTTTATGGGAACCCACAATCACATTCCTGAAGTCCATAGTTAGAGACCCCTTTTAATGTTCCTGGTGAAGATATGTGGCCTGATTAGATTCCAATTAACAGCTGTAATCCAGGACCTGAGGGCAAGCAGACAGGCTAAGTCAACCTCAAAGAATAGTGTCCTAACCAGGGTTATTTCTACCCATGTTATTCTCTTTTGTGCCAACAGTTCTCACAGGCCACAATTTAATAAAGTGAAATGGAGTGAAGAATTTTGTGACTTGATCAGTTCCTATTTATTTCCTGAGACCTGAACTGTATCTATTGTACATCTGATTCCCCACCCGCCGAATGTAATAAAGCAGCTGTGTTATAAAACCACAAAAACATTGTGCTTTTCTGCGACTACAAAGTGGTGGTGGTGGTTGCACAACATTGTGAATGCAGTTAATGCCCCTGAATCACACCCTTTAAGATGGATAAGTTGATAAATTTTAGGTCATGTGTATTTTACCACAATAAAGAAATAGTTTTTTAAAAAACATTATGTTACATTCAGATGCATGAATGGCAAATTGGAAACTGCTTCTGATAGCTTCCGAGGGCTCCAGCTTGACCTCCGCATGCTGGAAAGATTACTTAGCTAGCGATTCATCATTGTTTTCTTGATTTCCATCAGACAATGTTATAAAACTGATATTTATAAGTATCAGAACAAATGCCTGCATATACTTCTTTTCATTCATAAATAGTCAGGAAACACTTACTATAGATAAGACACTGTACTAGGCACCGATCTAAAGCCAAAGGTGAATCAAACAATTCCCCTGCCCTCCTAGGATTCATCATCTAGCAACAGTGAGGTGACGAACTGTTTGCATGCCTTCTGTATGCCAGGCATTGTCCATGTGGAAGGAAAACATGCAGTATAGGAAGATATAGCCTCCGCCTTTTGCGTGAGTTTATTATCTAGGGAAGGAAGGCAAACGTGGGACAACTTCTTACCAAGTAACGCACATTCTAAAGGAGCAAGAACAAGGGCATTAGAGACCAGAGCCAGAGACAGTAGGGAGAAAGGCCATGCATGAGACTGATCTTGAGGCAGCACCATCTATAGTGGAAAGTGCATTTAGTATGAAAATTTAGGCGAATCTGGACGTCAGTAGTTCGAGGCACCATTCTAGCCACACAGGGCAGATTTATACAGACCCTGGGAAAATGCAAGCACATCAGTCAGATTTGGTCACTAAATTACAGTTGTAATGGATCCAGTTTGCACAGCCATAGTTTTCTGACTTCCATATATATATGAATGAAACGCCAGGGATTAGGCTAGTGCAGGACTCCTACATGCGCATCCAGTAATCGGACTACCTCTGTGATTTCGGATGAGTCACTTCACTTTTCTGAGCTCTAAAATGATGGAATCAGAGGCTGCAAAAATAATGTCTGTCTCCGCTGTGGTTTCGTTTATTTTTTTCCATGTGACCCAATACTTGAGCTATGAGAACTTAGAAAAGTGGTTGATAACGCTAAATGTTTCTTTAAGATTAATAAAAAAAAAAAAAAAAAAGTCAGCACGGCTGCATCTGGAAACTCGGGTGCCAAGGGATAAGTGGTATCTAATAATTAATAAAAAGTGGTTGTGAAGCATTTTGCAAATATAAAATGCCAGATAATTTATAAATATTTAAATAGTTATTAAATTTAATATGAATATTACATAGATACCATTTTGATTTCCTATGCCACTTTATTGCCTCAGAGTGCTTCGCTGATATTAATTATGTTACTGTTGATATTATTGCTGTTAATTGTATGGTTTCTTAAGGGGTAGATCCCAGGTAAAGAGGAGAGGACAAATTGGAACAAATAAATTAGTTGTATGATTTTCTTACTGAAGGCAATATTCTTCTGGTTATAGTGTATTTGAGTTTAAATCAATTAAGTGCCTGGTTTGTAGGGTTCTGTTTTTACTTAGATTTGGTTTTGACTTTGCTTCTCCTGGTCTTATTCACTTGATTATAAACTCCTCCGAGTCGCATATCATTTTATTCATCTTTGCATTCCTCCAAAGTTTCTTAGCCCAATCCACCTGACTGCTTTAAAAACAAACATACAAATTTACTAAACCCTCAAGAGGAAGAAAACTAACACAGTAAATGCTCACAGGTCTCAATGACCTCCACCTCGTAGCTCAGGCCCTGCTCACATCCTTGTAAGGAGGCATAACTATCCCACTGGGAAGATGAAGAAACAGAGACCCAAGTGGCTAAAGAGTATAAACATCTTCATGTAATGAATGAGGGGGGTGCCCAACTCCATTCAATGACTTTCCTCATTGATCAATACCATCTCTGTAGACAAACACATCAATTAATAAAAAGGTGGAGTTGTTGGGACAGGAAAATTTTAAGTAATTATTGCATTTTTTAAAAAAAAATCATTCTTCATTGAGAGTTGGAAAAGACTTTGGCAACTTGACTACAGAGAAGGGAAGAAAGACTAAAGGGATGAAAGCAATGAAGGAAAAGAGGGAAACCCCAAACAGACCCAGAAAAGCAAGAAAAGATGTAAGTGAAAGTAAGGCTGTGAACACTTCTTTGTAGAAAGGAAGCCAGACCAGAACTCACAGACCACCTCAAGGTAGTAACTCAGGTAGGGTGGGGAGAGAGGATCAGGAATAGAATTTACCTAATACCCTTGCAGGCTTAGTTGTGGAGGTGTGGTGGAGTCTATAAGCAAAACCACAAAGCAAGCACAGGAGAAAGTAATTGGCTTTGCTGATAAGAGGCGAAGAAGAGAGCTGGCTGCAGGTGGGCCCAGTGATAAGCAGAATGTATGATGCTGGGGAGACTTGATTGGAATAGTTTAATAAAAGCATGTGACTGTTGCCAATTAGCAGCGAGAAGTAAAATATGATTCTGCTGCTAATTTTGTATCCAAGTAGAATTATACTGTGATTAGGCTAATAGAATGGCATTGGAAATCTGTAGGCACTGCTTTGGAGACACACTATCTCACAAGCAGCTGAACAGAAGCAGTAAAGCATCACTATCTCCACTTTACCTGGCCCAGGAGAGGTTCATGCAGAAACAAGCGGGCGGGGAGGCAGCTGAAGAAGGGGGAGAGAAGATTCCCAAGGTATGGGGGGGGGGGGAGGGTGCAAACTTCGAGACCCAGCCCCCAAAGGGTCCTTAGTCTGTTGGGAATTGCATACTTTTCGATGTGTGCAATACCCAGGGGGATTTTTAAGGAAATCCATGAATAATTTTTCTACAGCCTGCCAAGGGTCTTGCTCTGCAGGAATCCTGTGCCTAGTAGACAAGAGCCTCTGGGAGGAATCGCTTAGAAAGAAGTGGGCTCTGCAAGAGGAAGCCCTAGGATTTTAAGCCAGGATGGTCCTGCTGGGGATTTCTCTAACCAGGGTCAGCCTGCACTCCAACGCCTGTAAGAAAAGGCCAGAGGATTCAACAATGTAGAGAGAAACTAGTCTCTGAGCAAACATGTAAATAAATGGTCCAGCCCGACCAAAGAAACGGGGCATTCTCTCCTAGTCTTTACACCATTATAGTTCTCTTTTCCCCTGACTCCTGCCACTTCCCTCTTCCGCACTGTCCACACCGGGACTTGGATTAAAGGCTGATTTACATCTGTTGTGTGTCCTAATTTCCCAAGAGTGTATGAATGAATTTACAACAAAGGAGCTCTCCTTTTATTTCCATGAAATGTGATGTGCAGTGTCACTCAGCAGCTAGTGACATGTGGGCCAGCAATAATAAGGTCTTGCCTTTTGAAATAATCTGTGAACGATCCATATTTAACTGCTCTTCCCATTCAAATTAATTCAGATATTGAAATCATATCGCAGAGCATCCAAATTCTTACAGCACCGTGCGATCTGAGGTGGCAACCTGGTAAAAGTGACCACTACCTTTACTTGGAAACAAAAACTGTTCAGCTGGCGCTTAAAGATTATTAACAGGATACAAAGCAAGCAAACGCAACCTGCAGCAAGGACATCAGCCTCCTGAGGCTTGTAAACATAAGGATAGATGGTTTCCCAGCCTCAGTCTCTCAACAATGCTAATACCACCCTGATTTCCACCAAATCCAAGTATATAAGTTAGCCCTGCTGTTCTTTCCCCAAAGTAATATTGGGGAAATCAATACTCGCTTGATTTGTAACACCAAAGTGAAGACCTTCTCACCCATTAAATAGATAAAGTTGGATTCCTTCTACGTCTACATCTCAAGAACACTGCCCCCCCCTCTTAAATCAGAGGGTGTGATGATGATTGGCTCCCATTTCTTTAGCTCAAATTCATTTATTAGCAATAGAGCTGCACGACATACAAGGACCATACTCAAACCCTTGAAGTGTTTTGACAAGGACTAAGTCTGAGTCATTATAATAGTCTGATGTGGGGTTTGACTTATAGATTCTGCAATATAATTGAGAAGAAACCGACTTGGTTAATTAAAGAGGTCAGGTTGTTAGGCGGGTGTTTATCGAATGAATGAGTGAATGAATGAATGACAGTAACGTATGCACATAATAAATGTTAAAGTAATGCAAATTCAAAGGAACACTGTTCTACCTCATTCTCTCTTTCCATGCCATGAAAGCAGTAGTTGTAACATTTATCAGTTTGGGAAGCGTAGAAGCACTATTCCAGACATTTTCTAATATATATGGGAAGCAGAATAATGGTCCCCCAGGGATGTCCATGTCCTAATCCCTGGAACCTACAAATACGTGTCCTCATATGGTAATAAGGATTTTGCAAATGTGATTAAGTTAAAGATTTCGAGACGAGATTATCCCAGATTACCCAACTAATCTTATAAGTGAAAGAGGGAAGCTAGAGAGCCGGAGTCAGAGATTTAAAGATGCTGTACTGCCAGCTTTGAGGATGGAGGAAGGGCCCACAAGTCAAGGGATGCAGGCAGCCCCGAGAAACCAGAATAGGCCGACAAATTAATTCTTCCCTAGAGCCATTAGAAGGAACACAGTCCTGTCTACACCTTGATTTTAGCTTGGTGAGATCCAGTCTGAACTGGATCTTTCTGACCTCTAGAGCTGTAAATAATGTACACGTATTGTTTTAAGTCACTAGGTTTGTGGTAATTTATTATGGCAGCAAGAGGAAACTAATACTGCACATATAATAATCTAAAGTATCCATCCCAGGGATAATGCAATTGAACATCACCTACCCTAGGGACAGGGCAGTTAAATACTATAAGAATCGGACATTGGGGAGAAAATAATATTCATAGCGCCTGACTCTGTGGTATATAATAAATACTTTACTGACATTCACCCCTTGATTCTAAATATCGTTCTCATGATATAACCCACATTGGGTTAAGTGACTTGCCCAGGGTTATACGGTTTATAGCAGAGCTCTAAAAGCGACAACCTGTCGCACAGTAACCTCTAATACATGACGTCTGATTCATTTTGCGAACTTTTTTTTTAAATCAGGAATGATCAATCGACCACAACCTATCTATATGGCATACAGATTACTGGCCCTTATTAAGGTTCCCCACATGCTGTCACAATCATCCCTCTGAAACTCTCTCACTGTTGACAATCACTCTTGTTCTTAATCACTGTGCCAGAAATCGTGCATTGACAACTGTGCAGAAAAATAGTGATACAATCAGGGTTCCATCTTGGCCATATCCCGTAGAATGTTCGCTACAAGCGGGCACATCAACCGTGACTTAGCCAAGTCCTAATTCAAGCCAAGTAGAGGACTGGATGCTTAGTGATTGAAGCAAAATTAGTACAGCCAAAATTAGGCTGCAGGCACAAATCCGAGTTAGAACATAACAAACACTAAAAAGAAACAACAACAAAAAAACCCAATAGGTTAGAGGAATGAGAGTGAGTTTTCACTTAATCTTTTGCCTGACTGTAAGATCCTTCATGGTAAGAATTATGTCTAAATTCAATTTTAAGTCCCCAGAATCTATGCAGTTCCCTGAACTTAGTAGAAGTTGATTAAATGTTCATTGACTGACTGTAAGCCAGAGAAATACCTCATGGACATCATTTCATTGCTCAGGAGTCTCTTTCGAAGGCTCTGAGATTTCTTCCATTAGTCTTTAAAGTACAACTTTAGGACTCTCAACTGACATTTTGAGGATTGACAAACCTACTTTGGCAAATTTTCTTTCTTACCAACAAGAGAATGTTAGCATGTCTGCATAGCTTAATGTTGTTCTATCAGAATCTTCTAGGACATGGCAGTTTGTTCACTCTGTTTTTAAAAGAGCAATAAACAAGCTAGGAAAAAACCCGATTCATGACAGATATAGCCACTGTCCCAGCATTCAGAAAAACAAAGAAACCCCAGGATATTGCACCAGGAATGACCACCAGAATGGTCCTCTAAAATATAAGCTTGCTTACAAATACTTACAAATCAGCAAAAATCACTTATAGGAGATTAACAGGAGCATCTAACATAAAACTTATTTTTGGCAAAATAGCCCTAACATTGAAACCCTCAAAATATAAGTATAGAAAGTGCAAGAGAATGAGCAGGCAGCTGTACTAAATCCTGCACTTAGCTGAGTTTTGTGTCAACCAGAGCAGATTTTCTAAAAGTGAATGTCCCTGCATTGAGATCTATTCCTGAATTGAGATCCACAAAAACAAGGTGCGTGACCAACCAGAATTTCCTTCTCCACAAGTTCCATAAGGCAAATAGAGCTTAGGTCAAATTTCTGCAGTCTTCCTCCTGTCCACGCTTGACTTCAAGGAACCCTCCTACCTGGCTGAGTGTAGGTTAGGACTGAGCAAACCAGTGGGCATGGAAGACTCTGAGAATGGAGGGCTTGACTCTCAAAGGGGATCCATCGATGCATATAGGACTCTCCAACCAGAATCAAAAGATGGAATGGCTGAGAGCAGGATAAGATGGGAAAGTCCACTGAATTGTCCCTGCTCCACCAGCCTCTCCTCTTCCTCCTAGATTTTCTCACCCAATTTAAGTCTTACTGTTTTTCTTCTTTTTTCTATCTTTCTAATCCACTCCCTTCTTCCCACCTTTTCTCTTTCTCTCTTTTATTGCAATGCACAATTTTTTTTTAATGTTTGCTTCTTTCTTCGTATTGAGCTGCCCATAATAAGAAGCTCAAGTATTTTGTTGTTGTTGTTACTTTATGTTGATGGCATCAAGTTTTAAGTTCTTTGCTTTTCATTCTGGTAATGGTAAAAAAAAAAAAAAAACTGGACACTGTGATACAGTGATTTATAAGTAGTATATATTTGGTCAATCAGATTAAAAATATGTATTTGGTCTTTGCCCACAATCCTGGCCTCACAGCTCCCCAAACCCTTGGAATTTCCTGAGTGTTGAGAAGGATAAAGCGGTCCTTTGTTTTGGTAATGAGATGACTTTTGGAAATACCTATGGGTGGGGGCTGGTTGCCAATGGAACCAACCTTGTGATGGAACTCTTAGCTCCACCCGCTGACTTCCAGGAAGGAGAGGGGGCTGGGGATCAAATCAATCACCAATGACCAATGATTTAGTCAACCTTGTCTATGCAATGAAGCCTCTATTAAAACCTGAAAGGATTAGGTTCGGAGAGCTTCTGGGTTGGTGACAGAGTAGGAATTTGAAGAGCAGTGTGCCGTACCTTACCCTATGCCTCCCTCCCTTCAATCTGGCTGTTCCTGAGTCCTGTCCTTTTATCATTAATCAGTAATGTTCCCCTGAGTTCTGTGAGCCACGCTAACAAGTTAATGGAACCCAAAGAGGGAGTAATAGGAACCTCTGATTTACAGACATTGGTCATAAGCACAGGTAACAACTTGGGTTTGCAATTGGCACCTGTCTGAAGTGGGCGGGAGTAGACAGTGTCAGAATTGTTAGTTAGTGTAGGGTGAACATACATACCCTTGAAAGTGGAATTGGGCCCAGGAACCCTTTTTCCACATTTTATGTATATCTTTCCTTTCTAATAGAGTTAGTTCATTTTAAATTCCTCAAAATTGACAATTTCCTATAGGTGGTTCTTCAAAAACAGGGTTGCCGCCCTTCAGTCAACAGACCCTTTAATGTATCTGCTTTTCTTTACTTCCTTCGTTGACATAGATGCAATCCAAGTGGACCCATATTTCAGAGGGAGAAGCAGAGCATGGCCAAGAACACTGTTTCTCCAAAAGGAGCAGTCATTCTTGCTAAAATGCACAAAGAGCAATCGTGAAATTTTGCTCGGGGATCTAGATTTAATTTCTCGCTGTTGCACTGATGGGAGTATAAAAGTGAGAGTGGCATCTTACTGGTGTGTTTTTCCTTTAAAATAACGTTCATTGTCTAATGGTAATGTGAAAACATAATACACCTTTTCAAATTTAGATTTTTGTTACTGACCAAAATAGGAAACTCACTGATGCCCAAAAATATCTCCTTATGATTCAGGTAATACCATCTAGGATAAATCAGTATGAATTTCGAACTCTTGAATGCATTAAAGACAAAGGCCCCTCTATTCCAATGGGAATGTAGAAAATATGAATAAATCATAATGCTCTGATGTTAAGGTGTTACTAGAGGTCAAGTGGACTTCAAGCTATGCAGCAATTTCTTATCTGGGTATTTTAATAGAATTTCATTTCTCTTAAGAAGGATAAAAATTTTTGCCTCTTGTATTATTTTCAGATGAGAGATACTCATTTGAATTAATATCAAGATGCATCCCACGCAGAATTTTAAAAAATCATCAATCTGCCATCTTATCCACATTATTTTGTACCTTCAGGCTCTTGATGTAGTTTTTATGAACAGGATTCAAATAAATTGGCTCTTTTTCCTTGGTGGTTTCTTTTTTTTTTTTTTTTTTTTTTTTTTTTTTTTTTTTTTTTTTTTTTTTTTTTTTTTTTTCCTTGGTGGTTTCTTTAATTACTTTGTTATTATCCAAGGAACTGGTTTAATTTAAATGAACACTGTGTTCCTGCTACTACTATCCAGAGAAAACACAGACTCAGAACACGCTGTTTTGTAGTTAAAGTGTATTTCTCTGCATGGGGATGCCAGAACTGGGCAAATTCAAAGCATCTTCCTATTTCACACAAAGAGCAAATCCACCCTGTCTTGTGCAATCGATGACTTCCCCCAAACTCTTATTCGCTCCACTAGATAACAAAGAATAAATAGTAAATAGGTGATGACTCTCTTTAAGTAAATCTGGTAGTGTTTCATTCAAGGCAAGCAACCCAGGAAGCCTATATAGTCATTTTTAGATGTTTTAAAACCAGTTATTGGCCAAAGTCGTCATGAGTGATCCAACACCACCACCACCCCCAACTCTTATGCCCCACAACCTCCCAGATTTCCATGTTCCACAGAGTCTTATCAAACACTTATTTGAAACTGAGATGTTTGCAAAAGTACAGGATTCTTCTCTTTGTAGCTTTTATCCAATGGACGTATAGTACAAATTTCAAAGGATCTTAAGAATATATATATATATACACACACACACACATATATACACACATACATATATATGTATATATGTATATATATTTATATACACACACATAAATATTAGGATGTTATAAAGTATTTTACAGACACCATGAAAATATAAAAATATAAAATTGCATTTCATTTCTTGAAATAGTTACACTTTTCAACTTCCAGCTCCATCTCTTCAAAGCCATGTGTGAGAAAAGCAAGTTTAATCTTTGGAAACACTCTATTTTGGACTAACAACCGAACCCCTACAGGAATCTCGGCATTCCTCCTGTTGCAAGTGGACTGGAGAACAGAACGCATATCTACTAGGGAGGAGGAGTAAATGGAGCAATTGAATGAGTTCTTTGCCCATCGACAAACTACTTGGTTTTATTTTACACCTCTCACCTGAGAATTTATATTTCTGTCAGTGAACAGAGGTTCCTTCTTCTTCTTCTTCTTCTTCTTCTTCTTCTTCTTCTTCTTCTTCTTCTTCTTCTTCTTCTTCTTTCTTCTTCTTCTTCTTCTTCTTTTAATGTGCAAACATGTAAGCTAAAACCTGATCCTCTGTCAGAGGTGACTATAAAACCTGTGGCACTAGGAGAGTTGGCTCATATGTGGCTATTGGAGAGGAGAAACGTTGTCACTATTTGTATGTTTAAATGTCATTTTGAAGCCAAATACACCTAGATTTAAATTTGCATTTCCCCATGTTGTCATGTGATCTTAGTTCTTTTAAGTCTCAGTTTTTCTCATTGCTGGAATGGGGATACAGGGCTGCCTGGGTGGCTCAGTCGGTTAAGCGTCCGACTTCTGCTCGGGTCAGGATCCCAGGGTCCTGGGATGGAGCCTCCTTCATCGGGCTCCCCGCTCAGGCTAGGTGTCTGCTTGTCCCTCTCCCTCTGCCTCTGCTCCTCCCCATGCTTGTGTTCCCTCTGTCTCTATTTCAAATAAATAAGTAAAATCTTTAAAAATAAAGAAGTAAATAGTTATATAAATTAATTAACGAGTTAATTACACGGGAATATAAACAGTGCCTCTTTGGGTGGTTTTGTGGGGATTCAACACAAAAAAGCACATGAGAAGCTCAGCAGGGCCCCCAGCACATAAATGTTCAGTATCATCATCGTTACCAAAGCAGGCTCAGAAAATTCTCATGATCCCCTCAGCAGACTGTCTGCGGTGACCCCAGGCCTTCGTTCCCCCAGATAGTGTTCCTCACACGTAGCGCTTGCACTCCCTGCATTAGCCTCTCTTAAGGGGCACGGCGGAAGTGCTGATTCCTGGCCTGCAGCCCCTGAGGCCAGACTCTCTGGGTGGCAGACTGGGAGTCTCTACTTGCAATCAGCTCAATTTGGAACTACCACCTTAAGCACCTTAAGGGAGGTCACTTCTTGGCCTAGCCTCCCAAACATGTGACCCTGACACCAACCACACTGACTCAGACAGCTCGAGTCACTTGGGATACGTGCTGAGTCCCCATGTACACCGTTACTTTTTCAGGTGCCAAGTTCATGAGGAAGTGCTGCCAAGGGAACAAACCCTAGTAAAGTCCCAGGCCCGGGATCCCCCTGTGCGGCTCTGTCTCCCACTGGTCTCAAGCCAGGTCATTTTTTGTAGCCCCATCTGGTTCCTTCTTTCTGCCAGTAAATCCTGTGAATGCCTCAAATCTAGCTCAGAGCCACTTCTTCAGGGAAAACTGCCTGACCACATTCCTCGCTCCGTTTTTGTATTCCTACAGCAAAAAGCATCTGTAAAACTCTTTTGGCTCATCATGCGGTTCCTTGTTTGTACTGATGGGGTTTTTTGGGGGAGGGTTGGGTTTTTTTTTTTTTTTAAGCTTACATTGTTACTTGCTCAGTCCCATCTCATGCACATCTCCTTCTCTCTACCTCTCTCTCGGAGGTAGAAATCTCTAAAAGGCAAATACTCTATGTTAGACTCCTTGAACTTCTTGTTTGTCCTTGAGTAACTAAACACGGGACCCAGGAGTTCACTTTCTGGAAAGACCTGTCAAATGGGGACGTGTGGGTCGTCACAGACCCACGTGGAACTTTCTTTGTAGGAGCAACAGGAGGTCTTGATGTTTCCTCTGATTAATCTTAGCCACGCTGAGTAAGGCAAGCAGGTAGTGTATGCCCCCTGATATGAGGCAATAGGAGGTCCACAGCATCTTCTACAACATAGTCTCGCTTAAAAAAATTGAACCCGAGTCTAAAATGTCTCTAGGTCTAACTTCCAGTTTACAGAAAATACGAGAGATGGAGTGATAAGGTCAACACCACCACCCAAAGTCATCAGTCAAATTCGCAGAGTAGGAAGCGCTGCTGGACAAATGACAAATCAATGGCACAGGAAAGGGGGGCGGGAAGGGGCCCTGTTAACAAATGAAACGGGCTTTAGAGATATTATTTGTGTTGAATGTGGATGGACCATTTCAGCAAAATGAGTAATTGCTTTTAAACTTTTAGGTGTGAAAATGGCATGGTAGCTACGGTTCTATATGCTTTTATCAGTTCAATATGCATACTGAAATATTTACAGGCTAAGTGAACCAGTGTGTTTTAGAGTATTCCAAGAAAAATTCTTGGGGCAGCGGGGAGGAGAGGAGATGAAACCTGATGTCCAAGTGCTGATAACTGTAGAAGGTAGATGGTGCGTCCATGGGGGTCCATTATACTAGTCTCTCTACTATTATATATATTGGATAATTAAAAACTTAAAAGATACTGAGGCAGAAAAAAACCTCATCCTGATCTTTTCAAGTGGAAAGAGAAGAGAAAGACTTGTTTTAAATATAAAATGTCTTGCTTTCAAAGCAGAGAGAATTTTTTTAAGGGTACCAATCGGAATATTTTCAATTTATTATTTATGTATATATTTATATGCTGACTTGTTCCACAAAGGATTTGAGGAAGGAGTTTTTGGAACAGATATAATTGCCACAGAAGAACTGTTAATGCATTCATTCCTTTAGGTCACTTGGAGGGGCTGCGGCTCCAGGGTCTCTGGTTGCTTGTACAAAGAGAAGTTGATGATCTAAGGGACCCCCTCACCTGGATGAGTCTCCCATGTCAATCAGGCCCAAGCTCTATGAGACAGATGGGCCTTCAGCCTTGCCCTGAAGGTCGGCTGACTGTGTCAAAGCAGAGGGCAAAACAGAGTCCTACACCCTCCCTGAAAGATCTTTTCTTTCTGGCAGAAGCAAGTAAGTGAAGTACAGGCATTAAAGCCTTGGTTGACTGATTAAAAATTTATTCCATTGCTACTTCCAAAGAGGATTTGAAGTGGTGTCACAGAAATATATTCTCAGGGCCTCTGCCCCAAATCTGGGAGTGGGGCCGGGGGGTGGGTACGAAACATGACTACAGGCACCCCTCAACTGTGCAGGCACAACTAGAAAGCTAAGATCTTCCTATGCACTTCAGAACACCAGGAATGCTCCAAATATTGAGTGTTAAGACAAGGTTGAGGTGTTTCCTAAAGGACCAGAGTCTAAACTTCATTAATTTCCTATAAATCCAGAGAGACACCTCTGAATGGCTACTGTATCAGGATGATCCACTTGAAATCGCCACCATTTCACTGTGTTGACTGAAGGGAATGGCAGTTTCGAAGGGTTCAATATAATAATTCAACTGAACGAATAACTCAGATGAATTGTGGAATGGCAGTTAGAGAGGGGGTACTAAGAAATGGAAATCAGAAAAGACACAAAGAAGAACTAACAGGAAATAATGATTTACAGTGAGAGATAAAGAGGACCCAATCCAATTTTTTCTTTATTTTGGGCCTGGATACCTAGGAATATTACAGAATCATCAATAGAAACCAGAGAAGACGGCAGCCCTGGTGGCTCAGTGGATTTAGCGCCGCCTCCAGCCCAGGGCGTGATCCCGGAGACCTGGGATCAAGACCCACATCAGGCTCCTTGCATGGAGCCTGCTTCTCCCTCTCTGAGCCTGTGTCTCTGCCTCTCTCTCTATCTCTCTATGAATAAATAAATAACATGTTTAAAAAAAAAAGAAAGAGAAAGAAAAAGAAAGAAAGAAAGAAGAAAGAAAGAAAGAAAGAAAGAAAGAAAGAAAGAAAGAAAGAAAGAAAGAAAGAAAGAAGAGAAGAATGGGCACCTGGGTGGTTCAGTCAGTTAAGCATCTGCCTTGGGCTCAGGTCATGATCTCAGGGTCCTGGGATCAAGCCCATTTGGGCTCCCTGCTCAGCAGAGAGTCTGCTACTCCCTCAACCTCTACCCCTAGGCACCTCCCACCCCTCCGCCCCCACCCCTTATTCATTCTCCCTCTCAAATAAACAAATAAAATCTTTAAAAAAAATCAGAGAAGAAGCCAGGGTTGGAGAGGAAGATGGTATGCTAATCATAGGTATGTTGACTTTAAGATGCTAGCAAAATATTTGCATAGGAATGTCCAGGAAGCAGTTAGAGAGATAGAAGAAGGTAATAACTCGAAAACAAGATTAGAGACAGAAATAAAACCAATAGATAAAGGTGTAGATAGTTGAATAGGAGTGTATGGATGTGTTCACCAAGGGAAAGAATCTGAGAGAACAGAGGCCAAGGACTAAAACCTGATGGGCTAGAAGAGGAACTCAGAGAATAAGACCAAGAAAGACCTCTGAAAGAAGCAAGAGATGCCTTGTGTCATGTCAGCCTTTGAAACAATAGTTCACAACATAATTTCTGCAGAGAATCCAGGTGATTTGAAAAATGCACGTCAAGGTCAAGGGGGTCCCCCACTGACTCTTACCCTCTTACCTTCACAATTCGTGTTGGTTTATTTGCTCATGTGAGGAAATAGTATAACCACAATATTTCAGCAGGGCCATTGGGATTTTCTAGAACCATTCTTAAAATGTCTTCTCTCTCTCTGTCTGTCTCTCTTTAATTTTTACATTCTGTTTGAACATTAAATGTTAAGGGGTTTTTCCTTCTCTCCTTATGAGTGTTTTAAATTCTAGGGCAAGTGACATGGTGGCACACTGAGCTGCCAGGAGAAGGCACCTGCAGCCTCTGCCCGCCTCTACTCTTCACACGATTGGCTTGCAGCCCGTCTCAGCTGTATGCCCAGAGGAGCCAGCGTGGCCTCCGCGATATCCCAAGCAGACCCTTTGGTCATGTGTATTTGCTTCGTGAGGTCTCAACAAAACTTCTGTGATCACCCTCTCGCTCTCAAGGAGAGTTTCTGTAAGTTCAACAGAACAGGGCTGCTGGATAAGTGCACTCTTTCCAGCCCTAGGAACTACTTGAAGTCCTGGAAAACATGTGCATTCTGAAGATTCCCTAGGGTTTCATCATCATTTGGAGGGATGCCATTGTTTAGGTTGTTACTAATAATCTGAGGTTTTCCCTAGTTAGATGCTCACTGCCAGGACACAGGAGGAGGAGAGAGAACCAACAACTTTGCTTTTATTTAACTTGACCTCCAATCACAAAAAGACCCAGCACTTCTTATTGAACAACTCAAGCTGGCTTTTCATTCCATCTGACCTCCCAGCAAGAACGGCTTCTAGTTGAACACCTGGACCCAGCCCCAGCAGTTCTGGGCCCGGTCCCAGCCCTGGCACATCTCAGCTGCACGCGTTCTGATTTCTGTTCTCCTTTAAATATCACCATCCAAACTAGAGAGAGTGGCTGGGATAAGAAGGAACTAATGGGCCCTACAGGGTCTGTGGTCTTCAGGATGCCTGGAGATTGTGTTTGCCTAATTAGTTCTGCCTCACTCTCAGTGTGGATAACCCAGGGAGCATCATGATTGGTTTGACAAAGTTAATGGATGATCTGCCGTGAAAGCTTGATCGCCGAGGAGTCAGCCGCAGCTCCAGCTGGAGGCTGAGTCCCAGCCACGGTCTTTCTGCACTTCATCTCACACTTCTTGTGCCTGCACGGTAATCCCTCTTGCAGAGAAGCCTTGAGCTTCTTTGCTCCACAAAATATAAGCAGTCCTCATTTTTTTTTTCCTTTATGCTAAGCCCCCATGGCCTGCAGCTGGCTAAATTTGGAACAAGCCCCATATCTGAGAATGTTCCAAGACCCTAAAAGAAAGAAACCTTCAGACCCCCATTGCCAAATAGGCATCAGAGAGTGAAACATCCCTTGACTTCAGACCATGCCTCTAATATGTGTTCATTATATCAGTGTTTGATACAGTGAGAGATTGTGCCTCTCAGATTCCCAGCACCCAGGATCCCGTGAACAGGAGTGGCTTAGAAAGTTCATTTCTGTGAATTTGGAACCTTGTTGGATTCTTGCTGTCTTAGGTCCTCTGAACTAGCTCGCAGTTGTGAGTGTGACTGATGAGTATGTCACACAAATGCCACCCAGGTGCTGGGGCAACTCTGATAGTAGTAAGGCCCTTTCTATAGGATTAAGGCGGGGGAGGGGGGTGGATGGGGCAATTTATGTCTATAAGTAGCACTATTTTACACATTTTCTACTTATTTAGTCAGCCAACACTTACTGAATACCAGCCCTGTGCCAGGTACTAGTCTAATTTCTAGGAATACAATAGGAAACTAGATAGAGCACTTTTCCTAAAGGAACTTTTATGGTCTAATGGAGAAAGCAGGCCTATGTCTTACATTTTCTACCATCCCCGATCCATTATTCCAGACATACCATTTATGGGAAGTGGAAGTAGGATAAGGAGTGACTCTGGTTTCTCAACACACAAAGGAAAAAAGATTCTCTGCCTAGTTTTACTCTAGCAGACTGTCTGGAACATTACTCCCTGGGGTAATTCATCTTGCAATGATTGTGGCCTGTCTATGACTTGCATTTTCATCCTATCTCTATAGCTTTGATGTGACTGGATAGTAAGTCCAAGCCCCGTACACCAACTGTAAGAAGAGACTCTCACCATAACATCAGTTATAAGGAAAATAGACCTGAAATAGTCTGTGATCTTTAGGTGTCTGATAACTCAACACAGATTGACAAGGACAAAAATAGTTGATGAGCTGAGAAAAAAAGCAAAAACAAACAAAAAACAAAAAACAAAAAAAAACAGAGGTACTATGGGTCTGTCATAGTTGGGGTGTAGGAACTCAAATGATGTCAACAGGCCTCGGAATCTCTATATTCCTTGTCCTACACTCCTTTATTTGCTCCATTCTTGGACAAGCTTCCTAAACCACTTGAAGCAAAATGGCTGCCAACATCTCCCACCCTACATCCTCCCAGTGCCAAGTCCAGAGAAAAAGAATTCCTCTTCACCTATCTCCAACAATACCTTGAGCAAAAGTTCTGACTCTTCTCTTGTTGGCCAAAATTGGGTCACAAATTGGGTCCCAAAACTGAATAATCATTTCGTCCAGGAAATTGGATACATTCACTGGATTGGGTCACATGCTCATCGTGGAAGCAAAGATGGTCTCAACATCACCCAAACCCACACAGAATGAACAGCTGGAATGAGACAGTCTCCCGGAAGAAGATGAAGCTACCATTTTTAGAAGAAGGGGAAATGTTTTCTGGGTGACAAAACAAACAAACAAACAAAAAAACAGAAACACCACAGATGTCAACTCCAAGAACTTTGATTAGATATATACCAAAGTGGGTTGTCTGTGTTCATTTTATTTCCAAAAAGCAGAAAAACATATGAGGCATCTGTGTAATTGGGCAAAACTCATCAAAAGAGGAACTAGGAATAGTTAATATTCCAAAATTCACAGTAGGCTTTTAGAAACAGAAAACTTGAAGACAAAAGAGAAGATATAAATTGAGAACAGAGGATGTGAGTTCAGGCACCTGAAGCAGGTCACTAAGGCAGCCCCAAAGCAGGGATCCAGTTAACTGAAGGAGTGTCAGTGAGGCTGGTTCTGAGAGACGGCCTAAATGCCAAAAGTGGAACAATGTATTGACACTGACATAGACAAGAGTAGGATGAAGAGTTGGGAACCAAGGGGTGACGTTGAACCTCCAGAGCTCGCAAGTGAGGAGGTCAAGATCAGTTCTGGTCTCATCCAAAGGGCTCAAATGACGTGTAGCTGATAGTTGCATTTCACAGCTTGATTTGATGCACACCTAATGAATTTAAAAATAGAATTCAAGAAGTATTATTTCTTTCATAACTCCGAATCTAGTTTTTCTTGGCCTCCCCGTTCCAGTTGGAATCAGATATGTCAGTCTTTGTAACTGGTGGGACACAGACTTCTATATCTAGGTCTGAATGTATGAACTCTTTTATGGTGAAATGATTACTCTTGCTTTTCAATGAGAATACAGTTAGAAGCAAATATCTGTACCAAAAGGTCAAGGGTGACCTATTGGCACGTCGGAGAAGTGCCAAGGCCTAGGTCTGGGTCCATACTATATATGCTTCAGTAAGTGAACACTTCCTGTGCGGCCTCTGAAATGTTCTTGAGGGAGTTAGCACTCAATCTGTCAATGATTCTTGGACATTGCCCTCCTGGCAGTAGAAGCAGCCATCTGTCCCAGAATCCTCAGCAGCCAAGACCTTCTCTTATTAGCAAGTGCCTCTCACTCTTTGGAATCTCAGACAACTCAGAACAGCATTTAGTCTTCAACTACCCATCCTACTCCTAGGCTCTAAGCCACCTCTGAGAAGTTCTAAATTCATTACTTCCTCAAAGTTGGGGTAGCCAGAAGACTTGGCTAAGCCCCCAGTAGAGCTCAGGGACCCAAATGCAAATCAATAGATTACATTAAAACATGGGAATTCCATACAATCCGAGGCAAATCTTCAGGGCTAAATTTTAAAAGAGTAACTTTGGGTTAAAACTAGGGTATTTTACAGAGCTATAAAGTCATTCCCAAGATATGACCACAATAGAAAAATGATGACAAAATGACTAATCATATAATTTTCAGGAATTCTCTTTCTCTTTCTTAATCTTAATCCCCACCCTTGACATGCAAACACACCTATTATTTCCTCATCTCCTCCAAAACAGCCTCTGCCCTATACACTATCGTGGAGCAGAAAGACCACTTCCACTGCCATTTTGACTGTCTTCTCTTGAACACAACCTTGGATGAGGGACATTCAGCCCAGGGACAGCATCTCAGTTCTCAAACCTTGTAAAAAATATAAAGCTAGTAGAAAATGCAAACCTGAGCAAGCAGATCAGATACTGAACTCTTCCTGCTGGTGTCTGAAGTTTTAACAACGCCTCCACTCTGTGTTTCTCTTTAAGTCCCGTTGCTATGAATCACCTTGAAGAACTGTTTTTCCCCCCACACAGATATAATCTAAAATGAAAAATGAACCACATTTTAGATCTGTGTGCCTATAAAACTTTTTTTTTTTCATTTATATTTTAGGGAAAAGTATTTTCTGAAGTTAGCTTGAGTAACATTTTTGGTAGTAAGTCACCTGTGTCACACTCTCCAGCAACCGAGTTCCTTCTTGATTTATGTAGTCACTGGAGGAAGAACAGAAGTGAGGGCTCTCAGCAGTGTCAGGACTGACAGCCACGTGAAGGGTTTGTTATTCGACTTGGGAAATAGTCAACTGTGTTTGCAGAATTGGAAAATTTTATTTTAATTTGATCAGTTCAGCAGCTTCTAGATAATGAAAATTTCAAATTCAGGGTGCTAATATAGAAGGATAAATGGCAGAGTCATGTAATCTGTCAAATGAGTTCACACTTTTTTTTTCTTTATAAAGAGGTTATACAATTGATATTCTCTAAGACACTTTTTTTTTTTTTTTGTCTGACTTTCATCTGAAAAAACAAGAGTATGATTTTGCCCTCCATGAAACTAATGCATCATCTGGCTACGGTGACTTGCTAGAATAGAATGAGCAAGTGTAAGAATGGGCAGGTAACTTGTCATTGGCCTAATTATCTCTATCTATTCGTGTACTTCCCTTTTATCACTGTATTTTAGTATTTATATGCCAATCAGTTAAAGTAAGATCCTCCATTCTCTTGATCAGTAGACACCAGAGTAAATAGGTGGATTTCCAAAGTGGAACAAGGGGTCTAGATTAAGCCCATGCATAGTCACTGAGAGATTTCCCAAGTTCAACACAGTTTCTGACACAGAAAACTGCAATTAACCCTTGTTATCGTCTAGAACATTTAATTTTCCACTGACATGTAAACCCTTAATGAACGAAGCTTTTGATTTCTAATGGATAATGACGACAGGCATATCAGCTACTGATGGTCCTAAGTCGTACCTGGCATGCTACAAAAAGCAGATTCTTATAACCATACGCTGTCTTCCATGCTCACTACTTAGTAAGCTTGGCAGATGAGAATCATACAGGAACTTAAAAGAAATCTAGAGTTAGAGGATGGAAATCATAGGATCAGCTTTCCTGGAGTTGATCTGGGCAGAGGTATTTTCTCATATAGGCCTAGAGAAAATGCCTCACTCAAAGGACTCCAATCGCGGTCCCAACACATAGATTAAGATTTGATGTTGCGTTGCCTCGATTTCTGGATCATGTGGTCCCAGTAGCTTGCATTTGGGTAGACCTAGCTTATCAGAAAACAGACGTCACAGCTGCTTGCTTATCCTGTTTCAGAATTAAGGGATAATAATAATACCGTTTTTATGTAGATCTAAGTGGACTCTGTTTAGGGGCAATGTTGGAGAGTGTGCATGTGCGGAGCGAGTGGGGAGGAAGTGGGACATAGTAGTCCAAATGGAACATCAAAGATTGAAACCTCAGGGGGTTTGTGTCTCAGACCCATGCTACACCAGATTAGTGATATGCACGTCTAGTGGGACTCGAGAGGGACACATTAGCCTAAAATAAGATGTAGGCCACTCGGGAAGGGTGGAAAGGCCACCATTGAATCACCACGACTCCATAAATGAAACCATGCGACCTCCTGTGACGTTGCTGCTACAGTCTAGTGTTATTTCCTGGCAGGAAAGGGCTGATAAAGGACACGCTTTGAAAATCATACCATTGTTGTAGAGAGAAAACCGTGGACAAGAAATGTTCGAGCTGTGGGGAGGCGGGGGCAGAGGAAAGAACATCTGGGGGCCATCCACGATACTGCAGCAGATTTATTCCTCACTGAGCCTGCTGTTGTATCATTTTACCCTTCCAGAAAATGGAGATGAAGTGCTCACTTATTATACCTTACCAAGGGAAGCTTCATACATTAATGTAAAATATTTTGAAAATGTCACATAAAATCTATTATAGAAATACAAGATGTTACCAGTGATTTTTCCCTGGCAGGGTATATCAGAGGGGAATAGCCTCCAACAGGAATGGAACTGTAGTTTCTAGCCCCCCTTGCTGGACACTCAATGTAAAAACATCAGTTCCTCAGCCTTCCAGCTGCACAGCAGATGTTCCTGGGAGAGAAGGTTGAGGCAGAGCAACTGGTCTGGCTCAGTGTTAGAATTCTCGTTCACAGCCTCATTTCAAGAGCTCTTACTGGGTCCCCATTCCAGCTGGGGGTGTTTAGATGGGAAGGCTGCCCTGCCTCCCTCCCAAGTGGAGAAAAGAGAAATAATTAAGTTCCTTGAAAAACAATAATATAGTTCAACTTTTTTTTTTTTTCAGCGTGCCATGGCATTCTTTTTTTTTTTTTTTCCCTCCCCCATGGCATTTTTACAACTTGTCTGTGAAATTTTATAACCACGTTCAGAAAAACAATCTCTACCAGGGTGGCAGCTTTAACACAGCAGAAAGAAAGGGACGGAAGGTAATCACATCTAACCAAGAACATCAGGGAGCACCCAGTCAACAGAATGCAATTACTGGGATGGAAATGGAAATGCGTGGCTAGGACATCGGGCTCTAATAACCCACGTGATCTTCGGAGATGGTGCCATCCCATCTTTGATAATGACACGGACACATGCAGAAAGAGACACCAATATGGGGCGCCTTTAACAGGGGCTGTCCTCTCCTCTCTGCCTCCTTCTTACATGTCTAAAAGAGGTTAGTGAACCGAACCTTTGAAGGACATTTGGAAGGCAGCAGACGCAGCTTGAATGTTGGGTTGTTGTTTTTTAATGGACTTGTCAGCAGCCATTCTCATTTGCAATAGAATTCCTTTTCTCCCTTACCCTTTCTCAGGTTTGTGTTTTCCCAGTGCTGTGCCAATGCTGAATAATTTACAAGGGTAGAAAAAGAAAACTGTCACTATCACAGTCCCAGGGCTCTCCACTCACTCATCTGTCACATGGTCAAATGTCACTGGTGCCATTATTTGTGAGGGGTGAGATTAACGCCACAGAGCTACTTGCCTCCTTTCTTTATCTATTGTTAATGGTACTGAACTCCAATGTTTTTTTGTTTGGTTGGTTGGTTTTTTTTTTTTTTTAAGAGCTGGTTGCCATTTCTGCAACAAATGACCCACCTAAGGAAATCCAAATAACTGACCTCCCCATCCCATCTCTTCCTTTCATCTGCCTTCATCTGTTTCTTCTTATCTGGCATTTCCACCCACAGCATAAAAATACAAATCTAGTTAGAACCGTATTCAGAAGAAATGCCAGTGTTCAAAGTGATCCCAGTTGTGTTGGTTCTGTTCCTTATTAGGAAAGAGAGAAGAGAGAAAGAGAGAGAGAGAAAAAAAAGGCCATCCCAGTTGCAATAATAAGGAGTCACAGTGAATCACAGAAGGAGCCGACAAAAGATCCCCTGCACACAGATGGCACTTTGCAGAAGGGAAATCAGGGCCACGGCTCTCAGAGGAATTACCAAAGTGCAGAAATGCAAGGATCAACATCTCTTTTTTTTCTTTCCTTACCAGGAGAGTAAAATACCCATATCAATTATATAAAGGAAAAGGGGGACAAGATTGTAAAGTAACAACAAACACCTAATTTTAATATAGTAGACAAAATAAATGCCACGTAGGTCGATGTTGATGTGAACTCATGAAAATTTATTGGCATGTGTTAAACATGGACAAGAGAGTGCCCATCCCTGTTTGAAGACCAACCTCTGCAAAGAATGGTGTAAAAATTTGCAAAGCTCCTGTTTTCCAGTGTCTCAAATGTGAATATACAAAAATAATGATAGCCAGTACCAACGGAGTACTTAATAAATGCATTAAATGTACTATTACACTTACTCCTTATAGAGATCGCTATTATTATTATTATCCTCATCTGACAGAAGAGAAAACACAGGCCCAGAAAGCATGTAAACGGTCCAAGTGAGTGGTGGAGATCTGAGACCGGCCCATACACGAGTAAGACAGTGACGTTCCATTTGAAAATGTGCATCCATTCCATACTGAAGAACTGGAAAAGACTGAAAATTTTAATTTGCTCTTACGAGCTTGGGTCAGGTTAACAACCTTACAAAGACTCTACCATTTGTTTCTGCCTCTCCTCGTTTGAGTACCAATTGACTGAATTCAGTGCTTAAGAATTAACTTGCTCCTGGCCTGTTGAGTGAGCTAATTCGAAGTGACTATAATTCATTTGCTTCCTGTTCCTATTCATGACATATGATTGGATCGTGGCTCTGATTAATTAACAGGTAGGCTACAGGCACGGGTTATCCTGTCCCGTGTGTTGTCTTCTCGTCCTTCAGTGTTTCTTTGTGCTTCCTTTTGGTTTGCTTTGGGGGAAACCCTGATATCTTATCTCCTGTGATACGTTAGAAGGGTAGATAAAGACACGGAGCAGCTCTGATCTCATTAGCTGCCTTAGAAGGGCAGAGAGGAATGGAGGAGATCTGCTATCTTATTCACTGCTAGCAGATAAGTGCTCTCAAAGAGCTACAAAAGGCAAAATCCCCAAGGAACCTACAATAAAGAAACTTGGGTCATCTTGTGAAGAGACTCAAGCTGAAACTCAAGAGCTGTTTTTGTGAACACACAAAGTGATCTGGAGAATCAAGCTTGACCTGGAACACACAGGTCACTCCTTTCAAATGCCAGGTAAAAACTTGGACTTTCTGGGTAAAGCTCTGGAACCTTCTATCTCTTAGTTTTTAAGAGAGTAGAGCTTGAGAGTGGTGCAAACTATTTGGGATGTTATTAGGCCCATGAGTAAATGGATGTTGCATGTTGAAGGAGAGACTGCAGCCAACAGATTCAACACATAGACAAACCACCCTTGAATCAGTCTGGCTCCAACTGCCCTCTGCTTATGCTGATGATGACACAAAGTCACGAAATCCACTGGGAAGTTAGCAGTATGCAGACACAACCATCGATGGATACAGGCCTGTAGAAGTTAAACAAATGCTGTCAATTGGTGGTTTGTTCACATTGACCCAATCTTTTCTAATTCCAGATCTTTATAGCATCAAAAAAAAAAAGCTTGGGAAAAGTGGTGGTGCCAGGTGATTGTAGGAAACCACTAGTGGTTAAAGATATTAATGAATATAAGTGTTCTCAGGAGCAAAAGGAGCCCATTCTTGCAAAACTAACAACTGCTGAAAATGAAGCTTGTAAATTCTCCCAACCCTTGGAACAACAAGGAACAGCAACATGAGGTGTCTCAGAGGCTCACTGAAGAACCATCCTTTGCAGCTTGTCCTCCACCAAAATACCACTGTTGCTAAAACCAGAAAACTCAAGAATGCTGCAAGAATTCCTGAGAGCACAGAATGGTTATGAGATCTTGATTCAACTCCCCAAATTTCTCTTTCTTCCTGGTTTCTGATTAAGTCTCTCTGGCACTCTTCATAGGATGAGCTTTTCTGTTTTCTAGACCCATAAACATAAAGTGATAGAAAACCAATTGTTGGAGGGCAAATTTTAAAGAATCCATGTTGACAGTCATTTTAGATGATTCATTATCCTGCAGAACCCTAACCCCTCTGAGCGCTATAGAGTGTATGATAATAATTCTTTATCCCACCGAGAAAAGAAAATCCATGAAAATTGTCATTTGAAAGCCAAACTCACTAATTCATTCAGTCTTTCATTCAGCTAATGATTATTGTTGCCAATACTCCAAGCAAAGCACCATGCGTTGCACTGCTGATTAAAAGAATAAGACCCGCTCCTAACCTCAAGAAGTTTGTAGTCCACTAGGGAGAAAAGGACATGAAAACTGATAAATAAAATACGTTACATAAAATGATGGAAATAGACACAGTGTTTTATGGGAAACACCCATTTTTGTTGTTGTTGTTGTTGGGAGGGATGCCCTGGACCAAGTGACTTGCCTTTACACTATATAAGGAAGGGTATCATTTTCAAAATGAACATAACCATTCCTGTAAGACATCTGCTTCAGGGAGGAAGTATTTTAAAGTCTCAGCATATTCATGCTGGCACTGGATTGTTTTTTTAATAGTTAAATTTATAACTTGTTGAAGCAAACTTAAGAATGCTAATTTAATAAATTACTGTAATTTATTACGTAAAATGATATAATTCACACTTTTCCATTAATTCTCACATATCGTCCTACAAATATATGAGGTTGTAATACATACTCGGTTTCTTAATTCAGGCATCAGTGAAGCTAGGCTCAGCCCACTCAGGTGTGCAAACATTTTTAATCAAAGAAGTTCTTAATCAAAATAGGATTTAGAAGGCAATTGTACCAGTGTGAAATATTTGGGGAACAACTGAACTGTACGCTTTGTAGGGCCCTTATAAAACATAGGGCCCTTTATCTGTGTTCATAAACACCTATGTGTGTTCATGCTGACCCTACAAATCATAAAGCTCAGTTTTGTGTGCATGCTATGTCAACATAGGTCTCAGATCCTTCAACACACTCTTGACTCCATGTATTTTTTCCCCATTGTCACACTCAGAACCAAATGTGTCCACAGTTGGAGTTTCATATGCATATGTGAGTTTCTTTTACAAAATATTATTGGTTTTCAATTATTGCTACTAAAACAATAGGCATTGCAGGCGTGCAAGCTTCAGTTGTATGGGCAGTAATTGTGCAGTAGATTTATGTGGAGCAAGATGGAAATTAGATATAGCATTGGTAACATGTGTTCCTAGGAATTCATTAACACATGAATTTTTGAAATATTAAAGCCACAACCTGCTCAGAAGTTTTCATAGTAGTCGAAGAGCAGTATGGACATTTGTAAACATTCCAGAAGATGACTGGACAAAATATTAGGAGTAAACAATATTATTTTCTTTTACTAATAGATTTCTTTTGTCTGATTACTAACATGCCCACCGCAGGCTTCTGAAAGGAAAAGTGTTTCCAAACAGATGGAATTCATTTAAATAAGAAAGGTAAGAGGAGTGCAGACAGAGGAGCAATGTCTCCTGATATTACCATATGAAAGTACTGTCTAGATCATATGACTAACAGCCAAGTAAATCTGCTATGATGACCCATATTATAATAATCTGCTGCTGAACATTTCACACCAGCCATGTGTAGAGTTTTTAAGCCATTTTGATTTTTATTAAGTACTGTTATTACTATTATTGGTATTATTATAGTTATCACCTTACTTCATACAATGCTTCTTTTGGCAAACCTAAAAAGTCACCGTACGGATATTAATCTCTAGCAACTACTCCACAAAGCAGATACACCACATGTTTATGAAATGAGCTCCATGTGTTCAAGGTTGCAACCCACCATTTTTCTTTAACCAGAACTCTCACTCAGAGGCAGAGCTAGCCATCTCCATTTGTGTATGTATGTGTATATATATATATATGCATTAGGATTCTTTTGTTGTAACAGAACAGGAGCTGACCATATTTCACTTAAAAGGCCCATTTATAATTAAGACAGAATTCATAGTCCAGGCCCAGGGTATCAATCAGACTGGACTGAGGGATCTAAAATCCACCCTGAGTCCAGGCTTCTTCTCTCTACAACTCTGCTTCATCATTTCTCTCTGTTGATTGCCTTTCTTGGCAATGTGGATCTATGATGGAACGCCATGGCTTCTGAGGTTAGGTCTTTGTCATTCAAAAGAGAAACGTAGGGATCCCTGGGTGGCGCAGTGGTTTAGCGCCTGCCTTTGGCCCAGGGCGCGATCCTGGAGACTCGGGATCGAATCCCATGTCAGGCTCCCAGTGCATGGAGCCTGCTTCTCCCTCTGCCTGTGTCTCTGCCTCTCTCTCTCTCTCTGTGACTATCATAAATAAATAAAAATTAAAAAAAAAAAAAAAGAGAAACGTAGACTGAACTAGAGAAATTTGTTCCCAATTCAAAAGTTCCTAGAAGCAACATCTGACTGGGCAAGCTTAGGTCAGATGTCCACTCCTACTCCAGCAAACCCTAGGCAACGGGCAGGATCCAGAAGAACAAATACGATTCCTGAGGTGTCTGGTTAATGTAAATGAGAAAGAGCTAAGGGTTGGAGCACATCAGTACAAGACAGGCAGATCTTTCCAAAGGTGACTATGACAAATAATGAATTATTAATGGTACTTTATAAATTACAAAACTGTTTACACATATATTTTTAAATTTTACCTCATTTGATCCCCACAGTGCCCTCCAGTAGATATCATTATTCTTATATTTCCATGAAGAACTAAGATTTGAAAAAAGTATGGAGCTTGCCCCAAATCACACAACTAGAATGAGAAAGGGCTAAAACTAAAACTCACATTTTCTGACTCCAGGTTTAATACTCTACAACTCTAGTTTCCAAATTTGTTAGTCTGTGAATAGACTTGAAGACACATGTTTCTGTTCTCTATTATTTTCCTAAAATGGGACCTCCAGTGTCTTCCCTCTTCACACCCTTACAGAATCTACCTGGGGGTCCTTGAAAGACTGGCTCACATGTACTCACAAAACAATATACCAACCAGACTTGCCATGACTCACCTGCTCTATTCAACTTTTCCTGCTCTTCCTCCCCATCTTCCACTCCCATCCATTTCCACCACCCCCCAAGGAGCCTGAGGACTCACTTGGCAAGGCCCGGCCTCAGAAGGCCAGTGTTCTCTCCAAAGGAGTTCTCTCTGAGGTTTCCAAAGCTGCCCCTCATTGAAGTTGTAGAGCCATCCTGGGGTCCCCATGAGTGATGCAGCGGCCCTGCCTTTCTCTCATCACACCAAGTCACCTAGGCTATGAAGCAGCTCTGCTGGAACCACGTCCCATAAAATGTGTCAACAACAAATTTCCTCTCCCAATCCTGACCTCTGTCTTCATAGCAGCCCCAATAGAGTTGAAGAGGACGTACAGGCAGGAGACACGTTCTGGACATCCCTTGCACTTCTCTGTCTCTCCCATATACTACTTGTCTATCACTTACTCATCCATCCTTCCACCTATCCATTCATCCAATAGATATTTATTTATTAGGTGCTGCATGTAAGAAGGTGTGTTGGGTGTTCAGAGACACAGCAGTTAACAGGAGAGTCAAAATCTGTCCCCTCATTGGACTTACTTCAAGTTAATGAATGGGAAAGGAAAACAAATGAACAAATAGAATAATTTCTGACAGAGAGGGAAAAAAATGCATCAGAGTATTGGGGCAAATAGTCCCTCATTAGGTGGAGGGCAAATTTAGATGGGGTGATTTTTTTGAAGAACTGGCCTCGTCTATGAATTTGATTTATATAAAACAGATCCACCCTCGCAAAATATAGAGGTAGAAAACTTGAGGCAAAAAGAAGAGGGTGAATAAAGGTTTTGAAAAGGAAATAGCTTGGTGTCTCTGAGGCACAGGAAGACTAGAGTCTCTGGAGAATGGTGGAAGGTGAGGTCAGAGGCAAGGGCTGAGTCATGGAGACTTTGTAGTTTCTAAGAATAGAGTTGAATTTTATGCAGTGGGAAGCCACTGAATATTTTTTGAGCCAAGAGCAGAACAGTGTTAAATGATGACTCTGGCTATAGTAGGGAAAATAAAGCATAAGCATCAAAAAGGAAAAAGAAAAGATATTTTAAATTACTCCTTCCTTGGACCATAAATAAATAAACAAATAAATGTTCATGTATATATCAAGTTTTGCAAATATTTGCTGGTGACAAATAGAAGGATTTGTTGCTTAAAATGAAACACTGGCCAGGACAGAATTCTTTTATATGTAAATATTCCTTCAACACAATTTTTTGAGCTTACGGTACAGGCCAAGGAGTATGTTAGGCACTGGAGAGGTAACACAACAGAGTACAGACCCTGCACTCCGGGGTCCTTCAGTCTCGGGGGAAATCCAGATATGAAAAACAACAATTCCAATTCAGTGTCTTATAAGTTATCTATTGCCATGTTACAAATCACAACATCGAGGCTAAAATTGACCAACATTTATCATCTCACAATTTCAGTGGATCAGGAATTGGGCAGCAGCTTAGGTAGGTGGTTCTGGCTCGGGGTCTCTCATCAGGTTGCAGGCAAGATGTTGGCTGGGGCTGCAGTTATGTGAAAGCTGGGTTGGAGCTTAAGAATCTGCTTCTAGGATGACATCCTTGCACACCTCTTGCCTGGAGGCCTCAGTTCCTTGTCACGGCCTCTCCGTAGAGGCCAGAGAGGTACTGGAGTTCCTTCACTACAAGGCAGCCAGCCAACCCAAGGAGAAAGCAATCCAAGAGAGACCAAGGAGGAAAACACAATGTCTTTCTATGACCTAATCTGGGTAATGACACATAGTAACTTCTACCAATTTCTAATCTGTAGAATCCAGTCACTCAACATAGCCCACTCTCAAGGGAAAGGCACTTAGGCTTCAGATAGAAAAGGAAGGAGCATCAGAGAATTACGGACATCTTCTCAAACTGCCACCCACACATGGGATACAGTAATGCTATGGCATCCTTAAACCAGGCTTGGAGAATCCTACAAGTCTTCCATCAGGAAAGTTGAGACGAGGAGTGGTGGTAAAGCGGAGTTCAAATAGCACCCCAGGCAGAAGGAAGAACCAGGGAACCATTCTTTCAAATAAGAAAGTGTGGCGCATGAGGGAAAATCTCTACGTATATGAAGTTAGCAACTGTCAGGTAGCCCTTCACTTTTTATACCACCAAGAAGCGAAAAATGCTGTCACTTAAGTCAATGAGCCAGTGATTGCAAGACACATCTTTTAATTTCAGTGGTGTAATCTTATGAAACGATATAAAAGTGCATTTTAGAACCAGGGAAACTGTTATTTTGATATTGATAAGGCCTAGAATGAGGCAGGAGAGTGTGAAGTTTGAAGCCAGGAGTTGACGGGGCCCAGAAGATCCCGAAAACCTGGAAGTTCAGCCTTTAACCTACCATCGATGGAAGTCTTAAAAGGTTTCACACTGAATAGTGGCTAGTCAGATAATCAGCTCTGTATTCTAGAAAGATCATTGTGATTGCAGTGGAGAGTGAACCGGAGCAAGGCCGGGTGGCCAGGTAGGCACTGGTTGTGGTAAAAATCCAGAGCAGGCAAGATGGTGACTTGAGCAGCAGTCGGTGGCCATGGATGGATTGTAGAGATAAAAGAATCAACCTGAGTTTGTGATTAATTGGATGTGGGGGTGGGAGAAAGGAGAGTAGGCTCTATACTATTAAAACATTGCACCACCATAAATTTTACACGGCGACAACATGTAGAGTTTTAATACCTTTCTGATTGTTATTAATTACCATTATTGGCATCATCATTCTTATCACTTCATATTTTATTATCTCGTTGGGACTGGCTAAATTCATGTTATTTAGAGAGACAGTATGATATAGTGAAAGTGCAGGGACTTGGGAGACAAAACACATCATTATGTAACGCTGGCTTCATCGTGTAGCAGCAAGTGAATTTGGGCAAGATATATGACCTCTCCAAGGAGGCTTCCTCACACCCTACGTGAGGACGCAATGTCTCTCCCGTTACCAGTTGTACGGAACAGAGAACGTTTATATTACGTGTCTGACTTAGTGCCTCATTGTCTTACATGCAGTGGATGCTCAATTAATGGTGGCTATTATTAGAACATTCATACAGCGTTTAATTTGACAAGCCAAATGACCATTTAGTTGGTTATTTTTCACAGCAATTTTATGAAATAATGGAAAGGGTAATGAAAAGGGATGAAGTCATTAAAGAAGGTGGAGGGTAGAGGGATTCACATTGTCGCTTCTACCTTCGTCTGCCAAGGACATTACACATATTGACCATATATGTGAAAGTTCAAGAGTCTGTGTACCATCCTGCCTATGGGTAAGGGATAATTCTGCAAGTTCCTCACAATTAAAACAGGATGTTAGTGGGTATTTCATGAATTTTTAAACATGAGTTTCATTGTCAAGTAAGTTTAAGAAATGCTGGGCTTTGTTAAACCCATTTCTTTTCTGCAGAATTCACCAAAGCTTTAAATATTCTCAAGTCTGCTGTAAATCTCCAAGAAGGGAGATACGATGCAGCATCTTCCAAACTTATTTGATGATGGAACTCTTTTGAGACTAGTTTTCCACAGAATACAAGTCTGGGGAATTTTGCCGCAGACTATATTTTCTTGAATATCTGCATCTTGAATGTGTTCTGTCTCTACCCTACTTTGGAAATAGCCACCATTATCTGAAAGACATGGTAAAAAAAAAAAAAAAATCATGACTCAGGAGAAAAAAAGAATCTTAAAAACACCCTAATATTAGGAACTTCTTAGCCCTTAACATTGGTTGTCATGAAAAATTAAAAAGCAGAAACAATAAATGTCATGAGGAGTATAGAAAAATTAAGCACTCCTATTTTATTTTGTTGTGCATATGGAATGAGATAAATGAGTCCTCTGGATAGCAAGATTCTGCACCCACATAAGGTATAAAGATGCTTCCCGCATATATATTTCAACCTTGTGGAGGCTTTGAAGATACCAAAACAATGAATAATTGTCTTTAAAAATGTACATCTACCCATCCTCCTTATCTGTTGATTTGGAAGATATCAGATACATGGAGACATATACTTAAGGATCGCTGCTAATTACAGCGGTGCACATATAACACTGGAATATCACAGAAACCACAGAAAGTTGAACAATGGTACCCAGAAAAAGATAAAAAGAACCAAACAAAGTACATCAGCGGTTGGCCATTAAATTTCATTTTCTAGTGGCACCGATATTAACATCAAATCTAATATCTGGTTGAGAAAGCCTCGAAGCGTCTGGTCTAGTTAGTACACTGACTCATCCCTCATTCCACGACACCTTTGAAGGTGGCCTAACTTTCCACGTCCATCAATATCAATGACGAGACCGAATGGCCTTATTTTTGGCATTCTAGTGCCTGGTTATCCAGGTTGGGCTGTACCGTTAGTAGACGATCAGGCATCAGATCTTTTATTTGGGCATCTCAGCATATAGTCAGGATACTTTCCACTGACTCCTAAACATGCTTTATAGAATTGATCTTCTACGATACCATGCCTTCCTCAAAACAGTTATAATGAAAACCTCAGTGCTCCAAGATCATGCCGTTGGCATTATAAGTTATCTACATATTTCTACAAAGATAATGTCTCTGTGGAGCCCACTCACCTTTGTTTTCTTAACACACGAAGCAAGTCTTTGTGTCGATTTTCAAAAGTATACGTATTGTGCATTAGATTCTGTCCAACAAGCTCTCCCTGTGCAGTGATCCCTCGTATCATTGCTACAAATTGTCAGTGCCCCAGCGAAATGAAGATATTGATTTCACCATAACTCCTTTCACCACCTCCATAGGAGGCTCTTTCTTCAGATACAGAAAATGCATTAAAACCCCATGCTGTCACGAGGTAGATTAATGCCCTGTGTCACAGCTCTCCTTGGAAACTGCATCAAACACCAAGCATTAGAACTGGATTAGGAGCCACTGAGACCTTTGAACATCCCAAGATTGCCCTTCTCCTCTGTCCCATGTGAACAATGGCCCCATTTGCAAATTGAGTCATGGAAATGAAAATGCCTGGGGACAGGAATGCACAGATGCCCTGGTGTCAGGTCTGTACACACAAAGCAGGGTAGACAGTCAAGTGGATTGTAAACCAGGGAGCATAATCAAAGAAAAGGCAGGAAACTGGGGACTGTCAGCTACCTGAAAATGCTTTTGAATGAAAACACAAAAAAAGAGACCCAGGGAAAGAAATGATTTATCTGAGTGACTCACTGACCCATCAGAGGGACCCATCTCCTGAAACTTCATCCAATGCTTGCTTCCTGATCTCAGCCTTCTAGAACAATAGCTTTTGCTGCTTCCCAGTTGAGCCCTCACTACCTTCTTATTATCCCTTGAAACTGATCCTCACCCAAGGCTCCCTGAGACACCTTTTAGTTGAGCTTATTACCTGCTTTTGTATTCTCATTTCTAATTTAACCTGACCCTAATTTCAGTTTTTTCCCAGAACCCTTTAAGCAGACTTGGCATTGCTGCCATTATATGAACCATTTGTCTCTTCTCATAACAAGCAAAGAGTTTCTCCTTTTGAACAGAAGGACAGTGACTATTAGGGGGAATGCCATTCTGCCCCCTATGAGCACCTGCAATAGTTTGATGAAAAGCCATTGTTTGCACTTTCTGTTAATGACCTTCATGAAGGCCCAAGGGGTTCAGAAGTCCATAGATAAGAATCAGAGAACGTTTATAAGGTCATCGCCTGTAGCCTCACAGGCTGCTTAATACACCTCAACAGGCACCATATACTTGTGCTGTAGAATGATTGGTGTCTATCGTAGTCATGCAGTTCGTTACTGAAACTATCCTATATGGCAGTTCTACTCATGTGGAGACACATGATAAGACCAGTGAAAGGTTGGGTATCACAGGAGGTAGAATCTACTTTGGGGGTGAATTGGAACATTCTTCAGGCATTAGAGTAGGGATTTGTTCATTCATAATAAGAAGTCACTGGCCTTCCATGGTATTTAGTCATCTTTCCAATGTGAAACACATATTACAAACCTATAAATTCCTTCTTTCTCATTTAAGACATTGCACAAAATTAAATCATGCTCTGACATCTATTTCAGGAGGGCTTAGATGTCCCAGTCTGGGACACATTGGCATCCAGCACTGTGTTTGGACAAGTTTCTCAGAATAAACTAGAGGACTAACCCCTAAGACCAGCACTTTCACTGCATCCTATAGAAATAGGATTTCTATCCCTGAAGTTTATCTCCAAAAGTGAGTAATTTAGATGGTAGGGGAAATAGATATACTCTATTATGGCCAGGATGGACAATTTGCAGAAGATTGTGTTACCAAATGGGCATATCTGAAAAGGGTAATAGCAGCTAGTGTAAACCAGGTAGTCCACATCTGGTCTTTTTCTTCTGGAATGTTTTTGGTCACATGTCCTTAGAGACTGGTTCTCAAAATTGTGGGTGAAGATTGCAGGTTCTATGATTAGATACTCATATTCTGGTGTTTTCAAAGAATTTCATGAGTCAAGTTCTGGTCCTCTTGGCATATCTACCACTTACAAGAAAACAATCATTTGTCACTTGATTCTCCATTGATCATCCCACCAAAGTGGAACTATTGGTACAGAAGAGGCCCTTTCCAGTGCCGTCTGGATGGTGACAGCACTAAGGGCATTCACAACCCCAGTCAGGCTCACCAAGATTGGGAAGAACCCAAATCCTCTACCAAGATAACAGGAGAGATTATTTTCAATGTCTTTATGAGAAATAAGAACCCCTATAAAGAGCCCAAATCTATTCATTCCTTTCCCTTACCTCCCAGTTGTTCCTGGAGGAATGTCTGAATGGATTTTATCATAGCTTGTCACTGTCTCGGGGCTGTGGTCATCCTGGCTCATGGGCCTGTTCACAGGAGCCAATACAACTAAAAGAATTCTAAGAAATTTTCAGATGCGTTGGACTTCTCCAGACTGGATAATTTTGGACTAGAGATCCTATTTCTGAAGGACTTTCTTTGGCTGGCAACTAAAATACCTATAACCTCTGCACACACACGATTGCCAATCTGAGTGCCAGCAGAACAAATGCATTGATCTCTGTATGGTCCATGGGGCTACATCTCCTATCACAGGGATGGTTCTAATACTTGCCTTTGCTCCGCCATGTCTGCTCCCCGACTTGACCTTAGCAATCCAATCTTCACATCAAATTCATCTCTTTTTGTGTCCATTATCCCTATGATGCTAACTGTGAGCCGCTAGCAATTCTGAATATTAGAACGTGAGTGCAGGGGGGAGAAGTGGTCAGAAATGAAATTAGACGTGAGAAGAATCGTATGGTGACAGGCTCGCTATGCCACTCGGATGGGTTTAGACTTTATCCCACAGGCAAAGGGAAGCTTTGGTATCTTTCCCAGAAAGATAGAAACCTACTCACAGTTCCTCCAAAAGTCACCTCTGGCTCCCTCAAAGAGATTGGATTTAAGAGATCATAATGATCAAATTATAAATTACAAATAGCTCAATAATAAGTTATTTTAAATATTTAAGTGTGACAAGAACAAGGATTTTTTTTCCCTCATTTATAGATATATTTGGTCTAGAATGGAACTTTATTTTTGGCAACTGCAACACTTTATGACAACTTTCAAAATATACCTGAAAGGTGAGTAAGCAGCATTGAAGCTTGATTAAAAGGAGAGCTGGAATACAAAAGTTAAATAAAGAGCGTAAATGGTGAAAAAAAAAAAAACAAATTGGATTTCTAAACTTACTTTCACTTTGATCATTGAAGGTGTTATATATTACATTTTCATAGCTCAGAGAGTGACTGAAGTGGCAAATTTATAGAGTATCATTTCATTTAAATGAACAGCAGGATGTATTTGTAGAAACAGATTAATGTTTCTTGGAAATTTATTAGCACCTGCTTGTTTCTCTATGCTCCCGTTGCTGGTGGATTTTCTATCTGTCATATGTAAATCCCATTCTTCTTTTTTTTTAAATAAAAGGCAATGAAAGGGAAAGATCTGTTTCACACATTACAGCTGGTGATGAATGCAGTCAGATGTGGTCGATGCCCCACTGTTAGGAAGGGTGTTGAGACACTGGAAAGCCTGAGAGGGCACCACAAATAAAGGATCTGCTGTTCCTCCCTCTTGCTGTTAAGTCCGTGCATTGCCCGTGACAGGAAAGCAATTCTCCCTTTGAGGTTGGAGCTTCCTCAGCTGACCAGGGAGGATTCCAAAGCCAGCGTGATGGGTGTGAGAAAGAGTTTCTGTCCTAAGAGCTTAAACGACCCAGAATCCCCCTGGGACTACAGAAGAGGCTCTGCTGGACTCAGACACCCAACACCCCTACCCAGGACTTTCAGATTCTTGCCACCAGATATGCACTTGGGACGCAGCCCTGCTCTGGCTCTCAGACTGGTGCAGGATCTTTGCCCACCCTCACAATCTTTAGTTTGGTGTTCCACTGCAAAATATTTACAAGTTCTTTATTCGCAAATCAAGGTCAGAATGTGGTTCATTTTTTTGTGATACCTTCTCGAAGCTTTAACATCAGAGGGAGAATATACAGTTTCTCCCTTCTACATTTTACATTACTCCTGAATTTAACTGCCCTGGGATCTTTTCTTTCCTCTTAAAGTGAAATTAAATAAAGAATTTCAAATGGGAGGCTCTCCTTAAGATTCAGGTCTTAGGAAGATGCTTAGTTTAAGATGCGTTTGGGAGAGGGTTTGGATGTGGAGGTGGTTGACCTACACCTTAACACATCATACCGTGGGGCACATGGTGTGACGGCCACATAAAGGCAAGCAAAGAAGGTGGAACTCTTTAGAGTTTAGAGTTTAGTTTTCACAATCTTATTTCATTTTGGGGTTTGGATGTGGAAAGAAAATTCGTAGTTAGAACAGCGAATACTTTGAAGTGGATCAAAGTTTTAGAGTCTGAGAGGCCCAGCTGGTTGTTCCTATCAGGCATCCGAGCTTGGAGCCAAAATGAATCCTACCAGGAGAGGCACCAGGTCGATGGAGAGGCAGGAGCCAGGTAGCAATGGTGGGCCAGACAGGAACACAGCATCACAATTAAAGGATAACCCTGATGCCCTGCCCTGTGTAATCCAGATCTTTGTGGCTCCAAAGCCACACCATGCCTTCTTCTTAAACACCTCAGAAGCTGCATATCTACCAGGAATTAAATTCAGATCTATTTCCTCCTACTAATTTTGCCTCATGTTCTGATCACCAAAAAATACAATTTTTGACACCTGGCTGGCTCAGTCAGTAGAGCATGTGACTCTTGATCTCAGGGGTCATGAGTTCAAGCCCCACATTGAGCACAGAACTTACTTAAAAAAATACAAATCCAGTTGTCACGCTATTACGCTGGATGAATAAACTATGGGTCCAAATGGATGAGAAATGCCTCAGTTAATACACTAAGCAGGTGGTTTGCAGTTTTGACCTTTGTCAGCATTGCTGGAAGCACTTGACTTGGAACCCGTTGGATCTGAAAGAGCCACCCATGAAAGCGCTCTTCTGTGAGTGATCACACAGCGTGGTCAGGACCCTCCTGAAGGCCTTCCTCGAAATCTGACAGCTACCATCATGGCCTGTAATTGCCTCATATCAAATCCACCCTGAGCAGCTCCACACCTACACCATCCTTCCTCTTTCTGTTGAATTCAGACCCAAACACTTCTCTGAATGAAGTTCTGTCAGGCAGTTGATTCAAAAGCCTATATTCATTTTAATGTCAAATGAAATGGTTTTAAAGAAATACCAGAATTTAAGATAAAGCTTGCTTTTAATATATGACTATCGGTTACAAACAGTTATAAATACCTATGATGAAGGGTGCCTGGGTGGCTCAGTTGGTTTAGCGTATGCCTTTGGCTAGGGTCATGATCCCAGAGTCCTGGGATCAAGCCCCACATCAGGCTCCCTGCTCAGAGCGGGGAGTCTGCTTCTCCCTCCGCCTCTTCCCCCACTCATGCTTGTGCTCTCTCTTTGTCTCTCTCTCTGAAATAAATAAATAAAATATTTTTAAAAATACCCATGATGAACAGGCATTATGATAGGTTTTAGAGAGACTGAGATATACAAGACATGGTTTGAACCCACAAAGTAATCTAATTAAGGAGAAGAAATCTCCATGAATAAAGAAATCACAAGAATTAACAATAACAACATAAATGCTAACTGTAATGAATGGTGTGATGAGCCGCCCCGATTCCTCTTCAAGACTGAAGGACAACTTTCTCCAGTTAGCAGGAGAAGCACCACCTTTGTTAAATAAAGCAGACTTACCTCAGAGTATGCTTCTGGAAAAAGTCTGCATCCAATGACTTGGCTTTATACAGGGTATCAATCTGGCCCCTTCACCCGACTGAAGACTCAACTGGAGGGCCTCAGAACTCTCCATTTCCCCTATCATTGACTGACTCCTCCCTGGGCCAATCCTGCTTTTTCCTATTCAAGGGTGTTTATTGATCCCCAAAGCAGTCCTCATAAACTTTCTAAATGATAGTCTCCAACTCAAGAGTGTGCAACAGAAACTAGTATCGGAAAGATACACATTTATCTGTTCAGATGCCTGAAAGATCTTTTCCCCAATAAGCACTTAATGCCAACAATTACAACGATATTGTATATTGTTTCTCCTGCAAAGTGAGTTGCTATTTCATAATTTAATAGACAACAATTCAAAGACAGATAACACCCCAAGAGTGTCAGTTTGGAAGATATCTAGTTTGATTTGGTGCAGAAATTAATAAAATGCCCTTTCATTAATCTACACTGTATGTAGATGACATGAATAATACAACATACGTAAATATACCAGTCCCTCTATCAGTTATGTCCTGATTTCCCACCACAAATATGTTTAATATTTGACCAACAGAGAAAAAATTTACTTTTTCCCCCAGAAACTTACACTTCAGAGTCGCGATACTTACATACACGTAACTAATGGATTACTAAATACAAGGAGAACATGTAAGTAAAGAATTCAGATAAGTCTTCCTAAAGGAGATTGGATAAGAGTTAACTTTGGAAAGATAGGTACAATTCAGATAGAAAGGAAAAAGGAAATTAGCTAGAGTTTGGGGACAGAGCTAGAAATAAAGCATTTGTGGATACAAGGAGAAGCCTAACCCAGTTCTGGACTCACTCTTGAAAATAAAATTATAATTTTTTTTTGTTTTAGAGTTCTGAGGGCCCTCATTCTCTGGAAGTATGTCTATAAAGATGCGTTCTGAGATCTGATGCACGGAGTCTATTCTCTACCTTCCACATTTCTTTTTCTTTGCTGCCCACTCCCATATGTGTCCTATTCCATCCTCTCTGCTTTTGGCATCCCTTATCCCATACTGGTGTCTGAAGATTAACTCTACTTCTAGACTATTGAAATGGGTTCCTTTGTTTTTGATTTTTGGTTTTGTTGTTGTTGTTGTCGTTAGCTTCCAGTCATTGTCTCTGCTTGATTTCGTGGTATTTAAGAAAGAAGATGCTGAATTCTGTAGCAATGTACATAATGTCAATTCTACAAAAGATATTTCAAAGGAAAAATGTTCAGGATTCGTGACTGAAAGGGAGAAAGAAACATAAAGGTGAGATAAAAAAGGAGCCATATTGAGTTAGTATTAGCTAAGAGCAGTAATTATTTTGTTCGCATTTTATTAACTAATTCACTTTTGACTTTCCTTGAAATGTTAAATAGGCATTTTCCCTCACTTATTCTTTTACATGTGAATCCACATTCATGTGATTAATATTTTGCCTAAAAAATGCTGAAAATATAAGTAATTCTAAAAAGTATATGCAGATAAGAGTGCTTGTCATCACTATATCCCACTACACTTCAGATTTTTATTTATAAGAATGTTCATATCATATAAAGTGGAGGCATTTTCTTTAAAAAAAATATTTATAATCTATAGCTTCCCCAAAAATATTTAAGCTTCCTTGAGTGATCAACTGGATGGCCTTAATTTCTAATTCCATCTGTATTTTATACCATCCCATTAAATATTTTTAAAAATCTCATTAATTTTTTGAAATGCTTCCTGATGAATAAATGTGTGCTAGACACTGTCCTTCTCCTCATGTGTACAAGCCTATAGCAAACAGTATCCGCAGTGTTCAATGCACATACCTGATGCTGGGCATATGTTGGAGGTTACTCTTGTAGTTTTTTTGTAACCTAGACCATTTCAAAGCCCATTTTTCTTCAAAAGCCTTTGCCAAATCTCCCTTCACTGCCAATCCAAAGAATCATCTTTGCAAATATTAATTGCATTGTAAATATTTCAGTCATTTATTGAAGAATCTGAATACAAGTAGGCATCCTTATTCTCTGCTCTGGTCATAGTAATGACAGTATTTTCTTTATGACTGGTTATTTTGGATACTCTGTCTCATTATAATAATATAATTCTTTTTTAAAAAAAATCAAAGCATCTGTTCAAGTCACAATAGCACATTTTCTTCAAAATTGCTTCTAAGTTCATGCATGAAGTCTTAAGAAGCCACTTAAAACCTAAAGATTATGTCATGATAATCACCAAGGAGACCAGTGCTTGGGTGTCATTTGAGGAAGGAAATAGAAAGGCTTATTTAGTTTGGAATATCATGATTTAATAGAAAAAAATAATATTAATATGTGATTCTTCACATTACCTTTTTCCTCCCTTAAGCTCTAAGAAGAACTCCATCTTTGCCAGGTTAATTTCTAAGGCTTTACTGTGTAGAATTGGGGTAATGCATGAGAGGAAGAATAAAGAAGCCTGATCTGATTGATTCATACTGGAAAGGACAGAGAGTTATTTATAGATAAGACCCTGAGACGGTGGGGTGGAGGGAATGGTAACAAGAGAAGCAATATCCAGCATATGCTGTGCTTGAGGGAGAGTTTAGGGAAGTTTCAAGAATGAGAGGGAGAGTTATCTGGCTAGCTGCCATGATATGATTTCAAAAGATTCAGAAGATAATGTTGAAGAAGGGATTAATTTTTTTTCTGTTTGTTATTAAGGAAACTTATTATTATTATTATTATTATTATTATTATTATTTTGGTAGGGACTGCTATTTTACCTTTAAAATTCCTTTAGATGTCAAAATTATTTTTGAATGTGACAATAGATGTGCCTGTTTCATAGGAGTTCCATTTAGGCTGTTGTGTTAGGGTTAATGGAGATATATCAAAGTGGAAGTGTCTTAAAGACATTGAGAGATGTATGACTTGAGTTTAGATCAGGGAAGGCTTGGGGAGATTTATAAATCATTAGTATGGCTGTGGCAGCTGACACCAGGGAAAAGAAAGAGCCTTTTGAGGAATGTAGTGGAGGAGTGAAAAGTACAGAGGCCAAAGTCTAAAGAACATAGTTATTTCAACCAAGTTTTGATGGAGTATACAGATACTGACATTCGATATTCTAGAATGAAAGGGTAAGAAGCACTGTAACTGGCTAAATAGAAATTTAAACAAAATAAGGTTCATTAGAGTGACCAAGAAATGCAATCTTACCAGAATAGTCTGATCTTTTGGAGTTTGATGTCAAAGAAGCAGAGAATGTGATCAGGGAAGTAGAAAAAAACAAAGGCAAGAACTATTGTCTCCAAAGCAGTGAGTGGTGCTGACAGAAAGTGGCTGTCACAACAGACACATGAAAAAATGCTCCACATCATTTGGCATCAGGGAAATACAAATCAAAACCACAATGAGATGCCACCTTACGCCAATCAGAACAGCTAAAATTATCAAGACAGGAAACAACAAAGGTTGGCAATTGCCCCTGGTGGGAATGCAAGCTGGGGCAGCTACTCTGGAAAACACTATGGGGGTTCCTCAAAAAGTTAAAAATAGAGCTACCGTATGACCCAGCAATTGCACCACTGGGTATTTACCCCAAAGATACAGATGTTCATAGCAGCAGTGTCCACAGTAGCCAAACTGTGGAAGGAGCCGAGATGTCCATCAACGGGGGAATAGATAAAGAAGATGTGGTCTATACAATGGAATATTACTCAGCCGTCAGAAAGGATGAATACTTACCATTTATATGGACGTGGACGGAACTGGAGAGTATTATGCTGAGTGAAATAAATTAATCAGAGAAAGGCAATTATCATATGGTTTCACTCAAAAGTGGAATATAAGAAACTGCAGAGGATCATAGGGGAAGGGAGAAAAAGACTGAATGGGAAGTCATCAGAGAGGGAGAGAAACCATGAGAAACTCTTAACTATAGGAAACCAATTCAGGGTTCCTGGAGGGGAGGTGGGTGGTAAGATAAGATAATTGGGTGATGAGCATGAAGGGGGCATGTGATGTGATGAGCAACGGGTGTTATATGCAACTGATAAGTTATTGAACACTATGTCTGAAACTAAGTATGTACTATATATTGGCTAATTGAATTTAGATTTTTTTTTTTTAAGTGGCTATCAGCTATCTATTTTAATGGGACTACTCTGGCAAAACTTGTGTCAGACATTGTATAGAAGATCTTTAATTGGCAAGTCATCAGGATGCCAGTAGGGAAAAAGGAAGCTATGTCAGGATTTGGGAGATTAGAAGGACATGAGCAAGAAAGGTAGATTAAGGGCCTCTGAAAGCACATTTCTCCGTAAAAGCAATAGGAACATGGATAAAAATTATCAAAAGCAATTTTTTAACAACTCTGGAAATTAGTCTAAGCCTTGCAACAATTCAAGGAATGTTTATTCAAGGATCTGAGGGAGCAGTATTGCACCCTGATCAACTCAGAAATTCTCTGAGTTTCTCTTTGGAAGCACCACCATTATTCAGGGTATAGAATAAATAAAAAATTTATAAGCTGGAAGAAATCAACTTTATTAAAAACAATTTCATTTTAATGTTTCCTCCTAACTCAATTCTATTCTGAGGTTTCAGATGCATATACAGAATAGTCTTTGAAGATCTGACTGTCGTTATGACTGTTACAGTCCCAGAACGGCATTCGATATTAATATAATACTATTATTTTTCTCAAAATTTATAAGGTGCTTTATATCTTTATCAATTGCTGTTACATGCAGGATCTCATAATTCTCATGAAAGTTCTTTGAATAACGTAACAAGATTCCTATTTTATAGGTGAGCAAATAATGTTCAAAGGGATATTACAATTTGCCTAAGGTCACCAAAAGAGTCGGGGGGGGGAGTTTACTTACGCCTTCTTCTCCTTCTCCTCCTCTTTGTCCTCTGTCTTTTAAAATATTTTTAAGGTAAAGTTTAAGAAGCATATAGTCATAACCACCACCGAAGTCAAGAAATAAAACATTACCAGAGCCCCAGAGGCCCGCTAGTGTCATCTGTAAATTGTTATCCATTCACTCCCCACAAAAAGTAGCTACAATCTTTAAAAATATGGCAATGCCTCCTTTCCTTTCTGTTTTCATCCCCCAAGCATTCACCTCTAATGACTATGACTGTTTGTACTTCGTATAAATAAAATCTGTGTGTGTGTGTATGTGCGTGTGTATAAACAAATATATATGCCTGCCTGCATATGTGTGTGTATCCATACAGATAGTTAGAGTCTGACATTTTTCACTCAAACTATGCTTTTTCCATGTTTAGGTGTAGCTATACTTTATTTTCTTTGTTGTATACTATATGGTGGTAGGTATAGTATATGAAGGCATCATAATTTATGTATCCATTCCATTATTGATGGATATTTGAATTGTTTCCAGTTTTCAGCTATTTCCAGTAACGCTGCTATGAACATACTTGAACGTGTGTCACATTTCTATTGAGAAATGGAACATCCTGATTTGGTAGAAAACGCCAACCCATTTGTATATCTCTTTTATGAAGTGCCTATTCCATCTACTTACTCATTTTTCCGTTTGCTTGTCCTTTTTCTTATTGATTTACAAGAGTGTTTTTTAAATTTTTTTAAATGTTCCAGTTATCAGCTCTTGGTTATGTATGAGACATATCTTATTCCATGATTCCCTTTTTAGTCTTCTAAAGGTGATAAACAGAATTTCTTAGTTTTATTAAACTTTTCCTCTGTGCTAAATGTTTTCTATGTACTATTTAACAGGTACTTCTCTATCCTGAAACCACTAAGATATTTTTAAATTATCTCCTAAAAAAAAAAATTATCTCCTAGATGTTTTATTTTTTTAGTCTTTCACGTTTAGATCTGAAATCCATCTAGGACTTTTATTTTGTTGTCTGTCACATGAGGTATGAGTTCCAATAAATATACAAATGTCTCAGAATATACTTAAAAGACTGCAGTGCTCTCTTTTTGCAAAGATTCGGATATCTTACCTCAGCGATTAAATCAGACTTTTAAAATATTTTTGTCCAGTTTTTCAAGTAATCCTTATCGGAAAGGTTGCTCTGAATTACCCAACCATCTATTACTAGAATCAGAAGTCAGCCATCATTGGACTTTTTCATCTTTTTACATCTACCTCCTTTTAGACACAATGCCTGCCACTGTGGGCCTTTCATAAGGCTAGAGAGATAGGGCACATGCCTGTCAGCAGTTACAGAACAATTTAAGACAATTAGTGATTAAATACAAACATGAGGGCAGCCTGGGTGGCTCAGCGGTTTAGCACCACCTTCAGCCCAGGGTATGATCCTGGAGACCCTGGATTGAGTCCCACGTCGGGCTCCCTGTGTGGAGCCTGCCTCTCTCTGTGCCTCTTTCTGTCTCTCTCTCTCTCTCTCTCTGTCTCTCATGAACAAATAAATAAAATATTAAAAAAAAAAATACGAACATGAGTGGTATAGACATTAAATGCTTTGGAAATCAAGATAAGGCAAAGTACTCTGTGATAGATTTACTTAACAGAGAGGATGTATAGGACTTAGAAAAATGCACAGGAGGGAAGGAGGCCATCTAAGTGAAGACAGCTAGATGAAAGTGAACATAAAGCTAAGTTCACTAAGAGAAATGAGCCTGGCTGGCTACTGGAGCAGGGAAGATCTTGACAATCTAGGAGGATCATCCCGATATTTCGTCGTGTCTAGGGGGAGCAGATAAATATTATTTGGCGTTGAAAGCCCACATTAATGAAAATCTTAAAAGCTAAAGTCTGGGGCTCTATTTTGAGAACAATGGCAGGCTATGAGAAGTTTTCAACCATTGACTGATATAGTGAAGTAGTTGCAGAGGTCTTCCTGAGAGTGATGGATGGATTTGAGATGGAAGAAATTAGAACAGAAAAATGAGCAGGAATGACTTTCCTTGCCATGTGTCAGAGCCCTACGTCTAGAAGACCCTGCCTAATGGTGGCATCAAGTGATAGCAAGGAGCAATGTCAGATAAATGAAAACATATGTCCACGCAAAAACTTGTACGTGAATATTTCTAGAAGCACTATACATAACAGCCAAAAAGTAGAAATGAATGAAATGTCTATTACTAGATAAATGAATGAGTAGAATATGGTATATCCATCCAATGGAATGTTGTTCCTTATCCTCTCTAGTTCTCTTTCCGTTCAGGGAAGTATCAGAAGAGTCCCAATGGTGTGATATTTCCTAACAATTTGAGAAGAGGTTTTGACCCAGAACCAATTTTACAAATAAAGCAATGTGTGATTCACTGTGTGCCCAAATTGTCATAAAGCAATTCATCTCATTTACATTTCATGGAAGAGGAACAAGAATATACAAATTAAAAACAGAGGACTAAGATTGAAGACTTCAAAATGCCTACAAAATTCAAATGGGCTTAAGTAAAAAAGGAAAGTTTTGGTTCAAATAAGGTTTTGAGCTTCAAACGCAGCCTCATAAGGAGCTCAAATGATGGCAAGAGTCAGTCTCTTTCTACGTCTCTTGACTCTGTGGCTCTTTGTCCCTTGTTCTATGTGTTAACTTCATTCTTACGCTCTTTGTACATATTGTTCTCCAGCAGTTCCAGGTTTGCTTCCTGAATAATCTCAATGGAAAAGAAGGCTTCTTTCCCACCACAAGTTCCAATAAAAGGGCCAAGAAGTGCTCTTATTGGCCTGGCATGATGGTAGACCTAATTCCTGAATCAATCACGACGGCCGTACTCTGATTAGCAGGTCTGGGTCACATGCCTGCCCCGGCAGCTGAGTGGCAGCATCAACCACACCTGAACCAAATGCACGGAGAGTAGAAAAGCGTTAGAGTTGCCAGATTTAGCAAATGAAAATACAAGATGCCCAGTTGAATTTGAATTTCAGATAAACAATGAAAATTGTGTTAGCTTAAGTATGCAATATTTGGGACATGTTTACTTTGATATGTTATTCCATGTTTCTCTGAAATTTGTTGTTTCTCAGATGTAACTGGGAGTCTTGTATTTTAACTGGCAAATCCTAAACAGGGTGCTTCTATAAAGGAAAATTGGAATGCTATTACAGAAGGGGAAATAGGTGCTCAGCAGGACAAATTTAAATATCTATGAAGAGTAGGTTAAAGAAGAAGCCAGTATATGCCTTTGTCCTTCTGAAACTACCATCCAAGGTACCAAGAAACCTCTCCAGTGTAGTCAAGAGATAAAGTAACGTCATACTGACGATATGCCAGATTCACGACCCTAATACTCAAAGCATTTGGAGAGAACATGACTTATTCCAAAATTTGCCAAAGAGATTCACTCGCCTACAAAGTCACTTTTGCCTTCTCTGAATGTTAAGATAAATGGCTTTATTTTCATAAGCCTGAATGTTCCAGGAGCTTTCAATGAAAATAAGTGTATCGACCCCCAAATGCCCATTTAACTAAAGAAATAATTCGCTGACGTGCAAATAATCACAAGGAAGTACAACTAAGCGTCACCCCCGGAAGCTCCCTCAAGCAGAAGTGAGGGGACCATTTGAGTACTATGATCTCTTGACTCCAGGCCTCATCCCTGACCTATAAAACTTAAGATTTCATTTAGGCCATTTACATAATCCGATCTACAAAATTAAATTCCAGGCCCACATCATGATTGGAAAAATACAGATTTCCGAGTTTTACGACTACAGTACACTTGCATAAGGTGTTCCATAACAAAGGCTTTTTTTGCAGGGGAACAAAATATGCCAAGTGAAATAAACTAAAATAAGTGCCCATATGTGTGCATATATAAAAATTCATATAAAGAAATATTTATTCTTACTTATTTCCTATGGGAATATAAACGTGATTTTAAGAAAAAGGTAATTTTACAACTTACAAATCTTCCATTTGGCTGATTTGAAAAGAAAAAAAAAGAAAGAAAGAAAGAAAGAAAGAAAGAAAGAAAGAAAGAAAGAAGAAAGAAAGGAAGGAAGGAAGGAAGGAAGAAAGAAAGAAGAAAGAAAGAAAGAAAGAAAGAAAGAAAGAAAGAAAGAAAGAAAGAAAGAAAGAAAGAAAGAAAAAGAAAGAAAGAAAAGCATTTTAACCAGGCATCAGACCCTCACCTGATCCACCCCTGACCCTTCCCGCAGCATCTACCTACAGCTCTTCAAGCTGCAGCGGGCCTTCCAGGAATCAACGGGAAGGGCCAAGAGGAGTGAGCCAGAGGCCCCCTCCGATCCCAAGGCTTCTAGTCTCCATCCCTAAGAGAACAACTGTGGTTGCCAGTTGCCCAGAGATCATCCTCTTGCTCTTCTCTTCTTTCTCTCCCTCCTCACACCTGTGTTTGTGAACCAACCTTAAAATCTTTTTGCAAAAGCAAAGCAGAGCAGCTGGGGGTTGTTTGTTTCCCGTACCTTCTGGCTGGTGCCACTCCACAAATGTCCAATTGGCACCTCGTCTTGCCGGTCTTGGGGGAATTTTCTGCCTTCCACTGCTTTATCTGTGGGCATTTCTTTGCTGCGTGTGGGTGTGCGTGTGTGGGTGTGGGGGGCCTGGTGGGGAGCAATGTGCTCCTTAGCTTCTGGGCCTAAGCTACCCTCACTCGTGATGGGGCCACAGCTGGCAGTGCCCCGGTGGAGCCGGGCTGGCCTTTCCGACGGGACAGCACAGTGGTCCATCCGTCCTGGAGCCCGTCGTTTGCTACAAGGCAAACAAGCAACCTCTTATTTGCATCCATGCATAGCAACGATGCAATTAGGGCAAACTTCGTAGAGAATTAGATTGAGATGGTAATTAAAGAATTGTGCAGCGCATTTTAATGTGATCGTAGAGGAGTAAATTATTTGGTGTTGCTATATTCTCTCACTTTGCAAGAAAATGCCCCGGGACCTTCAGATGAGATTCCCTCGAATTTCACCAGGACCAGGGAACTGAGGATAGCAGAGACGACTTGTCCAGGATTTCGGCAGCCCCAAGGCTCACCCTACTAAATCTCCCTCCACTGAGAGCCTCTATCGGGTGCTGGAGTGCAGGGCCCGAAGGGTGTCCCCCGATGTCCTGGGGTCCCAGCCTAGGCCTCGAAGGCTGAGGAAATGGGGCCCAGGTGCTCCCTCATTCTAAAGAGAAGTGGCAGGTGGCCCATGGTGGGGATCTTACAGGCCATCGGAGCTCGGTGCCCACTGTTCCCATCACCCACGTCCACTTACAAGAGGAATGAAAAGAGCCCTTGGGTGTGAGCATCCTGAGTCCAGCCAAGGGAGCCCGAGTCACAGCCAGAGTCAGCTCATGGCTCTGTCCCCGCTTAGTTAAGTGGCTGCTGCAAAGACGGTCCTCACCACCTTCAGAAGAGGAAAGAGGGGGCAAGAACAAAAAGGAGGGCTTCTCCCGGCCCTGTTCTGGCTTGTTAGTTGGAATGGACGCAGGGCGGGCCTCTGTCTTTGTCCATTGGCCAGGGGTGGCCACCTGCCACTGTGCCCCGGTAGGTGGATGGGGAGGGGGCGTGGATGGCGGGCGGCCACCAGCAGTGCCTGCCCCCAGCATCCCCTCTCTCTGTCCCTTCCTTCGTCCCCGGCAGAGGCTTGCACACTGGCCCTTTATGCAGCTACGCCAGGTTTCCGGAACCCATTCCATTATTTTGTGTTTCCAACGCGGATTTTTTTAATTCTGTGATTTTTTCTTTTCAGTTTCCGTGATTTTTTAATTTTGGTTTTATTACTATAATCTGGGGGGGGGGGGCATGTCAAGCATCTGCTTTTTTATTTCATTCTGTATGTCAACCTAACTTTTACAGCCTTAATCTGCTCTCTCCTTATGATGTTTTTTGTTATTTTTTCTATGCAGGCCATGATTTTGCCTCTCTTATTGAAAACAAGAAGTCCTTTTTTTTTTTTTTTATTTCCTGTAATAAGCCATTTGTAGTGGTGTAAGTTCCTCTGAGTCTTTCATACAATACCCTACTTTTCTCATGCCGAGGACTTTTTCCCCAAAGGCCCCATGTTATTGATTTGTATTTTTTTTTAATTTACTCTTGATTAAGGGCGAATCTACATATATAAGACTCACATATATCTCTTGCTTGCCTGTGCCCCTGCTCCTAACGTCCACGTCAATGCTTGTAGGTTACTCGTCCCATTCTCAGATTTCAGGTTATGGGTGAATTGATGAATTAGTGATTGACTTCCCCATCCCCCAATCCAATTTCCACTCTCCATTAGCACTTGTCTGTTGGTCTGAGGTAGGAACATCTACACCTCCGCTCCTCAGTTCTCACGTATGAGGCTGCATGCTCAGTATGACTGCAGCAATGCCCGACACGTGGTTAGATCTCAATATATACAGTACCACCGCCGCCGTCATCACCATCATCATTATTAGAGGAAAGACTCGTTGGCAACTGGCGTCCCAGGCACAAACGTAAAATCCCACACTGAGACAAACCATTTCATGAGAGCATAGAACAAAGGAACCAGACCAGCCAGGTGGAAGGCAGAGGAAGGAGGGGGCTCTGGCTGCAGTTAGGTCACAGAAGGCTGACCGGACGAAGCAATGCTTAAGCTGAGCTGAGAGAGATGATGTATCAATCAGGAGCATTTTGTTTGTCATCAGGTTTCTAGTAAACAGCCTTCAATAAAGGGCAGTGATTGATTGAAGGAATTGAGAAGTGTGGGCCAGATCGGGCTTCAGGCAGGCAATCCATCTCTCCGTTATCTGACTCTGCGGTTCTCTGTGTTGATTAATTCTCCAAAAGTCTCCAGAATTCTCAGACAGACAAAAAAGCAGCTCCACACTAACTAACTTTCTAGTGTTTGCTACCCTGTCCCTCCATGCAAAGGGAACAGCGCGTGCAGAGCAACAGAGGAGAGGGTCCTGGCTGCGTTTTCCTCCCTGCTGTGTGTGTCCATCAGCCTCCAGGGCCTCCAGCGTACTGCCTGGGAAGAGGCGTGATCTTTGAGTGTTTGTGGAAAGGGAAGTAGCCAATCTGGCCACATCTGAGCACCCCTGAGCAAGTACGGTGTTTCCGCAACGTGCATATGGCCTGCGTGTCCAAGACAGGGCCACACCATGAGAAGCCCTTCCTTCTGAGGTCCCTGTTCAGCTACACGGGGTTATTTTGGAGCGTAGCATGTCCGAGGGACACGGATGCTATTCAGCAAATCATCTCAAACCAGCCTTTAAAGAGGTGAGAGAGGAACTAAGTAAGCTAAAGAAAATTCCTCTCCATTTTAATAAATTGATGACTTCAGTTTCTTAGTCTTAGAAGGTTACGTCGTTTCTTGTGCCCCCGTGAATTTTTAAATTGAGAGCCACGGGGGACGTTTTTCAGGGATGAATGGAATAGCCTGATACTGTTTTATCCCTGATGATCCCACAAGACGTGTTGGTCAACTCGTGACCAACTGGAGGGGGTTGGAGCGGAATGGAGTGGGGTTGGTCTCTGCAATAGCACGATGCTGGCCGGACTATCATTCGGCATGGGTTCAAGAAGGGGCTTAATCACTGGATCCACAGAGTAGATTTAGGCTTTCACTGCCCCTCTCCCCCTCAAATTCCGTATTTCCATTACTCTGTATTTAAGAGAACTAGTAAACCCATGGCCGGTGAGTTCGGCCTGTGGTTAAATTGCTTGACCCGCCGTGTACATGACATGTTCTCTCCAGTTCGCCCACCTACTTGGGGAGAAGAAAGGAAGAAAGGACAGCTCACAAAACATGTTAAAGTCAGAAAACAAGGAGCACGTTACACTGAAGCAGCTCTAGGGCCTTGGCAGCCTGTGTAAGCAAACCAAGACCTCAGCCACAGGTACTTTCTGTAAACGCACCGATATCCAAAAAAGAACTAAGGGTAAGAACAACCAACTTCAAATGGCCAGTTATGCTTTCCCAAATCAGGCAACTGCTTGAGCTATAGATAACCGGATAATTTTTGTTGTCGTTGTTTTGGGTTTTTTTTTTTTGTTTTTTTTTTTGCTTTGCTTCCTCCTCTTCTGCAGACAGCCGTGTCCCTAGCTTCTGTGGGCAGAGGACTCTTTACTGCCTTTGGTTTGGCCCTGCAACGTGCCTCAGGTTGTCTGTTGGCAGTGACCAGTGAAATTTTGTGCAAAGAATAAAAAGCAGACTCTATATACACTTTCTCCGGGTCACAGTAATGATCAGCTTTTTGTTTTGTTTTTTTTGTTTGTTTGTTTTTTTGTTTTTGTTTTTTGTGTTTTGCTTTTTGTTTTTGAAGGATTGTACCCAAGCAGGTCCATTTAAAATGGAGACAACTCATCAGAAGGTAGACAGTGTGGCATCTTTCAGGTCCAAGCAACCGGTGGAGAGGAGGCACCTAGACGCAGTGGTGGTGATGTGCTTAGTGGGGTAGAGTCTTGCCTTCTGACGGCAACAGAGGGCCTTAGGGTGCATAGCGATGGTGAATGAGGCTGAGGATGCTGGACTCAAAGGTCAGACCTGCATCAGCAGCAACGTGCATGTACATTGCAAACTGTGACCCTCCCCCCACACCCCCATATAACCTGACATTATTGTAGACAGTGGTGACACTTGGCTGGGGGAAGTGACACCTCTTTTCATTCTCTCAGGGTGGAAGAAAGAAACACTGAGAGCCTATGGTCTCTTTTTTTGTTTATAAATTACAAAAAAGTACATTTGTAACGCCAACTAAGGAGGCACAATAACACTCACTATGGGTACCTACCCTGTGCCAGGCACTGGCCCAAAAAATATACACGATTGCTCATTTGGCAGCCACCAAAAAAAAAAAAAAAAAAAGTAGGCCAGAACCATTGCACTGGTTTTAGAAGGGGAGAAGCTTAAAAGCTCTGACTACATCATTAATTTGCCATCAATAACGTAGCAAACAGAGAGAATGACAGGAAGAGGGATGGGATGTCTGACAAGTGGAGAATGAAATATGAGAGTCAGAAGAAAACAAAGAGGAAACCAAGAACGTGAGCGTAACTTGGTGTAGTGATATGATAGATTTAACTTAAAAAAAAAAATCAGCAATCTAGAGCCAGGAGAATATACACAAATTTATTTCTAGGTTTTAATGGATTGATATTTTTGGTGTTGACATCATTCAACCCTGGAGATGGATGAGCCAAACCCAAGGGGCATCCCTGGGCACCGAGGTCGTTGTCGTTGCAGAGTGAGCAGCCCTGGCCCCCCGTGCACCTGCGACTCAGGGCCACATTCCCTTAAGTAATCCCATCAGACCTCATTTTGTTTATCAATTGCAATATCCACGCTTCTTAACTCTCAAATATCCACAACATCCACGCAGCAAACATCTACTCCAAAACCTAAAGCGGATCATCCCTGCATCCTCTAGGCGTGGGACACAGTTATGCTTAGACAGCCTCGCTCTTTCCATGGCAGGGACATGGATGGACATTTAGGGTCCCTCTGCCCCGTGTGACTTCCAAAGGAAGGTGGGAGGAGGACCAAAGGGGGAAACGGGGGGCAACCGAGGAGGGAGGGGAAGGGCTCAGGTGCCTCCCGGCCCCAGTCACTGTGCAGCTCGGTCCCACCTGGAGGCAGAGCCCCGGGCCTGTCCCCACACCTGCAGAACCACCGCCTCCTCCTCTCGTTGCCTCCCCGGCACCAGCGCACCCCCGGGCCTAGCTGTCCCCGTCCATCCTTCTCCCTTCCTTGGGTTTGCTTGGGTTTGCCTTTCCCCTCTTCCTTTCCTTTCTGCACCACCCGGCTCTCCCCCATCACCCTAGTGTGTGTATATTTAAGATACGGGCTGGGGCACCAGGTGGGGGCTGCGTCCCGGAGCAGGTGCCTCTCGGCCTCTGCACCACCTGTTCTGGGTGCTGGGTGCCCGCAGGCCTCTGCACCACCTGTGCTGGGTGCTGGGTGCCCGCAGGCCTCGGCCTGAGGGACAGAGACCCAAACGCTGGTACCCAGGATGCAACCTGCTTCTCCCTCTCCCTCCGCTCCTCCTCCTCCTCCTCTCTCAATCTCTCTCTCTCTCATAAATAAATAAATAAATAAATAAATAAATAAATAAACAAATAAATCTTTTACCAAACAAAATACTGACTTTATGTATGGAGTGAGCATTCCGGTGAAACAAAGAACCTAATGACTTTTTCCCCTTGGATTATTTTTCCCCAAGGGTAGAGGGCAGAAGGCAGGTGGAGAGGGAAGAGGAAGGGGTGGGAAGAAAATACTAGAATTTCTCAGTATATCATGCACACCTTATACCAGTATTTTAAAAATTTGTGCATTTAAAATAAAAATAAATAAAATAAATAAAATAAAATTTGAGAAAAAATAAAAATAGATGTTATGAAATAAACATTCTGTTGAGAGAAAGAACCCAGTGACTTTATCCCCATGAATTATTCCCCCCACCCCCAGAATAGAGGGCAGAAGGCAGGTGGGGAGGGAAGAGAGAGAGGGAGAGAGGAAGAAACTACTAGAACTCCGCAGTGTACCATGTACATCTTATATCAGTATTTTCAAAATATATGCTATTTAAAATAAAGTAAAATTAAAAATAAAAATAAATAAATAAATGAAAAAATATATGCTAAATTTTGGCAGATTTAGAGAGTATTCAGCGCTCCAGTCACCATTTTGTGACTGATGATGGCCTAACCTATATATTTTCACCAATTTTCTCTCCGTTTGAAATTTTCCACATTTTCTTCTGATTCTTTGTGCTTAGATACTAAGAGTACTTCAGTTTACACCACGATTAAATTATGCTATAAGCCACTATGTATTGAAACCACTGGGAACGTAAATTAACAGTCATTACTTAACACATGTATTGAGATTTTAACAATACTTATGCATTAAGGTTAATTTTTCAAAATATGGTAAATTTTTAATTTGTGTTTTTAATTACAAAAGCAATTATATTACAACTAATGAGATTATAAATGTATTTCGTGTACTATTAAATAATCATCAAAATTTATGTTTTGCTTTTTAATAGACACATTTTCTACATTTAAAACCTCTACATAACAGATGTGTCATTTCACATTAGGTGAAAACTAATCTCTAATATTTTACAATAGTATTTCCTTTGATATATATATATATATATATATATATATGAGCATACATATGCCACATGGATATAAGGCTGATACATATTATAATATTTTTTCCTGACAAATCATTAAACTTAGATATCTTCTACAGTTTGACAGCTATCTTAATCCTGTGTAATGCAAGCCACAATTTGAGAGGGACAATTGAAAGAATTACTACTTTTTTTGCTTCCAGTATTTCCTATCAACTCATGAAGTGAATCAAATCATCAGTTAACTCAGGTGTATAAAATTTGATAAAAGTCAGTCCCACTTTTGGCAGTAAATTCCCAAGGGTGACATGCGCTTCGGAAAGTTTGGTTCATTTTGATGTTCCCTCATTTTTGACAAGACTAAGTAGTCAAGTTTCTTAGTGTTCCAGGCTTGTTTCTGGCTCCTTCGACCAATTCAATGGCGTGCTTCCTTCCTGCTGTCTCATTCCAAGCAAAGTCCTATGAAAATGCCAGGGTCTGCCCTCCTGCAGCTGGTTCCTTCCTGCCCGTGGATGAGCTGTCTCAGCATCCAGCCTCATCACCCTCCTTCTGGGGAGCTTATGCAGTGCCAGTTAGTGAGCAAGGTGCTTCATAAATCTAGAAGGTGTGGGCGCCTGTGTTAGTCCTCTCCTAGAAAGGATGACACTCGGCCTGAGAAGGGCGTGTGGTTAGCAAGCATTAGAGCCTGGATTCAACTCCAGAAGCAAGAATTTCTCTGCTCTGCTAAATTATTTTCTTAACTATTCACTACAGTCAGCTATTATATACCTTCTTGTTAAAAATATTTTGCTGTGCTCGCTTCGGCAGCACATATACTAAAAAAAAAAATATTTTGCTGATGATAATAATAATAATGAGAGTAGGGGAGCGGTCATGAAAGGTCTTTGAATACCATAAAATATTCTGCGGGTGTGGGGTTAAGAAAATAATTTATAGTTTTCAAGCCCTTTTCTACCACCTCATTTAACTTACTGTTAGATAATTATGTTGATTGTTCTAAAGATCTGATTAATTGGGAGCGTTCTGTACAAGCCATAGTTCAAGGAGTTAGAAAAAAACAAAACCTTCAATAGGGTTCCGTCTTTCTTCGGTGGCTAAAGAAGACCCAACAGGAACTTCGGGTCATGAGCTTGGGATCTACTTGACTGTATTATTGCACAATGAGCGTGCATGAATCAGGAAGCACCCATAATCAACCTGAAAGAGTGAAAACAAGCTTTTATATCAAAGCATACTATTGATTTTTATAAACACCAAAATAATATCCCTTCTAGGCCCATTACACAGGTAATAATAACCATCCGTTTAATTAATACTGACTCACAGTGAAAAATTCAATCTGAGTACTTGTAACACCCACATTAATATCAAGAAGGTTCATTAGAATTAATACCACAATAAATATAAAATGAATTAGTAATGATTACACCATCATTTTAAAGCATTCCTATTTGTACTCCTGTATTTACTTTAATCACCATCACTCTAAATAGCAATTAACAAAAGCTGGGCTGGGCATTATTTATGTAGGAATAACAAGGCACGTAAATGCGACCCATGGCAAGTCACACACGTTGTATCTACACTCGTGCATCCACACGCCCAACAGTATGGGTAAAATGATATATTCTGTATGGCGTTGCTGAGGAAAATAAAACCATTCTATAGTTTGGCTTCCTCCCTGGTTTTACATTGTTCATTCCTTCTCAGTAGCTGCGTTCCGATTTGAGACACCAGCAGAGTGCCCAGCACCTAGTAGGAAGACCATTAACTCCTGGTGAGTCACTTCTGTGCCTCCGTGATACACACTCGTCTGGAAGGACTACTGGTACACTTGGGTGTTTAAGTTTAATGATGATTACAGAGAATCTGCCATTGATCAGCTATGTGTGCAACCAATACCGGATAGCAGTTATTTGGTAAGGGGAGAAGGGGTGGGGGGTGGAGAGGAGATAATCTCCCCTGTTTCTGCCAGCTGCGCACACTGAACTGGGGGAAGGAAGGAAAATAATAAATTACTTCTCTTTTGCAGAATGAGTCACTTGGGAGTAAAAGTAAGGAAAGAAACTGTGACTTTTTTTTTTTCATTCTCTCTATTGTGGCTGAATCGTGACCTTTCTGGACGTTAGGAAACTGCCTCTGTAGGAGCAACTCTGCTAGAAAAAGGCAAAGAGGAAAAGAAACCACACCAACAAAACTCTCCTGCTTTCCTTTGACCCTGTTGTTAATGATGGGCATTTCCACATTGGCTCTTGCAGAGTCTTAAGTCCCGATCATATTTGAACTGGGGAAAGCTGAATAGAATAGTTAATTTAAAACACTATTTGTAAGTACTAGGTAGTCAGAAACACGTCATAAATTATTGCCAATGTGATAAAGGGAAAATTGCTCCTAAAGAATGTCACAAAGGCCTTCATATGTTAGAGGGCAGGCATTCGGGTGTCTTTTTGATGGGTGGGAGAGGATGCTTCTATTTGAAAATCTGGTTCTATTTGGAATTCACATGCTTCTTGATGAGTAGATTATCAAAGCTCTGTTCCACACTCACCCCTTAAATCATCTGATTTTGCTTTTAGTTGCTTTAATATTCCATCCTTTTGTGTGACTGTCCCGCAGAGAAGCTAGGGATTTGCTGACTGTGGAGAGTGACTGTAAGTGTTTCAAGACACTGTGAGCCTTGAAACCCAGAGAAGCAATGAGCAAGCTAGCATTTATTTGAAAAGTAAACATTAAATCCAGGTAGAGAAACAAAACACAATTTATTATCCTATTGATCACCAAGAGACTAATGCCTTTCCCTTTCCTAAAGACATTTATCCAATAAGCTTTATACACACCACAGCAACAATCTGTAACCCACTTACAGAGGTGTCACTAATACAGCATTAATCACCAACACTATGTGACTTGGAAATGGCTTCCCAGTGAGATGGCTTACACGGTTCACAGCCTGGCCTACAACCACCCTCGGGTCTCCTCCACCCCCAGCTCGAGGCCGTTCTCCAGCTTGAAAGAGAAAGGAGACAAAATACCCTGAGCAGTGAAGAAGTAAATTCAGGGAGGTCCCTCCTTTCTGTTCTCGGTGCACAGTACACACAGCCAGGCAACCACTAATCGGACCTGGGAAGAACTCATCATTTTTGAGCAACTACTTTTTACCAGCAACTTGATATACTTTAAAAAACCTTTATAGTAAGTTCATAACATTTTGGTGTACCCACTTGTAAGTGAGATTCAATGTAAATAACTCAATGAGCAAATTACACTCAATAAACAGATGAACACCACTTGTGAGGAAAAAACAACTTCCAAATAGGTACCCCTACCACGCCCAAAAAACTCTTTCTATTTAATCATGAAACTCTGTAAAGGAAGTTCACAAACTGAAGACTAAAGTGGTAAATAAATAACACAGGTAATCAGTGACACATGCCACCACCAATCTCCTAGAGCCACCGGTGTCTGCGGGCACCTGTGGGAGGGTATTCGTAACCGCATTAACCCTGGCCCCCCATGCTCATATGTGGAGTGGATGGACTCTTCTCACTTTCCTTGTCAAAAATATTTTATTAAACACTGGGTCTAATTACAGAACGCCGAGCGAGGTACTATAGAAGTTTTAAGGCTTTTGCTCTATTACGTGAGAACACCAGACTTTCTTTCTCGTTTTGGACCAAGCTATTGCCTCCATGCAATTTATGTGATAGCTTTTGAGAGCACTCTTGGAGATCATAAAAATGTCTGGGCACTCTGCCACCATCTACTTTGGTCTGTGGCATGGTTGGGAGGAGGGTGAGAACAAGGAAAGTGGATAGATGAGACTCTAAATACATGATGCTCCTGTCAAAGGAGAAAGGGAATGTAAAAAAGAAATGAAGGGCAGTAGAAGGTTAATCACCGTCACCATCATCACCATCACCATCATCATCGTCATCATCATCTCTAATTTTTATCAGAGTTTACTGTGTACCAGGCACCGTGCTAAGTGCTTTATGCGCACTCTCTAATTAATTCTCAGTGTAATTCTTTCATTAGGAAACTATTATTCCTCAAATTAGCAATGAGAAAGCTGAGGGTTAAAGAAAGTTAGTATGTAGCTCAAACAAGCTGGCAAGTGGCAAAGTCTGGATCCAGACTCAGGATGTCCAACTCCAGTGCTTGAGTATTTTTAGTCATCGTGTGTCAGGAAACAGGAGAAAAAGAGACCCCGCAATTCATGAATAGACCAGACATGTGCCTGATGCTACTGGCAGGATGTGGAGGCAAGAGCCAACATTCGGGGTGAGCCTGGCTCCCCGCAGGAGGGTGGTGATGCAGGCCGCCCGCCAGGTTTGACTCCCTTTCTCTCTTGAGTTGGCAATACAACGTTAGTGGGGAAATGATGGGCTATGCAATAAATGATTTTGGAGCCAAAGCATTTTTTTAGCAAGCTTTTTATTCAAGTATAACAAACACACAGAAAAGCAAACGAGTTGTGTTTAGTTCAACACCTGTGTCACCACACACCAATGCAACCAAGCCTACGTGACACATGTATAACCCTTGTAACCAAGAAACACAGTATTACCAGCCCCCAGTGGTCACTCATTCCCTTAAAGTGTGGCCACAAATCTGACTTTCCAAAACCATATTTTAGTTTTGCCTGTTTTTGAAATTCACAAACATGGAATCACATTTTATTTATATGTATAGTGACAGACTTCCCTTTTTTCAATATTGTGTTTGAAAGATTCAGTCACTCTGTAGCAACTAACAATAGTTCATTCTATGTGATGTATAAGTTGACCATAATTGTTTAATTCAATACACGGCTGATGAATATTTGTGTCATTGACGTTTGGTGCACACTACGGAGAAGACTTAGAGCTGTCCAGGTGGGCAGTTGACTCTTGTCCATCTGGACGTTGTTACTCCTGGTTCTCAGGCCCAGGGACTGCCCAATTTTGTGCCAATAAAGCAACCGAAGAGAAACAGAAATAAGAATTATGAGGGAATGGACTCCATATAAATATGAGAAACAATGTGAACGTAAGAATTACCGATTATTAGACTAATCTTTGGCAAAGAATCTCAGCAGACTTCTCCATTCATGAACATTAGGGAATAAGAAAATAAAAAAGAGAAGTAGAAAAATGTATACTGACCTCCTAAAAATGAAAGTACGCCAACTAATAAATTACTGAGACATTTTAACTTGCTTTTTTATTATTCCAGATTAATAACTTGATTGCGCTTGTTAAAAAAGATGCATGCTTACTATTAAAAATTCAAATCCATCAGTACACTAAATCATAAACTTGTTAACCACAAATTGAAAAGAATTACACAAAAACTACCACTACCCAGAAATAATGATTGTTGACACTGGACGATCACACGGACCAAAGGAATAATGGGGAGTTAGAAAAAAAATATTTTTTGTAAGTTGAGATGAAATTATACATGCCATCTCTAAATTAAAACTTATTAAAATTAATTTTACATGATTTAATAGAAACAACTGAAGCTAACATGACTATTAAAATAATGCTTAAAATTAAATAAAAAATTCTAATCACAAGGGAAACTACTTTTCAAAAGTCCTTATATGCTTTTAAAAAAAAAAAGATTATGAAAATCATCCAGCTGTTGGGACAATTCTTTTTACTTGCACTTTACATTTTAGCTGCTTCCTATGACATATGTGAAGCTAACAGTCAGACTTTTTCCCCACTTCACCACTTCCTGACTTGGGATATTTGGAGTATTATTTTTATACTAATAATTTTATACTTTTAATAACTTTAGTAATTCATATTATGTTGTTTAAAATAATTATTATTTAGGGATTATTTTCATAATTTATACTTTAGTCTCTAATAATAAGAAACAGTTATAGTTCTTTTACCAGTTTTAACATTTATGAATTCTTTTTTTTTTTCTTTTGTGTGATTTAAATGCACATGGGCTTTTTCCTTTTTTTTCTTCTTTCTGAGAGGAGATCATTGTTTCTCTTTTTCTGAGGCCAAGTTTGTGGTGGACTACCTGCCTATTGCCTTCATACTTAAATTATTTTCCCCCAAACTGTTTGAACATTGCTCCCTCATATTCTAACACTGATTGTGTAGAAATCCAAAAGCAGGCTGATCGGGAGGTTGGGGGGAACCCTCCATGTAGTTAAAGAGTTTTCTGTGTGCCTGTGATATCCTTTCCCTATTTTTTGCCATTCATTTTAATCAACGAAAATGTAGTTCTGTGTGATTTTTCCGGGTTTCTGAGATGCAGAGGTGTTCTCACTGTGGAGATTCAATGTATCTCCTCATCGCAGGGGAATTTTTTTCATTCTAACTGTGTATAATTCTTATGCTTCATTGGGTTATTTATTCTGAAGATACCAGTGACATATTATGTTGAATTCTCTTTTCTCATATCTTTCAAATCTGCTGTTATTGCTTTGTTCCCTTTGCCTTTTTCCTTTGTATTCACTGTGATGATCCCAAGAGTTAGCAAATTGAATTTTTTGTAATGAATCAACTTATCTTTGCTTTTTCCTTTCCTTTCCTTTCCTTTCCTTTCCTTTCTTTCCTTTCCTTTCCTTTCCTTTCCTTTCCTTTCCTTTCCTTTCCTTTCCTTTCCTTTCCTTTCCTTTCCTTTCCTTTCCTTTCCTTTCTTTTCCCTTCCCTTCCTTTCCTTTCCCTTTCCTTTCCCTTTCCTTTCCTTCCTTTCCTTCCTTTCCTCCCTCCTTTTTTCTTTCTTTCATGTCTTAGCTTTTCTTTCTAATTTTGTGTATTGGCTTTCAATTTGTTTTCCTGCCTCTTCAATCTCCTTCTCATCTCATTCTACTGTTTTACTGATTTTTGTCTTTGAACTCTGATTGTATTTCATAGGATGAAGCATATTATGTTCCTTTTTACTTTTCTTCAGAACCAATATTCTCATATTGCAGGGTTTTAATGCTATTATGTTCTTTCCATACTTAGCATGAGAAAACATACTGACTATTAAAGATTCTCTGTAGGGCTTTGATAGGGATCTCGAAAGTCTAAAACATACAAATTATATTTTCCCAAAGAAACCTTCCTTGTTGCCAGACATTTCTGATAGCTGCTATTTGCTATGACAAAGATGACAAAGTATGATAGAACCTCCATGATTTGTGACCTGCTGATCTCTACCTAGCTGTCTTTTCCTCTGAGTTACAAGGGAGGACAAGGCTTGTACTTAATGCAACAGGCGATGGTAGTATGTGCGCCTGTGTGTGTATATGTGCTCATGCACAGTGTGAGATGAAAGAAGGGGATGATAAAAAGTTCATCTGGACTCCCCCCACCACCCCCTCTCTCTGATCAAATGGCCCATGCCAAGACTGACTCCATGTAGTTTAACTGTAACCAATTCTAGGAGGGAATAATTTAGGAATTGTAATGATTAAACTATTAAAAGCAGATTCTGTGTCTATTGAAGATTTTCTTGAAATTTTCTTTTGTAAGATTTTGCACTGAAAACAATATTGGCTGTCTACTATTTGATGCTTTCTCATATTACACCTATCCATTCTTCCTCATGCAGAAAAAAAAATTTTTTTTAACTAAGAGATTCTTGAAATCTTAAGAAGGAATGGAAGCAGTATTCTAAATTTGACTGTGAAATTACTAATGTACAGTAACCTTTCCTGGAGAGTGAGACTAATTCTTTATCACAGCCTTCAATAGGTTTTATTTTTAAGGTGCTTAGGATGGCCCATAAGTTCCATGTCAAATCCCATAATATTCCTTTAGCATATTAAGAGATGATGCTTAAAATTCTGAAGTTTCTAGAACTAAAGTTAGAATTCTCCCTACAATATATTTATATTATATATATATATATATCTGATAATTTTCAGAAAGTTTTGGAAAGGATGGGAGAGCATCTAGGAAATTTGGCACTTCAACTGCAGGAGTTGTCTGAGGGGACATGACCACCTGGGGGCTCATTTGACAACTGCCAGTTATTTTACAAACTGGGGAGGCCTGATCTTGCTTCCTGGAAAATGCTTTTCCCAGTGGCAACTCCGCCTGTGTAGGACATACCCAATCGATGAATTTCAGCTGTCATCATGATTGACATGGATCACTGAACAATTGACTAGACTGTGATGATCAGTATTGATTGTGAATGTGTCTGAAATTAAAATATTGGATATGCTATAGACGATTCATTTTATGAATGTGGAATACAGTCATTGAACCATGAATCTTTAATTCCCATGCTGGTCACCTCATCTTATGCAGACCGAAACATTCATTTTCCTCCATTTTTCCTCTAAAAGAAGCAAAAATTTAAATGGTTTCATAAGAGAGGTAGACAAGCACCTAAGATTTCTTCCATTCAACATTTTTTAAAAGAGAAAGAAAAATATACTCTAAAAAATCACCTACAATAGCAATCATTCCTATCAGTGTACTGTGTATATATAAGTAGATAAATATAGGGATATGTAGGCATAGATATACAGTATATATAGATAGATACAAGTATCTACATATCCTAGACCCCCTGTGCGAATTCCATGAGCATAAGGGCAGTATTAATTAATTTACTCAACTCATAATTAAGCAGGCTTATGATGTGTCAGGCACTTTCCACATACAGAGATTCAGGCACTTTTCTAGATGCAGAGATAAAATAATGCCAAGTCTCCTGTTGCTCCCATAGTATGGAGGGGGGTGGGTGCAGACTGGATGAAATAACCACATCAGTAAATGTAACTTCAAGGAGTGTAAGTACATTTTCAGTGAAGAATCTAGTACAGTGAGTGAAGAATGGGGGAACTAGCTAAATGAGGCAGACAGGGGAAGTTTGCTGAGGAAATGATCATTAGCTGACACATGATTATTAGAATTGGGGTCCACTTGAGAAAAGTAAATAACTATGAAGGAGAAGGGTGGGCTGAAGATGCAGGAATAATCCAGGCAGAGGGAAAAGTACTTCTGTAGCCAAAATGGCACAGAATTTGAAATTTGGAGAAGATGGATGTGGCTAAGGAAGGGTAAGAAAGCAAGAGAAAGTATGATGAGACATGCAGCTTGAGGGAAAGGTGGGACAAACAAATGCAAAGGCTGAGTAAAATGACATACACCCCAGTAAGTCTAAAACATCTCTGTTGATGCCTACTGTCCAGTATAATTAATTGTAACATACCCTTTCACTCCTAAATGCATTCCAGTGTGCTGAGGAAGTTATGCAATTGCCCAACTCAAAGGCCTTATTAGAGATTTTGGTCTTTCTCCTAACTCTTAACAATGGGAGAAATATTTAAAAATGTTTAAGCAAGTAAGAGACATGATCCCATTTTAGGCTTGAAAAGATGATTGCATGCTTGACGGGGACAAGAGTACATGCTGAGGATCCAGGTAAGAGGCTATTGCAGGTGTTGGGGAAGGGATGGCAGTAATATGAAGAAGGTAATGGGAGAGGAAATAGAATGAACGAATCTGATGGCTTCTTTGCTTTCATTTGTACCAGATTTGGTTCCAAATGGAATTCCTGTACAGATCCAGCCATTGACTTATTGGTGCTTCATAGATCTCAGGATGCATTATGCAATTCCCTAACAAATGCAGAATAGTCCAGTGTTAGGGGTTGGTGACACTCATGAGATTATTTCACGAGGGGCAAGCCATGTACACATAAAGAAAAGAACTTAGTGAGCGCTCATCTTCCTTTTCTCATTATAGACATAGACCATGAAGAATGCTGGAAATATTAAGTCTGAAGCTGCTGGATTTATTCCCAAAAACATTTTTTAATTCCTTGGCTTCAAGGCGCTATTGAAGAACCTTTGATAAACACCATGCAGTTAAGAGAGACCACAGTATGCCTAAGGCCATCTGAATATCTCTGATTGCAGCAGGAGATAGAGAAGAAAAGTTTTCTAGAGGAAACTCTGGGTCCTTAGAAGCCACAACAATTCCCCGGAGAAGCAAGCAACAATTAAAAAAAAAAAAAAATTAAAATCCTTCATCCAGTCAATCACTCAACTATCAACTACCAAGCATCTATTTTGCCATGAAGTGTCCTAAACTGTGGAAGTATAGCTGTAGATATGAAAAATTATGGTCCTGTCCTCCTGGCTTTTACCCTCAAATAAGACATATGCAAGACCAATGGAAGACAGAAAATGAACAAATATACATATACACATATTTTCAAAATTATTTCTGAGAATTTTGACTAATGTTAATAAAATAAGATAGAGGAACCTGGTTTGAGGGAAGATAACATGGAAAGGGAAAGCTCTTGCTGGATGTGATATTTGACTTAAACCCATACAAAAAAGAAGACAGTCATTTGAAACTAGGAAGAGTCCAGAGCAAGTGCAAGCATGCCTGTTGGAAGCATGAGACAAAAGGGAAGCTAAGATGTCTGAGAGGTAGCGAGAGATGGGGAAATGCCATGCAATGAGGTTGGAAAGGTAGAAAGCAGGAACCAGGTATTGTAAGCCTTTACGGTCTGCAGGAATTTGGGTTTGCTCAAATGGAATGGAAACCATTGGAGAGTTTCAGGCAATGGATACCATTGGAGAGTTTTGGGCAGAAGAACTCTGTGACATAAATTTAAAAAAAAAAAAAATCTCTGACTTCTGTTTTAAAAGGCCACTGTCAAGTGTCAATGATCATGAGTCTAGTTTGGGGTTTGTTATGGGAGACCATTTGAGAAGTGATTACATCTGGAACTAGGGACGATGGAAGTGGGTAGATTTGTGACATGTTTTGAGTTAGAAGTGAACGGCTTTCCTGAGAGACTCAATGTATGGGTTAAGAGAAAGGCTAAGTTAATTCTTCCCTTTAAGAAAATGACAGATGATGGTGCAATTTGTTGATATAGGGGGAAAAAATGGGAGAGAAAAACATTTGGGATGACAGGAATCAAGGGTCACATTGTTGGCATATTAATTGGAGATAACATCTAAGTTGGTAGTTGGATATGAGTCTGTAGTGATTATCAGATGCTGTAGATGCTTGTTGAATAGGGTAATCTGGTTGTCATTAGTATATATACGTTACATAATGTTAAATAAGGTCATGGGGTTGTAGGAGATCACTAGGGGAAAAAAATTACTCAATTGGAGTTCCGTTGAAGGGAACCAAGACCAGATGGCTTTATGAGATAAGGAGTGGGCCACAGTAGATGAGTGGGACACAGAGAAAAGAACCAAAGTGAAGCAAAGAAAGAGAAGTTTAAAGAAGGGTGTTTAAGGAGAATTATGAAAGATTAGGGGCAGCTGCCCTGTGGGGGGTTTTGACTTTGAGAAGAAAGATAAAGATGATTGTTTTCTGTCTAACCTTCTCCAAAATGTTTTCAAGAGACTCTCAGAGAACATATCCGTGATCTTTCAAAGATTTTATGTGGATTCACTTTTATTTTCTTTTGAATGTATGACAAAGGGGAGATCAGTCTCAAGGTAACTAAGTCATATCTTAGTTGCTCATCTATTATTCCATTGAATTCACATCACAGTCTCATGCAGGAGACCCTTCTATATTGCCATTTCACATTTCAACTTAAAATTAAATCATTTGTCAGATTTAAATTTCTAATACTCAAGTTTTTCTATCTCAAAACTATTCAGGAACTAAAAATTAAAAAAACACAGGTTTAGTGTTAAAAGGTTATTTGTTCCATTTTTATTTATCCAGAGGAAACAAAAAGACGAATGGAGGCAAAAGGTGCCTGGCTTTTTCTTTGCTTGAAGGACAGAGACCTTCATATACATCCAGTGAAAACAATTTGAGCAGCCATCCAGGATTCCCAGGCAGATCTGTGGAGTCAGAATGCTTCCCGGGGCATCTCCAGGAGCAGAGGCTCGTAGAAGTTAGTATCTTTTGAGGTGGCTCTTCAAGGTTTCCATCTGCTACAATGAGTGTAATATACCGTGGACTCTTCCATCAGTGGAATCTTGGGTTGGATGCCCTGTCCATTCATCATCTACTAACAGAGACTCCAAATCCCTCACTCAATGCTTAAGATTCTCTACCTTGAGAATTGGTTCTTATTTACTATTTCAAATATCTTTCCCTCCTAAGGACCATCTTAGTCCACAGTGTATACTCATCATATGAGCTAATGAGCTTTTCTGCCATCAACTTAGGTAATTTGTAAGATAAGTTTAATATATATTCTGATTGTTATAAATGACATTTTACTTAATAATTTTTTATTATCCAGATTCATAAATATTTTGTAGTACACTTGCACCAGAAATAGGATCACTGAAAAGCATTAAAGTAGATATGTTTCACCTTTAGAAAATTGAGCCTTTCCTTATAAACTTCTCTCCGCCACCCAAGAGTCAGAGAAGTCGTCCAAAGTCACAGCTAGGAAATTGCAGTCAGGATTAAAATTCAGGCATTTCTGATTCCAGAATCCTTGCTTTCAAACTTCCTAGCATAGTGAATACTCAATATGTATTGGTCCATTTCTAGTACTCACTAAGTAAATATTTGTGGATAAAATTAATATTCAGAGAGTCTGGATTCTAGTTAGATATGTATAGCATACATACTAATCTTTGAGGAAAAGTGAGCGTTTATGAGTATTATCAGTTTCATCTCCTACACTATAGAAATAAATATACTCTATTACCCAGAATGTGCCATCAATCAATAAAAAAAGAACTACATAATATTACAGAAGTTTTTGGACTGCTAAATCATACTCCATTATTTTAAACACATGTTACTTTTGTGCAAAGCTTGTTGCCAAGAGAAGCAAAAATAATTATTAGGACTTAGTCATCTTGTCCAAAACTCCCACACATGTACCCTTTTTGTCAAATACCATTGCTGAAAGTGACTTGCCCACAGTCACATAGTTAATGACAAAATTAGAACCAAAGCTCAAATGTTCTGACTTTAGTCCGTGTACTTTATTACATAACAGCTTTTGGTCATTGTCATTGTCCACGTTTCCCTTCTCATTTTGATATCTGAGATACTTGAAAACAGGAGTTATATATATGGATTATTTATCATTCATAGGCTATCTCTGTATAGCTCGACTGTGCCCACCCCTACATGACATAAAAGCCATTTTCTATGCTTTAGAGTTTTTTCTTCAAGAATATATGCAGATTAGGTTTGCCTGGATTGCTCAGTGGTTGAGCTTCTGCCTTCAGCTCAGGTGGTGATCCCAGGGTCCTGGAACCGAGTCCCGCATCGGGCTCCCCACAGGAAGCCTGCTTCTCCCTCTGTCTGTGCCTCTGCCTCTCCCTCTGTATCTCTCATGAATAAATACATAAGATATTTTTTAAAAAAGAATATATGTAGATTAGGCACCAGATTTTCTACCTTGAGGGCTGTTACATTAACTGGTTCCACAAATGTGCTAAACAAAAAATAAAAATGGACAAAAGATTTCCATTGGCGATGCAGAATGTTCTCAATATTATTGTTTAATCAACCAACAACCTGAATCTGGCCTTGTGTAAAGCATTATAATTCTTACATACACTTGGATGGGTCAGAGGGAATCACATTAAAAATTTCCCTAATCTGTAATCCCTGGGTGGCTCAGCAGTTGAACGCTGCCTTCAGCCCAGGGCCTGATCCTGGAGACCCTGGATCGAGTCCCACATCAGAAGCCCTGCATGGAGCCTGCTTTTCCCTCTGCCTGTGCCTCTGCCTCTCTCTCTGTGTGTGTGTGTGTGTGTGTGTGTCCCTGATGAATAAATAAATAAAATCTTAAAAAAAAAAAATTTCCCTAACCTAATGCTGGTGCGTCGTCTGCAGTCCATAGGACAATGCTCATTGGAAAGTTTTCTTTTGCCTTTTCATATTGAATAGTACATTGATATATTATGTGTTTCCATATGTTGTTGTTATGACTGTGACAGATTTCTGAACAATTTTCATTACCTATTACTCCCAACCTCAAGTGATCTGAGGAAATCATTTTATGGTAGGCTAAGACATTTCTTCAATGTGAAAGTAAAAAGGAATTACTTTGACACAGTAGAATGCAATAAAGCAATTTGTGATCAGTTCGAATAAGATGAGGGAGAAAGAAAACAAAGTCTTTGGCACTGGGAGTGTCTGCCTCTTGCTTTGATATCTTTTCTAATGCTGCAGAAGCAAGTTGGGTCATTTCTCCTCCTCCCAGGCTGTTCACTTACCATCTGTCAATGTTGAAAAAATACAAAGAACACTGTATAATTATTTTCCTTATGAAAAACATGAATGCAAACTTTCTTAGAGCTAAAACTTTCTTAGAGCAGCATAATCAGCTGCAAAATAGGAATGGATTTGCTTCACAACTCTGGGGGCAAAGAAACATCCTGTATCTTTATTTCTCTGTCTCTCCTGGCTGGTAGAAAGTTTAATCTCAGTTTGAGTGTTTCTCTTTTTTTCATAAGATTATAAAAGAGCTTAAAAGTCATGAAACTTTGAGAATACCCTCTGTCCTTGCTTCTATCATGACCATCAATGAATTGAAACTTGCCCAAATCTGGGTGGTATTTTGGAGACTGAGTAGCTTTGTTGCTCATAGAATCCACTCCTTCCAATCTACTTAGGCCATCAGGAAATGTGTTAGGCTCTCAAACCCTGGGCCCTTACAGCTCCTTTCCGTTCCCTCAAATGTCTATCCTACATGGTTTCTGCCATCTCTGAAGCACTAGGGTAATTGGCCACAAGGAAACCTGGTTCCCAAATCTTGGTTTCTAAATATTATCTCTCTAAAAGAAAACAAAACTCCTTGGAGACATAGGAGTATAGGCAGGGAAAACACAAGGTAAGCCTGGAAAATTCTGCTCTGAAGTGCTCAAAGGATGGAGAGATGTCTAAAAGACAAAGGTCAACTAGATGGGCTTCACTGGCCAAACTACTTAACAATTTGAGCATCAAAAATGAACAAAAATCCATAAGACCATAATAATATTTAAAGAAAAGAGGTGAGAGAGAAGATAAATAGGTAAATAAGAATAACTAATAAACATGGCAGACATAAAAAAATTAGAAAACAATCATTTTGCTCACACACCAACATTGGGAAATCATTGAGCAACAGGATATTCACATAATTTCAAAATATTGTACCACACGGTACTTCTTGGTTGCAAAAAGAGCTGGGAGATATAATAATCTAAGTGAAGATCACCAATAACAAGACAGACAGACATCATGCCTCTGATGTGATGGAATACAAAGTCCAAGAAAGCACCTATGTAATATTCTTGCCAAAATATTTAATTTGAATCCAGTAATGAGAAAACTATTTGGCTGATCCAGATTTGAAGACATTCTACACACCTATACTCTTCAAAAATAGTGTGTTATAAAAAACAAAAGGCAAACGGGACATATTATATTTTAAAAAGTAAAGACATGTGACAAGCAAAGACCAAGTGTGATCCTCAAATGGATTCTGATTTGGGGCTGGGGAGTGGAGGAGGGTCAGCTGTAAGATGTTTGGGGACAGTTGTATATTAAATAATATCCTTCTATCACTTAATTTGGAAGTGTGACAGTGGTTTTGTGCTTATGTCAAAGACTGTCCTTGTTCTAAGGGGATTTATGTTGAGGTATGAGGAAGTCAAGAGCCATAATATCTGCCTGTCTGAGACTTACTTTCAAATATTTCAGCAAAGTAATTGTGTTTGAAAGAGATAAAGCAAAGGTGGCAAAATGTTAACGGGTGGTGAAGTCAGGTGAATGTTATATGGGTATGCGTGGTACTTTGCTGTGGGTTTGAAATAAAAACTTTGCAAAACAGCTTTAAAGAGAAGGTAAACGTAAGATAAAAGTCAAAGATAAAATTTTAAATTTTGAAAACGAAGATAGGAAGACTCGGTTGTCTTAGGGGTGGTTGCAACAGTGGGTTAGAGGGGTCAGATGGAGAAAATTGCCTCTCGTACTATTATTATTATTATCCTACAGCTTAATGTTATATATAGCTAATTTCTCTGTGAGGTTATTCTGCTGACTAATAAATATAAGAAAAAGAAAAAAACTCCTGAAGCATATAAACCAAATCATGGATAAATAATGGATGGGAGAGAGTTTGTATATGGGGTGGGTGAATGTGGATTCTGTCCCTAGCAAAATCACAGGTTGGCAGCTACATGTAAGCCAAATCTGGCCTCTGATCTAAGCCATACATTTGTATATTTGAAGCTTCTCCTAAAAAAACAAATATATTTTAGTTTTTCAGTCAGAAGAACAAAAATGAGAAAGAACTAACTAGTATAGTATACTCAATGATTAACTTTTCCAAGATTTGTTTCCAAATGAAGGCTATTAGATTGACTTTTGAAAAAGAGGGCAGGCATAAATAAAATAAGCACATAAATAAAGAAGAGCTAGAGAATTCATTTAAAATAGTACATTAGGATAGATGGGCAAAGTGCGTTATAAGACTTATTTGACATTACTCGGTACTTACATAAAAATATGAGCTTACTTTTCCAGGAATCGTAAAACACATTTGCTGAATCATTCATTAATTCCACTGGCGCCTCCGGAGAAATGTGTCAAATATTTTGGAGCTTTCTGAAATCGGGTTCAGAAAGGTTAAGTAGCTTGCCAAGCAGCACAGCACAGCACAGCTCAGCAAATTACTGGAATGAAAAAAAGAGGGAACTCTGTACTTGAATCTTGGTTGAACCTACCCAGAAGGCAGTCCAGAATTTTCTCTGGGACCTTTCCATGAACTAGAACTTTTTGTATTTTAGAAGGAAAGGGAAAAACACTAGCTACCACCTGGAAAATGCATGTCACTGAGTGGCTTTACAGGATTAGCTCTGCCTACTTTAAGATGGTAACAACCCTGTTGGTAACCTTGGATTTAAAAAGGGTTTAGGACTCAAATCAAGGAAATTAAAGCTATTCTGTTCTTATAATTCAGTTTATCATTGTTTTGATAAAAAAAATTAAAAAAAAAAAGCAGCCGACAGATTCTCTCCTTTTATTCTTGGTAATTTATGTCTTAAGGAAACAAAGACCAAAGTGAGCAGACTTGAGTCTTGTTTCCTTACTTCTCTTGGGTGAACCGAAATGAAAGTCTTGGCAGGGCCCACTGCCTTCCTGCCGTCCTCCACATACACGGCTCCCACCCCTGGCAAGCATGAGGAAGAGGAAAAGCCAAGCTCTGTGCCTTTTCTTTTCTTTTCTTTTCTTTTCTTTTCTTTTCTTTTCTTTTCTTTTCTTTTCTTTTCTTTCTTTTCTTTCTTTTCTTTTCTTTTTCTTTTCTTTTCTTTTCTTTTCTTTTTCCTTCCTTCCTTCCTTCCTTCCTTCCTTCCTTCCTTCCTTCCTTCTTTCTTTCTTTCTTCTTTCTTTCTTTCTTTCTTTCTTTCTTTCTTTCTTTCTTTCTTTTTCTTTCTTGTCTGTCCTTCTTTTCTTTCTTTCTTTCTTTCTTTCTTTCTTTCTTTCTTTCTTTCTTTCTTTCTTTCTTTCTTTCTTCTTTCTTTCTTTTTTTAAGTCTAGCTTCAGCCTGATTTCATAAAGAGCTCTGGAACATGAATTGCACCCCATAGCTTGACCTGCCCAGACACAAAGTAGCTGACCTGCTGTACCCCCACATGAGCTGGTCACTAGCTACGGGCTACCTCTGGTAGGGTGGCCTGTCCTTCTATATATCCCAAGCCGGGTGGCTTCTACAGGCTGAGGTGGCTCCCATCAGCCAATGAAAATCCTCTAAGAGGCAACTGTAAGCTATTATTATTAGCAAATAGTAGCAAAGTGAAGGTCTGCTCAAGGCACCGAGAGCATCTATAGCAACAGCCAAATACCCAAAAAACATTATTTACAAAAATGAAAATTATAGCCCAGTAAGAGCATGTGCTCCGTACACACTTGAAACCCATGTCCATTCGGCAATCCTTAGGTATAGGGTTCTACTAACCAATTAGGTCCGGTTGACGATTGTTGGTGTCTATCTTTTCTGCTTTGCTGTTTACTTATTCTATCAATTACTGAGAGAAGATTGTTAACATCATCAATTATGATTACTTTTTCCATTTGGCTTTTTATTTCTGTCATTTTGGCTTCATGTACCTGGAGGTTCTGAGATACATTCACATTTAGGATTATGTGTCCCCAGTGAATAGACCTTTTGATCATCGTGACATGTTTTCCTTATCTCTAACAATACTCCTTGTTTTCAAGTTTACTTTGTGTGATATTACTTGATTAATCATTTAATCATGTTTCCATACTTTTTATTAAAAAAGAAAGAAGGCCAAAAAGAAAAGAAATTCTTCGGCTTATCTCCATGTTGTTACCCACCCAGAGAGGAATATCTACGCCACGCCAACCCTGTGCAAATCATTGCTCGGGATGTTTTCGCCTGAAGAAACTCATAGAAGCATTAAATAATAACCTGTAAGTCCACTTTCTAGAAACCATGGTACATGTGTTCACTTAGAATTTGAGTCTATTCTAAGTTCTTCTTATGTATACAGCATCCCAGACTTTATTTATTCTTCCCGGTTTAGACTGGATCCTGAAAAACCATCTGAATACATAGTCTCAAAACTCATAATTCAAAATAAGACAATAGTAGGATTAGCATTTCTTTCTTTTGGAAAACTGGGCTTTGGAGGGAAGAAAGTGAGGGTGGGAAGGCTGTGTCTCAGCCATGTCCTACATGATATAAACAAATGTATGTCTTGATGAGTTGTTCCCACTTTGTTTAATATAGTTTTATAAAAAGATTGATAATATTCAAACTTGTTACACTGGCTGGGCTCACATCCAGGTTTCCTAATGCTGACAGGGCATGTGGCCTCCTTTTAAGTATTTTGTAGTTGTTATGAGACTATATAAATAATAGAGAGATTTCTAAAAGCGAGTTTATGTGGTACAATAATTCTGGGGTGTGTTGTTTTTTAAAAAATAATGTTGCTTTGACAGCATCTTAATGCTGTTTTTGCTCTGACAACTTTATTTACAATAGATTTGACTTCGTACACTTTTATATTTGTCAAAATCAAACCCTGAATCAGAACCTGGGTTTATCCAGGTTCCTTCAAAACTACACTAGACACATTGCTCATTAGGCATCTGTTTACTCCAAAACACACACATACACAGGGGATAGAATTAGATAACACTTTTTTGGCTTACTAAATGGGTTAGACTTAGTAAATATGGTACTCGCTTTTCAACTGATTTTGCCATCTGTCAGCAAACTTATTGTTTTTAGCAGGGGTTTTTCTTGTGATAATTTACAAGTTGTTTTTCTTCCTTTGTTCTTTTCATGAAGATACATGTCCTTACAAAATTTAAGAGGAAATAACACATAAAATAAATATAAATTTAGCCACCAAACAGAAACAGCAGAGACCAAATGGCTGCTGGAGAGTTAAAGGTACATAAAATGTTAACCACAGAATTTTTATTTATTTATTTTGGTGTTTTTTAATGGGGATGGAAGGCGAGTAGTGAGACACAGTATTCTGCAGGTGACTTCTCAGTCCCAGCTCCAGCTGGGATGCATCTGTACAAAAGAAACATCACACAGTGGAAGGAATTCATTTCTCAGGAAAAGATGCAGAACAGGGAACCCCAGGGGTAGGGGAGTTTCCGATAAAGCCATCTCATTCTGAAATCTGCCCTCTGCCAGGATCCTAGCCTCTACCTTTTGCACAGTGCTTGCTCTGTTCAGCTTACACGAGGAGGCTTTGTTGTAGTTCGTGTCCACCACTGTCTAACTGCACACCCTGGAGAAGTTACTTAGCCTCTCAAAGCCTCAGTCGTCCTGAGAAGCAAGTATATTCCACTGTGTTTCTAGTATGGTGCCTGATAATTATTCTGTGTTCACTACTTCTTGGTCAGAGCTAGGTTTTACATGTCTACTTTTGAGGACAGCGAACTCCTCGAGAGAAGAACCGTGTCCGGTGCTCTTCCCAGTGCCCAGAATTTAATGGGCAGCCAGTCAATGTTTGTTGAATGTATTGGTAAATGAATGGGAGGTCAAATTCATAATAAATCTGTCACATTATTTGTATCTGATTCTCAAAGCAACCTTCTGAATTATTTCCTATATATTACAGATAAGAAAATAGAAGCCCCTAAAAGGTCTATGACTTGGCCAAGCATACAGAATTAGTCAGTGAACTGAAACTCAAGGTCAAGTCCGGTCATTACTGCTGTTGGGAAGGAGAAGTTTGGAAATGGTATCAAAGGTGAACATTTCACCCATTTTTCTGGTTTGTGTACACAATTTTAAACATTGGCTTATGTGTTCATACCTTTATAATTCACAAAATAATTTGGCTTTCATCTATATGGCTTGAGAAATGTTGGGTTTTATTTCAGATGGCAAAGAGAAAAATGGGAATATTTTGGGAAGTGGGCACTTTGTCCTTTTAATGACTCTAAACTCAAAATGTAGTCAGACTCCATCCCCTAAAATCCCCTAAACTAAAATCCCCTCCCCGTTCTATCTTTTAGGAAATTCACAAGTATAGCCGTCACTATTTATTGATCGCTGCTAGAATTGTACATTATTTCTATTCCTTACAACAACTTTAAAGGTTAGATATTATTACTAACAGCTCACGAGTGAGTAAACAGAAATTCAAAGAAGTCAAGTCACTACCTCCAAATTTGCCTAAAATCTTAAGGAAGCTTTACTTCAGTGCCAGGGCTTTCAAACTGTAATATGCATGTATCTGTTAAAAAAGCAGATTTGATTGTGTAGATCTGAGATGGAACCAAAGATCCTGCATTTCTAACAGGCATCTAGTTGTTGTCAAGGTTGCTGTTCCACAAATCACACTTCGAGTGGCAAAGCTCTTTACTACACTACCATCTCAAATTCAGACACCCCGGCATTCACCTTTACTCCCTAGCAATCCCATGGCCAGAATTCTGCTTAAAAGACTAATATTTTGCTTTCTTACCACATTGGTCCTTCTGATATATTACCTAACTGACATTTTCTCCTTTCTGTTCCGTGCTGCCACATGTAGCAGAAATTTTAGAGTAGCTGCTATTGAAAACCACCCTGCCCTCCATCTCATCAGCTTCCTTAAATCTGAAGACTGTATTAAGATCAGCAATTGTGGTCATGAGTGAGTGAAAGGAGGGGGAAAAATGAGAGAAGTGATAGTTAACATAGCAGAAGAAAAAGAAAAAATATTAAGCACTGAAACAAAAGTCTGCAACCTAAGAAGAAGAAGAAAAAATAGAGGCAGATCTTAGAAAGTCACTCCAGGGAAATTTCTGGGGAAATTCTATGCAAGAGCAAAGAAGCATGGCAAGGAAAACATAGGAATGAAAAAAAGCTGTAAAGGGTATTTGACATCACAGTCTTAACTAAACGGTGATGTGCAAAGTGAAAATCAATGGAGGCTAAATATTTAAGCGTAATGACTGCCTAAAAGTGATGGGAGCAAATGGAAGAAGAAGCCATACATTTTATCGAAGCCGTTGAAGGAGATGATATCAGAGAAATCCCAAGTGGGGGAAGGTATCACGGAATGAAATCAGACACGACCAAGAAAGAAGACTCAGATCAAATTTCGGCATGGACCATGAACTGAAGACCTAATTGAACAAATAGTCGAGGAACTGATAATAAATCTAAATGGTTAGGGGCCAAGGGAGGAGGAGCGGGTGGAGCAGGAACGGAGAGAAAGGGGACCAGCAACAGAAAGAAGCAAAACACTAAGGGGACAGTAGTGATGAAATCAAACCCGGATGATGAGTCCTGTGTCTTTTCATTCTACGGATATGTACCTGAGGCTGAGTGGCCAAAAAGATCTTAAATACTTAGTTTTGTTTAGAAAAGAGGCACAAATATAGCCCCGGGTGAGATGAAAATGATCAAGGAAGTGAAGCAATCCAGGTGCAAGCCAGGTGCCTAAGGTCTAGAGGAAATATCACTGCGAGCCTGTCTTCGTCCTGTCCCCCCTGCTCCCCTTCCCTCCCCCAGCTGCTCCTTCCCCTTTCCCTGTGGCTTTGTTTCCATGGAAGTCTATGAAGGAAAGTAATGTTTTGATTGCAGTGAGAAGTGCTTGGGGGTCATTTGTTCACTGATATCAGAAATCATGAAAAGAGACACAGTTGCGTGGATGGGGAGAGGGGAAGGCAGAGATTTACAGCAACAGGGACAAAGGCAAAGTGTAGCAACCAAATTCATCTCATTCATTCCGAGGAAGTAGGTAAAATTTGACTTACAGGTCTTGTGCTTGATCCGAATTGTCCATATGTTTTTCAGATGCAGTTTGATGTTCAAGAGTAAATGGTTCATTTTTTGAACCATTTTATTCTTTTGTTTTATGATCGAAGTATAGTTGACACACAATGTTACATTAGTTTCAGGTGCACAACCCAGTGATTTGACAAGTTTATACAAGACGCTGCACTTACCGCAAGTGTAGCTGCCATCTGTCCCCGGACAATGCTATTACGATACCATTGATTACATTCCCTATGCGTTACTTTTTATCCTGTCTTCTTCATTTCATAACTGAAAGTCAGATTTCCCATTCCCTTCACCCATTTTGTCCATCCTCCCCTCCCCGCTAGCAACCTTTAGTTTGTTCTCTGTTGATGCGTCTGTTTCCTCTTTGTTCTTTGATTTCATTTGTTTTTGTTTTGTTTTGTTTTGTTTTGTTTTAGATTTATATGTAAGTGAAATCATAGATTATCTGTCTTTGATTTATTTCACTTAGCATAGTACCCTCTAGGTCCATTCACATTGTCACAAGTAACAAGACCTCATTTTTCTTAAAGGCTGAATAATATGCCATTATATATATATATATATATATATATATATAAATATAATATATATATGTTATATATATATATAATATTTCCCTACCTTGGCTATTGTAAATAATGCTGCAATAAATGTAGGGATACACATACCTTCTCCAATTAGTGTTTTCCTTCTCTTTGGGTAAATAAGCAGTAGTGGAATTACTGGATTATATGGTATTTTTACTTTTAATTTTTTGAGGAAACTCCCTACTGTTTTCTATAGTGGCTGTACCAGTGTACATTCCCACCAACAGTGTACAAGGGTTTCTTTTTCTCCACATCCTCACCGACACTTCTTATTTCTTGTCTTTCTGGTTTTAGTCATTCTGACAGGTATAAGGTGACACCTTGCTGTGGTTTTGATTTGCATTTCCCTGATGATCAGTGATGTTAAGCATCTTTTCATGTGTCTGTTAGCCATCTGTATGTCTTTGGGAAAATGTTTATTTAGATCTTCAGGCCATTTTTAACTGAATTTTTGGGGGAGTTTTTTTTTTGGTGTTAAATTGTGTAGGTTCATTATATATTTTGGATATTAACCCTCTATTGGATATATCATTTACAAATGTTCTTCTCACTAGGTTACCTTTTTGTTTTGTTAATGGTTTCCTTTGCTGTGAAAAGAAATTTTATTTTGGTGTAGTTTATGGGACTACTACTCAGCACTGATTAAATTTTTCACACAGCATCTCATTTGTTATAGATGAGGAACAGGAAGTTTAAGAATGAGAAATGCAGTTAAACTGAGTCCAGAGTACAAGTGTTTTTTTCTCTTAAGGGGGAGTGTATAATACCATTGTTCTTATAAAAGAGGTATCGGCCATGAAGAGCCTTGGGTACTTAGGGAAAATCACGACCAATGGCCTTGAGGGCAGAATTTACCTTTGGAACTCCATACAATCTTCCTGCCTCCCTCACTGGCATTCTTTCCAGCCCTTTCACGTACCCAAGGCCTAAACTATTCTTCCCCTATCCAAACAGAGACAGATGTAATATTATCATGAATGGTCAGAGAAACCAATTGTCCATTCACACTCAATTTCACAGTGAAAATTCAGATATCTGGATTCCCAGGTAAGTTTCCTTTCTATCATACCACACACAGTTGATTACTATAAGCCAGATTCACCCAAACCCAACCCAATAATGCAATTCTATAGATACCTCCTAAGTGCCTACTGCATACTAGTCCATCTGCTAGTTGCTGGGAATGAGTAAATTTAAGTCCTTAAGGAATGCAGCCCCCCCTACCGGAGAAAAATACCAACAATAATCACAATATTGAATTATAAGTTTAATGATGAAGTAGCCCAAGGAAAGCATAAGTTCCTGAAACTTTGAAAAAGCAAATACTTCAAGTTAGGAAATCAAGAAAGGCTTCAAGCATTTGAGAATAGAGGGAGAATGGAATATTTGAGGTAATGTTCTAAGTAGAACATGTAAGTATGAACAAGATATGGAAAGTTCCAGATATGTGTAGGAAGGGGGAGTGGTTCAATTTCACCACAGGACAGGGTGTATGCAGAAGGATAACGGCAATGCTCAAGAAGAGAATTGAGATCTACTTATGGCTTCCACACCAGGCTGAGGGATTTGTTTCATTCTACATGCTTGTGTTTTGTGAACTGTGAGGCCAGGATGATTAGTGGTTAAAATATTATTTTAAAAAGTACACACATTTGATTTTGCATAACATTTAGTTTAGGATTAGAACTCTATTTGAATCCTTGGGATTGCATTAAGGAGAAAGTTTCCATTCAGCACTAAGAGTTGAAACACCTCTTTGAGAATCATTAGCATCCCTCTGCAACAAAAAAAGTGAGGATTTCAGTATCAAAGTTTTTAGCAGAAATGTGTCTAGAATTTAAGAATCTGTTTTGTTCAAATCCTATTTAATACCCATCTTGTTTATGGAATTTTTTCTAATTATTAAATAGATGTAGTTTAGTTTTTTTTAATGAACATTAAAGAAAGTTGTCGATTAAGTCACAGTGAGGCAGAGTGCAGAAATGGAAACAAAAACAAAAGATGGTGTTATATGAACAGCCAAGCTTTAGGAAAAAGTCCACAGGCCAATTGTGTCACATCAAGGAAGCCTATATGAGAGACTATTCCAGGGGAGAAATGGACAATTATGTCAAGTGCTCTAACAGGTCAAAAAGGACTTGGTTTTTCAAAGGACACACTGACCTCTGAGAGCCTTCCACAGTAGATGTGGATGGAAATGAGACTAAGCAAGGATTAAATTGGCGGTGAGGAGGTAGACGTGATCTAGATCGCCATGAACCACATCTGGAAGGAAAATATGGTGTTATAGAATGAGAATCCTTTTTCATATTATTTCTGGCTTGGCTAAATACTCAGTTTGTAAATCTGTGAAGGGATTTACTTACCTGAGTCTCAATTTTATGTTGATCGTATTTTTTAAAAATGTAATCTTCTTCTCTTGAGTGGAGCTCTTCAATATAAAGAAAACATTTGTATTGATGTGAACACAACTGCTACTGAATCCTATGTCTAAATATGCCATCCATACTCTCACCAGTAAACAAACAAAAAATCAATGAGGTAAGTACTATTATTGTTCTCATTTTGAAAGTTAAAAAAAAAAATGGGAGTTAGGAAAGTTCAGTTAACCTACCTAGGGGACACTGACACCGTAGAGCCCATATTCAATCCCCAAACAATATGCGGGAGCCCACATTCCTGATGCCCATGTGTGTCATCCCTGTAAAACCTAAAAAGCAGGGATGCCTGGGTGGCTCAGTGATTGAGCGTCCACCTTTGGCTCAGGGTGTGATCCCCAGATCCCAGGATTGAGTCCCACATTGGGCTTTCTGCATGAAGCCTGCTTCTCCCTCTGCCTGTGTCTCTGCCTCTCTCTGTGTCTCTCATGAATAAATAAAATAAAATCTAAAAAAACAAAAAACAAAAAAACCTAAAAAGCAAATAATAATAAGCATATTATATGGTCTGTCCAAAATGAAGAAAGCAGTTCCAGAAATATAACTTCTAAAATGTTCTCTCATTGTATGATGGATCTTATAAAGGGAAGTCATTTATTTTGGTTAGGTACACTATAGTCACCAAGTACTAGAATATCTCTTTATCAAACATGTTTTTTTTTTTTTAAAACCTCCTCCCAGGCCCAGCTCAAGAACCACATCCTTCATGAAGCTGCTCCTGACTCTTCCTTTTCTAAATGTCTGCAGTATTCATGGGCTGTGCCCCACCATAGCGCACTTGGTACATATATTGCATTTTTGTGTCTGCTCTGCCTCCTGGATATCATGTTAAATTTTCTACGTCTTCTACCACAATGAGTACTTAATACATTATTTCGTGGACTACATCAAAGATCCAACACCAAATTAAGAAGTCCACACCCAAAGTAAAAACTCTCAAAGATCCTTTATCCAAGACTTCATTTTATACTCAGCTCGATACTCATGCTCTTAGCTTTCCCAGTGTTTCCACATCCAAAGCCAGGCTGCACCGAATTCCTTAAAGCTGAAGCTAGCTTATTTGGTCGGCTATAAATACAAATGTTTACTGGAACACAAACCAGGAGGAGCCTATGAGAAAAGTAAAGGGAATAAAGCTTTTGTAATTCGTTTCCTTCTCCAAGGCTCATATCCCAGGACCAAATATTTAAATAGTATTTTAACTGGCATTTAAGCTGGCCAGGTTTAACAGTTTTAAAGACAGAAGAATATTAACCTAGGCCTACTAAAAAGAGAGAGAGAGAGAGAGAGAGAGAGATCAGCACGGAATGCTCATTAAAACCCAAAGTCGCCAGCATGAATTTTCTATCATCTACGGTTCTTTCTTTTAATGTTTATTGTGCCAATTATGACATCACCATGTATCAACATACTTGTATGTCTGCTATCTCTGCAAGCCTGTGGCACCTCACAAACAGGGACCATGTCTTTGCACATCAGAAGGTTAGTCCTGAGTGGGTTTCTCCAACACTAACATCTGCTCCCCGTCAGACCCTTCCTGGACACTAACAACAGCCCATGTGCACTTAGTGGTTACCATGAGTTGACCTCTCCTCTAAGCCCTTTATAGGAACGAATTCACTTGCCCTTTTCAGAATCCAATAAAAGAAGTGCTCTAATTAATCATGCCCATTTTACAGATGGTACAACTAAGGTACAGAGAGATAAAGAAAACTGTCAAGGCAGAACCAGAATTGGAAAGCAGGCCGTCCTGCCCCAACCTGCAAACATTTCATTGCTACGGTGATGAAGTCACAACAGTACCGAGGATCAGAAAGTGTGGGCAGAAATTTCGAAGTCTGAACTAAAAACCTCTGTGCTTTTAATCAGGACCTCAGGTGATTCTGATGCAGATGGTCTGAGAACCATATTGAAAAACACCGTTTTCGGTAATAGTCATAGAACTATTTTTAAGAACGTTTTTTGTTTACTGTTACAGTTCACTGAACATTTCCATACATATTATCTCATTTCGTCCTCATAACAACTCTGCAAAGCAGGTATTACCGTTTCCCATGTTTGTGCACGAGCAAAGCAAGTCTCGGAAAGCTTACCCACGATCACAATGCTGTCACACATAGATTTTTCAATTGTAAACTTTGTGCTTTTCCCATGACACTGACCCCCCTAACTGGCCTTCCTGATTCTGCTCCTGCCTCTCTCGAGCTCATAATCCACACAATAAACAAAGGATCTTTTTAAAGCATAAGTCTCATCATGTAATTTCCAGTGGATTCTCATTACATCTGGGGAGCATCTAACCCCCTAAAATGGCCTGCGAGGCCCCTCATCACGTGGCCCCATCTGCCTCCCTGGCCTAATCTCCTACCCTCTGCCCTCCCGCCAATATCCCAGCAGCTATGCACTTTACTTTCCAATCCTCTCATGTCAAGTTCTTTTCTCTAACTGGGATTTGCCCCTTTCCTGTTCCCTATTTATTTCATGCCGACATCTGAAATTAACCAATTGATTGGTTGATTGATCATGGAGATGAGGGAGAAAGTGCCCTTGTCTGACCTGTTTCATACCTAACATTTACAAAGTGCCAGGTGCGGGTCCACATAGGGATCTATATAATTCTCACAACTGAGAATGTACATGACCAACTGACAACAGCTAAATTTACCCAGAGCCTGTGTCTTTTACCAGTTACCCGGACTCTCTCCGAAGACCAGCACCCGACTTTTTGAAACAAGCCCTCATCTCTGTGCCATCACTCTCCCACACAGCCCCTTGACCAAACCACCCAGGCCCATAGTTAAAATCATTCTAAACAGAGGATGCTTTGATGAAAACATGTGCTTTACCCGCCCCCCCCCCTTTCCAGTCCTATCTCCAAAGAAACAAATTTAAATCGAGGCAACAAACCTAATTAGAAACTACAGAATGAGAATCCAGCATACCCTTAAGATCAAAGTAATGTCAGAGAATGTAAAATTTAGAATTACTCTTTACTTGGTGGTAATGGTGGGGTGGGGAGGTGGAGGGAGTGGGGAAAGGGACCTTCGGAGTTGACTCCACATGATCTCAGAGGAAATACTTCATAATGAGCATCCCAAACCAACAGAAGTAGAAGCCTATTAATCAAGACGAAGCAGCAAGTGGCCAAACCACCATTATTTCCCTTCCAGACATCTCACTGGTTTGGAGGTCAAATATCTATTCTTCATCTAACATAAAAAGCTGCCGTTTGGGGGAGGTTGGGTATTTTATTATTATTTTGCTTTGTTTTGCTTTAAGACATCTGCCATTTCTGCGAACAAAGATTTTTGTTCTGTGGTTCCTAATAAGCTTTGCAAGGTGGTTTTCCTGGCATATGAAGAAGTCATTTGAATAATAAAGGCTCATATTTATAATTACATTGAGTTAAATAGATTTGCTTAGCTTAGGGTTTGGGGTTATTCATAAACAGATGTGAGAGTCCAGAAAGCCTCTGTAATTTCAACAATCTCACTGCTCCGAGGGTGCTGAAGGGCTTAGAAGCCTGAATGTGAGTTAAAGAAGCTTTCCCCAACTCCCTGAATAATCACCGTTGTACCTCAGCCTGAGTCTACTTCTCTCAACCCCATACTATTCATGCTTACTAGCCGGTTGCTAGTATGAGGGTAATGAATGAGCCTGACTCTAAGAGCTGGGAACATTCACTCCCAAAGCATTGGGGGAGGAGCCTTTTATGAAGTGCTTTGCTCTGTTCTCAGAATAGTGTCTACGGTCCTATTTGAAGCTGCTGGTTTCAAAAGAGCGGTGAAAAGAGGTTCCCCCACCCAAGGAGCACCTTAGGGTCTAGACCTTCCCTGACAGCCACCTTTTTTCTTGAAATTAACCAGCCTGTGGTCCATCCCTCCCATACTTGGGAGGTGATGGAGTTGCTGTTGTGCCACATTTTGAAACCTGTGCTTCTTGACTTATAAACACACTTTTGAAAAAAAAAAAAAAAGTTTGGGGCAATGGAATTCTTAGCCACTGATTTTCAATCACTGCTGAAGTGGAACCTCCCTTGCAAATGCATTCCTACATGAAACCACAATCTATGAAACAGGAAGAAGTCCAGCTGCTCTAGTTAAAATGTCATGCATAGAGGGGCTCCCTAACGGTCCTACTTCTACCCCCAGATGCCTCATCCATAACCTAGAATTCCCCGGACACGATTTGAAGATTTGGCCAAACGTCTTGAGCTTCGACGTGACAGCTAACGTGTTAGACATCTGTGGTGCATTAAATAAGCTGTGCACTAGGATCCCTAAAGCTCTGATAGTTTCTCAAGCCAAGTCCAAATTCATTTGTGTAGCGGAATAGTGTTTCCCAAAATCTCATGTACACCCCCCCAAACCTCAGAATACAACTTAACTTGGAGTAAGGGTCCTGGCAGATAGGATCAAGACAAGGTTCAAGCTGAGGTCACACTGGATTACCTCGGGCCCCAAACCCAATGAGAGTATCCTTTCAAGGCACAGAAAAAGGGGGGAAACAAGGACGTAAGGAAGAAAGCGTTGCAAAGACAGAGGCAGAGCTGTCATCTGTAGGCCGAAGAGCGCCAAGGGCTGCCATCAACCGCCAGCAGCTGCGAGCAAGCCACCAGACAGTCGTGTCCTCACATCTTGCACAAGGAGCCAACCGGCCACCACGTTGGTTTTGGACCTCTCTGGCCTCCAGCGCTGCAGGACAATGACGCTCTTTGTCTTGGGGCCACCACGTGTGTGACGGTTTGTCAGAGCAGCCTCAGGAAAGCAAAGCGTTCTTTCATTTAGCGGCCAAATATTTGTGGAAGGCACATTCGTTGAGCGAATATAATCCATCGGTGCAACCTGATGCGGCGCAGGACCGAGGAGAGGGTTTAGCAAGTCTTTGAGGAGGAAAGAGAAGCTTAGGACAGGGTGGGGGTGGGGGATGGGGGGTGCCCAGGAGAAACCCAGGCCTCCTTCGACTCCAAGACGAGACTCGGGCAGAGCCTCCAAAGGACCAAACGGGCGTGTGGATCCCGGACAAAGAAGACAAAGATACACCCGAGGGGAGGAAACAAGCACCATCACTCGGGCTCCCCGAGGCTTTCTCAAAAGTGTCCTGGAACCACGGGAAGCCGTTCTGCGTGTGTGTGGGTCTTGGGCCTTCAAAAAGAGCAGAAATAGCATCTGTGAAACGCACGGGGGATTCTTGGTGACGTAGTTTCCGTGATTTCCGTAAAGATTATTTTAATTGGGCAGCCCGAGTGGCTCAGCGGTTTAGCGCCGCCTTCGGCCCAGGGCGTGATCCTAGAGACCCGGGATCGAGTCCCACGTCGGGCTCCCTGCATGGAGCCTGCTTCTCCCTCTGCCTGGGTCTCTGACTCTTTGTCTTTCTGTGTCTCTCATGAATAAATAAAAAAAAAATAAAGATTTTAATTAAGGCTGTTTCTCTTCAGTCGATCTTGACGACGGCTCCCAAAACGCTCATGGTTCCTCGCGCTGCCTGCCGTGCCGCCCCCCTTTTTTTTATGTTTTTTTTTTTTTTTTTTTTAATCCGTGAGAGACGCAGGCAGACGGAGAAGCAGGCCCCCTGCGGGGAGCCCGACGCGGGACTCGATCCCGGGACCCGGGGCCACGCCCTGGGCCGGGGGCAGACGCTCCACCGCTGAGCCCCCAGGCGTGCCCTCGGCTTTTCTGCGTTTTCGGGGCGCGGTCCTCACGTGCGTCTGACGCCGCCCCGCGCGCACAGGCCGCCCGCCCGTCGCCTCAGGCTCCCCGAGGACCTCCTCAAACGCCGGGCGTCACGGCCCTCGCCCTGCCCCTCCCCCCACGGCCTCCACAGCGGACGGCGCTTCAGTCCAACTGCTTGGCCTCGCGCGGCGGAAGAGCGGCCGTAGCGCGAACGCAGGGGGCAGGAGGCGTGTGTCTCGGCATGACCCCGGGCAGCTCCCGTGGGGCGGCGTCCTGCTTGCTCCCAAGCGCCCGGCTTCCCGCGCTCCGACCACTGCGCTTCCCTCCTCCGGCTCAGTCACGGAAATGAGGCGGCGGCCGCGGCACCGCTCCTTTTTTTTTTTTTTTCTCCTGGATGTTATCAAAGGCCCCATTCGGAGAGAAACAGCTGCCAAGGGCACCCAATTTAAAAAAAATAAGTAGAAATTAAAAAAAAAAATGATGCTTTCGTCTGCTGTTAAGGCTGACGCCGACTGAAGCACGAGGCGCTCTGCACCAGCCCTGGAGGGAAGCTGCGGGCGTCAGCGAACGCCGACGTGCCGACGTGCGTGCGCAGTGCGTGCCTACGTACATACGCACGTGGCGGAAATCCCCCCCCTCGTGCGGGCCAAGCCGGGGCGCGGCGGCGGAGCTCGCTCGCTGACGTGTTTCCGGCGGCCGCGCTTGGGGGCAGAGCTCCCCAGATGAGACCCCTTCCCGGCCGACGGCGAGGCTGCCTGGAAACCGCCGGGAGCTTCCGGGTCGTGGCGGCCGCGTGGGTTCCGGGGCGCCGGGCGCTGCACGGGGTGGTTTCCCGCTGCTGTTCCTGCGAGGCCGGCGTCCTCCCGCCGTGAGACGTTGGTCTGTCGGGTGGGCAGCACGTCCGTCCGTCCGTCCGCGAGAGGCACGCACCGTGCCGGACCCCGCCAGTCCGCGCGCGCCGTGCAGACCGCCCGGGAGGCCTGAGGGCGCTCCCCCGACCCCCAGGACGCCCGCGCTCCGGCCTAGCCCGGGGCCCCTGCAAGGACGCACGCACGCACGCACGCACGCACGCACGCACGTCGGGGCGGTCCTGGCTGGGGCTCTGGGGGCGGGGCCAGGGGCCTGGGGGCGGGGCCAGGGCGGAGGGGGCGGGGCCAGGGGCCGCGGGGGGCGGCGCGCTCTGCCTTCCTCATCTGTGTACTTAGGGCCGCCCGGGGGGCTCAGCGGTGGAGCGTCCGCCCTCGGCCCAGGCCGTGGCCCCGGGGTCCCGGGATCGAGTCCCGCGTCGGGCTCACCGCAGGGATCCTGCCTCTCCCTCTGCCTGGGTCTCTCATGAATACCTAAATAAGATTTAAAATAAATAATTTGATGTATTACAAATTTATTTATGTATTTATAGATTAAAGGTTTCTCTCGTGAATACATAAATAAAATTTAAAATAATTTTATGTATTATAAATTTATAAATAAAGGTTTCTCTCATGAATACATAAGTCAAATTTAAAATAAATAATTTTATTATGAATTTATTTATAAATTAAAGGTTTCTCTCATGAATACATAAATGAAATTTAAAATAATTTTATTATAAATTTATAAATAAAGGTTTCTGTCATGAATACATAAAATTTAAAATAAATAATTTGATGTATTACAAATTTATATATGTATTTATAGATAAATAAAGGTTTCTCTCGTGAGTACATAACTAAAATTTAAAATAATTTTATGTATTATAAATTTATAAAGGTTTCTCTCATGAATACATAAATCAAATTTAAAATAATTTTATTATAAATTTATAAATAAAGGTTTCTGTCATGAATACATAAAATATAAAATAAATAATTTTATTATAAATTTATTTATAAATTAAAGGTTTCTCTCATGAATACATAAATGAAATTTATAATTTTATAAATAAATAATTTTACTTATGAGTTTGTAAATAAAAGGTTTCTCTCATAAATACATAAATGAAATTTAAAATAAATAAGTAATTTTATTTATTATAAATTTATAATAAATAATTTTATATATTTATAAAGGTTTCTCATGAATACATAAATGAAATTTAAATAAATAATTTTATTATGAATTTACTTATTTATTAGTAAATAAATAAAGGTCTTATTTATTAGTAAATAAATAAAGGTTTTATTTATTTATTCATCAGAGAGAGAGAGGCAGAGACACAACCAGAGGGAGAAGCTCCATGCAGGGAGCCTGACGTGGGACTAGATCCCAGGGTCCCCAGGTCACGCCCTGGGCCTAAGGCTCCACCACTGAGCCCCCCAGGTGCCCCATTTGTGTTTCATTCTCCTTGAATTTCCTCCTTTCCTATCGAAGGAGCTAGGTTCTTACATTTTATTACTGTATTGAAGGTCTTTGTTTCAAAGCATAAAAACTTACTGGGATCTGAATCCTGGACGACTGGACGATTTGAAGGGACTGGTTGTGGAAAAGGACTATGGTTTTGGTGGCTGTGGACTGAATAATTTGAAGGGACTACAGTTGGTCTAAGGTAGAGGTAAAGATAGAAGAAAGGTGAGGAGGAGAAGGAAAATGAGAATGAGGAATCTTCTGATAGCTAAGGTGACATTGTCTGTCCTCACTGAAAAATAGGATTTAGTTTTATTCGAAGAAAACAGAGGAATGTGATTGTTCTTGCATTTCCGGCTTTGTAGAGTAAGATTCACACACCCTACCTACTATAATGAGGAAGTCGTTGCTCAAGCTGAAGATCTTTTGACATCTCCACTATCTAGAGCTTTCTCTGGGGCGTACAGAGGGGGCCCCGTGTTGTGTTACAGTCAGCACCACCGTGGCAGGTCAACGTTAGAGTATCTCTAGGACTCTACCATGGGCAGGAGGCCCTGCCCGCCTGCTGTCCCCAACCCCCCCGCCCCCCCATACAGACCGACCTTCATTACAGCGATGACTCGACTAGTCATTACATAATTCGGGCATAACTGAGTAAAATGTAAAGCCAGTCTACTAATTCACTAATTCACTATTCTGTGTTTTCCTACATGATGGTTAGTCAAATGCAACCACAAGGAGGAAACACAGGAGAGGCCTAGGAAAACAGTTCATTACAGTCACAGGTCCTGCCAGGCAGGCTCAAAAGGGAAGCACCAGGGTTTGGTCAGGTGACAGAAGCAAGGGCAAAGCTGAAGGTAAAGCCTTTATTGGGGTTTCTGTGGGAAAGGCAAGGCAGGGCAGAGAAACAGAATGATTTCGGCAAGCTCCGCACTGTAGCAGTGGTCCCCAGGTGCCTGCTACGTGCCCTGGGATGCTTAAGGCAGAGGACTGTTCCCTCCCTGGGTGTGTGGGTCAGACAGGTGACGTGGGCTCTAGATTGGTAAGTCGGCTAATCAAGGGCATACTTTGCGTTTTCTGGGAATTTGCTATTCCAGGGAGAGCCAGTCCCTCCTCACAAAGGTTTTTTTTAAGATCTCATGTACAGAAAACAAAAAATACATATGTAATACATTCACTGTGCCTATGTAAAAGCTTCTATAAAAATTCACCTTATATATATGTAAAACTCATTTTACTAGATTTTCAAAGTATTATTCAATTAATGTTTACTGCATCACTGTTCATCATCTTGTGAGTGACATTTTGAGAATTGCCTGACTTGCCGGATTTTCAGCTCTGAGTAGAGGATGTTCTATTTTGAACCTCCCAGAATCCATTCACCCTTTTGCTTGGATTTTCCATCATTCAGGCTTCAGTATCTCGCCCTTATAAGCAGGCGCATGGACTCTGAATCTCCACCTGTGTGTGCAGGTCCTGATTGGCTCAGCCAACCACCACTCAGATCTCATCCTCCTGGCCGTGGTGATTGGTTCAGAGAATGTGACCGAGTGGACCAGACACTTGGTTACATTTGCTTAGGGTTTATGTTAATGAGTTTACTTGATTCCCCTGGGAATCCTTTCCTTTTCTTGCTGGATGTGAATAAGGAACAAATAGTTCCCAGTAGCTGGGCAGCCAGCTTATGATTAGAGAAGACTGACGACAAGGGAAGAAGTGTATTCTTTGAGGGTCACTGTTGATCCATGGGATTAATCTTCACCTATTTAAGGATGTTTTGGTTCTATAAGATACCCGCACCCCCCCGCCCTTGCCCTGCCTTTTTAAAAGTCAACTGGACTCAGATTTTCCACTACTTGCAATTAAGATCTGTCTGGCACAAGGTTCTTGTTTTCTTTCCAACATCACTTTATTTTGATTCTGGTGTTAAAGGAGAGAAGGCTTACTCAATTTCTTCTCTTTTGTGTCACGGTAAACAAAACAGGTGAATTAGAAAGGTGAATTGCAGCTTTACTAGGCAATGAATTTTGAATAACATAATAGCAGCCTTTAAGAGGAAAAATTGGCAGCAATGTATAATTATTATATGTGAAGCAAAAATACCCAATTACACAATTTTACACACACGCACGCATTCTGACTTTGCTTCCTTCCATTTGTCCTTATGCAAAGGCTCCCCTGGATTTCCTGGACGACAGTGCCAATGTCAGCCTCCTTGATGGAGCATAGCATTCTGATCCACAGTGGAGCTGCAAACCTGGAACCCTATCAGGTCAGGTCAGCTCAGTACTCAGACCATGATTCGTTTTAATTCCCTTTTGATAAAGGAGAAAAGCAGGGGAAGACAAGCCCCAGACAATGGGGGGGGGGGGGACGGACACATAATAAGTAAAAGAAGAAAATAAAAGGTCAGAGAATTATATTTTAACTGTCATTCTTCACTATTTCTTCTGTCCTTTCATATCCTCATTTTTTTTTAATAAACTAAAAGAAAATGAAAATCGGTTTCATTAGATACACCACTTTTGTTGGACTCCGTCATGAGTTGATCAAATGAGGCAGCTGAACTGAGAATGAATCTTCCCTGTGATTAGCGTGCACTCTTGAAGTAGCCAGGCACCTGTGAGGATAGGGGGTGGAGAGAAGATAATAATTGGGCTCTCATCTTTTATAATTATGTGTGTTTCAAGTGGATGTGAACGGTGGGGTTTGAGAAGGCGACATAAAAGGAAAATTCTGTCTTGAGCACTTCAGTCATTAACTCTGGTATTCAAAAGGAGAGAGGGATAACATTTTGAACAATAGAATACTTGAGGAACAGAGACCCCAAAATAATAATGTTTACTGAAAATTAGGACAATTGTTTGTTTATTTCATATCTTTGAGCATTTTTATCATACCAAATAATTACTGTAGTTATTGACAAGGCACACTGCAAACTGTTTTCTGTCCTTTGTATATAAAAGCCTCTGAAGTTTCGGAAAAAGTGAAGGGTTTTGTTTTTTTTTTTTTGCCTTTTTATATTTAATTTTCAAGTAAGTGTGAACAGTAAATAAGATTCCAATGTGCTGTTTATGTGTGTGTGGATCATGAAGGAATGTTAACAAAATATCAAGTGTTCTAGACGTTTTATTCTTTTTTAATGTAGAACGTTCCCCAAGAGTCTGTTCCTATGTTTAGTCTTACCTGTTAGATGTGGGTTCCTAAGCAGAATATGAATGAATTTATTCCTTTTCTCCTCGATATATTGTCCGTAATTAGAATATACTTCTAGCAAATATATATTGAGAGGTGTAGATGAATCAGGGCTTTGGGAGACAGACAGCTTTTCTACCCCTTGTTAAATGGGAAAAATTACTGTTTTCCCAACCTAACCAGTAAGTAGTAATAACTTCTATTTGAAAGATACATTGATAAAGCAAGATTTAAAAAAACCAACCAAACAAGTAGTTATTATAGTTCCAACAGCCTGTATCTCCACGAGGGTGGGTGGTTTGGTCCATTGATGGATTCCCATCACCTAGGACGGGGCCTGCCATATGTCACTAATACCTAATATGTCATCAAGCATTTATTGAATACATATATAAATACATTTTTTCAGCATGGCATTCTCTCTAAATTTCAACTATGGCCAAGTACTGCTTAATCTTTCTCTGCCCATGGCTTTCTACCAGGCTTGGGTAGGATGGTTATGTCATTTCACCATGAATACCTCTGTCTAGACAAGAGCCCTTTTGAAGTGTAAATACTGCTAGAACTAGAGCTACATTTGGCATAAAACAAAAAACAAAAAACATTTGGTCTTTTTTTCTGTTACAGATTGCTACTTCCTAGAGAAAAAGCTCTCACTGCCTTTATACAGCCAGCCAGTTGGAGGAAAGGCCCTAATTATCTTTCCAAGTTCTGGCACTCAGACTCTATTTCCTATTTTGGCTTAAGATCAAACAAAATGTGAAAGGAATAAAAAAGAAATCAACAAGGCAATAATGCTCTTCTGTGTGGTACATAATCAGAAAATTCTTTCTACCAAATACTGATATAAACTGTTTCATTTGATTAGAAGTTTGAGATTTCGTACAATGCTCAGACTTACAATTAAAACCCTATTAGCACACCGGATTTCCTAATAGCAAAGAGTCTTTCTAAGTGAACATATCACCTTCAGCTACAAAGTGATCTCTATTACCAAAGTTTAATTTTAAGCATGTTTGAATAAATAAATGAAACATTTACTCTGTATTTCTTCATGTTCTTTGTCAGGGACTACTTCTCTGTTTTGAAATCAGAATTTTGTTGTTTTTTTCCACTGGATAGCCTGCCTTGTCTCGCCTCCCACTGTCTGCCTCCCACACAGCCCATTCCTTGGGCTTACTGTTTGTCTACTCCACTTATTTCCCTTCCTCTATACATTAATGTCCGCAAGTTCCTGCTTTGCTCCCCAGACTGACCTCACCATTTTTACATCATTCACCTTTTGAAGAACAGAGAAGTCAGGATGGTCCGCAACTTTCTATTTTCCCATTTCTCCTTTACAGTAGTCTCACTAGAGAAAGCTCTGTCAGTAAGACAGACCTAAGCTATTAGAGAAGAATGATGTAAACTTCACATACTTAAAACCAAAAACATTTCCATCTTTTCTATTGAATTAAGCACATAAAGTAACTTAAAGCCAAAGTTCATAGCTAACAGCATATTTTCTTACATTTTTATTATATTTTATGAAAATGACTACCAATTAGCAGGTGAAGGGGTGTGAAACTCATGTATCAAATCCATTCAAACATCTCAGAGGAAGAGTTCATGTAAAATATATCCAGCACTGCGCTTGTGATCTGATGAAATCCCAATAAATGGCTGGTAAATACATAAATTGGTGAACTGGAGAGTCAGTGCATCACTCTGGCTGGAGTGTGGAAGATGAGTTGGAGACTGGGCCGGCTGGAGCTGGGAAGAGCAGCTAGATTTTTAAGGATGTTGAGGGAGGCAGTGAAGATCTAAAAAGGGAGCAGAAATGGAGAGCAGGGACTAGCCCTATTTTAAAGACAGGAGATAAAATTTCTAGGATTTGCTCCCTGGGTTTGGAGCTAATGTGCAGAAGATACCAAAGACAAGTCATCCTGGTGTGAGATACTGTTCGGGGTCCAGGAGCAAAAAAATCAAGAAAATTCTTGAGACATCTTTAGTTCCAAAAAGGTGGTTTTATTAAAGCATGGGAACATGACCGATGGGCAGAAAGAGCGGCATTGGGGTCAGGAGGAGTGGCTGATTATATACTTTGAAGTTGGGAAGGGGTTAGGGATGTGTAAGTGTCTAAGGAGTTTAGAAGCAAGGTTTCCAGCAAGGTTTGAGGGGTCATTTACCCCGTCTAGTAAACCTTAGTCATGAGACCCTTCAGATGGCCAGTGCTGGGCTATATATATATTTGGAGGATGGTTGTTCTCTTATATCTTGGAGGGGTAGAGAGGTTTCCAAAGGGATTTTTTTTTTTCTTTTTGCGTTGAAGAAGACCTACAAGATCCTGGAGGTCAGGCCGATGTCCAACTAGGGTAGCCTTTTGCCCTTAGCAAAGTATTAACACTGAGGCAGTTGAGTTCCTGGAGGAAGGTCGCTCTGCCTGTCTCAAGTACTTGCCAACAGGCTGTAAGCTGTAAGGAAGTTTCATTTTCTCTATTTCTTTTGCCTCTGTTCTCTACATCCATCCTGGTGCCAGCTGATTTTCACCTGAAACTCTGAACATTTCAAAAAACTCCATGAATGTCTGGCAAACATGGTTGTTTATGCGTTTATTAGACTTAGAGACTACAAGTACTGACCATTTTTCAGTCATCTTTCCCCCATGTGATCTTCCCCATGGTGACCTTCTGTGTCTTTCTACATCTTGATCCTACTAAATTAATTAAACAAGAAGGGCAGTAGGCACAAGCAAACTGAAACCTAACCTGTAATTAAACCCTAAGGACAACCCATCACAAACAGCCAACTAAACTTTCCCAAATAATGCATCTAATTAAGCCATAACCAATCAAATGGTTTCCTTGCTTTTCTTCCTCCTCTTGTCTATAAAAGTGTCACCCAGAGTTGCCACGGGGGGAATGGGAGCCTCCTAACCACTTCAGGTTTGGCACTGCCCTATTCCTGCAGACTTTGGCTCAAATATACACTTAAAAACTGTAATATTCCTCAGTTTATCTTAAACACTCCCATTTGATCGCCTGCACTTTACAGAAAAGAGTTCTTCTGTTCGGTAAGTTGGAAGTGCCCTTCGCTTTAGTTCTTTTACCATTTTGGACTCCTACACCTATCACCTCTTGTAATTGGCCCCAGTATCTTCACCTAACATCATCTTTATCACAACCCACCTCACCCCCACCCTTCAGGGATCCCAGGACAGACACACACCAGTGTGATGGAGGAAGAGCTCCAGAGACTCGTTCTCATTCCCTTACAGAGGTTTTCATGAAATTCTTTATTCCATTTATTTATTTCATGGAATTCTTTATTCTTGAGTTATTTTCGATTAAAGTATATACCATTTCCAAGCCTCCTTTTCTTTCTTTCCTTTTGTTTTTCTTCTCCACTATCACTGACCTAGATTCCGCACACCAGATGTCTTCACCTGGAACTCCGATTAAATGGAAGAATGTTCACTCCCTGCTCCTTTTGTACCTCAGGTCACAATCTGGAGAATTCCTCCACAGAGAGAAAGGTTGGAAAACATATTTCTAATTCTTAGGAGGAGGTAATTAAATAATTTCCTTTTATGATAGTGTCTTTGTTCTCTTCTTGAAAGGAAAGAGCAGCCCCTTTATCACTTTAAACAGGGCAAACTAGTATTTCTAACCCTCCTCCCAAAGTTAATTAACATGTAAATACTTGTCAGTAAAAGGTAACACTTCAGCAATTAGCATATAAATGGGCCGGGGACAATATTCTGCCGTAAAGGAGACAGCTTGGAAGATTTTGCCAAATGTATTTGGAAAGAAAAAAAAATAAAATAAAATAAAATAAAGCCTTCATCGTTTCCATGCAAACAGTGATGAAATAGAATGTCAGCAGGAGCCTGGGGTAAAAGGAGAGCTCCCCAGCTTGGCTAGAACGAGGTGACGTTTGCATACACAACTTGGTTTTATGTACATGTTTACTCAAGAAGCCATGACGGAAAGTGACTAATTGTTTATGTCCAGAAAACACATCATGTTTGTTTGACTTTAATGAATATCATCAGCGAAGGAAACAGAAAGCCATAGGTGGGAAAAGAATTTAAGGGCTAATTTTTCCATATTGGGTGTAATGATGAATACACTCACAAAATTGCACATACAGGGATTGCTTCCACTCAGCCCTGAATTTGTGTTTCAAATGAGGTAATTGTGCACCTAATGATGCGTTTGCACAAGCAATTACCTGATTGGCATATGCCAGGTGAGCTTTTGAGAAATAATAGGACAAACACACTTTGGCTTGGCACCCAGAGCACCCTAGTTTGAAACAAATAAAATAATAGTTATTAAATTTGTGACATTCTTATTAGAATTGTGTCTCCGTGTGTGGATGGGATGTTCAAACTGATAAAAGATAAGTCACTAGTCCAAGAGGAAAATAAATCCTCTGATTGCGCTGGCAAAGATACCGGTTACTTTATATTATTAAAGCTCCAACATATCCTAGTTATGGGGGGAAAGCCTAGGATTCGTCATCAGAAAACCTGGATTAAAACTTCCACATCAATTCCAGAGATCCAAATTTAGGTTAACTACAAAACACGAAATCACGGTTCCTCGAAATGGAGATAGCTTTCCTGTTCATGTGGATACTGAATTCGATCATTACTATTCACTGGGTCTTGTATTACTAGTACTAATATTAAATACATTATGCTGATTTTAAATAAATGGTGTGCGGTCAAGGTGAACCCTAGCAGGATTATCTCACCTGTTCCTATTGGTCTGTTCAGTATCTTGTCCCTCCCTTTGGTGGGGCTGACAATCTGGGTCTCATCTCTCTCACCACCAAGTAAGATGACACAACTTGGTTGAAGTTATTCTGGACAGAATCACCCTTAAAGCCCATTTCCCTGACTTTTTCCATATCTAACAGATTCCCTTCCAGGCTAGTCCAAGGTCCAGTGGTTGCATCAAAAGTAGATTAGTCTTCTAAATTTGAGGAGTGGGTGCATTTTCAAGGCACTGAGCCTAGGTAGTGTGATTACCGTAGGCCAGAGGACAGGATCAGCACATGAGCCTCCACCTACTCAGAAGATGGCCTTCTTCTCCCTGTGCTCTAGAAAGTAGAACACAGTCGAGTACTCTAGAAAGTAGAGCTCCAGTAGAACTGTCCATGTTGATAGAAAGGTCTCGTAATTCTCGCTAACGTGGTAGCCACTAGCTGCGTGGCTATTAAACACTTGAAGTGTAGCTGCTGGGAACTCAGTAAATTTTTTTAAATTCTATTTTAAAGAATTTAATTGAAGTTTCAAGAATCACATGAGCCTAATGATATATGAGAGACTGCTGTAGAGACCGCTCCATTAGTGTAGCAAGGAAAACACCAGACATTTTTTTTTTTAACACCAGACATTTTGTCAAGCAATAACTGGACTGTGGACGTCACTTTCTGTCCACAGTTGATTACTCCTACTCTTCACAAAGAGTCAGTGCCAATCTTCGCTTTCCATGGCGATCTTTTTAAGCCGTTCTTCTGTCTCTTCCTTCTCACCAAAATAAGCTAAGAAAGAAAATGCACAGGGATCTAAAGACTGTAGTTAATGTACTCTTATTAGAATCCAGCCCAAAAGCAAAATGAAACCAAAGAAGCAAACAAGGAAATTGGCAGAGCTCCCTTGGAAGTCTTCAGTAGCTACAGTCTGAATGTTGGTGGGCATGAGTTATGAGAGCACCATCTAATTGAGGTGAACTATTGAGGAATCAGAGCCTGTGACCAAAGCAAGGATCTAAAATCTTACAATCTAAAAGTTATTCCTAACTTGACTGGGCTCTGAAAACATAAACATAGTTTACTGCTCCAACGTAGCAATAGTAATATAGGAACTACAACAGTTAATAATTTATTATGTCTCAGGCACTCACCTAAGAATTTTGCATTCTTTATGTAATTTATTGTTCACGGCAGCCTTATGAGATGGTTGTTACTATTTTCCCCATCTTACTGACTGCAGAACCGAGACTTCAAAAGGCCACGTAACTTGTCCAAGGTCATGGCAAGAACATATGGCAAAGTCGGAGTTCAGAGCCAGAGCAGGGAGACTCCAGAGCCTGCTTCCCGTAACCACTGTGTGCTGTGGTTTTGTACCACTTCAAGGCAAGGCTGTTTGAGGAAAAGGATGGAATTTCTTAGGTTTCACGGAAGAGCAAAAAGTTTTCACGCTAGACAACCATTCTGCCAATGGATTAGTATCAGTGAGTCTGCGAAGAGGTGAACTGCTTCCTGGGCAGTTTCAGGGGACGAATGAGTGTAGGGACTGACCTTTCTCGAAGGCAAACAATGATATCACTTCTCCCTAAGGGCCTGGAATGGAATGAACCCCTTGGATCTACTTTTGTGGGAAAGTGAATTCTCTGAAGGGAACCGCCCCAGAACAGCTCATTGACACGAACACAGAACACAGTCATGCTTTCACCAGTTAGGGTGAGGCCCCACGTCCCATCACGCTCCCTCCCCGTCAGCCTCCTGATTTTTTTTCCCCTTCTAGGAGGCTTGCAATGCTGCTTATTTCAGTCTGGGCTTTTGCAAATGATTTATAGTACCATTTGAGATTGCCATTCTTGCTGAAGTGTAAATAAAGTGGCAAGGCTGTCTCAGAATTGAAAAATGGTGATCTAGTCCAAAATAAAAATATTCATAATTCTGGTTTCCAGAAGCCAGGGATGTGAAGTAGAGGTCATGGGCTGGAGGTGGGCGGGGGATAGAAGGTGGCACTTCCCTTTGATGATAAAAGCTTCAGCAGGTGTGTGTACACACGCATGTCTGCACATTTGCACACACGCAGGCACCTACACATCAGTCCTGTCAGTGTTTGCTGTGCTACCCTTTTCCTCCCTCTCTCCCTACAAAACGTGTGACCAAGTAAGTGGTCCTTGCCCCTAAATCTGGTCATACTATCACTATTAAAACATTAAGAATTTTTAGGGCCATTTACAAAAATGCTAATGGAACCTTCTTAGATTTGAGGGGGAAAGTTAAATGTAAAACACAGCAGAAATACAGGTATTGGTGACAACTAAAAATACTAACTTTCCTGAGTGATAATTCTACATACCAGGACATGATCGGATCCAATTACGTTGAGCTCTATTCAGTAATCACTGTGTAATGGGATAGACTCACAGAGTAATAGGATTTGTTTAAGGCAAGGATAGAGGAGCTTAATCCACATTAGATATCTTAAATGCATTAAGAGTAAAAAAGACTGATTGATACCAAACCGTTGGGAGGAAATGGAGAAAATGACAGTATTTTTAAGGGTTAGATATTAGATATACGGTGTCTCTAAATAGTCTTGGGGGACATTTACTAACTTTGTCACCTAGCAATTTTCATCAGTATATCTCTGAAAATAGAATTTAAAAGAGAAGGGGCTCAATATAAAGACACCCATCCTTAAACTTTTTTTTTTTTTTTTTGTATAAGATCACTGACCCCGACTGATCAAAGTTTGGTTTGGAAAAGCCAGGACAAGATCTCAGAAGGTCACGATGGCCCTGAACACATTGTTCGGCTTCTCAGATAGAGAACTTTTAAAAGGAACTGCGAATGCCTTGTCACGCTTGAACTAGATATTAGTTGGCTAAGCTGAGAATCAAATATGGGAAATTAGTTGCCATTAAAAGATAGCTTCAGGCAGTTCATTTCTCATCAGCCAAGCTGTGCGGGCCTCCTGCTGTGGACAGTGAACATTAGCTTACTAAATACTTCAGCTCATCAGACACTGCATGACTCATGGATGGGCCTGAATTTGGGGGAGGAGGAGGGGAAAGAGGAGAGAACAGATACAAAAACATAACTACTGGCATCTATTTGGATAGCTGTGAATGCCCTATGCTGTTAGAAAAAAACAATAAAAATTTTTACTCATTGACGTGTACAGATATTCACAATTTATGGTCAAGAGAGAAATAAACTGATTATGAAACCAGATTTATAGGATATTATTTTTGGTTAAATACTCCGTGTGTGTGTGTGTGTGTGTGTGTGTGTGTGTGTGTAACCTGAAAGAATAAATAGCAAAATCTTCCCAGAGATGGGTTTTTGCAATTTCTTTCATTCACCTGTATTTTTAATAATTTTACAATTCAATTATGGCGATCTTATAATACACACCTCTTCCTTATGAAATAAATGATAGACCTTAATCAAAAGATTGTGCCTATTTCTTTCTCTCCCTTGTTTTGCAATGTTTTATTTCCCTTGGAAGAACTTCTTATTCATTCTGAGGGCCTTCCAAATACCTAAAGGGGAAAATTTCAGAGTAAGTATAAATGAACTGTGAACAGAAACTAACAAGCATCTTGGGGCCTCTCCTGTGGTAGCCCCTCTAGAGCTGTACTGCATGGAACAGCCCAGAGACAGGGCATCCAGGGTCACCCCACATTCTTCCTGGCCTTTCTCCATCCTGAAAGTTTGCAAAGACTCTCCTCAGTTCTCCTCCCATGAAATAAAATTATATTTTCCAAGACAGTGCAACGTACATAGCCAGAAGTTGCATTATGTGTGGGGGAAAAAAGAATGGGCTTTGAAGTCAGAAGCTTTGGATTTGAATCATGGTTCCACTGGCTATAGCTGTGTGGCCTTGCAAAAGCCACTCCATAATCTCAAAGTTTTAGGTTCTTTAGCTGTAAGAAGAAATAATAAAAGCCTGCCTTACACAACTACCTTGAGGGTTAAGTTAGGTAGTGTACGTAGAGCCGCCAAGAGAGGTTATCTCTGAGCTTTAGTTACTCTTACTTTCATGCTTTTTCATGCAGTGAAGCTCCAGTGAAGACCAGGGACGACGCTAGAATTGACAACACTTGTAGGGTATAGAAAATGCACGCAACCACCAGACCTCGCGAAGTCGGGGTGCGGGTGGTTGTCTCTCTGAAAGGGCAGGCTGTGACGGACGGACTGCCCACGCGTTGCAGAATCCATTCTGCAGGATGCTAAAACCCCTGTGCACCGTGAAGAAGCCTTCCCTGAAGTACAAACCTCCCTTGGGAGGGACAGGACCCAGCTTTCCCCCCTGACCCATTAGCCGTATGATCACAATACATGTTCCCAGGATTCCATGTCCATTCTCCCCACACTGAGCCGGGATGTCATCTATCTCATCTTAAAGAGTATCCAAAACTCTTTAGAAACTGGAAAATGCAACCTACTTATTTTTCAGTAGGATTCTAGTTTGCAAGAAAGTGACAAAAACCCAAATCAGGAATGTGTGAACAAAGAAAGGAATTTCTCATAGAATCAAGTGCTGGAACAAAGCTGGATTCCAGAAACAAGTACTAGGGTGGCCCACTCATCCCTGTTTGCCTAGAACCTTCCTGGTTTTAGCACTGGAAGTGCAGTCAGTGCCCTGGGAGGCCGCTTAGTGCAGATGCATCGGGACACCTGGTCACCTTCCCTCCTTGCTGTGCTCCTCTGAGCATCCAGGTCATTCTGCTCCCTATGCTCACCAGCCTTCTCCCCTGTCTGCATGGTTAGAACCACAGTCAGTGGCCGAGTCGCAATCTCTAATGTTGTTATCGACATGTGGGATTTCATTTCTTACTGCTCGTGATGTAACTATAGTTCCCAATAACCTTATTTTAAAACGTCTCATTCTTTGCTCTCGGAAAATAATCAGGATTATGTGCCCAGCCTCTCTAATTTTATAACAAAAGCCTGCTTCAGGAGCCACTCTCCTGATGAGTTCAGTGCATTCCTGAGATTACTTATCTTCAGATGAGACCACTTACATACACTCCATGATCTTTGAGGAATCGTGCAGGGAATGCAGGAGAGATCTTTGTCTTGAAGGAACTTCGATGAAAATCTGCCCAATGGTAGATTCCACGAAATTAGCCGCCTTGGCTATTTGGTGCACTATATTACTCCTATAGTGCCAAGGCGAAGTTGGCCAAGGAGATGAACGAATGAGGTTACTGACAATGAAGACATGAGAAGGCTCAGTGTTGAGATGTGGGCTACCCGTTCTGTGGGATAGAAACTCAGAGAAGGAAGTACAGTGAAATGGATTGGACTCGGCAAAGATTTGGAATAGTTGAGAACAGATCTATAATGAGAAGGGAAGCCGAGTTCTTTATTGGCTTCCTCTTTCAGCTCCTGCCCCAGTGGTAGATCACAAAGCCCGGGACGAGAACACAAGCACAAACCCAGCTTGTGTGGATAAGGGGAATGGCTTTCCCCTACTAGTAGGTCGCAAGGCATTTCCCCCTCCTTGGAACTCGCTCACACTCTCCAAGGATCTACAGATGCTGAACAATGGGTGAGAGTCAGACCTACTGCCGCCAGTTCCCCTCTTGATCATTCCTAAGTTCCCTCCATGTGAATGGATCCTTTGTGAAAGCATGGCAGCTTTTGTGAATATTTCCCTTGTCATACGATTAAACATAATGGAAAGCCTAAGGAGCCTGAACCTCCTTTTTGTTCATTTTTTCACCCTTCTTTCCATTTCTGCATAACCTCATACAGTGTAGCTGCCCAGCTCTAGGTCATGCTTGTATGTAGATTCCTACCGATGCCTCCACGCCAGCAGTCAGCAGTAGGACTTAATTCACAAGTCACGAAATATCCTCAGACACCGTTTGAGCTGGAATAAGAATAAATTGCAGGCAAAGGGCTCAAGCGAGCCTTCCAGATCTCCGTCCGGAGGAGGCAAAGTCGTGTTTTCCACAGCCTTGCTCCCAACATCGCAGTGATTCTGAACCAGCCAAATTGGAAGAACACCTCTGAGATGCTACTTCCCCACTTGTGTTTGCACAGCAGCTGCAGCCTACTAGCCTACACTGAACTATTTAACACTTGTCCCTTTGCCCTGACCGCCCTTCTGTTATGGATGACCAGCTCGGGTCTTGGGAAGTTCACTCTGGTCCCATATTGGTTCCATTTGGATAGGATCATTTGGATCCGTGTTTACTGAGCCAGCTGCCGCTAACTCCCCCCCTCCACTCCCCACCCTCACCCCCATTGATCGCCTACCAGGAGAAGTGGGCCAGCCCAGTCTCCCAGTTCTGAGAAACAGTTCACCAAGATGGGGGGGGGGGGGGCACACTATCCCAAACTCCGGATCACCTATCTCAACACTTGTCATATGTGCCCAGGAAAGGGGCGCTTTACTGTTTGTCTTGCTCTGTTTTCTGGAGCTAAGGAGACAATTGCTTCCTTGCAAACACAGACAGATTAAATACACTGCATTCTGTCCTTTTGCCATCTGCTTCTTGCTTATTTTATTTTAAGCTGCATGACTAAACTTTATTTTCTGACGGGTGAAGGTGGGCTCTGCTGTTGCTGTGCTCAACTCCTAGAGGCTTGGAATGAATGCAAACTCGCAGGGCTGATCTGCAAGGGGCGAGTCAGAAATCAATTGGCCACCGTGCAATTATCACTCGCTGTGTCAGATACCAAGACATTAGCATTCGGAGATTCCTCCTGGCAAGATTCACAGCGGGAGTGGGGGGGAGTGATGGAAGGGGAGCAACAACAACAAAAACCATGTTTTGTTTCATTCCTCTAAATATCCATGTTTGCATAATAGCCCTTTCTCTTTGTGCCCCCCTGGAAGGGCTGCCAGGAAGATTCTCTTTCCGGTGCCTATAAACTTTTCCTGAACTATATGCATGGCTTCCAGTCCTCTCCACTCTGTCTTTCTTGCCTTATTTCCGCTAAGATTTTGAAAGCATTCGATCACTATAAGCAAGCACAGTCTTTCCTGGGCACTCTGGATCCTTCCTTCTGGCTCCCATCCATCCAGCTCTCACCCTCAGGTGCTCTGACTTAGCAGAGCTGCCACTGGCATGTGCCAAGAAAGGTGGTCCTCTCGGATGCAAATTTAAGGGGACACCAAAAAATTCAGTGACCAAGATAAATAATTTTTCAATACGAGGTGTTTTTAAAGTTTGTTTTTAATTATATTTTTTTCAACTTTGAGATCCGTTGTAAGAAAGAAAGGAATTCCCCCGCCGCTACCCTTGACTCAGTTTCCTCCAACGGTTATCGATCATCTTGCAGAACAATATAGTACAAGATCACGGCCAGGATATTGCCATTGAACCGGTCAAGAGACAGAACATTTCCATCAGTATGAGGGTCCCTCATGTTGGTCTTTTATAGTGACCCTCACTTCTTTCCCACCCCCATCCCCACCCCATTCTTAGTCTTAGGTAATCACTCGTATCTTAATCATTGCAATAATTTTGTCATTTTTAAAGCGTTTTAGCAATCCTACCTGGGTAAAACTGTAGAGGTCACTTTTGGACAATAGGCTTGAGCAATGGAAACTTGATCAAGTGACCACAGTGACCCCCCACCCCCAGGCTGAAGACAGGCCCAGTGGGCGGCCCACCTCAAAATAGCCATTGGCCCTAACTGACCAATGGGCTCTTACAACCAGGCACAGTTGCCAAAAAGGGGGAAAGTCCACAGGTCCTCATATCTCCTCAACTTCCTCCTTTAAAAACAGCCCCCACGCACCACCTCATGGCAGACAGACTCTCCTCTGCTGTCCTACACCCTCCCGTGTGGTGTACTCGGTAAACTTCTATCTCCTTTGATCTGCCTCAGGTGAATCCTTTCACCACCTGCTTCCACCCAATAGCTGCCCCGCATCTGGGAGCCCCCATCCAGTCAAAAGAGCTGAAATAACCTTTTCAGTTTTGTGGGGTTTGTTTTTGCTTTCACTGAATGTAGTTCTCTGGAAATTCATCCAGGTTGCTACATGCATCAATAGTTTGTTCCTTATTGCTGAGTAGAATTCGTGCTGTGGATGTGCGGCCGTGTATCCATTCACTCATCGAGGGACACCCGACTGGTTTCCAGTTTGAGGCTATTACAAATAAAGCTCCTATAAAACATTCACGTACGGGGTTTTGTGTGAACATAGTTTTCGCCTTGGAGGGATGAATACCCAGGGATGCAATGACTAGATCATATGGTAGTCGCTTGTTTAGGTCTTTGAGAAACTGCCCAAGTGTTTTCCAGAGTGGCTGTGCCATCATACATTCCCATCCATAACCTGTGGTGATCCACCTCCTTCATCATCACCCGCAAAGCATTTGGCTTTGTCACTGTTTTTTGTTTTAGCCTTTCTGAGAGGTGTGCAACCATCTCTCTTTGGGAGTTTGATTTGCATTTCCCCAATGCCTAATGACACTTACCATCGTTTCATTGCTTATTTGCCATCCATATATCCTCTCTGTATATCCTCTTCAGAAAAAACGTCTTTTCATGTCTTTTGCCCATTTCCTAATTGGATTGGGTTCTTTTTTTAACTGTTGAGTTTGAGAGTTCCTTTTTTTTTTTTTTTAAGATTTTATTTATTTATTCATAAGAGACACAGAGAGAGAGAGAGAGAGAGAGGCAAAGATACAGGCAGAGGGAGAAGCAGGCCCCATGCAGGGAGCCCGAGGTGGGACTCAATCCTGGGTCTCCAGGATCAGGCCCTGGGCTGAAGATGGCGCTAAACCGCTGAGCCACCGAGGCTGCCCAAGTTTGAGAGTTCTCACTATATTCTAGATACCAGTACTTTGTTGGGTATGTGTTTTGCACATATTTTCCCCCAGTCTTGACTTATCATTTTATTCTCTCCACAGGGTCTTAAAAGGGCAAAAGTTGTAAATTTTGATAAAGTCCAATTTATCATTTTTGGGTTGTGCTTTTGGTATCAAGCCTAAGAACTCTTTGTCTAACTCTAAATTCCAAAGGTTTCTCCTATTTTTTTCTAAAAAGTTTTGTAGTTTTATATTTAATTCCATTTTGATTTAATTTTTGCTTTAGCTGTAAGACTTAAGTTGAGGTTCATTTATTTTTGCCTGTGATGTTTAATTGCTCTAGCATTATTTATCTAAAAGGCTGAAAGCCTGTCCTTCCTCCCTTGAATTACTCTTGCACCTTTGTCAAAAATCAATTGAAGATATTTATGTTTGTCTATTTCTGGGTTCTCTATTCTGCTTCATAGACCTATTGTCTACCCCTCATAAATGCTACACCATCAAAATAAATCTTAAAATAATCCATGACAAGCAAAGTAACCAAATTGCAAATGACACAGGATCAGCAACAGTGCTGTGGTGAACCATACTGGAGCCTGAGGCAAAAGGAAAAAATCAGTGATAGTGATCCTCTGCTGACTTCCAATCGTCAATATGAACAACTACCTGTTTGGATATTTGCTAATCAGTCAACATGCCACAAATATTTGGGAATCAACAAATTTACTAACAGGGGATGAAATTAATTTGTTATTCAAGACATTCCCAAAACATATACAAAGAAGAATACTAATAAACAAAGGTAGAAATATAGGACATGTTTCTGAGCATCTGAATGATTTTTAATTTAATATCTTTTACATTTTCATCTAGATGTTTAGTACCATGTAGATACAAGAACATTTAAGATCCAAAAAATTTCGTGGAATGGGAATATTGATCACTAACTACTACAGCTGTTCTATGTAAGTTTATTATGCATGTTGTTTAAGAAATGGGGGCAGCCTGGGTGGTTCAGTGGTTTAGCGCCGCCTTCAGCCCAGAGTAAGATCCTGAAGACCCAGGATCGAGTCCCACGTGGGGCTCCCTGCATGGAGACTGCTTCTCCCTCTGCCCGTGTCTCTGCCTCTCTCTCTCTGTCTGTGTCTCTCATGAATAAATAAATAAGATCTTAGAAAAGAAAAGAAAAAAAGAAAAAAAAGAAAAGAAAGAGAAGAAAAGAAAAGAAAATAAAAGGGACAAAAGAACAGCACAGATCTTTCTCATGAGCTAATTAAATAACAAATAATAGTGAATCTCTTTAATGATGAAGTATCCTGATATTGAACTAGATATCAGCCAACTATTTACAAGTTTGAAAACATCTTTATAGAACTATAAATGGGGGTGAAATTAAAAATATTTATCACCTATGGCATGAACATCAGCTAGTCATAATGGTTGTTGGCCTTAAATGACAGGCCTGTTCTGGGGTATATTGTGGGCATGTAGTCCAAATATAATGTTAAGAAGAGCCTTGCCTTTTGTTTTCATATTATCCACAAAAACTTCAGAGTTACTTGATGAAATTTTTTATCTCCATATTCATCAGTGTCTTCTTAAAATCTCTCCGCAAATATTTGTTGATTGCCATATTCAAGATGTTCACATATCTTAATGTAATTTATTGATAATCCTTTTTATACAGGCATTCTTGAATGATAGACAAATGTGTCTATCAATTGTTTTTGCTTCAAAACTAGTATACTGGGCAGCCCGGGTGGCTCAGCGGTAGCGCCACCTTCAGCTCAGGCCGTGACCCCGGGATCCCGGGATCGAGTCCCCCATCGGGCTCCCTACATGGAGCCTGCTTCTCCCTCTGCTTGTGTCTCTGCCTCTCTCTCTCTCTCTCTCTCTCTGTCTCTGTTTCTCAATGAATAAATAAATAAAATATTAAAAAAAAACAAAACTAGTATGCTATATTTTGTTTTTCCTTCAAAATTAGTATCCTTTATTATAGTAGTAATTATTTTTATATAATTTGTGTACTTGAGGTGTTAATTCCTTATGCTCATATGCATCTCAATGGACAAGTGTTTTAGGCAAACTCAGGGAGTTCTTTCAGTAATTCTGGGTAGTATCAGCATTCCCTTTTTACAGTTGGGAAAACTGATGACCTTGAAAATAGTAAAGTGTAAACCAAAACCTACATCCTCTGACTGCTGACCCTGTTCCTTTCATAATGTATGTGAGGAAACTCTTTGCAAATGACAAAGCTTTATATGACTTACAGACATTTTTTTATTCCTATTAAGAAAGAAAAATCCTTCTACATGAAAATGACTGAGGAAAGTGACTCATGAACTATGTCTCTGAGTAAAGCTTCAATTCTAAAAGATAAGCAATCAGTTGATTGGTAGCTGGTTTGACTTTATTGTTCATTAATGTCCAAATCCTCTTTAATCCCAGGCAGAGCCATATACTTCACTTTTCTCATTTTAAAATGTTTTTCTAGTGTAGGTTACCTTAATCACTCACTTCTGTTGCTTTGTTAGTTTTGTAAAACAACGGATGTCTTGCTTAGATGGGCCGATGTGTTAGTCCAATATCATTAAGATCCTCTCATGCTACATGTGAGACCTTGGATGAAGGTCATGACTCGAATTCTAGTTATTTTTGAACCAGGAGAAACAGGCACATAATTGGTGCTATGGAAAGGCTTTGCCCTTCAGTAGGTGAACATCTTATTCTCTATTGTTAAGGCTGCACAATTTATTTTGTTTAAAAAAATATTCCAGGGGCATCCGGGTGGCTCAGTTGATTAAGCATCTTTGACTTTGACTCAGGTCATGATCTCAGGGTCCTGGGATCGAGCCCAGCATGGGGGGTCCACGCCCAGCAGGGAATCTGCTTTTCTCTCTCTCACTCTCTCTCTCTCTCCCCCTCACCCTACTGGTGTGCAGGCTCTCTCAAATAAATAAATAAAATCTTTTTAAAAAATGTTCCAAGACTTCTATGTTGATAAATTAGAAAACTTCCCCATAACTTTCCTTCTCTGAGTCTCCACCACCTCGAATATCGTACCTCCTTCTATTGTCCTAATGTTACAGTCCCTGGTGCACGCCTGCTTCACAAAATGACAAGAACAGGTCAATAGGTGTCACTGCAAAAAAATAAGAAAATGGAAAAACAAAACTTACTGTTTCTCAATGTTCATCGAAGTGACAACCTAATAATACACTTTTTGGGGCAGCGCTGGGGGAGAGAATTTTGTGTCAGCTCAGGAAACTTGCCAAATGATTCAATTACATTGGAAATATTAATTTAGTTGAGTGGACATCTGTCAACCTTATTCAGTTCAGCACATTGCTAATTTCATACCAATTCCAATTTTATGAATTCATCGTTGGTATAAGACCACGTATAGTCTTGCCAATATTCTCACAAGTGTACCACATTACCAGGATATACTCCCTTCAACCCTGTGCAATTATGACGAGTATAGATAATGGAGATTGAGCTGCTTTAGTCATTTATGGGAAGGGGTTGTTTTAGGAGGGACAAAATATTCCTGTAAAATGAGCGACAGTAACCACTTGCATAAGTGAGCTAAAAGGTAAGATGTGTCGAAAAGAGTAAAAAGAGAAGGCACAGAACTGACATTCAAAGCAAAGGGTAGAGAAGAGAGCCAAGCAAGTAAATGCATATAGTATATTTTATTTTATTTTATTTCTTTATTTTTTCATATAGTATATTTTAAAGAGAATGTGAAGAATGATGCATGATCAACAGATGGTCCAAACAACTCTTTGGAAGGCTATAGAAAGACAGAACAGCCTTTGAGTTTAACCTGGAGAAAGTTATTGGTGATTCTAGGGAGAACACTTCTGTTTGTCAGTGAGAAGACCTGAGGCATTGCAGAGAGTATTTGGAGGAGACAGAGGCAGCTGGGAGAGCTCTAACAAGTAATCCGTTATCTGCATTTGGAGGTGTCCATTAAAAGGAAAGATCCCAGGGGAAAATGGTAGGACATAAACCATTCTATCGTCATATGCTCCCAGGGATGTGACCAATGTCCCTTCTTCCTCGGAGCTCCTGTAGTTTATCCCATCTGTGACCCTCATTTGGCACTTAGGACCTGCTGGCTTGTATTGTTCTTTATTTCTTTAGGAGTTGGTCTATTTCCAAAACAGCCTGTGAGCTCCTTAACAGTTGCTTTTTATTGTCTGCCACGAGGCCTTGCACACGATGTTAGTGATAGTGATAGTTGTCAAGGTAGTGACAGCAAAAGTCATAATAGAGACAGCTGATCCGAGGATTGTGCTCCATACTTTATATGCTTTATCTCATTTAATCCTCCTCTGGAGGTGGCTAATATGATCATCTGTCATTATCTCCAATTCGATAGCGAGGATGCTGAGCCTCAGAGTTCAGTAGCTGGCTCCTGCTTGACACGGCTTGTAGGGACTCAACTCCAAGGCTTCCCGATCTCAGAGGCCAAGCTGTCGTGAGGAGGATTTAGTACCCATGATCTTTCTTCTTGTTTCACTGGTTCCTCAAGTTCTAAACAATGGGAATTTTATCAAGATATCAGTGCAGCAGGTTGTCTTATGTTTATCGTTGGAATCTTAAACTCCCCTGGTTTTTAGGGTTTGTCACCAGAAGCAAAACGGTTTGTGTCTGAAAGAAGCCTGAGGTCATAGGAGCTTGGATGGGGGTAAAGGTCTGACAAGCACTAGCCCTGTAAGCAGCACAGGGAATGTCGCCTGTCAACTCAGACACTCACCGGAACAGAATATGGTCAGAATTGCCAGATAAAATAAGGAGCATCCAATTACATTGGAATTTTAGGTACGCGAGCAAACAAAAATTTAGTGTAAGTATGTCCCAAGTATTTCATGGAACATACTTATACTAAGATGCATGCATTTTAAATATAAAATCTAAATTTAACTGAGCATTCTGTATTTTTTGTTTACTAAATCTGACAACCCTAAGGCTGCAGCACATCTCTTCCATCTTCTGAGGTACTTTGGAAGTACAGACCTGAACTGTAAACCAGGAAGGGAGGAAAGAATGTTTCTGTCCTTCTTTTGAAAATCAGAACTGCTGCTCAAGTAAATTTGACCAAAAGTTAGACATTTTTTATTTTTATTTTTATTTATGTATTTATTTGAGAGAGAGAGAGGAGAGGAAGGGGCAGAGGGAGAGGGATAATCCCAGACAGGCTCCATATCGAGTGCAGAGCCCAACTTAGAGCTCAGTCTCAGGACCCTGACATCATGGCCTGAGCTGAAAGCAAGAGTCAGCAGCTTAACGGACTGAGCCACCCAGGTAACCTAGAAATTTTAAGTCTGAATCATCACCATTCAAACTATGGGAAAGTAGTTTAACTAAAAAGAATGTTAAGTTCTTTGTACTTTTCTCTCATACACGCAGAGTAAGAACTCAGAAAAGAATGCTCTAAACCCTCTTCTACAGGCAACAACTTATTTTGTTGACTTCATGGATCCCGCAAGACAAACAGGAAATTGGGGCCTAGTTACGATGCATATAATGTGTCCACTCAAAATCTTAATGACAACAACAGCAAAATCCTGATAACCATGGATCATCCTGTGTTCTTGCCACCTGTCCGGTCTTCTGCAGGAAGCCACAGGGTCTTTGAACTGAAGAGGGACTTTAGAGAGCCAAGGCTCCTTCCCTGCCTCTGGGAATGGCTGCTCTTTGCCATGGACAGATTTGTCTGAACATTTGAGGTTCAGTCAAAACTGCCTGCACCTGAATTACTCAGCTAATTACGTTTCTGGTGTTCCCCCTGCACAGACTGCCTTCAAAGATGGATCTTAGGAAGGGAGTGCTAGTCCCGGACCTGGTCTCAGCTGACTGCAGTCTTCACCCCGGCACCCGGGAGGAGTCAGGGAGCTTAGACATGTTGAATAGGGTTGAAAACGAGTCAGCAGCTCATTTCCAGAGGCTCCAGGACCTGCAGGTTGAGAACTGAGACCCATTTTTTTCTCCTTTCCTTTCCCTGCCCCTCACCTGCTATTCTCCCCAGTGGTCCTCCTTCCTTCTTGGCTTTCAATATTGTTCAATGGGGACATTGTCACTCTAATTTGGGAGCCACAGTGACAAGTTCCTCTTGGAATGGAGGGAGATTCTAAGCCCAATGTTCATTAGAAACATTTAAGAAGAACAAGGGCATGGATCTGGCACCTCCTAGTTCTTTGGCCAGAAAGTGTCTTTCTTTCTTTCTCCTCCCTTTTTTTTAATTTAAGAGCAGATCATTATTATTTTTTAAAGATTTTATTTATTTATTCATGAGAGACACAGAGAGAGAGGCAGAGGGAGAAGCAGGCTCCATGCAGGGAGCCCGACGTGGGACTCGATCCCGGGTCTCCAGGATCACATCCTGGGCCAAAGGTGGCGCCAAACTGCTCAGCCACCCAGGCTGCCCAAGAGCAGATTATTAATTCCTAAACTGGGTTATTTTCCCAATCATCATGTCTCTGAACCATATCCGTCATCTCTGTAAATTAATCCCACTGAAAATGAAGGAGCTATCATCTCATGAAACCATGTTCTAGAAGGGACACTCTATGAGATAAACCTCTTTAGGACTGGATGACTCCACCATATCTGTGGCATTACCAGGAGATGTGAAATCCAATGCCATTCCTATTGGTTAATTATTTTAGAAGAAAGAACAAAAGAAACAACTGGCCTTACAAAATTGGCAACAAAACAAAACCTTGAAATTCTGAAAATAAATACCCACTTAGGTAGAAAAATAATGCTGGACTGAGTCTTAGAAAAGGCTTTCCAACTGTGTTGTTAACAAATGATGATGATTCTAAAAATGTGTGTATGCAAATATAATCATTTGCCTCTAAGATGTGTTTTGTCCTCATACACTTTCACTGTTTCAAAATGAAATTCTGCTGCTGTCTAGGTTATAAAGTTGAGAAAATGATATATTTTGAAACAACCCAAGTTTTTACTTTGGAAATATAGTAGTGTATGGGATTATTTTGTTAGTATTTCCATTTTCTGGTTGCCAGCAATCTATTTAAATGTTCCCTTGGAGTTCTGCAGCACTGAACATTTAAAGACAAATCAAAGAGGTGTAATTAGTGCCAAGACCCATGTGTCTGACGGTAGCTTCTGCCCTAAAGTGGTTTAAATATCCAAGATTCCAGAAATTTCACAGGACTATTTGAGCAAAATACCAGGAATGTCATGGATTCTGAGCATGAAATTTGTCTTCGACATACATGTGGTTTTTATCACACACTGAATAAATCTGCTATTATTTTCTCCTACAAATTGGCTGTGGCTTACATTTCACTTCAGATTCCTCCTAAAGGAGGAAGAACAGTGTGGGACATTGCAGGACTCAGATATTCCCCCGGCAGAGAACTTATACTCCACCGTCCAGTAGCTGATGGCTTAGCCTGTGAATGATTTTGGACTCTTGCCTTTCTGCACCAGCACCTGCTCTGAAGCTCAAAGTTTCTCATTAACACTTCTACTAGATGGAATATGTTTGGGGGCGGGGGCAAGACCAAATAAAACAATGAATTCTTCTTCTCTGTTTCCTCCAAAAAGAAAAGAATTGGACATAGTAGAAACTACTATAAAATGATATTAAACCCTGTGGATTTTTTTCCCTGATATTTCTATTTAAAACACACACACACACACACAACTGAACAACTGCTAAGTGCAGTGGAGAACATCGCAGTGGAAGAAAATACAAACAGAAGACTGAAACAGAGAACTGCATTGTCATATGGATCTTATCAGCATTCCCTTACAGATACTCGGGGATCCCCTTCTTTGGCCTGGTGTGATGAGATCTTCGATGCTCTCTGTGTCTACACGCGTGTGTGTACGCCACATGGCCATTTGAGGCTGTGTCTGTATATGTCTGTATGTTATGTCTGTGTTCCAGCTGGGCCTGAAATCAATTGTTCTGGTTTTATGCCTCCTCCAGATTAGATTACGTGAAGGCAGGAGCCCATAGCAGGTTTCTACCAACTACCAACTACCCCAAGTACCCTTGGCAGTGAAGTAGGTAGGAAGTGATGAGTTATAGTCTCCACCCCTTCCAATCCTGTGTTTATGGCTCGTGCTGTCACAAGAAATGAGGTGGATAAAAATGCAGGTTGCTGAATTATTTATGCATCATTCCTATTAACTTCGTGAGATATATTTGTAAATTAGAAATAGTTTCCAAAAGCCTAAAATCATTTAGGCTAATTGGTACATTATACAACCTAACTGCGTAATTGATTTTTTAAATGAATTGGTCCCTAAGTGAGTTTTGAGTATTCTATAATAATTGGTTTCTAATAAATGATATAAATAAATGAGTGATTAATGCATCGATATAGAAAGCAGTTGATAGATCTTTAGTGCCACTGAAAGACCCAGTATATGGGTGCACCGCATCCAGCAGGACTCTAAGCACAGTTTACGTCAGAAGGTCATCATTCTGGACTCCAAATTTTAGATTGTCATGAAAAATGCACCTCTTTTACTCTGATCATGAATGCAGGTGATTAGTTTGATAAATAAAACATATCATTTACTTTAGATGTGAGGATAACTTAATTGTGAATTGTGAGGACCGAGACGTTCCAGACATTGAGGTTCCTAGTCCTGATCTCAGCAACGAACGAAGGTGTAGCGGTTTCCCTTACAACAGAAGAACATGCTGTCAGGAGAAGATATTTACAAAAGCACCCATTAAATAATGGGTGTGTTGGGGTTGTTTTTCAAGTTGATTGGGAAGGACACTCTCTCTTTTAAGAGGAGATATATGACTTCATATAGGAGACCTCATGGTCACTGGCCAAATGTTAATGTTCAGCACTTAGTATCTCTGGCTCAGACCCAATCTTAGCATCTCAGGATCTGTTAAGTTATTCCTTCTATGAAAGGCAATTGGCACTTGAGAGCAATTCCGACATCCTTTGTGCAAATGGAATCTGCAAGCCAAAAAGTACAGGAACAGGTGGAACTGTTGCATAGCTACTAGAGGTACCTCTGCTGTTGATTCGCAAATGTCCAAATGGCGTACAGCTCACAGGAACGTGTGTTGCTAGTTGGCTTTGTGGCGCCAATTCCTTCTTGTTTGGAGACTGGACCTGGCTTCCTTTGGGGGGCGTTCCCTCTGTACCATCGCGTACAGCTTAGTGGTACCGCCAGTCAGGGCAATTCATTCTCCTCCTATCCAAGTGGCGAGCGTGTGACCCAAGTTCTCTCTTTAAAATGCAAATCATGAGCCGAATGACAGGATGAATATGTTTGGATGTGACTCATTCCTGCCACAGGGCCTAGAAAAGACAGTCATGTGATTCTCTCAACTAGTGATGTTCCTGAGTCCCTGGAGGCTGCCTGGCTCCTGCCCTCTCCCTGCCTTGTTTTCGGCCCTGTCTTCAGTCTTGAAATTTTCCCATAATCTTAATAAGTTGCCTTTTCTTTTTTTAATTAGCGAGATTCTGCTTTCTACTGCTAGCATCCAAAAATTCCAACTGATAAAATTTCTTACTTTTTGGTTAGTCTGGGGTTGAAAAATATATAGGAAAAAACCCCTAATGTTTAGTAGCTGCCCTGTGGTAGCATACCTGATCATTGACCTAAGAAGTAAAAGAGAGTTGTATCCAGATTAATACAATTAAGCACATTATCATCCTTTTCAGATAGTACATCCTTCATCCTAATCTAATCTATGTGATGTTGGTCCAGGTAGTGAGCTCAGCAAAGTCCAGGTCTATTTTCAACAACAGTTGTTTATTTTTGTGTTGTTGGTTGTTATAAGCTTCTCAAGGGTTCCTGTGCTGAATAAAAGTAAGTTTTCAATTTCACTTCCCACTAAATCTTCCCTTTCACAGCTGCCATATTTAATCTTTCCAAAATACTGCTTTCAGGATATAGAGGAACCAGGCCAAGAGATCTCCTTTCTCAGGGATCCACAATATATCTTCACTTTTTATTCACGTTTATGTTCTCCTCCCACTCATCCCAAAAATCTGGGATAACTGGATGCCAGTCTTGGAAGCTGGGGAGAAGGTACATGGTAAATCCTGCTTTTCCCCATCATACATTCACCCACAGTCATGCTTAAGTATACAAATCCTTCCTATTTGCTTGAGACTTAAGATTCTGAACCTCAAAAGCCCAGGGGGCCTGGTGAACTCTAAACATATGCATTATTTAATATCCCAAAATCCAACTCGGCCATACTACAATGACTCTTCATTGTTTAACAGGTCAAAATTCATCATATGGAAATTTGTATTTTGGTTCAATCTTATTCTCCTTACTTCTAATCAAATATAGGGAGCTAAAAGTTTATCGGGTTGTGTTGGTGGGAGGTGAGGGTGTTTCTACTAGGCTCTATCTGTTCAGCCTACACCTGGTGTCCTAAGACCATAAAAGACTTCATCATGGAAGAGTACAGAATTTGATGGCAGTACTCCTCCTAGCCATCTTCCCCATGAAAAAGTCTTTATTAACTTATGCTTGAATCACGGTGAATAAGGAAGACTGACATCCCATGAGATAGACTTCATAAGCTTTAAAGGGGGAGCAGAAACCAATAAAAGTGTGATCAATCCTGTCAATATTGCCAAAGCTCTGGACAAGGACCTCTGTGGCACAGGTTTTTACATTTCTTCACAGCAAATTTCTTTTCCTAACTATATTTGGCTTATTCTTATTACTTGATGTTTGAACACTGACCACTTGGGAGCAAAGAGAGATGAGCCAGAGTGTCCAGGGGAAATCATGCTGGGATTATAACTTTGACCAAAAATGATGAGTTTGCACACATATAATGGGAACACAAGCTGTTACTCCCTTGATAACTCCTCAGACTTTCTGGTATGTATAACTTTCCCTATGCACTGGGTTCTTGACTGAGATGGGAACTGTTAAGTTACTCCTTGCCTCTGAGATGCTATTTTCCAATAATATTGACTCTTAGAAAAGAGGAGTATGAAAGTCAGAGAATGGAGACCTGAGTTTTCATCTCAGCTTCAATACTTATCCTCCAATGGATTGAAAGTCAGAAGCTCTCCATCCTCTTCTCTCAAATGATTGGTTTGAGGATCAGATACCATACTGAATTTGAAACAGCTTTATAAACCATAATGAACTGAACTAATGTGAAGAATAATTTTCATATTTTCTAAAGAAATTTAAAACTCGAAGTTGGAGAATCTTCAAAAAGAGGTAGTTTCTTATAATGCCTAATAATTGCAATCAAAATGATTATAGTTAGGAGTCAAAACCAGTAAAAGTAATTTAGAAACCATGCCTATCAAATTCAACACTGGTGGAAGGAATACAATTTAAACAGAATTTCTATTAATTAACGCAGTGTTAAGGGATGTTACATCAACAAGTTTGTGAATACAGGAAATTATCCTCAGCTAACAGTTATGAGGAAAACCTGGTCTCCAAGGAAAGCAGACTATTTCCATTCCATACTCATTTTGACTTTCATTCTATCTCTCACGGTTTACAAGAACAAATAATTCAAATAAAATATTTTTCACGATTTTATAATATCCCAAAGTGTCATAAAATTCTTAAAAAATAAATCAAAATGACATTAATAAACCTACCAAAATATTGTAAAATAAGTTAATTCAAGTTAGCAGCGTTGGGGTGAAAAGTTTTGAGAGAGAGAGCTGAACTTGAGATCAAGCAACTCCATGCGCATGAACAAAGCATGAGGGTTACTAGTTTTTTAGTAGGATACCACAATTTCCCTAGACAGAAACTATTTAGGAGAATCTCACATTCTGATTGATCATAACTGGAAAAGGAGATAAAGAAAATTGACTATTGCAGGCTGAGAATTGTGGAAAAATATGTGTGCGACATGCACCTCACACTTAGCACAGCTTCTTCTAGATAAGAAAAACATATTTTCTTTCTTGTTGGGCAAATTGGTCATTATTAGTTCACTGTTGATGTAAGCATGTGAAGAAACCTCCCAATTCTTTCCAACATTCTTCCAAGCAGAGCCACAGCACTTAGTGCAGGAAGGGGGAAGACCAGGGACTCACACCTTCTGCCCGCAGGAAAGGATTGTATCAAAGTAGATCAATGACACTGAAAGACTAGCTCTAAATCCTGAGTGAGTTATTCACTTGGTGAAGAGGGGACCCAGGTCATCACATCCACTGTGAGCAGAGTTCTCTCAAAAAGAACAAGACCACGATGAGCCCAGCCACCAGGATGAGAAAAGAAACTGGACTTCCAGGGGGGTGGAGATGGAGTGTGAAGCTGCTGTTGGCACTCACGTTGGGAGGCTTATCTGGGCACCCCCATGTGGTGGTCACACTGCTGAGGGTTCACATCAGTTGTTTGCAGGTTTTTCCTTTTTTACTTTTTTTATTCATATTAAGAGTTTTTTGTTTTGTTTTATTTTGTTGTGTTTTTTACGAGTTAAGTCTAAACACAAGTTCTTTGAATCATCTCAGAAAAATGGAGTTTTGCATATCTATTAAAAGAAAATAGCTCTTGTTTTTAAGAGGAAAAAAACAACCAAAAAGTCATTTCAGTTTAGTGGGCTTTGAATTATTTTCTCATTTAGAAATTGTCTCATTAGCTAAGTTAATAAGGAGCGCAATAGAATTTTGTCTTATTCAGATAATGTAAAAGCCATTGATGGTTATTGTTAAATGAAGTGACTCTTAAACAAATAAAAATGTAATAATAAATTCTCAGAGCTTTGTAGAGTCATGGAATCCATGCAGATTAGATGGAGGCCACCCCAAGGTTGATGACATCTGGATCAGAGGCTCTGCTCATCCAACAGCTACACCAAAAAAACAAATTTGAAAACTATATACAGTAAATACCAAACACATAATCTCTACATTCTATGCTGAGCACTTGGGCATCCTATACTTACAAAGTGAAAAGTGTAAAAATTCACATGTAGAAAATATTTCTGACATATGCATTCTCAGGAGACATAACGAATCTTCTCTGAAAAGTTACCTTTTATTTTTCTAATCATATTTAAGCTCCTAGTTGGAGAAGACCAGCCATATCCATCCTTGGAAGGCAGTCTGATAGAGAACACGGACTTTGGAGCTCTAGAAACATGGGTTCAAGTTCAGACACCACTGGTCGCGGCCATTTGGTTTTGAGCAAATCTCAATTTCTCTGACCTTTGTTTCATTTACAGATGAGCAGATAATTCCTAGTACTACTGGTTACTCAACTAATGCTCCCCTATTATTTTCTCGGTAGTCAGGACCTACACAGTATTTTATATAAGTAAGAACTCAGTTCACACTTACTGAATGTATTTATTTATTTTTATTTATTTTTAAATTGTTTTTAAAAGGGTACAAATGAGTGGGGGAGCAGGGTGGGAAAGGGCAGAGAAAGGCAGAGGGAGAATCCTTAAGCAGGCTCCATACCCAGCAGCCAGCTCCCGCTGAATTTCATCTCAGGACCCATGATCTCACTGACCTGAGCCAAAACCAAGAGTGGGAGGCTTAACCAACTGAGCCACCCAGGTGTCCTGAACTTATTCTTAAACAGTTGCCACAAATCTAAGTCAAAATCCTTTCTTGTTTTTGTTTGGTTTACTTGTTTGCCACAAGACTGCAAACCGTCCCCTTTCGTTTGCTTTCTACACTGACCTGATTAATCCACTTCCCACCCTAATTCTATTTCTCCCTCTCCAAAGAACAGCTTTATCTCTATAAATTCATGGAGGTAGTGCTTGCCCACCCCTTGTGCAGAAATGTCCAACGAATATAGAGGGGTGAAAATAGCTCCAGGATCATCCACAGTTTAGCAAGCAATCTATGAGGTGACCTGGAGCAAAGCACTCAACCTAAAGGTGATGGTTTTCATGTGGCCAATCAGGGAAGTTCTGTCCTCCTCAGTCCTGCAGAAGACACACAAACTGACCAATCAGCACAGGTGGATAATGGGCGGGGCACACAGACCGAGTGTTGACCAACCTTCTGTAAGACTGAGATACTGTGCTGTCCCTAAGTAACAGATCCTTAGCATTTCCTGGCCTCTGGATGGTCTTTGACTTCCAATTCTCATCACATTTATTCTTAAAATAAATCTCCTTTGTGTGAGAGTCGCTTATGTGAGTCACAGATCCAGCCAACCCAAAGAATCAAACTAATTAACTTTTTTCATACCATTTTCACCCCAAGCACATCCTAGTCCTTGGTTACATTGCCAGGGCTGCCATAGGAAGACATCTGGAGGGATTGTGCTGCAAACCTGGCTTGACCATGACTGAGCTACCCCTGCCCTCTGTCTGATTCACTATTCTGGATGCATGTGTGCCCCCCGCCTCCCTGCCACCCACAGCCCAGCTCCCCAGCATGGACAATCTTAGGTAACTAAAGCATCACTCTGCCCTTATGCTGCTCTAAAACTCATGCTGTCACAGGGAAGCAACAAATACAGCAGGCCGAACCTCGCGTGGCACACACCCTGTGCAAACAGAGTTACTTGTGTACATAATGTTCTCATCTCCCACCAGGAAGTGTCTATGCTCCATGAAACTTCGGAATATCCTGCAGAAGTTTGGGAAGCTCACTCTGCGGGATTTACACTGCTTCCAGCTCCCAGGATGTCCTTGTTTCACTTGGCTAATTTTTTGAGCTCTACTGAATCCCCCTGTGGGGCAGAGAGCAGAATCTTGTGTCTGGCAAGGAAAGGAAGGATAAACACACACACGCACACAAATGCACGCACACTCCCCAAGTTCTTATCGACTAAATGCTATCTGCACTATTAAAGGGAGAGAGTGAGCGTTGAAAAGCATCACTTATATGCCAGGCAGCAATCAACTACATTTTGCTTTATAGCATCGATCAGAGTTTTACTAGACTACACTTAGGGAAATTATCATCTGTGTTTACTTACAGGGAGTGTAGGTAGGACGAAGTGAGGTTGACCAGCATTCCAAGCCAAAGGCAGGTAGTAGAAAGCACAGAGGAGGCCATGTACCCTAAAATAATCCCCAGCCACTGGGACCAGGCTGAGGCCTCCTTAATCACCAGGAATAAATAAATGATAGAGCAAGGGGGGGAGCCACGGAGCCCCAGACCTCCTGGGGAAATATTTAGGCAACTGAGAGGGAAAAGCTCCTTCAAACAGCATCACAGAAAGGGGGCTCCCGTATTGGCAATGTGCCGGCGCGGTTCACACAGGGGGCCTCGTGGAACAGCCCTGGGCCAAGGTGATACGGGGAGCACAGTTCTTATCTCACGGAGTCGAAGGATGAATCTCATGGACCCAGGAGAGTGAGCAAAGCCAGAGAGGCCTATGAAGCAGAGATACAGAGGAAGCTCTCAGGAGACAGAGGGGTCCACAGGGTTGCCTCCAAGGGCTGTAGGATTGGCCTCTTATTATAGGAAACTGACCAGGGAACTCAGGAAAGTTCTTATCAATATCGGGGGTGGGGTGGGGTATTTAGGACAAACATGGTGGACTTACATATCCTGAGCACCGACAAGGTGCTCCCTCCTCTGGTTACTAGCTCCTCCCCAACATTCCTCTACATCTGGGGTTTCTGTGAGCCTGGTGGCCATTAAAGGGGGAGACTCCCTAACATCATGGAGCTAGGGAGCCAGGTTTATTTTTTTGTTGTTGTTTTTACTGTCTTATATCTGTCTCCTTGGGATGTGTAGGAGCCTGACTCAGGGGCCTTTCCCTTATCTTTCCCTCCCTAGCCCCGTCTGCTCCTACATCAAAAGGAAGAGACTCAACCGTTCCAGCCTCTCCCTGTTTCCAGACATGGATGTCCTTCCTCCGATCTGCATCCTTACACTGTCTACGCAGATCTGCTCCTCTGCATCACCCAAACAACAGTGCTCACCGAGTCTGAGTTAGTTGTTTCCAGCCTGGTCCCAGTGGCTGGGGATTATTTTAGGGTATGTGGCCTCCTCTGTGCTTTCTACTACCTGCCTTTGGCTTGGAATGCTGGTCAACCTCACTTCGTCCTACCTACACTCCCTGTAAGTAAACACAGATGATAATTTCCCTAAGTGTAGTCTAGTAAAACTCTGATCTAGTAAAACTCTTTTGCCTTTGGGAATTCAAAGGAAGTCACGCTGCGGGGAGCAGCAGAGTGAGCAAGGTGACTGTGGCTGTGGTCCCCCAGCTGGAAGTGATGGACAGGCAAGCAGATCCAGAAGCTCCCAGTCCCACCAGGCTACAAGTGACTAATAGCTCTTCAGTCTTAGAATCCAATATCATTTTCTAAATAGAAGGAATTCTAAAATCCCAGGTTGAATAAATCTACCGTATGACCTAACAACTCCACTGCTAGGAATCCACTCAAAATAAATGAAAAAGTATGTTCAAGTTTCATCATTTGGTGACCAGAGAAACATGATGTGTAATGGAATACTATTCAGTCATAAATAGGCATGCAGTGCTGATGTGTGCTCCAACATAGGTAAACATCGCAAATACCGTGCTAAGTGAAAGCAGCAGACAGTAAAGACTGCAGCAGACAGTAAAAGAAAGTAAAGAAAGCAGCAGTAAAGAAAGCAGCAGACAGTAAAGACTGCTTGTTGTATGATTCCGTTTGTATGAAAGGTCCAGAAACAGCAAATCTGTAGAGACAGACAGAGACCAGATGAGTGATTGCATAAAGCTGGGGGTGGGAACAGGGACGGACCACAAATGGGCACATAGAATGTTTTGAAGTCAATAGAAATGCTCAAAAATTGAGTTGTGGCAGTGGTTGCCCCAAACCTTGTAGATTTCCTAAGGATCACTGAATTGCACGGTAAAAATAGGTGAATCTCACAGTATTTAAATTACATCTCAATGAAGCTGCTAGAGGGAAACAAATGTAAGGTTGAGCATTCAGCCTAAGTTAAGACCGGGGAAGGGAGGGAAGACCATGTGCTGAAAGTTCCTCGTGTTCACGGGAATCCCACAGCCCCTTCTTTCCATCATGGATTTCTATCCGTCATCCCAAATGAGTGGCCAGCTTGCCCTCCTTCACCTAAATTACACCCTCTTGGGCCTCTTTCTTTGCTTCCTGAGTGTCAGAGCACTTCAGATAGAAATAATCAGGAAGGAGAAATGATCAGCTCGATATTTCCCATTTTTTTTAAATTATGACAGTGAAATATTAGACAAAATACAAACAGGGTGGAATAAAATTGTTCTTTTTTTTTTTAAATCATCGAAAAGTTTCTGTATCCAAGCTATTTGTGCAGCCGTTTCCATAAAGCAGGCTGGCGTCCCAGGGAAGCGTGGTCTCTGGATGCGGACGGCCACGTGGCGGCCTGTTACCAGGACGGGGACCATCCTGTTCAGTAGGTGCTGGAGAGTCCACTGGGGGGAACATCCTGCCTCTTGCCTCCAGGGGCATCGGACCCACAGCAGCCATGGTGTGTAGCTTGACTAGCACATGTTTACAGATTGGTGAACATCAGAAACACTCGTTTTATTAGGTAGTTGCATAATAGCCTTTTATTTTTGATTATTTATGCATTAGCGGCAAGCAATGGAGATGTGCTATGTAGGAAAGTTATTATTTGCTAATTTGCTGCTTTTAAAATACACGGCACACTATCTATTATGTATCATGCATTACAATTACAACAACAGTTTAATTAATCACCAGCACCCTGTTTTGTACCAATCTACAGCAGAATTCTGGGTAATGGTGTTGTTTACCATTTAGCAAGTAGCAACATTTCACTCTGTTTCACTACATTAAACTGCTCAAATAAAGCAAACGGATATTGAAAAGAGTTGGCCATCTGCCTTTATTTTCTTTTACTTTTGTTCAAAAAAAAAAAAAAAGAACCTCTCAAAAGAGAAAGAACACAGCCATGAAACTGATAGTGACAAAAAGCACTCTTTTTTTTTTTTTTTTTTTCTTTATCAGGTCAGAATCTCATCTAAATGCAGTTCTGATGAATAGTTTAAGAAATAAAAAAGAAGCCCGCTTTGTGGATTTGGAGTGGGTCTCAAGACCAGCCGTGAAGCCTAATGATTATTTAACGGTGCTGCACTTGAGGCTGGCTTCTGTGAGCCTCCTTTCCCCCCTTAAGAGTTTGATGAATAGGTCTTGTGACAGCCATTTAGGAATAAACAAGAATTCATCAGTCTGCATAAGAAGAAGCCAGTTTATAGATTAAGTTTCCTGAGGTAATTCATGAGGTCAGTCCCATTTAGATGGAGACTATTAGGGCCTGGCTCTCGAGAGTGGCCGTACAGGGGAGTCACTCCAAATGGACCCCGCTCACACAAAGCCCCCTTTCAGGGGGAAGCCTGCCATTTTTATGACCCTGCTGCTAGGACGCACATCAACTTGTCACTGTGCAGATCTGCTAGGGCAAGACCTCATCACTCTATTAAAGAGCTCTGTGACCCTATTGATTTGAAGTATTTAAAGCAGGGGTGAAGTTCAAAGCAATTTCTTTTCTATACTATTACTCAGTCTCTCTGTGTCTTGGCTCTAAAACATCTGCTGTCAGTTCCTTTCTGTTGTCTGATTCTGGAATCTGTCACTGGAGAACAGAGTAGTTTTATTTAAAATAAATTGGATTCCTTTTCAGTTTTCAGCATTGCTCATTGTGATCAATGGTTTATGCTCCTTCGTCTGCCGGGAGACTTCACTGCAAGTGTATCCTTTTATGTCTCTTTAGGGCAAGACTGAAGAAGCATTAGCCTCCGAGGTTTCATAATAGAATCAAGTCTTAGAAGTAGGTCGCGGCCCCCGCCCCGGCTCCCCTAATTGGCCAATCGACAAAAATAACAACCTTTCCTTAAAATAATAATAATAATAATAATAATAATAATAATAATAATACAGTCAAGAAGGAAAGAGAGAGAAAAAAATGCATCTCCAAGTGGGGCTCCAGGACCCAAATCCCAAATGCTAACCGTATCTTTTTTTTTTTTTTTAATTTTTTTAATTTTTTTTTTTTTTTGCTTTGATTTCCTCCAAGAAATGAAAACAGAGTAAACAACTCAGTTATTTTTAAATGTCAGCAGGTAAGTCAAACCTGGGAGCCAGTTTTGAGAGGCGCTTTCTTTGCAAAGCAGTGTAGGCTGCCACCCTGGTTCCGTGGCCGCGGCAGGAGCCAGGGGACACTTTGAATGGTGAGTGGCGCAGGAGGCCTTGTGCACGCACGACCCCAGTGAGAGTGGGAAACCGGCAGCCTTGAACTGGCGTGGCTGGGAGACTGCTCCAGCCTTTTGGATGAGTCTGTCCTCAGAAACAGGGTTATCCGGAAATCTGTTTGGAATGCCACACCTGAGTTAAATAATATGTTACACACACACACACACACACACACAAGAAAACAATTTTTTAAAGAACTTATCATAAAAGCATGCGTGGAGGAGACCGTACAAGGTTCTGGATTGGGGTTCAGTTTAACCCCATTACCACTAAATCCAAAAAAGTCACTTATCCTCCTAACACTTCTTAAGCACCAGGGGTATGTGATGCCCACTGAAACACAAACCACTTGCTGTGTCCTGAGTGTCTCTTGACTCCACACCCTGCCACGTGGGCAGTGAGTCTCTGGAAGGAAACATTCTCCCGGCGTCGGATAGGGCTTCTCTTCAGGTGACTCCCGACTCTCCCAGCCTGCCCCCCGACAGCCTTCCCCATCAGAGCTGTGGTCGGGACTCGACCCGTGCGAGTGGGAAGCCTTCATCAACATCAGTCCTACAACCTTCTTGTCAGGCCCAGCGTTCTCTCCTTTCCCTGGTACGTAGTGTCTTCCCAGGCGCCCGGTCTGGTCTTCCCCCCATCCTATCCGTTGCCCAGTCCTACGGAATCTACCACTGGAATGTGTCCGACCCCACACCTTCTCCAGATGTCCACTCAGGTCCTCAGTGCCTCGCCTCAACTGGTGCTTCCAAACTGGGTCACCTGGCATTAGCCTCTTTGTGCTGCAGGTGAATCCTCTGAAACCAAGGTTTGGCCCAGCCACCGAACTATACAGAACCCACCAATTGTTTCACAGAACCCAGAAGACAAAACCCAGTTCCTTCAGCCTGGCGTTCAAAGACCTCCTGACTCCAGCCCTTCCTTGTGCTCTCCTTGCCCACACGAGGCTCCAGCCCAGCAGCCAGCCGGGCCGTCCCAGTCTTCATTCATGTCTCTCCTCCTCCCCGCCCTCTCCTAAGGCAGCCCGTCGCTCAGAGGCTTCTATCTCCAGCACCACCTCTCATGAGCTCCATTCCTGTGGCTCCAGCTGCCCCGTGGAACCTCCTCTCACATGGATCCCGGGCAATTAGAGCTCAGCAAAGCCCACCAGACTGGTGCGTGGTGTTGCTATTTGTTGAGAGCAAATAGCAAATAGGTGTTGCTGCTCTCTCAGACTCTTGCCTCTCAACAAATAGCAACACCACGCACCAGGTTGCTGGGGCCAGAAGTCTCTCTCTCCCTCACCCCTAACAGCAAATCAACCATTGATTTCTTCTTATTTCTTCTACCCTCTTCACACCTCTCGTCTCCAACACCTCCACTCTGGCCAGGCATCCACTACAGCTCATTTTGGAACATCCTGATCCAGGACTCAGTGGAAGGAGTCATCTCTTGCTTCTTCAGAGCAAATTGACACCCTGCAGCATGTACTGATATCATTTCATGGATCACGGCTTTGCATTTATTTGTAGGACCCTCTTCAGAGAGGCAATGAGAAAACCCTTATTGAGTGAGTATGTGACTAAATGAACAATCAGTCTTAGCAGGAGGAAACAGAACTAGGTTTTCCCTTTCCTCATTTAGGATGATGCCGAATTAATGTCCAGTTAAGTAATTCAAGCTTAAAAATGAAGATTGATATTTACCACAAGATTTAACCATTGGGGCACCTGGGGGGCTCAATGGTGGAGCGTCTGCCTTCAACTCAGGGCGTGACCCTGGGGTCCTGGGATCGAGTCCCACATCGGGCTCCCCGTGGGGAGCCTGCTTCTCCCTCTGTCTATGTCTCTGCCTGTCTCTGTGTGTCTCTCATGAATAAATAAATAAATATGTTTTTTAAAAAAAGATTTAACCCGTCTTTAGTTTTAATTTCCTATGAATGCTAATATACTTAAGCCTATAGGAAAACAGCTTATTTTTATTCTAATTTTTCTTCTTTGAAAACATTCTTATGTCATGCCATGAGTTTAGTGACTGAAATATGAAATTACATCATTTATTCAGTGTTTTTTTTTAACTGTGCCTCAGGTGATGAATTCTCAGATATTGAATTCTCATTACTCAGAACCTACTGTAGGCTTTTTCTCTTTTGTAATCCTGAATGTGTTTCTTTCTAGCCCTTTTATTTTTTATATTTTTCTAGCGCAGAAATTGTCCTACTATAGCTCTGAGGTCAACAGTAAGTACACTGGTTCAGTTCTCCCTGAAAATTTTCAATAAAGATAGCACAAAAGATTTGAAGGAGATAATAGTTTCTGTTCAGATCCTCTGAGGAAATAAGTAATAGATGATATTTGACACTATTTCTTAGACCTTTAATTTGGAAGAGGAAAAAGGGAGAAGAAACTTGTGGATGTCAACAGAAGCAGAACACCATACCAAGTTGGTATCATCTTGAGCGCACAATGCTGAATATGTTGGGGTATTATGGCAGCTGTTCACAAAGTGCATTTCAGAAAGGAACCAGAATCCGATGGACCAACTGTGCTCCATTCAAAGAAGAGTAAGATGAAAAAAAGAAAACCTTTCTTTTTACAAAGGACTGATGCTTTCATATTCAAGTACCCTTGCCAAGAAGGTCTAAATGCGAAGTCCGACCAACTTCTAACCCAGTCTCTTTGCTAAGCTACTATCTAAGACTTTCTAAGCCAGGGAAAATAATCTTTATTTTTTTCAAAGTGATTTGGCTCTTTGAGTAGACACAGAGGAAAGTGAAAATATGGATATGTTTTCAAAACCCCTTATTTTCTGTGTATGTATATATAATAGGACTTTGATGCAAAAATCAAAGATTAAAGTATTCTAAAAAGATAAAATATACAATTAATTAAGTGGAAGAAAGTTTTATTTCTTGGTAAATCTCCTTTATCAGATTCCAAATTCTGCCATTGTGTATGCTGCTCTTTCCATAAGGTCTTATATTTTTTTTGTAGAAAATCGTACCTATGATACTCATTTTATGCAAATGCACGTGACTTATAATTCTAAATATTGAGGGCCTCTTTATCACCAAAAAGACAGTAGCTAAGATATTTACTAAAATTCTGAATAATGGAAAGAACTCAGATTACAGAAGTGAACAATTTTTTATCCAAACTTTTAACACATCTCTATCTTTGTATCATTGATGTGATTATATTTCACATTATATGGAAAGCATTGGGGAAAATAAGAAGTAAAACTCAGCCCCTGTGTTCAAGGAGCTTAAAATCTAGTGGACAGACAAAAAGACAATTCATAAATTTGATCATTTCCCCCAATTATTGACATAAGCTAACAAGCAACATGCAAACACACACAGTTTTGCGAGTAGGGATCACATAAAATCAATTGATTGCATTTTATTAGTAGTTGCTTTGGACTCATTTATTAGACACGTTTATAATGGCTTTAGCATCATCAGGGTTTATGTTAACAGAAGGCTGGTGAATGTCACTGACGTTGCAGGATTCTTCTATGTTTCTGCTGTGTCGGTTTTACCATGTGACTTTCATCTTTGAGTTCATCTCATAATCATCAAGATGCCATCTCACCTGCAAGTTCATAAACGTGTTCCAGATAAGAAAAAAGAAAGCACCAAGAAGGAAGGGCAGAGACTATTCCAAAAAGAGCAAAACTCTCACAGGAATCCCCAGAAAAAAATGTGCTTATGTTTCGTTGGCCAGAGCCATAGGGCATGATGATTCCTAGTTGCAAGAGCATCTTGGAGATATAGCTTCTTGCAAGGGATATTGCTGACTAAACAAAATCGGGGTTCTATTTATAGGAAAGAAGGGTATACGGATATTGGTCAGACGCTACAAGTGCCTGCCATTGAAACCACTATGTGAATTGCTTCTCAACTTCTGCGTTTTCCCGTATATTTATAATCCCAGTGTATTAGGTCCAGCCAAGAGGGGCCCTGGCCCTGGGTCTTTAGAGAGCCTGCTTTGGATCTCCAGTGCCATGCCTCTCTCTAAGGGAAAAGACTATCGGACTGAGGGGAGATGTGTACACAGAGGCCATATTTCCACTCCTCCCAGATCATGTCTGACACTTAGGCCAAGGAATTATCTGCCCGAATGACTAAGGAATCCTTGGGTCAGTGCTTCTGACGTCTCAATTTATCACTGATGTAAATGCCCTTATGTGGGAGGGGTGACCAAAGGAGAAGTATTTGCATAGAGTGTGGCCAGAGCTTAGATATGTAGGTGGGGTGTATACAAGTGTGTATCCAGCAATCCTCATTGGGCAGGACAGAGAAAGGCTGGGGGGAAAAGCAGGGGACAGGCCGTGGGATGGGAACAGATGGACCCACTACCTTGGGAGATGAACACTGAGTAGTCTAAGGATTCTAAATTCAAACATGATGTTCCAGTCATTATAAAAATATACTTACCAAGGTAGCGGGACAACACATATTTTATTGAACTGTTTAGTTACTGACTTAAAGCTCTCATTTGGACCTGTGATATGTAGGCTCCGGTTTGTACTCTTACCCTCAGCTACACAAATGTTAGGGGTGAGACCCGGTCAGAAATTCGTGGGCTCTGAGAAAATAAGTCCTCATCTCTAAGTTAGCACTGATTTAGTGTACATCCACACTTTGAGAAAGCTGACACTGATAGAGCTGACTGTGGCTTAGACACTCCCCTAAACATCTAGTTAGATGATAAAATTAATAGCCCACCTAACTTGACTGATATTTTACTAAGTCCTGCTAAATGTGTTTATTTCCTGGATATCATTCTTTCTCAATTCCTGATATCTCATGGAGAAGGAGCATGGCTCCCTGTTAGTTAATTCAGCCCAGCACATGGAGTAGTTCAATGGGATTTATTTAATTAAAATAGCAACTAGTATCCAAAAGAAATTATATAATAATCAGACTTACAATCATCATCATAGAAGATTCCATTTTGAAAACCTACCATTCACTTAATCAACTAATATTTCATGGTCCCCCACGATGCCCCAGGAACTATTCTAGGTCCTTAGGATATAATTGTGAAAATAACAGATAAGGCATGTGCATGAACAGCCGATGTCTTATCCGCATCAAGCCATCTGCCAGCCAATGTTCAGACCTTGTGCATTATTTGGCTAAGGAAACTATTTCCCATTATTTCAAGTAGGCAAAATGATAATGCATTTTATTTTGGTACCAAAACCCAAACCAGTTCCCCATGTTCACTAAAAAAAAAAAAAAAAAAAAAAAAAAAAAACCAAAATAATAAAGCACTTATAAAGAAGTGAAAACTATCATGTTAGAATGCCAAATACTAACAATAATGCTTCATCATCACATAGGTAATAGGGTCGCTGATAACCAGTTCCCTTAGAACAGGAACAGCCCTTCATAGAAGCATGAACAACTTGAGAAACACACAGCACGTGTCTCTTTGTGGTAAAAGGTGACAAGTGATTCTGCTTGCAGCTGAATCACCAAACCTGTTTTCTTACTACAAACAAGGAGCCTGAACAAAACACAGGAAACAACAGATCTGGACATCAGAAAGCAGGGCGGTGCAGGACTGTGACTGCCGAGGGACCGGGAGCCCACAAGGTGGAACTGCAGCCCCTGCGCGGTCTGGGTGGAGGCACTTTCTGAACCGTGGTGCACAGAGGGCTGGGGTGGGGGTGCTGACGACGGGGTGGCTTAGTCCCTTCCGTAAGCATCCAACTCGTGGTTTTAACTCAGGTCATGATCTCAGGAGTCGAGCCCTGTCACTGGCTCTGGGCTCAGCATGGAGTCTGCTTCACAGTCTCTCTCCCTCTCCCTCCCACTCACTCTCCCCTTCTCAAATAAATAAATTAAATAAATAAATAAATAAATAAATAAATAAATAAATAAATAAATAAATAAAATACTAGGAAGGAAGTAGGGAGGGAGGAAAGAAAGGAAGGAGGGAAGGAGGGTAGGGAGGGAGGGAGTGAAGGAGTGAGGGAGGGGAGCCCATATCCAGGACAGAAGTCCCACTGGGGGATGGGAGCAGAGGTATGAGCACGAGAAGGCTCAAGCTTGGCAGACGCAGAGGCAAAGAGGAGGGAGCTTCACAGAGGACAGGTCCCAGAGGTCCGCACAGGACTCCCTTTGAGTCTTTGGCTGAACATCCATGTGCAGAGTCTCACGGTGAGCCTCCAACAGCCCAGGCAGTGAGCAACGGTGGGGAAACAGCAACAGCTTAACCCACCCAAGACTGGGAGGCGTTAGGCGCTGGGCCGCCAGCAGGGAAGGCCCCCACTGAGTACCTAGGCCGTGCAGTAGTATTTCCATATGCTATCGATGGGCAGTCACAAATAATTATTATAGCTTATGTCAAGTATCGACGGCAGGCCCATCTCTTCTACCAGGAATTAAAAATCTTCCAGACATGAACCATATTTCTCTTAGCGTTTCAGAACTGAGTCTCAAGGAACGCTGTCAGCCCCAAGAGCTGGACCTACCTTCTCTGAGATCAAAGAATCTTTTCCAAATAAATTATTTTTTTCTTACATGGGTGATATTTTCGCATTACAGACAATTCTTAAAATAGTGAGAAAACACAATCTCAAATAACAAAACTTGGGTCATTTTTTAAAAACACACAAAAGGATGAGAGGCAGGAGTTTAAGTACACAAGGAACCAGAATGTCAGTCACTCTTTGGGATGTCCACGTTCCACAGACCAAAGGCTCCGAGGTGCGTTGCCGTATAGAAATATTTATGCTTCACTTTATTTAATTCACTACTTCCAACATGTTTTGATATATGGCTTTCTTTTTCACATACCAGGTATGCTCTGACCAGTGCTATCCAGTAGAACTTTCTGTGATGCTGGAAATCTTTTCTGTCCTCTGTCCAATATAGTAGCCACTAACCACACAGCGAACCCTTGAATCGTGGCTAATGCAACTGAGAAAATAAATTTCTTACTGTCCTTAATTTTAAGAAATTTAAATTTAAATAGTCCTGGGTAGCTAGTGGCTGCCAGATTGGACAGCACAGCTCTAGAACAAGAGATCATACGTTTCCATAAACCACTGGGTAACAATCATGTTGTTTTCCGCAGATGAAGAAAATCAAGTTCAAAGTGGTTAAATAACCACCACATGAGCACAGGGCCAGGATTTAAAGCCAAATAAACCCAAGCAGCTAATTCCAAACTCTGTCCCCTCCAGTGGTCTCCTCTGACTCCAAGATGCTACAGAGATGAGTATTTGATGATAATCTCTGTATTTTTTATTTGGATAATATGTTTGCTATTTCTGTGTGTATAAATTTGAATTTTGTTGCATTTGCTTCGCTTCCTAAGGAACTCTTATAATTCCAAACGCTTTATAGATAATCGCTTCCAATGATAATTTTTATACAAGTATTAAGGGGATGTTTCCATTTTATTTATGGAGAAACTGAAACATAGAGGGAAAAGCCTTTGCAGTGAATTCTGTATCTGCTTTATGTTGAAGACCTTGTAAAGCTGGGCAAGCAAGACGAGAAGTGGGAATAAGTGGGGCCATTTATATTCAGTGAGTTATCTTAAAGGACAAGAGTATTTGTTCACATGCATACAAATAACATTTTTAATTTTTTAAATTTTAAAATAACTTATATTTTAAAATAACATTTTTGATTTTTAACATCATTGATTCCCATACAAAATATCAAAGCCCCTTTATAGAGGCCTAGGCTTAGTTTGTAGTATGGTTAGCGTCTGTGTGTGTGTGTGTATATAAATATATACATATATATATATTTGTACATGTATATATATTTAATAAATTTTATTTAAATTCAATTATTTAACATATAATGTATGACTGGTGTCAGAGGTAGAGGTCAGTGATTCATCAGTCTTACGTAACACCCAGTGCTCATTACATCACGTGCATATTTAAACATCATATAAAAACTGATGGTGATGCTCATAGGCTCAACTTCAAGAATGACATTTCTCAGGTTGAACCGATGTGTACTAAACACGACCTCTATTGACAGGTATTTCCTGTCAGTGTGGAGTTTCCAGTTCACTCGTCCGAGACTCCGTTACACCTAACCGGTGATGATGGTTATACATGTCTTATGGGTAATAAGTAAATTTAGTATGCTGTGTAGGAAAAGACAAATTAAGTCACGTTTGATGTAACTTCAATTTTCTAAGATTGTGTTTTAGAATGTTATTGGTAAAAATATTTTGTTACATTTTTAAATATTATTTTTTAGTATTTCTGTTACATAAATGGTAAATATAGGTCTACACTATGATGGTTATCCATAATTTTCAATGAAAACTAATGCAAACATTTAAAAATATTTTACTTAAAGTGTTTTAAATTCTTCCTATCCTGTACTCTAATTTTAAGTATGTGACAGTCTTAAGTAGAGGAAAAAATGAGTGGAAAAATGTCAAATTGCTACACGTGGTTCTGTCCAAGGGATGAGATTATATATTTTTTTGTCAATCCTCCAACTTGTTTATAATGTGATCTTATTAGTTTTATAAAGGAAAAAATAAATGATCACATCAGTACTACATTTAATCTTCAAAAATATAACTCAAAAGAGATATATTCTTTATATAAATATATAAATTGATTGACCAAGCTTTGATTTGAATTATTTATACAACAGTTAAATTAGAATGGGTTTTACTTTTTAGAAAGGATTTGCATGGCAAAGTGAAGTGAAAACCATGAGCTAATTATGTGGTAAATTCAATTAGTGTAGTCACCTAATCTAAATTATTCAGGCTCATTGTAGCTCTAAAAAAGCAAGGCCACCCTGCCCAGGACCCAGCCAAGTGCAAATAGCTGGTTAGTAAACCCTGCCAACGGTAATAAACAAAATTGATGATTTTCTTCCTATCTTAGCTGCTTTCTTTTTATGCGTGGGAGTATGAAGCATCAGATAATTTCCTCAGTAGGTTTCTTTTCAAGAAAAACAGACTGAGAAAACATTCCTCTATCTATTTGATTTTTATACATGTAAGCTACCCACAACCGAATATTCTCAAAATCATCTGCATAGGCCGTACGTGGCTAAGACCCTAAGTCAAGGGAAATTAGGTAAAAAAGGATACCTTGCCTCCTGTTTGAGGTTTGAACTGCTGAGGTAAGAATATAGGTCAGTCCCTCTTTACAGTTTGCTTCCAGAACAGATGCCTTCCGTAAACTTGAAGTCAATTCTATACCATATTCATAGAACACTCTGGGATTGAAAAGAGAAGAGGCCTTACTATCTAGGACTTCTGCACCAATATCCAGGCTGCTAATCTTAACTTCTTCCTTTCCCTGGTAGAGAGACAATGTCATTTAGGAAATAGAAACTCTATATCCCTTGTGATTAGATTGGAAGCCCTGGATAATCCGGGATAACCTCCCCAGCTCAAGATCATGAATCACGTCTTCCAAGTGCCTTTTTTATATAAAGTAACACTTCCAGGTTCCAGGGATCAAAACCTGGATCTCTTTGGGGGCCATTATGGAGGTTATCACGTGAATGCTAATGGTTCTGGTGGCACAGGTGATGAGGATGGCAACGGTGTGATTGTGGGTGGTAGCCACAGTGCTGACAAAGTGTCGCCGTGTTAGTACAAATGGTGCTCGTGGAGGTGATGTTGATGCTGGCAAAGGCAATAGTAGTGCTATGTAGGCAGAATGACAAGACCGGGGACATTAGTGAAGTAGGCACAGTTCATCACACGTACAACATAGCGCACCCTAGAGAACAGACCAGCGTGCCCTAGCTGGACTACCTACAGCTTGGCCTTCAACAGGTAATGCCAGCTAGTTCGGCCCTAGAGGAGTAGCTGAGAGAGTGAGAGAGGAAGTCCCATCCCTGCAGGTGAAGATCTTTCATGTAAAGAGAATGTGCCAGCACGATTGCCAATGCTTCCGCTCCTGGAGGCACTCGGGCATTCTCCTCAACGTGAATGCTTCCCCTCTGCCTGGAAGACAGTAGGCATCCAGTAGCCAGGCCAGGGATTTGACAACTAACTTCCGTGGTTCCCTGGCAAGACGACAGTTAGTGCACCAGGCTGCCAGTAGGAAAGAGACTGACCCTGGACACCGTAGATCATTGTTTTGCGACCCACTCCATCTCGGTGCATTGGCATCTTATAAACGGCCCCTACCTCTACCTCCCTATGGACTAAAATTTTACAGAGAGAAGTTTCATCAGTCACCTCCAAACATTTCGCAGGTAGAGGCTCTCACCCCTGCCTTGTTTCAGCGTGCTCAGCAGCCTGTCCTGAGAAGTCTGAGTTTATGAGACATCTATTATAACTGACATATTGTTGCAGTGGGGGTGAATAGATGCATTAGACAGATGATCTTAATTGGCTTTCTTCCAAAAGAATTTTTTTAAGAGACAGCTGAAATTCATTCACATTTACAATTAGTAAAACTTTCTTTCATTATTGAAATGCTTGCTGAAACAGCAGCCACATCAGAGTGACAAATCCCGTTATCATGCTTTCTGCGATTGTCTCCCCCAAAGACGCCTATTGAGAGCATTGTCTGGGTTTGTGTATGAGACTGACAATCAAGCTCCAGGCAGAGGGTGGGGGGGGGTGTGCTAGGCAGCCTGCTCCAAAGTGCTTTTGTGTGTGTTTGTGGTCGTTGAGTAGAGAGATCTAAGGTTCTGGAAAAATCTGAGGACGCACTATGCGTGCTAACAAGATCAGTCATCGAGCATTAGTGGGATTCTCATGCTTCGCGCCTTTAGTTTTCCATTTTCTTGTATTTGTGAGCAATGGCAGGTGCTGTTTGCTTGTCAGGCTGTTACTGGGAAAAATGAGGGTGGGGAGAGATCATTTTTTTTTAAGTGAGCAGTTAACAGCTGAACTCACATGGCTGACAATAGAATCATGATGAAGGGCACACAGAAAAGAGTGTAAAGATTATCCCTTAAGAGTCTCGTGGGATGAATCGCTTCCTAAGGGGACTGAGAAGGAGCACTTGCTCTGGGCCTAGCGTCACTTTTTGGCTGGATGAAGGAGACGGGACAGGCCACAGTGGCCTGGCTCGGAAAGACAGAAGAGTTGGTCAGCCTTAGAAGTATTTCTTCATATGGGACAAAGAAGAAATAGGTAAGATCTTCCAGTGTTGAGTGGAAGGAGGGAAGAGAAAGAAGAGTGGAGAGGGGAGAAGAATCAATGAAGCAGTGAGGGTAATTGCTTGTCTCAGGTCTCATGGGGCTTGAGGCTCATTTTCCTTCATCAAATGAACTGCCTGAAGGACGCTGCTTAAATACCTCTGCATACTTACTGAATTGTCCGACGTGCGCCATGTTGTTTTCTCCCATGTTCATCCCGAGCGCTGACAGTTGCTTCCTCTTTTGCCAGCTCACCTAGAAGCATGTTGACTACCATGATCTGGGCCTGTTCCGTTCTCTGGAGAGCTCCCCTTACTTCTAGAACATGATTCCAGCCCCAGTGATGCCTGCTGTCCTGACAGTTAGCCTAGCCTTGAATGGAAAAGGGCCATGTGCCCTGCGTCATGGTTTTGCTGGCGCATATCAGGAGAGATACACGAGATGGGAGTGAGAGGTGAGGCAATACATAACGTTGCTTGAAAGGGACCAACGGAGTTGTGACATCGGGAGATCCTGTCCGGTGTCCCCAGTGAGGCCTGAGCTCACATGGCATTGTCACTGAGACCTTATCAAAGTTTTCATGCATCTCCTTAGTGCCTGCTGTACTCGAATGAAACCAAGAAATCAAGAATGTGCCTAAATCCTAAGCACGCTGAGGGGACAAACAAGTTCTGTCACGATCACCTTGGTAGCTCCGAGTCAGCATGTTCCTAGCACAGAGTTACGCATTCGATACATTTTTTTATCTCATGAGCAGGTGAATTACAGAGTTTACCTCACCTTTGCCACTTACGGTGCGATGAGACGACTTTCATGCTGTCGCTGTGTACCGGCCACTCAGCATCGCAGACAAAACAACATCATGTAACACAGAGCCCCTGCTTTCAAGAAGCCTGGACTTGAGGATAGGAGATAGATACATAAACCAAAAAGTGTTACACGTGCTCTGACAGAAACGTGGTCAGGGGAAAGGAGGAAACAACTATTTCCATATGAGAGGGAGGGTCGGGAAAAGCATTTTCCAAGAAGTGACTTCTGAACTGAGTTTTAGAAGATGCGGAGGATGAACCGAGTGTCCAACCCCTGGACGCGCCAGCCCTACGCCCGGCTCTAGCTTAGCACGGCTACAGGAGCTCATCTGCTGTGATTCTGTTCAAACACTGTCATTACTTGGATACCAGCTCATTTCAGGGGACCTCTCATCACCGTCACTAAACTACTATCCCCAGAGAGCTTCCATTCTCTCATCGCAAACTCTTCTGGCCTCCCCGTACCCACCTCCATCCAAATGAGCAAGAAGCCAATGGATGGATGACAGGGGTTTCTGCATCCAGCAATCAAAGGAAACAAGGTACTTGTTCTGCAAATGCAGCTTCCAGATGAGTCTCCAAGCTCCTACTTCCAACCAATTTTCTACCCAAAGCCTCCTATATATGAATTCTTGAACCTCCACTGACCTGACAAATTTTAGTGGCAACTTCTCCAACTCCTATTCATAGAAAACAAATTACGTCCTCCACGTCATCAGAATGTACTTTGCCCGCATCATGGCCTTTATCAAAGGCCTTTATGCCGTTTCCCTACACCCTCTCTGGTGGAAGCATGTCGTTCTCCTGAAACTCATAACCCCACAAGCCTCATGAGATTTTGGCATTATTTTTGCTTTATGTGACTGTTGCAAAATCATAATACTTTCCACAATCCAACTCTGAGGCCGCATGGCATCTGGTCCCAGACCACTACCTCTCATCACTATCTCTACCTACTTTCTTATCACGCCCCTCATTAACTATAAATATCGACATGAGACTCACAACTTTCCTCAATCACCCAAGTTTGGCCACCTTGATGGGTGGCTCCAATGAATATGGGGAAGACCCATCCAACATCTAAATCCCGCAGCTCCTTATCATTCCCAACTCCAGGGGCCATCGAAATCACTCCACTGCTCGGATTTGTCATCATCTGCATCCTTCTCACACATAATATCAAACTTCAACACTTAATTCTTTGACAGTAGTTTCCTATATTTCCAGCTGGTCAATTCTCTCACATGCTCACTCCCACCAACCCTGTATTTTATGCCATAGAGCCCTCAGATCTCCCGACCACTTCATTGTGTCAGTCATACAGACTCCTTATTGTATAAATAAGCCATCGCTCATCTTCCTCATACTCCTTACACGGTCAAATCTTAACCACCCTGCTCCCTCCTCCCTGGGACTTTTCCACAATTCATCTTCCCAGCTCCTATATCCAGACTCCTCAGCGTTGCTTGAGAAAATCCTAGCAACCATGTAGAGTAGCGACAACGAAAACTAGCATCCAGCCTCATCTGGGCCTTTCTTATTACTTGACGTTTCTTTATTTATTCTTGGTTCTTGGCCCAACCTATCAATACCCCTTGTGACAGTTGAGTCGGCTTGGCTCGTCAAGGGTCAAACATTAGTCTAGATGTTGTAATAAAGATATTCTTTAGATGTAATTAACGGTTTAATCAGCAGACTTTGAGTAAAGCAGATTATCCTCCATAATGTGCATGGGCCTCAACTAATCAATCGAAAAACCTTAAGACTGAGGTCTCCCAAAGAAGAAGAAATACTGCCTGCAGACTTGCCTTCGGACTCAAGATTACAACATCAACTCTCCCATCCATCTCCAGCCTGCCGGTCTACCCCAGAGAATTCGGACATGTCATTCCCCACAATTACCTAATTCAATTTCTTAAATAAAAAAAATATATCCTATCGGTTCTGTTCCTCTAGAGCACACTGACTAATATATCCCTCTGCAACTATTAAAAATATCTGTTACTCTCCTCAGCTACTCTCTCAGTCACCATCTCTCTCGCTCTCAGGATACCATACTTGGTATCCAAGGAAGTTTTAGCAATCCAACCTGACCTGACTTAACTCTCGAACATTCTGTTTCTGATTACTTAATACCCAGATGTCCGCTGCCCAGGTAAGATTTCTCTTCGACCTTTCAAGAAAAATATTTTAACCATAATTATACATCTGTGATGAATACCAAAGTGTTTTACCAATGTGGTGATGATGACTTATGTTTCCCTTGAAACTGTTCACACAAAAACTTACTTTCTACTGCAAAAACCCTTATTCTCACTCCCACGGCTGCCATTCTTTGTTCTAAAACAAACACGGACTCCTGGATTTAGGAACCAGAACAATAGGAGCTATTCTTAAAATTGCATGTTAGGCATTACTAACCTAACCACTCACTGACCATTCCCTCTGACCTGGAATTTCCTACTGGCCGCAAGCCCTCTAACCACCCAGCAGGATGTCACTTTCTCAGGGTTTTCTCCCAAATACTTCCTCAGATCCTGAGCACCAGCCCTCCTTGGTATATTTTTCTAACTCTTCCCTCCAGAAATGCCTCTTCCAGAAACCGCATCCCTCCTTCTCTCTACATATGATGCAGAGTAATTCCACTTTACCTTGGTTTAACCATGGGATAGCAGTTCTTAAAGTGTGCTCTGGGGACATGCAGGGTCACTATGACCTTTTAAAGGGGTCTGTAAGGGAAAACTGTTTTCATAATGTAATTAAGAAATTATATGCCTTTCTCACTGTCATCTTTTCAATACTGTACAGTGAGTTTTCTAGAAGCTGCCTGACAGGGGACTAATTGCAGAGACTAATGCAGAGTTAGGTGTAGAAATCCAGCTGTCTTCCATTAGGAGAAACTCAAGAGAGATTTGCAAAAATGTAAAACATTTCTCACTAATGTTTTAAAAAATATAATTATTTTTCGGTTGCTGGCAACCCTTGATGTGCATGCGGGGGTGTGTGTGTGTGTGTAGGAAAAAAATTATTTTTCATAAAAATATGTCATTTTGTTAGCTTTTGATTGGTGTATTGTTATTTTTAAATAAATTTTTAAATATATATTTCTTACATTTCTGTTTTAATTTCTAATTTGGTAAACACGGATACTTAGAACACACATGAACAGAAACCCTTTGGAGTCTTCAGAAATTTTTTAAGTATATAAAGGGATCCCGGGGCTACAGAGTTTGGGAACCATCCAGGCCACATTGTGACAGACTTCTATCTTTTTCATACCAAGAGGTCATCAAGGCATTTTCTTTTTGAGAATTTAGTTCTTCTGATATGAATTCTGAAACTTTTCTAGAATTAATAGCACATTTATTTATTTCTCTCTTTTTTGTTCAGCTAAAGGCCAAATAATCTATGTCTCTACCTATCTTTTATTCCTTCACTCCAGCCTCACACTAATAGGGATCCTTGGTCCTGTAACTCTTGTAGCTACTATTTACTTTCATGATTATTCTCAAATACTTTATTTTCTCTTATTAAACAGTTTCTCTTTTGAACCTGTTTTCTTCAGCCTATAAATGAGCACAAGGTCATCTAATTTAAAAACATATGTGTATATTTATATATTTATATTTGATTTACACCTATATAATTTAATTCCCAAAAAAGTGCATATAACTTAACTACAAACGTAAGTATACATCAGACATCTCTATATATCTTGATTTAGGTACCAAACTATCTCTCTACTTCTCTTTTTAGCCAAGCTTTTGTGCAAAGAATCAAAGTTTTTTCTGTGTCTCTATTTCCTGTCTTTGGCTCCTTTAAACTAACATCTGATTGGATACTTCCACAGCAGTGATTTTGGTAATGGTCACTCATAACTTCTAAAATACAAAATCCAATAGACACCATGTTGCCCTCATCCCAAAATGAATTTCTTGCAGTACTTTACACCGCCAACCCTCTCTGCACCTTTGCCTAGTATGGCCTGTTCTTCCCTGTGCTCACTTCCTCACTGACCATTCTTTCCCACTCTGCATTTTAGGTTCCTCTTTACACCTAAATTCCTGAAGTGTTATTTGCCAGATTTGTATCAAGATTTTCCATAGTTCTGTCCATATACTGGTTAGATATGAAAGCCAAACAAGAGGACTTGAAGGAGTCTGCCCAAGTTCTGCTTTGGTGAACAGCTGCTACCACCACTTGAACCAGTGAACACGGTTCAAGAAAAGTATGTTCAGGAGAGGAAGCAAGCAGAGGAGACAGAGAAGGAGGAGACTGGTGGTAAAAAGATCAAAATGTGGAGATGCACATCATCTCTCAGGTTTCCTTCTCTTTTATTTTTTAAAAGATTTTATTTATTCATGACAGACACAGGAGGCAAAGACACAGGTAGAGGGAGAAGCAGCGTCCCTGTAGGAAGCCTGATGTAGGACTCGATCAAGACCTGAGCCAAAGGCAGATGCTCAACCACTGAGCCACCCAGGCATCCTTCTTTCTCTTTTAAAATCCGAGGATTTGGAACCATTCTTGGATGTGATGTAGATCATGGATCAATACAGTGGAGAATATGATTATGGGAGCACATGAGGCAAGCTGCATGGCCATTTTCCAGAAGTGCTTTAGAAAAAGTCAAACTAAGTAGACTATATGACCCCCAAAATCCCTTCAATACTTAGATTTTATGGTTCTCTGAATATAGCATTAACCACAGGACCAAAGCCAAACAAACTAAGGCAGACCTAGTGAAAATCAGGGGAGGGATCACAAAGATAATGCATTTCCTCCTTGTTCTGAGAAACAAGGAACTAGTTGTCGAAATCATATAAAACACTTTGGAAAGGTAGTCCATCCACAGCCCAAAGGCTTTCTTCTTGACTGAGATTTTAGGAAGCAGAGAACAGTCTACTAAATTTTTCTCCTTCCCACCTTATGATGAATATCTTCATTTATTCATCTCAATGACTTCCATTGTTTCCACCTGAGTGGGATATGCTTCAAGGTTAAAACTGACGTAAACACTTGAGCAGTGACTGGTGATGGCTCACCCGAAATAAATGGATGGAATGATCCCTGGTGTTGTCAAGCAGCTTTTTCATAATCTGCTATTAGCATAGCCACCTTTGTCAAGGATGCCGGGCATCTAAAGAGAAGTGTTTGTTCCCTGACGCATCGCTCTAACTGCCCTTTGAGGCAGGGTTCTCGACCTTTGAGGGCAACATTCATTGTTGCTTTCTTCCAAGAATAAGTGCAGGGATTCCCTGACCCTTCAGCTAGGAAACACCTAGGTCATAAGCGAGAGTATCTTGGAGAGTTTCTGATTTTTGGATATGGCAGATTTAAATATCAGGTTTAAAATAAATGAGCAAATACAGGGAGACAAGTGAGTATTGCTGAAGACCAATACTAATGAAGGAAGGAAAAAAAAAAGATCGAAAAGAGAAGGACACAAAGTAGGAGGAAAAAGAAATAGAGCATTTATTAAATGCCTGGAACCAAGATAAGTCTTTCATTTACAGCATATAACCCTGTGAGGTGCACATTTATTGTTTCGCACTTACAGGTGAGAGACCTGAAAGTTACGGGGCCCCACTAGTCTGGCCAGGTGCACGCAGGTACTGTGCGTCAGATACCACACTGCATTCAGGATGAGAAAATCAGCAGGGCAAGACCGATTCTGTCTGATGCATTTACAGACATTCAGAAAAATTCCGAATGGCCTTGCACCCTTCGTGTGTGAACCTTGCGCAACTGCTCCTCAAGTCCATTTCTAAAACCCCCACAGCTCCCAAATATTGAGAAAATATCACCCAACTCTCCTGCTGTATGAGTCTGACTGTAGCAAGTAGAAGAATACTTGCATTCATCAAGGTAAATTAGTTAAGCATATACTGAAATTATAACTCCTCCAGAAGGTTCTTCCTGGTTGGGGGAAAAAAAAAATAGACCCAGGTACTGCCTTTACCAAGATATATATTACAGCCCTTTGGGAATAACAAGACAAAAAAAATGTAGAGAAAGCTAAAGAGAACACAACATTTTAAAGATTCTTTTTTCCATTACAACTTTATAGATCCACAGCGTTGTCTCTGTTCAGATAGAATGAGTGTATCTAACAATATTGAAGCTTCCCCCTGAAGAATAGAAGTAAGTTAAAATCAGGGGCCGGGTGTCTTCTGTCCCCATTATCATTTTGAGCTCGGTTATCACTATGGCCACTTCAGTCCTGAAAGGTCACAACCACGTCGCACTCGACAGTTCTGCCAAGTGCCTTGTCATATCTCACTTAATTCTGACAGTCATCTTCTACTGTTAGCATCCCTTTCCAGATGAACCTCTGGAAACGGATGACCCCCTCTGTAACAGGTGTCGGAGCTGGGATTCCAACCTAGATCTTCTGCTTCTACTCTATTAGGTTTGCCGCCGTGTTTGTGAAGATACCTAACATCGGTATTTCCTGGGGATGAAAGTATGTACGTGAGCATCTTCCCCTGATGTCAACCGAACTCAAACTTAATCTCCTCTTCGTGGTGATGGCACCAAGTTTAGGATGACACCAGGTTTTCTTCCCTTGTTCATGACTTGACACGTTAGAGTTTGCCAGAAACCCTTGCACACGAAGAAAAATACCAACCGCTCTTCTAATTTGCCTGGTGAATGTCTAGGGTAGGTGAGGAATGCCAGAGGGCGGGGCATCTGTAATCTGTGACTGTTCTGAGGCTTTATGCATCAATATATCTGACAGGCAGCTTGATAACCAGAGGCCAAATCCCAAAAAGTTCATCTCGAGTTGCACTCTGGCCGGCCACGCGTCTCTCCACATACCCGTGTATGTGTACGCGGAGGAGAAGTATGTAGACGCACGTATATTTATATCTATACACATATGTATTTGTATATACATAGTAATATGTAAATATAGATGCCACTTCCTAAATACCCAAACATGCAGTCTGCATGAGTCTGTTACTACGTAGAGTGTGAGATGTGTGACAGATCGCCCAGTGAGATGCTGTACGTGTTATACACAACACAAAATTAACATCCCTCGCTCCCCGGGCCCATTAAAAAGCCAGAGAATGAAATGAGTGGAAACTGCCCACTGCAAATCAAATGTCACGTTGGATTGCTTTTGCTTCTGGAAGTTTTCGTTGTTCAGACAGAGCACGAGAACCGTTTTAAGTCACCCTAATCGCCTTTTGTGGCATTTATGGACGTGCTTGTGTTTGGGTGTCTGCGCTTGCGAAACCCAAGGGCCCAGGACTCGCTTTCTCAGCTGGACCTTTCCTGTCTCTGTGTTGGACCTTCACCGGCTTCCAGGTTCCAAGCTCATCCCCAGCCTCCCGTCGGGAGAACGACTGGAGCCTGCGTAGCAGCCCCTACCTTGTTCCCCCCGCCCCCCGAGGCCCTCAGAGCCAAGTCAGCCTTCCTCTACTTTCGGTGTTCTTTCTAAACCCCCCACCTAAGACTGGAGAGTTTGGAGAATTGTCCTGCATTGCTGGAACGTTCTACGGACATGGAGGGCACGAAACGGTGTGTGAGGTTACACGTGCCAGAAGCATGCCTGTTGCTGACCGACAGGTAGAGGAGCATGAAAGCTCTTGCCCGAGCTGGGACAAAGGCCCAAGTGGCGTTTATACTGCACCGCTGGCCTGTGGGGTCAGGCCCACGCAGGACGGAGGCTAGCCTCACGTGCTCACTCTGGTCTCTGCCCTTCCTGGTCCCCCGTCCTCGTTCTTCTTTCCAGGACGTCCTGGGAGCACATCCTTCCGTTACTGGCACAGGGTCTGCTGCTGGGAACCCAACCACCTACTAAACCTGGAATGTGCTGGGCTCCCTGCCTGCCCGCCTTCCCTCTCCCCGTCCTTCTTTCCTCCTTTCTTCCTCCTTTCCTTTTCTTCCTCTCCCTCTCCTTCTTTCTCCCCTTCCTTCCTCTCCCCCACCCTACTTTACAGCTTCTCATCCAAATTCCTTTGACAAATAAACTTCTGATGTAGAAATTGATAAATTCCTGAGAGCTAAGACTTATGGAGCACTCACTGTCCAATATTGTTCTAGGTGCTCTGCATGTATCAACTCATCAATCCTAACAACCTTAGATCCAGGTACTGTTATTATAGTCATTTAAGAAGAAAAAGAAATTGAGGCTTTCCCGTAAATTGAGGCAGAGGAGTTGATCGGCTTGCTTACAGTCCCACAGCTAGGATTTGAAGGGAGGAATTCTGGTTCTCGCCTTTGAGAAACAGACTGGCTTTCCGCGTCCCAGATCTGATTCTTCTGCAAATGATAAGAGTCTAGAAAAGCTTCCCTTCTGTGTAAAAAGTTTTCTTGCTTCCTCTCCCTCTGGTACCCCTCTGTAAAATCGGGCTTCCTAGCTGCCCGTTTTCACAGACTAACAAAAGAATTTTGCAAACAAATTCTACACGTATTATTTTTTACTAAATTCTTACTTGGAGAAGATTTAAACGTAGCCACAACTTTTGTCAAATATTAAGCTATTCCTTTACTGAGGCCAATCCTGACAACTTGGCAGACGTCCGTCATTATTGCTTTTTAAATTGTTGCCAAATATTACACAGGATTCAATTTTCAAGTGTTCAAAGATCTTTCCTAGACGTTGACATAATGAGCACATTGCCTCAACTGCTGCTTTTTGTGTACGGTGGCTCTTCCGGTTTTGAGAGTGGAGCAAAAACTAGGATACTTTTATGATTGAATTGCTTGGTCACAGCCTTCGTTACAAACCTACAAACAGTAATTATGATGCTTATTGCTCAGGGGTATCTTGGGAAACCCAATCGAAATACGATGTGCCACCTTCCTTGTAGAAAACACTGAAGTGCAGTAAAATGAAGACTCTCTGGGAAAGTATTTCATCACCAAAGGATTTTCCCTTTTCTTGGTAACAGGTCGGTGGCACTAAGTGTGTGCCAGGCCTTGCTCTCAATGCTTTATGTTCATCACGTCAATTGGTCCTTGCGGATCCCACCAGGTGAGTACTGTTACCATCCTTATTTGATAAATAGGAAAACTGACACACAGAAAGGTTGATACCTTCCCTGAGATCACAAAGCTAGCGAATGCCGACACTTCAAAAGTGGCTGGAGCCCCGAGACGTGACTTCCAGGCCACCTGCCCTACTGCCTCTTCGCTAGTCATATGGAGATGGAGCGATGGCTTGGCCTCATTTATGAAGATTAGCTTGGCAGAGCTACTTTGGTTTAGGAGTGTGAAAGCAATCCTGCACAAAGGCAGGATTTGAGTCCCAACCCTACGACAAAGAGGCTGTTCCTATAGTTCTACAGAAGCGAGGACCAAAGCAAAGTTTATGAGTCTATATTAATGAAACCCAAAGTCAAAGTATCCGATATTTAACATAAATGAATACTGGGATGGGGTTGGATTGGGGAATAACAGCTCAGGGCCCTACAATTCCAATGGGAACATATTCTCCTGGAAGCCAGTCTTTAGATGGCCACCGTGGTGTCGGGTGATTAGGATGTGACCCAACCCGGAGGGAGCGGTCTGGGCTGCTGTGCGACTCTGGGCAGGTCTCATGACCTTTGCCCCTTAAGCCTCCTTATATACGTACAAAGTGGCTTAGACAAAAAGCTCTCTGATCTTGTTCAGCTCTGCAAGGTTGTTAACCCTTGTGGGGTTGTCTTGGTATCTGGTTTTGAGTAGAAAGAAGCACCGGGACTCCCAGTTTCATTAATTCAGTGATACAGGTTTGAGCCTTGGACGGCCGTCCTTGTGCCTTCTGATGTCCCCTCCCCAGTATATACGCAGGCGGACCTTGTGACCCATCAATCTATAAATCAGCAGACGTGTTCTACGGGGACATTACATTGCGAGGTGCCCTGGAGCAATATACCTGCTGTTTGTCAGCCACTGCCACCTGCCCCCCGTGTCTGTGGCCGTCTAGCTTCTAAATGAGCTGTGGTGGGGCAGGAGGGGCTGCGAGAGCAAGGGAGCGGTGGTACCCTACACGCTACCGGACAAGAAAACACGGTTGCACTTGGCCAATGACTTGCACAAGAGTCACACGGGTTTCTTCTCCATGTGGGGAGGCGGCCGTCTGTCGGCCACCTACTTGTTAGCTTTAATTCACGCAGTGACCAGGAAAAGGGAAAACAAAGTGGTCCTGTACTCTGCGTGACGCTAACCCATCTTCCTCTGCAGAGGGCCGGAGATGCACCCGGGGCGTTGCAGAAAGATTTCTATCCTACAAGAGAGGCAGTTGGCTGGGCGGGTGTGAAGAGGCGCTCTCGTCCCTTCTACGTGTCAGAGGTCATCAGAGCTACTGCGACGTGCAGGACATTCCTCGAGATGCAACAGCTCCAACAGGAGAAAAGGTGACGCCCCTTCCTCACGGAGCCGATGTTCCTGAGTGACGCGGGCAAGTAGACTAGGAGAAAAGACGAAGTCAGCCAGTGATGGTGCTGCCAGGGAATGACAGGAGGGGGAGGGCTGCCACCTGCCCTAGGGTGGCCCGGGAAGCCTTCGGGGAGGTGGCACCTGAGTGAAGCTGGGACTGATGACAGCTGTGCAAAGTCCCGGGGGCAGAGTGTCCCGCGAAGAGGGACCCGCAGAGGGGAGATGAGGACGGCTCGTCCCCCCCAACAGGAAGCGTAGCTTCACCTGAAGGGATCTGAGTCTGGTGACAGTGGTAGGAAACAGCAGAGGACTAGGCGGGGACCAATGCGCGAGGACCTTGTGTGTCAGACTCAGGGTTTAGAGTTTTATTCAAAATGAAATGAGGAGCTGTGAGGTTTGAGCAGGAAAATGACATCGTCTGAGACACATTTTAAGAGTCACTGGGCTGGGGGCGTCTGGGTGACTCGGTGGTTGAGCATCTGCCTTCAGCTCAGGGCATGACCCCAGGGTTCTGGGATCAAGTCCTGTGTTGGGCTCCCCACAGGGACCCTGCTCCTCCCTCTGCCTGCATCTCTGCCTCTCTCTCTCTCTCTGCCTCTCTCATGAATAAATAAATAAAATCTTTAAAAAAAAAAAGTCACTAGGCTTGTGTAAGACTGACTTTCGTGAGCAAGAATGGAAGCCAGGCCACCAGCCCGGGGGAGAGGGAGGGTACAGTGGCCCCAGTGAGAGATGCTGGGGGCTCCAACCTGGGCCGTAGGAGACGTACTGAGGCTGTATTTTTCCAGATACATTTTTTAAGGCAATCCCCCTGCTGCTGGATTAGGTGGGAGAGTGTGAGAGAAAGAGGAAGAGAGAATGCCTCCTGGGTGTGGGCTTGAGAGGATGCTCTGATGATAGTGTTACTGGTTTAGTTTAAAAAAAAAAAATGAGGAAGAATCAAGATGAAAGGATCAGGAGTTCCATTATGGACTTGCTTGGTCTGAGACCCTCCTGTGACACTAAAGCGGGGATATTAAGCAGGTCATTGGAGACACGAGTCTGGTGCCCCAAGAAAAGGTCAGGGTGGCAGCGTAAGTTGGGTTTGCTTTGTGCTATGTGATGTTTAAAACCAAGGGACTGGGATCCCTGGGTGGCGCAGCGGTTTGGTGCCTGCCTTTGGCCCAGGGCGCAATCCTGGAGACCCGGGATTGAATCCCACGTCGGGCTCCCGGTGCATGGAGCCTGCTTCTCCCTCTGCCTGTGTCTCTGCCTCTCTCTCTCTCTCTCTCTCTGTGTGACTATCATAAATAAATAAAAATTAAAAAAAAATAAAAAATTAAAAAAATTAAAAAAATAAAACCAAGGGACTTCATGAGATACATTCTCTACAAATAGAAGGGGTAGGACAGGGCCCCGAGCCCCAGAGGAGCCCAGCATCCCACGTCGGGAGGAGAGAGGCAAATCAGAGCAGGGGTGATGTCTCGGGGCTCAAGAGTGGGATATGTTTCCGAAAAGAAAGGGGGGTCACAACAGACAAGAGCGAGCTGCTGAGTCACCGGGTGGCGGCAGGAGGGAAGGGTCTGCAGGATTCGGAGAGATCAGGGTCAGACCCGAGCCACAGCGGTTGGAATAATTTCAGGGTGGGCTGGGGAGGACAGAGAGGAAGACCGAACACAGACAACTCTTCTCAGACGTTTGCTGTGAAGGGGCACCAAAAACAAAACAAAACAAAACAAAACAAAAACAAGACAAAAAACCAGGGATTAATTCCAAGGTAAACACTGGCACAGTTATTATTATTATTTTTTCATTATTTATACACTGGTGAGAGGAAGGCACAGGAATACACTGTCTTTCTGCTTGAGTAAGTGGAAGAGCAGTTTATACGGATACAGATGCGGGGACGGGGACCGCGAACTAACCAATCCTCCAGTTCACCCATATTCTCATTTGTTAGTGGCACAAAAATTGCCACTGCCCGGTCGGACTTTTCTTCTTTTCTCTTCGATCTTCGCAGTGTTTTAAGTTTCCTATCGCTTTTTCCTTGGGGCCTATGCTGAGAAATTCAGTCTTTTTCTTTAAGACTCTTATCCCTAAGATACTGAAAATGCCTAATTTCTGCCTTCCGTCTACATTCGGCGTCCATACGGCCATGGGAAAGAACCGTGGTTATTCCAGTCCAGCCCCCAAGTGCCTGCACATAGGTAGTTAATACCCGAGGAATGGTTTCCCCTCCCACCGCTTTGTTGCTGTTCTGACTTCTCTTAGGGTCGAAGGTGTCTTGCTCAACTGTCACAGAATGTGGGCGTACAAAGCCAATGCCATCTGTCAAGGGGAAAAGCAACTTCCAGATGAGTCTGAGAGGAACGAAATGCTTCCCGCAGAACTCCACTGATTCCCCTTCTCTCCTTCCGAGACGGGCAGCCCAAGATTTGGCCTCGCAACCACCACTCCGCACTTAGGATCGTGAGGGCCGCAGCAGCGTACAAGCACATGCTGCAAGATCTTGGCATCTGGTCTCTGGACTGTTGTGGGAGCCATTGGCTTTTCTTTTCCTTTCAAAAACAGTTTCCTGGTGATCGGCTATTAGAAAAAGACATTGCCCAGCCTACTCTGAGTCCTCAAAAAAGGCAGATCCACCTCAAAGTTGGGACCGACAATCAACCAGCCTGTCAACCAGCCAGCCAAGGATCTTCAGTTTTATCCAGAGCCTCTAGCTTTTCTCCCCGTTTCCAGAAGCCGGCTGCCTCCGAATCCTTTGGCTTTGTTTCCCTTTTCTGGGGATGTCCTCAAGCTGAGCGTAGTCAGTTTGCCTCATTTCAAGCCTCATCAGTACTTGGCTTGTGCTCATCTCCTGGACTTTCCTGTTCATGAGTGCGCTCCTAAAGACTGATCTCAGCCTAACCCAGAGAACAAGACTACATCGTCCACATAGCCTTCCTTCAGGATTTTGTAATTTTCTTCAATAGGGAACTTTGGGCTGGATCTATGGGTGTTATTGCAACACATGAATTCAGAGAAAGGGAATTCGTTGAAGGTTGGAGTATTTGGGACAATTAAGCTTGCAGATGTCTTTTTTTTAGAATTTATGTATTTATTTTAGAGAGAGAGTGAGTACGGGGGAGGGGTTTGGGGAGAGGGAAAGAGAATCCTCAAGCAGACTCCCCACTGAGCACAGAGCCCAATTCCAGGACCTCGACTGAGATCATGACCCGAGCCAAAATCAAGAGTCGGTGGTCCAACCAGCTGAGCTACCTAGGCTCCAAGGGGGCAGATTCTTTTTTTTTTTTTTTTTTTTAATGCGCTGATCTAACTATGACAATTGACAAAGGTTGAAAGTTTGTGTTTAGCTTAGGCAGCAATACTTAACCTATTGGGGTCACACTAAGCCCTTTATGCTCTTTTGTCAATTGTTCACAATTCTGCAACATGGGTGTTCTCATTATCTGCATTTTACAAGTAAGATAACTGAGGCTTAGAAACCGGAAGTGCCTTGCCCAGAGTTGCAGAGCTGGAAAGAGGTAGAACAAGACTCAAGGTGTTCTGGAGCAAGGCCTCCAGTCCCCTGAATCCTACTGCCACAAAAGCCTTCCACCATCCCAGCCCTTACACATTTTAAACCGAGGGCCCATGGATAGCCTCACTAACCCTTGCCCCACGTGCAAGGCAAGAGGACTGAATATAAAGTATCGATGACAAAATACTGGGTTAGAATTCCTGTAAGATTACGTTTCATTTAATATTTTAAAATATTTAAAAGTAGTTTTTCATACATTTATTTTTGTGACAAGGTCCATACCTGCCAGAGAATCAACCCACCATTAGAAGACTTGTAGCTTTGATTAATAGAGGGAAAGCTCTGTGTAGACTTAGTGTTGCCTCCGATCCTACACTTAATTTAAATAACAGCCAACAGCAGATTTATCAGTCACTTTGATCATTAGATCCTTTGTTTCTTCTTTTTCCAATGCAGTCTTTGGCCAGTACATAGGATCATTTAGCAGACATTAGAAAGTGTTGAGAAATGAAGGGTTTTGAGGAATTAGGGTATCAATGAGTCTCCATTCCCTAGTCAAAGCCATTGCCTTGATTTGAGACTGGAATTGTAGACTTTTTAAGGCCATCCCAATTAAGTCTTCTTTCCCTTCAAGAACCATTACCGTCTTCACCAAAAGCGTTTGTCCAAGACTTTGCTTCAGGTTCTATTCGGCACATTCAGTTAAAATTTTTTCCTAAGATTTTCACTTATTTTTGAACTAAAGCTCATTATGAGCACCTGGAAAATGCAGGAGATTGAAAGAAAAAGTATCATTCTAATTCTCGTGACTCATTTGAAAGATTACTGGACTTCATATATACATATGATATATAGAGATATAGATATATCAGGGAATCACAACCAAAATCTGTGTAAAACAAGGTTTTATAATGTATTATAAAGAAAGTGATGATATAGGTTTAAAGATAACTTTGTGTGCCTTTATTTCACTCCAACATCATGATTATCTTTTTATTGCCTTATACCATTAAATATTCTTTAAAATCATGAATTAAAAAAAAAATTAAAAATAAAATAAAATAAAATAAAATCATGAATTTAAATAGCTATGTTTTTCTTTTTTAAATGTTTTTTGATCTAGTGTTCCTGGTTATAGGGGCACACATTGATTTTTATTTATAGTTTATAAAATTGGCATCATTGCTGGGCCTTTATTGGTTTTAATAGTTTGTAGATCTGGGATCCCTGGGTGGCGCAGCGGTTTGGCGCCTGCCTTTGGCCCAGGGCGCGATCCTGGAGACCCGGGATCGAATCCCACGTCGGGCTCCCGGTGCATGGAGCCTGCTTCTCCCTCTGCCTGTGTCTCTGCCTCTCTCTCTCTCTGTGACTATCATAAATAAATAAAAATTTAAAAAAAAAAAAAAAAAAAAAAAAAAAAAAAAAAAAAAAAAAAAAAAAAAATAGTTTGTAGATCTTAGTTTTTCTGTGTAGGCCATCATATCATGTGCGAACAATTTTTGTTTCTTATATTCTTGTTCATATATATTTTATTTCTTTCCCTTATATTATCATGTTGGAAAAAACTTCTAGCACAATGTTGATCCATACACTAATGACAATAACAGGTGGCAATATTTCATTTTCAACATGAATGTAGTTGTTTTTCCAACTCTAGTCAGTTAATTCATCAGGTTATATGCACACACACACACACATACACACACATCTCAATTTTATTCCCTTTAATTATGATTTTGGTATTAAAAAACCAAGTTCTGATAATGAACACTTCTATTTTTCTCAGCTGGAAATTAGAGTTAAGAATAGCACCCACTATCTACTTCTTAAGGTTGTTAGTATTAATGAGACAATAGACATAAAGTGCTCATATCATACTAAATAAATGCTCAATTAAATATAGGTTATTACCTTTATCATTGATGAATTTAGTTTATAAATTTTCTACCTTGTATTGTCTGGATTTGGTATCAAGGTTATGCCATAAAAAGAGTTCCTAGCTTTTTTTGCTTACAGAAACAATTTGTGTAAGACATAAGCTATTTATTTTTTTAAAGAAAACTCACCTGTAAAATCATCTAGTTCTGGTACTTTTTTCATGGTAGGTTATTGGTTATTGATATAAATTCCTTAATGTATTCAGATTTTCCAGTATTTCCTGAGTTCGCTTTAGCAATTGTTAGAATTTTTTATGAAATTGTTTAATTGATTTCAAATTTATTGGCATAAATCATGAATACTATTCTTTTGTTTTTCATCTCCATTTTATTGTGTTTCATTTTTAAATTTCTAACATTACTATTTCCTACTTTCTTGCTATTTTCTACTTACTTCCTTGATTAATTTTACCAGAAGTTTCTTACTGTTATTAGCTTTTTCAAAGAAATTAGCTTTTGCTTTTGTCAATCTTTTCTATTGTTTTTAATTCTTTTTATTCCTTTAATTTATGCTCATTTACACTTCCTTCTTTCTATTTTCTTTGGAGTGACTGTGACACCCTTCTTCTAATTTCTTGAGTTGAAAGCTTAGCTTATAATTGTCAATTTTTCTGATTTTCTTCAGTAGACATTTAAAACTATAAATAACACTTAACCACTAATTTAGCTTCATCTCACAAGTCTTGATGTTGGTAGTTTTATTATTTTCCTTCTAAATACTTTCTTATTTCCATAATGATTTCTTCTTTAATCCACGCATTATTTAGAAGTGTGCCTTTTAGTTTCCAAATGTATGGTCTTCTTTTTATTTATTATTTCTAGTTTCTAGTAAAATTCCATTATAGTAAAAAAAAAAAATGTGTTCCTAATTAGTCTGATTCTTTGGTATTTGTTAAAATTTACATTTTGGACAACTATATGGTGATTTTTTTAAAAAGATTTTATTTATTTACTCATTAGAGACAGAGACAGAGAGAGAGAGAGAGAGAGAGAGAGAGGCAGAGACACAGGCAGAGGGAGAAACAGGCCTCATGCAGGGAGCCAGGAGCCTGATGTGGGACTCGATCCTGGGACCCTAGGATCCCAGCCTGGCCCGAAGGCAGGTGCTAAACTGCTGAGCCACCCAGGCATCCCTATATGGTGATTTAAAAAAAAAAAAAAATATCCCACAGATGCTTGAAAAGAATGTGAGGTTTTGAGTTTGCTGGTTACAGAGTTTCATATTTATTACATAAAGCTTATTAATCATGTTATTCTAATAATCTGTCTTAATTAAATTCAATGTGACTACTAACTTCTACTAAATCTACGTTTCTGGTATTATAGTATATTCAGCTTTCTTTTACGTCATGTTTATGTAGTATATTTCTTTAATGGCTTTATCTTCAACCTTTTTTGAAATCGTTATTCTCTAATCTTGTCTTCTTTAGACAAAATAACAGCTGGAGGACCAGTTTGCCTCTGGATGATGCCTTGCTCTGTTTCATCTGGAGAAATAATGCATTTGAAAGTAGTTGAACTTACTTTAACATTTATTAAGTAACTCACTCACCATCCTACTAATAATACAAAATCAAGTAAGACATGATTTCTTTTCCTAAAATACCTCCAAAATGAGTGTGCAGACCATTATAAGCAGGTAATTCCAGTATAAACGGCCAATACTAAGAAAATGGTCGATAAAGATCTCCTGCTGAGGTCAAGCCCTAACTGTGGCTACACAAGACCTGTTGAAGAATCCCAGTACTTTCCCCACACTGATGAACATGAGGAAGGCAATTAGCTAAAGAGGGTCCAATTTCCACTGTGCAGCCACTCTCTGGGTTCTCAACAGATTCATTGAGATTAACTTAGACATCCTTTAAAAAATACCAGTGAACATAAGAAATAAAAATGTAATGCAGGTCACACTTTAAAAAGCAGCATATGTGCCTTAACTCAATTTTTCTAGAGCATGATTCAACAAAAAGATATAATAAGATATGTAATATAACTAGGTCATTAGGTACGTCTTTGGGGCCTGATGAGACACCAAGCCATGGAAAAGTCTATCAGTGGACCAATAACACATGCTTTGTCTTCTCCAGTGGCCATAAGAATATGGCCGTTTTCAGTGAAAAAAAAAATTTTTTTTTAATGTTTTAAATCCTTATCATTTTTGTGATTAGTGATCATTTATTGGACATTCTGCAGCACTGATTATTTCAAATAAAAAAATTATCATTTGGACACTTTAGGGGTCTCTAAATCATGCCAGAAGATATTTATCAAAGGCCTACTTTGTGCAAACATAGTTCCATCTTAGGTGTGTGGACTAGAGGGTGTTGGATGGGGGTCAAGCTGGAAGGTTCCAAGCATTAAATGGGGTTAATGAGACAAAAAGACAGAGCCAAGGGGAAGAAGACAGAGAGCCAAGAGAATAATTGGAGTAGGGGGGAAAAAACAATAAATAAAGATGTTGTGGGTTGAATTATATCCCCCAGAAAGATGTTCAAGTCCTAATCCCCATTACTTGTGAATGAGACCTTATTTGAAAATAGGGTCTAAAAAAAAAGAAAAAAAAAGAAAAAGAAAAAAGAAAATAGGGTCTTTGCAGATTTAATGAAAATGAGGTCACATTAGATTTGAGCAGGCCCGGGCAGCCCGGGTGGCTCAGAGGTTTGGCGCCACCTTTCAGCCCAGGGCCTGATCCTGGAGACCCGGGATGGAGTCCCACATTGGGCTCCCTGCATGGAGCCTGCTTCTCCCTCTGCCTGTGCCTCTGCCTCTCTCTCTCTCCCTCTGTGTCTCTCATGAATAAATAAATAAAATATTTTTTTAAAAAATAGCAATGCGGAACACCTGGTGGCTCAGTCGGGTTAAGTGGCTGACTCCTGATTTCAGCTCAGGTCATGATCTCAGGGGCCTGGGATGAAGCCCCACCTTGAGCCCTGTGTGGGGCCGGGTGTGGTGCTCTGTGCTCAGGAGGGAGTCTGCTTAAGGATACCACCCTCTCCCTCAGCCCCTCCTCCTGCTCAAGTGCTCTCTCTCCCTCTAAATACATCTTTTTAAAGAAACATTTTTTAAAAAAGAATATCAATGAATAGTATCCTTGTAAGAAGAGAAAAATTTGGACACAGAGACACACAGATATAGCAAGAGAACAGCATATGAATACAGAGGCAGAGACTGGAGTGATGTGTTCATAAGCTGAGGAACACCAGCAGCCATCAGAAGTAGGAGAAGGGCATGGAGGAACCAAGTCCGCTGACACCTTGATCTCAGACTCCTGACCAGATCCATGAGAAAATTAATTTCTGATATTTTAAGCCGGCTAGTTTGTGATGATTTATTACAGTGGCCTGAGGAACCTAGTAAAAGGAGGATTGATTTAGAAGGGAGGTGAGCTTGGAGGGATTCTCTGAAGACTCTGGAGTTCTTCGGTACCTTTTTAGATGGTGCTTTTGGCCAGTGTCTACATATATATGCATTGGGCTCTAAAATAGTGATTCTCACTTTTTGGTGAACACAGGCAGGTAGGGAGGTCAGGAGACCTCATAGCCCATTTAGGCAGGACAAACACCCTCCTTTCCCACCTGTTCCTAAGTTTCAATGTGTAAGAACCCAGTCACTGATGAAAAGATGATAAGCAAAAATCAGAAACGAATTATAAGCTTACGACAGTTTTATATTATAAAACAATGACATAAAATTAAAAACAATCTAGTACTTCTGTTACATGTGATAGTGCATTTTATTTAAATAGAGCAAATAGAGAGATAGCACATAACTAGGGAAGGCAGCACAATTTGGCAGATGACGCATGTATGTGTCTGTTTTATCTCTAGATATATAGATGATTCATTATTGAACTCACTGCAGGCGTGCCTTAACATCTAGTTATTGGAAAATTATAGTCCAAAATAATGTTGATGCAAATGTGCAGAGCTACATATTGTAGGGTTAGCCAAACAACCCACGTCATACTAAAATTAGTAGTGATGAAGCCAAGCTCACGGTAATTTATATTTCTACAGCAAGATTAGCAGCAATAGAAAATCACAACAAACTGTAGATGTTCTAATAACAACGTATCCTTCCCCCAAACTGTGGGAAATAAAACTTGACGCCCATGCACATGTGAAGGAGGAGCCATCACCTCTTCAAATAGTTCAGTACATACTCATTCATCAAGCACCTGCTCACTGCCCAAGCATCACTCTGGCCGCTGGGGATACAGCAATGAACAAAACAAAGTCCTTCCTCTCCCAGAGCTTACATAGCGCCAAGTAAGTGCAATATGTAGTTTACTTTTGAGTCCTCAGTAAACTCTGGTGAGTCTTAATTTGGCTCTCACTATCACAACATGAGAGGTTGCCATCAAGTAGGCTTGGCCATAATAAAAGAGGGGCTCTAAAGAGTTGTGTTTCATTCACACTCAAGAAAATGTCTTCCATTTTGGATTAGTCTGTGGCCCATCAGGAGGGTAACTGGTGCTCTCTAGGCGGCCACATATCATACTGAGAAACCCCTTCTCTAAAACATACCACTAAGGTCGTTGCGGATGACTACTGGAGTCATCTGGCCTTTGACCTCCTGACACAACGTGGAGCATTTGATCCCTCTCCGGTGGCATGCATGTGGCACATCAGCCCCGCTCCGGTCTATTCAGTCTTAGAGGATAAGAGACAGCAGATGTGTGCTCCGTTCTTCTTTCGCGGGCCTGGGCAAAGATGAAATATCAAGTCTGAGACTTCTTCAGTTGGGGCACATTGGCCATGGTGGCCCCTGCCAGCTCTGCGGCAGACACGCTTGGCCCTGCCCTAGCAGGATGGAAGCTGGCTTAGTGTCGGGGTCTCAACTATTCAGGTTTAAGGGGTTTCTGATGGACTTGATGGCCTATCTTTTATTTATCTGGGGTTTTCTGAACTGGGCCTGTCCTTCAAATCCCATCTCAGATGTGTCTTGCTCGCCTACTGAGCTTTCTCAGACACCAGAGTTTAATTTTTGGACAAGTAAAAGTGCAGGACTCTTGTACAAATACAAAATTAGCATATGTCAAAAGTTAACTTAACTTTCTAATGAGGGAAACCGCAGGGAGGTAATGCTGGCTCAAAGGCAAATCCGAGGACCGGGGTTTCATATCGTCACTCAGGGAAGGCTTGTCAAAGTGGGTTTGCTCAGGGGCTCAGGGGTTGAGGGGAGGTGGGGTTCAGGCAGTTGAGCATCTGCCTTCGGCTCAGGTCCTGATCCCAGGGCCCTGGGGTAGAGCCCCATGTCGGGCTCCTCAGCTGGGAGCCTGCTTCTCCCTCTGCCCCCTGCTCATGCTCTCTCTCACTATCTCTCTCTCTCTCTCTCTCTCTCACCTTCTCTCTCTTTCTTTCAAATAAATAAAATCTCTTAAAGATAAAATAAAGTGGGTTTGCTCAGTCAAAGACAATCCTGACCAATGTCCTTCAGGACAACCCAGCTGTAACCTTTAGGGTTATCTACTGTGTGGACAGGATTCATTTTCATCTCTCCTGAATGAGAATCTCTAAGTCGACGTATGCTTTTTACAGAGTCTGGGCCCTAACCGAAAGTAAACCGGACATAAAGCTAAGATCTAACCCTCAAGAGGGTCTGGTAAACATTGCTCCAGGGCAACGTTGAAAGGACTTGCATTTGCCTCATTTCCAAAACTTAAATAATCTTTGCTAACGCAGGGTTTTGCTTTCTTAAAGACCAGAATGACCCCCCCCCCAAAAAAAAGGTGTGGGTATTATTATGTCTGATGCTGATTATTGGTTCTATACTGAGTACTCATTTAACACACACTGTGATAACTTTAAAACCTCAGGCTAATCTATAAAGTCTTCCCAAACCTAGAAAATATAATGACATGACCTACCTCTTTCTCCCTCTTCTGTGTGTGTATGTGGGCGTATGTGTGTGTGCGCGCACGCGCGTGTGCTTACCTCTCCATGGAAGGAACAATATATGAGATGATGAGATGGATTTTTCTTGTGCTGGCATTATTGGTTCCCGGTCCCCTGCCTTCCAGCCCAAATTGCATCCTCCAGGCTGAATAATCTACCGGATAAGAACGTGAGTTTTGCAGTCAGACAGCTTTGAGTAATAATCCTGGCTCTTTTATTAACACTGTCCCCTAGCAAATTAGTTAACCTTCCTGAATCCCAGTCTCTGCATCTCTAAATGAGGAAAACAACACCTACGTTGCAGGGCCGATGTGAAGATTACACCTGAAGAGCTTGGAACAACTCTGGCACGTCGGGAAAGAACATAATAAATACAAGCTGTTGTTCCTTTTTCTTAACCTTATAATCCCCCTCACCACACAGAAAATAATACACCAGGATCTTTGAGATTCAAAACAATGTACATTTTACAGGGACGTTCAAGGTAGTCACAACAACAACATTGCTACTCTTGGTCTTATTTGAACAATTTTTAAATAAGATCTAGGTTTGTTCTGTTGGGTTTTACTTATTTTGCTCTTGATCTTCTTGGATTCTGTAGCTTCTCCATGGACCTGGATATGCAGCATGAGTATGCTTTGCTGACATCAAGCCTCTCTTCCAATGCACTAGAAGTTCCCGGTTATAGTGTTTATATAACACCCCACCCCAAGACCCCTGGATCCCTGGTCGTCTTCCTTTCAGAGGTAGTAATGGGGTGAAGGCATGGCACTCCAGGATCGACTTCTGAGCAAGCAAGTATGTGCTTCATGTTCTCTTCTTAACGCCACTGAATCACGTTCTCTTCTGCATGGATCTCGAGAGGCCCCCCCAAATGAGACTTGTGGGCCACCTGCTCAAATCAGAGGTTTATTTAATCACTTTAGATAAAGAAATGTACAACTTGTGGCACGTCCGAGAGGCTCTCCCTCAACTTCAACTGGCTCATAATAGAGTTTACTTCCTCGAAAAGGTTTGTGCCAAAACCCAGCTTTAATTGTACAACTTTCAATTCCTTTTTCCATAATAGGAGTCATTGTCTGCCTGTAGCCCGCTCGGCAGATGATGACACTAGAAGCTGACACCCCAGCGAGGCACAGAGTCAGCAAAATCAGTTACAGATGCATGAAGGAACGGCTGTAGTCTACGAATTGTTTCATTGGCGAGATTGAGGAAGTGCAGGAAAGGTAGGGAATCGCTCCATGGGGCCTGAGATGAGACTCACTCCGCACACCTGTCACTTGGCTGGTGCCGGGCCTTTGGAGAAAGTGTTAAAAGAGGGAGAAGGAAGAGTGACAAATTCTATGCCCCATCTCAGGGGTGCAGCGGGTGCTGTGTTACTTGGTGCCTCTATGAATTTTTTTGTTATTGTTTAAATGAAGCTAGATAAAACACCCTACGTGTGTGAGGGGTTGCCATCGTTCCCACAGATCCATGGTGAGGCTGGAGATTGGGGGGCATTTTCACCGACGCTGCCGGCGGTCTGTCTGCGCAGCAGCAATGGCTGTGACACCCATGTCAGCATGCATTGTCAGTAGACAAGGAAGGCCTGCCTCGGAGTGGGGTTGAGGGAATTGACGCCTCACTTGAGTGCTTTGAGAGGCCAAGATCAAAAGCACTTTTAAGCATATCATATAATTATCATCATTAAGAAGCACAAGGCGAGGGGTCCTCAACTCCCAAATTTTCAAAGCAACAAAAGCAGCACAGCTTTAATGGGACTTTGAAGTCAGATAAATCTCCAGGTATTTTCATTATAGAAACTCACAACTAATTAAGAAAAACCCTATCTGGGCCAGTGTTTAATTATGTTTGCTTGTCCGCCTGTGTCATGTTCTGTGTTCTGAAAGGAGAGGGGTGTCAATTGGATTGTACCAAAAGACTGTACTGGGACCAGCCAACAGCTTTCATTTTGACAAAGCATGGCATAGCAGGGTTTTGATCTCTTTTGTCTAAATAAATAAGTTCTTAATAAGCACTGATGATTTTCTTAATCTTCCACACAGCCCAAAGGTTAGCCAGAAGTTTCTCCATAAAAACACCAACACCAACACCACCGCACACCTAACCCTAACCCTAACTCTGGGAAACAAACACAGGGCTGCAGAAGAGGAGGTAGGTGGGGGGCGGGGGGACTGGGTGACGGGATGAGCACTGGGTGTCATACTACGTGTTGGAAAATTGAATTTAAACAAAAGATTTTTTAAGAACACACCTGCTTTCTATTAGGGGGGAAAGTATTAAACCACCTATGTAGGAAGATGCTGGAAAATCTGATAATAAAACAAAGACAAATGGCACTAAATATACGTCGGAGAGAGATGCTGTTTAGACGGAAGGTAGACCAGAGCGGGTCACGGGTAGCCTGAGTCAGATCTCAGCCCAAGGTGGTTCTCCTCCATCCGAGTCCTGTTCTTTCTTCTCCAGTGCCTTCTGGCCTCACGGGATGCTGCCAGCCCTGTTCTTTTGGAGAAATGAGCCAACTCCTGTGAGCCTCAGTGTCCGCATCCATGTAATAGATGTCATAGGATGCCCAGTTCACCTGGTCGCCTTGACCTAATCCGACGGCGTCCATAACATGCGGGGCGTGGGACTGGACGCACCCTGGACACCCGGGCGGTAGCTGCTGCTGTTTGCGTTAGTAGTGCTCTGCAGAAGGGGGTCTGGGACACGACTCTCAGGCCTAACGACATCCTGATTACAGCAAGGCCTGGTGGAACTCCCGTCCTCTCCCCAGGTTCTGGAGACCTGGAGATGGATGTGTTTCACTTCACAGTTGCTAAGCGATTCAGCCGATTTTATTTTATTTTTTTATTTTTTTTTATTTTTTAAAGATTTTATTTATTTATTCTTGAGAGACAGAGAGAGAGAGAGGCAGAGACAGAGGCAGGGGGAGAAGCAGGCTCCACGCAGGGAGCCCAATGGGGGACTCGATCCCGGGTCTCCAGGATCACGCCCTGGGCCGAAGGCAGGCGCTAAACCGCTGAGCCACCCGATTCAGCTAATTTTGAAAGCTGCCTTCTCTTCTCGAGCTTCAACAAAGTGTGCCCTTGTGATAGGCCCCATTTTATTTTTAGCTACACCAACCAACCCGATCACAATAAATTTAGATCTTAATGTGATTCTAGAAAAGGATGGCCCAGAGGAACGGTCCAGGACTACTCAACAGCTCTCACGCTTGACGAACGGAGAGAAAAATAAAAATAAACAAGTTTTTTAATCCTCCCCCCCCCCCCCCCATCTGTGTTAGGCTACAAAATGTTGTTTTGGAGCGAGCCCCAGCAGGGCCGGTACTTAGTGTGCATCTTAGCAAAATGAGTAAACAGACAGTGTGGACGAAGTTTGAAGAAAGACAAAGAACATCATACGTTTCGGGTTTTCAAGGGAGGTTGGGCCTGCCTGTTTTTGTAAAGAAACATCTGTCAGGATTTGTGAGCCCACCGGAGAGCCCAGGATTCTCTTGTTTAATGTGGGGAGGGACCGTCAAGTTGGAAGCCCCAGGCAGGCTGAGCAAGCCGGTGGCCCCTAAGGAAAGCAGGAATTTCGCTGAACGCCTGACGCCGTTTCAGTGCCAACGAACAGGACTTTGGGATACTAATGAGGCCCCGCCGTTTCAGAGCAGTTGCATTAATTGACATTAATCAAAAACTCCATTGCAAAGGTCACTCGCTGTTTGAGGGTAGCAGTCGGAGGCCCCTGTGCTTGGGAAGGCCCCCCGCCAGGGAGCAGAGGCCCCACTTCGGAGTCCTGACCCCTGTCGGAGGCCGGGAACCCCTGCTCCTCTCTGGGCACCGCGGCCACCCCGCTGGCCTTGCCCTGGTGTGAGCACCCGTGTCCCTATTTGCCGTATGGGCCGCGGATGAAGGGACCCCGGGTGCTGTGGCTTCTGCTGTGATCGCCTTGGGAATCTCCAGGGCAGAGGCGTCCAGGTGTTGGCAGCTCTTTGCAGCCCCTTGCAGCTGAGCGTCCTGGTTAACTCAGGCCTCGGAGAACAGTTCCTAAGCACAGAGGCAGCTTCTGGCTGCTGTCCGTCTGTCCTGCCAGTCCCCACGCCCGCCTCGACGGCTATTGGGAACCGAGCGGCACAAGGGGACAGCCCCGCAGTCCGCTATCCAAGAACGAGTGGAACCCCAGGAATGCGGTTGAGGGCAAGCACGCCAGCCTTGCATATGGATCTCGATCTCACAGAGGTGCTGACCTTGAGGGGCGGTGAGAGCTGTGGTCGGAATCATCCAGAAGGAGGGGAGAACCAGCCTCTCCTCTCTAACAGCACATGTGACCGTAATGAGGAGCTTTCCTGCTTGTTGAGGAGCTTCGTGCAGCCCATGCGAAGGTAGGAGAATGGTTTTTGCAGGGTTCCTGATGGCTGCGTGATCTTAGGACCAGCCAGGCAGGAAAATAGATGTAAATAGCCCCCCTAGAAGCCTTCTGGTCCTTCCAGTTTGGCTAGAACCATGCAGAGAGTGACTTTTCCTGTTGGTTCGCTCCACACTGTCTGGGCTCCAGCAAGCAGGGGCCTGGGCGGCCGTGCAAACAGCTGACCGCAGGCTGGGAAGTCGCCGGGTCCTCTCTGCACCCCCAAGAAAGATGCTGTTCAGTGCAGATTGTGGGAAGTGTGGGGGTTCCGATTTCACTGGAGCTGGGGGTGCGCACCTCTGGCCAGGGAAGGGAGAACCTTCAGCCAAGTCTGAAACCTGCTCAGCCCCCGTGGGACTGGAGTCTCGCTCTTTTAAAACAATATTTTGATGAGTCATGCGTAAATGAATCAGAAACATATGGATTCAATTTCCCTTGAAGTGTACGTGGGTTTAAAAATTAAGGGGGGAAAAATGTGTGGTGCTTGGGTATGTATCAAAAGGAAAATATTTAAAAAATAATGCAAGATGTTTTGCGGAACAGAAAGCCCGCCTGCCTTCTAGAAGCCAGGGCAATTGCAGCAGAGCCAGGACCCAGTCTCTGGACACTAAAGTTAAAAAATATGCCCTGGGGGGGTGGGGGGGGTGGCCTTCCAGGGCCTGCCGCTCTGCGGGCAGCCTCCCGCGACGTCCTGGGACCCTGTGAACAACACCCAGCAAATGAAAAGCAGACACTATCCAACACGGAGGCCAAATCATATCTGGGCTGAAAATTAGATCACCAGGCAAACTGAGCAGATTTTCAAACAAGGTACTTGCACTCTCTTTTTAAGTTAATTTAATTCTAAATGGAGGGCAGTCTGCAGGCTGAGATATAAACTGAAGCTCAGACATAGAAGCCCTGAATTTTATCTTCCCGCCCTGAAGATCCTCCAGGCCAGAGGCCAGGAATATTGGTGAAATAGACTATTTGGGAGCAGAAACTTGGGCAGGAAGGAGCCCAGCTACCGACTCCCTTCTGGGGCGTGTTTACTGCTTGGCCACCTCTCCACTCCGCTGCTACCCCAGCAGCAAGAGGCAGCTCGGCTGTAAAACGGTGAGTCCCCACGACGGTTGCCAGAGACCATTTATACTCCAGTGCCATTTAGGGACTAATATAAAGCTGTTGCTGCTAAGTGGAGACATTAAAACAATCTACTGTCTACTATTACAGTAATCGTGTAAAAGATAGGACGACCCAACGTGAGCACTGCACAGAGATAAAAATGAGAAACAGAAGAACGTCCTTCCTAACTAGGATAGTTAGCCGCCCACGACAGGGACATGTTAAAAATATAAGCCGTCTCAGTAATAATTTCTAATGCAGTTAAACCAGACTGTGATATTTTCTCTTACGGTTTTAATTGTTTTTAACTGTCCATCGTCATTTCTTAATTGGGAAGGTCCAGCTTGCGCAGATACGTGACGAGAGAAAATCAGATTGCAAAGAGATAATAATGCCATCGCTGTTTCACTCAACAGGGAACATTTGAGAAAGCTGAGAAATAGCAGAGCAACAGTGTTCTTGGCCTTGGATGTTCCTCGTGTCTTCTGGGCAAGGGCCATGGAGGAGCGGTGGGAGACCAGATGTCTGGCCCTGGAAGGGTCTGAGAGGAAGGCTGCTGACTGATCCTGCAGGACTCTTTCCGTCCACGACTCTGCAGGCCCTAATGCCCCCCTAGTGCCGGCACCAGAGTGGTGTGAGAGCGAGACCTGGCCTTGTAAAAGCTTTATCAGTTACAAACCCAGGCTTGCCAACTGCACTGGATTCAACCCAGGTCTTTCTCTGAGATTAGATTCATCTTATTGTTCTCCCACCAAATGCATGCCTGCTCCAGGCTTCTCCCCTCCACGGACATAGACTTCCTCTCCTCTGAGACAAATCCGAGTTATCCATAAGCACACCAAGCATTTTCTTGGCTTCTTTTAATTTTTTAAAAAATATTTATTTATTTATTTGAGAAAGAGAGAGAGAGATGGAGAGAGGGAGACAGAGAATCTCAAGCAGACTCTGTGCTGAGCCTGAAGTTCAACTCGGGGACGGATTCCAGAACCCTGAGACGGTGACCTGAGCTGAAACCAGGAGTCTGATGCTTAACTGACAGAGCCACCCAGGTGCCCCTCTTTGTTTTTAAATTTAAAAAGTATCTCTTTTGATTTAAATTATGGTTCCCTACATGATCCTGGTACCCCGGGATCGAGTCCCACGTCGGGCTCCCCGCATGGAGCCTGCTTCTCCCTCTGCCTGTGCCTCTGCTTCTCTCTGTGTGTCCCTCATGAATAAATAAATAAAATCTTAAAAAAAAAATTACAGTTCCCTAAAAGGCAGGTTGGGCTTGATCAAACAATTTTATGTGCATGATGTTTCTCTGAATTCATTCCCCAGGCTGTCCTCCTCTTCCTACCATCCACAGAGCACTCAAGAGGAGAAGAGATATGAGCCACTAGCTCCCTTCCCATTACCTCACACCATCTCCTCTCTTCCTTGGCAAATTGCAGCAGAAGCAGATACCCTCCCTGCCCCTCCACTGGCAATTATTAGACTGAAGGAAATCCAATTTATTTCTTTGTGTTTAAAAAGTAGGAAAGTTCCTAACACCAGCATCAGCTACGCAATAGTTTTCAAAATGTATTCATTCATCAAACGTTTACTGAGTGCCTGCTCTGCACCAGCACTGCCCTTGGAACCGGAAATTGAAAGACACAGGAGAAATCCTGCTACCTTCAGTCAGCTCTCAGTTTCTAACACAAGGACCCGGATGCATAAGCAAATTGGTGCAAGCGAGGGCTGGTTACCAAGATGGAAGGAGACACAGTAGAGTTGCTGTGGCATCACTGCCAAGTTCCACCTTGGAAGAGGTGGCGGAGGGAAGGCTTAGGCTGGAAGGCAGTTGTCTTAATCACCTCCTGTTCACCCTGTTGGTGAGGAAGCGATTCCACCCTCGGGTTAATGGGATGTTGGAACACGACACCAACCCTGGACAGGCTAGACCCACGGCAGCTCACATGGACCCACAGCACGGGGGAGGAGGGTGCGGCCTCACAGGCGGGATGGTACCAGCCTTGCTCCCTGGAGCTGGATGAACCAGATTGTGGGAGCCAGGCTTCGTGGCACCAAGAAGGTAGGGGCGCCCCTGGTTCCCAAAGGAGAATGCGATTGGCTTGTTTGAAGAATTCTGTGGCTGGCAGGGAATTGAAACCCACCCATCAGGGATAAGCAGGAGCTGCCCTTGGTTGCCCTGACCAGGAGGGTGTGTGGCTCCAGGACCTCATCTGCAGGAGCAGAGGGAAGAGGGGGACCTGGGCTTAGGCCACTAGAGGCCATCCTAACCTCACCAGACATTAAGGCAGCACTTAATGCTGGGCCTTGATCTTAGGCGCCATACCACAGTGATGGTGAGGCAGGTCTTGAAAAATAAGTGAGTGGGCTTTCACTAGGTGGCCGGGCCGGGGCACGTCGGCATTCCAAGCAGAAGGACAAGCGAGACTGAAGGCCCAAAGGCATAGAGCGGCCTGGAAAATAAGTTAAATATATATTTTTTTGGGGGGGGGGAGAAATGAACAATTTCTTTCTACAGATCTGTAGAAAAGAAACCACAATCTGTCTTTAAAGTTAACATATTTAAACATTAGAGCTAATGAAAGAAGAGGAGACATGTTAATGGAGAGCAGCACCATCCAATGGAAATATAACGTGAGCCAGAAATGTGAGCCACCAGGGTAATTTTAGGTTTTCTAGTAGCCACGTTTTTCAAAAGTGAAAAGAAATAGGTGGAATCCATTTTAATGACATAGTTTCTTTAACTCAATATATCCAAAATATTATCATCTCAACATGTAACCATGTAAGAAATATTAATAAGATGTTTACATTCTTTTTTTTTTCATACTAAGCCCCTGAAACCTGATATGTATTTTTACAGTCACAAGGTACTCCAGTTGGACAAGCCACACATGTCAAGGGCTCAATACTCACATGTAGTTGGCGGCTGCCCTGTTGGACAGCACAGATTTAGAACATTTCGAATTAGCTGAAGTTTGGGACAAAGTGTGAGGCAGTTTTCTCGTCTGTAAATCAGCTGTTAAATTAGCAAGCTCACATAACTGAATGTAAATTTTTAGATGAGGGATGGAAACTGCCTGGCATGTGTATTGTCACTGCCTACACGCCTTACTGTAATGGTTACAGATATTAGATCTGGATCCCAACACGCTTTTCCACTAAGTCTACAGGCAGCGCCTCTCAGAGAATGGAGCTGGCAAAGAATGAGTCTACATACTGGCCCAGAGACCTGGGCACTGCTTTAAGACGACAGCGGAGAAGCAAATCTTTATGTTTCCATTCCAGGCTAAGCTTTAAACACTGGACTTTAGGATACAAGAGCTCCCATGCCATAGAAGCCATTGACAGTAGGTTAAAAAAGAAAAAAAAATCTCTTCAATTAATATCATTTATTAGATCCTGTAAATGGTGCCCATAACTTGGCCCTTCACCAAGTGACTAGACATTTTATGCCTAGAGTTAAATTGCACCATCTAAAAGACTGTATTTGTTTTGGACTTCTGCACAGAACACTCGGAAGGGTTTCCACCCATATTTATACAAGTTCTTCAGAAAGCAAACGCAATCGTAATAAATGAACTGCGTAGCGGATCCCTTAGAGACCACAATCCAATGATTCACACACGCATGCTGTTGCTCCACTTACCAAGTATATATTTGGTGGGCCCGTGTTACATAGAAAATGACATTCTACTTAATTCCAAATAGCATTGCCAAGCTTAAATTCTTTGGTTAAGAGATCTGTTTTATTTTGATGATCTATTTTTAAATATCCCCATGGTTTTGTTTTGCGGTTGGTTTTCGTTTTGTTTTGTTTTGCTATTTTTTAAAATTCTTCCAGTTTTAGTATTTTCTCTTCTGGCTGAACCTAGATTTTTCTGTCATCTTAAAAATTCCATTGTCTAAGAATTCACATTTAATGCCTTATATTTGCCATTTGACATGAGAAGTTATTTATTTATTTATTTATTTATTTATTTATTTATTTATTTATTTTTACATAGAGCGAGAGGAAGAAACCTAGGAAAGAAGATGCAAAAATTTGGAGACGTTTTCACATCGTCTTTGGTATTTCAAAATGAAAAAAAAGGAAAACAAAAAAAAAGACATGTTCTTACACATGCGGATTGTGATCTAACTAGGAAACTACTGTGCCCAAAACGTATAGAATTCAAAGCCTGGGAAAGTAGAAGGAGGCCACAGTATAATCTAGCAAAGTCAGGATGTGCACTGATCAATAAAGGCACAGTTTACAGGATTGTTAAAATATTTGTGAGGCGATTTTAGAAAGCTCTCCTGGAGGTCAACCAATAAAATACTCCACAGAACTCCTTATGGACCAAACTAACACCATTCTCCATTAGTACGCATTTGAACTGCTTTCTTTCTAATCATGTAAAGGGTCTCCTGCTTGACTAACGGGTTTTTTTCCATGAAACGTGTGCACTTCAATGTGAAAATCTCTCCGACCCATCATGTAAAATGTTATCTTTGACATACATTAGGCAAATAAGAAAAAAAAAATTAAAAAGTAATGAGGAGGGGGCCAAACTGCTTTGAGAAGTTTCCACATATGTGCTAATTAGCCATTCCATCTGAAAATATTCCCAGAAAGCTGGATGAGTAAAGCAGACGGGGATAAATAATGCAAAGACCCTGTGGCATTGTCACAAACACCATAACCAGGGCTGTTTGTGAGTTCAGAGAGAGTCTCCAAGTGCTATGCCTGAGCATAAAACATCAATGAAGTAAATCTGTGCTAACAACCTCAGGCTTATCTCTCTCTCTCTCTCTCTCTCTCTCTCTCTCTCCACACACACACACACACACACACACACTCACGTGCGCACACACATCACTTTTTTTCCTCTCTCGCAACCTCTTGGTACAGCTCTTCCAGTGCTTATATTCCACTCAGGCCTGTTTTTACATAAAGTGAAATAGAATTTCTTACACCTCGTTTGTGGTGCTGCTGAAATGTGCAGTCTTCATGCAAACACTGGTCCGGTTACATAAGCACACGGAGACGATTAGCTGTGAAATAAGGCATTAGTCCACAGCATCAAACACCAAAGGAAATACTCTCCGATTACAGGGACTGCAACCTCTGGAAGTCCCTTTTGTGAAATGACAAGCCTGCTGGTTTCATCTTCGGATACAATGCCCAACTGTGTTTTTTAAGTACAATTGAGTTTCATCAACCAGACCAAAAAATACTGCTGGTTGAAAAGCATTCTGTAAAGTCGGTGGAAAAATAACACTAGTAGCTCCATAAATGAGGGGTAAATAGCACTATTATGGTAATTTCTGGTTTTAATGCTTTCAGCTAACACAGGAAGACTATGATTTGAGAGTTGCAGTGGAGATATTAGAGAAACACCTAGATACTTCACCAGAAGTGCTGCAGAAATGACAGCATAAATTGTGCAATTTCAGGCCACCCCCACCCCTGCCAGCCAAAAAGAGGGGGTGACAAAAAGCATTTAATAGCCTCATGAGTGTGTATGTGACGTGTGCCTGTGTATTTTATTAGAGGCATTTCTAAGGTTCCCTCATTCGAGACGTTAAGATTGCACAAAACTAAGTCAAAACCCATCTTCCTCCTAGTGCTGCGTCCTCACCTACTGGAATGAGCACGCTCTGATCCTAACTGCCCAGGGCAAAGGGGAAACGGGACAGTCCCCAACTGACCCACTGGTGTCCAGAATCCCAGGAGACTGGGAGTTTTATGCTTTGCAAAACCAGAGGGACGTCCCACTCTGTATCAGTGACCCATTTACCGGACAGATTTTACTGCTTTCTCCAACTTATTGGGCATGAAAACAAAATCTGCTCTATAGGAATAAACACAGGGTCTGGAAACAGCCTGAAGCCTGCCTGCTAATGAAAGGCCCTCGGTCTCTTCTTTCTCTAAAATCAAGGCTTCCTACAAAAAGAATAAACTGCCCTCCATGACAGGGAGTCAAGTAACCAGGTATTTACATTTAGACAAGATAGAGTCTCCTCTGGCAGCCTAGAAGAACGCACAGCTGTCAAGAATCAAATAAAGGCTTTCAAAAATCTTTCTCAAGAGCCAAGGATGCCATTTGAAGAGCAAAGTAGTGAGCAATTTCCCACTAACATCACAGGAATTTTTAAAATTCTGTTTGAAAGACACAACCTGCCCATATCCATCAAAAAGTCTCTGGTTCAAGCCTTAAAAAATATATTATTATGAATTTTAACACGTGAGATTTTTCATTCCTGCATAGTAAGTCTTTCCTTTAAATGGAATAAAAGATCTAGTGTGCTGATTTTTCCCTATAAAAGGAATTTTTAACATTTAGAGGAAAAGGTTTTTTTGGTTTTTTTGCCCCTCTTTCTATCCCAATTTATGTTCTTTTTAGAAGTTTGATGGGAATGTCAGAATTAGTAGCTATCCTATGTCTGAATTATGTTACAATAGAAATTTATCCCTACCCTACATATGGTTCTCTCATTTCTATTCACTTCAAAGCACAAAGGGGCACAGTAGCTTCATAGCCCAGAATTTGAGTGTTCCTGAAATTGTCTGGAAGATTATGGGGGACAAGGGTGTATGGAATCAAGAGCTTCCTTGAAAAACACTATGAGTTGGGGAAAGGGTAAGTAACGGTTCTAAGCTCAGCCCTACAACATTCATTCAGATCATCCTCTGCCTCGGCCTTCTTGGCTTCCTGCCTGGGTCCTGAGAAAAGGAACCTTCGATAAAACGAAATAAAATTAATAAATAAGTAGATAATAAATGCATACATGAATGCATACATAGATGCAATGTTCAATCATTCAGCTCGTATTTATTGAGTTCCTGGCACTGAGAATATAGCAGTTACATTAACGAAGGCCACAGAAATCCCTGCCCACTCAGAGCGTGTAATCTGGTGGGAGTGGGGAGTCATGGGGAGAGACTGTATCTAAGTAACACGTGTAATATATTTATAAGGTAATTAGTTCTAAAGGAAAAATAAATAAATCAGGGAAGGCACCATGAGACCAAGGAGATATGGTGAAATTCTACATAAGTTGGCCAGAGACAGTCTACCTGGAAAGATGACACTTAAGTAAAACACTGAAGGAAACGAGAGATACCTGAGGGAAGAGCTTTCCAGGCAGAAGGAAAAGCAAGTGCAAAGGCCCTGAGTTAGGGTCATGTCTGGTATGTGCAGGGAGCAGTAGAGTAAATAGATGGAGTATGGTAGGGGAAGGTGGGGTCAGAGAGAAATGTGAGGGCAGGCCAATCAGGTAGAACCCAATAGGCCAACGTGACTTATTTTTACATGATAGAAAGTCACTGAAGTGTTTGAGCAGAGGAATGACACGAGCTCAGGAACGATGTGGTCAGGGGTAGAGGACAGGAGTAGAGAAGAGAGGCTTACAAATGGAAGAAGAGATATTTACGTGGGGACTTTAAAGAAGACTAACAATTAGTTAGGGTCAAGTGAGTTTGGGGGAGATGGGACAGAATATATTTTATAACCAAAGAACTAATATGTGAGAAGGTTCAGTGGAATTGGTGCTCGTGTTGTCTGAATCATGGACAAACGATGGTCGTGATGGCTGTATCTTCTGCACATTCAAAATCAGACATCAGGGTTTGTTTTTCTTTTCCTCCCATGGAAGAGTATCATGACGTCAGCCATTAGGCACTGGCTTCTGTGAGGACATCCCTAACGGTAGTGCTCAGATGTGTGTCCTTAGCATACCTGTGGCATGAGTATCAGCAGCGATGGGAGACGTGGCTATAAGGATTCAGAGTAGAAGAGGAAAACAATGATAGGTGTCAGTGGCAGGCAGCAGAGACCCACCTGAACAATTTCCAGTTACTGAGACATGTTCCTGACCCAGGGCCTTTGCACTTGTTTTTTTCTGCCTGGCAAGACTCTCCCCTTGATATCTCTCACTTCCTTCCGTGTTTTACTCAAGTGTCATCTTCCACAGTAGGAAAGTTAGGTATCTGGAACTGAAGCTTTCCAAGAAAGTCAGGGCTAAAGGTGAAAAATAAATGGATAGTACTTGTGTATTTTTTCAAAGAAATTTTGAACCTGTTCCTTCCTTTTGTGGAAGGAAGTAATGCACTGTAAGTTAGGGAGGGCAAGGAGAAAGTAGGTCACAGAGAGTTAATGAGTTATATAACACCACAGGGAGAATTAATGGCAGATGAAAGAAGGCTAACCCAAGACCCTTGGGATCACATTCTAGTTTTTTTTTTTTTTCGTTTGTTTTTTTTTTTTTTTTTTTATCCAGGACTTGATGTAAAAAAAAAAAAAAAAAAAAAACAAGTGCTGGAAGAGTGGTGGAGGGAAGAGCAATGGACAGAACTTGTTTGGAGAAAGGATAGTTTGCATCTTCCAGAGGGGTGACAGAAAAGATCCATAGGATGCTGTATACTTTGGTGACAAGCTCATTTTCATGCAGCACAGAATAAAGTTTAGCATATTTTTCAAGATGCTCTGCCACTTGCTGTAGGAAAATGAATTAGCACGAACTTTTGACTGTGGGTGGGGGGGAGGGGTAAGAATTTATGATTTTACAATTCTTTTTTTAAAAGATTTTATTTATTTATTCATGAGACACACACACACACACACACACACAGAGGCAGAGACACAGGCAGAGGGAGAAGCAGGCTCCATGCGGGGAGGCCAATGTGGGACTCGATCCCGGGACCCTGGGGTCATGACCTGGGCTGAAGGCAGATGTTCAACCGCTGAGCCACCCGGGCATCCCTGATTTTATAATTCTTAAAATCAGAATCTTAGGCATGAAAATCTTTAAATCCTGATTACCAGAGAGTTGTTCTATGGGCTACAAGTTAGACCATAAGTAAACCAAAACCCCTAAGCAAATTGCTTGAGTAATGAGGAAATGTACTGACTCACAGTACACAGGTTGATCAGATTGCTGCCTTGACTTAGTCCAAAGGTCCACTACTATTCCCGGTGACTTTTCATGTTTGGGCTTTCCCATCAGACAAAGAGTGAAGAGTTCTGGGTAAAACATAAATGTCCAAAAGGAGAGGATTGATTAGCGTAGGTTGGAATATCACACACGCATTAAAATATGTTAGAGTACTCTAAAGACTTAAAAATACGATCATAATAAACCATCAAATCAAAAAAGCCTATTTCAAAGAAATATGATTCCATTTTCGGTCGGGAAAAATATGCTGCATATTTAGAGAAAGAACTAGGCAGATATATACTGAAATATTAGCAGTTATAAATTCTATCTGAATAATGGGTAAAAGAAACATTTTTTTTATATTGGTATTTTCTAAATTTTCTACAAGACACACATATTGTGAGAAAAACAGAACTCATGATTTTTTTTTTAAAGATTTTATCTATTTATTCATGAGATTCACGGAGAGAGAGGCAGAGACACAGGCAGAGAGAGAAGCAGGCTCCTTGTAGGGAACCCGGTGTGGGATTTGATCCTGGGATTCCAGGATCACAGCCTGAGCTAAAGGCAGATACTCAACCTCTGAGCCACCGAGGCGTCCCAGAACTCATGATTTTAATGTCATGTCATGATATTAGGGAGTAGGATACTTAAATTTGCATCTAAATTTTCTTTTTCCTTTTTTGGCCTAGTAGTGCTCAACATTGATGCTCTAGCTGTCAGAAGGCAACATGATGTGGCTCAAGTCAACTTAGCATGCTAGAAACTGTCTTGCTGGGCTGCTCGTGAAATTATCTCAGCCACCTAAGCAGATTATATGAAAGCAAGGCTCTCAGAGATCCTCAAGTTAGGGTTATTCTGAAAATTAAGTTCTATTTAGAGATAATCTGGGCAGTTCACTTCCATAGGAGAGAAGAGATTCTTTCAAAGCGACTCATGAATTTGCATTTAATGACAATAACCATCATTTATTAAAACTCACAATGCTACCGGCAATGATAAGAACCTTAATAATTATCCCTTGATTAAATATTAGTAACTCCATTTTACTGATGAAGAATCGGGCTGAGGAGGTTGTGTAATAGGACACAATTCACACAAATGGTAGAACCAATATTTGAGTTCAGGCCTACTTACTGCAAAGTCTCTGGGGCTCTCCTAGGACTTCACATTGTTTCCAGTTAAGTTCTTTGGAGCACCTTCACCTGCAATCCTCCCTCATTTTAGGAGACTTTGTTTTTCATCACACGAAAGACTCCCAACATTTCATGGATATATTTTGGGGAAAAAATGTAGGTAATCTTATTCATAAAATGATTGTATGTGCTCAAAATCAAATAGTGTACCTAAAGATTGTTCCCCAAAACATGTTCATTAGACAGATGTCCTCCCAAACGAGCTAGTGCTCATGAACACATTTAGAATATGAGATCTGCCCTTCAACACTATGTACTATTTCCGCATCAACAAAACATGAAATAACCCATTGTAGAGATTTTGTTTCCAGGGCCGAATCATAGCCATATGAGTAGGCCTTCTGATGAATTCTATCCCAAGGATATTAGCAATTAGGGAAGAGTTCATGAGTATGCTGGAGTGGAAGTTCTAAGCCAAGGAATGAGCAGTGGGATTAAAATATAAGGAATAATGAAAATAAAAGAAGTCTGCTAAGTTGGTCTCTGATCACCTTCTTCTTTTCTGTGTGATATCAAGAAATTTCTGGCCATTTACTCTTCCAACACAGGTTACCCTGTGGTCACGTTATACTTTCTAATATTTATAAGAGACAAAGAGAAAAAAAGAGTTCAAATACTCTTCGCATACATTCATTATTTTTAACAATCCTTCACTGATGCCTTCTAACAAAGTGAAATATCTTATGTATTCTTTTTCCTCTGGAAAGAAGCCAATGTACACAAATATATAAAAATTCAGGTCATGAAAAATGTAATCGTTGAGTACTTCTTACGTAGAACTATAACCTCTCAAATGTTCGTCTACTAGGTAATATCACTTCACTGGAATCTAGTTGCAATATTGTCATTATAACGCTTAGCAGACCATTTTCCAAGTGCTATCCCATCCATTTTTCTTCTTTGTATAACAATGATTAGTTCATTTAATGATGGAATTAATACATATATTTTAGCACCTCACCTCCATGATTTTACTCTTGGATCTGACCTTTTAAAAAATGTATTTCCAAGTAGGAAATAAAGCAAGGGATTTCCTCTCCTCTTCTAAGCTCACCCATGCTGCGGTAATGCTTTCATCTAGTATAAATCAAGTGAAACCTGTATGATATCTTACAAATAATTCCCATGTCACAGTGAGCTCTTTGGTGACTGACTTGTCCTGCTATGTGATACAGAAAAACTGTTTTTTTAACCCACAAAATGGAAGCCAGCAGAATCACAACTGCATAAAGAGCAAAAACTTTCTGCCTGCGTGAATGAGTAGGAGGATTCAGTATCTCCGACAACAGAAATACCTGCAAAGAACAAGCTTTCATTTATGGCTTCGGAGGATGTGCTTACCTAACAGCCAAATCCTCCCTCCTAGCAGAGAGGAGGCCCAGGGCATTTATGTGAACACGACGGAACCATACCCATTTGGGATCCTCACAAGAAGGCAAAAACTGAAGAATCCGGCTGAGTTTCAGTTACTGCCCAAGGTCAGTAAAATAGACAAAGATGTCAAAAACAAGGCCACACTTCCTTTTTCCCAGTAGAATTTGGAATCTTAGAAGAAATCTCTGCAACAAGCTCATATGGTCTTTCACCCAAGGAAACCTAGATTTGCAGATATCTGCCTTCTCGCTAACCCCAGACTGTTTATAAAGACTCTCTTATCCCCCCTCCCTCCCCCGACAAAGACACCCCTGATGGGGTGGGCTCTCTCTGCTCCTGGAGGTCTCTAGGTCCCTGCATGACTCAGCATCTGCCCATCTCAGCAAACCATATTCCTTGCTAGTCATCTTCCAGGATTCAGTTACGCATTCCCTCCTTTACTGAATCATTCCCAGTTCCACGTCCCGTTCAGAAAATTCAATCACTCCCTTTTCTTATGCCTTCACTCTATCCAGTATGTTCTCTATCTAGTACATGACAGCAGCTATAATAATACCGCATTTATTTACATCTGTGACTGTCTCTACCAAACTAGCATCTCTTTGAGAACAATAATCGTGTTTAAATCATTGTCAATCTCTATTACATAACATGGTGATTCTGGCATTTAGTGTACAATGTTTGCCCAATAGATGTCTGACAGATAAATGAATAAATGAGTGATAGATAAGTGAGAGGACGGTGAGGTTAAAGAAATTAAGACACTTGCCCAAGGTCTCACAGATAGTGCATGGAGCCCGAACTGGAAACCAGGTGATCCCATCTATTTGACTCTGAAGCTCATACTCTTTCCACTATAATCCAACAGATAAGATAAAAAGTAATTTCTTCCCTATATCAAAAGGATTGCTAATTGAGTATGTTAGCATTGAAGGAATGCCATGCCTCTCCTGCAGTCAGTAGCCCAGTGGTTGTAAACATAACCTCTTCCTCCACTCCCTCTCTACCCTGAGGATAGCCTTGTCAACTCAACAAGTGACACCAACTCAAAGAGGGCAAGAGACAAAGGAGAGGGGCCCAAGAACTCCACTGCCCAATCTCTCAGGCATCTTCCAGTCCACAAGACACTCTGCTCCCTGCAGTCCGGAATGCCTGTCCTACTGCTCAGAATGCTGACTGTCACTTCCGTTCTCCAGCACCCTGTGGAGTTTCCATATTTCCTTAGCGCTGAATCTATCTTAGTACCTCCTTCTCCAGTCTGCTGGCAGTGGTCTGCCTTCGGACTTGGTCTCCCACTCAACAGAGCCCCTTTGGAGCTCCAAGCTTCAGAGATCTTCATGCCCAGGTAGACTTAGAACCATGAGTACTAAAGGCATTTATAAAGTCCGTCCTTTTTTTCGGTAACATCTTTTTGCTGTCCTAGCACCTGAAAATATCTATTCCTCCTTGAACACTAACATTCAATGAATAAAACAAAGGCTATGTCTTTAAAATCATCCACACCCGATACCTCTAGCAGAACAAAGCTAATTCATATATATGCAAAGGACTAAAAGTGGTTGCGATGAGCCTTCGCCTATAGTCTTGCTCTCCCCCATCAAGTGATACCCAAAGGAGAAGCTACCCAATCCTGATGTTTTTACAGAATGACATCCATCACACAGGTAATTACTCATCCATCTTAATGCTTCCTTTTAAGTTTGCCCTTAAGAAGCCTGTGATCTCCCAAGTCAAGGGCCTCAGTAAAATCAATAAAACCTCGTCCTATCAGGCCACCAGCCAGATCATTTTCCACCTTTTAACAAGGCAGTGGTTATTAAATGCCTTGTTTGAAAACCCAAGTGGGGTCATCAGACTTTCATGATGAGAATAATCCATCAATTGTACATGTGCTATCTTTTCAGTGTCTTTGATATGAGTGATAAAGTAGGTAATGGCCTACGGTTTTTCAATATCTGAACACGTTCTCCTTTTTACATTGGGGTTGCAGCATAGCAAAGGGAATTTCACGACTGGAGGAAGCTTGTTAAGAGAGAAAGAAATTTCGCTGAGTTATTTCAGTCAATGCGGAAGACATGCTGCTGGCTCCAACTTTGAGAGCCTCGTTCCAAGCTGTCAGTGACTTCTTTAGTCCTTAACCCAGCTAGTCTATGACCAGAGATCCTGAATCTGTAAATTTGCAGTAAAATATATCTTATCATAATGACTCATCCCATACTTTTCATTAGTCACATTCTTGCCTTGAATTTGTAGGAGCGATGAGAAATCTAGGATCATAGAAATGAAGAAGTGCCAATTGATGCTGGATTCTTCTTAAATGCCAGACAATCTTAAAACAACAACAAAAAGCAAATACACTTTTTGTGGGTGTCTATGAAAATAGATCCATCCTTGAATACCTTTCCGGCATCAGAATTGCTAAAGACTTGTGTTCTGACATCTTCAGACATCTGGATGAATGATAAAAACAGTCCACAAATTGTCAAATGGAAGCTCCCTCTCTCTTCATTTTGCATCTGTTTGATTTGGTTGGGGAAGCATTTGAGGGTTATGTATTTTCCACTTAAGTTACAAACCTTTTTTGTTGTTTCACATTAATGATGAAATTAAAGGGAGGCTATTTCACAACCTTCACTGCATTATTCTAAATTTACAGAACTAATCAAGAAATTGAGTTCAAATTTTAATCTATGACAATTTCTAGTAAAGGATGGTTATCTAGCATCCTACAGACTAAAAATTACTATTAAGCCAGCACTCCTGCACTTCATCAAGGCAATGATAATTGACACGGTGATGGGAATCCTGAAAAACAGCATGGTTCTGAAGCATCTTTGAAATTATTAAAGGAAGATTAAATAAGATTAAATATATAATTTTAGCATTAAATATATTTTTGTACTCTAATCTTTGAAATTAGGTAAACTTCATATGGTTTGTTTGGTTTTCTTGATCTATCAGAATATTTAATTGCCCCAAACACTTGATTACTAAATCTAAGAGCATAACAGACAGTACGCTGTTCCGGTCTAACTGTTCCTTCAGAAATAAATTCTGGCACTTGAGCCAACAGGAACAAGGCCACAGAATCAATGAAGACACAAATGCACTTCGCATCTCTCACTTATTCTTGTTCTCTGTAGCTTTTATTGGAATTTATTTTGAGAGAAAATGAATTGGGGAAAAAATAAAATGAATCAGTTCAGGCAGCTTATATCCCCTTTGTTATAATGTGTGTAAAAATGGAAGGAAAAATGATTGGGAGGGTAGTATAAATAATTACAAGCTTTTTATTTATGGATTTACATTTACTTTACAAAATGCTTGTGTTATCCCATTTATCCCTGAAGCCACCCTCGGGGGCAAGTGACACCCTAGAGGAAAACACCAGCTCCTTGCAGGTAGATGGATCTTGGCTGAAATCCCTACTCCACCCTTAAATTACTGAATGCCCTGGACAGGTTATTTAAGGGTCTATGCCTCAGTTTCTTCATCTATACAATAGAGTTAACAATATAGCATAAGGTTGATGCAAGAATAAAGGAGTTAATCATTAGTAAAATTGCTAAAATTCCAGTGCTTTGCAATTACAGGCATTTTCTTATCTAATCTGCATCTCCTTAAGGGCTACAATGGTTCTTTGTATTTTACCCATGAGGGAATTGAGGTTTAGCAAAGTTTAATGACTTGCCTGAGGTCACTTCCCTCTAGGTAGAATGTTCTCCTACTTGAAGTGTTATCATACTTGTATGACTACAAATGTGAGGAAGGTCTGTCTTCTCCACGAGACCATACGTTCCCTGAGATAGGCCCTGTGTCAGTGTGTTTGCTCATTGTGGTGTCTTCAGCACCTAGCACTCTACCTGAAGGAGGTGTGCAATAGTAAAAAAAAAAAAAAAAAAATTATTGTGAATGAGTGAATACACCAAATGTGTAATACATTTTGGTTCCTTTTTCTCTCTGTTGGTGTGCAGATCAAGAAACTAAGGCTTGGTCAGGTTACATAAACTGTCCAAGATCAACCCAGTGATGTGTTCTAAATCAGACTCAAACTAAAGTCTCAGATTCTTTGCAAGGATCTCACCATCACAATCAATTTTTTTAACTGATTATTAAATTTAGATGTTATAGAATAATGCCTCCCCCAAAGATGTCCATGTTCTAATCTGCAGAACCTGTGAATTTATTACCTTCCATGACGAAACTGACCTCATAGATATGAGTAACAATCTTGAGATGGGAAGATTATCCTAGATTATCCAGAAAAGAGCAATGTAATGTAACCACAGGGATTCTTATAAGGCTGAGGCAGGAGTATGAGAGTCAGAGAAGGAGGTGTGATGACAGAAGCAGAGGTCAGAGTGATGCCATTGCTGGAACAAGGCCATAAGCCAAGGAATGCAGCCAGGCTTCAGAAGATGGGAAAGTAGGGGCACCTGGGTGGCTCAGGCATGGAGTCTGTTTGGGATTCTCTTCATCTCCCTCTGCCCCTCCCCAACCACACAGGTGTTCTAGACTAATAATCAGAAGAACAAGGAGAAGAAGGAAGAGGAAGAAGAAGGAGAGGGGGAGGAGGAGAAGGAGAAGAAAAGAAAGGAAACAAATGTATTCTCCCTAGAGTTTCCAGAAGGAACTAGCCCTGCCAACATCTTCCTTACTTTTAGCCACAAAAGACTAGAAGTCAGACTTCTGACTCCCAGAACTTTATGATAATAAATTTATGTTAAATTGTTTTGGGCAAGTAATTTGCTCATAGCAGCAATAGGAAACTAATACAGATGTTAATGACCTCAGGTCCATTGATAAGATTGTCTGCATGGTGACATAACCATGGGGGACCACTGACATCACACAGCAAGATCAAGCTCAGTAGATAGATATAAAGAGCACCCAATAATAAAAGACCATTTGTTGAGCTTCATCTGTGCAGTTAGTTACTTGAACCAGATATTTCAAATAAACAAAACTCTATTTTTTAGTCTTTACCCCTGAGTAATCTAAATTTAAAGAAAGAAAATTCCATGGAATATTAGTCTCATCTTCTTTTTGTTTTGAAATAATGTGATGCATTGGAGAAAGTTCATGACTGAAAGTCAAGGATGTTGAATTGAGGGCCATTTGCCACTTTTCAGCCATGTGACATTGGGCCATGCGCTTGCCCTCTCTCTCCTCATTCTAATATAGGAGGAATTGAGAAGCAGATCCTGGAGCTACCTCCAAAATCTACCACTCTACAGCTCCATCATTCTATTTTTTAGCCGGAGAGACTTCACCTTTTCAATTAAGGATGCTTGTAAATTCTAATTTGTCCCTTCTCGCCATGACCCTCCTTTAGGTTCTCCTTGCAGAACACCCCACACTGAAGTCCCAAATTCATTCTAAAGGCACGTATTTCACTTGTAGTTCATGATGATTACAAAAGAACAGAGAGTTCAAACTGCCACAGGTCATTTGCGGATGAGTCCAGAATAGTCACTACACTGAGTATTAAAATATGGCTCTATTCTGAGCCTGTATAGTACAATTCTGCATGGGTCAAGAATCTCCTCCTTAATAAATTCTCTGCTCTAACTTATAGGGATATTAAAAATCATAAAATAAAGTACCTTGAAGCATGATTTTTAAAAGCTCACAATTTTACTGATGAAATGTATGTATCCTTTCTCTGAGATTGCTGTTAGTATTCATCTTCTTGAAGACTCAGACAAGCGAATAAAAGATACAAGAGAAAGTGATCAGAAGGAAAGGGTGGGGAGGAGGGTCAGCAAATAAATCCTTGGCCTTTTCTCTACTGGAGATCTATAAAAACAAAAAGATTTAGAACAATCAAAATCAGAGATGCTACTGGCGTCACCACACACCCACTGACAGACAGATAATTTTGCTAATATACTCAGTGGAACTTGAAAAATTGAAAAATCTATTCCCAGTATATTGTAATGGCTCAAGCAATGAAAAATTTATATTAGTATTGATAATGACATCCTTGGAACAAGAAAGAAGCAGAGACTGGAAGAGCATTGTATTTTTAAACATCACACCAGGCATTGCTTCTGGAAAAACACAGTTCCTCTCCTAACTAGTGCTTCAGTGGCTTATCTTCATTAAGTAATGTAGAGGTTGAAAACCGTTAGTAAATTAGAGACAACAAAATAAAATGGCCTTCTTCCCAAAGAAACATTTTTCAATATATTGTATTTCTATATACCAACAACCAGCATTATTATTGCATGAGGATATTTATAGCTCTTTATACATTACAGAATTGACTTGTGGTTGGCTCTGAAATGGAGTATTTAAGAGACCCACTTCATGGCTTTCTCTAGGGCTAGAAGTGACTATATCAGCTCTTTTAGGGACATTATCCTAGAGAAGACTGGGGTTAGTTGAGAAACACCAATCTGCCAAACATATTCTTGTGTCTCCCAATGGATCAGATGGAGCAACCTCAGTTAATCTGGTTCCCTACATAATCACTAGATTATAGGCTTGTAGGGAAGGTAGGCCAGCAGTTTCTGAAAAGGAAAAGGCAGATAAAAATGTGAGTCATTGGCAAAGGCCCAAGTTATGTAATTCCTCTAGCAACAACTCAAAACATTGGCTTTCTTCACTTTCCTGAGTCCAAATATTTATTGAGTTCATCAGCTATGCTAATACTTATTGAGTGTCTATAATGGATCAAAAAAGGCCAAGAATGATAGACTACAGTCAGGTTTGGAAAGGGTTTATGAAAGAAGAGAGTAAGTAGTGGTCTGCTATGGAAGCTAGCCTTCAAGATGACCCCCAATGACTCATGCCTTCTGGTATTCACACCCATATATAGTCCTTCATGCATAGAGTTAGGGTTGGCTTTGTGACCAACAGGATGTGGTGGGGATAATGTTATTTCTGAGGCTACCATCATGAAAGGCATTATTGCTTCAGCCTCAATCTTTTGAATCACATATTTTAAGGGAATCCAGCCACCATGCTATAAGGACACCCGATAGCCCTGTGAAGAGATCCACATGGAGAGCAGTAGAAGACCCCTGCTAGAAGCCAGCACCAATCTGCCAGACATGTGAATGAGCCACCTTGGAAGTGAATTGTCTAGTCCCAGTCAAGATTTCAGGCAACTGTAGCCTCAGTCAATATCTGAGAGCAACTTCACAAGAGACCCTAAGTGAAAAGAGACTCTTCAGAATACTCCTGAATTCCTGACCCACACAAACCATGCAAGAAAATACATCATTATTATATTTGCGTATGTCTAAATTTTAAGGTGGGTTTGCAAAATAGCAACAGATAACCAAAATTTTTCACCTTTATAGCATGACCTAAAAAAGCATCTAATGTAGTGGTAAGGAACAGAGTTCTTAGTGCTAGGTCTGAGTTTGAATCCTAGATGGATGATTCTGTAAATTATCTCATCTTTTTAGATTTCAGTTTCCTCACCTGAAGAATATGGATAATGATAGTACCTACCTCTGTACAGTGAAGGGAACATCCAACAAAACTAAAAGGGAACCTACAAAGTGCAAGAAGATATCTGCAAATGACATATCAGATAAAGGGTTAATGTCCAAAGTATATAAAGAGCTTATACAACTCAACAACCCAAAACCAAATAATTCAATTTAAAAATGGGTAAAAGACTTGAAGAGACATTTCTCCAGAGAAGACACACAGATGGCCAACAGACACATGAAACAAATGCCCCCAACTTCACTCATCATTAGGGAAATACAAATCAAAACCACAATTGAGATACCAACTGACACCTGTCAGAAGGGCTAAAATAAAAAACACAAGAAACAAGCGTTGGTGAGGATGAGCGCTGTTGGTGGGAGTGCAAACTGGCTGGGCCACTCTGGAAAACAGCGTGGAGGTTCCTCAAAAAATTAAGAATGAAGTATTCTGCAATCCAATAATCACTCTACACGGTATTTGTCCCCCAAATGCAAAAACATTAATTCAAAGGGATACATGGACCCATATGTTTACTGCAGCGTCATTTACAACAGCCAATTATGGAAGCAGCCCACGTGTCCATCAACAGATGACTGGATAAAGAAGTAGTTTATTATATAATGGAATATTATTCAGCCCCAAAGAAAGAAGGAAATCTTGCCAGAATTTGCAGTGACATGGATGGAGCTAGAGAGTATAATGCTAAGTGAAATAAGTGAGTCAGAGGAAGACCAATACCATATAATTTCACACATGTGTGGAATTTAAGAAACAATACAAACCAGCAAAGGAGAGAGAGAGAAACCAAAAAAACAGACTCTTACCTATAAAGAACAAACTCATGGTTACCAGAGGGGAGGTAAATGGGGTGGGAGGATGGGTGAAATAGGTCAGGTGATGGGGATCCTGATGAGCACTGAGCAATGTATAGAACTGTTGAATCACTATATTGTACAGCTGAAACTAATAGAATGCTGTATGTTTACTGGAGTTAAAATTAAAAGTTTAATTAAAAAAGTAATAATAATACCTATTATTGTGTCCTAGGTTATGGACTACATGACCTCTAGGACCTATTCAAACTCTGAAATTCTGGAAGAAAGAATATCTATGTGTACACACACAAAGACAGGAGAGACTTGCTTTATTGACCATTTACTCTATTTTGACTATTAGGCCAAATAAGTACTTTACATATTTTTAGCTGCCTTTTAGTGAAATCTTGCTTGGTATCAATCAGGATCACATCATTTAAAGCCCCTCTGCCTCCGTTTTAAGAAGAATTGGTCCAAGGTGAAAGCTGTATGATAAAAAGCTACTGAATTATAATCAAGCTCTACTATGGCAAATTAATCTTTGTGCAAAAGCTGGAGAGTATTTCATCAACCAGAAACCAAGAAGAAAGCTTTATTATAACCTAGTAGCGAGCTGACCCTTTCACACTCCAGGGACAGGGAAAAGTAATCAATCCATGGGTGTTTACTACCCGCAAAACTGAGGCTTACAGGGGAGAAGCTTAGCCCCGGGGAGGCAATACTGCAAGTCTGTCAAGTTCCTGATAGAGCTCCTGGCCAGGACCCAGCACTCCCCTGGCCTTCTAGCAACAGAGGCTACATTTGACTCATAAAAACGAAACAAAAACTTTATTAAACCAGCCTTTTGTTATTGAGACGTGAAAATTCATGCAGCTACAAGTATATTTTCTTTGCTGTTCTGACTTGAAATGATATTTCATCTTGTTTTTCTCCTGTTGTCTTTCCCTGTCTGCTCTCCCCACAGTTTCTGGAAATCATGAGAACCTTGGACATTATCATTCCACAGACTCTCTCTCCATTTTTTGCCAATTCCAATTTGTTCTGAGTCCTGCAATAAATGAAATAAATAATAAATGAAAAGGCCAGAGGCAAAGGCGCCATCACCCTGCACACCCACGGGAGAACCCAGAGGTTGTAGGGAGCTCTCTGCAGAGAAGATGGAAAACAATGTCTCAGAGGCCCAATTATTTACTGTAGCTGCTGAAATGAGATGATTTATGTCCATGACAAGGCTGTCCTGGAAATAGTAACCAACCGGTATAAATTTAGATCTATTATGAAAAAAATGATCCTTGGACCAGAAAGAGCCCAACTTAAAAAGAAATTAGATGAGTCTGGGTTGTACACACACACACACACACACACACACACACACACTGCACTTTATATATAGATACATAGATTAGATAGATGGGTATTTGCTGTATATTTAACTGGTGAAGGTTCAAGAAGCTAAGAGCACAAACATTTTGCATTTTGTATTTCAAATTTGTAAGGTCCCACGAGATAATTGAGTTGGGTCGTAGGTGGAAGAGGATGGACTCTTAATTGAGGACAAGTTTTAATTTTCTGGTGTGTTATGTGAACACCAAAAGCATTCAATTGGCCATGACGTCGGTAGGGAAACGGGCAAGGGTTAAACTCACTAGATTAAGATCGGGATTTGGTTACTTCACAACAACACCCTACAAGGTCACATACTGAAATGAAAAATTTAAAATGTCAAATAGCAATACTGGTTCCATTGGACGAGCATCAAAAGGAAATTCATTAAAGCTCTGGGAGAGTCCAAAATACAAAATTCCCAGGCCATAGAGAGTCATTGGGAAAGAGAAGCCAGGGGTTGGTTAAAACTTAGGGAATTGGGTTGCTGCATCATCAAGATAGCCGATGCTAAGGATTTCTTAAAAGACATACAGGATCAGTTAAAGAAAAGGGACTCTATGTATTTTGCAAATGTACATATTTTCATTTGTATATATATATACGTTTCACTCTGTGTCATGTCCATTATAAAGCATGCAAAAATAAGAACCTAGATAAAAACAGTAAACAAATACAATCATACATTCTGGTTTATTCTTCCCATATGTCAGCACAGGTTATAGCAATGTTGCCACGATTCAGGGATAAGGACGAAGGTGATGGAAATAGGATAAGATGGGGTGAGGCGACAAGAAGAAGGAGGCATCAGGGAGTGCAGACCCTTCAGACTTGCCTGCCCACTGCTAAGGAGCCAATGGTGAGTGGACACTGAGGATTATTAGTGTCCTTCCTACCCCTCCAAAATAATACTTTATTCCTTTCCTTGGGACTGTCAAGGGCTGTACCCACGGGAGGTATGATCTCAATTTGCCCTTACTCCATCACCCCTCGGACTCCGCTCTCCTGCCATCCACATGGCGGCTGGGAGGCCAAACACTAATGCAAACAAAGAAATGAAAGCCAACCCACCCTCACTTGGACTGGGGGCCAAAACAGGATTTTCTCACAAACTGTGTGCCCACTTAAGCCACCTACACAGAACAATGATTTTGACTGTGGATGTCTGAGCTCTGCCCCTCGCCCTGGAAATTCTGCTTTGGTTGGTCTGCTGTGGGCCTGGGTTCTGCATTTTGTAATTTCCAGATGATCCCGAGGTGGAGGATGGAGGGCAGCCTCTCATGAGGGAGAGGCTAGACTCCCAGATTCTGAATCCTTAGGCATCACTGGCTTAACCTCTGTCCCTCCACATCCATGCTTCTGAAGATAGCCGATCCGAGGATGCTGACCTTGAGGCACTGTCAGAGACCCTTTCAGGAAAGGTCAGACAGGGTGGAATTAAGGAAGTAGGAATAAGGAACACCATTAGGGGGTATGTGGAACTGAAAGAACAGTCAGGACTCTGGGCCTTCGGAGAGGGACATGAAGGAGGCCATGGATGGGATTAGCCATCTACCCGAGCCAGACAGGGAGGGCATGAAATGCTACTTTGGAGGTGGATATAATTCAGTAAGCAATGGGTACCCCTGAAGGTGCTTTCAACAGGTGAATAGGTACAATGAGATGAGCTTGAGGAAATATCTCTCAGGGCAATGCAAGTGATGTATTGGATGCATAGAAATTTTTGAATGCATTCAAACACAAGAAAACCAGACATACTTACTTGCAGGTTCAATAATTCACTATTTTTGACACCTTATTAAGGAATTAACCAAGGAATTAATTAGGCCTTTGCCACCAAGCAACCTAATGATAGGGATAGAAAGGGAAATTCTGGTCTATTTGAGGCGGCCTACATAGAGATATATGGCTACCTATCCACAGATAGATGTATACATGTGATTCATCAGCATGCTTTTTTTAAAGATGTTATTTATTATTTTACAGAGAGAGAGAGAGAGAGAGAGAGAATGAACAGGGAGGGGGCAACGGGAGAGAGAGAGAAGCAGACTTCCCACTAAGCAGGGAGCCCAATGGGGGACTCAATCCCAAGACCCTGGGAGCATGACCTGAGTCAAAGGCAGATGCTAATGGCCTGGCCTCCCAGGTGGCCCAATCAGCACGTTTAATTAAAAAATACCCCCTTCACTAACTCCCAACTCTCTCTCTCCCCATACCACACCCGTTATGACAAGGGAGAAAAAACAAATTTAGAGACCTTACTAATTGAATTAAATTTTGGACATAAAGAAATTCTTTTTGGTATTGCTTTGCCTTTAAAAAACAGAAGTTTATTTTGGCTTTAAAAAACGTATCTTTTTGTCCAGAAAGAAGAGAAAAATGTGGAAAATAAATGCAACTTACTGTGCTTGCCTCCATGAAAACACTTATCACTATATTTTAAATGTCTGTTTCCCCTTCCTAGATTATACAGTTCTTGAAGGCAGGAGCCAATCTTTTCACTGGGTTAGTCCCGACAATCAGAGCAATGCCTGGTTGAACCGTAGGCAATGCTTATGAAATATCCTTGATTGAATAAATTGTCCATTCAGGGATTTTAGAATGTCACAGAAATAATTTCAGAATTCACACGTGGAAACAGCTATTTTGAAACCCTACTGTTTTGCCAAATGAATCTAAGCCTCTGAGGACTAAGGCCAAGTGACCCGACTCATTCTTTACATGCTGGGTGGCCCTTTTCCAAGTGTGTTCACAGCCACGACAGCAGAGCATGGCCCCTTATGTTACGTGTGTGCCCTGGGTCTGGCACAGGGGCCATACTTTGGGGTGTCCCATATGCGTGTTACATGAATCTCAGCCAATGTAATGTAGCTCCTCTGAGAACTGAGATCTGCTTATTTTCACGACCTGTTTTACGCATACTTGATAGTCTGGAGTTACAATGCCAACCTTATTCAATGTCGAAAAACCTCAATTCATAGATTCTATAAACATTTATTGAATTAACCACAGCATGTTAGGTGATTATGAGGATGGAGGGAGGGGGGGCTAAGGAAGGTAAATGTGAAAACAAAAGTGCTGACCTCATCTCACGGAAGGTGTGCCAGGACAGAAAAACCACTATAACAAACGATCACAAATTTCAGTGCTCTTGCACAATGTACGATACGATCTCACTCAGGCAAAAAATCCAGTGCAGATGTTCCTGGCTAACTTTCCTAGGGAGCCCTCCTCTAAGTGTCCCCAAGAGACCCAAGCTCCTTCCATCTCCGGACGCCATTGTCTTTGACACACTATCTCCATGGAAGAGAAAGTGAGAGAGTCCAAGATCAAGCATGGAAGATTTTTTTTTTTTTTTTTTTAGCATGGAAGATCTTGATAGGCCAGTTCTGGAAGTGACAGATGTCATCCAGGGTGATGAGAAACAGAGTTTACTAGTGGACCCAGAAGGAAGACGAAGTAGATTGGGAGCACACACAGCATCACTTCCGTCTGAAGGGTTGGCCACGTTTCTCTTGATCTCATTAGTCCGCAGCTTTTGCCTGTAGTTGGCCTAAATCAGTCAAACACAAGCTAAAAGGCAGTGTTTTCACTTTCAAGCTATCGCCTAGAAAGATGTAATTATTTGATATTATATTGCTTATAATTAATTATATACAATTATTTGTTAGCACTGCTTTTTGTTTTTGTTTTTATTTTTATCAAATCCCCCTCTCAATTTAAAAAAGCTTCTTCCTCGTAGACTTTTAGCGTTAATTCATTCTGGTAGCCACCCAGAATCAGGCTGGTGCCTTTCAGATGGTTATTTTACAAGAGCGATCCACTTTTCCCATTCTAGTAGAGATGACCTTTATAAATTCTAAGACCTAATCATTTTAGTTAATTCAAAACAGGTGGAAAATACCTTATAGGAAGTCATTTGTTATGCACAAGATCAAGCTGAAATGTCATCACCTCTCTGTAGCTCTCTCTCCTTGAGACTTCCTTTCCCAGATATAATTAATTGCCCCTCCTCTGTGTTTTCACAGCATTTTATATATACTCAGTTTTAGAATGAATCACGTTATAGTATAGTTATTTGCCTACATATTTGTCTTCCTCATCGACTTGAACTCCTTGGGGCTGAGGGAATTTTTATCTTCAGGACCTAAAAGAATTGCTGGCACGCAACAGGCACAGAAGAATTGCCCCTGAGCAAATGGGTGATGCTTCCTCCGTTGTGTACAACCATCTTTGTAAGCATGTGTCCACACCACCTTTACGGCACTTAGCAAACCACAGTGCAGTTTGTTTTATATGTTTCTATGACTCTCTGACTACTAAGTTGTGTAAATTAGGAGAGAAATAATACCTTGTGTGCCAATTACCTACTATATATTTGTCTATACATTCAAATCCCAACTCGTTCCAAAAAAGATGTTATATGCTTTGTCCCATATGCAGTAGAAGAGGATTAAAAACACATCACTGAGGAAATAATGACAAAGGATAAATAAAAGCGGGGAAAATGATGTGAAGAGTCCAAGAGGGAGACAAGTACATAAAATGCCTGGCATAACATCTCATACTGTATTTGTGCGACGTGAGCCATAAACTTGGCTCTGAGCTTTCTAGTATCAAAACAAAAAGGGCCACAGTCTCACTTACAAAACGTAGTGTCTAAAATGCTTAAGCCACCTGCTTTCTGGAGGCGATGGTGCTTTGCTCTTCTCTAGTGTTTTAAATTTGTATTTATGTTTTTCAGCTTTCCAGAGTTTTGTGCTTTGGTGGTTTATTTTTTGGTTTGTGGTGGTGTTGTTTGTTTTTGTCAATCCAGGTGTTAGAACCATGAGCTGCACGTTTGCTGGAGGTTTTCCACATAAACCCAGGAACTGTTGTCCAAGGGAGAAGGGAGGCCTCTTCTTCTCAGCTCTAAGAGGAAGTTGCGAGGGATTCACAGAGAACAAAGGCTCTCCACTGGAATTACAGAGCCCTTCAAGGCATCTCCTTCCTCCTGGCCCTCTGGTGTCACCAGTCCAGAAGTGAGAGCACCGGGGGCCCTAGGATGCCCTCCAGGTAAAACAAATTAAGGCTGAAATAAATCTCTTGTACCTGGTCTAGGATATCTGCCTAATAATGGCACTTAGATAGCAAACACCCACTACAACGTAGGCCAATGCCTCTCACACGCTGGTATCAAGCTAGGTACACACGAATTAGTGGTGGGAACTTTTTTGTCGAATAGAAATTCCAGGATATTCTAACTCACTAGGTCCTAATTGGAGCTCAGAAATCTATATTACTAAAAATCTCCCATGTGATTCTGATCCAGTCTAAGTTTGCAAAACCATCAATTTATTCCTTATTTTAAGAATCTGAGTAAAATCTCCACCAGATTTATTCCTTAGGCTTCCATTTCCCTAGTCACAGGCTTGTGAGTTTAGTGTATTTGTTCCCAGAGATATGGATACACGATGTAGCTTTCCCAGCCCACATTTTGGACATAGGGCCCATCCACCCCATAGCTGCACCTTTGCATTTATCATGCTGGCAATAATTAACTTGTGGGCTCTGCATTATCCAAACAAGCATCATATGTCATGCTGACAGAAATGTAAAATTTCTGGTGGAGGACATGCAACGTACTAGCAAGTCAATCCAGGAATCAAACAAATGGCTTCCATTATACGATACCAATAATTACCACTGACATCCGTCAAGTACTTACTGTGGTTAATACAGTCCAGGTGCTATACTACGTGCTTTATAGGGCCTCCCATTTCACACCCAGAAGAGCCCTATAACGTAGATCTCATCATTCCTACTTTACAGATTAAAAAATTTAAGTGTAAAAAAGTTAGTGACTTGCCTAGAGTTACAGGTAACACAACTAAGCCGGAGTTTGGACCCAGGCTGTCTGATTTCAGAACCCCTGCTCTTAACCTTCTCATTATCTTGCCAGAAGCTGGAAATGACAGCTTGAACTTAACAGCTATTAGAAGAGAAAACCCAAGCGTACTTTGGCTGAGATGATTTTACCTTTTACAGACTGTGAGAAAAATCTTTGAAACCTTTAATAAAAGTGAATGAGTCTACTAGAATTTAATAAACATGTAATGTTGAAAAACTACCCAGAAAAACACTACAGATCAGGAGATCTACTTCATTTATCCCCACAGGACATGTTCCGGGAAAAGAATTTTAGTCCTGATAGTGCCTTGAACATTACAGGCTGCTAACTCACTCTCAGTAATAAGTGAATGCATGAAAGAATGAATGAATGATTAGTGTTGATTAGTTTGATTGGAATGGTTAGCCAAATTAATGGGGAGAAACCAAAGAGAAGAAAGCTAGAGGAAAAGATGTAAAGCGTATCATATCGTAACTAAATTGCATTATGTTTTCACACTACCAATCCCAAAATTAGGATATCCATTTCATCACTCCAAGACCTGCTGTCTGAAGGGATTTGGCTCATATGATTACTGTGTTTCCTGGTAGCTCTTTTAGGATAGGTTTTATGTCCACTCAAATCTTGTATCAAAGCAATTTCCAAAGAAGTCTGTAATTTTCCTTCCTATTTTATATGCGTCATCAAGACGATTTGAAAGGGCAGTTGCAAAATTACAGACCCTTAACAACAACTTGAGGGAGGTGCCCATGCATGCATGTCGCCTAAGAATTGCTTTTATGTCGTATCAGAGAATTGAAGTTGCTAGACAAAGAATGACTCCTCATAGGGAATCATGTTGGTGGGCTTATTTATACCAGGGTCTCTGGGTTTCGGATACAAAAAAGACCCAACATGTCATCCCACAGAGCACATCTGACGTGTTCAGCTGATGCATTTAACTCTCAGGAATAGTCACCACCCGGACACATGAGACGTTCTATGCGGCGGAGACTGTAGCGTAAGGGATTATGACTAAGATCCCAGAGAAAGCGCCCCGCGTTCTATAAGACTCCAAGGGGATGAGTGTGAACGAAAGAAGAACATGGAGGAGACTGCACCTGGAGAAAGTACCAGGGTATTTTGCATCCCCATTTCTATCTCTGGACACACTCACACCCACTCTCATGCACTCACAGATACACACAAGTATGCAACTGGCACGGGTGTGGGTAAAACCCCAGAGTCAGATGAAGACCTAGGGCCAGGTGAAGAATTTGGGTGTGGTGTAGAACGGAAGCCTGGTAAACCCCTGTCCGCGAATGCAGACAGCATGTTTGTCTCCTGAAGGAAGCGTCTAGAGAGGAGGGTCTTGCACAGCCCTGGGCACACGATCAGTTTTCAATACAAGTTCACTGAAAGATTAAATCAACAAACCAAGGGATAAATGAACTCTAGATTAGAAGTCTGCTGTAGACTAGAGACCCTGCAGAATAACCCTCCCAGCCTTCTGATTGCTCCTGCTGCCTGGACAGGAGCCAAATAAAAATACTACCTTCCATTATTAGGGAGCTTTAAGAGTAACTAAGGAAGTTCATGCAAGACTGTTAAATTCATGTTGTCCCCACAACAACTTCTTGTTATGGGGGAGCAACACCTTGACCCTAACTTTACATATTAGGAATCCCTAGGGCACAGAGGTAAAGTAACTTGTCTCCGTCTACACGTCAGTGGAGTCTATTGATAGAAATGGAACTGAATCCAAGGTCTAGTTATTATTCCCCATCTACTCTTCCTCTGAAACACATTTACACACGCACTCACACACGTACAATATACATATAATAGTTGATTCTCATTGTTTGTGGTAGTTCTATTTTACAAAGTCTCCACGAACAGTGAATGAGTGAGTACTGAACCGTTGCTCCTGGGAGGCATATGTGTACACATACGTCTGTATCACGTAGATCACCATCTTAAATCCTAAAAACAACTCCACTCGGTGGCTTCTATTTTCTTTATTTTACAAAAGAGAAAGTGAAGCTCAGAAGTGCTGAGTGATTTCCCTACAAGCACTCCACTAACAGACGCCAGGGTTGGGATTCAAACTCGTCCAAGCCCCCCTCTGCCCCCAAACCTGTCCCCCCACCCCCGTCAGAGCTTCTGGTACTACCCTGCACTACCCCCTCCTGTCTCCATTCTCTGCTCCCTTCCCTGTGAGAGAGACACAAAAACAGAGGGATGCCTTGTTTGACCTCAGTGGGGAACTTGTACTTGGAGGGGACTCACAGCTTTCTCGGTCTGCATATGTCTGTGAATGATGGGGAAGGCACCAGAATGTTGAGTTGGAGTCACAAATAAATTTTATCAAGTAGGCAAATTCACAAATATGGCATCTGTGAGTGACGAGGATCACCTGATCTTATCATGTCATATCATATCGTATCATAGGAATGACCTTTCTCTTCAGTCTGATCTCTTGAAAAGAGAAAAAAGATCAGTTTTGTGAGAAAAGGCTGATCCACTGGTAGGCAAGAGAGATTTCACCAATCTCCACCCCTACATTCAGTCTCTAGTCTGCCTGTTGGGCAGACGTAGTTAACTTCTGGCCTCCATGCTTTCATTTCCCACGTAATACCCGTGGGCACCGAACCAATGTACAAAGAGAGAGGAGAATGTATTTTACACGAAGGACTTCATTCCCTCTCAGACTACCACGTCCTACAGCACAGGCAGGGAAAGAGTATTGCCCACCGCATGCATGTGGAAAGCACAGTGAATAAATCACAGCAAGGCAAAGAAAGCCGAGGTGGGCCACTCTGACTAGGATCCCCAGAGAAGACAGCTTGGCCGTGTGGCGATCCAGGGGGAACATGGTGGACTCTGAATAGGCTTTAGGCCTGGCTGACGTCTCAAGGGCACAACTGCAACACGATTGGGCTAGAAACCAAGTCAATGGTGGCAAGTCAGGGAGCAAAGAGTGGCCAAGGTGAGGAAAGCAGTGCACCTCCATATCCATCTCTGCATCATCAACTGAGGAGAGTCAGGAGGGCAGCATCTCTGAGCCCATTGCTACAATTTCCAGAAGGCCTTACATTAAGCAGTTTGCACGTGCGTTTGATTCTCACAAGAACACAACTGGGAGCCCTACTCTTCGTGCTCTTTCCACAAGAGAGGAAAGTCAAGTCTTTAAGAAGTGAAGTGATTTGCCCAGGGCCACTCAACCAATCAGTGGCGAGGCCAAGATTCAAACCCAGTGCCGTCTGAAGCCAGGGGTTATGCTTCTCCCACTTTGTGGATATGCCACCGCCTTCTGTGGGTACTAGAGGAAAAAGTAAATATGGATCTAAACACAGCTGGCAGGAGTTTGCTGGCACTAGAATTCTCTCCCCTGTTCAATAATGAATTCATATTAAAAAGCCTACTCTGAGAGAAAGGAAAATGCAATTCATCAAATTAATGGCTGGTGTTCTTACATTAAGAAATTGACCTTCTGAACTGAGTGTGTCAATCTACACGGAGATAATATTTATGTTCTAATATCTATAGATTTGTCATTCTTGTTATCACAGAATAAGTAATTTGTTACAGAAGACACAGTTCCAAAGTCGTCCAACCCCCACTATGGTAAAAAAAAAAAAAATGTAAGTCCTTGCAAACATGTAAATTCTATCCTGTCAGATATACAAATCAATTTAAAAATTAAATATGAAGTAGTGTTCGGCTGAAGAGTTTGGCATTTTTGCAGAATGAAAGACATCTGGAAAAAACAATAGATGGATCCGTTCCATGATTCCCAAACCTGCCTGAATTCACTCATCCTTCCCCGGGCCCATTTGGAGCCCAGCCACGAGCACATAAGGAAACGTGCATTTACTCTGTGATTCCAGGGAACAAAAACATTGCTTCGACGGTCTCCTCTCCTCCCACCTCCTCAGTCTCTGCCGTCTCTGAAACAGGAGAATAGATCTCATTCCTCCAGCTCCCGAGTTTTATGTATTCTATTCTTTTAATGATGTACAATTGATTCAGTGCCTTTGAACTTCCTCTAAACATCTAAAGCACTTAGGATCATTAAGATGCTTTCAGAAGGCAGAGAGTGTATCCCTCAAGTACTCTTCGCCACTTGTTGTGGATTGAACATTGCCTCCGTCTCACCCAGCCTGGGTGTCAGCTCATGGCTCGTTACTGTAAATTACTAACGTTAGAAATGGTGAATCACAAAGATGAATTGTGGAAAACTTACACAAGAGGACTTTCCAAGCCACGTGTCAGTGGGATGTGCTAGGTGTTAATGCAGGAAAAGAAGATGCAAGGGTTCGGAACGATAGCCATCTTCTGAGTCAAAAATCATGCCACTGTGCAGGAGGGTAGGATGGACTTTTTAAAGTGGGGGCCACCACCCTGGTTTCTTTAACCAAAACTTCTCACTCCTGAGACATGCCTCGGGGTTGACAATACATAGAACACTAGGGGAAGGACAGCAGAGGGCCCCGCCTTGCTGGCCAAAGGTAGAAACCACTCTTGGTCATGTTGAACCAAGTCTATTGCCTTAGGTTCCTCGTGTGAGGGATCCCCAATATGCTCATAGTAAGTGGCAGAGGGACAGGGACTCGGGAGGTAGGATAAGTTGGGAGGTCCTAATGTAGGTAGAGCTGGTGAGTTTAAAAATAATAAGTATGCTCCCATAAGTCAGGGAAATCAATCATAATATGTTTATGTGTCTTATGTTTATTTATTCTCTGATGGGTTTTTCCTAACTCAATTCTGCAGTAGGACTATTCTAACTCCTACTCACAAATTTTATGCTGTTAAACTTTTCGAGGTTGCCTTCCTTGAGGCTCATCTTCACCTGATTTGTCTTTGTAAGAAAAAATGTTAAAGGGGAATAGGTAGTCTCAGAACTAGTCTATAAGTAAGCCATTGGCTCTCAGGCTTTTTGGACCCTAATCCATAATAAGAAATACCTTTTACATTGCAATACAGTACACACATACAAATATATAAACAAAAGTATACACGTAACACACACACACAACCAATAATGCTTCAGTAAGAGGTGACTGTAGAAATGAAGGAAGAGTGCAAACCCAAAAACAATGTGTTATGCAGTCGATAATTATACTTACCTAAAATAGTTAATACCATGGGACAGTGCTCATGAGAAAACAATAAAACAAAATACAGAAAATGAGGGAAAACAACTGTATGTATAGTGTGACCCCAATTTTTTTAATAGATTTTATTTATTTATTTATTTATTTATTTATTTATTTATGAGAGACACAGAGAAAGGCAGAGACATAGGCAGAGGGAGAAGCAGGCTCCCTGAAGGGAGGCTGATGCGGGACTTGATCCTGGGACTCCAGGATCATTACCTGAGCCAAAGGCAGACACTCAACAGCTGAGCCACCCAGGCATCCCTGAACCCAATTTTTAATTCATATCTTGATAAACTCAGACCATTGGTGCAATTTGTCTTTAGGATTTAGAAGGAAAGAGGACATGCTTAAAGTGAGCAGATCTATATCCTATTTACAGAAAACCAACAGAAGAAAAAGGTTGAGAAACTATATCAAATTATAAAAAAGGAAGCCACAATTTCCTGATAAAATCAGTCTGTGTATATAATCAATTCATATTATTCAAAAATATGAGTCCTAATTAATTAGAATAACAGCAGTAACAACTACTAACTGCATTTGGGAATATTCTTATTGCCAACCGAAAAGAAAAATAAAACTCCAGCGATTTATAATTTATGCCATGCAACTAATGAAAAGTATTGAGTTATTTTACTACCCACTCATTCATTCATTCATTCATTTATGTGAGCATGCAATATTTTTGAGCCACTATGATAATATTGGCTCTTTAATAGGACGTAGAGATCCAAAAGATAAATAAGACAGAGATCCTGTCCTTAAGCAGCTCAAAACCTAATGGATGATCCAGGCAAGTAGACACTCACATGAAATGTCATGAGCACAACACCAGACTAGAATATGAAGTGCTCTGGGGACAGTGATCCGGTGGGTCCTAGGCAAATGGGAGAAGGTTCAGAGAGTGGCTGACCATGGACTGAGTCCTAAAAAGTGTGAGCACTTTGCTGGGTAGGTAAAGGAGGGGAGGGTATTCCCAAAAGAGAGACTAATAGGTTCAAAAGCCCAGAGATGGAAGATGGCCCCTGTCTGGAAACCCATCCATGTCAGCAGGGCTGCAATGTAATAGCTGGTGGGAAGAATGGGAAGATATGAAGTAAACTGGAGAACAACAGTGTTTTTATCATGCAATTCTAAAGAGTTTGGGTTTCTTCTGAAGACAACAGAGAGCCCATGAAATGCTCAGAGCCAAGAAATAACAGATGTCATTTGTGTTTCAGAGATACTATTCTGGGATGGGTTTGGAAGCATACATGGCTAGAGACGAGGAGACTTATTAAGGAGTTGGACTTAGACCTGCGGACACTTGTCCCTGTTTGACTGGCTATGCCAAGAGATCCGCAAATGGAGACCCTGCCTTCAGTGAATCCAACATCCAATTTACGGAACCCCAAATCACAACCGATGGAGAAATGCTCTTTCTTGAGATAAATGTGTTGTTTGCCAGCGCGTTGACACAAAGCAAAGTGCTGGCTTCATAGAAATAATTAATCCTCTTTTTCTGCCACTGGGATAAACAAAGAAGGAAAAAAGAAATAGATGTTATGAAAAAAAAAAAAATCCAAGGCAGATCAAAGGGGATGTGGTGGAGGATTCAACAACTGCTCCCCTTAAGCAAAGAATAGTAATGAAGAAATGAGTTTTGGCAGCCCAGCCAATGGGATATTCAAGAAATTAATCCAGAAGGGATGTAATGACCTGAAAAAAATGATGAGCAAAGACCAGAAGCATCAGGAGGGAGGAAGGAAAGCAGACAGGTAAGAGCCATTTTCTTCTCCGTCCTGTCTATTTTAAGGATATCAGATTTAAGGCTTCAGTAAAGGAAGAAGATATGAAAAGCAGGCCAAAGAATTGATTCGGCAAAGTCATTTAAATTTCTTACTCTTCTTATTCTTTTTTTTTTTTTTTTTTTGTTAAGGCAAAGAATGGTATTTTAATTTACTGTCATAACAAAGGAACTGGCCATTGATTACAGCAGACTTGTTCAAGAGCAGCGAAACTTCAGCAGACTCGGGATACATTTTCAAATACTTTGTTTTTCCAGCTAAAGATTAGAATTACTTTTGAGACTCAGAACCTTTAATATAATGTACGTTGATGGTTTTTATTTTTTCTTTCCAGAATGGACTTCAGTGCAACAGGGAATTAAACTGAAATCATTAAATTCCTTCTACTTAGCACTTTAGAGAACATTTATATCCAGCCGCCTAAGGTTAGTGAGTACTGTAATAATAAATTGTTAATACTGAAGTCTTTGGTATTTATCTGATTTTTAAGTGATTTTTTCCACCTCATTAGGTAGAGTCTTATTTTCTTTTTAGTCCTGTGAATTTGAAACGGAGAAGATAATCTTGATGATCTGAAAATATTTTCTTGACCAAAGGCTTTCAGATAAACTTGGAAATGTCACGGCTGTTCATCAGGACATGTCCGAATTTTTGAGCTCTGAGTAATAGTTCCAGAGGTTAAAGTTCCCAGTTATTAACGGGTTTGTACTTTTTACACACAATTCGATATGTGTTTCTTGGGCTTAAAGTGATGATGCTCACAGTGGGAAATTTAAAGCAGCCAGTCAGTCTCAGATTAAAAAAAAAAAAAATCCATCCTTACCCATCATCTTACGAATCAGGAAAATGCATTATCAAAAGTTTTGAGTCTTGAAGAAGCTGCAGAACAAAAATCAAAATAAGAAACCCTCAGGTAATGTGACTTCGGGGTTGTTCTATGCTCCAGAGAATGCGCAAGGTATATACCGTTGTGGCCATTTACCTTCCTTTTTAGTTAAAATATCTTTTCAGTTCCGATATCCCCAATGTTGGCCAAGTCTGCCATCTGATTTCTAGAATTTCAACCTCCATCCTCCCTACTCAACCCTCTCCACTCCAGTCCTGTCAGCACTGACGAAAGAATTTCCATCCACTCCCTGCAAACCAAGGTAGGGAGCACCTGCCACGAAACCTGCCCTTTACGAGAAATGGGCCAAGTGGCAACCTGGGTGGACGACATCCCCGGGAGGGGGGGGAGGGGGGCTTGTCTTGTGGTCCAGCTGCAGTGAGAATTTTCTCGGCTTCCTGGGGGAAAGGGGCACTGACCTAGCTTTCAGCCTGAGCCTGCTGCTGGAGAACTAATTACTAGTGTGAAAAAAAAAGACTTGATTCAGGTCAGTGTTTCCTCAAACATTGTTTACATTTGATTTTAAATCCATACAATGGCAGAATTGACATTTGCAGCTTGCTCCCACATTCATTTGAGAGGTTTTAGGTGATTTTATTTGCAGGTTAGGAATGTTTGAGGAGGCATTTATCATTAAAGCCATGGCCTTTGCTCCTAAAGCTTCGCCTCTCAAGTACAATAACAAAAACTGCTAATTAAAAGAGGGAAAACAACCAGGAGCCCATCACAAAGAGGCGTCCCTTCCTCATCAGCACAGAACAATAGAAAGCTCCTTCCAGCTCCTTCCAGGCTTAGTACTTGGGAAACCTGCTCCACCCTCCAGGGTACTACACTTCATCCTGCTGGCTAAGAGCAGTTATTCTCTTACAGAACCATAACCCAAGATAGGCTAGGTTATGTGCAATAACCAACAACCCCCAAAATCTATGACTGAATCCAGTTGAAGTTCATTGCTCACAGCAGAAAAATCTATTGTGGGTCCAGGCAACACCCTGGGGCCACTTGCCCCCATATGGTGACTCAGTCATCCAGGCTGAGAGAGTGCCACCATCTCGTCCGTGTACCATCTGGAATATTGTCTTCCCTGTTCTATCCAGCCTGGGAAGAAAGTGCTAGTCTCTCACCCGTAATTCAAAGCTTCCTCTGGAAGTAATGAGCGGTCCAGCTTATTGGCCAAATCAGTCACAAGATCGTACCTAACTGTAAGAGGGCAAGAAATTATCATTTTCCCAGAAATTAGATGAAGAGAAACAAATAAGAGTGAGCACTCAAGTCAAGACATAACAGTTTATGGATACGTGGTCCTTCTCAGTTTACGTAACCCTCACATACAAGGTGGAATAATTTTTTAAAGAGAGAGCCCTTCTCTTTTCCAATAAAGTCTAAAATTTTTCAAAAATCTCTCTCTTTTTTCTCACTTCTTTGCCTTTTTGCATTGACAGGTGAAGTTTTGTCCCTACCAAAGTTTAGCTAAGTCAGTTGAGATAAGAAAGTTGGTTTATCCAAGTGAGAATATTTTAATATGTTTACCATTCCTTTCAGAAATACATTTTCGGGATCCCTGGGTGGCGCAGCGGTTTAGCACCTGCCTTTGGCCCAGGGCGCGATCCTGGAGACCCGGGATCGAATCCCGCGTCAGGCTCCCGGTGCATGGAGCCTGCTTCTCCCTCTGCCTGTGTCTCTGCCTCTCTCTCTCTCTCTCTCTCTCTCTCTGTGTGACTATCATAAATAAATAAAAATTAAAAAAAAAAAGAAATACATTTTGGTACAGCTTACTGCCGTGAGCTATCACCTAAAAGACAATCTCATGAGCTCTATGTTACAGACAAATAAAATATTTCCATAGTTCTCTGAATGAGGAAAAGTTTGAGTCAGGACCTTCCATTTTGCACTTGGGGAAACTAAACCCTAAAGAAGTAAGTAATTTGCCCAAGATCACACGGATAATTGGTGGCAAGGCCAGGATGCAATCCAGGTATCGTAGATGAATAACCTACCTTGAATCACTATGTTATATAACTTCATGTACAAAGAAAAAAAAAATTCCAGTGTTGTTTCCTCTCAGAGACAAAGATAAAGAACATAAATCTGGACAGGCAGTGAGAGAACATATGTCGAGGGCCTTTTGTGCTCTGCGGAGAAGGTTGGTTTAATCCTCTTAGCTGGAGGCCAGCACATTTTTTTCTGTAAAGGATCAGATAGGAAATATCCTAGGTTTTGCAGACCCTACATTCTCTTTCACAAAGACTCAAGTCTTCTTCATTGTTCGTGGCTACTTTCATGCAATGGAAGAGTTGAGTTTGTACATGAGTTTTGTTTGCCCAGAAACAGAAGATGAGCCAAATTTGGCCCATGGGGCATAGTTCTCCCTGTTCTGAGCCAAGAAGGTCCTTGAAGAATTCTTACTGGGTGCTGACATGTTCAAATTCGTAGGGGATGAATTTTTTTTTTTTTTTTTTTTTTGGTAGAGGGGTGGTGAGAGACAAAAGTAGAAATTGGAAACAGCATAAGGAGTTCATGTAAGAAGTGATAGGTGCCTGGATCAGCAGAGGCTATAGGGAAGAGAAGAGGGCACAGAGCCATGGGCTGGTATGACTGATAAGACTTATCATTCAAGGGGATCCCTGGGTGGCTCAGTGGTTTAGCACCTGCCTTTGGCCCAGGGTGTGATCCTAGAGTCCTGGTATCGAGTCCCACATCCGGCTCCCTGTATGGAGCCTGTTTCTCCCTCTGCCTGTGTCTCTGCCTCTCTCTCTCTCTCTCTCTCTCTCATTCTCATGAATAAATAAAATCTTAAAAAAAAAAAAAAGACTTACCATTCAATTAGCTGTGTGGGGTGAAGGCAGGAAATAAATCCAGGAGTCCCGTGTGGGTGTAGAGGTACTGGGCACCTTTAGGAAAATACAGGAGAGAGAGTAAGGTGAAGGAAGTTGAAGAGGGGAGACATACTTCAGGGTAGAGCAAATTAAAGGCATCTGGACTGGCATGGAGCACATGCCTACTACACATCTGAGCACACATGTCTGGGTCAGAGGAGAGAGGGCTGAGTGAAAGAAGGGGGCTCACAGTCAAGAGAAACAGATGGATCTTAAGCTGTGGAAGTAAATGAGAGAGCCTAGGAAGGACTGAAGAAGGGAAACAGGCTAATGAGAAATTCATGATATCAATATTTAAATAAATATGAACATTTAAGAGATGTTATGGAAGAAGAGACACCTGGAAAGACCAAGGAAGAGCACAAGGAGCTCAATGAAGAAACCAAGCGAGGGAAGAAAATTTAAGAAGGATGGCATTGTCAGCAGTGGAAAGTATGGCGGGGAAATCAAATATGATGCCTGGGAAGTATCCATGAAGTTGGCCGCTAGAGGATGGCCAGTGATGTTAGAAAGAAGTGTTACATCAGACTGGAGAGGAAGAGCACCAACTTGTAACGAGTTGAAGATAGAGAGGAAGATGGGTTCTCGGGTAAGAAGGATTTGTGCACTGGGTGATGGCAAGGACTCACAGGAGCAAATTGAAGCTACAGGTAGGAAAGAGCATTTGGTGAAACAGGAGGCACAAGGAAAAACCCAGAACACAGGGAAATGGCTCGCTTTGGGTAAAGGAGGCAGAGGAGAGGTACAAATGCTCACATGGACACGGAGACTGATGTTCTGAAGTAGAGAAGCAGAACGGTGGGGAAAGCAAGACCTTAAGAGCCTCTCTTTTGTCTGTAGATAAGAAGCAGGGTCTTAGATGCCAACCTGGAGACCCACGAAAAGGGAGGACAGGAGTACTTCATAGCAGCCACCAATCATCAGTCCCTAGAAGTTAGAAAGTCCAAACATTTTTGACAAGTATTTGCAGATGTGGAAAAGGCAGCTTCCACCACCTTTGGGAAATTTGGGCTAAGGCTCCTCTTCGACTGGGCCCAGTAGCGGGGCCAGCAGCAGGTCCTCCGCTACCACGGTTCTACTGAGCCAGTTACTCCGCCTGCGACTCCCTCTTTAGGATGTGTCTCTAGACAAGGCAACGTTTTCAGTTGTGGGCTCACGGTTCAGAAGGATTAGCTGACGAGAGTATGGGGGTGGCTAGGAAGCCAAAAGAAAGCGAGCTGCGCCGGAGTTCAAACTCACTGCCTTCACGCAGAAATGAGCGCTGACTTGAGCAGGGGGCTGTGGCCTTGTGGTTGTTTGCAGCAAACCCCTCGCAAAGCATTCATCCTTTGCAGCATTATAATACTTGCGAAAGGGAGAAATAACTGCCATTAGTTCGTTATGAAAAGATATTTTTATTTTTAACAATGTCCTGCAAAATAAGACAAATGTGGGAGGAAAGATTCATCTCTATGGAAATAGCAGTTTTGAGAGGAACAGTACTATTATTTTTGGAGATTCTGAAGACAAGGCAGTCTTGGGAGGAGGAGAGCATTCTCTCCGCGGGGAATTCACGGCAGTGATGGGGTTCCCAAGAGGGGAGAGGGAGCGTTGTGGTTGGGGGGTGATGAGCCTGTGACATGCCCTACAGGCCTCCCTCACCAACAGCTGGGTAGGTCGGGAGTGCAGGGGTGAGCACTGCCTCCTTATCCCAAGAGCGGGTGGGAAGCAATGACAGGACACTTCTGAAATGAAGAAGCCCTGCAGAGCCTGGGCCCTTTATGCTCGGGCCCTCAGGTTCTACAGAGTAGACGCAGTGGATGCACGTGAGTCACAACAGGCCAGAGACGTTCTCAGTGGAGAGGTGGTGCAGACACCTTCCTTCCGGCCTGCCTCCTTTCCATCCTCTCTTCTTCCTTCTTCCCTTCCATCTTCTCTTCCTTCATCCTTCCTTCCTCCTTCCTTCCTTGTCCCTTGATCCAGTTCCAACAGCAGCTCCTGGTGAAGCTTCCTCCGTGTTCCTTCCCCCTCAACAAAAAGCAGCGAGCCCACCTCCGTCTCTCTCTTAAGCAGAAATAGCCCCAGCTCAGGAACTCGTTTTGAACTGTCCTCCTTCCTCACTGGACTCTGGACCTGCAAAGACTAACCTGTGCTCTCCCCCTCCAACCTCTTTCCCTGGTTCCCCAACAAGGTGCCGCACACCTAGAAGGAACACACTGCATGTTTGTCCAATTGAAATATGTATGGGAATTTGGCAAATCGAGAATGTTTTTGAAACTTCAATTTCTTGGCTAATTAGACATAAAATTAGGAAAGTGGCTGAATGACAAATATTAAATTCTGAATCCTCTTCAAAATGTATAATAATGTGCGGAGCAGCAGGAATCTTTATTCTCTCCCTCTGAAAATATAATTATAGAGCTAGAAATGACTAGAAGAATCATTCGCTCCATTCTCCTCTGCCTCCCAGGTAGGTTATATTAAATTATCTCAGACAGATGAAAATCTATCCTTTTTTCATTTCAAAAAATGAGATTTTAATTCCACTATTCTAGTATAAAAAAAAAAAAAGGCCTCAGCTAAGCATCTCATCCTTGATTTCTTCTCTAAGGCCCACATGGCACATTTTAAGTTGGATAAAGCCAGCTGGATAAGATTCCTTTTGTTATAATTTTACAAATTGCATATATAGATTTGTATTTATATAGAATCTATATTTATAGATAGATTTGTAATTTTACAAATTATATACCTAGATATTATACCGATATGGATTGTGTGTGTGTGTGTGTGTGTGTGTGTGTGTGTGTAGAGAGAGAGAGAGAGAAAGACAAAGACAGAGACAGAGAATTGGCTCTATTTAACTTACAATTTCTGAAATGATGAAGTAGGGAATCTTTTTTTTTACCTGTGACCGCAAAATCAGGAAGTTTTAGTCTTAGTTTCCAATGTGAAACATGCTAGTAATACGAGGACATAGTAAGACGGGTTTTTAAGTCATCATATATATAGTGGTCCCTTGTCAGTCTCTCTTCCCTGTGCCTGAAATTCTCGGGTGTGGGACTGCATCTACTTATTCTCTTTCTGTTGCCATGAGAATTTTAGATCTGAATTTGTGGACATCAATTGTCATTTCTGCTCAGAACTAGAAAGGAAGAACTGGGCGTTGGAAGGGGAAGAGGAAGGTGGAGTAGGGACTGAGGTTGTTGTGGTGAAGCCTCTCCAGATTCAGGGCACAGAGGAGAAGCCAGGGGAGACTGTCTTGCATCCGTGGATGGAAGAGGGGTCAGGGCCATGCAGCCAGGGCTCCCCCCTAGGAATGAGGAGGGGCTCTCTGAGCACCACCCGCCCAGCTCCTCCGGCCAGGTTCAGTACAGGGTCCCACTATCTCTTTCATGGCTTTATTTCTGGGATTATGGCCAGAACGGATTTCTCTAACCAGCAGGGAAAACAAAAATCAGGAAAGAGAACCAAAAAGCTAAATAAACTACTTATTAGGTTAAAATGCAATCTGATAGCATTAAAAGAGTAGAGCTTCAGGGCACCTGCGTGGCCCAGTCGGTTAAGTGTGAGACTCTTGGCTTTGGCTCAGGTCAGGAGCTCAAGCCCTGTGTCAGCCTCCAGGTGAAGCCTGCTTAAGATTCTGTCCCTCTCCCTCCCCCTCTGCCCCTCCTGCCCCTTTTCCTCTCTTCCTCTCTAAAAAAGAAGAAGAAAAAAGTAGAGCTTCCAGGGTCAGCTGGGTTCACACCCCAGTTCTGTCATTTATGTGTGAACTGGACACTGAGTTGTCCTCTTTAAAGCTCGTTTTCCTGGGGCGCCTGGGTGGCATGGTTGGTAAAGCATCTGGCTCTTCATTTCAGCTCAGGTTGTGATCTCAGGGGGGTGAGTTCGAGCCCCACGTGGGACTCCGCGCTCAGCACAGAGTCTACTGGAGTGTCTCTCTCTCCCTCTCCCTCTGCCCCTCCTCGCCCCACTCCCTCAAATACATAAATAAAAAAATTTTTAAAGCCTGCTTTCCTCACCCATAATGGGGATAATGGTATCTCTCTTATGGGGTCTTATGTAGGTTGAATAAAATAGTAGGTGTCTGCAATATAGCATGTGCTCAGTTCATGGCAATTATTAATGTATTATTTGTAACAGAGAAAAAACATTTGTAAGTATCTTATTAAAGCTCAGGGGATGGGAAAGAGATAAATAATAAACTAATGAGCTGTAGAGCATTAATTATTACTGTTTTAAGGTATGCAAAACAGGCCTGACGACACGCGTTTTATTTGTTATATTTCAGTGAACGTAAAAAATAGATATGAGATTCCTCTTAACCTTACTTGCAGCCTTTATTTTTCTGTAAGGTCTTCCTTTCCTCATATGGGAATTCTACAACGCGGGTGAACACCGTGGCGCCCACCCAGACCCACCCTGGTAAGACCCAACACTCATGACCCCAGCTGCTAGGCTTGTTGGTAGCCAAAGGTTCCCGGCTGAGTCCCTCCCCAGGTGAGAGCTGCCCCTAGTCACAGGGAGCCTCTCTTCCTGAGACCATGCCCTTCCCCAAGCTGGCCAGCCTCTAGTGCCCCCCTAGGAAGGTTTACCAAGACCCAGCTGTTCCATGAAGGGTTCAGTTGAGAACTTTGCGTGGCTGCATCGTAGTGAACTCCTCCGCCAACCTCATCCTTCTTCCTTTACTGCCCCACAGGAGATGGCCCTGGGAGCACTCCCCAGGCTCCCGGGACCCAACCCAAGACAGAAAGTTCAGGAAAATACGTTTCACTCCTGGAGACAGGCCACCAGGACCCCAGAGAGGAGAAGGTGGGGAGTGGCAGGTGCCCAGCCTGCTGCAGGGGTCACTGATTATAACAGAAAATTGAGGAATTGAGGTGGCCAAGGGGAGAGGGGCAGGCAGAGGTGCAGGGTGCAGAGGATGGCACGCAGGGTGGTGTGGCCTGAGTGTGAGAGGGTCCGGCCCACACTCAGGAGAGGCCCACAGACTGCTACAGGTCTACAAGGGAAACAGGCACCTTGTGAGAAAGGCTACAGATCCCCACCTGGCGTGGCCAGATGGGGGTGACGAAATGCCAGCCCCAAACAGGTTGCCACTATTCCAACACCTTGTTCCACAAAAGCCTTCTTCTTTATAAGTTTGTCCTCAGCACGACAGTAGAAATCAAAAAGAAAGATGGAATTGATCTGATTCAGGTCCCCCTTACAGGTTTGTTTCCCCACTGGGGCAAAGCGATTCCATACAGACACTCAGTCTCCCGTCAGCTTTCTCTTCTTCAGACAAGAAAGAGAAGCTGTTTGTTTTGACCTCTGCAGTGTGTCAAACTACTCTTTTTATTCTAAACTTTTACATTATAGAGAAGGGTTATAAGGCGTTTATAAACTCTGCAGACTCTGGCTCACGGCTTAAAGGGCATAAATGTGCTGTGCCACCAATTTTGTGCGATTTAAAAGGGCATATTTTATACTTTACTGTAAAAATACTCGCCAGGTGTGCTGTAAACATGAGTGTTTGAAAGTTTCCTGGCTGGGCCTTCATCCTTTTGGGTTTATTGAGCATTTTATTATTTCTAGCTAATAGTAGAGTTGTGTTTCTGGTTGCACTTAGAGGGAGTGGTGAGTTTGAGAAAACCAGGTTACCTTCCCTAGAAGCTGAGGATCGGGTCCCCCCCACCCACCCCAGCAGTTCCAAGGTTCCTCCTGCAAAAGATTTCAATGAAGGCTTTTGTTCTCCCTTTGCAGGAGGTGGGACATGTTTTCTTCCTTCCCTCACGCCATCCTCAGGGCTTTTAAGTTATTAAGAAATCATCAGTGTGTGCATTATTCAAGAGCCATGACAGATTGTTCTCCCACGGGCGTAGGAAAGAGAGAAAAAGGAGTCTGCTTGGAACCACGTTGGGTGCGTCCAAGAGGTGGGAGACCAGAGCCACCACACAGGCCACCTCCCCACCCTCCCCTAGTCATCAGTGGCAGGGCAGCGGGGGCCCTACATCAGGCCTGAAGCCCAGAGATGGTTCTGCTGGCTGGTGCTGCATCTCAGGCACTTCTGACCTGGCCCTGTCTCTCCCTGCAACTTGCACTGGCCACCGTCAGCAAAAAGAGTGGGTACAGCCCGTCACTTGGGAGCAAGTCCCCACCAGCTCACATGAGGGGAAACGTGTATTGCTAGGGCTGCTATAACAAAGTACCACAAACGGGGGGTGCCTTAGAACAATAGAAATTTATCTTCTTGCAGTTATGGAGGCCAGAAGTCTGAAATCAAGAAGTTTGCAGGAACATCCTCTCCCCAGAAGCACTAGGGAAGGGTCTGTTCCGGGCCTCTCTCCCTGTAGGCTGCTCATAGCTTCGGCATATGGACGCCTATCTTCTTCGCAACACCTTACGTGTGTCTGTGGCCAAATCCCCCATTTCAATAGGGCACCCAATCACATCAGACAAGGGCCCATACTAACAACCACACTTTAACCCGATTCTCTCTTAAAACATTCTATTTCCAAATCAGGTCACATTCTGAGCTGTTGGGGTCTAAGGCTTCAACGTGTCCTTTAGCGGTGGGGCACAATTCAACCCGTAACTGTGGACAAATGTTCTGGTTCCCACAAGTGAGTGGTTGGCTTTCCATGCAGAAAGTCCTTTCAAATAGAGATAAGTCCAAGGGGGTCCAGGCAACATCGCCTGGCAGAGGGGTTGGTTATGAGCTCAGGGTACGGTGCTTGGAACCAGACCAAACTGTAGATCCCAACTTTGCCAGTTCTGGATGAAGCCACCTCTGCGAGCCTCTGCTTTCTCTCCTGCAAACCAGGGCAAGTGACAGTTTACACTTTCATGGGATTTCTGTGAAGGTGAAATGAGAAAATATAAGGAAAGCATGGAGTATCAGGGTCCGGGTGTATAGTCAAGCTTCAATAAGCGTACTAGCTATTTTCAACCATCAAGTTTTCTCCTTTCCTGTAGAAAGACCTTCTAGGAGCACAGCCTGTGGTGACTCCTTACAGCGTTGTCTAAAATCCAAAAGAGCTATCAAGGCATCCATGCCAGCTCCCTACAGAGGCCCTACAAACAATGACAAGCAAATTGGGTAGATTGGCGGATCTTACCTTCCAAACAATCTAGAAATCTGTTGTTTCCAAGTTCTTCAAAGTTTGTATTTTCCAAAGAGAGAGGTCTTTTTCTCTTCCTTTAAAAGAAAAAGAAAAGTCATTGTCTGAGTCAATAGATTCCGTGGGTCATGGAAGCAAATTACAAAGCTAATACAATGGATTTGAGAAATTGCTAATGTAATCAGATTTTGAACAGGCTTTGGAAACGGTCCCTATTTCGCCGCACCAAGGGTATTTTTCTAAACCGTTCATTGCTTTCAACAACCCCATTATAAAACCAACTAAAAGTGAGAAAAGCAAATTCAGCAGCAACCTATCTTGTCAGGACAAAGAAACCCTCCTCACCAGGAAGCTGTTTTCAGAAAAATATTCAACACCGGATAAAATCCTATTTGAATTTTGCCACTCAAAGAAGTCTCAGAAAGAGAGACCCGTGGAAGAAATCTGGGCAGGGGTTGGGGAGATGGGGTTGGAAGGAGGAAGAGAGGAGGTAAGGAGAGGGGGGTTACCCAGAAAGCCTTCATTGCTTTCTACCTAGAAAAACAGAAGAGCTCTGCACCTTTCATTGTAGGAAATAAAAATTATGAGATCCCACACCTCTGACTTTTAATATAATTTTAAAACTCATACTAAAATGTCACTGAAGACTTTACCTGCTCAACTGGTAAAAGAGACACTAAAGTCTAGAAATCCCTGAGGCCTTGCCTAGCACATAGTAAATACTGAACCGATGCAAACTTTTTATCATTTCATATGTAAGGTGATCCATATGTCCTGCTCGCCCTGGAAATTCCAGTTTATACTTGTTGCCTCAACAAAAATATTTATAATGTCTCCTTTCGCTTTCAAAAGTGACCCAGAAAAAAAAAAAAAAAAAAAAAAAAAAAAAAGTGACCCAGTATGGACAAAAAATTAGATAGCCTACTCTATTGATAAGCAACCTTGAGAAAGTCTGTGAATATCCTACCACATAGGTTTCTTTTTATTCCTGGAAAGAACATCTGAAATTGCATTTAGGATTTTATTGGGGGAAGGACTTGTTTCATTTGATAGTAGACATAAGCATTTTCCATTATGTAATGTCAAACATATGTATTTAGGGTTTTGTGTTTAGGGGTCTTTTTTTATACACATAAATGAACTTTTCCTGAGTAGTTCTATCGACCTACAAATATTTATTGAGTGTCTACTATGTGCAAAACAGCTTTATATCCAGTACCAGTCAATATTCAGAAACATACTTGAAAGCTCTCACTCAACTAAAAAAAAAAAAAAAAATTATTCTTCCTAGGTTCCTAAATTACTTTTGGAAGTCTTTTTAATTTGGAAATATATAAAGCTTTTAAATTGATATGAAAATGAGGCAGTAATCCGGGCTGGAAAAGGCACCAGGCTGGGCATGTGGTGACTTCGGTTCTCTGCCCAGCTGCTAATTAGCCGTGGAATGCTAGAAAGCAGTCTTCCCTTCACTGGGTCCCAGTTTCCTCATCCATAAAATGAGAGAGTCAGATGAGATAATCTCTGAGGCTCCTTTCAGCTCTAAAATTCTATGATCTGATGAACCATCTCTTTTCAATTGATTAAAATGAGTGTTAAGAGATTTCCTAAAGTAAACAAGCCAGGCACGATTCCAATTTGTTTTGTTTTCCCATTTTTCTTTTCATTCAGTTTTTCTATCTCAGCATTTGGGGCAGATACAAAGTGAGTTTTCCTGAATTGTCATTTAGAGATGACACCTGAAAGCTTCGCCATTTAAGATGCCTAACACGTCGCCGTTTTTAACGCGCTCTCAAGGCATTTAGACAACAAATTCAAAAGGAAACAGTCTGCACACAACCTGACTTAGTTTTAACCATGTAGGGAGTCAACCACCTTTTAGTCTATTTTATAGCTTGTAACTTGGAATGACAAAAAAGCAAAAGGGGAATGATAAAAAGAAATAAATAAATCCTGGTATTCCTACCACCCACTAAGGGGATAGGTCAGCCCAAACCAGCTTAATGTTACCGGTGAGCTAACCCCTTCATGGACGTTCAGTCTCTCAGCATCAAATGACCTCATTTGTTGGCTCAGTGGTTTAAAAGAAGCCTTCTATTTCCCATGGTTGTACTTCAATATGCTCTAATCTGTAGGGATTACTGTGGTAGAATTTTTCAACCCAGTGTAGTTTTCGGGCACAAGTAATTTTCATCAGAGCAAAACTCACAGTCAATTTATGATCAACAAAGATATTAAAATCTTACAGTTATATAGTAGGTGCCAAAATCAAACTATCTCAATGACTTAGTTTAAAAAAAAATTACATTTTCTAAAGTATTTTAACATCGAAAAAAAAAAAACAACCCAACAAAAAAACAAAAACCTGCAACTCAAACCTTGATGGAATCAAGAAGGAATTTGCATTTTTGATTTTATGTACAGCTGGTGGCCAATGTGTTTATCTTGGTAGGGAAAGGGGGCAGGTGGAGGATAAAAATAGTAGTTAAGATAAAAGAATGATCCCAGTATGGATTTTTTTTTTAAATAAATGAGAAAAAGTGGATGGCACAATTGAAAAATCTATATACTCTTCAGGAAGCAGGTATGGGAATAGAAGGAGGAACAGCATGCCTTCAGTGGAAGAGCAAAGTGAAGGTGTCATCAAAGCCCGACACTCATTAGAAGTGGCCCATCAGCTTCCCTCCTAATGTCTGGTTAAGAATTTAAGGCTCTTTTGCAGGTACTATTATATGCCGATTGTGTGTCAGGCAGCACTGCCTACACAATTTAAGGGACCTCGAAACTGGAGGGTATTATGCTGAGTGAAGTAAGTCAATTGGAGAAGGACAAACATTGTATGTTCTCATTCATTTGGGGAATATAAATAATAGTGAAAGGGAATATAAGGGAAGGGAGAAGAAATGGGTAGGAAATATCAGAAAGGGAGACAGAACATGAAGACTCCTAACTCTGGGAAACAAACTAGGGGTGGTGGAACGGGAGGTGGGTGGGGGGTGGGGGTGAATGGGTGACGGGCACTGAGGGGGGGCACTTGACGGGATGAGCACTGGGTGTTATTCTGTATGTTGGCAAATTGAACACCAATAAAAAATAAATTTATTATTAAAAAAAAATAAGGGACCTCGAGCAAATTGAAAATGTGAGGCCCCTTGTTCACTACTTATGAACAATTTCAAAATGGCGACTGCAGAGCATTAAACCAAGGACAAGACCCTGCACAACTGCACAGTTCACACACTCATAGAGCCCACCCTGGTGCCAACTTCTCCACACCCACACTGGCTTCCATCATCTCACCAAATTGCACAATAATCCAGGAGGTGTGTGCCCTTTTCCAGGCTTTAGATGAGGCCATTGAAAGTGAGGGGGGGCTTTCACTCAATCAACTTGTGAGAGCTCAGATCCCCTGCCAGGAGACCTAGAGCTTTCCATCATTCCAGCCACACTTAGTGCTCCACGATATGCAAAGGTCAGTAAAACACGCAAGATGATTCCTGAACTTCTAGTCCTCCAAAGATCCAGGCTTCAATCAGGTAAGTCCCCTGAGCATGCCATAGCTCATTTATTTGTGCTTAACTCGTAGGCTTTGCCACATAATTATCAGCTAAACGAGTGAGTAGATTAGCATGGCATTCATCACAATAATAATATATTTTGGTTGATCAGTTTTCCATTTTTAAAAGCACCATCATATAATTTTCTTCTAGAATTTTTTTTTGCTGGGTATTTTAAGTTATTCTTATGACTTATAAATCCCCGATAATCTGAGCCTAATATAGGACAAGACAAATACCTACCCGTACTCATTCAAAACTCTTTGCCAAGCACTGAGATAACTAAAAATAAACATACATAAACATACACATAAATGCAGTTCGTTCCTTTCAAGACTTTACCATCTAATAAGATTTCCAGGATACTTTTTGAAGGTGAGTAAAAGGTATTTGGATGGAAGACTGTGGACAAAACTTCAGAAGTAGGAATGATGTTTGCCAAGGTCCACGTCCATTAATTGGCAAGGCATGGAGAAAGAATGCCTGTGTGGAGTGGTGGGAGAGGAGGATAAAGAAGACAGGAACAGACCGTCACAGGGTCTTGAGTACAAAGCCCAGGATGCTGGCTTTCTCCTAAAAGCTCTGAGGAATCATCCTAGGAGCCAAATGGCGTTCCCATGACCAAAGGTATGGCTGTCAGTCAGGGAACACTTAGAAACGCAAATCCTAGGCTTCGCAACTGAAAACTAGTCCCAATCTTCCCAGCCCCATTCATCCTCAGTCCTCCATCACAGTTATTCCACAGTCCAAAGGTTCCTGAGACTAAGAAGGACCAGGCTTCATAGAATTCTTATAAGAATTGAAGTCGTAGGGGATCCCTGGGTGGCTCAGCAGTTTAGCACCTGCCTTTGGCTCAGGGCGTGATCCTGGAGTCCAGGGATCGAGTCCCACGTCGGGCTCCCGGCATGGAGCCTGCTTCTCCCCCCTCCTGTGTCTCTGCCCCTCTCTTTCTCTCTCTATGTCTATAATAAATAAATAAATAAATAAATAAATAAATAAATAAATCTTAAAAAAAAAAAAAAGAATTAACGTCGTACCTGAATGGCCACCCATAACCCCTGGAACGTTAATGCCAGCCTCTCCACAAAGTTACAGGCAGACGATCATGATGGAGGATCTTCAGGTCTCAAAGGAAGGATCCAGTCTCCAAAGCCAGAGTAATTTCTGCGGCCACTCTGAAGAATTAATGAACCTCTGAATCACCTTCTCAGAACTCAGTCCAAGTCCTTCCAATTTATCCTATCATCTGTTTCTCAGCCCTAACCTCGCACTATCTTGCTGTCGCCACCTTAGTTCAGGACTTTGTTTTGGACAACCGTGCCAGCATCCTGCCTGACCTCCAGCCTTCTCAAAGTCACCCTGTGCCCAGCTGCCTAAATAATATACAGAAGGCACAACTCCCTACTCTAGAGCCTCCCCATCCTCTACTTGATGAAGTCCAAGCCCGCCGCCACGGCATGTAAGACCACGCGTACCTACCTCCCGGCCTGGTCAGCATCTCCCAAACCTCCCATCTGCATTCCGACATGACTTGCAACTGCCTCTGACTCAACCTTAAAGAGCTGATTTGGTTGTCATCGTAACCAGAAAACCACCCTTTACTCCCCCAGCCCCAGTGATGGGTGTCCCTCCCCTCTGCTCCCATAAACACTCTTCACATACATCTTTTTAGATTATATCACTATCATTTAGGTACCTATCTCCCCCTTGGGCTGTGACTTCTTTGAGGACTCTACTATATCTTATTTATCCCAAGAGTTAACAGACAGCCTATACCCACTGGTGTGTACATGTACATATGTCAGGCCTTTCCAAGTTGGGTGTCCCAAGATGGAAAGAAAGAACCTAGGAAGGATAGGTAGAAGGAATAAATGTTAAAAGGCCATAAGGGGCCATGGAAGAAATAACTTCTTTATTTTTTTCCCACCTCCTGCTGCTAAGATCTAGGACACTTCCTACTTAATAAATATATCCCAGTGACATCCATGGGAAAGGAAAAGGAGGTGATCCTTCTATTGGATCCCCCACAGAACAGGGCTTCAACATAATCACCAGCCCCTCGTGAACATCTAAGAGCATTAGGAGCTCTTCAATCCCCCTGGACAAGATAAGCCACGTGAGGCAGCTTTATTAAGACAAAATTGACAAGGTATCGGCAGCCCTAATGCTCTTTCCTTTCTGTCCCTAACAAAGTTGTTAAAAGGCAACCATCCATTCTGAGATGGTAAGAAACTCTCACTTGAGATGGCAAGACAGCCAGGAAGGTAAACCTTTTTTTTTTTTTTTTTTTTAAATCTTTCTCAAGTATAGCTCAGGACTAATTTGAGGACGAGAAACGATTCCAGTGCCTTGTAAATTGCGATCCACATTGCAACTCCTAGCAGCCACAGTTCAGCACAGTTAGAAGTCAATTAAGGGAGGCCCCGGATTAAGACATCATGGAGACTGAATTATCTCACGCCAGCAGGAAGGAGTCGTTTCTTCAGTTCAGGTTCATGGTCTTTGGAGCAGAAGTGGTTTTGAAGAGGAAAGAAAACACAGACAACTATGGTCTGTTACTTTCTGCAAGACAAGGAAATAGAGAAGATTCCAACCTAAATATGTAGCTGGGCTTTTCAAGAGTCTTTAACTAATGAATTTATTTTTTAAAACACTTCGAGTACACATTTTAGGCCTGTAGGTTCATTGGGAACAGCTAAAAATACCAAAACATGGAATAAACCACAACATCTCACAGTTCCCTCCATATGTTTTATTTTCTTTCCCTGTTTATGGGATAAAATAGGTGAAATAAAAGTAAAAGTTTAATTACAAGAAATAAAGTGTCAGCAGTGAAGTTCACAGCCAATTTCTGTACTTGGAGTCATGTAGCATGTTTCCATGATATGATTGTAGGTTTTTGATTGTGCAATAAAATAATTCCAACAATAAAAACCATTAGTATGCAGGTGTTCTACAATTTTCTTAGGGAGTTGTGCAGGAGCTGGCATGCATTTGATAAATGCACTCCCAAACCCCAAACTCCTATGCAGAGACATGTGGCTTCACGCGGAAAAGCCTTTTGCACACCTGCAGTAATCAAGCAAAAACATAATGGGAGGCCAGGGGATTGGGGGACACATACCCTTCTGTCTTCAGATGAATATTGAAGTATTAATGAGGCCTCATACACAGAAAGGCAGTGTTGTCATTTGCTGACTTTGCCCACCCACATTTCTAGTAACTGTCACTTTAGAGATTCGTGGGTGATCTTTAAATGGGCACGAAGGGGACTAAGCATATTTTGACCTTGTTGCAAAATTAAAAGTCACAATATGGCTTTGAAAAGTAACTCTGCTGTTCTTATAGTGAAGAGATATTCGGTTAGTTGGCCGACAAACATTTGCTGAACAAGTTTCTCATGATGAGCTCCCCCGTGATGTCTCTCCCTCATATAAGAGCCTCTCCCACCTCTCAGCTCATTCTTGCATTATCTCTGGAGGGTCACTCCGCGAGGAGCTAAAATTAGGTCACAGCAGCCTATCTAAGGCAACTCTGAGTGGAAGGATCCAAAGGTGAGCCTAAGCCAGCATCTGCACAAATCACCGACAGCCCAAGCCAGGAATACTTAATAGCAATGCCAGTTCAAAGGGAAGAGTGAGGAGATTGCAAATGGGAAACAAAGCCAGAGGTCAGGATCCAGGAGGAAACAGGAGCAGAGCAGAATCAGATCAGGAAGGAAGCAAGAGGATTCCAGGCAATTGTTCTGACTCTCACTGGCCTGCTTTCAACTCATCTGCTTTGGTTATTAGGTCCAGCAATGTCCATGGGCATTAGTGCCAAGATTCAGTTTGGGCCAACATTCCCCACTTCCAAAAAATTTAGTTGTTTTCTTTTTCTCTTTATATTGTCACCTCTTTAAGCGATGGATACTTCTTTTTTGCCCATGGAGAGTCTAACAAAAATAGATTTTAAAAAATCTAGTTTCCCCCTGATCTTGAAGACCAATGGTTAAAGACTAAACCCCTACCCCTTCAGGGGCATAAAGGAGGCAGAGGGGAGCAGCAAACCCTATGACATACCTAAGCCAGCCTAAACTTTTTCTTCTGATGTTCTTTTACTTTTAAACTCTGTATTTCCAAACAAAGGGATAATAGCTTCAAGCACATAAAAAGGATTCACATGGTGTCAATCTGTACCCAGCCCTGTGCTGTGTTTTAGAAGTCACAAAAATTGTAAGATGCTGTTACAGCTCTCAAGGTTTCTACAATCTCAGTAGAAAGACAGAAGACTTCTATATGAAGCCACAAAATTGGATTTTGCTAGATAATGAACCACCTCGAAACCGGCTTGAAATAATCATTTATTTTTCTCTCAATTCTGTGGGTGGTAGACTTGGGTTGGGCTCAACTGAGACATCTTTATCTTTAACCTACGTCATATCTGATGAGCCCCCTCCTATACCTGGGGCCTCCTCTGGGACAGCTGGCAAGTTTAGGGTGGCTAGGCCTCTCGCTCCACAGGAAGAGGAAGGCAGGCTTGTTCAGAATAGCCATGTTCCAAGAAAGCAAGTATGGAGGTCGCAAGGTCTCTGGAGGCTGAGATTCAGTTTGCACATTGTCATTTCTGCCACACGTCTTAGCTGAATGAGGTCATAAGCCAGCCACAACCCAAGAGGGAGAGAAATCCACTCCATCTCTTCATGGGACAAGTTGCGAAAGATTTGCGGCCATATTTGATCTACCGCGATCACCCACCAGCTGTAATTATTTGTATTTCTCCTACATGTCAAGTGAATCCACCCACTTCCAAGATGGCTGAAAAATATCGTGTAACTGTGTCACAGACTCAGAGTCCAGTAGCTTCGGAAGTGTACCCAGATGTGGATGGTCTAGAGGTGGATGATGAGGTCTCTTTCGTAGGTACAGCTTCTTGCATCTGGCTCCTCTTAATCCAGAAATTTGTGAACTAAACAGATGCATTTATTTGCTCCTTCTGCCCACATACCCAACACATAATGGTGAGGTAGCAATAAGATAATCATAATAAATATTTCCAGGAGACAGGAGAAACACAGGAGAAATGGGAAGTAAATAGGAGTCATTGGTCCATAGTAATTCAGGAATCCAGTCATGTACCTATTACCTTAAGAAATAGACATTATTGCGGATCCCTGGGTGGCTCAGCAGTTTAGCGCCTGCCTTTGGCCCAGGGCGTCATCCTGGAGACCCGGGATCAAGTCTCACATCGGGCTCCCTGCATGCAGCCTGCTTCTCCCTCTGCCTGTGTCTCTGCCTCTCTCTCTCTCTCTGTGTCTCTAATGAGTAAATAAATAAAATCTTAAAAGAAATAAGAAATAGACATTATTTACAGATAAATAGCTTTTCTCATACTGCTTCCTACTCAAAGGAATTTTTAAAAATATTTTATTTATGTATTTACTTGAGAGTGAGAGAGAGAGAGAGAGAGAGCACAGAAGCATAACCAGGAGCAGAGGCTGAGGGAGAGGGAGAAGCAGACTCCCCGCTGAGCAGGAGGCCCAATGCTGGGCTCCATCCCAGAACCCTGGGATCATGACCTGGGCCAAAGGCAGACACTTAACCAACTGAGCCACCCAGGTGCCCCGGAAACCTAATTTATTTTTGAATTTAGAAAGTCTAGAGGTGCTCTATCTTTCCTCTACTTCCTGCTTGCAGACTGAGTTGTCTTTAGTTCCTCCCTTTCTTCTTATATATTTTCAACACTCTGCCTGAAAATTTTCTTAATCAGATCCACAAGCTTATTAGTTACATTTTCGAACTTCTGAGTTACCACATGCAGTATCTTTGCCAATTATTTCGAAACGAAACCAGCACCGCATGTTTTAGGTTTCTTGAGATGGCAACATCGCGCTTCTCAGCACCAATTTCTGTTTAAGGTAACCTTTGCTGTACAACAAACCACCTCAAAAATTAGTGGCTTAGAACATTTATTTGGTCATAGTTCTGTAGGTCAACAATTTGTGTTGGATCCAACGGCATGATGATCTGGCAATCGTCATTGCTGAGTATGTAACCTGTCAACAGTGGAGATCAACACTGAGCGCCTGATATGGCACCATTTCCTGGTGAAACTGCCAGCACCTAATAGCAGGTTGATTACACTGGACTGCTTCCATGTGGTCCTCTACGCCTTCCCATTAGAGGCAGCACTCTGTCTCATGGAACTGATGCCCCAAAGATGGATTCGCCTTCATTTCCTACAATACAGACGACAAAACTGCCATCCATGAACTTGCAGAATGCCTTATTTGCCATCATCCTACTCTACACAATGCTGCTCTTGATAGAGAATTGATTTTGCAGCAAATGAAGTGGGTCGTGGGCTTCTGCTCATGGAATTCTCTGGACTTAACCATGGTCCTTCCCTTTCTGAGGTTTTATGGAACGGTAGAAAGGCCTTGAAGACGCAGTTAGGGTTTCAGTGGAGTGCCACCCTTTGTGACACCCTGGGTGGATCAGTAAAGGCCAGATTAGTGACTAATATCTCATTCTGTTTCTTCCATAGATAGGATGCAGGAGCCTGAGAATCAAAGGATGGAAATGGAAGTGGTTCCTCTCCTATTACCCCTAACGTCTACTAGTCAACGTTTTGCTTCCTAGCCTCACCATGTTGGGCCCTGCTGGTTTAGAATTTCCTGTTGCTAAGGAATAATGCTTCCAGGGGTGACACACACACACACACACACACACACACACACACACACATGCAGATTTCATTAAACTGGAAGCTGAGATGACCACCTGGCCACACAGGCTCTTCACATGAGGAAACCAATCGTCAAAGAAGGAGCTTCCTTTATTGGTTGGGGTTATTGAGTCTATCAAAAAGAAACTGGTTTACTACTTGATAGGTTTTCTTCCTCCCACCAACCAATTCTGACACCACTGTGTGTCCTACGATCCAATTCAATTACGACACTATCTGAGTTAGTGTCAGACTCCACAGGTTTAAGGGCTCAGTCCATTTCAGATGCCGATTTCAAGTATTAGGTCCTTGGGTTACCCATGCTTCTAACTCAATTACAAAGTTGGGAGTTCCCATAAACCACCCCCCCTCAGTTTTAATAATTTATCAGAATGACTCATAGAACTCAGGAAAATTCAATACTTTCAATTACAGTTTATTATGAAAGATACAAATAAAAGCTAGATGGAAAGTCACATAAGGCAGTGTCCAGAAGGATCCCGAATGCAGGCACCCCATGGAGTTGGGATGCACTACCCTACCTGCGCCTGTAAGTGTGCATCAACACAGAAGCTCCCCAAATCCCATCAATTAAGAGTTTTTCACAGGAGGCGTCATGACACAGGGGTAACTGATTCAATTGTTGACCATTGGTGATTAATTCAACTGCCATCCGCTCACCCTTCCCTAGAGGTTGGGGGTGAGTCTGAAAATTTCTGCTCTAATCACACAGTTGTTTCCTCTGATCGCCAGCCCCTATCCTGAAGCCTTCTAGGGGGCTACCAAAAGTCCCCTTGTTAGAACAAATGACATCTTATCACCCTTATCTCTCAGGAAATCCCAAGGGTTTTAGGAGCTCTGTGCCAGGAACCAGGAACAAAACCCAAATATTTTTCTTATTCTACACAGTACCACACAACAGGGTCAGAAGACTCAATATTCCCACTGCGCTGTGACGAAGTACATAGAAAACTGCAACAGCCTTTTTAGGGTGGGACAGCTAATAGCAGAGAGATGGGTTAGGTCCCCCACCCACCATCAGACAAGAACTATGGTAAGTTGAGGTACTTGCTTGGGGCAAAGGGAATATGGCACAGTTACAGAAAGAAGTTTTACACACCAGCAAGGACTGTGAGGCCAATTACAGAAAAGAAGACTATAGTACTCACTAGTATTGCTTCCTTAACTTGGCCTGAATATAGATTTTTTTCTTTTTTTCTCTCTGATTTTCCTACCATCTGAGATATGTTCATGATGGTTTATGTTACGTATAATGCTACGTAGAACGTACACAATAATATATAGCATTTAGTGCCAAGTTATCAAGGTATTGTTCTATCACCAGCTTCTGTAAGCTGAGAACGACTTTTCCCAGAATCTCTCCATGATTCCGGGCCAGGGTTGGCCAAAGTAGGAACTGAAAGAGAAGAAGCCTGGGGTTAGGAAGTGTGTCTACACAGCTCGGTCCCTTCCTCCTTCTCTTGGGAGTGACGCTGCCCACCCAGAGCACACATCCCACTTCTCACACAGGGTGGATCTCCACCGTGGCCTACACCACAGCCTGTAGTGGGGTGCGGATGTCCTCCCAAGTCTACATTATAAGACCCACCTGCCACATTCTCCCACCTTGTCAGAGTAAAGATGGCATCTGGGGCTTCATCTGTCCGGTTTCTACTTCTCAACTGGTTCAGAACTAAGGTGGAGAAGAGAAGTGTTCATTGCTAGGCTCCCCCAAGCCCTAGAATTCCTCAAGGAGACCTTGTAAGAAAGCTTCCCGCCAGATCTTGAAGGATGTCATGGGACTAGAAGTGAAAGAGAACCAAGGAGGCAGGCACAGGAAACCATGTGAGCAAGAAAGAATGTCGTGTGGGCAAGAAAGGGAAGATTCATGGGGGGAATGAAACTAAATTTTCTAAGCAAATGAGACATAATGAGGGAGGCAGTTTGAAAAGACACAGGACAGTGGGGTAGCTGATGAAGGCCTTGAAGACGAACTTTAAAATTTTCATAATAAAAGTAAAATTTTTTTTCATAATACTTCCCTTGATTTTGCACCAATGATTCAGCTTCTCCCAATATTAAATCTTCTGATCAGCTTCACCCCTAATTTAGTGAGATACACAATCGCTCCTCTCTAGATCTCTTTTACAGCTAATATAGGTTTCCTAATATCCTAATCAGAGAAATGACCTGCCAAGAGGAAGAGTGTCCGAAGCTTTCCCACTGTCCGTCCCTCCAGCACCCTTAACTGTCTCCAGCTTTACTCAGCAATATATTTTGCAGTCTCGCAGACATTACTAATCCTTTCAGGAGTAGAACCCCTCTTCTATGCCTTAGATAGGATTTCAGGGTGCTTTCCTAGAAAGACCAGGAGAAAGAGGGATGGGATGGCTAACATTTTACCCTGGCTCCGAATCTGTCAGGAATTCAAGCGAAGAATTGCATCTCCGTGTCTGAGCTCATCCATGTGTTATGAATCACACTGTTGGAAAATGCACCCATATTTCCCTTTGGTCCCTTATCTATCCTCGCCCACCCCCTCTCCACATTTCAAATTCATTTTTGTTTCTGTTCCAGGACTAATGAGACTGTGATCAATGCATCTCTAGCTGACCCTGCCTTCAAGTCTTCAATCATAACTTCTCTGTCTAATCCACTCCCCTCTCCTCTTTGTCAACTGATGGATTTATTTAGTTAAGAAAACTAAAAATACAATCATGCCTCCACTCCACAAACAGGCCTCCGGTTTGATGGTCTTCATTTTATGAAATCCAACCAACCGCAGATCCTAACGCTGTCCTTATGGTGTCTGTCTCTGGGATGATAATATTTTCTGCTTTTGTGAAAATGTTTTAAGGTCTGCTTCTTTCACGAATGGGGTGTTCGGCAGGGTCACTTTCCTGAGGCCAAGGTTTGAAGATTATATCCAGAAAGTTCTATCCCTAAGCAGTTTTTTTTTTTTTTTCACATGAGTTTAGTGCTCACGATCCTTGCTTTATGAAAATGGGACTCCGGGTGAGGTCCGCCCCCACCCAGGGGTGCTGGGAAGAGCCGGGCAGTGCAGAAACCCACTGCCCACTGCCCACCGATGAGCCTGAGGGGCCCAGCAGGGAGGGGTGCCATGACTGCAAACTTCAGAGGACCCTGCGGGCTGCCCTCCCTACTTCCAAAGTTGTGCCAGCTTCACATCCAACCCCAACAGTCCTTTGTGTTTGCACATGATCTGATGATTTGGACAAAATGCTTTTTACATCTAGCATCTCACTTGTTTCTTCCAACATTCCTAAAGGTAACCCTTTTCCTTCTGTCCTTCTGGAGATGGAGAGCCTGAGCTTCTGACAGTGCCATTACTCACTGGAATCCACGACCACATGGTGCTGGTTCCAGGCCCCCTCGTGCTCCTTCAGGTGTGAGTCCCTCACCCTCCTGACCTCTGCTCCAACCCCTGTCTCTATCCCAGTGGGCACCTGCACTCGGAGCCCCCAAATGCCACCTCTGCACCCCCAGCCTTCCTCTCTGGCTACAACCACCTCTGTGCTCCGTCCTCCGCAGGCCAGAGAGCTTCTTATTACACCGTGCCATGCTCCAGACCATGTGCCATGGAGGCATCACAGGTTCGGAATGCTTCCAAGGGAAACGTAGGGGATCCTAAACCCCTCCAAAGACCTGACCTGGAAATAAGCCTTGGAAATAAGCCCATGCCTTGGCTTGATCCCTACAGTTGGCCAAACTGGAATAATGAAAGGTCATGGCTGATGAAAAGGAAGGGGAGAGAAGTGGCATATAATTGCCTCTCTCTGCCTACTTGGTCTTTGTCTGCTGTTAAAAACAAAAACCATGTGGCTTTTTTTTTTTTTTCTTTTTTAATCTTTTCTTCCCTTCAGGGATAGAGAAATTTGTTTTAACTCCATTTCACCTAATTAAGGGGACACCCTGTCATTTCTCCCACCCCTTATGGTCCTTGCCTAAGTCCTTTCTTCTTTACAGTAACTGACCCCCATGCGCCTCCAGTAGCCATCACCAAGATGATCCCAGATCCTTTGGGCTGTTGGCCTTCCCAGGTGACCTTGCTTCAAGTCTACTTGCCAGGGCCGGCTCTGCAACTCTCAGAGAGAAAATGGAAGTTCCATCTTACTAATCCAATTTAAATGAAGAATTCTCCAAAGCAACAGATCTCAATGCAATCGATCTTCTTTCTCTTGTCATCTATATGCTCACTGCTTTGATAAACAGTCATTTGCATTTGGAAAGCGGAAAAAATCAAGGAAAGCATAATTGAAGGCTGATACCACTTGGGAAATCTGGTCATAGATGTGAGAATGTTAAGATGGTTCAGGGGACCCTAAAAAAAAAAAAATGTGTGGCTAGCACGCTGTATATTTTGTCTGCGGATTCCCGGACAAGCTTCATGAGAGAAAACACTCTGGGGTCACAAGTATGTATATTTTCTCCAAGAATGAAATGCATCTTCCATCTGAGGGTACTTTTTAGGGACAAAGCACTTGGAGAAATGGCTGTCTCGTAGCTGCTTTAATACTCAACCAGGAAGATAATCAAAATTTAATGACAAAACGCTGGATTCAGAACAATGGGGACAATGAGGTTCTTTACTCTTGCAATAATCCGTATTGCATTGTGTTAATGCGACTGCAATTATCCAGAGTTTGGGATGATCTCGTCCCATTTTCAAAAATCACCGGTAGCACATATTACATGCAAATAATGCTTGGTATCATCCTAATACTTTCACGTCTTCCTTAGTTTTATTGCCCTTGAGGTGATCAGAAAGGGTGTTATTTTTGCAAGTGAGGAAGCTGAGGGAGAGCAATCTCCTGCCAGGGTTGACACAGCCGCTTCGTGACAGCTGTAGGTTGGAACCCAAGTCTGTTGAACACCCATCCAGAACACCCTGTGTCGCATGAGCCCAGTCACATTAGTCCCATACCGGTCTTGAGCTTCCAGGCATTCCTGGAACCCATGAAAATTGTATTTTTGATTGAGAGCCTACTGATGAATGGTGCTCCTCGTCAGAGCCAAAGAATGCCATATTTAATTTCAAAAAAATGGAGGTGTAAATGTAAATGCAGACAACACCTTGCATAAAAAGCCTCCTGCCTTGACTCTCTTGTAACACCTCTCTTTCAAAGACCTAAGGAAACTTTGCAGCCGCCTGCTAATCCTCCCAACAGGCCTGTGAAAGGCCCAGTGGGCAGTTTTAATTATGCCTGGTTTACAAATAGCAAAACTGAGACACAGATGGTGAAAAATGAAGCTGAGTAAGGGGTTCTCTCAGAACCACCCGGCCTGGCGGGGCCCAGGCCACTGCTTGCCAGGCCCACACCTTCTCCATTGGACCACAGATTCGGAGTAAGATGCTTCAAACGGCAGGTGATCGTTGAAGGCCCCAGTGTGTTTCGACTGTAATACACAGAAACTTTGAGAAGCAGCAAAATAAAGGGGTCAGAGCGCAGGCTTGTTTGGGGAGGGCCGGGGGCAGATGACAGGAATGGAACACACTAGGCACCAAGCAGCTGGCAGGTAGTCTGGGCGCAGGAACCGGTCACAGGGAAATTGGTCTCTGCCTGAAAAGAAATGAGGCTGCTAATGTAGACACCTAATAAATATTTATGAAAGAAAGGAAGGAAAAAAGAAGGATGTGAGAGAGGGAGAAAACTTTGTAAATGGGGACTTTGGCTTACTACTCTCTTCCTGGGACTCGTTAGAGCTTGTAAGAATGGTTTTATCTTCCGTAACATGAGGGTTTGGTGGTCGGAATATCATTTGACCATGTCTGGTTTTTTGGCTGCAGCAGTTCTTCACACTGCCCTTAATGTAGGTCAATTTTCACCTCGCCTGTGCAGGCTTCTTGGCTTCAAGGCCATGGTTACTGCAGCCCAACCAAGGGACATTGAGTAGACACAGTCTACCTACTACGGTTTGTTTCCACGTTAGTGCAGAAGAATTGCATGCTCTTTTGAAAAGTAGCTAAAAAAGGTTTCACTGGATGGCAATAGTGCCAGACTTGCCTCTCACAAAAACAATCCTTTTCTACCTTTTTAATCCTCTTCTTGATTATCCCCCAAAACCAAGCCAAATCTTCCTCTCCCTCGTGCCCACCGCAGGCGCACACACCGTGATGCAGGTAGGGCATCCGATTAAGATTCCGAGCAACTTTGCTTAGCAAATGGAAAGAAAGATATTTAAAAATTCATGAACTTCACTGGCCAGTTGGATTTCTTTATGGCTAAATCCAAGCTTCTACCCCTCGGTTCTAACACAGAGCCCCTGACCACTGAGAGAGCCTGGAAATGGCTTGGCTGTCTTCTGGATGCTCAGACTCAGTTGCCCTGCTCAATCTGATACTATTAACACCATCTACATTAAAAAGCAATGAGCAAACACATTTTATTGCTTAAAAGGAGGCATTGCTAAATATGGAAAAAATTGAACCGCTTTTAACCTCGCCTAGGTAGTGTACGCAAGTATTCTTTCAGTGTTTAATCCCATTATTTAATGTGTGAAAATAAATAAATAAGAATGGGCTGACAAAAGTGGCAATATAATATCCTTTAATCTGCAGTTCACAGTGCATTTAAAAATAATAATTTTGAAAGGAGCATTTGAAAACATTTGATCTTAAAATGCATATTTTGCTTATTCTCGTGTTTGTTGATTTGAAGGCTTTGAGGTCAGCCCAGTAAATATTCAGTTTGCTTGGCACAAACTGTGCAGGAATCTAATAGAAAGCAATATTGTTGAAAATGGATATCAATTGAAAACAGAGAGCAGTGTCAACTATTCCCCACTGGGAACAGACAACAATAAAACCAGTCAAGCATTACACAGCCGAGCCTGCCAAATGTCATTAGAGTGGAGAAAAAAGGAAAGGAACATGGTAGGGAAAGAAGCACTTTGCTTTATTTTTTTTTTCCTCCAATTTAAAAAGATAAAAAAAAAAAAAAAAAAGGAAAAAAATCTGGGTACGTAGGGGTAGAAGGAGAACATTTGACGAATAAGGACAATAAAATTGTCCTGAAATTCTCCAAGCCAGTGTCACCATTATCTCAGGCCTGACATATCCATCCCCCCAGACACCCTCAGCTCCCAAAATGATCGCATTATAAAGATTTTCAAATAGTTTTTCTGTCTCTCCAGCTGATCATTTTTCTCCCAATGACCGTCTGATCGGGTGCATTTGCAATCATAAAGTCCCCAATGTGTAAACCGGCGCTGTGATGTCATTTGGAATAATCGTGTTTCTATCATCCTTTAACGAATTGATCCGAGTTCACATGGGAGAGAAAAGGTTTCGTACATGTAAACTTTCCACCGTTACCCCCAGGAGTGGAGAGCCTTTCAGAAGGGATGGGCTGCAGAGAATAGCTCTGGGTGAGAAGAAATATTTACAGTAGCTCTAAAATCTGCTACATGATGGGAATGTACAAATATACCCATTGGGCATCGGGCGGGGGACCGAGGGGGGCAACACATCACCACCACCGTCCCCACCCGAAGGCAAAACTGGGAGCCAGTGACTTCGCCCCAGAGCTTCTGCTGTATCTGTGGCATTTTCATTGATGATTTGTAAATTTTCAAACAAAGAAAAATTGTCTCCTACAGACAATGGTCAAGCCTCTGAACAGCCAGCCAAGAGCTCCCCCTAGTGAGGTTGCACTCATATCAGAAGGAGCTTCCCACGTGTGCGTGCACACACACACACACACACACACGCATGTGAGCACGCGCTCCCAGTCCTTAAACCTGACTCTTCAGCCCCAAATGTTGTCCAGCATCACGTTCTTTTAAAGCAACACGAAAAAAGAGTATCCCCCAAACTCTCCTGGATGGTTCCTCCTATCGCCTGTCAAAGCCCACACTCAGCAGTGAGGAGCCTAGCCAGGACTCCCCGAAGAAGGCAAAAACTGTCATTCTGATCGTATCATTTTGAAATAGTAATAATCACACACTGGCTCTGAATCTGCATCCTCAAGGAGATGCTATCAGGGTAGAAAGTCCTCAGGGGCAGCGTATTACCATGTAATTAGCATAATAACTTTGTTGTGTAAACAAAATAAAAGAGGGCTTGAATCTAAGAAATGTATCTTCCACTGTACGGGGATCTACAGCTTCTGGAGAAAACCCTATTGTCCTTGCTAGTCTTCTAGTTTGTTGCCGCACGACAGGGGGAAACACCTCCTGCCACGCGCGAGCAGCTTCCTATGTGAGTGCACCGCGTCCGTGCACACGCGTACACCTGCCCGTGCAGTTTATTGCAGAACAATGTACAGAACGCTCATCCCACTCATATTTAACAGAACTAATTTGCTCTAACACCAGCACTGCATGTCCCAGATCAACCCTAATTCCTTCAAGTACGTGTTGGCTTCCTCCAAAAAGATATTTTATTGGTTTTTATGAGCCTTGATGGGGCTCTGAAGGGAGGACAGGCATTCTTTGGGGGAAAGAAGGTAACAAATGTAGAAATCAGACACGGTGATGAAAAGGGGTTTAAGGTCTTCTTAAAAATTCTTTGAGAGCCATATCAATGTTTTTAGGAAAATACAAATGACTGCCATTTCATAATCGCCACGGGTTCGGGTTAAGTATCCAGCGCTTCGTAGCTCCTGCTAATATTTTCTTCTTCTTCTTCAACCATAGATCCACAAGACAGGGGATCATAGCTCTAAGATGCTAAAGGTGACTCTATTTCCCCGGGAGTCTGACTCTGGAACGCAATTGGTGAGATGTTACTTACGTATTGATGCTCAAGCCCTGAAATCCTCAGACATCAAAACAACGCGGGAAAGGGTATTTTTGTATGGAGTGTTACTCTCATCATCAAGCTTCTTGGAGTAAAACTATTTACATATGAACCCTACTAAATTTAAATGAACCCACTGGCTTATAGATACTACTACTTACCTCCCAGGAGGATGGTGACCATGAAGGCTAAAAGTCTTCGCAAAGCGTTGATGGAACATGCTACCGTATAAGTAAAAACAGTAAAATTTTTGTTTTTGTTCCATTTTCTAGGGAATATTTTAACAAGCTTATCGAATATACTCAGATCTTTGTTCTTTCCAGGACTCCTACACCACCTCAAAACAAAAAAAAAAGAGACCAGGTGAGAGATTGGGGTGGGAGGTTGGGGAAATATCACATAACTAAGCCACTCAATGGGACAAAGGTTTACGTCACCGATTTTACCAGCCCTGGCTCAAATTATTAGGGCCAAAACTTCACTCCTATAAAACCCATATCAATGGTGAGCTCTTCTACAGTTCATTGCTGGACTGTGGGTTTATAACTCGGCCTGCAAAAACTGATTTTCTTCCCTCATAAAAGGGGGAATTATAACGTTCGACACCTCCCTGAATCAAAAGGAAACCACTATACAGAGAACTGAAATTAGACCTATTACGTTAATTAAAATTCTGCCGGCATCTCTGAAAGTGTAATTTGGCCCAATGTGTTTTAAAAAAAACCAAAACATCATGAAAATTAGCTAATGAATATTGTGCAGTCACTTCCCTAACATAAAATAACTCAACCATTTAAATTGCACAAATTCCAAAATGGTCTAATTTACAATACGTTGTTGTTTGCTTGTTTGTTTTAGAAGTGCTTAACCTAATAACATGGTGAGATTGTATTTTTTTTTAAATTCCGATCTTTTACAAAATAACAAGAGACTCGGGGTTGAATTTTCCTATGAGTTTAGTTCCTGCAACCCTGAATACTTAACTCTGACAATATTTACTTCTGTTTAAATTTATCATTCAGGATTTGGTCCCTTCGGTTTTCACGAGGTTGAGAGTCAGGAGTCTTAGGCTTTCAAGCCAATGCTGACAGTTACCCATCATTTGACCTTGAGTGAGTCCAAGGTCATGGGACTCTTGGCTTCCCATCTGTAAATCAAGGGTAACAATATGTACCCCGCTGGCCTCATGGGGTGACTGTGAGAATTAAATGAGATAACACAAGTGGTAAGTAAGTGTTTTAAATATTAGAAAATGCTAGATAAATCTATGCACCGTTATTTTGAAAAATAATATCTTAATCAGTCCAGGAGTATGTAATCATCTTTTAAAACTTTCTCCAGTTGATTTCTTTAAATGGTTCTTTTTCCTTTTCTTTTCTTTTCTTTTTTTTTTTTTTTTTTAGAAAGCCATATATGTTGATATGTTGAGTTAATTTATCTGCAGGCATTTATTTTTTTTAAAAACAATTCCCGGCACCACTGGAACCTTAGTTGGATATCTACCTGTTCCAGCCAGTCTTTCTTCCTCAGAATCGCCCCCCGCCCCCAAATTGTGTGAGAGTATAGTCCATATATATAACCACTGGGCTCCTTGGCTTTGGGTTCTCCTAGGCTAATAAGTGTTGTCCAAGGGTTTTCCACTGAAGCATTTGCAAAGAGGGTTCCGTTGGCACCAGTTAAAGCCTCTGCCTCCCTTTGACTCCGTCATAACCCAGAGGGAAGAATTAGCCCCCTGCTGCATCCATGTGTTAAAAGTGCAAACACGTGGAATAGTACTCAGCAATAAAGAGAGGTGAATTACAGGCCCACACAATGCGATGAATCTCAAATACACTTGCACTAAATAAAAAAACTAGACTCCAAGCACTAGGTGCTGGATGATTCCATTTACGTGACACTCCAGAAAAGGCAAAGCCATAGAACAGGAGACAGAGCATGGGTGGCCAGGGGCTGAGGGGAGAAGGTGGGGGATGAGGGTGGGGAATTGACTACAAAAGAACAGGAGGAAATTTCTGCGAGTGAGGGAAGTGGGCTGTAGTTGGTTGTGGCATTGGTTACATGACTGCATGGCTGTCAAAGCTCCTACTCAAAAAGAGGAATTTTACTATATGCAAATTATAGCTCAACAAATCTGACACTAAAAAAAAAAAAAAAAATCATGGAAAAGTCAACGTGAGTTTGTTACCCTGCTTGGGTTGTGATTCTTCCTGTAGAAGCAAATTGTATTTCCATGGCAATTCAGACTGTTTTCTGGTAAGGCGCAGCCCTATTAAGCTCATCAAGACGCCTAACTGCATACGGTTAAACTCTGAAATAGAATTTTTCACTACGTATCTATCACATCAGTGATTAATGACCAGAGTCCAAATAGTGTATTTGTCTTACAGGGATCACCATCTCGCTTTCATTGTTTCCTGAATGGGAGTAAAAGACTTCAAGTCTGAGGCTGGTTATATGCATCCTGCCTCTCCTCAGCCTCATCTAGCCCCTAGAGAATTGTTTACAACCTTTTATAGGAGCTGCTCGTAGGGATGGGGAATATCTCCCCTCCTATGGGGTTGTCAGTCAAAAAATTTAGCTGGCTACCGGAGGCCCTCACTTAAATTGAATTCTAAGCAAAATATGGATCCAGATACAGCTTCTGAAAGGCCTGGAAAAGGAGATTTTAGAAGAGAAAAAGCAAACCGAGCTAAATGAGTTTCTTTTTAAAATAGGGTTGGGAGGCCATCAGGGAGGAGGAATTTTGTGCGTGTCCTCGTCAGAAGAGAGCGTGACTGTTTTAAAGACCTTTCAGCCAGCTTCCAGCCCTTTAGCGTGGATCTAACTTCCTCCTCACCGGGACACCTGCCTCCTCAGTCTACACGTAGAAAGGAGCCCATTCGATCTAAGGCCTTTCAATCCTTTATTTGCATATTAATTCAACCAATCCCAGTGCACCTAGTTTCAATCCCTGTTTTGCACGGAGGACCTGAATGACGACTGCACTGCCAGCCTTTGCCTACATAACTGCTCCCTCTGTCTTCCTCCAAACACAAGTCACCTTTCCACCTGACTCTGTATCCCCAGCTTTGCAATCCTCATTGCCCAAGTAAACGCGTCTTTGCTTAAATTTTCAGTGACTTCTCTTAGTAGACAGGCCCTCCCCAGCCCCCCAACAGGAAATAAAGCTAACAAATCAAAAATAGCCCCTAGAATTCAGTGAAGAAATGCAACCCATGTACGGTACAGATGTGCCGTGAAATATTAGTGCTTGGAAAGCTTTCTTTTTAAAGATCAGGGTGCAGCTTTCAGCTGCAATGATTTTATTTTCTTATTAATTCAGCTGTAGGATTCATAAAACAGGCAGAGGGGTCAGTAGGCAGCTCCTTCCTGGGACACGGTTGCTGCGGGGGCTCCTAGGGGGAGCATCTCTGGAGTGAGGAGGAGTCGTGAGCAAAGAATCCCACCTCTGCGGGCCCCCTTCCATCCCTCCTGTTGTAAATCGCCATATAAAGCGATGCCCGAACAATCTATGGCTGGAAACACCATTATTTGCAGGTGTCTCAAAGCCATTTCAGCTCGTTCACTCTTCCTTTCTCCTCATTGACATTAGTTTAATCTGTGAAAATCAGATCACAATTACGGCAGACTTTTTACCTCATTAGTTTTCTATTGTCTGTTCTGAGGCATCGCATATATTTCTACCTCCAGGCAAGACTGGTTCCCGTCTGCACTGGTTTCTATCCCTTCCCCCTCTTCATTCTTATGAGGAAGAAGCACACTTTTAATCCAATAATTCAACTACTTCTGGAGCTAATCTGGAAAGATTTCATCTGCATTGTTCTTAAACTTGGCAACTTTGGGATATAAACACGATTCTGGTTGTCATCCCATCACCATCAGGTATATACATGAGACACCCACACCCCCAGGATTTATTCTCTAGACGCACAGCAATTCTCTATGGAGTGCAAATTATATTAAATACATACAGTTCCATTTTTTCCATTGTGTTAAATCCCAGCAACGTCGTTTTTCTTGGTAAATCTGTGTCTCCTTTGCGTCTTTATTACTCTGATTGGAAAAGCATTACCTAGAATTATTTTAACTGTGTTTGGATTGGGGTTAAGGCACCCACTTTATACTGCCAGATCCACGGGATCAAGCCAGGGACATCAGTGAGAGTATGGAGCCGTTGTCTGCAAACCCTTGAGTTTCAGCGTTTAAGATCATAACGATTTTTACTTCTCGGGATACTATTCTGCACATACAAGTAGATAAAACGTCGAAATTTCTTGTCAACTAATTATACAATGACACAAGGTGTCCCTTTCATATCTGGGCTACCACTTTACAAATGTTTACAAATCATGTTTACAAATGATTTTCAAACATATCTGAAGCTCTCAAATCTAATTTTTTGATTTGGGACCGAAGGACAGCTGCTATCTATAGCCCTTAGAAATTGGGGTCAATAAAGAAAATTGCTAATAGTTATTCGAGCGGCTACATATTCCAGTATTAGCTGCGCTATCAACTTTTCAAGAAATCCAAGTTATGGGATGTCTGGGGGGTTCAGCGGGTGAGCATCTGCCTTTGGCTCAGATCATGATTCCAGGGCCCTGGGATCGAATCCTGCATCAGGCTCCCTGCATGGAGCCTGCTTCTCTCTCTGCCCACGTCTTTGCCTCTCTCTGTGTCTCTCATGAATAAATAAATAAAATCTTTAAAAAAAAAAAAGGCAATCCAAGTTACATTTACAGAATGTCATGAACTGTTAACATTCACTGTTTATTTCCTTATTGAATATCAGCAGAAATTATCCGCCCTACCAAGACGCATCAGATCTCCTGACTAAACAACTTTTTTTCCTTTGGGGGAAAAATAGTAATAATAACCTTTGATTGTATAAGAACATCATAATCCGCGTTGTCATTCCCGATTCAGCCCATGCCAAGAATACAGGACGATTTACATATGCTCTAATCAAATATTTGGGGGCTAGGGAATCGCACTGCGGATCTCTAGATCAAGATTATGTGACATGCCTTGGATTCCAGCCAGGTTTGAGGCTCTTCATTTTTAAAACAATAACCACCTGCTAAAAGAAGAAAGAAAACCATTTCCTTCTTGACATTCGTTAGCTTAGGATCAGCAGAATCTTCCCGCTGCTCGGATTGAAATGTAATAGCTGCAAGGTTGAAAACTGAAATCTTGCACTAAGCACTTCGTTGCTGCTGGCTTGTAATTTTTTTCTCTTCAAAAATTACATACACAAAGCAGTTTTAGACTCTGTAATCAGATATTTTGCCTCGTACTACAGTGTGATTTGGGATGTTTTCTTTTTTCTTTTTTCTTTTCTTTTTTTTTTTTTAGAGAGAGAGAGAGAGAGCACTAGATCTGCACAATCCATGCTCTCAGGCTGCATATGCATAGGCCACACAGGACACTGGCCCTTCACTGCTGCTGTGTCATGTATTTGTGGATTGTGACCAAGCTAAAAGAGTAAGATGAGCTCAGACTAGTTCGCTGTGATGGGGCCCAAACCCGCAATGCGGTCGACTCAACTCATTTTCACTTGCTTGTTTGTCTGTCCAGCACTGTGGCAGTCAATTGATGCTGCGTGTATCTGGGGAATGGGGCAGGGGGGAGGTCTTAGCAAGGAGAGTCAAGGGGCAAGGAAAGGCCAAAGGGAAAAAGGACTCGATCTTAGCCTCAAAGAACGGACTTGTTGTGGGTCCAGACTCTCCAAGGGGCATGAAATGCATCTGGCTCAGCTGAGATGTGGTGATTTACCCAAGGATCCTCTGGATTTTCTCCATGCTGAGCTGACAATGGCATTATCGTTTTATACTCTCTCCGGTCCAAGTACCTATTGTGAGGAAGCACTTGAAGTATATCAGATTTATAAAATTTATAAACAAGCAGCAAAAAAAAAAAAAAAAAAAAGAGAGGGAAATCATATGTTTTATTTGCAAAATATACAGTTACAATGGCATGGTATTTGCATTTTTTATGCACCACCACTTTGGCATAGACCCTTTCCCCTCAGAATGGGTTGTCATTTATAAATGAACTCGTAGTTAATATCTGTATTTTTAAAGAGCATAATATAGTCCATTGCTTTAGCATGCTGTGGGGATAAACTTTAACTTATAGAAATTTGAATTTATAAATCCTTTTTTTTTCAAGATCTTCAAAATGGAAGAGCATCTTTAAGCATCTATCTCTATGTGTACTATTGTGTGTGTGTGTTATTCAGTTTTTGCTTAGAGGTCTTCTGACCTCAGGCTTGTCCAAAAAAATATCATCTACCCCTTACTTCTCAACTTTCCATGTCATACCTCATCCACTTGCTCAGGATGAAAACTTTGAAATCCTCTTGAAATCTGTGTCTTCTTCCATCTAATTATATAATATCAGAGAATAAAAGATGTAAGCAATAGAATTAGATCAGGAGATGCTTACGCTTTACTTATCTTACAATGTATAGAGAGCAACTACGTGGTAAGGCAAACATAAGCTATGACGATAAGTCCATATTTTAATAACCTTCTTGAAAATTCGAGAAAACTTGTTGGCAGTCTCTTGGGCATATCTGATTAGAATGTCCCAGATTTTCCATCTTTACCTGATGATCAAGGTGAAGAAGCACTGGCACAAAGGGCACACCATTACCAGCACACACCTGAACCCAGAAATCCTTTGTGAAGGTCATCTGAAAACATTTGTCCACTATACCAAGGTTGGTTTAGCTAAAGTCAGGTCATATTATCCAGAAATACATTGAACTTCAAATGTGTGCATAGGTCACTGAAAAGTACCTGAATACGCTAAAAGTCAAAGGATGTGGGAAGGCACCACGGGCAAGCCTTTTTGCTCCTTCATAGTCCTTTCTCGTCACAACCCTTCAGGCCTCATATGTGGAATATGACGTCTGATATGTGGATCCAGGCAAGGCGCTGGTGCCAAACCACATCTTAAACATTAGTGAGGGGCACCTGGGGGCTCCATCAATAAGCATCTGCCTTCTGCTCAGGTCGTGATCTCAGGGTCCTGGGATAGAGCCCCACACTGGGCTTCCTGCTCAGCGGGGAGCCTGCTTCTCGGTCTCTCTCTGTCCCTCCCCTGGGTTTGTGCTTTCTCTTTCTCTCATAAATAAATAAATAAATAAATAAATAAATAAATAAATAAATAAATCTTTTTAAAGATTTTTTCCACAAAATAAACATTAGTGAAACAACATTTTTTTCTCTTTGGGTTAAAAAAAAAAAATGAACTCTATGGATAAACATCCTAATTTCTTGTAGCATCTCCAGTGGAGCATCTTGAACCTCTCCTGGTATAAAAAAAAAAACCTCCCTTTTTACAATACTCCAGTCAAGGGATTATTACTGTATTAGTCAGGATTCTCTATTTCTCTCAATTCCCACCCCCCTCTCTTCAGAGAAATAACCTAAAATATTAGATCTTCTATCTCTCCAGGGGGAAAGAGAGAGAGAGAGAGGCAAAAATAGATTTTAAGGAATTGGCTCATTGATTGTTGGGGATGGCAAGTATAAAATCTGCAAGGCAAGCCAACAGCCTGGTGATTTAGGCAAGGGTTGCTCTTGCAGTTTTGAGCTGAAGGCTAGAAACTCAGGCACAGCCTCTATGCTACAAGTTGAAGGTGTAATTTCTTCTTTGGAAACCTCAGTCTTTTCTCTTAAAGCCTTCAACTGATTGGATGAGGCCCACCCACACATTGGACAACAATCTGCTTTGCTTCGAGTCCACAAATTGTAAAGGTTAATCACACCTTAGAGTACCCTTGCAGCAACATCTGGACCCATGTTTTATCAAATAACTGGTCGCCACAGTCCAGCCAACATGACACAGAAAATTCCCCATCACAATCCATTCCCGTCACCCACTGTGCCCTGGTGATGACCAGCAGATATAGAAGAGGAACCACAGCACAAATAGGCAAAATGGCAGACTGCCTTCCTCTTCTTCCAACACCTCCCTGCCCCAGAGGCCTTGGTGCAGAGCAGAGGGAAAGAAGAGCAGAGAGGAAACAATCCGCTCCGCTCTGGGTTCCTGCTGGGTGCTCGTCCTGAGAGAAGAGAGCTCTGAATCAAATCAGACTGAAACTGAGAAATCAGCATGACTGAGTCCTAATTACTAAACTGAAACCATGCATCACCAAAGGGAGCTAGAAACTTACGGAATTGGATCAAGATGTCATGGAGACAAGTGTGAAGCCAGAAAGGGGGGTTCCCACCCAGCAGAACGGTGACTACATCAGAAAGTACAGAACTGTAGGGAGATGTTATGTGGAGGCTTCGCAGGTGTCCAATTCTGTACACGCACAAGGAGCAGAGCTCGAAGACACAGGAGGAAAACTGGGTTGGGGTAAACAGAGTGGGGCAGGGACGTGGTATCACTGTGGGTGTAACACAGACCTGCCAGGTGGATCATGTGGACACACTTGCCAAGAGTTGACCTGACATGGACAAGTTGGGGGGTGGGGGAGTGTCATTGATGATCAGAGCACAGACCTCAAAGTTGGGCACCTATTGCCTTGGAAGTGGACTCTGCCTCTGTGAGCACGTTGCTTCATCTCTTCAGGCTGCAGTTTACCCCATCATAAAATGGGGATGAGAGCAGTGCTTGTGTCCCAAAGTTGCCGTGACGGTAAACAGTCATGCAGAGTGCGTGTCCCTGTAGATGGTAGTTGGAGTCATCATCACCGCCATCTTCATCAGTAGATGCTAGAAGTTTCTTCGGCTGTTAACAGTGAAGCATCTGGGTGTAAACGTACTCTGCTGAAGTTTTATGTCTCAGAAGAAGACGCCGGCTGCCACTTCCAGAATTTCTGTATGGTAACAGGCACTCTGCTAAAGGCATTTCTTACAATTGCCACAGTAACCTCACAAGGTAGGTGCTGTCTGCATTTCACAGATCAGAAACATTACTGAGGCTCAGAGAGGTTAGCCAACTTGCCCAAGGTCACACAGGTCATGAGAGGTGGAGCCCGGCCGTTCCTACCCGACCACACTGAGTCCCACTGAGCCTGGACCTCATGTGGGACAAAAGCAGCTGGGCTTGCAGTAAGTTTGAATTCTGATCAAAAGAACTAAAGGCTTAATCATAATGTAATGTATCTTTGATTTTAGGTGAGCGGACTTCAACATGTCTTTGATTTTAAGTGAGCAGACTTCAAAATGTCCGGGGTCGGGGGGATGAGTGGTAGATATTACTACTATTACTGCTGCTACTGTGGACATTACACTCTACAGATGGGAGTCTATAATCCAGCAGACTTCTGACAGGCAAGTGAAACACGGTCAAAAGGGAAAACAGGAGAGGAAGGCAACCAAAGAAGCACGTATGGCCACAGAAGTATTTTTCTGACGAAGTTTAGATTCTAATGGACTTTGATCAAAATGTGTAAGTCATCGAATTCTGAAGGCGGCACAAACCAGAAGGCTTAGTGGTCACTGGCCAAGTCCAGGGCAAGCAAGGATGAGAGAAATGTTAAATTTTGTGGAACAAGAAATACAAAAGAAGGGATTGGCCCATTGCTTGGAGGAGGTGATAGAATGGTGAGGGAATGGCAGAGAAAGGACAGAACTACTAATCTCCAATTTTATTTCTTTTCCCCCCTCTAAGAAAACTAATCTTCCAACTGCAAACATTGAGGTGCTTACAGCAAATGAAGATAATCTACACCTGCTTTCACCTGGAGTCTCCGATCCCAGTTCTACTTCCTCTCTAATCACCTGCTGATAGAACTGGAGAATCCCTGCCAATAATGTAAGAGAAATCAAAATGAGAAGAAAGAAGAAGAAGAAGAAGAAGAAGAAGAAGAAGAAGAAGAAGAAGAAGAAGAAGAAGAAGAAGAAGGAGGAGGAGGAGGAGGAGGAGGAGGAGGAGGAGGAGGAGGAGGAGGAGGGGAAAGAGAAGGAGGAGAAGAAGAAGAAAGAAGAAGAAGAAGAAGAAGAAGAAGAAGAAGAAGAAGAAGAAGAAGAAGAAGAAGAAGAAGAAGAAGAAGAAGAAGAAGAAGAAGAAGAAGAAGAAGAAGAAGAAGAAGAAGAAAGAAGAAGAAAAAAGAACTGGTCAGATAATTGTTTTCTCAAGATTCTAAATAAGTGTATCAAGGTATGTCCTGGTTTACCAGAAGCATCAAATGCTTCAGGTTGAGCTACCATAAGGAAGGGATGATAGAAATTATTGAGGGGGGGAAGGCTAAGTTGATATATCCATATTTATCCTTTCAAGGAAAAATAAAATATGTTGTTTCGGGAGTCTTAGGATCAAGGATGAATAGATCTTGGCGTGTGTCTCCACCAAAATTACATGTACCCCGTTTTCAACTTCATGGAAACAGAGTATTACTGCTGAACCAAAGCCAACATACCTACAATGTCTCTCTCTCGCTCTCTCTCGCTCATGCAGCTGGGTCTGCCCATTAGAGCAGAGTGCCAACTGCACGTCCCAGCACTGAATTCAGCCTGCAGGCCTGTTTTGCTATGTCTGGGGTCATTTGTTTGTTTGCTTGATTGTTTGCAATGCTTTTAAATGGGTCATATACTCCTTACAGCCCCTTGCTGTCGTCCACCCAGTATCCAGTCGTGTGCACCACCTGCCTACCACTGTGGCCATCGCTTCAAATCGCAACCTTTCTCTGGGCCACATAAGGCAAATCGACTTTTTTTTTTTCCCCTTTTGCTCCCTTTCACACCCTTAAAGCCTGATGAGGTTTTGAACAAGGTGACATCAGGCATTGAGCCTTTCACCAGGTCATGAACGAGGCCTGAGGTCAGCCACTCTCAAATGTTGTCATTCTAGTCTCAGGGTCAAAGATCCTGTGACCCATTTCACCAACCCTTCCTACCGTCCAAAGCTTAGTCATGAGAAACAATTACAAAGGATCACAATGTAAAAGTTGTAGCAAACTTATTGCTGGCAATATGATTTAATTGCTCATTGTTTATTCCCTAGAACAAAATATATGCTTCCACCTGAACTGTTCATTCTACCTCCGTCTCTGTAGACAGTTTTGGTAAATGGGCATACTTGTCTTTCCCAATCGTCGTAAGCACAAAATAAGGTTAAGTGTATTTTAAATGCCCTATAAATTAGAAAGAGCTCAGTCATCTTACTATGCTAACTATTTAACTCACACTTTTAAGCATTTTAAGTAGCACAAATTTATAGGGACCACATTGCCAGTAAAGTGTGACCATATAAGCGAATTTTCAGTGGAGTGTTATACATTTTCTTTAAGAACAATATACAGCTTATTTAAGTTTGAATGATAATACCATTATGTTTTAAAGTCGAGTTATTAGAAAATTAGAGGCCAAAAATACTGTTGCAATAAACATGCAACCTACACTTTCAGGTTAAATAAGCTGCAGCCAATTAAACTGATACGAAGAAACCAAGCTAATAACAGCTGCCCATTAAAAACTACAGTAAAACTTGAATAAAAACTGAAAGTAACAACCAACTCGATTGCACTGATAAAAAAGGATTCTTTCTGAACTTGGAACATTCCATCTGGCTGGTTGTATGCTTGTGTAGAGGGAGCTGGGTACTGTAGCTAGTGGTCAAGCATTGAGTTGAGTAGGAAATTGCTGCTTCCAACCCTGGGGAGGCAGTCCTATAACTTTTTTTAAACAGATTTTATTTATCTGAGAGAGAAAGAAAAAGAGCATGAGCAAGGGGGAGGGGCAAAGAGAGAGGGAGAAGCAGACTCCCTACTGAGCAGGGAACCTAACTTGGGCCTCGATCCTAGGACCCTGAGATCATGACCTGAGCCTAGGGCAGATGCCAAACCGTCTGAGCCACCCAGGGGCCCCCCTATGACTTTATGAATATGGAACCTAGTATCTTTCATGGTTCACCCAGTGGTATAAATAAAAGGCATTGAACCTGCAAGTCATTTGTCTAGAGAGCCAAGAAGCCTGGCCAATAGAGCCGCCATTACCTGGAACATTTTGGCAGAGAGAGACGAGCACTCAGGAGAGTCCTGCAACAACCACTCAAAGCTTGGTCCAGAAAGCCAGGCGTAACCTCTGCTCACAAGTCATTGGCTGCCACTGGTCACAAGACCTTACCAACCCCAGGAGGCCAAGAACTGCCATCGTATCATGTACCCAAAAGGCAGAGATCTGGACATAGTTAGTAATTAATTAATTAATTTTCACGTCACTGAGAAGATCCTCTTAGTGGACCTTGGCAGTATGCTCCTGAGCTGACAGCTATGTTGTGAGTTTCAATTTGTCTGCTATTGGCCTTACGTACTGTGACTTTCTATGGTCACCATCATGGATGACAATGGCTTTTGTCGTCACTTTCTTTTTGTGAAGGATCCAAGAGCTAACGATTATGGAAGGCTCACAATATGCCGATCACTGGGCTGAGCTTATAATTACAATGATTTCCACTGCAGCTAGAAATACGACCTACACATATTAAGAGTTAGAAGGCTGGAGTTTTGAGATGGAAACCAGGGTGCAGGGAGATGCGGATTGTAGAGGCCACAAGAAAATAGGCAGTGCAGTTGGGCCTCCAAGGAAAAGAAGCCAAGAAAGAGAATAGCGTTCTGGGGAACCAATGAGAAATCTGCTGATTTGGGGATGGTAAAGACTTAAGGAGAAGGAGCCACTGAAGGGGGAGAGATTGAAAATGCATAAGTGACAGGGAATGGGAGCAAAGTCCCCAAAGACATAGAGGGGATGGGACTCTGGGCCAAGTGGGCATCTCAGCTTTGGTCATCTCATGTATGCATGGGCCAAATGGATTTCCTCAGGTAAGAAATGCTCGCTTGTGCTTTTACCCACTCCCTGTTGTTTTTTCTTATTGATGGTTACCATGTTAACTCAAAAGGCCCAAGGCACATTTTCCTTAAGAAGGAAAAGATAGAGATGGGAAAAGAAATAGAAAAACCCTAGAGCAAGTGAGCAGAGATCAGAGAACATTCTGCTCCATATTTTAATGAAAACAAGGGCAAGGAATGAGGGAATGGGTAGCTTAATGAAAATCATTTAATGTTTGAACTGCTATTAGGGAGGCGACATTCAAGCCACTCAGAGATGGTGACAGATTTGCTAAGCATCAAGTCCAGCTTGGACAACTACTGGAAGAATTGGGTCATTTTCTCCATGAACCTCAATGAAGTTAAGAAGAGAGGTGACCAGTTACAAGCACACAGTAGGTATTTAATAAACGCCTATCAAAGGCATGCAGAGCACAGTGCCAGCAGTCTTGACACCACCAGCCCACATTTCACGTGTACGGAACTCAGGTCTCTGTATCATGTACACTGGTACGACATCACAGGGCTGATCTCTCGGTTGCTTTATGTGAGTCAGTCTTGCCTCCCAACTTGACGGTAATTCTCAAACAGAGACCAAGTTTTGAATGCCTTTGGGACTCCTCACATCGCTAAGGGACTGAGCATACAGCTGATGCTTTATAAACACAAGCAGAATGGAATAATTCAAAGTAAAACAGCAATAAACTCCCAGGTTCCAGGTTGGGAATAAAGAATAAATGGAAAACTCTAGGCTAAATTTTCATTATTATTGCTCACAGAACAACCAGAGGAGGAAAAAAAAAAAAAAAAAAGCAAGCATGCTCAATGAGACATTCAAGACCAATAATTTTAAATGTCTACATTAGAGATGTGATATGAAAAAAGCTTTAATAACTTAGAAAGAAGATGTACTTTTCTGAAAGTTTCCGGGGCATTTTCTCAATAGATTTATCAGCTCTATGAACTATAGTCTCCAATTCATAAGCCCACTCTAGACATATTTTTATATGTATATTTTTTATTGGAGTTCGATTTGCCAACATATAACACCCAGTGCTCATCCCATCCAATGCCCCCCTCAGTGCCCATCACCCAGTCACCCCAACCCCCGCCCACCTCCCCTTCCACCACCATTTGTTCGTTTTCCAGAGTTAGGAGTCTCTCATGTTTTGTCACCCTCTCTGATTTTTCCCACTCATTTTCTCTCCTTTCCCCTATAATCCCTTTCACTATTTCTTATATTCCCTGTATAAGTGAAACCATATAACTATTGTCCTTCTCTGATTGACTTACTTCACTCAGCGTAATACCCTCCAGTTCCATCCACATCAAAGCAAATGGTGGGTATTCATTGTTCTAATGGCTGAAGAATATTCCATTGTATGTATAGACTACATCTCCTTTATCCATTCATCTTTTGATGGACAATATTCCATGCTCATGGATTGGAAGAATTAATATTGTGAAAATCTCAATGCTACCCAGGGCAATTTACATGTTCAATACAATCTGTATCAAAATACCATGGACTTTCTTCAGAGTTGGAACAAATAACCTTGAGATTTGTGTGGAATCAGAAAAGACCCCGAATATCCAGGGGAATATTAAAAAAGAAAACAAGAAAAAAAAAAAAAAAGAAAAATAAATAAATAAATAAAAAAGAAAACAAGAGCTGGGGGCATCACAATGCCAGATTTCAGGATGTACTACAAAGCTGTGGTCATCAAGACAGTGTGGTACTGGCACAACACCAGACACATAGATCAATGAAACAGAATAGAGAACCCAGAAATGGGCCCTCAACTCTATGGTCAACTAATATTCGACAAAGCAGGAAAGAGTATCCACTGGAAAAAAAAAAAAAAACAAAAAAAAAAACAGTCTCTTCAATAAATGGTGCTGGGAAAATTGGACATCCACATGCAGAAGAATGAAACTAGACCATTCTCTTACAGCATACACAAAGATAAACTCAAAATGGATGAAAGATCTAAATGTGAGACAAGAATCCATCAAAATCCTAGATTTTGCTGAATTTAGTGGCATGTGAATCAAGTCTCAGGCTCAGAATAATTTGGATTTTTTTTCCTTTTAGAATCAGAGAATTAGGTAGACTGAAAAGGGGACCCCAGATTTTCATGTGTGGCTGTGTATTGATTAAATGATATACTTCCCTGAATCTGCTTTATGCTGCTGAGTTTTTGATGTTTTTAATCAGACCTAAGTATGGAATTGAATGGTGCCATTATTGCTAGGTAATCTGGGGAGGGCCTCCCAAAACCAAAGCCACAAGGATCCACAAGGACTTTATAAACAACAGAGAAGAGGGAGACAGCTTCTTGACCATAAAGGAAATGTTTTCAGAAGAGGAGACACATTTTCACCACCCAAGAGTGCCCTGGCATCCAATCAAAACACTAGAATACGATTAATTATTCCAAATCATGTCCTAAAAATCAGAGCATCGGCCAAGGCCATACTTCATACCAAACTATGTCCTTCCTTAGGTCTTCTTCTAGGAGGATATCTTGGAAATCAGAGGAGAAAGTTGGAATATAATTACATGCTCCACCCCTTGAAGAGCATTTATGTCAAAATTCTAAGTATAGGAAGAAAAGCCAGATTTAGTTGCAAAAAAATTTTTTTTCATTGCTACCTTATATATGAAATAAAATAGTTCAAGTCTCTAGGAAACTATACGAGACGTTACATACTCTAATATAACAAAGTATATTGAGGCGAGATATTTTAAATCATTGTCACTAGCGAACGGATGATTTAATTTTAGCAACTGTTTGTGGGGCATTGTGAGAAAATGAATCCATTATTTTGTCATGAAATACCTCGTTTCAAAATATCAATTTTGCTGTTAGGACTTAAAGCAAGGGTTTTCCTAAGGATATATATTTTTACATGACATTAAGGTCATTTGTATATATTATAATATAACCATAACTGTGATAATTATTCTTTTGTGCAAAAAATTTCAAGTAATCCTTCCAGCAGAACATTAAAAGATTATAATGTATGTGTGTGGTTATGTGAGCGCACGGGTGAGAGAGACTAACTCACTAATGATGCTAAGTTAGCTCGAGCATCTTGGGGGTTAGCAATTTGTTATAAAAAGGCCATGTCTAGTACAGTGTGTGTGTGTGGGGGGGGGGTAGTATGGGACAGAGCAGAACTCAAGTGAGTTAGAATCCTTTTCCTGCTTTTTATGTTACAATTCTGAATGGATGGCATCAAACTCAATACGCATCTATTACTTCCAGAAAGCAGCTTGGTTTGGAAAACCGAGTTACGCATCTGCCATTGGTGGTTTTCCAGTTATCTGGCTGTATTTCCATCAGCGTGGCATGGAGAATGAGAGCAGCATTGGGGAGTGGATGAATGATCGACACCCAAGTCTGGAACAACCCCACACTCATGCCCTGCCGACCAGACTTGGGAAGCCGAAGGCAGTGCCTGGTCACCAACGTCACTAGCAAATTCTAATGCATTCGTGGCAACAAGGTGCATGGTCTGTTGGGGCAGAGGCACCCATCTAAAATTAATGTTTTCCATTTAATCCAGAAAGCTTGATATTTAAATGTAACCTACATATTATTTTAATGGATAAATGGCAGCTACAGGGAGACATCTGGGACGGAGCATGGTTAGGAAGAGAGGACTTCTTTGGAAGATCTATTTATAGGCCTCTGATCAGTTGAATATATTTAGTCACAAACATCGCAAACCAGAAGCTAGCCTTGTGTATGGCACGTTGGACAAGTCCGGCTCGCCCTGAACTGAATGTTTTTAGGGCATTAGAAGGCTCCCATCCGTCCTAATCAACTTCGTGTAGACGTGATTCAACATCCAGTGTTGGCTCCGATCAGCACAAGTGTCAGTCACCGAGCACACTCTCTGTCCTCATTTCCTCGGGGCCGAATGCATGTGGTTCTCACAGGACAATCCCTCACAGGCTGGTCTGGCCCTTGCGGGCTGGCCCGGCCGTGGCACCGACCATATGGCCTGGCTCAGCTTCACCTCCCTGCCCGCGACACCGTGTCCCTGCTTCTCCAGCCCCCGCCATCTTCAGGGAAGGCCTGTAGGCAGGACTCCTTCTCAGACAACCCAGCCTCACAAACGTGGCCACGATTCCAGTCACAGGAGAGGGTGTACCCCCGACCCTGGGTGACGTAGTTTATTTCTGAAGAGAACTGAGTCCAAACTCATAAGAATGTGGTTGCCTTTCATGTCCCAGATTCAATTCTGTTCCATGACGCAGCTTCGCTTTGCCCTCCCGTCTGATGCCGGGGCTCTTGATTCTGTCACACGTTAGAATAAACTGCCTTTTCTCGATATCTTATAAAAATAAGGCAGTTATTAAAGATCGCTTTGAAACTTCTCCTCTTCTTTGAGGTCTACCTCCACAGACATACCAACGTGCATTACAGTATTTGAGGAAATTCAAGACTCTGAAGGGCTCCAAGAAGTCTTGGAATGGTTTGTAACACTGTTTACCACCAGCCTCACCCCGAGAGCTCCCAAAATTATTTTCTTGAGTAGGCATTTTTTTTTAATCTAATACCTATTGTCTTGGATCGTTCAGGTTGCTGTAACAAGATACCACAGAGTGGGTAGCTTATAAATGACTGATGTTTATTTCTCGCAGTCCTGGGTGCCAAGGAGCCCAAGATCAAGGGGCTGGCATGGTTACATTTGACCGAGGGCCCCCTTCCTGGTTCATAGAGCGCCTTCTCTCCATGTCCTCACGCAGTGAGATGGCCCGGCGAGCTCCCTGGGGCCTCTTTACAAGGGCACTAATCCATCTATGAGGGCCCCACCTCCTATTACCATCACGTCAGGCACTGAGACTTCACATACAAAGACTTCACCCTAAACATTCAGACCATGGCACCTACGAAGCAATACTCAGTTCTGGGAGAACTGAGACATCAATGAAAAGCTAAAAAACAAAGCAAAACAAAAAGAAAAACCCACAAAAACCTATTTCCGTTTTTTTTCTTTTTTTAAAGATTTTATTTATTTACTTGACAGAGATAGGGAGAGAGAGAGAATCAGACTCACTCCTGAACAGGAAACTGGATGAAGGACTTGATCCCAGGACCCTGAGATCATGACCTGAGCCCAAGGCAGATGCTTAGTTGCCTGAGCCACCCAGGTGCTTAACTAACTGAGCTCCCCAGGCATCCCCCCACCAAAGAAACTACTTTCAAATACCAAGCTTGCAGGGGATGGGGGGGAATTTCTCATACTCTGCTATGCTCTTAACTCACTATTTCAGGGGTGATTGGATCTAGCAACTGTAGCCAATGATGCTGTGCACAGTTGGGATGAAGTCAGTACCAGCAGGAGAAACCCAGCCCCAGCCCCTCCCCCTGGAGAGGCAAAGGTTGCTTGAACCCTAGCGCAGATGACACATGTAGGATGTGTGACTGTGCAACACCATGGGAAGAAAAGGATGACCAATTCCCCTCATGTGTTCTTGCATACCCCATGTCCTGCAGTTTCTCCCCAGAAGTTCAAATATTTGGTTGGATTATAATTATTCTTCTAGATTCCCTTCAACATATGACTGAAATAATAAGCTAATGAGTTTGAAGACAGACAATCCCTTGGGTTCCTGTGCCCCTTCCCAATGGTTTTTTCCCAGGTCTGAAGCATGCCAAGCCCATCCACCCACCTCAGAAGCTTCATATACACACTCCTTTATCCTAGAATAACCTTCTCTTGGTGTTTTGTTGCTGGCTTCTTCCAGCTTAGATGCCAACCCCACAGAGAGGCTTTCCTGCATCATCCTACATTCTGCTATTATTCCCTGCGTCCAGCTCTTTTCCATCGTGGCACTTATCCCCAATGATAATTCTATGGTCGTTTGTTTTCTTGTTCACTACCTCCCCCCTGCTTTAAAGCTCACGCTCCATGGGGCAAGGGTCCCATGTCTCTGTTATCATACACCAGTGTCTACACAGCCCAGCACAGAACCTCACCCAAAAGAGGCACTTTAAAAAATAACAATTGAACAAATCAATGAAAAGTCTGACTCTTGGGACGCCTGGGTGGCTCAGTGGTTGAGTATCTGTCTTCAGCTCCAGGCATGATCCTGGAGACCCGAGATCAAGTCCCATGTCAGGTTCCCTGCATGGAGCCTGCTTCTCCCTCTGCTTGTGTCTCTGCCTCTCTCTGTGTGTCTCTCATGAATAAATAAATAAAATCTAAAAAAAAAAAAAAAAAGAAAGAAAGAAAATGACAAGGACCAAGTCTTCATTTAGGCTCGATTCCTGTGGATATTATTCTTGTAGAGTAATAGAGCCAAGTCTTTTTGATCAGGTGCATTTCAGCCTTGATAAATCCCATTTACACGACTCTGAGACAGAATTCTTCATACTTTCACACCTGAAATCAAGATGTGCTTTGTAAGTGGTTCAGTGTGTGCGTGTTTCTTTTTCTCTCCCAAAGTTACAAATTGGATGATGTTACTATCCAGGGAGACCTGAAATCAAAGACATGTGATAGTGCCAGGTAAAGGAGACCCATAAAGGTTTTCTATCTGCTCTTGATATTTAAAATAAAAATGACCAACAACAGGGGACAGACAGCTCCCGACTTACAGTGATTTGACTTATGATGTTTTTACCTAATTATGATGGTGTGGAAGCCATACACATTCAGTAGAAACCTTACTTCCAGATTTGAGATTTGACCACTTCCTGGGTGGGCTGATCCTCTCTCACAATCCTTGGTGCAGCCACGGTTCCCAATCAGCCACGCGACCATGATGGTTAACACCTGACAACCCTGTTGGTACCTGCACAACATTCTGTTTTTGATTTTAAGTCCAGTCTTCAATAAATTATAAGCGACATTCAACACACTAGTATAAAATAGGCTGTGTGAGATGGTTGTGCCCGATTAATTGTAGGCCATGTACGTGGTCTGAGCACATTTAAGGCAGCGTAGGCTGAACTATGACGTTTGGTGGGCTGGGTGTATTCAATGCATTTGGATTTATGACATTTTCAACTTCACAATGGCTCTACTGGGATGTAACCCCATCATAAGGAAGATCTTGTGCTGTGTGATTTTTTAAAAAATCATCTTATTTAATCATCATTAAGATGATATCATAGAGTGGGTAATTAGATTAGTCCCTATTTTATAGACGGTAAAACGAACACTCAGAGAGGTTCACTAACAAGCCCAAATTTGCAAAGCTATTCAATGTCAAAACGGAGATTCTAATGCAGGTCTACCTAATGCCGCATTCTTAATCACAGTGACACACTGGTTCCCGGTCTAGCACACAGTGTTGGAGGACTTCCACCTTCACAGCAGGACACAGGGCAGTGGTAGTTAAGTTTCTGTCTAACAACCACCCATAGCAGGGCCAGCCCTGTGGTCCTACCAGAAGATCATGGAGGGACAGCATACCCCCTGCAGCAGCCCAGGGGCCCCCTCACCAGCAATGTCAGCATCTTTGCCTGCACCAGCACGACCAGCAAACTTCATGGCGGAGAGGTCCAAGTGTCATCACCAAACACCAACAGTCATCATCAACTCATACAGTGACATAGTCCCACAAGAATGCAGACATCTACTGCTTCAATCTTCCCCAGGAGACGGTGATGCACAAAGCAGCTAGAGAAACACTGCCAGAGCCCTCAGGGCTCAGGCGTGATCTGATTTTCCAGGGAAGGCAAGTGGATTGATAGTTTTCACCTCTGGTAGGTATATACTTGTACTCAGGTCACCCTTCACCAATTCCCCACCTGAAGAGACTGCCTAGAGTGCCTTCAAGCCACTACTGATTCCTCCCCCTGGGTAGACAGGATGACAGGGAGGTGCAGATGGAGAAAGTGGGCTCTATGGGGTGCTTGGGAGCCCAGTCGGTGAAGCATCGGCCTTCAGCTCAGGTCATGATCCAGGGGCTGGGATGGAGCCCCACATCTCCCTCTCCCTCTGACTCTACGCCACTGCCCCCCACTCCCCATCATGTTCTCTCTATATCTCAAATAAATAAAATCATTTTTTAATATTTTATTTATTTACTCATGAGACACACACAGAGAGAGGCAGGGACACAGGCAGAGGGAGAAGCAGGCTCCCTGTGGGGAGCCCGATGTGGGAATTAATCCCAGGACCCCGGAGTCAAGCCCTGGGCCAAAGGTGGACACTCAACCACTGAGTCTCCCAGGCAATCCTAAATAAATAAAATCTTAAAAAAAAAAAAAAAAAATATATATATATATATAGAGAGAGAGAGAGAGAGAGAGAGAAAGTAGACTCTGAATCCAACTGCTGGTCTGGAGTCCCTGGCTCTGAGACTTGCCCATTGAGCCATGTGGACAACCACTAACGCTCTCAGTTCCTTGGTCTCTTCATCTGTAAAATATTAGCTAATATTGAGTTCTATCTGATATTCATATTATCAGTTATCAGAGCATTACCACAGGGACATCATGAGGAATTAATGAGATAACCGATGTGACATGCTCAGTACAATGTAAGGCCCAGAGCAATGGTAGGTTTTATAGATAAATATTCAGATACTCAAAAAGTACATTCAACATACCACGTTTGGTATCTTCCACTCACACATACCGCTGTCCTTATAAATTCCTAAATTAAAAGAATCCTTTCAAGTGTTCAGGAGAGATACCTCAACCGGATCGAACCAAATGGCCTTTGCCATCATTTTTCTGGAACCCACATTGGGTAGAACAAGTAAGTAACCCTCCTCATCGAGTAGGTCTTCTCCAAGGCTGGATATGTGGACTCCACACCTCTGAATGATAGCTATTTAGTATTTGTCCAGCGCAGAGGTCACAAATGAGGCCCACAGTGATGCATATGAGATTAGTACAGGAAAAATCATATAGTATAAGAAAAAACAGTGTAGTATAACGAAGCAATAGAGTGTCAAGATAGTAGCAAGTGCACTAATCCCGAGAAGTAGGGAACGATAAGACTGGGTGGAACTGGGAGCCTGCCGCTCCCTAAGGGGCAGTTACTCAGCCTAACTAATTACTGTCCTTGGAAATGTAGGCCCACCCAACACCAGAATCTCCTATTTTTCATATAAATCTGATTTACAAATATCAGCAATGAAATTCAAAATATTTAAAAGATTTATTTACTTATTTATTTATTTACTTATTTGTGTGTGTGAGAGAGACAGAGACAGAGAGAGTGCAAGTGCATGCAATTGTGGGGAGAGGCAGAGGGAGAAAATCTTCAAGCCGGAGCCCAACTCAGGCCCCGTCTCAAGACCCTGACATCAAGATCTGAGGGGAAACCCAAAGTCAGATGCTTTGCTGGCTGAGCCACCAAATTATTTTTAAAACTATCTGTAGGCCAAACAAATACGACCAAGTAATACCTGTATGCCTCTGGTTGGCAGGCCCCACGTGTGATCTAAATCTTCTGATTTGGCAGCAACTTTTCATATACTGGGAATGTTGACCTCTTGGTTCAGAAAGACTCTCTGCACAGTTTACTTCTAGGATCCCTTCGTTCTTTGTTAGCTGGCACGTTCCTGCTGCAGCCCCGGCACAGTCTAGAAAGGAAAGAGATTCTGAATTCGGGAGTTCCTCACGTTTTCTATGACAAAACTGAGGTCAAGGGCAGCTTACCCAAGGGAGCCTGCCGATGCCCATTGCACTACAGTGCACAAGAGGACAAGCCACGGGTGTCATCATACCCCTCGAGCAATCTTCAGATGTGATCTAAGAAAAATACGCTGAGTTTTCTTTCTTTACCTCAAATTACCAAGAAGGTATGTGGAAGACACGAAACATAGTGGGCGCCCCCTCAGGTGAAAGTGCAGCATCACCTTTGGCCCGAAGGTGAGAAGAAGGACATGGGGGGTACAGGGATAGGTTTTCCAAATAGATGGGATCTTTATGGTACGGTTGCTCCAACTGGCTGAAGTGTTAAACATTTCCACTTGAACCAATACGGGTATTAAAGAGATCCTAAATCTAAATCTCAATTATTATTTATCCATGTGTTGGATTCATGACACTATGGCTCCCTTACATGAGCCACGATTCTTGATCTTCCAAGGCATGGTCTGCTTTCAGGTTTACTACCAGCATGCGCTCTGTTGCAGAGCCTGTTTTGTTGACGTCTGGGAGAATCGCTGCCAACAGCAGATAATCCGCCTAATGACACCTGTGTTGACTTCCCCACTCTCTTCTTGTCCCTTTGTTTGGGTAAACCATGTGAGGTATAAATACTTCATCAGCTCTTGGCCAAAATAAAGATGAAGAGAGAGCAAATCGTGCATCGTTTTAAGAGAAACTGGAGGGAGGTTCTGGATTCAGATCTATCGTCAAACCTCCCTCAATAGACGTCTGAGCTCCGGCAAGCCACTGAACCCCTCCTGTGCAAGGAAGATAATAATGGTACTTACCACGTAACCAGGTGCTTACCTCGTTAAAAGGCTAAAATAATCTAATATTAAAAGAAATATCAGGGGTCCCTGGATGGCTCAGCTGGTTAAGCATCTGCCTTCAGCTCAGATCATGACCCCCAGGGTCCTTGGATAGAGCCCCACATTGGGCTCCCTGTTCAGCGGGGAGTCTGCTTGCCCCCCTCTCTCTGCCCCTCCCCACCACTCATGCTCGTTCTCTGAAAGGAATAAATGGAATCTTTTTTAAAAAATAAAAGAAACATGAGTGGTAAAGGAACAGTACTAAATCACAGATGCCCAGGCCAGTTTCTAAGAAGGCTTCCTATGGGACCAGTCAGCGTGTGACATATTATATATATATATAAATATATATATATTTATATATATAATATCATAATCCTATAACAACCCTGTGACTTAGGGATTACTGATTCCCACCTCAAGGAAAAAAGTTACAACTTGGAGACAGTTCCATGTCAACCATGGGATGTGCGGCTTAGCGGGGTCCAGTGACTTGCCTGAGGGAGGTGGGCGTTTGAACCCAGGCAGCCCGACTCCAGAGCCTGTGAGCCCCGTGGCAGGTGTGTTCAGGGAAGGGGATGATGGGGATGCGTCAGTTCAGTCAGGATGGGGTGCATCAGGAGCAGCTTAAAATATCGAGTGATGCAGCATGCTGGGAGTGAAAAGCCCAGGCGCCCCGATGGTGGGGGTGGGGGGTGGGAGAAGGCAGATCCTCATGCAGCTGTGGCCCAGGTGTGGCCCACACACAACAAGAGTGATGCAAGGTCAGGGATTGGGCCGCAGACTCGGAACATGGGGAACCCAGGGAGGCTGGCCAGAGCCGGGGAGTCCTGGAGCTGAGGGTAGCAAGCCGGAGGACACGGAGACGGGGTCCAGCGAGATGGGGGTGACAGTGCACCAGCTGGTGGCAGATTCTAAGAAAGGTGGGTCCTGCCCCAGGGGCTGGCCCTTGGCTGTTCCCGGGCATCAGGAGCCAAAGGCTGGGAGGTCTGGGGACCAGCAGACATTTGGGAAGGGGTCCCAGGTCAGCCCGCATGTATCTTGTGCCAGGGTCACAGGGGCCTCCCCCACCCCCCACCCCAGCTCCCTGTGGATTCGTGTCCTTAGAGCGTGGCCCTTGCACTATCTGGTCCACAGTCAAACCGAAAACCAGTTGCTGCCCTGGGGACGTGAAGTCCCTCAAATCCCTGCAAACACGTTGCATCTCGGGGCTTCCGTGAGCGGAGAGGCCCTGGCTGGAGGGTAGATGAGGCTTGTTCCCCGTTATTTTTTTTTAAGTCTCCCCTTTCACAGGAAGGAAAGTGGGCCGGGCCCTGCTAACCTAGGAAGTGATCCCAGAGCCTGGCCTGGTTTGGTTTTTTTACCAAAAAAAAAAAAAAAAAAAAAAAGGAAAGGAAGAAAGAAGAAAGAAAGAAAGAAAGAAAGAAGAAAGAAAGAAAGAAAGAAGAAAGAAAGAAAGAAAGAAAGAAAGAAAGAAAGAAAGAAAGAAAGAAAGAAAGAAAGAAAGAAAAAGAAGACTAAGAACACACCGGTGCTTCCAGGGCCTGGTTCAGCTCCTGTAGCTGGGGGAGTCGGCGGAGGCCTGTCAGGGCTGAGCTGCGCCTGCATCGGCCTGTGCCGAGCCCGCGGCCCGACTAGGAAAGGAACCGGCCGCAGCTCTTATCCCCCGCTTTCCCGCACCGAGAGTGGCCGCCGGGCCGCGGGGTCACGCGCAGCTCGACCTCAGGTCACCCCCTCCCCCCCCCCCCCCCCCCCCCGCCCCCTGGGCTCTGCCCAAGCCTCCCGGGCTGCAGGGGACCCGCGGAGCCTGAGCCGCTGCAGGGAAGGCACCCGCGGCCCGGGAGCATCGGCCACACCGCGTCCTGCCGGTCCCGGCCCCGCACCGCCGCCCCCTAATCTGGCCGCGGCCGGGACCCCTGCCCCCCAGCCCCGGCGCCCCTCGGGGCTCTGACTTGCCCCCGACACCCCGACCCGCGTGCCCGCCGCCCCTTCCCGCCAACCGCTCGGCCCCGCGGCCCGATCCCCGGCCCTGACCCCACGCCCTAAACCCGCGGCCCTAAACCCGCGGCCTGACCCCCGGCCCTAACCCCGCGGCCCAACCCCGGGTTCCCTTCTCGCGAACCGCGGGCCCCGCGGCCCTAAACCTGCGGCCCCGACCCCCGGCCCTGACCCTGCGGCCCTAAACCCACGGCCCAACCCGGCGGCCCAACCCTGCTGTCCCTTCCCACGAACCGCTCGACCCCGCGGCCCTGACCCTGTGGCCTTGACCCCACTGCCTCTTCCCCAGAACGACCCGCCCCCTGGCCCTCACCACACGGCCGGACCCCGCAGCCTTGACCCCACTGCCCCTTCCCGCGGCCCCTTCCTGGAGCCCAGACCCCGTGGCCCGACCCCGCTGCCCCGACCCCACCACCCCTTCCCTCAAACCGCCCCGCCCCACAGCCTGGACGCCACGGCCCTGACGCCACCGCCCTGACCCCGCGGCCCTAACCTCTACCCCAACCCCGACCCCACGGCCTTGACCCAATAGCCCTGACCCCACAGCCTCGACCCCATGGCCTCCACCCGGTGGCACTGACCCCTCGGCCTTGACCCGGCTGCCCCTTCCTGTGAACTGTCCAGCCCCACAGCCCTGACCCCGCAGCTCCAACCCCACAGCCTTGACCCCACTGCCCCTTCAGGCAAAGCACCTGGCCCCAGGGTTCCAACCTGTGGCCCTGACCCCATGGCCTTGACCCCACCACCCCTTCCAGGGAACCACCAGGCCCCACATGCCTCCAGCAGCCTGCTGGGTGAAATGTCTACTCTGATTGGCATCTGCACCATCAGGTTTGTTAGACCCCCCTCCTTTTTTTTTTTTTTTTAAGATTTATTTATTCATGAGAGACCCAGAGGGAGGCAGAGAAACAAGCAGTGGGAGAGGCAGGCTCCATGCAGGGAGCCCAATGTGGGACTTGATCCCAGGACCCCAGGATCACACCCGGAGCCAAAGGCAGATGCTCAACTGGTGAGCCACCCAGGTGTCCCTGTTAGACCTTCTTTTATCCTAACCTCCTTACTGGTCTTGGTTGGAACTTCTTATGGGATTGCAAAACCAATGTCCCTTCCCCAAATCCCTTGCACAGCAGCAGCCGGAGTGATTCCTGTGTGTGAGGTTCCTACACCATCGGTGATGGGTGCCTCTATAGGAAACTGCTCCAGCTCTAAGGGCTGAAGCCAAGAGCTCGCCCTACCTTGCCATCCCTGGGAATCGGGCCTGGGGTGGTTGGCTGGGTGTCCTGGCTCAGGGCCTGTCCCAGCTCCATGCACAGGGCACATCCCAGAGCTCCACTGGACGAGAGCCATTTCCAAGTTCATGTTGCTGGTGGGATTCTGCAGCTCATGGGCATGGGCTAGAGGCCACCCCAGCTCCTTCCCAGCTGTGGGCCAGAGGCCACCCCCAGCTCCTGGCCACCTGGGCCCCTGTGTAGGGTGCTTACAACCTGGCAGCTGGCCTCATCAAATGTTGGGGGGGGATCATTTAGCCCACCCCTCCCCACTCCAGTAGGAGACACATGATTTATTGTCCGTAATAGGGTCACCAAAGAGTGTGAACATCTCCAACTCGCCAACGAATCAGAGCCCAGATACAATAGCAAAAATGTTTTTTAATTCCGTTGATCCTTCCAGAAAATTGTCCCTTTCCCACTAGGCCGGGACATGAGAGTATTGGAGCTCTTTAACTTTGAACAGACAGGAAGCTGCCATCAGAGCTGGTAATGGGAAAACAATGGACTGCTCTTAGGAACACACTTTTTTCTGCCATAAAGAGCTTATCATGGAACTTCCTTCTCGCTATTTATTCCAAACCCCACTCCGACGTTTCTCCTTACCAGAGGGACCCAAGCAGATATTATCCACTTCATGCACTGCCCCATGCCTTCCCAGGGAGCGAGAAATTGAAAATGAAACACACTATATGCAGATTGGTTTTAATCACCTGGAACAGATGGTGCAGAAAGTGGCAGGTAAGTGCAATTTCGAATTTCCTTTGGATGTTTCTTAAAATGCAGACACAACAAAGAAATTAAATGGACTGTCAAATGTCAGTGTCATTCTGGCTCCGAACAGCCAGGCTTCACCACGTCTACACGTAACCCTAATACCATCTAAATCTATTTTTCCACCTCTCTGTTAATTAAGTAACATTTGATGGGCTAAATGCAAGAAGATATACATAGAAACAAAGCAAACACGTTTTACTCCTTGGCTATGGGAGAAGGGAAGGGAGCCCAGTAAATGTGTGTGAGCCCAGCTCACCTGAGCTCTGTACTATAACAGGTAATTGCAATAAATCATCCTTTGCCCCGTGATCCCAGCCTAGTGAAGATTAATGGCAGTAGACACTAAAGCTGCCAACTTGGAAGATTTCCGTGGTGGTGGAGAGGAGGCTATGCGTAAGGAATGTGTGATAAAATGCTACGCTGGGACCATAATAAACGGGCTGGAAGGGAGCCGAGGTCCTCCTCTGTAATGCAGAGACATTAAGACCTGTCTGATTGTGATGACAGACAGGTATTTGACTGAGCACACTGGCAGCTATAAAGAAAAAAATAGCTAAAAGCCAACGTCAAGATGTGATGTAGACCTGCCACCTGCCATCACGACTAATTACGGCTCTGACCACTTGCTCGTAGGGAGGGCAGGGGAAACAATATTGTATCTGACTGCAACGAATCGGCCACGTTTGATTTGTGGCCCTGATGGCATGACTGGCCTCACTGTCACCCTCCTTGATGAAGCAGCCGAGCCAGGCACTGGCAACGGTCCTCTCTGAAGGGGAATCGAGGGCCGACTTGTTTTCATTCACTCCAGTTAGGAGGCAGACAGTGAAGAGAGGGAAAGATGGCCTGGAGACAAGACCTGAATACTATGTCCTCAGAGAAAAGACCAAGTGGGACGGACAACTAGAGATGTGGACATCAGTCCAGGAGCCCTTTCAGAGATGCGGGTTTCAAGAGACCTGCAAGACACAGGCCGAACACATTTCTGTGCTGTGGACACAGAAACAGACCTTACCACACGCATGTCAACATGCTCCCTGGCAGAGAGAGTGACTGCCACCACACAGGCTTGGAACCTTTGAACGCTCGAGAAGAGCCCAGAAAAGGCGTTGGGGGCTGTGTAGGACGGGGTCCTCTATGAGTTTGCTAGGGCTGCCGTGACAAAGTACAGTACACTGGGCCGGGGGGGGGGGGGGGGGGCGGGGAGCCGAAGCAACAAAACTGCCTTATCTCACAGTTCTGGAGGCCAAAAGCCTGAAGTCAAGGTGCTCATGGGGTTGGTCCTTCTACAGGCCATGAGAGAAGGATCTGGTCCAGGCCTCTCTGCTCAGCTTGTAGATGACCACCTATGTGTACGCATGGCCTTCTTCCTGTATGTTAGTCTCTCTCTAAATTTCCCCCTTTTTAAAGGACACTGGTCATACTGGATTCCAGCCCACCTTGATGATCCTGATCTAACTGGATTATCTCCATGAAGACCCTGTCTTCCAATAAGGTCACATTCTGACACACTGGGGTTTTGGACTTGAGTGTATGAATGTGAGGGGAACAGGCTCCACCCATAACAGGCTCCTAGAGGAAGACTCCACCTGGCCAACGTATATGGGAATAAAAAGTTGTCACCAGTCTGAGGGGAGATGACCAGGTGCTGCATTTGAGGTCAGGTCAATGGGATCCCAAAGACTGCAGGTAGGTTGGGTAGGGGTGGGCATGACATCTGTAGGTGTAAGGATACCGGCAGGGCCAGGCATGAGAGGACACAGACCACTAGCAGAGCTCCAGGGAAAGCAGACAGCACAACTGAGGGGCCGCCAACCAAGCAGACAGACTTTGGGGTCCCGGAGAGCATCAGTGGATAACCTAGAGCTAGGCTCTGGGATAAAACAGAAAGACACAGGGATCTTTTTTGAGGAAGACAAGAGCATTTTAATGGCCTTTGGTTTGCTCTGGCTCAGATCTTCTGGAGTCGACCTCTGAAAGGATGGAGTTGGTCATATAGACCCTCACCCTGCATGGCGGAGCGCATCCTTAACTACCCAGAGGCCACAGAGTTTGTGCCCCTATAGCCTCTGGGTTAGGCATCTTATGAGGAGGATCCAATTCTCCATAAACTGGGTAGGAAGTTCCTGCAAAATCCTCACAATCCACTTCACGGAGGCATATGTCCTCTGGACCTTAGAGCAGAAGGCAGAAGACTGATAACATTGATTCTTGGCCAGATTTTGACAGTACCACTATGAATTAGGGGTGAAAGTCACCAAAGAAACATCTGACACCATGACTCTAGAGATAATACAGATCAATCACAGGATGGGGGTGGTAGGGAGGAGAGGGGAACAAAGAGAATAACTTTCCAATGAAAGGAAAGAAAATAGAATCGCCTCATAGGGTCTATCTCTTCCCACCCATATTAACTACATTTGAATAAAATATTAGATTCCCTGTTACTTTATCTGAAACCTCGTGTTGATAACTCACTAGGAACAGGGACCTATACACCAGCTATCTCACTTGCAACCTATGACTTCCCAACAGTTTTCCAGGTAAGGAAAATATGTCAAAGCAATTGTTTTCAGAAAATGCATGGTCCTGTTTTCATTAAGCTTGTGACTTTTTAAAATGTCCTTTAGGACTTAAAAGTTTTAGCGTTGTCTCTTCCCAAAGGTGTTTTTGGAGTTTGAAGATGACATTTGAGCTTCAATCATTTCCGCTGTTAAATATGAAAGAGGAATATACAGTTTCTGCTCTCGATATAAAATATTCTTTTCAATGGTTCAAGTAACTAAAATGTCTAAATTTGAAACCTGGAACCTCACTTGTCTACGGTACTCCATGGAAAAGAAATTCTACTCAAGTTGGAAAGTATCAGAGCAGACATTTTTATGATTGCAAATATTATAACGAGAATGACTGAGCATGTGTCAAGCATTTCTCTAAATTTCATGTATTTTCTACTCAGGGATAGATTCAGGGTATGCATGTGGCCTGCAACCAAGCTCTTGTTTCTTTGAACAGGAAATTAAGAAAAAAAAAAAAAAAAAGACCTCTTGATCTAAGTCCCCCCAAAGACTTAGATACAGAACTTATGAGAGGGATCCCTGGGTGGCGCAGTGGTTTGGCGCCTGCCTTTGGCCCAGGGCGCGATCCTGGAGGAGACCCGGGATCGAATCCCATGTCGGGCTCCCGGTGCATGGAGCCTGCTTCTCCCTCTGCCTGTGTCTCTGCCTCTCTCTCTCTCTCTCTCTCTCTCTCTCTCTCTGTGTGACTATCATAAAGAAATCAAAATTAAAAAAAAAAAAAAAAAAGAACTTATGAGAACATAAATTCTCATTTATGTTTTAATTCAACTACTGCTACTTTTAATAGTCATTTATCAAGCACCTTCTGTGAACTTAATAAACTTAGAAAGCATATTGATAAGCTTAATAAATACTGTTACATCACAATCACTTCAAGTTTTCTTTACACTCACCCTATAAGAGAGATAGTATTATTCCCAATTTGAAGATCTGGGTGAGGTTCAGAGAAGTTATATAGCCTGAGGGATGCCTCACGGGCAAGCAACCTGTGCAGTCGCCAAGGGGCCTGCACTGAAAAGGACCCCACGCTTGGTTTAATGATCATCATGATGATATTACATTAAAATTTTTACTAAGTTTTGAAAAACCACTCGTTTTGCACTGGCCCCCCTAAATTACGTAGCTGCACTTGACCAATGTCCCACAGGTCTTCGGAGAGTGAAGACAGGATTCAAAACCAGGTCAGCATGGGTCAGAGCCTCCACCATTCCATTTGTATCTTGCTGGATTACATCTTCTTATCATTAGCCTTTTCCCAAGAAGGTCTTTACAGTGATAATGTGATTTTCTAGACATAAAGTCTTCATTCACATGCATAAAACAAGTTCAGTATTGAGTTAAAAGTGTTAGGACACATCGTGTTTTCCACAGATGCCCACAGCAACGTCGCCTATTCCCTACGTTCTTGTGTAGCATGACCTTGCAGATTCCCCACGATGGAGTGCGATCTACTTCCCCTCCCCTTAAACTTAGGTTGCCCTTTCTGACTTGCTTTTGACCAAGATAATGCAGCAAAGGTGACATCCCAGGAGCTAAGGTGCAAGATCAGAAGGAGACTTGCATCTCCTCTCTCTTGGAAGGCTAGCTCTTAAGGTGCTTCTTGGGGGAGCCCAACCCCCACGAGCTTGAGAAGCTCCAGCCACGTGTAGGTACTCCAGGGGACAACCCCAGCTAAACTCCCAGCCGATGGCCGTCATCCACTGCCGTGCGAGTGAGTCAACCTGTTCAAGCCTTTAGACGGGAGAACCTCAAGAGCAAACCATCCCGTTGACGCTGCGTAGGACGGGGTCCTCTGTTAGTCACAGCCAACCCACACAACTGTGACAGGAAATGCTAAGTCATCCTAAGCCACTGCATTTAGAAACAGTTGGTGTATACATTAGACAGCCAGAAAGTATTAAGACACTCAAACGATTTGATTCCCAATTTGTTGTTTTTAAACTTACTGGACTTCTTTTTTTTTTTTTTACCGACTCAAGAATTTCTGTGTACAATAGGTCAGGTGACTGAGCCATAGAAGTTATCCTAACGCCCTGAAGGAAAGTTCCATTTAGATGTTACCAGCGCTTATGCCCGCCTGTCCTCTGAAGGAGCAAACGCATGTCTAAAGGCTCCTCCCATAGTCCTCACACAACAAGAACTGGGGGAAAATGTCCTACCAGTGAAGCCAGGTAAGTCCCAGTTTTCCAAAATTAACTTCTCAACATCACCCATCTAAGAGCTGACTCTCACAATTTCATTTCCCTGGCCTCATACTAAGAATTAAGATATTTCTTCAAACTCTAGTCTTCAAAGCAGCAACAATGTACGTGTCTACACAACTATATCCCTGCATCTGCCTGCCCTAAAAAGTGGTTTCCATAGAGAAGCTTAACAGCAGAAATCTGACCAACGGGCGATAAGGCAATTATCTATATTATATCTATAATCCAGTCAATTATTAGATATTAATATTATTTTTCCTCTGCTGTTTTAAATTGTCACTCGGCACACAAGTAGCAAATCTGCAAAAGAGATTAAAATAGCCGCTTCCCATCTTTCCTAGCTGCACAAATTACCTTTTGCACCACTTGCACCCATGCACACGTTCGTACAGGAGAGCTCTGTGTGTGGTAGCGGAGATAGGGCCAGGTTCTATGAAATATGTAGTGAAAAGTAAAAACACAAAAATCATCAGTGCATCAAAATGAGAGAAAAAAATCCTTAGAAAATGGTTTGATCATGTACCAAAACGGTTCCCTGATGTTCTAGAACACAAAATAAAGGAAACCAATCTGTAAACTCGGGTAAATTTTACCACCTCTCTTATGTCCTATGTCTGCCCACCCTGTTTCCGTCAATCTTCAAAGGTTACATGCTGGCCTTCTGGAAGGGCACGCTGTTTTGGTGATGTCTTGTGAGGTTCTGTTCTGTGTTGAGAAAATCATTAGAGCTCATCATTCTAGTCTATTCCTTCCCTTTACAAAATATTCCACTTAGAAGGTATCTAGCCTCTACCAACCTATATTTCACACACTCTGGTTCCCTCTCTCTCTCTGTCCCCTCCCTCCTTCTCTCTCTCTCTCTCTCTCTCTTACACACACACACACACACACACACACACACACATATGCACACACACTTCACAAATAAGCTTTCAATGCATTTTCTGTACATTTCTAGCCTCTCACTGTCAATGGGAATTTGTGTCTGGAATTAGGACCATTCACCACGAATTCACAAACAGCTTCCACGTTCTCTAAGTCAGCAACTATCAGATCTGTTGCAGAAATCCGACCAGACATGATTTCTGGAGGACAGCCAAGAGGGCTGAGAATCTGTTGTGAGTTAGCCAGACTGTTTCCATTGAGCACATCTGACTCTGCTAACATTTAAGATCATGTATCTCCCTAACCCGGAGCCTGTGACTTGCCAGCAGGAATAAATAGGACAGCACAGGCCCTGAGCCTGGGCCCGAGGGCTATGGTTTCTGAACAGAATCAAATCATGGACCTGGACTTTCCTTCCTCCCAAGGGATCCAGATGATTCAGGCTGAAGTGACTGAGAAGTATGGAAGTCGTTAGCCCGCTAAACTGTACACAGCGACCAAAGTATTAAGAACTCTCAGTAAACAAAATGACCAGCATTTCTGATCCCCTAAATACCCCCAAACTGAGACACGTGGCTAAGAAGACTCTTAGCCATCCCATGATCTCATTCTCCTCTTATCCTGTAGGTGAGAAGGGGAGTATTCAAGACTACATGGTGGCCTGCGACCCAGCCAAAAGCAGATCCGGACCCTTCTCCCTCTCCTCCAGTCGTCTGTCCACCTCTATATGCTGCTTCACACTGCTTCCCAAAGCACCACTTCCTGGCCTTGCTTCCCTGCCACCTTGGACTCTACCTGCAGCCAAATTCCAGGGGTGACAGTGGCCTTGTAATCTGGGTCTTCCATAGGTGTGGTCTTCTGTGTGTCAAAATCAGGGCTATATTCTGTTTTTCCTACTCTCTTCTGTTCTTTCTTGACCCTTTGGCCTCATGATGCTGTTTTACCATTAGCAGGGGCTGCTCTCTTCCTGTCCACCTTCCAACTAACTGATTAGTACGCAAGGAGGATTTATCGACGTATGTACTGCTAGGGATCATCTGCTCTTCTTCATGGAGTAGGAACCACCCCTCCCCAAAGAGGAACCCTCAGGCACACATTTCAGGGACATTTCATTGGTTGCCACCATGCCTGGAGCACACCACCAGCGTTTTGGGTATGGAGCCGGGAGCGCTGGGCTCCCAGCAATGCCCAAGACAGTTCCCTGCAGCAAATCACCCACCCAAAGTGTCAACAGCACTGCCCTGGGGTGACGACGATGGTGATAGAGTCACCTGGCTAAGCAAAAACCCCTTGTTTCTCTGCACCACCTGCCTTGGTCCACGGGGGAGGCCGGAGGGAGCAGGCAATGCATCAGAGTCTGGGTGAGGAGCAAAGGTCCCCAACACGGCTGCCCAGGGGAGAATGTGGGCAAATCATGTTCGGAGTCCGTGTTTCCATCATAAAATGAAGACAAAACATCCACTTCTTGAGTGATTGTAAGGATTACAGGACAATGTGCATAAAACTGTTAGACCTCTATGAGTGCAGAAATGGAGAGGACTCTAGCCATCGGATTTCCGAAGACGGGAACAGCGACAGAGAATGCCTGTGCCCCGTGGGGAAGCCACCAGATGGGTCTCCCCGTGGGGGCTCACACGTGGACTTCTGGAAGATTCAGGGAGCAAGTACGTGTGATTGGGGTGTCTGGGGCTGCGTAGCAATGGGAGGGGACCGGGAGTTTGAGGGCCACCGGCAGGATACTAGCAAAACCATATCTGCGCAACAGGACCTTAAACCTTCGGGAAACGTGATAGAGAAACGGGGCGCCGTGAGGTTGGGTGTTTTGCAGGAACTTGCAGGGGATGGATTTTGCATCAAAGTAGCTCAGAAGCAGAACCCGTGCGGAGGAGGCCGGGGAAGGAAGGTGAGGTCAGAGAAGATGTTAACCAGGGCGTAGAGCTGGTGATCCTACCCCCACGGCACTGGCTTTCGAAAGCTGTAGAGGAGTGGCAGGTCCCTGCAGGATCAAGCAGGGGCTGAAAACAATAGTTTTTTTTTTTTTTTATTTTAACTAAAGCTCCAGTCCCCCATCCCCGTCCCCCATCCCTGCCCCAGAGCCTCCAGCATCTAACCGGCATTTACGAAGAAAGAGGTGGACGGTCGCTCCTCCCCTCGGATAGTGTGGGTTTAGGGCTTCGGGGTCCAGTACAGCACGGCCTGCACGCAGTCTGGCTCTCTCAGGGCCTTGCGACCTGATCTGGGCCTGTCGTCATCACTGCACATCCCCCGGGCGCCCACCTGGCAGGTGGCAGGCTCCCCCAGCAGGTGGCAGGCTCACCTGGCAGGTGACAGGTGACGTGCTGCCCACCTGGGCGCGGCAGGTGGAGGAGCACCCAGCACCATCCCCGTAAGTGGGCGCAGTCGGCCCTGGGGTTTCGCGGGGCCAGTGACTCAGCCAGTGGCCACTCAGGTAAGAGGAACTCAAGCCAACTGAAAGGCTGTGCATCTGTCCGTCTCCGGGAACCGTGGACGCCCCACGGAAGCTTCGGGGCCTGGGCCCGCACACAGGACCGTGGCCTCATCAAGCTGCTGGGAGCAGCCGCCGCCCCCAGGAAGAGGCTCGCTGCTGCCCAAGCTCGGCCCGGAGCTGCCCCCGCCTGGGCTCGGTGCTCCGGCCCCAAGACACGGGTGGCAACCGGGCGCTCCGGCTCCCAAGCCACCACGGCCGTGAACCTGCTTCCCACAGCTTGGGGGTTGGGACACTTGCATCCGACGTTGAAGCAAGTGTGACCGACAAGTCTGGGGAAAATGAGCCCACGCAAGCCTACGGGACAGAGGATGTGATAATATGGCCTCGCAAGGCTCCTTCCCCTAATGCGCAGAACTGTGCCCACTGTGCGCGACTCCGGCCCTTCCACTATTTTATGTGGACATAGGAATGTTCTCTCTGCCAGATGAAAATAAAAAACTGAAGAAATGGGGACACCTGGGTGGCTCAGTGGTGGAGCATCTGCCTTCAGCTCAGGGTGTGACCCTGGGGTCCTAGGATTGAGTCCCACACCAGGCTCCCTGCAGGGAGCCTGCTTCTCCCTCGGCCTGGGTCTCTGCCTCTGTGTGTGTGTGTGTGTCCCTCGTGAATAAATAAGTAAAATCTTAAAAAAAGAAAGAAAGAAACTCAAAGCGAGGACCAATAGTTTAAAAAAAAAAAAAACCAACTGAAGAGATGCCTCAGCATGGAATCACATAATGTCCTCTCAACCACCTATACTTACCTGGAGGCTCCACCAACGGTGCGGTCCTAACGAGGAAATAACCGGGGGCAGATGACCAGTCCTGTAAACAGGGCACTAAAACAGCCCCCATCGTGAGCCAGCAGGCGACACCATGGACTACACGCTCCAGGAGGGCAGCTGTAGGCTGTCCCTTTTCTTCCTTCCTGTATGCTCAGTGGCCAGCACAGCGTCTGGAAAGTAGGAGGCGTGCAATAAATATTTTTGGAATAAATGCTTCCCGAACTGCAGTCTTAAGTAGTTTGAAGCCCAGCCAGCCAGGCAGCCCTGGTGGCAGTGCAACCTCCTCGCCTGGGTTTCAGGGGAGCCGCGGCCTCGTGTCATCGTGAAGGTGCCCAGTGCTTCAGCCTTTGGGAAACGAAGAGCATGGATTTATTTTTAAACCCCACTGGCACGAACCCTTGACGTCTTTGAAAGATGAAAAGGAAGTTGCCAAGCAGTGAAGAGCAGTCATTAGGCCGGGCAGACATTCCTCTTTCTGACCAGGGCTCTCCATTTACTTTACCCCAGTTAAGACTGGGTGATTTGTGGAGGCGAACATCGTTCAGCCTTTCAGCAAAATTTCAGATGGAAAGCGTGTCGCAGGCTAGTGAGGGGCCCTGGTGTGGAAAGTTGTAAAGAATCACCAACGTGTTTTGTGCCTTTCGTTACTGAAAACACGACCCCATAGATATCAGTAATAATATGAAACGGGCATGACGGGGGGCATTTGCAGAGCACTCAGCGACATCTCTCACGTGAGCTGTCTCACCTAATACTCACTGAGACATCATGAGCTCGATGCTTTGGCCCTAGTTATTTTCGGTTGCAAAAACTCATCATTCCAAGAACACAAGTGGCTCCATGGAGGTCTCACATGTGTCCAGTGATGGAGTCAGAATTTAAAGCTGGTCCACCTCCCTCCAAAAGCTCTTGATGACTAGATGAATTTCTAGTTGAGTAATATCTTAAGGTTGGCCTCCGTCTTCTGCAAACCTAGATAAAGACATAGAAGACAAAGAGCAATCTGAATATTGCCATGTCTCTTCTTCTTTTTTTAATCTCACCACGAAGTGTTGGCACAATTTAGACTATAAGGAGTTACAGCTACAGTGACCTCCCGGGGCCTGTTTCGCAGCAGGTGTCTGGGTAGACAGACCAGAGCGGGGTAGCCATGGTCAAAGAGTGAGAGTTTTCTTTCATCCACCATTGCACAAGCAGAGCCGTTGAGGCGTTTGCCATTAGAAGACTTGGTCAAGTCATCCCCCTCGCTGAGCCTCCTCCAGGGGGAAGAGCATGAGCTTTGGATTCACATAGACCGAAGGACACCTGGGAACCCACCGAAACAGAGGTAGAAGCTATAATTCTTTGGCCACTCCATCTGCTGCAGCGGAGTCATCCAGGGCTTCTCTACTCATTCATATAGAGCAGAGGTGGTCTAGAACTTGCTGCCCATACAATAGCCACTAGCACATGTGCTCATTTAAGTTTAAAACAAACAAAATTAAAATTTCAGTTCCTTCGTTGCACTACCCACTGTCCGAACATTCAGGAGTACACATGGCTAAGAGCTACTGTCTCAGACGATGCAGGTCTTCGACCGTTTCTGAAATAATCCAGTCATCACAGAAGATGCTAATGAATAGCAGGGGTCTGGATAACAAGGAGAGCAGCCCCTTGCTGCTCAAATGACTGCCACTTACAAGCAGAGGGGCCAGGGCCTCCAATTTTAGTGTTCGTTTTAATGGGAGGTTTCTTTGAATGGTGAGTCCGGACTCATTCAATTATGAGAGGATGAATCCAACTCAAAAATAGCTTACACAAAATTAGAGAATTTATTTGTTCTTATATCTGAAAAGTCTAGGCATAAAGCCCAGCTGGATCCGGGGGTTCAAATCTCTCATTAAAACTATGTCGCTTGGGGCACCTGGGTGGCTCAGGGGTTGAGCATCTGCCTTTGGCTCAGGGTGTGACCCGGGGTCCTGGGATCGAGTCCCACATCAGGCTCCCCGCAGGAAGCCTGCTTCTCCCTCTGCCTGTGCCTCTGCCTCTCTGTGTGTGTCTTATGAATAAACAAAATCTTTAAAAAAAAAAAAGACTATGTTTCTTATCTCTATGCTTTACCCTCTTCTGTGCTGCCTTTCTTCGTAGGCTGGCTTTACTACCTAGGGGCAAAGGTGGCCCCCAGTGGACTCAGGGTCCTACCATCCTAGGTACCCACAATCTCAAATTTGTCCTCCTATGTCAGTCTCTGATCAGCTGGACTCGGATCCATCCCTCCATACAGGAGTATGGAATATTCTATTGGTAAGGATTGGGCGCCAGGTTCAGAGGAAGGGGGTAAATGAGGAGGTTGCATTTACCCCAATCCCATGACTAAGAATAGAAACTGGTGGTTCCCCCAACGATGTCTGAAACGCACACACACAACGTAGCTACTACAGCCGCCTATGCCTACAGGGGGACAAATAGTAGCAGTATTGGCACTAGAGGTAGTGACAACGGGTGGTGATATTAAGGTGGAAGTATGTCCAGGGTAGTTTTTTTGCCGAAATCCAGGGAGATTTATTAAAGTGCTGCTGTTCATCACCGCTCATTGACTACTGTCTCCGCATAACAGGAGAAGAGGCACTACCTTTACCTACTTAACAGGTACCAGGTGTCCAAGCACACCTGTGCCAGCCCGGGTTCTCTGACTTATGAGCCAGCTGTGTGACCTCAGGCAAACCCTAATTTCTCCATACCTTGATTTCCTTATCTTTAAATGGGGACAATAATACCAATTTTATGAGGTTCTTCTTGAGCGTAAAGGGGAGGGTTCGCACAAAGTGCTGAGCGCCGTGTGAGTGAAGGGTAATCCCACTGTCCACGCTGCTGGCACCGTTGTCACCACAACCTCCCAGACGGCACAGGGTTAGGGCTCACGATGAGTGACGACACTGAGTGTTCCAGGAGCGGGGAAGGCCAGCAGCCCCGTACCCCGGTGGGTCCCGGGAGGGTTTCGGGGAACGCACGGGACATGGGCAGAGGTCTTCAGCCTGGACAGTCGGGCAGAGGGAAGGGGGCAGCGGGGCCGCCAAGGACCTCAGTGTCTCCCACTGGGGAGCAGGGGGCTCTAGACGGTGGAGGCGGGAGCTCCTCTCTGACCATCAGGAAAAGCTGAGAGGCAGCACGATTTTTTAAACATTAATAAAAAGTGCACAGCAAAGCTTGAGTGGGAGCAGCCGGGCAGGCGTGAGTCCCGCGGGTCCCTGCACCCAGCTCTCAGCGCGGGGGCGGTGGGTGCTGAGGGCCTCCCGAGGGCCGGCCTGAGCAGGCCGCCAGGGCTCACCCAGGGGGGTGGGGGCCTCTGAACAGCTGCTGCGGCGCTTGGGAAGCATGTGGGGGACACACTTCTAACCTGGAATCCTGCGGCTCCGAAACAGGTCCACCTCTCCCAGGGTCCGGCTGGAAATGCTTCAAGATTTCTGCTGGTCGCAGGAAGCTGGGGCCCAGTGTGGGGCCACGGTGCACGGTTTCTGAGAGCCGAGAGGAGAACTTTCCATCTCATCTCAGAGGTGGGAGAAACGCAGTTTAGCTTGCGAGCAAAGTGGGTGCGAGGGAGCCGTCCCCCCCACCGGGGTGCGGGCCAGCGGGGAGGGAGCACTTCCAGGGCCTGCTGTGATGCCCCACTGCCAAGGCGGGCCTCTGGGAGCTGCAGCTGCAGAGGAGCTTCCGCACGCCCTCAGCCCCCACCGCGTGAGTGGATGTGTGTGAGGAGAGCGCGTGTGCACCAGCGCACACCACATGCACCAGCCAAAAGCCTTCATTAGCGCGCCTTTAGGCCTTAGACCTTAAAGGCCACCAGGGCAGCTGTTGGGGAAGAGCCAGGGAACGACATGCAAGTCACGCCTCTGCCTGGGGCCACACGGCCTCTGCCCAGGTCATCGCAGCCCCCCCCACCCCCCCCCCCGGAGCTCCGAGTCCTTCATTTGTAAATGAGGACGATAGTCTGGGACCCGGGGGACTCCGGGTTTGGACCAAGAGCCCAATTAGAACGCGAGGAGGCCCCAGGAGGTCTGCGGCGGAGCCTAAGGCCCTGTTTCTCCAGGTCCCGACCCCCGGCCACAGCACCCGCTCCTCCCGGGCAGCTTGTTAGAAATGCAGCCTCAGGGCCTGTGCCTCGGACCCACTGAATCAGAACCTGCATTTAAAAATAAGGTGTGCACGGCTGATTTCTATGCACATCCAAGTTGGGGAAACACTGAAGCACCGGAAAACTGGGTTTACAGATTCGTTGCAAGGTTGAATACAAGCCCTCCGACCCTTGGCTACTGCAAGGTCGGCCACGCAACCGACTTCCTGAGACAGCGCTCCTTCCTCGGTGGCTCCCAGAGAGCAGCAACCAGTGGCGTGAACCAATTCTTGGAGGCGCCCAGCACACCGTGCGCCAGGCTCACCTTGCAATAGTGTGACAAAACAAGATTTTTTTTTTTTGTAAGTACCTTGGCCTGGAAATCCCTGCAGGACCCTGTGGCCTTCCATCACGGCCTGCATTTACTACCCTCCCCAGCCCCACATTGGCCCCTCTAGACCCTTCCCCACTCCCTCCTTCCACTGCTGCCACAGTGCCCCCCCCCCACACCGGTCCTCAGACATGCCAGGCACCTCTTGAAGGAGAGCCTTCGCATTGCTATTCCCTCTGCTTAGAAGGCTGTTCCCTTCAATAGCCACAGGGCTTAGTCATTGCTCCAGTGCTACCTTCTTCATGTTGCCCTCCTCAACCCTTCTCATTGAAAGTGCAGCCACCTCCTTTCACCCAGAGACGTTTCTCTCCATGCCAGTTATCGCTTTCCAGCACACTCTATGCTTTACTTGTTTATTATGCTTTATTTTTATCCCTTTCTGACCCAAATTAAAATGTAAGTTCATGATCAGCAGAGATTTTCGTCTGTTTTAGTCACTGCTGGATCCCAGCTCCTGGAACAGTCCTGGCCCACGACTGCTTGCCATGTAGTGAAGGTGTGAACAAACACACAGAAGGATGGCTTTGACCGTGGGCTCTGTAATCGGACAGACTTGGGCTTGAACTTCAGCTCTACCACGGGGAGCTGTCTGACTCAAGGCACATAGATTGGATCTGTACCTATTGGTTATCATCATTAAAACAGACTTATTATTACCATTAAATATAAACCCCATTCTCCTAAGAGACTGACTCACAAGTATCACTCATTTTTACAAATAACCAAACTTTCAAAGAATATGCCACATTGCCCAAACAAGGCTAAGGAGCAGGATTCACTTCTCAGGGGTCAATTCTTTTTGCATCGGGGAAAAGAAACCAAAAAAATAAAATAAAATAAAATAAAATAAAATAAAATAAAATAAAATAAAATAAAATAAAATAAAATAAAATAAAATAAAATAAAAATGTGCATGCATACTTCACCCAATGAAAAAGCTCCCTATTTTCTTTTTTAGGAGCAAATCAGGAAATAGTGGTTTCTTTTATATTTCCAACTAAAATCAAATGTCTGTCTTTGGACAATAGAAACTCGGACTGAACCTCAAGGAATGATTTTGTGGTGTTCTTGGCCCTGTGAAACCGACCAGATGAGGAGGTGGCTCCCTCACCCGACGAGTCACTTAAACCCACAGGAAAAGGAGCTAGGAACTTTTTCCCGCATGCTTAGACCTACTGTAAATATCTATAGAGTAAATGGCGGGTTTCTCATAATAGTTGTTCCAGGTATTTTTCTAGAGGTAAGAATTAAATATAAGTAGACTGTTTTAATTCCATTGGCTCATTCTTCGGACCTTGAAGAGCACTCATTTCTCTACCTGCAGTACAATGACTATTGGTGTGTGTCAATCACCTCACGTCTTGGAACCTCAATTCTGTTTGCCCTCAAATGGGGATTTGAGTCAGGTAGCACCTAAGGTTCTTTCTGGCTCCAACAGTCAGAGATGCTCAGAGATAGTCAGACACAGTCAGAGACTCAGAGACTTAGAGCATCTCAATCTCCTTTATCCCCCACCCTGGCTCCACCCAGTTCATCACTAAGTCCTATGTGTCTGAGTCTAAAATAGATTTGAAATCTGCTCACCCTTACAGTGAGCACCTCAGTACTCACTGGAGAGCTTCCTCATTGTTCCTTCTCTCTTGTACCTCTCCAACCTCTGCTCCCACAGAATGGACAGCATGGTCCTTTTGAAATAAAAAAAAAATTGATTCTACTCCTCCACTTAAGCCCTTAAATAGTTTCCTTTTGCACTTAAAACACCATCTCAAATCCTTAGGAGGGACAACAAGATCATGCACCATCTGGCAACACCCCTACCCCCGTCCCCTTCCCCTGCCTCATTTCAGAACCCCTTCCCCTCTTATTTCCACCAGCGCCACACGGCCTGCTCAGGTTCCTGGCTACATGCTGGTGGTTCACATGAGCTGCTACTGTGCAAGCCGCTCAGCCTAACTCTTAGCCTCTGATCCCACAACAAATGTCTTTCTCAAAGATGCCTTCTTGGACTCTTTGTTGTACATTGCATCCCTCTCAATTCTTTTTCTTGATAACACTTCTTATACTCTGCAGTTATGCATCCCTCTATGTGTCTCTTTGCTTCATATCCATGTCTCATTTTAAGTTCTAAGCTCCTCAAGGAGAAGGACAATGTGGTTGGTCCATATATTCAGCACACAGGGGGGCTCTTGGTATATACTTGGCAATTAATAAATATTTGCAGAATAAATGAATGGATGAATTATCAAGTCCATCTATGAAGGGAGAGACAAAAATAGGACTGCTCTTTTCGTTACCATCTTATGAAGTCATTTAAAATAATACATGCAAAGCAATTTGAATCCATAAAGAAATATTTTTTAAACCAAGGCATTATTCTTTTTCTAATTTAAATTCAATGAGCCAACATACAGTAGTACATACTTAGTTTCAGATGCAGTGTTCAATAATACACCAGTTGTATATAACAACATGCAGTGCCTCATCATATCACGTGCCCTCCTTCGTGCCCATCACCCAATTACCCCACCTGCCCACTCACCTCCCCTCCAGCAACCCTCAGTTTGTTTTCTATAGTTGAAAATGTCTCAGGATACCTGGTGGCTCAGTGGTTGAGTGTCCATCTTCGGCTCCAGTTGTAGCCCCAGGGTCCTGGGATCGAGTCCCACATCAGGCTCCCTGCAGGGAGCCTGCTTCTCCCTCTGCCTGTGTCTCTGCCTCTCTTTCTGTGTCTCTCATGAATAAATAAATAAAATCTTAAAAAAAAATTTTAAGTCTCTCATGGTTTCTCTCCCTCTCTGATGACTTCCCATTCAGTCTTCCCTCTCTTCCCTTATGGTCCTTTGTACTGTTTCTTATATTCCACCTATGAGTAAAACCATATAACTGTCCTTCTCTGATTGACTTATTTTGCTCGGTATAATACCCTCCAGTTCCATCCATGTAGATGTAAATAGTAGGTATTCATCCTTTCTGATGGCTGAGTAATATTCCATCATGTATATAGACCACATCTTCTTTATCCATTCCTCTGTCGATGAACATCAGCTTTTTCCACAGTTTGGCTATTGTGGACATTGCTACTATGAACACTGGGTTCAGGTGCCCCTTTGGATCATTGCATTTGTATCTTAGGGGTAAATCTTATACCACACACAAAGATAAATCAAAATGGATGGAAGATCTAACTGTGAGACAGGAATCCATCAAAATCCTAGAGGAGAACACAGGCAGCAACCTCTTTGACCTCGGCTGCAGCAACTTCTTACAAGACATGCCTCCAAAAGCAAAGGAACCACTGGGACTTCATCAAGATGAAAACCTTCTGCACAGCAAAGGAAACAGTCAGCAAAACTAAAAGGCAACCTAGGGAATGGGAGAAGATATTTTGCAAATGACATATCTGATAAAGGGCAGTATTCTTAAAGTCATTGTTCATAGATTAACTCATCTGTGAGGTAAAGGTTTGTAAAGTTTTTTTTTTTTAATTTTAACAAAAGAACACACTTATGGACCACATAACAGAGTATCAAAAGATTTGGATTGATATTTTAATGACTCAAAAACTTTGATCGTAGCATTACTGAATCTGTGACTTTAACCAAGTCACCTAGCAAAAAAGAATAGCTATGTGCTTACTATCTCGTATCACCTGCTGAAGAGTGACTGAGGATATAGTAAACACATGCATATTTCCTGTCTCATTGGCATTCGCAGGCTATCTGAAATGAATATATCAAAAAGGGAACTTGCAATTGCCATAACTTTAAGTATCCGTTATAAGAAGGGAGTTAACTAGTATTATAATTATTATCAAAACACTGACTAAAATTCATTTTGCATAGTTATTTTTTTAACCTTTTTTAGTTCCCTTATAGCTAGGTTCTCTGAGCTTCCGGTCAATGAGTTAGATAATGAGTAAATTAAAACATGTTATTACAGAAGATTGGGAATGTGGTGTGACCATTAGAAGGAAAGAAAATGAAGCAAAGGCCTGGAGCCTGATGAAGGTGAGGAGGGAGTCCTAATCCCCTTGGAGTAAGCTTGGCTAGACATGAAGATGCAGCCACAGGAAATGTCATGCTACCAGAATAAACAGGTATGCCCACCTCCATCCCCTGGTTGCCAAAAAATAGAGATAATCGTCCCTGGTCCTAGCAACCAATGAGGAATATTGTGAGAATAAATTAGATACCGTTTTGCTTTGGAGGAAAAGCACTATATAATTTATGATATTGTTATTATAATCATTAGTCATCTTTGTCTAGATTTATGGAGTGACTCATCCTAAATTAAGCCTTTGGAACAATGAGAAGAGGGAAATTTATGAGACCTACAATGATTTTCTAGTCTCATAAAAGATTGTAGTACTTGATTCTTGAGATGTTGAAATATCTCTGCCTCTTAACAGGAGGCTACAGGGACCATCCTTTGATTCATTATTTGTTAAGTCTTTCAGGTCTCCCTCCTTTTGCTCCCCTGGGACTAATAATTCAGCAAGCATTTTAACAGTCACCTTGGCTGTCAATAAATTATTTTAACTTACCTTTACAAGTGCCTGCTATTTCTCTCCTTTTCCTATGAGAATAAAAATATTGCTACTTTTTTATTCCCCATAATTTCTCTACAAACCCACTTAACATCCCGGAAGCACCTATAATATCAAAGCAATGAGCCAGGTGTAGAGACATAAGGAAATAAGATTCTGTCCCTCCCTCAAAGAGCTTGTAATTTAGTTGAAGAATATAACTAACAGGACCAAATCTGTTGGATATTTAAAAAAAAATAATAACTATGAGGTCGCAGGAACTGAATGGATAGAGAATGTGAAAGAGAGGGGAGAGTACGGAGGGCAGATCTGAGGAGGGACCCATCAGATCCATTTTAGGCCCACTGAGCTGAGGTTGATAAGATGTCCAGCAAGAAGCTTGACCCATGGGTCTGGAGTGTGAGAAAGAGGTCAGGACTGGAGACTCCGATTTGGATCTCATCCAAGGAAAAATCCTGAGACTGGGGGACATTCCCAGTGAGAGAATATGAGACGAGAAGGGAAGACAAGGGAGAGTCTGATGGTTAAAGAAAAAAAGGGCAAGAGATGCTCTCCCTTTGCTGCATCTACTGTGAGAGTGAAGACCATTCTCAGCAACCAGACCGTCACCATTCCAGAAAATGTCGACATCCCCCTGAAGGGACGCACTGTGATCGTGAAGGGCGGGCCCCAGAGGAACGCTGTGGAGGGGCTTCAATCACATCAATGTAGAACTCAGTCTTCTTGGAAAGAAAAAGAGGCTCTGAGTCACAAATGATGTGGAAATGGAAAAGAAGTGGCTACCATTTGCACGTCTGTAGTCACGCAGAGAACACGATCAAGGGCTTTACACTGGGCTTCCATTACAAGGTGAGGTCGGTGTGTGCTCACTTCCCCGTCAATGTTGTTATCCAGGAGAATGGTTCTCTTGTTGAAATCCGAAATTTCTTGGGTGAAAAATACATTTGCAGGGTTCAGATGAGGCCAGGTGTTGCTTGTTCTGTATCTCAAGCCCAAGAAGATGAGTTAATTCTTGAAGGAAAATGACATTGAACTTGTATCAAACTCAGCTCCTTTGACTCAGCAAACGACAACTGTTAAAACAAGGATATCAGAAAATTTTTGGATGGTATCTATGTTTCTGAAAAAGGAACAGTTCAGCAGGGTGGTGAATAAGATCTGAGTTGTCGAGCTACAGAAACAGCAAGATGCCAGATGATTCTTCAGACTTATTTGTGATACTTTAAAGATGCAATAAGAACTATACTGATTTGGGGCAAAAAAAGAAAAGAAAAGAAAAAAGAGGCAAGAGACAAGTCATTTTTGGGAGAGATCAAGGGATGAGAAGGGCTAATGAAGAGAAAGGATAGGAAAAGGCAGAAAATGGCAGACAGTGAGGAAGGAAGAGGAATCTTGATGAAGAGCAGAGTGGAAGAGTCAACCTTGGAAATGAACCTCCTTCCCTCTCTCCAAGCAGCACAATGAGGGGCAGATGCGTGCAGATATACTCTGAGGTGGGACAGAGGAGACTTACAGGAGAGATTGTTGGCCATGCAATGGAAAATTAAATTACAAAAGGCTGTGGTGGGGCCGCCTGGGTGGCTCAATTGGTTGAGTGACCAACTCTTGGTGTTGACTAGGTCATGATCTCAGGGCCATGAGATCGAGCCCCATGTCGGACTCCATGCTCAGCTTGAGTTTCTCTCTCTCTCTTTCTCTCTCCCTCTGCTCCTCTAAATGAATAAATACATAAACAGAATCTTTTTAAAGACAGAAAAGGAAAGGTTGTGCTCAGAGAAGACAACGATGTGTAGAGAAAGGAGCACAGATTTTGGCATTGGCCAGGTCTGGATCCAAACCCCAGCTCTTACACTGATGATCACTGAGATGTTGGACACGTGCCTTCCCCAATGGAGCCTCCGTCCCGTCTTCTGTAGAATGGGAAGCAACAAGGACATCCTCCCTGAGGTCGTTTCAAGCACTAAGAGCCCATGGGCGAAGTGCCCTGCTCTGGCCTGGGCCCGGGTAGGGACGAACGATGGACACAAACTGGCCCGAGAAGCAGAACCAAGGTTCTCGCACTTCATATTTCTAGGCCACATCCAGAATCAAGAGGTCCAGGATGGGAACCTCATAAATCTGCGCGTTCTAACGAGTTCCCAGGGGATGCTGACGCCCAGGTCGGGGAGAGGAAAGATCAAAGGGGCAAGAGACTTCGTTGGCACTGGAACCCAGGTCCCAGAAGAACCAGATCGTACCTCTTGTTCTAGTCATTCTTCCATGGATGCACTTCATTGTTTCGTCTCCAGAACCTTGGCCATCCCGCCTTGGGAGCACTGGATCTCAGCCCACTGCGCGGCTGGAGCCGTGGATGCAGAAGCGAAGGCTACCTGCAGCTTCCCTGAAGAGGGAGATAAAGGGGAGCCTGCCACCTGTCCCCCGTGTCTGTCCCCAGGGCTTGGAGCCAGGGCCCCCGGGATGGCGTCAGTAGTTGGGAGCCAGGCTGAGACAACGGGACTTTTTTTTTTTTAAGTGGAAACTGTCAAAGTTTATATATTATTTTAATTTTGTTCTGTCTTTTCAATATTGCATGGCCCGAGTGTTTAATATTTCACATGTTTCTCTCTCTCTCTCTCTCCCTCTCTTTCTTTCTCTTTTTTTCATCTTAAATTACCTTTTATTTCTCTTATTCTTTTCCTTGGCCCCAAAGTACCTTTATTGCTAAAAATGATAGTTTATAACCCTTTGCCATGGATCAGATTATCTCCAAGCAATTTCTTTTCCCGTTTTTTGTTCCTAATTCCTTCCCATTGTATTATTCAGTTATTCCATTCTATTGCATCCATTATTCACTACTTTTTTTTTTTTCAAAAATTGATTCTGCAGAAATCGAACACCCTCATTTTTCATTTCTTGGTTGGAGTTACTTTAGAAACTCAACTAGATTATGGCTCCTAATGCACTAATGCTCCGCTGAGTGCACGTTGCCCGGCATTTTTATAAGTTCTGAATATAAAGTCAAGTCAAACCCTATTCCTTTTCAAGATTCTCCTTTCATATATCGTTTAAGAAAATTGCTCAACCATCCTGCTTGCTTCTATTTAGTCCCTGACTCATTTCCTCACTGTTGAATGCCCTATCATCCTTCCTACATTTATATTTTCAGCCAAGGAAAGGAAAGTTAACCTGACATTTCGGTGCAGACCGTCGGTGACACCATGTTCTACAGCTGGAGCCTGAGGATGGCAGGGGCATGAGGATGACACCGGTCGATGCGTTAGTCAGCACGAACCTGTGTCTCTTCTCTGCATCAAGGGCCAACTACACCTCACCTGTGATCTTTCTCATCAACAAATTTTTATAATTATTCTCAACTTCCTTTAACATAGGGAAGCTTAGTCTCTTGCTTTGTGCATAGTCAACACTCAAAACCATGAAAGACTGAATGACAAGTGAATGGAATGCAGACCCAACACAGCCCAGTCGTGCCTACTTGCCTAGCTACTGTCTTACCCTCATGCCCCTCTCCTAGGGGTAGGGTATTCAGAACTCCCCAGTTCCCCAAACGTGTCAGGCTCACTCATGCCCCCAAACCTTGGCATGGGTCATCCATTCCCACCCTACTTTCTCTGATTAGCACGGCTTTCCTTCCTTCCCCAGAAAGTTGCTCCTGAGCCCCTGCCTGGGTTGGGTGGCCCTCCTCTGAGTGCTGGAAACATCTCAGCTTCTTTGGTCAAACACAGTACTTACAAGGTCACCGGGGTGGCTCATTGGCTGAGTGTCTGCCTTTGGCTCAGGTCGTGGTCCTGGGGTCTTGGAATCGAGTCTCACCTGCTTCTCCCTCTGCCTCTCGCTCTGTGTCTGTCATGAAGAAATAAAGAAGATCTTTATTAAAAATTGTTTAAAAATAAATAAACGCAAGGGCTTTGGGAGGCCCTCATGGCACAGTCGGTTAAGCGTGTGACTCTTGGTTTAGGCTCAGGGTTGAGTTGGGTTCCACACTTAGCAAGGAATCTGCTTGAGACTCACTCTTCCGTCTGCCCCTCAGCCCCCCACATATGATCTCTCTCTCTCTCTCTCTCTCTCAGATAAATAAATAAAGCTTTAAAAAAAATAAATTAAAGCAGGGGCTGTGTCTTGTGGCATCGTTACAATCCCAGCTTCCCACCTTAATGCTCAAATGGTGGTGCTGGGAATGAGTGAGGATGTGCTGGTATCCAGGTGAGAGGCAGAGATGACTGACACAGGAAAGTTGCCATGAGCACCGACAGGAGGAGAAAGGTGTGAAAGACGACAGGAAGAATTTTGCAGGTGGGACAGCTCATTAGATGCAGGGTGGTGGGAGGGGAAAGTAAAACACAGCTGCCAGGGAGATTTCAGGTGCTTGAGCAGAGGCCTAGGAACTTCATTTCCAAAGAGAACACCAGTAGGCCTCTACCATTAGCCTATTCTCTAGTGTTTCTAACAGAGAAGAGTATTCTTTACTGGAATAAGACAACAACGTAGCCAAGTCAACTTTTAGCAGTTCCAAGTAGCACAGAGGAATATATGGGGAGTTTGGGGGCCCTGGTGGGGCTCAAGGTTGAGCATCAGCATTCGGCTCAGGGCGTGACCCCAGGGTCCCAGGATCGAGTCCCGCATTGGGCTCCCTGCGTGGAGCCTGCTTCTCCCCCTGCTTGTCTCTCTGCCTCTCTCTGGGTCTCTCATGAATAAATAAATAGCATCATATATATACATATATATATGTAGATTAAAGATAAAGTCACAGAACCCAAGAAGGGGACGCATGGTGCCCTCACAACAGAACTGGTCCTCTCACGTCTTTGCGCAGTGGCCTTCCAGCTGCGGGGTCCCGTACAGGTGCTTCTCGTTTAAGCTCCTGCGCAGCTGTTAAGCAGGTGAAATTACACCTGCCAACGCGCTGTCACGTTCCGAGCCTTCTACAAACATCTCAACCCTTAATATTTCAGGAACTGATTTCTCCTTTCTGGGGTGATGGGTCCCTGCCCCACTCTCATCTCTCTCTCTGTCTCTCTCTCTCTCTCTGTCTCTCTCTCTCTCTCTCTCTCTCATTTCAGGTCTGCTCCTGCCATCCGAGTTGTCTCTGCTCGGATGGAAATGTACTCCATAGCGACACCTACCCAGACCCCGGCCCCCCCCATCCTATCTCAGTGAGACCCCTGTGACTTAACCCGGGTTCCTAACCGCAACCACATCCCATATTAGCTGGAAGAATTTAAAAGCTACGGCTGTCCCATGACCCCCCTTTCTCCATCCCTCTGTAAAGCCCAGATCTGGCCTCCGACCTGTCACTCGGCTAACAATCCCCTCCCCCCCTTAATTCTTAGAGCACGTATTTTCTGTAACAATAGAAAATACGTGCTCATCTCAGACATTTTCCGTGGCTGGTTGGCCGGAGGGGCAGTGCCTGGATGAGGGGCTCGCCACATGCTCAGTCGCTCCTGCTTACGTGCAGTGGACCCTGTGCAAGCAGCACCTTGTCTCTCTCTCTCTATAGATGTTAGGGTGCCATTCCGGAAAACATTGCACAAGAAGCAGAAGGTGGTCCGGCACAGGGCAGGTGCTTCCTACCCTGCAGGTCTGACCCTGATTCAGGTGTGCGCCACCAGCTGGCGAAGGGTCCGTGTCTTCTCATTGTGCCCCCGGACGTTGCACCATCACTCTTCATATGGGAGCCTCCGTGCACCCCCGGCAGCCCGTGGGCGAGCAAAGCCTCAGTCTCCACCCTTCTTCCCAAGGCCCTGGCTGCACACTCGCGTGCAAGCAAGCAGTCCGGCCTGCGGAGCTGGAGCAAAGCGAGGGGGCAGGAGCCGGGTGCAGGTGCGCGAGGGCTGGCGTCTGCGAGGATGATTACCCTCATCATGGAAGCTGCCAGACGACTTCAGCATATTCTGTGGCATGTAAACTGCCGAGAAAGAACACTGTCAGCAGTGTCATTTCTAACGAGGGAGAAACAATACATGAAGCAGGAAAAAAAAAAAAAAAAGATAAAACCCCACCCAGCGGGCCGTGTCCCCTAAATACCCCGGCAGGAGTCTGCGCCTCTCCTCCCCCTGTCGCCCTGTGGCCGGAAGGTGCCCCTGCCACAATCACTGCCTGACACTGGAGACTAGGGCTTAGAAAAAGTAGAAACCATGAAATCACCAAGCCCTGGAAATCCAGGTAGCCGCTACACAAGTCCATCTGGCCGCTGAGCGCCTTCTTGAATTTTGCTCAGAATTCTCATCTATATACAGATAATATTTGTCTGGAGAGTGTCTTGTGGCCTCTCCAGTGATTTTTTTCTTCCTTTTCACATTGTTGGTTTTAATTCAGCTTATGATTAAAAGAAAAAAAAAACGGTTATCTTGGTTAGAGAAAATTTCTAGCCTGAGCGAATGCGTTGAGGTTGCAGAAACTTTGTTTTCGTAAATAAGATCGACAAAGTCATGAGAAGACCTTAGACACACGCGTACCGGCGACCTACAGGTTGACACACATGTATTGCCACAGATAGTGGCATGTGGCAACTAATGAGGAGCACAGCCCATCCCAAGGTGCAGGTGCTCCGTCTGGAAGCCCTTCCCCTGTTAACCAACACTTACGCGTCCTGGAGTCCTCACGGACCACCCCTCTCATTGAACACCCCCATCTTCAATGAAATCTGGCTTTTCCAGGAGGCTACCAAATCCCCTGCCGCCTGTCCTGCAACCCACGTGCCTTGGAGCATGTCAGGATGTGGGCTTCGTGTCCCCCCTGGTCCCCACTGTCTTCCACTCCCAATCAGCATAAGCGTCCCATGTCAACTGGGCTTCTGGAACAAGGGCACATTTTCTGCTTAGGCTCCTGCTTACATCCGGGCAGACCTCCTTCCCTCCAAGGTCCTCATTCTTTGACAGACGGACCCTCGCTTACTCTGCTTCTTGGATTTGGGAACTTGGTTTCTCTTCCCTAAACACATCGTCCTGCTCTTGATCCTACGGTACTGTTATGTTTACTCGGGTAACCAGAGCATGCCCCCCCTTTAAAGGAATGCCACACTAATTGCCTATGCAAAGGCAGTTGTTTGTTGCTTGTACGCAGCTTTCTGATTACTGTTTGAATACGGTCAAAAAGAAATTGGATTTTTTTTGTGTGCACGCCTGATTCCCTTGCATGCACGCCTTTGTCAAAATTTTGACACAGTAAATACAGGCCTCCTCCATGTGGACCCCAATTGATTAATTAAAGGAGAAATTCATTGCAAAATTGCCAGCAGCTGTTGGCTGGAACAGAGGCTGGGGAGTCATAGACAAAACGGCTCGCAGCGGATCAGGACCATTTCTAGAGGATGTGTGTCTGAATTCTGTGGAAAGTGAGTTCTACCTCTCAATCTGGGCCTTTTTTCTCACTCCATGGTCTATTTAGAATGTCTAATGTATTTTCCATCGAGGAACAAACAGGTCAAGAACAAACCCTAAACATTTTCCTTTCCCTGCTTACTTGTTTGCTTTCTCATTTTCCTTCTCTCTTTTTGTTTCTCTCTCTTTTCTTTCTTTCTTTCTTTCTTTCTTTCTTTCTTTCTTTCTTTCTTTCTTTCTTTCTTTCTTTCTTCTTCTTCTTCTTTCTTTCTTTCTTTCTTTCTTTCTTTTTCTTTTTTCTTTTTCTTTCTTTCTTTCTTCTTTCTTCTTCTTTTTTTCTTTCTTTTCTAGATCAAAGATAAAGAAATGCATAGCAAGATACCTTGCTCACTACCAGAGCACTTGTGCTACAGGAGAAGCACGCCCAGGAAGGGCAATTCACCTGGTACAAGACCACAGTGGAGACCACAGAGGGAGGAAAAAGCTAAAACCGCTTCCCTCTGCAAGCTCCTCTGACTCATGAGATCCAATGTTCTGAATTCTGACAATAGGGGTGCGCGGAATTTCAGATCCATCCTGAAGGGGAGACGAAAGAAGTTTCCAAGAAATACCAAAGAGCAAACAATGTCCAAAAATAAGGTTTTGGGGCCACAGGTGTCGTGAGAGACTGTGGGGTGACAGGAGGGGAGGAAGTCAGCAGGGCAGAGGGGAGCCACGCAGGACAAAGGGTTCAGAGCAAATGTCTCTAGTAAGTCATGGCAGTGACGGTTCCTGAAGGTCCTGCCTGGTTCCCCCGCAAAGCTAAGGGTGCAGTTTTCTCCATGTGCGGCATGTGGGGCCAGGGGCTCATACACCTGGGCTCTGACCTCACTCTGATGGAGAGCTCAGCTGGGGGAGCAGGTTGGGCCCTGAGCTGCTGTGCACGTCCCCGGGGCCACCTGTGAGTCCCCGGCCTGTGGGGTTGGAGCTCATCAGGCCCAATCTTCTCCCGCCGCCCCAGCAGGTCTGACTCCGTGATCCTCAGTCTGTGTGCAGGGCGCCTCTGTCTCCACGCAGCACCCGTGGGACATCAGTGTGTTGCATACTGCCTGGGCGGGGTCCAGGACCCGAGCCACACACTAGAACTCTGAGAAACCACATGTGTCAGGGGGAACCAACCTCAGCTTGAGTACCACATTTCTCCTCAAAGCGGTCAACGCGTTGAAGGCCACGTCGGATGTTTGCTACAGACCGAGGAAGGTGTGGATGTCCATGCTCAGAGACTTCCATGCCAAAGGGACTTGAGGTATGTCTTCAAAATAATCTGAATAGTTACCATTCATTGAGTGCCTACTAAGTGTCCAACACCGTATCAACATCATCTCTGATGATCCAACCCGGCCACAAGAGGTTGTTATTATGCTCATTTTCCTAGTTAGGAAACCAACTGCTGAAATAATAAAGGACTCACCATGGTTCCACAACTGGCAGAGGGCAAAGGCAGGTCTGGACATAGTTTATTTTGCCAAAGCCTACAGTCCTCCTCATTATGCTTCCTCCCACCCACCCATTCCATCTAGAAATGCTTAAAGTGACTAGTGTCAGTTCCCCGGTCGCTCAGCTCCATTAAATAGGCCGCGTCCTTTTCCTCATGGAGCTCACTGATCCTCAACCACAGTAAGTGGTAATTCCCCAAACCCACCCAAAATTTACTTCCATTTACTCTTACGGAGTCCGCTAAATCCTGTAACTAGAGAAGCAGTGGTTTCACCACCAGCTTGAAGCCAGCTCCCGGCAGCACCTTCCAATGGAATCGTTCCTGCCTCCCTTCCTCTTCCTCTTTTTCACTTTGTTCCAACCCCCAGGGCTCAGAAATCATAGCTGCCAAGATGACGGAGAGTAAACCAGGATGCACAGGGGGGAAAAAAGAAGCCAAGTCAAAACCCTTGCCTGGTAATGAACTCTGGGTCTCTAGTCTCAAAGAGACCCAGGCTCCCGTTCCATGTTTTGAGGGGGAAAGAGGTTAACAATAAATCGAGGTCAGAGGTGGGGATTTTTTCATTGTTACGACAGCAGAGTTAATATATTATGAATTTATTTGATACTGTGTTTGGGACTGAATGGGACCACAGGAGCCTTTATTACCTACCTAAGAGTGACTAGAAATCACAAATATCAAAGTGAATAGAATGGATCAAGAACTCTCCACAAAAGATTTGAGACCCCTGTGGTCAACAGCAAACAAGATTCAACATGAAAATATTCCAGTCCGAATAAAAGCGATTTGGGCTCTATTTTATCTCATTGCCAAAGGCTTTCGATCCAAGGCCCATATTGTCCTAAAGAGACCAAGCAATATTTTATGTATATATGTCCATTTGCCTTTTACTGGAGAAAGAATCCACAGCTTTTATCAGAGTCACAAAAAGATTAAAATTATTTCCAAACCAAGAACTTCTGGAAGCCCAGGACAGCCTGGGACTTTAGCTTCAGATCTGGTTTATATCCCCTTCCGACACAGTGTTGGTCAGGGCCCAGCCAATCCTGCCTGAAGTGGACCCAAGTGGTGGGATGCGGCCTGATCTGTGCTCCAGAAAGTCCTTTGGATGTGATTCCAGAAACATCTACGGTTTAGATGGGGAGAAGATAAAAATTAGCTTTCAAATTCAGGATATGGTTTTCTAGGTTATAGAAACACCTTAAGAACTTGATGGCTCATTGAGGTCACCTCTATCCTGACTTTATTTGGACTCTTTCCAGTGAATTGTGGTGTGCATGTTTTCCGAACCTTTATGCATGCTTTGGCATAAAATGCAAATAACTCAATTGATTGTGGATTTCCTGATGCTCAACTCCTGGCTACTAACCTTCCAAGGACTTAGCTTCTCCGTAGTATCCACAACTGGATAAGGTGATGCCTGCACTCCTTGTTCTAGCTGCTTCTTGGAAAGCAAAGCTAGTCCAAAGTATCAGGTTTTAATTGAGCTCATAGCCCTGCCATCCCCACTCACCCAAATTCTAGCTACCTTTCCCCCATTTGACAAACTATCCCAATTGGGTCCCTAGTCATCACAGCATCAGCCAGCCAGCAGTCCCAGGAAGCGAGTCATTAGCATCTCAAGCTGGAGTTGAAGAAATGCTTTCACGGAACGTCATAGAATATCGTTCATTTGATGCACAGCAAAGTAATTGGGAAAACGTTAATTCTCTCTTAAGAATCAAGCACGAATAATAAAACTTAAATTGGCCCATGGGAGAGATCAATTAGCTGCTAGAAATTGTATCTTGCAGTCAGTTCTCAACCATCCATATTCATAAAAAAGGGGCAGGGGTCATGGAACCCGGCAGGTGATTTTTAAATAATTAGTATTTGGCTTTAGAACTCTCCATATATTTATTTGCATCAAAGTTACCTTCCTAATAATGTTTTGCTTATATTAACATTTAAATGATGACCAGCTCCCTGGAAAGCAGCAACTGGTTGCACCTGAAGAGACAACCTGCATCCAGACAAGGTGGGAGCTGTGAAGTCAAAGGAGAGATTAAAATTTTTACTCTACATTAAATCTCCCAAACTCAAATAACTGAGAATGAGCTCTAACCCCCTTCAACATGAGTCTTTCAGAAATTGCTCCCCGACCTCCAGTTAAATACCCCTGTGGGCGCCCCTCGATATCCCATAGTCCTTCACACCACCTACCATGCCAGTTGCAATTATGTGTTCCATCTCTGTTTTCCACCCTATAGCCCATGAGCTCCAAGGAGGCGGAACAGAGTCTGTCTTATTTGACCTTTCATCCCCAACACCTGGAAGGTTCACTGGTACATAGTATGCAGCCAACAAATGTTCGTTTATTGAGTGGATGGAATCTACATTTTTCCTCCAAATTATCTATGAAAAATGAGAAAGATCCATTCAACACTGACACAGGATATGTAATCGTGTCCTCAGGAGAAAGCCTGATGGGGGGATGGAAGCTTTATGAGCTCAGGGCCCCCCGCTAGTCTTATCCACTGCTGTGCACACAGAGGGTGCAGTGCCTGGTGGATTGTCCAAGTGCAGCAAGTGTGATCAAGCCAGGGGCCCCAGCACCTCCCCTCGCCCACATCATAGGTGCTTTTCCCCCCACTTGAGAGGTTATCTCAGCTCACATGGTCGCTCACATAGTCACAGAAACTGGAACAGTGGATGAGAATAAGCAAGAAAAAGTTGCACGGCTCTAGCTGCGTAGTTTTCCTACCAGGGTGCAGAGAGGCAACGGGGAACTGTGACGGAATTGTAAAGAGGCAGAGAGTTAGGCAGAGAGTTAGTGTAGCTTTGCCCCTTGGGGAACAAACAACACCTGGTGTTGCTCATGCTTGTTTCTGTGGTAAACGCATTAGATCCTATCTGTCTGTCTGTCTGTCTCTCTTTCCTCCCTCCCTTCTTTCCCTCCGTCCCGTCCTCCTCCCTCTCTCCTCTTGCCCTCTCCCTCTTCCTCCCCTCTTCCCTGTCTCTGTCTCTGTCTCAGGTTGACCTTATCTCTATGCATCGACACTCGGGTGCTCTTTCTGGGGCACGTCAGGACTTCTGAATCTGTGCGGCCAACCGATCCACGTAGTCCTTTTGAAAAATGTTTTGTTAAAAAAAAAAAAAAAAGAAAGAAAAAAAGAAAAATGTTTTGTTACCATTCCACCCTGATGTTTCCCTCACATGGAGTTTTCAGAGCGGTAACCTCGACGTCAGAACACAAGTCATCAGCAATATGCCTACCCTTGCTCTGGAATCCAGTGGAGGACCTGAGACCATGTCAACACAGGACTTACACAGTCATATGAATGGCCAGGAAACCTTCATTCGTCAAAACCACCTCGTAGGGGGATCCCTGGGTGGTGCAGCGGTTTCGTGCCTGCCTTTGGCCCAGGGCACGATCCTGGAGACCTGGGATCGAGTCCCTTGTCTGGCTCCCGGCATGGAGCCTGTTTCTCCCTCTGCCTGTGTCTCTGCTTTTCTCTCTCTCTCTCTCTATGTCTATCATAAATAAATAAAAATAAATTTTTAAAAAACCACCTTGGAGACCACCTGGGGGGACAGCGTCCTCACTTTATAAAGGAAGTTGTGGTGGTGGGGTGTTGGTGCAAGGTGACCATACATTGCAGAACTCACAGGACAGCCTGAGAGTCACCTGGCTGACAAGGGAGACATTTTCTCTTTGTGGTTATCCCCTAACTCAAGAGATAGGCCCTTCCCCTCAGCCTGTAGACAGACAGTAGTCCCCCCAATATTGAAAGGGTTCAGAAAGGTAGGAACCTTGACCTAGTTTCCTCCACTAGTGGTCACCCTATGTATCCTAACTTCCATAACCAAACTCCTAGCAGTAGACTTTGGCACTTATTGATTTTATTTTTTCCCCTCAATCTATGACCCCATACAAAGAGAGCTAGAAGCTTCCCCTCCTCTACTGCTCTTGTCCAGCTGCTGAGAGATTTGCTCCAGATTCCAAAATTTAAATGATTCCCCCTCCTCTAGAATATACAGATTCACTTTTGGGTAGAGGGATGGGGTTGCCAAAAGCCTAAGTAACAATCCTAACAACCTCTCATTTAAGGAAGATAATATTTACTACTTTTCACCTAAAGGACCCTTGTCTCCACAAGAACACAATTTCACATCTGTGCAGATGGGACCCGGCCAACAGGGGACTCAACCCATTGGTGGAGTCTTGACAAAATCACCCTCTTCTTCCTGACGTTTGAACAACACCCTTCTCCTGACATTTACAGCCAAGCAAAGTCAGTCAGCCCTGGTGGTGATGAGCTGGCATGTGGATCCTGGGTTCATCCCCCAAGTAAGCAATTTTATTCAAGACAGTTTTCTGACTTTTGCAGGATGAGTCAAAATGAGTCCTGGCCAATTATTCATGTTTTCCAAGTCATGTGACATCCTTGCTCTCTCAACTGCCATGAGGATGGGAAGGACAGGACAGGTCAGCTACTGGGTGGAGAAGTCTAGGCTTTGCTGTTGGTATTGTCACAGTCACCAGCATCCTAAGTGGGCAGGGGAGACAAAGAGACGTCTCAGCCTGGGCTCCACTGAAAATAGAGCCTGGATATTGAAAACAAGGCCTACTTTGAAAGGTAGAGTCGTGAGGCAGGGAGAGTTCATGAAAAGAGAAGTGTGACAAGGAAGGTTACAGAGCCACAGCATGCCACCACACTGGCCACTGCTTTACCAGAAGCCTCAAAGACACACAGCTGGCCGCTCAGCAGGTGCAGTGACTTCAGCCACCTGGGATGCCTCTAGACAGGCTGTGCGTCGAAGCTGCTCAAGGCAGTCGCTTCAAGGAGGAAGGAGGGGGAAATTCCACTGCATAGCTACTTCCCTCTCTTGTCTCCCAGATTCATTATACTGGGGGCTCTTCCCTCCAAACCCCGAGTCACGATGCCCAGCTTCCTCAGAAGCTGTTCAAGAGACTCATTCCAGGACCCCAGCAGCCCGCTGCATCCAAGCCTGAAGTGGCCAGAGGAGCCAGAGGCCCCAGGAGTTCTGCCCATCAGCCTCAGGTGGCAAAAATCGCACAGACCCACGAAGGACCAACCAATCTGTCTCAGTGGCAGCTGAGGGCCAGCCAGCAGATGAGGTTTGAGAATCTGAGGAGGGGTTTGAGACTAGAGCATTCAACAGAAGTTAGGATGACGATCACGTCCAAAGCACAGAAACTCCCACCAAATACCTCTTCGTGTGGAGAGCCTGGACTGGGTCCCTCATGACAAAAGCATAGTAGATATGTCAACCTTGGCATTACAAAATCTCAAGTCAAAATCATCTGTTCTGCTAGATGTAATGACATTAAGGTGCGTGCTAGCCCCTAGAGACAGACCCTGTGGTGTACTATCGAGGCCACCCATGAGCCCGAAGCACCAGACCCAACGGGTACCCTTCAATCTTTACTTAGCGGCAAGTTAAGTCTTTGCCATACTTCACACAGCTGAACTCTTTTTCGATATGAAACGTTTTCCTTCCTCTGATGCCAAATGTGGATCCCCTCTGATTCTCCTCTTCCTTTTTGGTCTCCTTCGGTGAGTACTTTTCTTCCCACTGACTCTGTAACAACTAATCTTCCTTGGGTCTCCTTTCTCAGCCCAATGCTCTTTCTCGTCCACGTGTTCTTCCTGGGGAACCTCATCTGCATCACTACTCACACTGCTCCCCTGGGCTGAGGTGCCTACAGCTCCAGACTTGGGAGTGAGGCATGATCCCAGCCCTCTATGGGGAAAAATACAAAAGACCTCAGTTACGATGACCCTGGGTAGGAAATGCTATGCTAAAAAGTGTGATGATGGCAGGGGCACCAAGAACACACTCAGCCTGAACCAATTCTGAGAGGCTAAGAAAGGAGTTATTCTGAAAGATGAAAAGAGGGAGAAAGTTCCAGGAGGAAGAAAAAAAAAAAAAAAACCTCACAGAACACATGCCTGAGACAGCATGGGATCAGAGAATAAGCAGTGAATCTGAAAAGCAAGCTGAAAAATCTGTAGAGACACAACCAGAAAGGCAGAGGAAGGTCACAAAGGGCCTTACGCAACAGGCCATGGTGTCTAGACTTCACATCCTAAGAGCAGGATCAAGGCAGGGTCAGCTTTCCATTTTATAAATATCCCTTTGTGAGGACTGTGGTTTGGAGGCCATGCCGGGGAAGGGTGGAGACAGGCCAGGAAGTTGTGGCCACACCCAAGCAAGACACTTGAAACCATTAAGAGTCTGGCAGTAATGATCTTTGTTTTTCCCATTGAAAGTAACCTGTGCGGGGTAAATCCTGAGCCGGTTCCAACATTTTTGTCTATATGCTTAGAGAATAACAAATGGCTTTCTTGATTTTCAAACACTGACTTGATCTCTGGGTCTTCCGGGCAACTGTTCATTCAGCATCCTCCAGCAACTCCAGGAAATAAAAACTATTTTGTAACTGCCCAAATCATCTATTCCTCTATCATTTTTTGTTCATTTTTTTAAATGTATATCGACCAGTTACAGGAAAAAAAAAAAACAAACAGTCCCCATCAATTACTGTGAGTTGTAGAAAGAGGACACAAGTCCTCAGGAAGTGATATCCCAGTGAGGTACAGTTAGCAAAGGGATCAACTGTGAAATGGGACAAATGAAAGAAGGACAGAGAGAGAAGCCCCAGGAGTGGGCCATGGGTGCCTGCAGAAGAAGGAGAGGGTAACTGTGTTTAGGAGGTTTGAGTTAGGCTTGAAATGGCTAGGATCTCAGTGAGGCAGAGATAGGGGACAGATAACCCTGACAAAGTGCCAAGGGCCTGACATCACTGCTGAATGGCTAGGGTTGGTCAAAGTGGCAGGTGGATAGAGGAACACAGTAGAAAAAGAAAAATGGTGTTCAGTTCAGGGAGACTTTAAGGTTGAGGTTGAGGCAATGGCGTTGAGCTGTTTGAGTAGACATCTTCTGGGGCACCTGTGTGTCTCCGTGAGGGCATTCCACAAGGCCATGCGTGACGTACTGACTCAGCCAATCACCTCTACAACTGTTTGAACTGAAACAAATCGAATCCATTTTCTTGTTGACAGCACAGCCTTATTATCAACCCTTCCTCATAAGGAGCTACCTTCAGAGCAAAGCCCTCAGGGCAAACTCAAATTTTCCCAGTCCTCTCATGGCCACTCATGGATACAAGGCAACTCAACTGAGCCTGCAGGGTTGTCTACACCCGTATCTCTGTTCACATAGAGGATCTCCATTACTTTAGACTTAAGAGACCAGAGCTGCTATGTTATGGAGCCTGCATGAAGGCAAATTCCCTAATAATACATTAGGATGTGATCGACTCAAATCCATGGGGCCAAAAAGTAAAATGCACTAGTCAAGAGACATGTTAATAGGTTAAATGAACCTTCTAAATTGAGTTCACTGAGAAGACCCAGAAATAAATTCAAGAGGCCCATTCCCTTTTTTTATTTAATATTTTTATTTATTTATTCATGAGAGTCACAGAGAGAAAGGCAGAGACACAGGCAGAGGGAGAAGCAGGCTCCATGCAGGGAGCCCGATGTGGGACTTGATCCCGGGTCTCCAGGATCACGCCCTAAGCCAAAGGCAGACACTCAACCGTTGAGCCACCCAGGCGTCCCGAGGCCCACTCCCTTTAAGGGAACCCTGAGGAACCCTACCTGAAAGGTATGGCTGCAGAGGAAAAAGAGAGAGAGAGAGAAAGAGAACATAGAACCAGGGACCAAGAACAGTGTCTGACTTCAATAAGGGTCAAAACAATATACTCCAAACTGTGCAGGACAGAAAAAAATCATCCCTCCACAATTAAACGATACAATGCACAGTAATCGTTGTGAATCTTCATGCAAGCAACCTGGCAAGACCGAGAAATATCTTCTCTCTTAATTTGATGGTCTAACCCATCTACCTCATCAAATGTTAAGGTGCAAAAGCCACATGAACCCTTCCATTGTTAATTAACATCTATCCTCGGTGTGTGTCTAGTTTGCGTGTGTGTGTGTTTTCAGGATCTCTTCATCTGTAAACCATTATACATTCTGATTGAAGAAGAGTCATTACTATGCTCGGCTTACTCCTTACTCCCTTCTAATTCTCTCCTCTTCCTGTGTCTCCCCTGCTCTCCTGTTCCCCAAGGCCACACTGGTGGACAGAAGGACAAAGGAAGCAGAAAGATCCTGTGGTAAGTGTGCTGATAGAAATAGTTCCTACCTTTCCTCACCTCAAAACCAAGGTACCTCGGGAGGCCTGGTGGCTCCATGGGTTAAACATCTGACTCAGCTCAGGTCTTGATCTCAGGGTTATGAGTTCGAGCCCCCTGCATTGTGCTCCACACACCCTTTAAAAACAAAACAAGGGCAGCCCGGGTGGCTCAGCAGTTTAGCGCCTGCCTTCAGCCCAGGGTGTGATCCTGGAGACCTGGGATCGAGTCCCATGTCAGGCTCCCTGCATGGAGACTGCTTCTCTCTCTGCCTGTGTCTCTGCCTCTCATGAATAAATAAATAAAATCTTTAAAAAATAGATAAATAAAATAAATTTAAAAATAAAAACAAAACAAAAAAACACCACAAACCTAAAGATACCTTTACAGTCTGAGATTTGGAATTTAGAACTACTTTCTCTGCCTTTGTTGTCTCCTCCCAGTGGGTTTTCATCATCTCGAGTGCAGAAGGATAGAGGACAAGCACAGCTGGACCAAGTCCCACACAGCACCCTCTTTTTACTTTGGTGTGTAAGAACCACAGAAGCTCAAGGTTATGTAAGGTCCCCACCTTGGCTGTAATAAACTGCCACAAACTGGGGGGATTAAAAAATAAAAATCATTTTCTCACAGTTCTGCTGGCCAGAAGCTCAAAACCAAAGCCACACTCCCTGGAAAGCCTCTCAGAGAGAATCATTCCTTGCTTATTCTGGTGTCTGATGGCTGCTGGTATTTCTTGATTTCCTGGGCTTGTGGCTACATTGTTCTAGTCTCTTCTATGTCTAATCACTGTCCCAGCCTCTGGTGTCTTTTCTTCTACTGTCTCAAGTCTCCCTCTGCCTTTCTCTCACAAGGGCTATTTGGCAACAGACTTAGGTCTTACCCAGGTAAATCCAAGATGATCTCTTCATCTCAAGGTCCATAATTTACTTACATCTGCAATGACCCTTCTTTTTTTTTTTTTTTTTTTTTTTTTACAATGACCCTTCTTCCAAATAAGGTAATACCCATAGATCTCATGATTTAGGACATAAACCTATCTTTTTGGAAGCCACCACTCAAAGCATGACAAGGTCCACATATAGAGAGGCAAATTCCTTGTTGGGAGAGTCAAACACTCTCCCAAGCCAACTGATGCCACAAATATTATCCCAAGACTGAGTCAGAACACCAGACTGGTTAAATGCGCTTCCAAGAAAAACAAATGGCAGCCTGCTCCTCTTTGAGAATTTAGACAAAGGCTGAGATTCATCCGATGAGCAAGCTCTCAGCAGAAGACAGAGACAGTTTGAACGCTAGGATTTAGGCACTTAGACTTGTAAACCATTTTAATACATACGGGGTATTGTTAGTGTGAAGTCTTTTGGAAAGAAATATGCTCAAAATGGTAACATCTTACCTCAAAAAATGATACAGGGCCCTCTGCCTTCATGTACATCACATTTCAAAAGAAGGTAGATATTATGCTGTCTTGTACCAAATGCCCTCGAGATTTTTTTTTTAAGTGTAATATAAAACATCTTTTTCTCTGGCTCTAATCCAATTTCTTTGAGTGATGTGTAAACCTTACAATTGTTTGTAGCTCTGTGTCAGTATCCATTACTTTTGAAATGACCCTTACATTTCACATTCTATATAACATTTTCCTGTCTTCTCTGGGAATTGCAGAAGAGCCTTCGTAGACACACTAATTGCGTGTGACACCCACAGTCCTTTTGAACACTGGCGTTTTCTTGGTGAACCAGTAAATACTCTGTTATTTAGAGAGGACATTGTTGCAAAACACTTTCCCCGAATCTTGCTTTCTACTTAAACATTATAATCACACAAGACTGAGTTATGGCTTCGCTGCTGTCCGTGCATATCGTACTCTTAGCGTTACAGGAGCTTCAGGAATAACTCTTCTCTTCAAAGTACCAGTAATGATTTCTTTTGCTGGCATACAAATCTCACACAAAGTAAAGCATTACATTTGAGACAATAAAGCTGGCAAAGACCTGTCAAATTTATATTTTTTAAAGGCTTCATATTACGTTCTTCCAAAACACACCCCCACCTGTCTTGACCTTTAAGCACATTAACCTCTGCAGGGAAATTTCTTAAATCCATCTTATATGTATAAAACCTCTCATTCAGCATTTGGTGAGGAAAACAGATTGTTGCTGGTCCTAAAACATCAGTGAGCCGTCCACACCTGACGGTAGATTTGCCAAACGAAAAACAACAGGCTTAAGCTTCTCTTAAAAGAAGATGTAATGCAGCTAAAAATGCTGGTAGGTCCAAGGCAGATGTCCAAAAGCTTGGCACACCCTAGCACACCAACGTCTGGTTCCCACAGATTCCCATGTGTAAATCGGAGGTTGCAGTCTGTCACCCGCACCAAGGACCAACCATTCCCTGGTCACACTGCTTCTCCAGCCCAGTTGCAGCTTCCTGGGTTTTCCTCCTTCTTGGCCATCAGATAAACATCCTAATTTGCTCTACCTGCTCTCCTCGCTCTTCCATGTCTTGCCTTTTTCTCCTCACAACTTACGGATTTTAGATAGGTCTTCTTCCTTTTCTTTTTTTTTTTTTTAACTGAAATATATTGGACACGTAACACTGAGTAAAGTTTGAGGTTATTCAACATGTTGCCTTGATATATTTTGATCTGGTAATATGATGGTCTCTGGAGGGTTGGCTAGCACCCCTATCATCACATAAGCATCATTTCTTTTTTTGTGGTGGGAATAATTAACATCTAGTGTCTTAGCAAGTTAGATGCTTATGATACAATATTGTTGTCCATGATCCTTGTGTGGGCACATTAGATCTCGGGGACTTCTTTATCTCCTAGCTGTGTATCAGGTCTTCTTTCTGAAGCATCTACATCCTCCTACATCCCTTGATCTTCGCCTTCTTTCTGGCTGTCCTACAACTCTTCCACTGTGACTTCTTTTCTTTTTTTTTTTTTAAGATTTCATTTATTTTTTCATGAAAGACACAGAGAGAGGCAGAGACACAGGCAGAGGGAGAAGCAGGCTCCATGCAGGTAGCCTCATGTGGGACTTGATCCCAGAACTCCCAGATCACACCCCAGGCTGAAGGCAGATGCTCAACCACTGAGCCACCCAGGTGCCTCCCTTCAAAACAATTTCTTACGAACTTTTAACTCCCCTGTTTTATTCACTAGCATTGTACACGTATTGTTTTCTCTCTATTTTTTAAACTTTAAGTATATAGTGATTTGTGTCACTGTGCTAATAAGGCTTTGTAAGCTTTCAAATTAGTTCCATCACATTTAGGGTCTTTCTCCCAGCAATATACTGTGTCAAGATGCAAATGAATGCCTAAATAGTGACCCACTGTACATCAATGACCATATTATTCAGCGTTTCCCCATAGACAGACCTTGTCTAATCAATGCTGCATCTAAGAGTTGCTCAGTTTTGTGTGTAGATTTTTTTTTGCTACCAAAAATTGAAAGAGTTAATGATTTCAAAGATTCAGAATTCTCTAAGCCCCTTTCAGTTTATTTTCCCTTCCTTGTTTCCACTCAGGCACACCCAATGCTCTAAATCTGCTCAAAAGAGTGACCCTTGATCAGAAATCTGGGGATTTGGGAGACGGGGAATGTATAGTTCATTGGTGAACATTTCCAATTTTACAGCATGTGTATATATTCAATATCTCTTCATTCACTTATTTATTTGCTGTCTTTCTCACTAAGGAGTAGCTCTGGAAAAGCAGGGATCTTCTTTCTCTTCTTCCCCAGTGTCCCCAGTACCTAGACTAGCATAGAGTTGATACTCAAGAAACAACTGTTAGTAAATAAAATAGTTCATTAATCGATTAATTATTTTGATTTTTTTTTAGGTTCTGTTTGGTTTTTCCTTTACTTATTTCATAATTTTAAAAAGAAAAAGAAGACCTAAACACATGTGTATGCTAGATTTAGAATCCTAGGAAGTGGAGCTGGAAGAGATCCTAGAAATCATGTCATTTAAAATACTGATTTTATAGCTGAGGAAAGAAGGGAATAGGGAGGCAGACTAAGTCATGATGCCTGAGACCCATCACAGCTGGGAAATGGCCAAGTTGCTATCCCAGGCCCCCAAACCACCAGGCCTCTTGAGGAGATATAGGACTTGTCCTTCCCATTGTAGGAGCTGGTGTGATCTTGTTGGCTCACCAGAGTAGAAGTGGATCTCTATTTGCAAAATAAAACTGAAAGTGAGAGAGAGGATCATGTGACCGCAGCAGCATGTCTTCCTGCCCTCTTCTCATTCAGCCTGCAAACTTGTACAGGCTGGGGACCACATGCAGCTTGTGGGAAAACCAGAGCAAACAGCATGAGCACCAGTGTGTGTACCAGGGTCGACTGGGTCGAGACTCGTCACATGTCTCAGCTGCAGAGGGCACATGGGGCTCTGACACGGAAACACAGCACATTCCAGGGGACACCGTGTTCTCAGAGGCCCTGCTTCACCACACCTTTGCAACACCCTGTAAGGCAGGAGGAAGACCTCATGCCCATCGTACAATCGAGGCATCTAGGGGCAAACATAGTTGGTAAGCTGCTCAAGATCATATAGGCAGCTGGTGATGAGAGACAGAAGTGGGTCCTCTTATCCCATGACAGCTCAATGTATTGTTTTCGCTACTCAACTGTGCGTGCTTTCTTGGTCTCATATTGTTTTGTTTCATCTTGTTTTCTGAATTGGTTGGATTTAAACCTACCTCCTACCTACCTATCCCCATCCTCACATCAGGATCTGAGCTCTTGGCTAAGATGTTTACCCACTCTTTATTTTTTTTGTCAGAAAAAAATAATAATAATTCTCTCTCCTTCATGCTCCACACAGGGAATGTATTTCTCTTCTATGGGTCTTCAAATGGTTAATTGATGGATATCAAAAACCCTAAAAGAATCTGCAGCGCCGAGATTCTGTGGTTTCAAAGTCTCCACTGGAGAATATACACTGGATTTCCCCTTCTCTCTCCTCTCTGCTATTCATAAAAACATATATACACAGTGTGGTTCTACGGCACCCCCCCTTCTACCTGAAATCGTCGTCATCACAAGCACTCGTGGATTAGACTAAGGCAAATATAATAGAAGCCGTCAGTGCAGTTGAAGTGGAAGATCATTGGGGCTATACCGCAAGAAAAAACCTGAATAGTGTTGTGGTGGGAACAGAGGTGATACATGATGCCTGGATCACAAGAGGGAGACTTTGGAAGAAAAGGAATATCCAAATAGAAACCTCGGGAGATGCTAAAATAGGAGACAAGTTGCTGAGACTAGAACAAAGGTAGAATAAATAGTGCAATTACCCCCCTGTTGCCTCTGACACTGCAGCAAAATGCCAGGTGGGTACTTCAGTTTTTGAGGAAACCAGCAGGAGAATATTGGTGAGAAGGCCAATTGTGCTTCGGTGCCTTTTTTAAGGGACCCAAGGCATAGCCAGCTCTTCTCATGTGGCCGTGATCATGCTGGCTGCAGCAGCGTAGCAAGGCCGGGACTGATAGAGGTTCCCTAACTGTGTAGGAAGCGTCAGTCGTCCCATCCTCCCTAGCCCCCATCATTTGCCAGCCTAGAGGCCCGGGTGCATCCTGCATGTCTAAGCTCCATTCACCCCTCCTCCTTATGCTCACTCTCCCCCCACTGTCAACCCCTTAGATCCATGGGTACTGCACCACAGTCCACTCTTATAAGGACAAACTGTTGCCTTGAAAGGCAGCTCACAGGTTTGAGCTGGAATTTTGAGTTCCCCAGAGTATGGTCTAGAGAGGAGCTAGGCACTGGGTGGGCATAGCTCCTTGGCCATCTCCTCACTGTCTTCTGTCCCCAGTAAGAGCAACCAGAAGATGTCCATAAGTGATTGGGATCAAGGCAGGACCCTGACTACTTGGGCCCAGGGGTAACAATGAAACTTGAAGCCATATGGGCAAAAGAATCCAGTAAAGTTTTCAGGTTCAGAAATCCTGAAGTCATCTTCACAAACCCAGTAATTGTGGCTTGTGGGATTTCTGACCCTGCCCAGCTTCCTACTGATAGGATGAGGGGGGTGCGGGGGGGAAGATGTGTGAACAGGTACATATCTTTTAGATTTAGACATGAAATAGGGCATGAATGCATCCCCCAAATTCAAATGGGTGTCTTAGACAACCATGGCCTAAACTAAATAATCTCCTCAGCCTTATTACCTTTTACATTAATTTGATGAGAAACTCAACTTTGGATTGTAGAACAATAAGGACAATGGATGCGTCCCTTGGCTCTTCCCTGGAGGTAAAAGCATAAAAGCACAACTTTAAAGAGCCTATCTAGCTTATTTGTAAGCGTGGGGAAATGGAGGTTAATTAATCTAGTTTTGGGAATGCTAGATAATATCTGTGTTCAGTTGCTTATACATTATGCTGTCCAATTAATTCTTCCCAAGGACTTTTATACAAGATTATTCAGCTCAAAACTTCTGGCTTGAAACTTTTCAAGGTCCTTGGGGTGACCATGAGAAAGAGCACATTTAAGAAACTATCACCTTCTTTTTTAGTCTTTCATCCTGGTTGGAAGCTGTGCTCTTCTCAAAGGTTAACGAGGTTACAGAACCTTCAGGGAGTGTGGCCAGGACGCCCATTTCAATTGCTCTCACGTGCTTCTCGTTTCATTCTCAGGAGCAAAGTCTGGAGCCCACGTTCCACGATGCCTGCTGCTCAGCCCACCAGGGCTTCCTTCAGAAGCTGGCTGGGCCCAGGAACAGTCAGACGCCCTCGGAATCTTTAAACGCTTTTCTAACAGAAGGTTTGGCCATTTCTTCTCCCGGTGCTCATTTTAAAGTTAAGTGCATGAACACACATTTTTTGAATCCCAGAGAAGACTTTTAATTGATTCCCTGAATATTTTAAGGTCTACTAATTCCATTGATGTTGCAAACACTGCAATTCATTCCAGCTGCTGTTCTAATCACATTCATTAATAGGCTTATTTTTACCTGCCAGCTAATATTTTACCTTACATCAATAAATCTGCAGCTCTCCAGCAAAATTGTGTACAAAATAAAATGACTCGCCCAACCTCCTGACTGTTCCACAGGGGTCAGGTTATCCAACACCCCTCCCTCGGAGATGCTAAACTGAAGAATGCATATGCTACTCATTTGTGACATATAAATATAGTATTGGGTTAGTTCAGGGACAAATTTTCTTGCATTGTCAACCCATTTGGTTCTTTCTTTTGTATTACCTAAAGTAAAAAAGGGACATAACAGTCACTCAGATGTAGATGAAAGATCTTATAGTAGTAAAATAACTCACATACCAATGTCCCCTATAGGACATGGTTTCTTTTCAGTAATGATGGCTTTTTTTCTCTTTTTTATTCATTTATTTATTTGACAGAGAGAGCGGAGCCAGAGAGAGAGCACGAGTGGTGGAGGAGGGGCAGAGGGAGAGGGAGTAGCGGGCTCCCTGCTGAGCAGTGAGCCAATGCTGGGCTCTATCCCAAGACCTTGGGATCATGACCCTGAGCTGAAGGCAGATGCTTAATCGACTGAACCACCCAGGCTCCCCAGTAATGATGTTTAATTAGGATTTATCTATCCATGGTGTCTTTGTCCATTCTTGTATACTGGCAATAGCTTATGAAAGAGAAAATGACCCAGAATCACATGTGTAGCATGTGTCATTAAAACAGAGAACAGGTAAATGACCTACATGGCAAACTAACCAAGTCTCTTGGGATCATTTGCTAATGCTCTGTGTACTGAAAGAAGAGGAAGGGGGAAAGCCCATCCACAGAGTTCAGAGCCAGAACTCTCCAGATGAAGTGGTAAATTTTCTGTCATTAAACAATAAGAGTCCAAGAAATATAGAATTACGGTTAAGAAACCACATGGCCTTGACTTCTAGCATTGCTCCCCTCCCACATGGGAGCTTGGGTAAGATTATTAACCTGTGTGAAACCTACCCTCTTCTTATATTGAATATAAAATAATATTTGGCATGTAAGGTGCTTAATACACTACCCGGCATATAAGAAGCCCTTTAAAAATGTAAGCTCAAAGAAAACAAGTAAGTTGCATTTTGCATTCAACTCCCATCACTACTCTTAAGCTGGCTTTTATGTCATAATCATAAGCCAAAAATTTTTCGACAAGGCCCTAGAGACATCCCACCTGCCCACCTCACTACCTCATTATAAAATCATCACTACCCCTCTCATCGTCGACTTCTACCCTCCCGCACTCGTTTACCTCCAGCCACACCAGCCACCTGGTTGATCTTAGCATGTGTCAGGTGCAATTCTTCCTGAGTTTCCATTTACAATTCCCTGTGCCTGGAAATACCCTACTACCAGATTTCTTCATGGCTTAGCCTCACAATTCCATAGGTCTTTGCTCAAAGCTCACTTGTTCGAGGAGGTCTTCCCTAGTTACCCTCATTTAAAATTCCACCCATTTCCCAACATTCTGTGTCCTCCTTCCCCGCTTTTTCTCTGAAATATTTATCACCCCCTGACATGCTATCCATTTTGGTTATTTATGTGTATGTTGACTGTCTCAACAGGAACGTAAGTTTTGTAAAGAGGGGGTCTCTTTTTCTGTTTTTGAAAGTGAAAAAAAAAGGAAGAAAATAACAAACATGGAACACAGTAAAGCAAAACAGTAGTGCACAAGAATTGAGATACAAGGCAAAAAATAGTATAAATGTTGACAGAGGAGTAAATGGACTTAAAGTATTTTAAGATCTCTCTCATATCAAGAAAATGGATAAAAAGAATCAAACAATATGAGTCTTTGATAATTTAAGGATAAATATTGTATGCTTCAGGATAAGCACTGAAAGAATAGATACAGCTACCAAGGTGATATGATGGGGGAAGAGGGGCAAGAATGCATTATTAAAAAATAACGTAGCAAAACACAAGGCAAGAAAGAAAAAAAATAGGAGCATAAAGAAAGTTAGGTAAATTGAAAACAGATATAAAATGGGAAATTTAAACACAAATGTATCAGCGATTATATAACATAATCCTATTAAAGGACAAAAATGGTCATATGGAACTTGTAAAATTTGCTGTATGATGATTATAAGTAATACATCACAAAATAAGAAAAAAGTTGCAAATAAAGGAATGGAAAAGGTACAACATGCAATCATAAAACAAAAAGGCTGATTAAATTATACTAATATCAAAGTAAATAAAACACATAACTGGAGACTGGGTGGGAAATATATGAAAGGGTCAATGAAATGGTTAAACCAGTCTCCTTTTTAAAGATTTTATTTATTTATTCATGAGAGACACAGAGAGAAAGGCAGAGGCATAGGCAGAGGGAGAAGCAGGTTCCCTGCGGGGAGCCTGATGCGGAACTCAATCCCAGGACCCCGGGGATCACAACTTGAGCTGAAGGCAGACCCTCAACCACCAAGCCATCCAGGTGTCCCTTTAACTATTCTTAATTTGTATTTACCTAATATCATAACCTCAAAATATAGAAAGAAAACAGAACTACAAGGTGAAACAGAAAAGCCAATAATCATAGTGGGAAACAATCACAATCTTCTCAGTAAATGGTAGAAGTAAAAAAGATCAGTAAATACTCTGAAGATCTGAACAACATGATTAATTGACTTTAAGTAATTGACTTGTAAATAACAGTAACCAGCAACCACAAAATCTAACTTCTAAGCCACATACCATACATTGATAAAAATTTATCGAATGCTGAGCCAACAAAAAAAACTCAACAAATTGCATAGGATTAAAATGATCAAAATATGTTCTATGACATAATTCTATTAAGCTTGAAATCATCAACAACAAAATTAGAAAATCTCTATATCTGTGTGAATTAATAATAAGTATAATAATACTTATAATAAGTATACTTATTACTTGATTAACTGATGGTAAACTACTGTGAGATGCGGCTAGGCCCATTCTCAGAGGGAAATGTACAGTATTCATTACAAAAGAAGAAAATACAAAGTCGATAAGCTAAACATTCATCTCACTAAGTTAGTGATAAAACAGTAAAATAAACCTAAATATAGTAAAAGGAACTTAAAAGATAAGAATAGAAATTAAGAAAATAGAAAACAAATATATAATAAAGAGGATCGACAACACCAAAATTGTTTCATTATAAAAATCAAAACATTTGATAACATTCTCCAAAGACAGACTAAGAAAAAAAGAGAAAAGATATAAATAACATACCAAAACATTAAAGAGATTATAAGATAATATTGCAAAAAAAAAGATCTTAAGAAGATATTATTGAAAATATAATGAAATACCACTCCTTTTCAACATTGTACTGGGAATCCTTGCTAATGTGATAAGGGAAGAAAATGAAATAAAATGTACGTAGATTGGGAAGGAAGATATAAAACTCTCCTGGTTCACAGATGGCATGATTGTCTATGTAAAAAGTGTCAAAGAATTGACAAAAAAAGAAAAAAAATAAAACCTCCTAAAACAAGTAAGTGATTAGAGATTAGAGTAAGGTTTCAGGACACAATGTTAATATAAAAACATCAATTGCTTTCCAATATACCAGTAATGAGCATGTGGAATTTGAAATTAAAAACATAACAATATTTGTGTTAGCACCTCCCCCAAAATTAAATAAATACCTATGTATAAATCTGACAAAATATATACATCTATATGAGGAAGAACTAAATAAATGGAGAGATATTCCAGTTCATTGATAAGAAAACTCAATATTGTCAGAAATGTCACTTCTTCATAACTTGATCTATAGAGTCAACTCCCAATCAAAATCCCAGCAAGTATTTTATGGATATTGACAAACTGGTTCCAAAATTTATATGAAAAGACAAAAACTCAGAATAACCAACACAATATATTTTTTTAAAGATTTTATTTATTTATTCATGAGAGAGAGAGAGAGAGAGAGGCAGAGACACAGGCAGAGGGAGAAGCAGACTCCATGCAGGGAGCCCAACGTGGGACTCGATCCCAGGACTCCAGGATCACTTCCTGGGCCAAAGGCAGGCACTAAACCGTTGAGCCACCCAGGGATCCCTAACCAACACAATATTGAAGAAGAAACAAAGTTGGTGGACTGATGCTATCCAATTTCAAGACTTACCATAAAGCTATCGTCATCAAGATAGTAAAATATTACAAGAATACAAAAATAGATCAATGAAACAGAATAGAGACCTCAGGAAAAGAACTCGCATGAATATAGTCAACTGATTTTTGACAAAGGAGCAAAGACAGTCTCTTCAACAAATGGTGGAACAACTAGACATCTACATGGAAAACAAAACAAAACAAAACAAAACCCTATATCCACAGACCTTACTTTCTTCACAAAAATTAACTTAAAATGGATCACAGACCAAAACGTAAAATGTGAAACTATAAAACTCCTAGAAGATAACATGGAAGAAAACCGATATGACCTTGAGTATGATGATGCCTTTTTTGATACAACACCAAATGCATGGCCCATGAAAGAAATGATTGATAAGCTGGAGTTCATTAAAATTTAAAACTAGTGCTCTGCAAAAGACAACTCAAGAGAATTAGAAGACAAGCCACGGATTGGAAGAAACTACTTGCAAAAGATACATCTGAGAAAGAACTATTAATCAAAATATATTCTACACAAACTTTTCAGAGAAAATAAAAGTATATTCATATGGATATGGGGTGAGGGAGCTCCCCAAGGTCTCTTCTATAAAGGCACTAATCCCCTCGTGAGGACGCCACCCTCATGATCTCATAACTTCCTAGAGGCCCCACCTTCTAACACCGTCACATTGGAAGTCAGATGTCAAAATATGAATTTGGAGGGAACACAAATATCCACTCTCTAGCACTGTGTAAATCAATTATGCAAAGTTCAAAAGCAAGAAAAACTATAGTATAAAAAGGAAGTGAAAGAAGGAAACAGATAAGAAACAGAAGCAGCCAGGAAGAGGCTCTCCCGGTGTCGGCAATAGTCTTCCTTGACCTCAGCCGTGATTATATGGTGTTCCACTGGCAATGACTCACTGAGCTGCACATGTGCTTTTGCGCCCCTTTCTGAAGTGTGTTTTCTTCATGCAAAAAGAAATAGAAATTATGTAATAATATCCATAAAATTTTATTTCTAGGAATTTTGCTCTCTAGATATAATGCATATTAAAAATTAGGTTCAAGCACTATTTATGAAAGCGGAAGATGGAAAAGCAGCTTAACTGCTCATCAGTAGAGGACTGGCTCAATAAATTACAGCACATCCAGGAACACGATGGAAATTTTAAAAAGAATAAGGCATCTCTATGTGTACTAAGAGGGAACAATCTCCACCATATATTTAAGCAAATAGTAAGCAGGAAATATAGAAGAGTGCAGAGATGCTGTCATTTCATTGTAAAAATAAGATAGAGCACACATGTATAGGTACTTACATACGTATATAATATTTCTAGAAAAACGACTAAAATATAAAACCCAGACAACAGTGGTTGTCTCTGAAATGGGGAATTGGAACTCTAACAGTCATGGACGGGAAAGAAACTTTCTTTTCAGGGTAGCTATTGGCATCATGTGAACTTAATCCCATATATGTTACCTTTTCAAAAGAGTAAATTAAAAGGTGATACATACATACATACTTATATGTAAATAATTGAAATGATTTCAATAAATTGAAATGATTTCATATGAATCCAATTCCCAACTGGTGCATTTGGACATTTGTATATATCATAACACCCCTTCTTTTGGGAACTGACACGGCCTAGAGTAGAGGCAAGGGTGACGAAGCCACAGAAGACACCAAGACACTCAGGTCAGGGACATAAGACAGAGGCAAAGGCATGGGATGCAAAAGACCTGTGGAAGGAAGACTGCCCAGGAGGGGGAAATCCTGTTGCCAAGTCATGGCTTGCCCTCCTGGGCCCGGTATTGATGGCAAAGATCAATGGGTCAAGGATGAGAAGATCCCATGCTCTCACCCAAGTGTTTGCATCGATCCAAAACATGGTCAGCCCCAGAACGGTGGGCTTGCGTCTCCTCTACGGTGCCTGCGTATAGTGCTGTGCACACAGCGGTCTTAAAAAGGAGCTGTTGATTCAACCCATTTCCTAAAACATAAAAACCTAACGCTTTCTTCCAAGTGGTTTAGCAGGTTTTCACACTGTCAGCCTGGCAGTGAACCTAGGCCGCCGGCTGGTGGGCAAATGAGCACATAAAAGGATACTAGCCTTTGATTATCTTTACTCTGTGCCCCTCAGCTGATCATTCCATATTTCAGTTGCATATTCCACACTATTTCTGCTACCCAGATTCGTCCTGTTAACAACCATCGTGTCAACATTTTACCTATAAAATCTGTGGAAGGGATGTGGCTTTTGAAGAATATATTCTGGGGTAGCAGATGTCACACTAAGTGCTCGGCTGCCCCAAACTCCAGAACCCTCCAGACTCCTGTGAGGGCCAAAAAGCATGTCAAGGAAGCAAACTGAACAGGGAGACAGTGCCAAGGCCACAATACAAAGGAGATCCACTTTCCAAGTCATCTTCTAGCCAACGGGGTCCTTTTGCCGTTTAACACATCTATAGCTTCTATATTGCGATGCCAAGTTTAGTCTCGGTGCAGTTTTCGTAAATCACATCCAAAATATGATTTGGAAAAAAAAAAAAAAGTGCACCTTCTTACGAGCCCACTGTGTACTTGAAAGACCCAGTGCACAAATCATTTGCACCTGTACCATTTCCATCCAGTTCTAAGCTAATTTTAAAAAGGCTCTGAAAGCCTGCCAACAGCACATGTGCACAGAAGATAAAATGTAATAGCAATTAATCCAATCATCTCTGATTTAACGTTAATTTAACCCAGTGGATTATGCCTTGTTTTGTGTGCAACTGTGTTGATCCTGCTACATTTCAGAGAGCCCCCAAATCAATCAAGTCACAATCCCTAATTGCAGTCAAAATGGGGAATTCCACTCAGCAGGGCCCTTCTCTGGAGTATCTATTCCTCCCAAGGAAGAAAGGGAAGTCAAAGAAAGAGGCGTCTCTAATAGCAGGCTGCTAACATCACAGCTGATGGTGTCAGGACTAGCTCTGAAGAGTGGCCTCGCGTTTGCTGGCATATGCAATTGCACTGGGGCTCCTTGCCAGAATGAACAGGAAAGGGCCGTCGGAGAAAAGCCAGTAGAAGTATCTTTGCTGTTTAAACTAGAAACAAACAACAACATAAAAAATTCTGGGGGTGCGATGCCTTCCTTTCTCTTCATTTGCAATATTGATCGAATGATGATAGCAGTTAAAGACCTTTATTAGGACAGCTGTAGTGGAAAACTAACAGCATGCTACCCCCCTGAGTCAGCTTTAACTGGGCTACAGTGTAGATCTACGTTCTTGGAAGCAAGGCTGATGGGGGCATTTGGGGGGGGGACATTTGTATTATCATGTGCAAGGAATAGAGCAATGTTCAGGTTGCTAATTCCTTCTGTTTGGGTTTTATTGAGAATTGAAATAATGAAAAGTGTTGCCTGGGCTCAGGGGCAGCCCCAGAAGTTCAATTGTAGTTCAGCTTTAGTTAAGGATTAGTTAATAGATACTTCACATAAAGTGCTACCATGTTCTTTTTCATAATTTTTCTTTCCCCTCCTCCCTTCCTTTGCAGCTGAGAATAATTAACTGTTCTTTTGTGAGTGTCATTTGTTCTCAAGGAATTAAATGCCACCTTATTTCCCAGAACAAGAATTCAACTGTCATAATTATAGCTTCATTTCAGAAGCAAAAAAAAAAAAAAAAAATCATAATTTATTACAGATTGTTCAGCATGTGAGATAGGTTTAAATGTCATTGGAAGTAAATTGTGGCATGTCATGAAGGGGTTTTAGCCACCACTGTAATTGATTTATAATTTCACATTTAAAATGAACAACATTCACCCATTGTTCTTGTATTATATAACTCTGACAGCAATCCCTTGAGAATGAAGCATTCAACTTGGTCAATACACAATAATAATAATAACAATAACAATGATATGCCAATTTTAAAGATAAGTAGTGAAATTAGCATAAGCACTAAGAACATATGTGTTAAAAATGGAAGCTCAATCCCTATAATACAAGGTAAAAATCTATTCTAGAAAGAACGCATTTTGATATTAGCATTGAACTCCATAAAATTAAATGACTCTCAGGGGCTTTAATGAAACTCATAAAATTAAGGACCATCAGAATTAAGGTTTAAACTGTTCTCTACCCAGAGTTATAAAGAAAGATACAATAATTGGAGAAGCTGGAGATGAATTTTTCCATTTCCAATTTCAAGCAGATTTAGAATCAATTCCACTTTGAATAGTAATTCATTAGGTTTGCAGTGTGACCCTAAATCCCGAGGATTACGTAGTGATGTAGTGACCACAGGTGGTATGTATGGTGGGAGGATTAGGTAAATACTCGACACACCATTAAGTGCATACACCTCTATTTTGTGCAAGATGAAGTGAGTCCTATGACGGTTCTCATTCTTCAAAATCATATCAATGGGTTTTCATCACTTGCATTCGGGTATAGAAACAAACACAAACTCGCACAACGACAAGGACAGACTGTGGTGTTGATAACCAAACTGCATAAGCCAAGTTTTAGGCAAAATCAGAACCTTCCCAACCTACTCCCCCATTCCGTGATCTATGGTCTTCTGAAATGCCTTCCTTTTCCCTTCGGGGAAAGCCAGTACTTTATTCTCTGTTTTTAAAAAGTCAATACGATACTGTAGATTCTGGAAATGCTTTGGAAAAGCCAGTCACGGTAGGCTGAATAATGACACCCCGAGATGCCTGTGTCCCAGTCCCCAGAACCTGTGAATGCTGCAATATATACGGCAAAGGGACTTTATAGATGTGATTAATATAAGAATTCTTGAGACAGGGAGACTATCCTGGATGATCTGGACAGGCCCTAAATGTAATCACAAAAGTCTTCATAACAGGGAGTAAATAGAGGAAAGTCTTGAAGACAGTAGAGGAGAAGGCAACGTGACCACGGAGGCAGGAAGGAGCCGAGGAACGTCAGCAGCCTCTAGCATTGGAAGAAGCAAGACGCAGAGTCTCCCACGGAGCCTCCAGGAAGGACCTAACCCAGGGGGCACCTTGATTTCAGCCCCTTCAGACTCCTTTTCAGAAGTACGAGAGCATATACCTGTGCTGCAGTAAGTCCCTACTCTAGTGATCATCTCTTACGGTGGCAACACAAGTTTGATTCACTGCAAAGTCTTCCCCAAGATGAAGGTATCTCTGTACTGAGGACACACCAGGGGTCTGACCCCCCCCACTCTGGCTTGGCTTCATCAGGACCCGGACTCCTCCGTCACCGGCACTTAGGAAGTTCCGACAGCTGCCCTTCCTGGGGGACAATAATCCGAAAATTTGACTACCTTGCCTATTTAAAAAAAGGAGTAACATCGGGCTTGATTTAAAAGTCACTTTTTGAGAGTGACTTAAATAAATGTAGCGCTTTAAAATGAACTGTGATGTTATTTATGAAGAGAAATTGCATTAATTTGAAAACATTAAATTATTACAAGATTTCTGAAATATGTAGCTTGTGGTTTTTCCAAACAGCATCATCTTGATCAGATAACTAATCGCTATGTAGTTGTCACTTACCATTCAATAAATATTTGCAGTATGTCAAGGACGTACAGTGCAAACTTTAGACCCAATTTTTAAAATAGCCGTTTATCCAGTCTGCCATAATGCGAGGAAGAAGAAATAAGGTACTTTTAATAAACTATGGGGATGACACATAAAACGGTTTTGTCTGGGTCTCTGGACAGTAATTTTTTATTACAAATATGTTCAGGGACACCTGGGTGGCTCAGCAGTTGCACGTCTGCCTTTGGCTCAGGGCATGATCCTGGAGTCCTGGGATCGAGTCCTGCATTGGGCTCCCTGCATGGAGCCTGCTTCTCCCTCTGCCTATGTCTCTGCCTCTCTCTCTGTGTCTCTCATGAATAAATAAAGAAAATATTTTTAAAAACACACACACAAATATGTTCGGAGGACTTTTTGTTCTGCTTTCGTTGATCCTCTACCAGGGAACACCTTCCAAGCATTTTTGTAATAGTTTCCATCTCTCCCAGCCCTATCACTGGATTTGGGACAGCTACCCCTGGACCTAAGTCATTAAAAATCTAAACAAACTCAGTATCGGGGAAAAGAAGTAAGACTCAGTCTAGCTTCACTAATTACGTTGAGAGGTGAGCCTCACAGTCATTTTCTAGCATCATTGCATTATCCACTAAGTCACTCAACAAACATCTTCATTTTACTCTGCGCAATGTCACTGAGACAGATAGAAGGGTGAAGTAAAGAAATCCTACCCAGTAATATCAGGTAATGGCTTTTCATTTACTGGGCGCTTCCTGTATGTCAAGGATGCTGATACATCACTTTACATAACTTATCAAATATGTCCTGTGAGACAGTTATTATTACCCTCTACCTACAAATGAGGTGGTTGAGACTCAGAGCATGGGAAATTCACCCAAGTTTTGAGAAGTAGTTCGGTGGCAGAGCCTTAGTTCCAATTCTAACTCTACAAAACTCGCGGCCCTAGCCTCTTTGACAGGATAAAACAGAGTAGTCGCCAGAGGAAGAAAATAAAGGGTGTGGCACGAGAGTGTGGATTATACCCCCTCAGCGATAGGGAAGACTTCCTGAGGGAAGCAGCACTTAGCCCAGGGGGCGAGGACTGGTTTCAGAAGGAACTGAATTTGTGCTGATGGGACAAGGGGTCAATGCCAGGCGGAGGGAACAACCAGAGTAAAGATTCTAAGGTGAAAAAGCAGGGAACACACATAGGGAAAGGCTCAGAGTGGCTAGATGTGCAGGGTTAGGGTTAGGGTTAGGGTAGCATCACCTGGTGCCAGACAGCAGAGGGCCTCAAGGAAAGCTATGGGATGGGCTACGGAGGAAGAAGAGGAGAGCTAGCATCAAGCACCTGGTGGGGATTAGCAGGGGAAACTGGACACACCTCTGTTGACTAGAGTTGTGCTGCAAGTAACCTATTAACACATTCCAATTAATATCAGGCACTAAATATTGAGTTAGAAAAATAAGGACTTGTCTCTCTGCTCCTCCCCGTTCGACAGACAGCCTCATCTTCCGGTGCAGTGTCAGTCGTGTCCCCGAGACTCAGTGGTGAAGGTCGGAGTGAACGGATTTGGCCGTATTGGATGCCTGGTCACCAGGGCTGCTTTTAACTCCGGCAGAGTGGATATTGTCACCATCAATGACCCCTTCATTGACCTCAACTACATGGTGTACATGTTCCAGTAGGATTCTACCCACGGCAAATTCCACAGCATGGTCCAAGACTGAGAATGGGAAACTTGTCATCAATGGGAAGTCCATCTCCATCTTCCAGGAGCAAGATCCCGCCAACTGATGTTGATAATAGGGTGATGATGGTGCTGAGTATGTTGTGGAGTCCACTGGGGTCTTCACTACCATGGAGAAGGCTGGGGTCATCATCTCTGTTCCTTCTGCTGATGCCCCCATGTTTGTGATGGGTGTGAACCACGAGAAGTATGACAACTCCCTCAAGATTGTCAGCAATGCCTCCTGCACCACCAGCTGCTTGGCTCCTCTGGCCAAAGTCATCCATGACCACTTCGGCATCGTGGAGGGCCTCATGACCACCGTCCATGCCATCACTGCCACCCAGAAGACGGTGGACGGCCCCTCTGGGAAGCTGTGGCATGATGGCTGAGGGGCTGGCTGCCCAGAACATCATCCCTGGTTCCACTGGCACTGCCAAGGCTGTGGGCAAGGTCATCCTGGAGCTGAACGGGAAGCTCACTGGCATGGCTTTCCGTGTCCCCACCCCCAACGTGTCAGTTGTGGATCTGACCTGCCGCCTGGAGAAAGCTGCCAAATATGACAACATCAAGAAGGTGGTGAAGCAGGCATCGGAGGGCCCCCTCAAGGGCATCCTGGGCTACACTGAGGACTAGGTTGTCTCCTGCGACTTTAACAGTGACACCCACTCTTCCACCTTCGACGCCGGGGCTGGCATTGCCCTCACTGACCACTTGGTCAAGCTCATTTCCTGGTATGACAATGAATTCGGCTACAGCAACCAGGTGATGGACCTCATGGTCCACATGGCCTCCGAGGAGTAAGAGCCTCCTGGACCACCAGCCCCAGCAAGAACAAGAGGAAGAGAGAGGCCCTCAGCTGCTGGGGAGTCCCTGCCCCAACTTAATCCCCCAACACACTGAGAATCTCCTGACCTCTAATTTACATCCCAGACTCTGAGGAAGGGGAGGGGCTTGGGGAGCCCTACCTTGTCATGTACCATCAATGAAGTATACTGTACCCAGCCAAAAAAAGGAAAAGAAAAAGAAGGACTTTTAAACAATTAGTATCACACAAACTGAAACGTAACTGATGACAGAGAAGAGTAATGGTCCAAATAAGTCTTAGGTTACTCCTGAAGCAAGCCACCCCTGCTCTCTATCTCCAAGAAAATAAGTCAGGTGCTTTGGCCAGGTTGCAGGGCTGTGAGTCAGAGAACACCACCGTTACTGCCCTCCAGGAGTCTACAGTGCTGGGTGGGGATGTCCTAGGCTACGTTATCGTCCGCACTATGTGCTGCCCCTCCCTCCCGTGGGAGTAGAATTAGCTGCCCTTGGCACTGCTTTGACTGAGGGAATACAGATAGAAGCAACAACTCTAGGCAGAAGCATTAAGGCCAAACATGATCACATGCACATGCGGAATCTTGAAAGACAAACCAACCAAAGTGAACTGATAGACACAGGGACCAGAATGTTGGCGGTCACCGGAGGTAAGGGCTAGAGGATGGGCAGCAAAATGGGGGAAGGTGGCCGAAACACACAAACTTCCCAATCACAAAATAAAGCAGCCCTGGAGACGTAACATGTAGCTTGATGACTACAGACGGTGATGCTGCATTGTATGGTTGAAAGTTCTCATCACAAGGAAAAGATGTTTTAAGGATGTGTGGTGATAGATGCTAATCAGACTTACTGTAGTGATCATTTCACTAAATACACGCACATTTCAAATCATGTTTACACTTGAAACTATTATAACGCTGTATGTCAATTATGTCTCAATTTTTTTCCAAGGCCAGATGTGTACTTTGCCAACCATGTCCCCTTTTCCTTTGCTGTGAGCCCAGCACTATCCCAGAGAGAAATGGGGGCTGCTCTCTCCATGAGCCTGGGCCCCGATAAGGGGCAGAGCCCTAGCTGACTCGTGATGGAAATGCAGCAACAAGGCGCCACCAGTAGGCCACCTTGGCTGTGGTAAGCCAGTGCCATGCGGAGATTGTTCGTCCCGCAGTAGAACTCACGTAAGTTGACTGAAACAACGACCTAAGACGAGAGCGTACAGAATCACAGTATCAGGCCAGCTCCAGGAGAGAAATACAGGATTTCAAAGGAAGGAAAGCTCTATGCCTAGACCACATCAGCGGCCGTCCAGCCAAAACATTTTCTCCTTTTTTCCAGTGGCTTTTCATTTTGTTTTGCTTGACTTTGCTTTCCATGGGGCACTGAGTGAGACAGAGATCTGATAACTGACTAATCAGCTGACCTGAGCAAACCAACTATCCCCCCCTCATTCTCTTCTTCGCATCTGACCCATGGAGGACAAGCCGAGGCATTGCCAGGCCGTGACTAGGCCACTCACTCACTCACTCACTCAACATACCTTCGTTGGACATCTACCACGAGCAGGTTACACGAGACTCAGAGACGGAAGAAGAGCCCCTGCAGCTTCTCAGCATCTCATGAAGGCTGGGACCAGAGCTGCTCAATAACCATGGGCTTACCGGGCACTCTGGGCTACCAAAGGGCACACGAAAGAGAGGGATCGAAAGAGAGGGATCGATGGGACCCAGCCATGGGAGGGCGGGGGAGTGGCATCAGGAAACACTTCCTCAACCGAGCTCAGTGTTAACCAGCCAAAGGGAAGGAGGAACCACAACTTGCAAAGGTGCAGAGCAGTGGGGCTTGGCTTCCCGAGAGCTGCCCTGTTTGGACAGAGAGTGGGACAGGGGGGTGGGGTAACAGAGAAGGAAGAGGCCTGGTCAGGTCTGCATTTGGGCAAGATTGCCCCGGCAGCTCCAAGAGGGAAGGATGTGAGAGGGGCCGGCGGCTCTTGGAACAGCGAAGTGAGTTGGGAGGCCCTTTCTACAGTCCAGGTGAGGAACAGAGAGGATCTGAACTGAGACAGGGCCTGTTGGCGGAAGAAACCAGAGATTCTCAATTTCCTCTCATTTAAGGAGGAAATTAGCTCAGAGCTGGTGAGCCGCAAAGCCAGCAGGGAAGCACCAAAGCTTTTCTAATTCCACTCTGCCCCAGTGAAGGGCTTTGAAGTTCTTGCCTTCATAGTGGAGCTTTTGTAATTAAAACTCATACCTTGATTGGTTATAAAATTATTCTCCTACGCTCTTCCTCTTTCCAGGCCCCTGTCTCCATTCACACATGTAAACGTGTCCCTGACAAACGTGTTCCCTCCCATAAATGTTTATTGACTCCCCATTATGTCGAAGGCACTGTGCTAGGTGCAGAGTACAGAAGAAGAGCAAAGCGCTAAGTCCCTGCCTCGCGGAACTGGCAGCCTGCACGATAAATATATCAACAAATAAATAATCACAAAATGCAGATCTCGATGAATGAACACGAGCAGAATGCCAAACTCAAGAAGAGCAGCTCTGCATGTATATGCACCGAAGCATCCTGGAAGGCTCACCCGAAGTCAGTCAGTTGAGACGTAGGCACTAAGATATGTACATTTAATTTATATCAGTATCATTCTAGGAGAAAAAAAAAAAGGTGCTACATCCAGGCTGGAGCTCATACCCCAAAACACCAGCATTTAAAATACAGGGTCACATTCTCCAGAGAGGAAGCAAGGGCTCCAGTGGTAGGGGTGGGAGTGGGAGGTTGGGAATGGGGATCTCTAACCCTTTCCATCTCTGGGCTCACTGAGGCCACAAAGCCCCCAGGGCTCTCTGTGAGGGGTCACTGGAGCACTTCAGTATCAACTGAGCGTCTCAAGCAGGTCTCACAAGAGGCCACAGGACGCTGGACCTGGTAAGGGTGACACACTTGGGGCTGAGTTCTAAAGTCAAATGGACTTGCATCATTGCAGCTCATATCCATGAAACAGAACCAAAATCCATATTAATGCTTTCTTGTTAAAATGTCACCAGTTAAAGAGAAATTAGTGAGCTCTGCCTTAAATAAAATTTCTCTTTGTCGATAGCTTGAAGACCGAAACCCCAGAACACTCACCCTACAGCATTAGTGCTGGGCCTGTCTGCAGCAGCCTTTTCACAGAACAGCTCCTGTCACCTAAAGATAAAGAGTATCTGCCCAGAGAGCTGAGCCCAGTTCCCACCGGGAGGCCCACTGGACGCCTGGCTTTTCTGCAGACTCTCTACAGTCTGCAGTCAGCTGACAGCTGGACTCTGGCCACCAGCCCACAGCCAGCAGGGCAGTGACCATCCACAGCCACCAGCCAACAAAGTTGGATGCAAACCATTGACCAGTAGGTAAAAGCCCCTCTACCTGATCTTGGCTCTTCCATACCACCCTTTCATCTGTCATCCTTTCCCCAGGCCCAATAATTTGATTAAAAAAAAAAAAGATTTGATTAAGTGCAAGATTTATGAGGTTCCGCACTGAAACAAATGGTAATTCAGTAGAAGCACGTTCTAGAAAAAGGGCTAGAATGTGAACCAAATTCTCTATTCCTTTATCTATACGTCTACATTCACGCGCACACACACACACGCACATACACACACGCACACACATGCCATTTGGCAACTTGTCACTCAGAAAGACTAATGATAATTATTCACTTTGCACATTTGGCAGATATAATGGGACACTACTTTGGCAGTGATCAAAAATCATCTTCCTTTATGGTTCTTAATCAAAAATTTATTTCCCATTGAGTAACCCCAGGAAAAGGTTATCATCTACTTCAGTCTATACTTATTTCACTACTAACAAGAGATCCTTTTCTCTCCCATCCTCAGCAATGCAGAATTACCATCATTCCCAAGACCTCTTTGGGTTCCTTGACCAGAAGAGGCATTTAGCTATGTCATCCATGATGTATTGCACATTTAATTGCACTATGCAGCTATTCAAAAAGCATTCAGAAGTAATCATTTAGCATTAATATCCCAGGGCAATCCAAGGTCACAGTACATTAAAAACTAATTCACAGTGGTTCAAGAATGCATTTTTCATATATGGAGTAACATAATTCTTTTATGATAAAAATGATAGTGGTATTACAGAATGATGAGATACAAGATATTCTGAATATCCATCATTGGACCTACTGTACAAATGGCAAAGTCAGACCTTTGTTCTTCTCATAACTCAACACCCCACTAACCTGTATTAAACACTATTGACCATGTTAACCCTGACCATGTTTTAAGGAGCATCAGCTCCTTATTTATTATCACACACAATACAAGCATTTAATTCTTATTGTGATAATTTCACTCTCAAATTTTACTATCTTTTATTTTCTATAATTATTCCATATAAAATGATCATATCTCCGTGGGTAACTACGGGCTTTTTAAAACTGCACGCACACATCCCTCTGTGTGTCTGTGAATCCTATCAGCCGTCTTCCAGGAATACTGTGGGTGATGAAATTATTATAACTTGCATCAAACATCTATCATGATAAAATAATAGTATCCTGAGGCAACAGGCCCTCCATACAACATAGAATGGGCAGGCCCCATCTTCCAGAACCTATCATCTCTCACACCCCATACCATTAGCAGTGCTGTATCACACTTTGCTGCCATTCAGCAGGCAACATATCAGGAATTATTTCAGCACTTCACAGGCAATATTGTCATTTGTTAATATGCTAAGCTCTGCATCCAAAGATACCAGGTTACACTACCAACCCACTGGTGGGGTTTTTCCCCCTATTTCTTTGTATTTCACTTCCCATCTTTCCAATCATTCTCTCTAGACTGGATAGAAGTCATAAGTTTTGTCCTGTTCAGAGGGTCATTCAAAATGACCAATAAATATTATCATAACCTTGCATTTAGATCATGAGGGTGAGCTGAGATTGGGCATTCTGAAAATGCAGATAAGATATCAAATCACAAAGTGCAAATAAAATGTATGCTTTGGCCAGTGATAACAGAAAACTGGAACAGGAACTACATGACTAATGGTCAATGAACAGCACAGATGTTCAAGTGCTGAGTTTGGAAGTAATAACATCACAGGTCTCCACCTGTCCTTCCCGTCAGCCTCCAGGACAGCCATGCTAGAGCTCCTGGAACGTGTGTTCAGGGTTCACCACCTCAGCTGCCTTTCTCCAGACCCCTGAGAAGTTGTTTTTCCAGCACTGCAAGGGGAAGGAAGAGCCCTAAGGATCTGATGAAATAAGAGCTATGAATGGGATCTGGGAAAGTATCCCAAAGGTGATCAGGGGAATAGATCACTTAAACTATTAGAAATCTCTATTTTCAAGCAATTTTTAACACAAAAAGCCAGCTTTGGGTAAATTAGGGAAACGAGTAATTCTGGCTGCAATTTCTTTAAATAGGAAGATCTCTACATCTGTATAACCGACCATCAGCCTTCCTAGCTACAGTCTGTAAGTCCACAGACCAATGAAACCTGGGGGATTCCTTAAACACATAGACAAGGTACTTGGGCCTCTTCCCCTCTTGGTGATGAAGGCTGACGCGTTTCTCCCTTCTGTTCTTCTTCCTTTTTTTTTTTTCTCTCCTTTCTCCCTTTTCTCTTCCTCTTACCCAATTCCTTATAAATGTACCTTGGGAACTAGAAGGACTGTACCAAACTCAAAAAGGGAGAAGCTAGAAGAAATATAATAAAAAATACAGTTGGTAACCCAAAAATTTCACAAAGGAGGCACTGCTACATTAGATCAATCTCCACTGTTTCCAAGTAGCTGGCTTCTCCATCATGGATCCTCAACAAGACCAGTAAGATCGACAGAAACCAATAAATCTGATGTTAGCAGGGGTTGGGGTCTGCATTTTAACATTTATTTGAAGAGCATCTTAAATGTGAGCATCTTAAATGTCCTTCCCATCCTCCTATCAACCAGCAGTCTTAGACAAATCTTATATGGAGTCTTAGCCACCTGTTGGCCTCCCTCACGAAGGGAGCAAGGGACACAGGACTTCCTAATAAGTTCCTTATAGGACGAAGTAACTTCCAAATTTCTTCAGGCACATTTATTGTTATCCTCACCCCCTCTCAACAGCATGATCATCATCAAAATCTCCGTGTGCTGTATCCCTAGCAAATGATACAGAGAGAACAGAGAAGAGAGGTGGACAAAAAGTTGCCAATTCTGAATTTTAGTGTCTGTCACTATCAAGCTTCCTGCTCGTATACAAGTCACTGAAACACCCTGGGCCTTCTTTTCATCATCTCTAAGATGAAAGTGTTAGATAAGCTCTCCAGTTTCCCTGCTAGATTTAATTTTCTATAATTCTTTATCCTAATTTAAAACATTATCACTAGACACAACCTACCCACGTGGACAGAACTGATCATGGAAAAACTGATTCTTAGCACTTAAAAGCTAAGAGGGCATCATTAGACTTACCTTAAATATGAAGTAACTGCAGTTCTAAACAGTTTCATTAGTTGCCCAACCAAGGTGAGTAAGTTTATGAGCAGTGGGGTCAGTAATCAAATTCTGATAGAGCTGAACAGAGACCATGGGGTCAGATCTGGAATTTAATTTTAGTTTTACCACTTGCTGTGTGACCTCAGGCAAGTTGCTTAAGCTCTCTGAGCATGGATTTTTCTCATTAATACAAATGGCAATACTATGTTACCTACATCTCAAGACTGTTATGACTTAACACAGATGAACAGTACCTAGTTAGTGTTCGACACATAGTAGGGGTGCAGGAGGGTTAGTTTCTTTTCTTAACCTCATCATGCTGGTCACAGTATGCCAAAGGGAAAGTAGGCTTTAGGTTTAACACTGACTACTTGTCAGCAGCCATTGTTGTAGTGTCTGGTGGACTGGGATTTAATCTCTGTGTCCTACTGCCCTCTTCTGGATCTCAAACATCAGATCTGCTTGAGAATTCAGTTTATTGGATCCTAATTGAGCAAACCCTGGGCGTGACTCAATAATGCCTGCTCCAGAGATGCAACGGAAGCAATTACTGGATGCAACAAGTGCTCATTTACAGCAGAAAAGATAAGGTGGTTTGTAACTGCCATAGGGGGTATGTTGAAGTCACGACGAAGTGACTTAAAGGACACTTCCTTTGACGTGTGTGCCAGGTCATCTAACTGTCTGGTGATTCCAAGTTAGTCACAGACACTGACCAAACGTGTGGGAAACAGATAGAAGCAACCCACAGGACACTTTGAGATTGACTTGGAAGAGAATCCTAACCTAATTAAGGTTAGTCGTGGCTCCTAGACAAACTGTTCTAGGAGCCATTTGGTTTTAGTGCATATTTCTGCAAGCTTTTAAGCCTTTAATTATATTTATTCACAGAAATATAATCCATCTGTTTCTAATTCACTTACACCTTTTGTAACAAACTGTTGTTTTATATCAAGTTGATGTCCAAAAGGCCAAAGATGTCCTTATAAGTGGTTCAGATGTTTAGAAGTTTTCCTTAGGTAAGCCTGGTGAAATGTATCCAATGCATTACAAAACATTTGAGGTCCAAGTTGTAGGCACATCAAAGAATAATTTACAGAGATTTGAGATATTAGAGAATAACACTCATCAAAAGTTAAATTCCTACCTAAAAATGAACCCAAAAGAAATAATCTGTTGTGCTACCCGGTGATTTACAACAGGTGTAAGTGTATGGGTGATCCAAATTTTATTTTTTGAGAAAAATGCAGAAATAACTAGACAGTATCTTAGACTTTTCACATTCAATCAATGATTTTTAAGTTTGCTGTACTCACTGTCATTACAATATCAGAAAAAAATAATAATTCTTGAGTTAGAATACTGGATGGGTTAATGGGTTTGACAGATGGATGGATGGGTAGATGGGCGGATGGTTCAACAGAAGCAACATTCTTAGAATTTTTTAAATTCAGTATATTTTTTCCAATTGCTTCTTTGATCCATACATTCCAAACACAAATTATTTTCTCTATTATTTCAAATACTTATTTTATGATCAATACCACCTAAATTGAGATATACATTGCTTTAAAAAGCAAGGTACAGCAAAAAAAAAAAAATGAAGGCAAATTATCTTTCAAATGCACCAAAGAGAAATTGTAAACATTCTGAAAACAAATTCTTCTATAAAATGAAGAATGAGTTTATGTGCTAATAACAACTTTACATTTTATAAATCTCTATTTTCACATGTGATATGTGTTTAAAGAGGACTTTGAATTTTGATGCGTCCAACTTTGCTTTTCTTTTTCAAAATTGCTTTGGCTCTTTGCGGTCTTCTGTGAACTTACACAAATTTTAGAATTATTTGTTCTAGCTCTGTGAAAAATGCTGGTAGTGTTTTGATAGGGAAAGCAAAGTTGGAGGCCTCACAATTATGGACTTCAAGCTGTATTTCAAAGCGTAGTTATCCGGACAGCATGGTACTGGCACAACCATAGACACATATATCAATGGAACAGAACAGAAAACCTAGAAATGGGCTCACAAGTATATGGTCAATTCATCTTCAACAAACCAAGAAAGACTATCCAATGGGAAAAAGACAGTCTCTTCATCAAATGGTGGTGGGAAAACTAGGCAGTCACATGGAGAAAAATGAAACTGGACCACTGTCTTACTCCATACACTAAAATAAATTCAAAGACCGAAATATGAGACAGGAAACTATCAAAATCGTAGAGGAGAACACAGGCAGCAACCTCTCTGACCTCGGCCGCAGCAACTTCTTACCAGACACATCATCAAAAGCAAGGGAAACGAAAGTAAAAATGAACTTTTGGGACCTCATCAAGATAAAAAAAAACTTCTGCACAGTGAAGGAAACAATGAACAAAACTAAAAGGCAACCTACAGAATGGGAGGAAATATTTGCAAATGACATATCTGATAAAGGGTTAGTATCCAAAATCTATAAAGAACTTATCAAACTTAACATCCAAAAAATGAATAATCCAGTTAAGACAGGGCAGAAGACATGAAGAGACATTCTTTCAAAGAAGACATACAGATGGCTAATAGCTACATGAAAGGATGCTCCACATCACTCAGCATCAGGGAAATACAAATCAAAACTACAATGAGACATCACATGACACCGGTCAGGCCAAAATGAAGAACACAGAAAACAATAGATGTTGGCAAGGATGCCGAGAAATGGGAACCCTGATACACTGTTGGTGGGAATGCAAACTGGTGCAGCCACCTCTGGGAAACAGTATGGAGGTTTCTCAAAAAGTAAAAAATAGGGGCACCTGGGTGGCAGAGTCAGATGAGTGGCCAACTCTTGGTTTCAGCCCAGATGGTGATCTCAGAGTCATGAGATCAAGTTCTGTACTCAGTGGGGAGTGTGCTTGAGACTCTGTCTCCCTCTCCCCCTGTCTCTCCCCTCATCTCTCTTTCTCTCTCTCTCTAAAATAAATAAATCTTTTTTTTTAAAGTTAAAAATAGAACTACCCCACAACCCAGCAATTGCACTACTAGGTATTTACAAAGGATTTACAAAGGATACAAAAATACCGATTCAAAGGAGCACATATATCCCAATGTTTATAGCAGCATTGTCAATAATAGCCAAATTATGGAAAGAGCCCAATGTCCATCCACTGATGAACGGATAAAGAAGATGTGATGTGTAGATACACAACGGAATGTTATCCAGCCATCAAAAATGAAATCTTACCATTTGCAATGATGTGGATGAAGCTCGAGTATATTATGCTAAGCAAAATAAGTAAGTCGGAGAAAGACAAATACCATATGATTTCACTTATTTGTGGAATTTAAGAAACAAACAGATGAACATAGGGGAAGGAAGGAAAAAAAAGAAAGGGAGTGAAACTACAAGAGACAACTATAGAGAAAAAACAGGGTTGCTGGAGGGGAGGTGGATGATGGGTAGTAAGGAGGGCACTTGCTGTGATGAACATCGGATGCTGCACGCAAGTGATGAATCACTAAATTCTACTCCTGAAACCAATATTACACTATATATTCGCCAACTAGAATTTAAATAAAAACTTGAAATGTAAATAAATATACATACAAATAAAAAAAAAAGAGGACTTTGCAGACCAATATTATTTATTAGAAAACACTAAGAACTGCCCTTGTTTCGATTTGACATTCATAGGTGAGAAATAATATTTCTGATGCCACCTGGCAAAGAAGGGACGGCGTAGGAGCCAACCTGGGGACTGTGAGATACTACGCACCCGCCGCGTACCCTTCAAGAGCACATGCACGTCCTGAAGTACATGCACGCACACACACATACACATACAATTCATTTACCCATATGCTCATCCAACAAACACTAATGGCCTATAATCGAGACTCATATCAAAAATCATCTTCTTAACAAGTCCCCCAACATGCTCCAATAGAGTGAATGGCCCTTTTCTCTGTTACCCAAGCCACCCATTCATTCTTCTCTCCTTGCCTTTATTGCATTATAATTATTGTTCACATGGCTGCCACTTATCTGGACTATGGACTCAGCAGAAGTGTAGGCTCTATGTCTCATTCAGATTTTTATTCCAAGCACCTAGCCTGATGCCTAGGACACAGTAGATGCTTCGGTAAGTGTGGCTGCAAACAGGAGAACGTGTTTGAAATTCTCTGGTTGTTTCATCTGCATGTTGGACACTAAACATCTGAGTCAGCTGACGTCTAAAACACTTCTCTGCCCACACACAACAGCCCTGTCACAGTTAAATCCGTGGAAGTGATGAGCTTTCAGTGACAGATGGCATTCAGCCATAGACTGGGCAACAGCTTGGTGGGAACTGAAACAGGAAATGGATAATCAGGCTAAATTACCTTTCGGGGCTCCTTCCAAACATGACCTCCTGTGATTCTAATGCAGGAAGCTTCCTTTCTCATCTGTTCATTTACCTTCTTCCTACTCCGTGAGAACTGCTGAGGCAACGATGCTGAATTCTTGGATCCCTGAGATGTGTTGAAATAGTAGGGAAGCTAAAATGTACTTGTAAGGTAATCCTGGCCCTATAACTCACCCAGGAAACTGGGTTAGACTGTTTCCTCTCTCTTGGCATCTCCTAAATTCTAAGGTTGCTCTTTTTTTTTTTTTTTTTTTTTTTTTTTTTTAGATTTTGACTTAGACTCTTTCACATTTCCCAACCAGGGCTCTTTCTCTCTCACTTAGGTTGACATTCTTCAGTCACTCTCCAACCAGTTTTAATTACAGCTGATACAAGCATTGCTGTATCTAAAGCACTGTGCTGGGCACTTTATATCTGTCACGTCATTCTGCTCCCAAGAGGTAAATACACTGTGATTCCCACATTAAAGGATCAAGGAACTAAAACTGAGAGACATGCCCAATTCCTACAACTAAAAAGTAGTAGAGCTTGTAATTCAAGCCCATGGCTTTCCTACTCCAGAGTACAAGCTCTTGACCACTAAGCCAGTGCTTCTCAAACTTTGTTGTGCACCCAGGTCATCTGAGGGTCATGATTAAAAGCAGATCCTGGAGGCGCCTGGGTGGCTCAGCAATTGAGCATCTGCCTTCGGCTTAGGGTATGACCTCAGGTCCTGGGATCAAGTCCCACAGCAGGTTCCCCATGGGGAGCCTGTGTCTCCCTCTGCCTATGTCTCTGCCTCTCTCTCTCTCTCTCTCTGCATCTCTCATGAATAAAAAAATAAAATCTTAAAGAAAAAAATAAGGTGGATCACGATTCAGTCTAACTGAATTGAGGCCCGAAATTCCAGATTCCTAACAAGTTCCCAGATGGATCTGCTGGTCCTCTGATACTCTGGATCCTGAGTAGCAAAGGATGATGCCATTTGCCCTTCCTAAATCCTTCCTTGCGTTCAGGCTTTTGACGAATTACTTCTTCTTGGCTCCCTCCCAGATTTGGCACACACCAAGAAGTTAACTTGAGGGCACAGTGGGTGGGTTAACCATCTCTGGCACATGCACTCCTGCCCATGCAATAGTTACCGACCACAGGGCTAACCAGCACCATGACTGACGGCACAGACGTGCCGTGCAAGCAGCTTCAGTCCACTAAAGAATGGAGAGAAAGTGTTAGAACTCTTTCTTCTCTGCCCTAAACCCACCAGAATTTAACTTTAACATCTCAAAAGCCAATAAATAAATAATGCACCGATCTATTTTACAATATAGCATCCCTAAATAGCTACTTTTTAAAGCACCTGATACAAAAATGTAGGATTTTTTTAAGCCAAACAAGAATACCAGCACTGAAGGAATATCAGGACGAGTAAATTTAATGACTTAATGTTGCACAATATAAAATCATTCCACTTGAATAACTTTTAATTAATTATAGTGCATATATGCCAATTATGCCTGATTTATTAAGAGAAGTTCGGCAGCACTGGATCCTGACAGATAATACTGGTTGCCATGACATCCAGGCTTTGCAAGGACATCTAAGGATCATGATGCTACTGTCAGGTGATAAGTTTGACCTTCTGTGGGTTTCATGATAGATGATTGTCCTGTTAAAGAAAACACCTCAGTCACTAGGTACAAGTATAAAGATTTTACATATATTCAGCTTCTTATTTTGCTGGAGATAGTGCATAAGCAACCGTAAAGAAATTACATCACTTAAATATTAGATTGCACGTACACACATGAGGGCATACACACACGTACACCTATTAGACACTTACATATGCATATATCATATGCACATATGTACATTTAATTAACTATTCCATTCATCATTATATTCAAAGAACGAATCTTAGGGGAAAAAAGAAGAAGTGAAGCACAGGGATTTTTGAGGCAGTGAAACTATTCTCTATGATACTGGAATGGTGAATATATGACATTATGCATTTGCCAAAACCCACAGAACTATACAAAACAAAGAGTGAAACTAAATATAGACCATGGGCTTTAGTTAATAACATATTGGTATCAGTGCAGTAATTGGAGCTAATAGATCCTACAAAATGTCAATAATAAGGAAACTCTATTTGGAGGCGGAAGGATGGGTATGTGTGAATCTCTGGACCACCTGATAAGTGATCGATTTTTCTTTAAATTTAAAACTGTTCTAAAAAATAAAGTTCATTAGTTGAACACACACACACATACACACACACAGAGACACACACAAGGAACCACTAAAGTTCATAAATTAAGGCATAATCAAGGAATAAGTGTACTTCCAGGTAAGAAATTTGAAAATTTTGAAGTAGAAAATATCTGTCTCATAAACTCTTTTCACCCATGGCTCTGTGTCCCCGGCCTGTATGCCCCATACGCACGCGCATGCACACACACACATAGCGCGCTCATGCACCCTGTGCTTGACCGGCACCTTCCATCGTCTCACAGAGATGACTGAACAGAAAGATGTGTTCTGACAGCACCAAATACGTGCATTTGCTCTCCCTCTCCCACCCCCCCCACCCCCCCCAGATAATGCCACGGCTCCATGGCCTGGCGTAGTCAAAGATGCATGTCTTCAGCAGGCTCCCAAGAGATCGTTTTAATGGCATGCGAAGTGTCTTTCGAATTCCAAGAACAAACCTAGAGAGGGGACCATTTGAGGTCTTCGAACCCACCACAACCACCTGAGTAGCTGTTCTCTCTGCCTTTCAGTATTAAAAAAAAAAAAAAAAAAAAGGAAGAAACATCTACCTTCTGCGCCAAGTCTCAAACATGTCAATGAGGATTATCACGTGACGAGAAGACAGCCACTGTACATATGTGTTATTTCATTATGGCCGTCCTGCCTCCCTCCTTGCCATTCCTTGCTAGTTTTCCAAAACTGTCAGTGCTCCTGGAAATTCTGGCTTTTGTCTCTGCCAGGAATCGCTACTGGGGTTCCTAGGATTGGGAAAACAGATGCAGGAGAAGGTTGGTAGCTGAAGAGGAGAGAAAGAAGAAAAAGTAAAGAAGTTAAGTTGTAGCTCTTCATGAGTTAATGAATAGCTCAACACACTTCCTCTAAGATCATCCTATGCTTTAAAAAAAAAAAATCGTTCTCTCGGCTATTTTCTTTCTGTTCACATTCCCTTTCCCCGTGAGTCCCAGTCGACTGTCTCTGAGCTTTATAGGAAGCATCGGCCACAGGGTTGCACAGTACTGCTCTTTTGCACTTCAGCGAGGAGGCCTGGGAACTGCGATCCCTGAAAGAATGATCCTCTGTCTGCAATTATTGTTATAAATGTTCCTCTGGAACTCACTAGTGGCCGTATGGTCTTTAGTTTTATTTGAGAACATTCTTGGCTTGTTTTCTATTAAAGGCAAGGCAGGCAGAGAGCATAGTAAATGAAAAGATATTTCCAGCCGGGTTCTCAGTGAGATTTACTTTTCAGTAAATAAAGTACCCCTGGGAATAAACTGCTCATCCTTTGAGATGTATTACTATAGTTCCTATCATATCTGTCAATTCAGGAAAAGAGACAATTTGCTAAGTATCCTGTTTCCCTGGAAATTAATTCTTATGTGAACAGCTTCAATCACTTTGTCCTTTTACCTCCCAGATCAAATATAGATTCCTGGCCTCCTCTTCAGAGCCACCCACCACTCCAGCTCCTCTCTCAGAGACTCTCTCGCCCTCTTGACAGGCTGCGCTGTGGCCAGCCATGCAGTCACTTTCTGGCTTTCCTGCCTGTGCCTACGACAGCCTCAGACTCAACTGCTTCACCCTTAACTGATTCTATCCTAGAAGATAGACCCAAACTGATTAAACTAAAATATTTATTTTTTCCTAGAACACCCCCATCCCACTGCCAACTCCTTCCTGTCTGCCTGAAGAGCAAATAGATTGTTGGCCATTTGCTGTCCTTCGAATAGTCTTTTGTATTAAAAATGGACTACCAATGAGATCTACTACCTGTTCCATTACTTACCTTCCCTCTTCCCCTTTCACCCCTCCCCCCAAGCAAATACTGAAGTCAGCAGATTCAGCCTTTGCTGGCATCCAGTGTTGGGGGTGTCCGAGCAACCATTTTTCCCTTTCTGGGTTCTTAACCCTTGGAGAGCAGACAATAGTGGCCAGAGGAGAATCAAAATCCCTGGTCTGATTTATCGTTTCAAAAGCTGGATTGAAGAATGTTGCAAGGCTCCTGTCTTCCCTTCCTGAAAAGTGGGTCTTATCTTCCCCTAACCAGCCTGTGACTAATTGGAGAAGCTGGAATAAGGTGAGAAGAAATCTAGTTTGGCCTGATAGAAATCTACATTTCTTGATCTGTTTACCACTGGAGGCTGGAAACATAGGCCTGGGCTCTGGTAGGTCGACCAGATCAAAGTGCAAAAAACAAAACAAAAAAAGCAGCGGCAGATGCCATCCACTTCATCCACAAGATGATCCCCCCCTAGCAGTAATGCCTTGGTAACAAACAACTCCCAAATCCTAGGTGTTTACACTGATTGATAATCTGGGTGCTTATCACGCTCATGTTATGTGGCCATGTTGGGTTACAACGCAGCTCCCCACCCCACCCTCTTCACTTCAGACTTCTTTCTCTGGGACACTGTTAGTCAGGTGGCAGAAGGAAAGAAATAGAGAAAATCCTACCCTGGGATTCTTTAAATTCTTTTAAAGCTGCTACTCAACAGTGATCCAGTTTGCTTCTGTGCAATAAGGAACCTGGTTTTGCCCAAAGATGTAGGTATTTGGGGGCAACGACACGGGCAATCAATTAAACATGCTTATATAATGGAGCCCCAATAAAAACTCTGAACTCAAAGCTCAGGTGAACTTCCCTGGTTGGCAACATTCCAAGCATATTGTCTCACATGAATGCAGGGAGGGCGAAATGTCCTGTGTATAGTGGACACTTTGCATTTGGAACCCTCCCAGACCTTGCTCTAGCATGTCTTCCTTTGGCTAATTTTTCATTCGTGTATTTTGCCCATAATAAACCATAACCATGAATACAATAGCTTCCAGTGAGTTCTTTGAGTCTTTCTAGCAAATACCAAAGCTGAGAATGGTTTGGGGAACCGTTACACTTGCATTGGGTGTCAGAAGTGAGGGTGGTCTCCTATGGACTTTTCGCTCGTTTCCCTCCCTTGCAGTTGGACCCTACCTCCTTGTAGTTGATGACAGAAGTCTCCAGCAGTATTAGCAGTCTGGAGGACTGTGTCCTCAAGCTTCACAGTTTGGCTAACTCTGAATGACTTCCATTCACATTTCCTCAGCCAAAGCAAACCCTAGACCACACTGAATTCATTGGAGGAGGAATGTAAAACTCTCCCACAAGAAGGGTCTCGCCGCAGGCAAGGGAACTGTCGGGAAGAGTTGCAAATGCTCTAAACAGTACGATCTAGCACAACAGTTTGGGTAAGGGAATTATAAAGACAGGAACTCAAGTGACATCAGAGTGATGACAGAAAAGACTACACATGATAGAACAAAACCAAAATCAAGAAAATGTGATGCTTGATCCAATATGAGAATAAGGCAGTTGAAGTAAAAATCACTCACACGTGTAGGTAGTTGGTGATACTATTCCTTGAAAAGAACTGCACTGGGGATGAAAAGCTTAATACTGAACACGTTAATTTGAGGAACATCCGAGAAGAGATGCTTGGTTCGATGATACTGATCTAGAACTCAACAGAGAAATGCCAGCTAGAGATAGATTTAGAATTCATCTCCCCATAGGGCATAGCCAAGTGCAGGAGATCACCGCAAGTATCTAGAAGGTGAAACAGGGAGGGGTGAGGATGGACTCCCAGGGCAGTACTTTCCACGCACTTTGTCATGTCAGGACACACAGGTGGTTGGGCCGCCCACTGAGGTAAACAGGCAAGACAGCTCAAGTCTGCAGGCAACTCGCCTGGGGGCTCCGGCCAGAGCAAGGAACAGGGGATCACTGCTTCATGCTGGTTGGGAAGCTCAGTCCTATGGAACGAATACATTTAGGCAGGTGGAAAAGCACAGAGGAAACCAAGAGGTAGCCACAGAAGAGGAAAGAATTGTTAAAAAGGAACTTGAGAGTTTGCATAGAATGAAACTGGAGGGTATGAGCCAGTTTGGGCCAAGAGTAAGAACTAATAGAAAGGGGTTCTGTGGGCAGGTGGTGTGGGGTGATGACTTCATTGGGGTGAGGAATGAGAGTAAGGGGAAAAGTGAGGGACAAACAGGGCTGGGCAGGGCTAGGTAGGGGGTCACGGAAGCAGGCTCACAGAAATCCCAAAAATGCTGAGATGTAAGGAAACCAGAGATAAAGGAACAAAGCCAGACCACCTGCCCTGGGTAACCAAAAAAATCATCAGACTCTAAAAAGGAAGTAAGGCCATTAAAGATGTTATCACTAGTCCCTACTCAATGGTGATGTCGATGGAGGTGTTAAAAGGATTTAGGTTCCCTGATTAGGCTTCCAATAAAGGACCAACCCTACAAGCCATCAGGCGCAGCCCTCTCGGGACCCCTCTCACCCCTGGGAGCTTCCTCTATATCTTTACTTAATAAACCTCTGTCCCTTTCCTCACTCTCCTGTGTCGGGCGAGACTCATCCTTCAACTCTGTGAGACCAGAACCCAGCTCTCCTGTATCAAAAGGGCAGAGCAGGAGACATGAGGGAGATCTGGCCTTGGAGGAGGAGAAAGACATCGGCAAGAACTGGAGTTTGTCATCAGGTTTAGAGGGAGGCGTTTTGAGATGGGCAAGACCTGAGCCTAAGAGCCGAAGACAAAGAACCAATGGAAGAGGGGAAGTTGGCAACAAAGAGAGCAAACAGGTGATTTACAAACAAGGACAGAGGACGGGCCCCAGAGCCCAGAAGGGCAGGAGGAAGGACAAATCTCGCCTTGAGGAATAAGACAAGAAGAGTTCATTCCAGCAGCTACAAGTGGGTCACGGGAAGCGGGCAACAGTCCTCTTGGACTCTTTTCTCTCTAAAAGTTCCTATTACTTATAGAGCATGAAAGGTATGAGGTGGGGCTCTGGGAAATATCACAAGCAAAGGTGCACATGGTGCTTCAGGGCGATGCTCCATTAAACTGGGAGGGTACAAAGTTTTGAATAATAGACTATTTTCTTATATCTTCCATGTTTCTGTGCTCAAGTGAAGTAAGCAGGGATTATTCTCAAAAATTATCAGCCTAGAAAAAAAAATCCATCCTTTTTCACTCATCCAAGGCCTTCCGATGATTCAACGCCTCCATTTTCTGGCCACCACCCTCTCTTCCAAATATACTGGCCCTTCTTGTTCCCTGCATATGATAAGCATGCTCCTGACTCTAGGGCCTTTGCACAAGCTATTCTCTCAGGGCAGAAGTGTCTTTGTCTAGCCCTTGGCATGCAATCCCTCTTCAATTGCTTTAAAACCTCTCTTAAAACCCTCATCTTATTTCTAGAAGATTCCCTGTTCAATTATTTTAAATAACGCCCTTCCTGATTCTTTTATTCCCATCCTTCTATATATTTCTTCGTAGGATTTGTCCTCACTGACCTATTTTTCATTTGATTGCTTGCCTAATGGCTGTTTTTCCCTCCAGCCCTGCCCTAGAGCACTGAGGTTTAGTCCGTTTTGTAACCTGTTCTACCCCAGTACCTAGGAGAGTGCCGATAGCAAATACAGAGTGTGCAGTACTTGCTGATGGAATTCCAGCTCTTTTCTACTCTGTCGTCATCGTCTTCTTCTGCTTCTGCTTCTGCTTCTTTTAAAAATGTTATTTATTTATTCATGAGAGACAGACAGAGAGAGAGAGGCAGAGACACAGGCAGAGGGAGAAGCAGGCTCCATGCAGGAGCCTGATACGGGACTCGATCCTGGGACTCTACGATCACGCTCTGGGCCAAGGCAAGCGCTGAATCACTGAGCCACACAGGGATCCCCTTCTTTTTTTTTTTTAAATATGGAATGCTTCACAAATTTGCATGCCATCCTTGCTCAGGGACCATGCTAATCTCTGCATTGGTCCAATTTTAGTATATGTGCTGCCCAACCGACCGCTACTCTGTGTCTTTAGTAAATGTTTCTCCCCCTTTCCAGCGTCCATGCCTTTTAACTTCCTTTTCTTTCCATTGCATCAGAAAGGGATCTATTGTCAGGTCACTGTACCATCATTGCTTAATTACTCTTCAGTGCGATGAATTTTGGTCATTGCACCTTTCCATATAAATGTATAGTTCCAACTTTTATTTCTAATTGTGGAATACATTTTATTCCAAATTAAATTCCGGTATCATAAACAGATATTCAGACATTTTCTCAAACATAGGCATTTTTGTTGGCTAGGGGATAAGAAAGTCAATGGAGGGAGTCTGTCTCCTAAAAGATCCTGCCCTGTTATGCGCCACTTTAGAAACTTTCTCTTACAGTCCCCATTCCACCCACCATGCAGCAACCAAGGCTCCAAACAACACCCCCGGGCTCTGCTGGGCAGAGCCTTGCCTCAGGCCATACTGTGGTTCTCCCACCTTATATCCAGGTCTACTCTACAGATGGGGGCAGGCCCTACTGGGCCTCCAGGACTGATCCAGATGCTCAGAAGAATTTATAGCCTCAGGGTAAATTTTTGTAGTCTGTGGATACACACTTCCCCCTTTCTGCCTCTGCTATGCAATTTTGCTTCAGGATGAGTTATACCCTGGGTCTCACCCACATCTGATTTAGAGGATATTTAGGTGAGACTTTTGACTTTAGAGTTGATGCTAGAATGAATTAAGACTTTGGGGGCTATTGGCATAGAATATGTGTATTTTGCATGAGAAAAGGACACGAATTTTGGAGGGGCCGGGGCAGAAAGCTAAGAACCAAACTGTGTGATTAAGTAGTAATTTTTTACTTTGCTTGCTTGCTTGCTTTGAGAATGGAAACCATCTGCAACACTGTCTATATTAACATGACTTCACTATCCACCTGCCTGCATTCAAGTGACTTCAATATTCCACGAAAATTTTGCCAGGAAGTTTTCCAAGAAATTGAAGTTGCATTGTTTTTGCTTCAGGAACATTCTGAAAATCCATTTCTCCATACAATGTGAAACTCTATGACCCTCATCATAGTTAATAGCCCCTTCCCCAGACAATAGGCCTCACAACCAGACTCACTGCATGATTGTTTATCCTTTAAAATACACTTTGCTAATCCTTAACAGTTACATCATGAATTTTGCCCAATCCCAATCAGGTCTACCCACTGAAAGACCTTAAAATATACCTCTAAAAACCTCATAAGTATCCCTTTTTTGCTCTCTTTCTTCTAAAATGCTTGTCTCCCTTACTGCTTTGTTTTATCAATGGCATCTTTTGGTGTCTTTTCAGGGAATTTGACAGTCAATGGATTTTTATTCTTATTGTAGAATAAATAAGAAGCCAAACAGGATCATAATAATTTCTATTTCCTATCATTTTAACATGAAATGCTCCAGTAATGGGCCTATTTGTTCTCTCTTTTGTTCCAAATACAGTAAAGAATCTTTTTTTTCTTTAGCACGTCCCCCCCAATCTTATTGCATTTAAAGCCTTTTAATCTTTCACACATTGTTTCTTCTTTCCTTCTAAGCGCTTCTACTTCCCTCCTTACCTTGTAGTGAGAACACTGCCTGCATCGCAAGACAATGGGGAGATTAAGTGAGATAATGTTTGTTGAATATGTCGTGATGTAAATATCAGGGACAGAGTCCTCCTTCATTTTCCCATAGTTCTTTGCATTTACCTTTATTTGAGCACCTGCATCTGGCTCTGTCCTTCACCAGAAACCTCAAAAAAGTAAGAGTTGCAATCTTTCCATCCACTTCAATATTTTGCACAGTATCCGAACCAGAAGTTGGTTCTCTGCCATACAGGGCAGAGAAGAAAGAGACCAGACAGTAACGGCACCACAGTAGACTAAAGAACAGGTGGACGAATGTTCAACAAGCCCTGACTAAAGTCGGAGACCTAAAGGCAAGTGGGTAGGTGCTGAACCAAGGTTAGAAGCAAAAGTTCAAGTCTGCACACAGAGGCAAGTGGCACCAATGGTCTTTGGTCAGGAACATCCCTGTCTTGAAGGGGTCATAGCCCCACCAAAAGCACATGTGTTCCTGGATTGCCCTACCATGGTCACGGGCCATAGTTCATTTTTACAGCTTCCTTCCTCTCTTGAGTACTATTTCTTTCTATGGTTTCCGGCAACAGAAACCACTATGTAAACTCTTAAAAATTCTCTTCCCAACCTTAGTACAACGTCCGACTCTATCTAACATTTTTTTCCTTTACCATTAGGAACTCCAAGATAACCAGGTCGCTTTCTCAGAATATCCCCTAAAATGTGATTGGAAAAGAAATCAGACTTACCCAGGGCCACCGGAGAGCAAAAGGACTGTGTCTAACAAGTATTTAATGGACAGGTGTCTACATAATAAGTCTGAGCCTCATCATTCAGCCAGAGGACATTCATTTACTCTGGCTAGTGTTCAAAATTCTCCGGACAGGAAAGCATTCTGCTCTTTCCCTAAGGGCTTTATAGTACCCTCAGATTAGAAGAGCGAATTCATGTAACCCAAGGATGCACACATTTTCAGAGCAGTGCCAGCTTTCTGTGAGCTGATGCTGTTCGACTTTTAGCGTTGAGTGTAATAAATAGCAAGAAGACTACATTATGGGGATCTCTGGGTGGCGCAGCGGTTTGGCGCCTGCCTTTGGCCCAGGGCGCGATCCTGGAGACCCGGAATCGAGTCCCACATCGGGCTCCCGGTGCATGGAGCCTGCTTCTCCCTCTGCCTATGTCTCTGCCTCTCTCTCTCTCTGTGTGTGACTATCATAAATAAATAAAAATTAAAAAAAAAAGACTACATTATTAAAAAAAAAAAAAAAAGGACAGGAGGGAATTATTTTTTCACTACCAGACACAGAGAAAAGTACTACAGAATTTGCCTTAAGTTCTTTTTGGTTGGGATGCATATTTATTCAACTATATGACTTTGAAATCTGGACCCTAGCAGCAAAACTGAAACTAATTCTTTACCTATATATGCATACACGCACACACACGTGCGTGCATATCCAACTCCCTTAAAACATGCCTCTAATGGATTCCTCAACAGTGTTTCTAATCAAGACTTACAAATTCAAAAGCCGCTAGGGATAAGACAGGTATGATGTTACGCACTATGCAATAGTAAAGACTATGGCAGAGTCATATGGCCCATGCCCTGCCTAAGAATATTCAGATTTATTTTTCACCGATATTTATTTTGCTAATTGAAGCCACTGCTAGCCAAATTCAACTAAGGGGCCCCAGTTTGTGATCCCCACAACTAATCTCTGCCAAGGCTCCATATACAAGCACATTATATTCCTCTACTTCTCTCCGTTGCTCTAAATGAGCCATGAAAACACCTTACTTTTGGCCTCAGAGCAAAACTCAGTCTGAGTTCTAACCTTTAATACATTCTCCAGTTGTGCCACTAAGAGTCACAAATAGCATTCGATTCGCTGGCCCCAAAATATTTTCTGGAGACATACTTAAGGTTAATCAAGTTTCCACTACGAATCATAGTAATAGGTGGCTTTTATTAAGCGCTTACTGCATGCTAAAATAAAATCGTTGCTCTCCCCACGTTTCATAAATAATGAATAGTCAGGAAAGGTAAGAGCTGCTGTATGACTCACAATTCAACCGACTCACGAAAATCCACATGATACTGTGTACACAACAATCACTGCTGTCTACAGAGCGGCCAGTGTGGACTTTGAGTCACGGAGTGTGTGTGAGTGTGTGCGTGTCAGCGAGAGAGAAAGAAAGCGAGTGAGAGGGAGGGAATGATATAATCTCCAGGTAATTTTATCTTCCAATGTGTAAGTGCGTGTTTGAACAAACAGCGGACCGGCATGTAGCTTTACCCTGGACACTTCCAGCTCTCACTGTCATCCAAGATCTCTCAAGGTGCTTTGCAACGTCGTTCACATCATTATCGCTTTAATGTTAACAAAACATTGAAAATTTCTTTCTCAGCTTAACGAAAAGCTAATAAAAGTCCTTTTTTTTTTTTTTTCTTAATGAATGATTCTAACTATGTGATGATAATACATAGGCTGGGCAAGTTACGAGAGAGGCAGGAGATTCCAAAGCATTAGCACGGCTGCGGAAAGTTAGTCTGGGCTGTAATGTTCTTGTTAGTAAGGAGTAGGTATCTGAAACAAATATGCTCCGTAACAAGTGGGTACGGGGTTGTGATGTCAGGACGTTCTAATTTAAGGGTTTAGAATTCCTTTTAAAATTCTAGGAAGACGTGTGGATAGGAGCATAAAAATTTATCTCCTAGAGCACAGGTGGACAAATTTTGGCGATGAAGGCCAGTCCCCATCGCAACTACTCAGCCCTGTCCCTGTCCTAGGAAAGTGGTCGCAGACAACAGCCAGAGACCACATGCAAATGGATGGGCATGGCTGGGTTCCAATAGAACGTTAAGGACACTGAAATTTGAATTTCATGAAGCTTTAATGTGTCACAAAATATGATTTTTCTTTTCATATTTTACAACATTTAAAAATATAAAAATATTCTTAGCTCATGGACCATCTAAAAACATGCAGGGAGACCAATTTGGCCTACAGGCCATATTTTCCCACTTTAACTATCCTGAAACCTAACATTAGAAAGGCTGATTGAATGTATTTTGCTGTGGAGTAAGAAATTTACGCAGGTCAATTCGGTCAGTGTGGCTTCACCCCCTCCCAGCATCATCTCACTTTAACTACCTGGACCAAAGAAAGAGGGGACCATCTCCCTCCTCTCTACATGGGGCACTTCCCCTTAACCATTTGGACCCTACAAATAACCCTCTGAGTTTATTCACTACCTCACTCCTCATATAAAAAGGTTAAAATGTGACCCGTGATTTATGCAGTTTAATCGTGAAGTTAGATGAGTGTTTTTGAGAAATAATACTATAAGGGGAAAAAAATGCTCTCGGATTGTTAAGTAAAAGAATCAGAGAAACCACACCATATACACAATACGATCCCAATCCTGGGAGGGGAGAATTACCTTTCGTTCAAGGTGGTTTGGATTTTATCTTCATGATTCTCAGTCTTTTCAGAAGTTTAATAATTATTTAAGAAGAAAACCCATTACGTTTTTCATCCTCTTTCTAAATATCATCCCAACCTTCGGAGCTGATCTCCCTCCATTATGTGGCTTCTACTAACTCTGATTTATATCTCCCGGTCTTAAATCCCAATCCTTAATACTCAGCCTCCACCTAAAAATAGAATCTCTAATAAGAGCCATTAGAAATAACACGTTGTGGCTCTAAAAGCTGCTAGACTGTTCTAGGGAAGTGAGCCCTTGTTAAAGAGAGACTTTTAAAATCACTTTGTCCTTGTCTGTGAATGGCTTTATTATTTAGCCAAGTTACCTGATAATTAACACAGATCGACCAATTAGGCTAACATTAGTGTCACCTGATGCTTGCTCTGAATCCTGGCTTTTCTGTTTAGCACAAATTAAAGCCTACTAATTAAATAAATTTGAATGCCAATAGATAGAGCCTGGCAAGAATCGATTCAGAAAATACTATGTTCAGTGGATTTATGAATGCTCCCTTCCTAAACTGATATGAACCCAAAAGGAAGGGAAGGGCATCCAACTTAGCATCCTATATGATAAAAGGTTAGAGTCGGTTAGAGTTTGCAGAACGCAGGTAAAACTAAGCAACAACTCACCATCCACAGGACCCTGAGCCCACGGTAAATTCCCGCGTAACGTAAATGTACTCGAAGCTGGACAGAGGCCGGATGCATTCGCTCACTGCTCTTGCTCTGCATTCATTCCACGTGCCTAGTGTCCTTGGGACCCGGGATCAGAGAGCAGGAGGCCCAGAGCATAAACGACGACAGCAGCGTGATGAGCCAGTTTTCAACTTGGGGCTACAATTCATTTGACATGTTTCAGATTATGGGCTTAGAGCTCTATATGGATTTGCTGAGCCTGCATGCAATGGACCAAAGGCCTTCCATGACGTTCTCTTGCAGTCGTTCCTTCTCCCGGTGTTAGGAAGCCACACTTTTGACTTTCCTACAGCCTCCTAGCTCACTGGCTCTCTCCTTTCATCCAACCTGTGTGTTACCAGCACAGCTCTGATCATGTCACTCCCGCGTAAGAATCCTTTGCGGGCCCCCTCCACCTACTCAATACATTTAAAAAATAAATAAATTCAAGGTTTCTTACCGTTGGCCCTGACTCTTCCCAAATTGCTTTGTACTACATTTGCATGCATAGTGGAAGCTTCAGACTCTCCCCAGATAAGCCCTGAGCTTTCTTCCCATTCACTTCTCTGTTGTGTTAGCCTATAATAATAACAATGAAAGATCATAATAGCCATAGTCTATTAACCTTTACTATATCTCATTTTGTCCTCATACTAACCCTAATACAGTAGGTATCATATCCCCATTTTAAAGATGAGACTTGGGGAAATTAAGCAATTTGCCCATGATCATCTACACAATTCAAATGCAGTCCTCTGAATCATATGCCCACTCCCTTGGCCGCTTCAGTATACGGCCTCCTTCATCTCACTCTATTCCAAATGCCCTCACAACCAACCTCCACTTAAACACACACAGAAATTCTACCCATTGTTCAAGACCCCCCTCAAATGCTACCTCCTGCGTAAAGTCTTCCCTAGTCACCCCCCTCTTCCACAGCTCCAGAATATGTCCTTTCTGCCTATGGATCTGATATGCCCCAAGTCTCAGTAGTGATCTCAAAGTAAGACATTTATTCATTTTTTTAAAAGTAAGCTCTAAAGCCAATGTGGGGCTTAAACTCAAGACCCTAAGATCAAGAGTTGCATGCTCTACCAACCAAGCCAGCCACGCACCCCACCATTTATTCTTTAATATTAAACTTACAATGACTCTAAATTTTGTCCCGTGAATCACAGGATGTCTATTTTTCCACCAGTTTCTCTCCATATCTAACTTCTGGGAACCCCTGTGAAATACATACATGCTCCAAATCTATCTTGAGGCTTGCCCCATCACCCATGTTCTGAATTACTGCTACATCAGAACTCTCCTGGGGATCTCTTCAGGGTGTTCTCTCTTTCTGTAGCAATTTGCTCCAAGACTGGACACCAGTCCATGTTGTTGACCACCAATTTCCCCAAAAAGTCCACCAGAAAAACTTGACCGAGCAAAACAAAGTTTATCAGACTTACTGCAGTAATGGAGAGTGACTCCTTGACCGCATCTTACAGATATCTCACAAGAGAGAGATCAGAAGAGGACATTTTTAGGATTCTGGGATCTGGCTTAAGGAGGAGTCTTTTAAGGCAAGAAATGAATTGAGATTAGACAAGGTTTATGATACAGTAATTTAAAACTGATGAATATAGAAACACTCATGTCTTGAAGCAATTGGCAATAAGTATCGTCTGAGAAGTGAACTGTTGCCTAAACAAGCAGTCTCTCATCCTGATGGAACTATTTACCCATGTGAGCAAACCCTTGGCTCTGAGAATTTCCCAAACAGTAAAGTTATTTACTAGTTTATAGTTTTATCACAGAAGAATTACCTAGAATGATCTGGTTGTTTGCCACAGTCTCACTTCCAAACTCTACACCATTTCCTGATCCGTAGCTAGTCTCAGGCTGTCCTGTGTAACGAACTGTTTTGAGTGCTTATGAGATAATGGAGGCACAATGCCGAGAGTCCTCCTTTTGCCATTAATAGCAATTATTCTTGGTGCTCGCAGGCTGTAAAGGCAACCATGGAGTTCCTGTTTAGCCCCCAGAATAAAAGACCAAAGACAACACAAAGGTGGAAAGGGAAGGCTGACAGGCAAGGTAGTGAGTAGATCAAGGGGAAATGAAAGGGAAAATATCAACCTTCACAGCGTCAACCATGAGTCATCATGATACTGAGCTGTCGAAGGCTTTGTTATTGGTTTTCTGTTGGAAGCTCTTTGGTAGCCTTTCCCAAGTGAAGTCTCAAAGTTCACGCCCATTTAGGGGTGAAGCCCTACCAGGCTGAAAGGGGATATTGAGGTTGTGTGATCTACTCAATCCATGATGATTTCAGAACTCTAATGGTGATTACAAGGCAACTCCCACAACCCATTCCACTCACTGCCTCGTGATTGATGTGGTGCTCTCTGAACTTACCCACTGAGAGGTCCCTAATGACAGAGAGCAAACTTTAACCTACTGTTGGCAATATTACTACTTTTGGGACCATAACCACATTGAAGATAGGGTTTCTAAAAACCACCACCATGGCCGCTAAGTTTGAGAGGCATCACTTCCTATTTATCAATATATTTGTTATTACTCTGAAAGGCTAAGATGCTGTTATTGTAGCTGCTAATGTATTAACTGTCCCCCAGCAGAGTTTATGACAATCTGCTTTATGGAAGATTCTCCTCCCTACACACACTTGAGGTTCAGCATCAGCTTGTTTTTATTTTTAATTTTTATTTCACATTATCTCTCATCGCTGTAAACACAGGCACTCATGTGCACACACACCTCTCAGATGCTGTGGCCTCAGGGGAGCCAGGCTGACTGAAAAGTCATCTAAACGAAACCTCCCCGTGGAGCCGCACAAACAGGCATCACCTTTTGCCCTGTTCCTCCCGACATGACACAAGCTCTCCGGGGCACACGGAGGTGACTGAGGTGAGGATGAGGAAGGATTAGACAGAGGGGAAAGGGAATCCCAGACCTACTCTCCAGAGGCCATCTCCTCAGACCCTCAAAAGCCCTCCAAAGTGTTCAATCGGACCAAACCTCATGTTTCTCGGGGTAATGAAGGCTGCAGAGGTAATAGAATCATACTTACCACGGTCAAAACGAATCTGTTAATAGCAAAGTTTGGGGCAACGGGTTGGGTCGCCCATATCTGTGAGGAAACTGGTTTCCTATTTAGAGAAAATGGAGCTGTTATTCTTAAGCAGGGAGATACCTATTGTGTGGGTAATTACAAGGAGGCCTGGCTGACCTGGCAATGAGGTGCTGTAGCTAAATACCTGAAGGCAAGGGGAGCCCTGAAATGAAAGCAGAGGCCCCATCTGCCAGGCTGTAATGATTGTGCTATTTGGAGGCAGAAAGGTTTGTCTGGAGCAGCTGGTTTCTCTCCAAGTGACCTTTTAGCATTTCTGCTTTTGCCGTCTGACAGATGTGTCAACTCAATAATTTCAAAAGCCCCTGAGTAAATAACCAATTGTGAGCGAGGATGACCCAAAGCGATGACAAAATGGCTGCACGCGGCACATTATGGAGCATAATGCCGAGTGACGGAACCAGGAACATTATCAGAAGGAAAAAACATTTTAGTCTTTATCTTTGACTAAATGGCTTTCTTACCCACACATGAGTTGTTTTTGAAGAGGGGGAGAAAAGGGAAATGTAGGTTGAGTGGAGGGCCTTGTGGTGGCTTTGCCCGGGGAAGGCTGGCCTGGGCCAGGCGCAGGACCCAGGGGCCTGTGGACGCTCAGGGTGGCCCCTGCACTCTCACCCCCGTGGCCTCAGGAGCACTGAGGGCTAGAGCCCACAGGCGCTGGGGGGACCCAGGGCGCTGGGGAGAGGCGATTGCAATGGACCAGGCTTGGTGGCCCTTCAAGTCTCCAGAACAGTCTCCACTGGCCAGGCTGGTGCTGTTGGGCTGTGAGAACCAAGGGGGCCAAGGGGCCGTGGTTCAGAAGCCAGAGTCGAAAGGGCCCCTCACAGCAGGAGCCAACCTTCCCCAAACATGCAAATGCAACTGTCTGTGATTCCTCCAGATGCACACGGAGCACCCTTGCGAGGCCTTGGGATTCACTCAGCACATTCGTCCCCTTCCCAGGCTTTCTATGCCCCTCGCTGTTCTGCTGGAAACACCTGGAAACACCATGAATTAAGGTAAGAAACCCCACCCGGCCACCCAGCACCTGCAGGGGGAGGGGGAGACGCTGTCAGCCCAAGATGCTTCTGGAATCACATTTCCTAAGACATGGATGTTCACATGTTCTTTCAGTTTTGCTTTAGTGAAAGTGTCAGGGGTTTTTCTCCTTCTCCACCACCCCAGTCCCCATTTTTTAATGAGTCACAGAAGTTTAGACTAAATTGAATATTACACTTCAAAGGCGCTTCTTCCCAGAGACAAACGGTTATTATGAGGGAATTGATGTAGTAAACGCAAGCCGGGCTGTGCTAAAGGCAGCTCATGCCAGCTTGTGAGTCAATGTCAAATTTCCAGGAATTTTGCAAAGTGATTTTTAAACCGATGGTATCCTGATATCAGTCACAGTAGTAGTATTTACACCACGGAAATCGGCAAACTATAAATCAGGGCTCCTCCCCCTAGATAACTGGCTGTTACACACTTGTCAGAATGCCGCTGACACGAATGAATGTGAGCATTAGAGAAAATACTTCCATTTGGCCATGAGATCCAGTTTCCTCTCTCTTTTCACAAGTTCCTATCATAGACTCTAAACTCAGGAGCCAAACTGAGGTTGATCAATGCCATAAAATACTTTCTCATTTGAAAGAGGTTTGAGAAATGTTTAAAGACTGGTTATGGGGCAGCCCGGGTGGCTCAGCGGTTTAACACCACCTTCAGCCCAGGGCCTGATCCTGGAGACCTGGGATCGAGTCCCACGTCGGGCTCCCTGCATGGAGCCTGCTTCTCCCTCTGCCTGTGTCTCTGCCTCTCTCTGTGTCTCTCATGAATAAATAAATGAAATCTAAGAAAGAAGAAAGAAAGAAAGAAAGAAAGAAAGAAAGAAAGAAAGAAAGAAAGAAAGAAAGGTTATATTCCCTAATAAAAAAAAAAAAGCATTGCCTTTTTTTAAAGAAAAGTGCCAAAAAATAAATAAATAAATAAATAAAAAATAAAGAAAAGTGCCCCAAAATAGCACACACAGTTCTCCATATTTGGGTCTTACTTCCATAACCTTAGTCTGCTCCATTTTGGCTGATCTGGTCTGCAAAATGTCCAGAATATTCCATATTCATTCCTGCCACCAAGCCTTTGTTCATTATATAATTCCGGGTCAGAATCGCATGTCTCTGCCCTACCACCTGTCCCATCCCAAGCATCCTTCAACGTTCACCCTACCCCAACTCTTCTCTCATAACTCTGGACCACGATTTGTCTCCTTTCACCTCCAACTTCCATGGTATTTTTTTTCTACTTCTCACTTTGGCTCTTAATCATACAATACACTGCCTTGCATTTTTTCTCTTTTTCCATGAGAATACCTTGCCCACTTAAGTGTTACCTCTGGCAAGGACTCTGTATTACATAAGAGTGTATATTTTCCTCAATCCCTGGCACAGCGCTACCAAAACACATGGTCGGGACTTAAGACCATGATGCTCCACTGTCTGAATATGGACTCCCCAAGGGAACTTTCAGTAGATACCTCCCCCAGGCGTCACTCCTCAGAGATCCTGACTGAGTTGGTTTGTTGTGTTATAAAGGTTTTCAAATAGTTACAAATCCATCTATTTTCTGTTCTCCAATCCAGAATCCCTGAATGATTCTCACATATAATTATGGTTGAGAACCATGACTTAAAAGAGACATGGATGGATGGGTGGCTGGATGGGTGGATATAAAACTAAATCATGCAAGATAATTATCAGCACTTCTTTTTTTGCCAAGGCTGATGCACAGCTAACCAAAATATACCACTATGGTCTTTAACACCCTCTACTTGACCATGAGCTCCCTAAAAGCAGAGAATAAATCATAGTTGTAGCAGGATCTTGTCTGTCAGGATCTTGACTGGCACCAAGTAGATCTTGAGGGTTGGGAGAGAGAGAGATTTCTCTTTCCTGTGTATGCAGTTATATTCCTCATGCCCCAACCACCTGGCTAATAAAACCTTCAAATTGTAACTGAGATGAGACCAAAATAAGAATGTTGTTGTTGTTTTAAAGTTATGTTTTTAATAACAATAAGATAAAGGAATGATAAGTTAATGGCTTGGTGGAGATGATGAAAGAAAAAAAGCAGGAAAGTTCTCTCTCTGATCTGCTTCCATTTTTCTTCCTCGAAAGAGACTAATATTCAGGTTGCAATGGATGGAGCACAAATCTTAGTAGGGGAGATAGTAAGAGAGTGTCTAGCAGCTTTAAAATGTGTTCGAGTCCAGATGCATTACATCTAAGACAATTAAAACAATTTGCAGCTGTTACTGCAGCTGCTAGTGTCCTGGGAAAAAAAAAATCAGAGAGAATGGGAAAATTGCCAGAAGATCAGAGTTAAGCAAATGCCTCAGATTTCAAAAAGGGAGATTTCGTATTCTAAAGCCAGAAGAGTTTGACTTTCATAGCCAGCAACATTCTAAAGTGTATTCTTAAAAAAAGAAAGAAAGAAAGAAAGAAAGAAAGAAAGAAAGAAAGAAAGAAAGAAAGAAGAAAGAAAGAGATTTTATTTATTTGAGAAAGTGAGAGAGAGAGAATGCAAAAGTGGGGGTGGGGAGTGCAGAGGGAGAGGGAGAAGCAGGCCCCGCTCAACAGGGAGCCCAATGGGAGCTGGATCGGAGGACCCTGGGATCCTGACCTGAGCCAAAGGCAGATGCTTAACTGACTGAGCCACCCAGGGGCCCCTCTAAAGTATATTCTTCACTGGATAATTTATATGCACTTAATAGGGAAAGAGTGATCACCAGAGGCCAGCAGGAGATTGCCAAAAAGAATTCAGTGCAGACTATTTTTGTACAGTGACTATATTAGAAGGAGAATAGATGGAAGGAATATCACCGGTAAAATTTATTCAAACACCAATCAGAATTGATTACAAAAAAAAAAAGGAGTGAGTCCCTACCACGTGCTGGGTACCACGTAAGCCTTGAGGATAAAGTGCTCAGTCATTGCCTTGAGGGGAATGTCAGTCTAGAGGGAGAGATGGAAAAGAAAACAAGGCCAGGCATTATGGGGTTAAACGTGGGTGTAATGGAGAAAGATGAAGGGAAGCTCCGAGGTGAGGGACAGAGTCTAAGAGATCGGCATCTCATTGTAGATGGGAAGGACAAAGAAATAAGCCAGGTTGAAGGAACTGGGGACTAGGGACCTCGAACATGCCAGTGAAAGCGAATAAAAGCTGCAAGGCTTTGAGTTGATGGAGGGCAGGATGGCTTATGGAGCTGCAGGTAGCCCAGAAAGCCTGGGACATAGAATTCATAAAATTATTTTTTTTTATTCAAAAGTAAATTTTATTATTTTGATTGATTTAAAATCTTTTCAGCTTGATTTTTTTTTCTGAAACTAAACAAGAAATGTATAGTTTTTCTAAAAAAAAAAAAAAAACAAAAACAAACAAAAAAAACAATGATGTTTTATAAATTGCCCTTTCGGATTTTTTTGTTTCGGATTTTTTTTCTGTTTCAAGGAAATCCATGCGTTCAATATACTTGCTCGAAGGTTAGCCCATGCCAAATGGTTGTTTAATCCAAATAGCTGAGCAGCAAGCTGAGCTGATCCTTCTGGCGAAGTATGGTGGAACAGCCAAGACCATTGGGTAGTGGAAGAGAAGACCACACATCCTGAGCTCCCCAGTCTGGAGAGTGAGGAATGAAAAGAAAAAGGCAGGAGAAACCAGCAAAATCAGAAGTGAAAGCCATGGTGGGGAGTTTAGACTTGTATCCTTGTATCATATTTCACAATATGACTGTGGATACAATGGAGGCCTGCGGACTGGGGAGTAATGAGGAGGATTTGTAACTCTTTAGAAAATTGTCCTGTGGCATGTCAGTGCATAAAATTATTAGCAAGTAGGAAGAGCTTTGTTGGCATTTTTCTATACCCTGTTTTTGATGCTCTCTTTTTATTCAATGACTGTATCAAAAATTGGGGCAAAACCTTTTCACAGATGACGCGGATCTGGGAAGAAGGCGAATGTATTGTTCAGCATTATCGAGATTCAAGAAGCTGTCAAAGGTAGGATGAAGCCAGCAAGAGAAAATGTTAAACTGCATTTATGTTTAAAATATAATTGACTGTTGGAGGGTAAAATGGGTAATCCCCACTTTGTAGCACATATAAACTCTATTTGAATAAATTTTACCTGTGTTAGAATGCCCTATGACCCTCTTGCTATGATTTGGGGGAAAAAATGAAAACAAAAAAGAAAAAAAACAAACAAGACTCTGTTGGTGATTTCACTGTATTTGAATCAAGATAGGCAACAACTCTACTAACACCACCAGCTCACATCTGGAGAACTGTGTCTAGTTCTGGATCCTCATACCCAGTGACTATTTGAAGACCTGGACTCTAGACAGTATAAAAAATGGTAGAAAGACACATGTGAAAAAAGACAGAGGTCCCTAACCTCCTAAAAGAGTAACTTCAGTGGACTTACAATAGGATCACCGAGTGAAATCTCTACATAAGGAAGACATTTTTAGAAAAAATAATTTTGGGGGGCTGGGAGGATCGTAGAGCCCTGGCTGACAAGGAAATTAGAATTTGCAAATGGGATGGGCAGCCTTACAGCCTGTCATCTTCCTCCCACTAGAGATGAGCGCACCATCTCTCAGAGAGGTCCACTGAAGATGATCGTGGCTAGTGACAACCGTGAGATACTGGGCGTGTTCATCCAATTTGTTACAGATACTTGACTGGGATTTTTTTTTTCCATTGGAGGAAAGATTGGAGTCTTCCTCCCTTGAGATTCTATTAAACAGTTCATCACCACCACACGGACCTCTGTGTCACTAAAGGATGAAAGGGGAGTAACTTTACTCCATGCCCATTTTGCCACTTGAGAGTCACCCTTGCCTTTGATTCAGTAGTTATCCTACAGTTTGGGGAATTAAGTCCTCTTTCTATTGGACTGTCTCTTAAAGGGTCCCAAACATCTCTTCTTATTTTTTCTTAAAACGTCAGATACTTTCATTGTCACAGATGCAGTGGTATAAATAAACAAGGATGTCAAAGCTTTTTGGATGAGTTCCTCCTGAGGACATCTATGGCAAGACCCAGTCATTCCTTTTTGTCCGTCTTAGTTACGAGCGTGAGTAGCCAATGCTTCACGAGACCCATGCTTTGTTCTTATACTTCTTAAAAGTGTTAAATTTTTTTAAAAAAATTAATTTTAAATTAAAATTAAAATTTTTAACTTTTTTAAAAAAGATTTTATTTATGTATTTGAGAGGAAGAAAGAGTGTGTGAGTCGGGGTGGGGGGTGGAAGAGCAGAGGGAGAGGGACTAGCAGACTCCATCCACACTGAGCATGCAGAGCCCGACTGGGGCCTCCACCTCAAGACCCTGAGATCATGACCTGAGCCGAAATCAACAGTCGGGGGCTCAGTAGACTGAGCCACCCAGGTGCCCCAAAACATCATGTACTTTTTGAGAAACAAGTCTGACAGTGGTTCTCCAGTCGCTTTAGACCTCTCACATGTGCAGCGATTTCGAGCTCAGCCACAGGGATCCTCCACGCATCTGTGAGGGCCACCCGTTTCCGGCAATCTCACCCTCACTATTGTACACCGTGCAGAGCCCACTAGAGCCCACTGCCTCCAGAGTCTCCTTCCTTTGCAAATTTTTCAGTCATCAAGGCTACCGACAATATGCACTTGGGCTCTGAGAAAGCTCTTCCCACACCCATGACCTTGGAATTCCATCGTGATACAGACTACAATATCTAGCTTCTCTGCACAACCTCAGTCCCATCGCTAGCCCTTCGCCTTCCTCCTTTTGTTTCCTTGCTTGCACTCCATGTTCTTCCAAGAAAGTTTATTAAATAATCCTGCTTCTAATCTACCCACCACCCTGTCCTGTCAAATGCTATCGTCTTGATAAAAATCCCCAAACGGGCCCCAACAGACTTTTCTTTCCATCATTACAACATTCCTAAACCCTTCTTTCTCTTTGAAATCTTAATTCACAACCACTCCCCCACCACCACCACCACACACACCACACTGCAACTTCATTGAAGAAAACCCAGTTTCTTTAAAAGGATAATAGTTTTTGTTCTATTTGTTCTTTTTCTATTTGTTCCTTAATCTATTGCAATCTGCTTCGTTCCACCCAACTGGTTCTCACAATGGTCAGTTTCATCCTACTGGTTGACAAACACAATGGACACGTTCCACTTCAATTATTACTTTATCTTCCTGCAGCATTTGTCATTTTTGACCATTCCCTTCTTTTTAAAATTCCCTTCTGCCGTAACCTTCAAGATTTTCCTCGTGACTGACTGACTCTTCTTTTTGAGTTCCCTTGTCTCTCTCCAACAGCCACTTAAAAATTGATCTTTACCAAGATTTTACTCTCAGTGCTTTACTTATCTCATTCCTCATACTCTCCCTTGGGTAATCTCTTCCATGCACAAACTTCAACTAATGCTACAGATGATGACATCTGACCTCGGGGCTCACATCTCTACTTGCATATGCCACAAGCTTATGACTTCAAACTGACCAAAGCTGACCTCATCATTTTCCTTGTCCCCAACCCATCAAAAAAAAAAAAAAATCTGAGGGGAAAAGTCCTTTTGTAAATCTAAACTGTCTAGTCTTCTTATTCAGCTTTGCCTTTCTACCACCATTTTAATTCTGGCAATGAATCACTAAATTGCAAAATAATAGCATACCCAGAACACTTAGCAAATAGAGATTAGAAACCCTGTTCTCAAAAAGTGATCAAACACCAAGTGAGTGTTTTTTTTTTTTTTAGATTCCTATCATCACTAAAGAAATGAAATGGGAAGGGTAGCCATAATCACGTGCAGTTGCCAGTCCCTGATTGCAATTTTTCAATAAGCAAAAACCCAAACTCCAAACTGAAACATACACACAAAACTCTGAGAATGCAAATGTTCCGTTTCAAAAAAAAAGGATTTTTGTGAACACGTCTGCTACACTGAAGCTCACTAAATTCCTCCTTCTCTGTTGGCAGTTTACATGACAAAACCATATAAGCTGCTGTGTTTCAAGGAAAAAAATCTTTAAAACTCTCCTAATGCCTCCTCTGTAAACACAAGTGAATTTGTTGTCGGAGGTGCTCTTTCTCCTTTCATGAGTGAGGCTAAAATCTTCACTGATAAGGTCAGTGTCTTTTTTCTGCTCTGAATGAATCCTCAGATGGAGGCTGCCACAACAAAAATGAAGTCATAAAAAAGGAAATCCCAGACCAAGACTACCTACGCCGAAGTATCATGCACCCCAGCATATGTACGGAGTGCAAGCCTATTATTCCACACCTGGTGCTACACGAGAGCAGATTCTAGAAGTACAGAAATAAACAATTATTTTGACAAAGCAGTATTATTGGCTGGCAGGCAGTAAATTTGCTTGAAATTCTAACAACCTCCCTGTAAAGAATATCCACCCACCTAACATTCTTTCTTTGGATGAAATCTTATAATAGCAAATCTGTAATTACATTTCCTATTTTCATTTTTTCCCCCCAAGAACACTGTTGGCCTCTACTGTATAAGAACTAAAGTGCATCTATCTCCATTAGCGTTGTCACACGGGTTTTATAAAATCATATTACAAAATGTGGGTCAGTGATCACTGAGTCATGTAATTTATCAAGACAATACCCAGATGCACTGTTTGACATTCGTTTTGCAGGGACGCAATCTACTGGTATAAACAACTCTGCAATGCCTACCATTCTTCAGAAGCAAAGGCCATTTATGACTGGGGGGAAAATCAATATCCAGAGTTCCACTATCAAATACTTAATGTCCCAATGTTTTATAAGATAATATATCAGTGAAAGCCGACAGGATACCTCCATTGGATAATATATCACCTCTTCAGCTTGCCCTGCTAATTATGTTTCCAAAATCAGAATTTCAGAATCAAATAGGCCTTGGCCTTTTATCCCAATCCCCTGATTTACTAAGGAGGACCCTGAAGTACAAACACTATTGAAGGGCAGGTAACTTAGCCTACTGCTGGTGATGAAGCCAGGTGGAAACTACAATTTCCCTGATCATAAATTCAATAAATATCAGATTCAATCTTTTTCAAATTTTGTGTGTTGCATTACTTCTCCATTTCCTTCATCATATTATTAGGATAGAATTAATTTTCTAATCCTTATTACATTTAACTTAATCGACATTTTTTAGTGACTGCTCTCTACTAGGCACCAAAATACATACTGGAAATAATAGGGGTCCTTTTGTCCTATGCACCACCAAAGCAGGGCTTTCAAGGGTGATGGGAGATAAGACACAAATGTCTCCCTCTTGTCTCTCTAACAGTTCCTTGTCAGTCTTTTTTGTTGGCAACTCTTCCTCTGTTACTCCTTTAAAATGTGCTTCTCTCCTTGACCAACCTTCTCTTATGACACCCTTGTTCTCACTCATGATATCGTCACTCCTAAGACCTTGACTGTGACTTCAACCCTGATTACTCCTAAATACATAGCATCTGAGCCTTGGTCCCATACAGCCGGGTGTCTACTGCATCTCCAGTGGATGTCTCGCGAGATCCTTAAGCTCAGGATGTGGGGGTTCTTATTGGAGGTAACAGTCACAATTTCATTTTGCAAGTACCTCATGCATGTGTCAGTTGTGACGTCTCTCTCTCTTACTAAAGCTGAAACACCCTGAAGGCAGATCTTATGTCTTTTCGCTTAAAGACCCTCGGCACTCACCCTTTTTCTTGGGATATTTTTGAATGAATAAAACTCTGATCTATGCATCACTCAAACCAAAATTTTGGGTTTTCCTGGAGGACACATTCTATTTCCAGTGACTTGTTAAGTCCCATACATTTTATTCTCTTAAATCCTTCCCCAAAATATACCTTCATCTTTATCAAAATACTGCCTTGGTTTAAATTCAATTATTTCTTACTGGGGCCATTGTCATACCCCCTAAATGTTCTCCCTGCTTCCAGAATAACCTTCTCCCACACATTCTTACACATGGAACATTCTGAAGCTCAACTCAGATACTATTTATTCTTTGCTTAGAACCCTTCTGTGGCTTCCTGCTACCTGAGGGAAGAATTATGAGGTACAAGACCTACTGTGATCTGGCTCCTACCTACCTACTCACCTTTTGGCTTTTTCCAGTCTCACAACTCCCCATTCTACTCACTCTAAACTCCCAGTAGTTCCCTTTGTACCCAAAGCCCATTTGCATTGAATGCCCTTGGCCCATCTCCAGTTGACAAACTTTTAATGCAATTTTCAACTAAAAACTTATCTCTTGGTTTCCCCCCAAGCAAACTTTAAAGCTCCTTCTTGACATTCCTAATTGTGCCTGATACACAATTATATTTCCATTCTAATAACTGTGACAATGAGGGAAGCCTGGGTGGCTCAGTGGTTGAGTGTCTGCCTTTGACTCTGGTCATGATCCTGGGTTCTGGGATTGAGTCCCACATTGGGCTCCCTGCATGGAGCCTGCTTCTCCCTCTGCCTATGTCTCTGCCTCTCTCTCTCTCTGTCTCTCATGAATAAATAAATAAAATCTAAATAAATAAATATCTGTGGCATTGAAATCCCTGTGTACCTATCTCACCCACATTGAACAGTGAGTTATTTCAGGGCAGAGACTTAGTCTTTTCTACTGTGTAGTCTCAGTGCTTAATAAAGTTCTTGACATGTAGAAGACATTCAGTAACTAATAATGATTATTATGTAGCCTATACACAGCCCTAAAGTCATTAAATTTTCTCACATTTTTTTTATGTTTTGATTTAAAATTCAGTTAGGTAACATGCAATGTAATATTAGTCTCAGGTGTACACGTGAAATATTAATTTCAGGTGTACAAGACAGCGATTCAATATTTACATACCACACCCTGTAATCATCACAAGTGCCCTCCTTAATCGTCTTCACTTATGAATTAAGGCCCCACTTCATATTGTCTTGTCCACTTTAGTATTACTAGAGGCAACATATGCCTTCAAGATATGCATGAGGCTGAACAAATAGCGGGCAGAGAAAATGGTTAAAAAACAAGGCCACACTACACTTTCAATCTATCTCCCCATCTGGAGAAGAGTGAGAAATGGAGAGAAATAAAACAGTGGCAGTTTCTCAAAAAATTAAAAATATAACTACCAAAGGACCCAGATTTCCACTTCTGGGCATATACCCAAAAGAACTAAAAAAAGGGTCTCAAAGAGATATCTGCACATCCATGTTCATAGCAGCATTATTCACAAAGCTAAAACACGATAGCAACCCAAGTATTCATCAATGGATGAATCAATAAGCAAAATATGGTATAGTCACACAGTGGAGTATTACTCCGCCTTAAAAAGAAAGGGAATTCTGATAATGTTACAACATGGATAAACCCAGAGGACATGATGCTGAGTGAAATAAGCCAGTCACAGAAAGGCAAATATCGTATGAAAGACAAAGATCATATGATTCCACTTATATGAGGCACTTAGTAGAGTAGTCAAAATTATAGAGACAAAAAAGTAGACAACCCCCCTGGTGGCTGTCAGGGACTGGGGGCAGAAGACAGTGTATAGAGTTTCAGTTTTACAAGATGAAAAGAGTTATGGAGGTGGATGGTGGTGATGGTTGTACATTATGAATGTACTTAATAGCACTGAACTGTACATTAAAAAATGGTTAAGATGGTAAATTTTGTGTTATGGGTATTTTACCACAATAAAAAAAATTTAAGAATTTAAGAGGGAGGAAAAAAAAACCTACATTAAATTATATTATAATTCAGTTTAAAGCTGAAGAATGTAAATTGCTTTCCAAGATACTTTCCATGCCCCTGCACGGGGACTTTGAGTTTAGATGATTTGTGCAAACAAATTGGAGGCTCAAAGTAGTGGTCTGAGCACAGCATGTGTGTTCTGCATCCATCATATGGTAAAATGAGTTTCCCAGGCTGACCTCCCTACTCTGATTCTCTTAAAATATTGGCAAGTAATCTATGGTAGACTTTCAATCAACGCTGCAATCAACCACAACAGTGAATATTTAAGCAAGGTCTGAAGCAGGGAATTCATTTGCCTATTTCCTATGGGGACTTGACAAAAGATGTTTCCCCTCTGAGTTTAAAACTGTGCCACCCTCAAAGCTGGGTAAACTCTAGCTCTAACCTCCAGACACCCTCACCTATGACCCCAGCCACTGAATGAGTGGTTTCGTTGACGCATTGTTGGTGAAGACCAAATGGAGAGGGTCGTGTTGTCTCCTGCGGCCTTCTCTTCATCAGATGGAATATGAGGGAAATAATTCATAGAGAGGGAAAAAGGAAGAAAACAGGAAGCAATTATAGCTTACAGTCCTCCAGCGCATGTGTAGCCAAATGTGTATCCTTCGAGAAATGCACTTGCTGGTTCTCAGATCAGGCCAGACAACTGGCTCCAGGCCAGAAAAGAGACAGCGAATGCTCAAATGCTATGAAATATTCGGGAAGATTATTCACTGGGGTCTACACTGCCCATCCCCACAGACCTAGGCAAGCAGGCCTCTCAACCCTGAGCCCTTTCTCTGGCTCTTAGTACAATCTGCGCTTCTCAAGGGAGAAGCTGCTAGGCATGTGTGAAGTTTGTTTTCTTTCACTAAAGTGTCACGGATCCTCTCCAGAGAGTGGATCACGTCTGCTGCATCTGCCTTCGAGCTCTGCTCAGCCCTCCTCGCTGCTGAGGCGTCAGCTTGGAGTCTTACTCTGACACGCCAACTCCCCTGCACCAGACACACCCGCGGTGGAGAGAATGCTTCTTGGAAAAAGCACCTCCGCCTGGCAGATGGAGACACATGTCCTGAGATGAATGAGCCATGTAGGCCAAAGCTGTCGTTAGAACTCCCAAAACTACCATGCCAGCGCCTGCCTCAGTTGTTAATGTCAGAAACCATGTGAGAGTGCGGGTGGCTGGAGCCCAGAAGAAATAAAAATCAATATACCTTCTCGTTAGGTTTCCTGGAACAGCAGCAGAGGGAGTGAAGAACAGGCAGTGTGGCCCTAGGTATGCTTCTGCACATCCTTACAGACGCAAGGCATCAAGGACAGCATCACTAAACAGAAGAAATACAGAGGAGGGATAAGGCTAGAGAACCTTCTCAGCACTCGACAAGTCGAAGTACCATTTACGTACAGCCAGACGGCGGCAACCGGAGTGACTGACCAGTAGGGTGCTGGCCTCCGTGGCTCCGGGCTGGCAGCGAAGACACAGAAGAAAACATGCAGATGAAGAATGAGAAATAGAGTACTGTGGCATTAGGGGGGCTATGCTACCTATACGAGAGCTTTCTGGAAAAGTGATGTGATCTAAATAACTTTCAACTTCCTGTGAGAGCTACTTTTTGAAGTGTTGGTTTGGATGGATGAGTGGGGTGGCTGCTCAGAAGGAAGGATGGAGGGATGGAGGGAAGGAGGGATGGAAAGATGGAGGGATGGAGGATAGAAGGATGGAGAGATGGATAGATAGATGGATGGATGGATGGATGGATGGATGGATGGATGGATTAATGGATGGATGGAGGGATGGAGGGATAGAAGGATGGAGGGATGGAGGGATAGAGGATTGAGGGATAGAAGGATGGAGCAATGGAGGGATAGAAGGATGGAGGGATAGAAGGATGGAGGGATAGAAGGATGGAGGGAGGGATCCCTGGGTGGCGCAGAGGTTTGGCGCCTGCCTTTGGCCCAGGGCGTGATCCTGGATATCCGGGATCAAATCCCACGTCAGGCTCCCGGTGCATGGAGCCTGCTTCTCCCTCTGCCTGTGTCTCTGCCTCTCTCTCTCTCACTGTGTGCCTATCATAAATAAATAAAAATTAAAAAAAAAAGAAGGATGGAGGGATGGACGGATGGAAGGATGGATGGATGGAGGGATGGAAGGATGGAGGGATAGAAGAATGGAGGGATGGAGGGATAGAGGATTGAGGGATAGAAGGATGGAGCAATGGAGGGATAAAGGGATGGAGGGATAGAAGGATGGAGGGATAGAAGGATGGAGGGATGGACGGATGGAAGGATGGATGGATGGAGGGATAGAAGGATGGAGGGATAGAAGAATGGAGGGATAGAAGGATGGAGGGATGGAAGGATGGAAGGATGGAGGGATGGATGGATGGAAGGATGGAGGAATGGAGGGACAGAAGGATGGAGAAATTGATGGGTGGAAGGATAGAGGAATGGAGGGGTAGAAGGATGGGAGGTTGGATGGATAAATGGATGGAAGGATGGAGGGATGGAGGGGTAGAAGGATGGAGGGATAGAAGGATGGAGGGATTTATGTCTTCGACAGAAGAGAATTTTAACAGTTTTCTGATACCAAAAAATATTCAACCTGAGTCCACACCATTCCCAAGGGGAAGGAATTCACTTGCCACCTAGTCAAAGTCAAAAATGTACAGCAACTCTTCTACTCGTACCCACTCAGCAGAACTCCCCAGTACCATCTCCACTGCTCGTAGGCAGCAGCATCTCCCATCCTTCTAAGATTGTCTTCTCTCTCCCATCCCTCTCTCCCTTTCTCTCTCTCTCCCCCCACCCCCTCTTACACACACACACACACACACACCATCACAATTAGTGACTGCCATAAAATAATTGGAGACACTAGTCATAAGCACGTTGCCAGAAAACTGACCCTTCCCAGTGTTCCACAGAGGCTGGGCAATTCCAACTGCCAACTCTCCATCCTCTTGTCTCTGACATAGGTCACATCCCAATGCAGACAAACAGACACAAAGATGTGGGGTGCTGCCCCTGCCTGAAGGGATCTACCAATTAGGAAATGAGAAAACATTAGAACTTCTTTAGAAAACATTAGAGCATTGTTCTCTATTCCTTTCCAATCAGAAAATAAGAAATTGCTATGCCAGCATTTAGTATACGGGTCGAGCCTGGTGCATCACCTGGTGAATCAAGGAGTCTGTTTGCCAGCTCTCACATACAGCACGTGAGCATCTTGGCGGAAAAAAGGGTGCACCCACTTCAGCCATTCACAGTGGAGTTGTTGTCTTCTTCTTCTTCTTCTTCTTCTTCTTCTTCTTCTTGTTCTTCTTGTTCTTCTTCTTTCTTATTTTTCTTTTTAAAGATTTTATTTATTTCTTTGAGAGAGAGAGAAAGAAAAAGCACAAATGGGGAGGAGAGGCAGAGAGAGAAGCAGACCCCTGCTGAGCAGGGAGCCCGATGTGGGGCGCCATCCCAGGAACCTGGGATCATGACCCGAGCCAAAGGCAGACGCCCAACTGCATGAGCCACCCAGGCATCCCCATCCCTTGTTCTCCTGCTTCATATATTGCAGGATGTCACCATTTACCCAGTAGGCAATTTACCTAGGTAGATATAGGTGTCGTTTTAACAACAAATAAAAAGTAAGCGCTTTAAAAAACAACAAAAAAAGAGTGCTTTCATGGAGCATTTTGAAACTGGTTATTTGAAAATATTTGCATATAGTTATATGGTTTCTATTGCCAAAGACATAATTTAAGTGTGTCTCTAGATGATTTTGCTGGTGTCACTTCTCTCTCGGCCTGGCCTCTCTCCCCTCCATGGTGCATGGGCTCTGACCTCCTTCCAGCAGACCCAAGCTGACAGCACCCAGCCTCACACCTGCTTGGGGTGCTGCATTCTTGCCTCTCACTCCAGGTTTTCCCCGCTGACGTGAAGGAGTGAAAGGCTACAGGACCCTGCCGAGAGCCCCATACAAGTGCAACCCAGAAGTGAACTGTTGAGCTGTAGAGGACGGGAGCTAAGAAAATACATTTTTTCCTTCCTTTCCCCAGAGGGACCGTCCAGGGAAGCAGTCACTTACACAGCCTTGGGGAAGACCATCTCTCTATATTGAACAATCAGTCATGCTCCACACAAGACAGTAGCCAACTCAATAATAGATCCTTGACAGGCTCTCCCTCCCCTCGTCCCTCCTTCTTGCTCCCTGGGATTGTACACTTCTAAATAAAGCCCAGGTCTTGCTTTCTAGGAAAACCAGACTATGGCAGGAAGGCCCCTCTACGATCTCCCTTATCTACATAAAAAGAAGTGTAGAAACAGTATTATAACCAGTTGCAATATCCTCAATATAATATATAAATTGGCCTTAATCACATCTTTTAAAATGTGAAAAGGCATCCTCTTCCAAGGAATTTGCGAGAGCATCTGATCAAATCAGAAACACTACGGCTTTTTCTGCACAATCTAAACAATCACAACTTAAAAAGCCTTCGTGTCAAGGGTGGATGATTGACAAACACATATATAATTAAGGGCAGTGAACGACGTACATCTTCCCTAAGGCCCCAAGAATTATTTGTGAGGCATCTTTTTCCTCTAAGAATTTAGAGACAAATCTCTGAATAGTTGAATCACAAAGTATAAAAAATAATGAAGCATGTTCAATCGCATTTATGAAAGTAAAATTTTTTTGAACTGTTAATAAAACTTTAAAATGAATTTTTAAATACTTCCTCTTTAGCTTTTCACTTTTACTTTTTTTATCAGTGTTTCAGAATCCATACTCTATGTAATTACATTACTTTATGCATATAATTTTAAATCAATAAATATACATATCTTGGGATTAATGTTCCAAATCACTTTATCAGTGGGATATGTGTTCAAAAAAAAAAAGATGTTTGGAGACCATGACACAGTCTGCCTGAACTTGATTCTTAACTCTTCCTTGTGTGACCTTGGGCAAGTTCGTCTTTCTGAATTTGCCATTCGCAAAATGGGAATGATAATAATATTCACCTTGTAAAACTGCCATAAGGACTATAGGTAAGAGGCTGAGAAATGCATCTGTTACCTAGCTTGTAACACACAAATATTTGCTGATATTATCAAAATGACACTAATTCACGTGCAATACGTTCTTTACCTGCCTGACCGAAAGACCACTCACCAACACAGGCAAAGCGCTGGCTACAAGGTACTTTCCAAGGCTCAGATAGACATCCCAAAAAATGAATATCCCCCTAGGAAAGGTAAAGAGCCTGTTAGAGAAGAAAGTCTTTAGGTTTGAAAGAGTTTTAGGGATCTGGTCCAAGCCATTTATTTTACAAATAAGAAAAGTGAAGATCGAGGAGTGGGTTCATTTTGCAGGGTCACCGGGAGTACAGATGATAGAGCCATGTCCACCCTGATCCTGCAGACATATAAAGCCAACGGGGGAGGCTTTCGCTTTATTGCAGTCAAGGTTTCTCCACCAGCACCCTTCCCTCCAAAGTCGACCAATTGCAAGTCATGAGAAAAATGGCACTAGTGCCTCCTCCGAGCAGTTAAGGGATGACACGTTTCAAGAATTCCGGTGAGTGTTCAAACATGGTACCAGCTCCAGCCAACGGCAACCCCAATAGCCCATCCGCAAGTAGAATCAGAGCACATTTTCTTCCAAAAAGCATTATGTAAAGTCGGTTATGGTAAATCTGTAACCCCAACACTCCTTAGCCCCCTTTTCTGCTTTTTCTTTCTCCCATAGCAGTTATAAATAACTAACATGCTCTGAAAATTACTCATTTACCTTATTTACTGTCTATTCTACAACAGTGCAAGCTCCATGGGGGCAGGGATTTACGCCTGGTTTGTTCACGGTCACATCCCCCTCCCCGCGCCCTCACAAATACCTGTCGGGTGAATGCATATGATTGTTTGAGAGTCATTTCTGCCACTTTGTTAACCTTTGACTTCCATGAATATACAGGGTTATTGATTTCTTAGGTTAAATTTTATGTAAGTCCACTAGAGGCCTGATCACAGAGAACTGGTTCTTCTACAAATAAATATCTGATTTCAATGATTCGATTAAAATGTACTATCTCTGGGTTGCCTGGGTGGCTCAGCGGTTAGGCCTACTAGTCCTACCAATGCCAACTGAAAAATCATTTCCTAAAGAAAACCATCTCTAGGGGTGCCTGGGTGGCTCAGTGGGTTGAGCGTCTAACTCTTGATTTCAGCTCAGGTCATGATCTCAGGATTGTAAGAACGAGTCCTGTGCTGGGCTACATGCTGGGCATGGAACCTGCTTACGATTCTCTCTCTCCCTCTCCCTCTGCTCCTCCCTGCTCATGCTCTCTCTCTAAAAAAAATGAAAACAAAACAAAACAAAAAAAATCTCTAACCCCCAAGACAAGGCACTTCCCGTATATTAATGATTTCCATTGCACACTGCAATTTTCCTCTTGTTCCACTTACCACAACTGTAATTAAATCACTATGCATGTCATTTATTTATCCAACTACCATTTTCCTTACTAACCTGTAAGTTCCATGAGGATAGGGACCATCTTGCTCATCCCTCTACTTCCAGGACCTAGGAGCAGAACCTGACATATAGTAGGCACTCGGTAAGCATGTGCCAAATGAATACATAAGCAGAAACCTAATAAGTATCCCGGCTTGAACAGATTCTGCAAAAAAAAGAAAAAAAAAGATTTAACAGCATGTGATATAAGCTGTAAATTTAGTCCTTCAAGTCATTTAAGCAAACTCTACGGAGCTGAGTAATTATTCCTTCAAATGAAGCTGGCTCCCAGGTTTTTCGTCTAAAGCTGATGATATACAGTTACTTCTAGAAAGATATTTTAAGTTATTTCTTTTATGTTCCTCAAATCTTAATATTGCAGGCTTAATAAAAAGAAAAAAAACTTTGATCACCCAGCAATTGTGCCTTTGACCCCAAGTGAATTGTACTGTCCAGGCTCCTGGTTTCCTTCCAAAATCCATATCTGGTTTTAAGATAAATTTTCCCAAATAAGCTATAAACATGGTTTTGATGGTTGAAGAATATTTTCACTTTAGATGAATAAACCAGAGGTAATTCAGACATTTAAAATTCATGACCTATGTACCTATGCATATAGTTGCTTTCATTTCCAAGTTTCCATCACTGCTAGCTCTGAGAGTGAAAATAATATCCTTTTTCCCCTTGAGTATTTTTCCTAGATCCTAGGAGAATAAAATAGGAGCAAAGTAAACCAAGCTTCTTTTATGTTAAAGAGATATATAGGAGCAACTCTCACCCCCTACCCACATACACACGCACGATTCTCTGCCAAGATTATATTGTGTTCATCTTGCAAATATCTTCAGAGTTTAAGAATCCACAGAAGATTTAACATCATGGCAGTGAATACTCGGAGCTAGACAGTCTGGAAAAGAGGAACGACCTGTTTAGTTCCAGCAATTCACAAACTTACCTGAGAGTTTCAGACATACAGAGACGCCATAGAATAATGTACTTACTATATGAGTGAATAAAAAAAATTTCATGTTTCAATTTCACTTAAGAACTATGTATTTACCTCATACCATATGCTAGGTTTGAAAGACATAAGAATTTCATGCTAGGACAGAAAGGGCTTTCTGTCATTTGACTACAAGCCACATACTTTACATTTTAAGCGGAACTTTCTTTACCTTCCTTCCTTTCTTTCTTTCTTTCTTTCTTTCTTTCTTTCTTTCTTTCTTTCTTTCTTTCTTTTGACTGACAGCTGTGTGGGGGGAGAAATGAGTATTTTCTCACAGGCAGTAAAAGTAGAAAAGAAAAATAGGATCTGGAGAGGACAATATTCTTGTTGACACTGTGTAGATCATCTAGTCCTTTAGACCCCCAAATCTGAAAGGCATGAAAGCTCACCACATCCCAACTTGATGAAAGTGAAGAGTTTGAAATGGGATACAAGAAATTGACTTGAGCAGTGGCTTACCACTTTGCTACGTGATGAAACTTCTCTGAGAGGTTTTTTTATTTCTTTTTCAAATTTTTATTTAGATTCTTATCAGTTAACATACAGTCCAATATTGGTTTCGGAAGTAGAGTTCAGTGATTCATCACTTACATACAACACCCAGCGCTCATCACGACAAGGGCCCCCCTTCATGGCCATCACCCATCTAGCCCATCCCCCACCCATATTACTCCATCAACCCTCAGTTTGTTCTTTATTGTTAAGAGTCTCTTATGGCTTGTTTCCCTCCCCCTCCCCCTCATATGTTCATCTGTTTTGTTTCTTAAGTTCCGCATGTGAGTGAAATCTATGGCATTTGTCTTTCTCTAACTGACTTATTTTGGTTGGCATTACACATTCTGGCTCTATCCATGTCATTGCAAATGGCAAGATTTCATTCTTTTTTTTTTAATTTTTTTAATTTATTTATGATAGTCACACAGAGAGAGAGAGAGAGAGGCAGAGACACAGACAGAGGGAGAAGCAGGCTGCATGCACCGGGAGCCCGACGTGGGATTCGATCCTGGGTCTCCAGGATCGAGCCCTGGGCCAAAGGCAGGCGCTAAACTGCTGTGCCACCCAGGGATCCCAAGATTTCATTCTTTTTGATGGCTGAGGAATATTCTAGTGTGTGTGTGTGTGTGTGTGTGTGTGTGTGTGTGTGTATCACATCTTCTTCATTCATTTATCAGTCAATGGAAATTTGGGCTCTTTCCATAGTTTGGCCATTGTAGATAATGCTGCTATACACATCAGAGTGCATGTCCCCTTTTGAATCTGTAGTTTTGTATCCCTTGGGTAAATACCTAGTAGCATAATTGCTGGATCAGAGGGTAGGTCTATTTCGAACTTTTTGAAGGACCTCCATGCTGTTTCCCAGAGTGGCTGCACCAGTTTGCATTCCCACCAACACTGTAAGAGGGTTCCCCTTTCTCCACATCTTTGTCAACATCTATTGTTTCCTGCATTGTTAATTTTAGCCATTCTGACTGGTGTGAGGTGATGTCTCATTGTAGTTTTGATTTGTATTTCCCTGATGCTGAGTGATGTGGAGCATCCTTTCATGTGTCTATTAGCCATCTGTATGTCTTCTTCGAAAGAATGTCTATTCATGTGTTCTGCTCATTTCTTAACTGGATTATCCATTTTTGAGATATTGAGTTTGGTAAATTCTTTATAGATTTTGGATACTAACCCTTTATCAAAAATGTCATTTGCAAATATCTTCTCCCATTCCATAGGTTGCCTTTTAGTTCATTGTTTCCTTCACTGTGCAGAAGTTTTTTTATCTTGATGAGGTCCCAAGAGTTCATTTTTGCTTTTGTTTCCCTTGCTTTTGATGATGTGTCTGGTAAAATGTTGCTGTGGCCAAGGTCAGAGAGGTTGCTGCCTGTGTTCTCCTCCTCTAGGATTTTGATAGTTTCCTTTCTCATATTCGGGTCTTTCATCCATTTTGAATTTATTTTTCTGTATGGAGTAAGAAAGTGGTCCAGTTTCATTTTTCTGCATGTGACTGCCCAGTTTCCCCACCACCAATTGTCTTTCTTGGTTTGTTGAAGATGAGTTGACCGTATACTTGTGGGTCCATTGCTGGGTTTTCTGTTCTGTTCCATTGATATATGTGTCTGTGGTTGTGCCAGTACCATGCTGTCTGGATAACTACAGCTTTGAAATACAGCTTGAAGTCCAGAATTGTGATGCCAACTTTGCTTTTATTTTTCAGTGTTGCTTTGGCTATTTGGGGTCTCTTGTGGTTCCATACAAATTTTGGGTTGTCTAGCTCTGTGGAAAATGCTGGTGGTATTTTGATAGGGATGAGAGCTTTTTAAAAAGCAGTGATTCCTGAGGCCACCCCTAGAGATTCTGATGTCATCAGTCAGACAATTAGTGAGTCCTGAGTGTGGCCTGAGCATCTGGGCATTTCAGAGCTCCCCGGGTGATTCAGTGTGCAACTAAGATTGAAAACCTCTGTACTAAAGAGGTTATTGGGATCCAAGAGTTTGGAAGCCAAAGGATTCGTTAACACCCACGGTTAAGAGAAAAAAAGAAAGCTGTGAAGATCAAATGAAGTCCACTTCCATCATTGGGACCTGATGGTAAAGGGAGTAATGGTTGGTGCACTTAAAAGATGATATGACTAAGGTGCTCGGATCACTTTCTCTAAGAGTCCTGACTTCTTTTTGGACCCCAGGCTAACCTAGAAAAGACAAAGCCCAAGCTTGTTGGTAGTAAGTAAAGCAAAGCAACTGTGTCAAGTCTCCCACAGTGGAAGACAATGAGACTCCTCCAACTTGTTTTAAAGGAGGACACCCTAACCCAGACTTAGGGATCTCTCTGATAATCAGAGGGAAAAGTGGAATTTGCTTGTTTTTTAATTACCGTCTTTTCGGCAGTCATACTTTCTCAATGATATAATCTAAATCTTTCCTCCTATTTCAGATTTTTTCAGAGCGTTTTGAAGATCCCAAGCCATCTAAGTTTTACAGAGAAGGAGCAAGGAATATGGGTGCCTACTTGGGGAGTAATAAGATGCTAAATATAATAAGACAAGGGTAATTAGCAGAGAAGTCCTAAAACAAAATGCTGGAAAACCATAAAGAATAGAAAGAAGAGTAGACTTTCATGCTATTATGCTTTAAAACAACTGTCAAATTCCTAAAACTGGCATGCCGAAGTATTTCTGTGCACCTATATAGTGTACTCCATTCTAATTAACATCATACCTTCATAATCTTCTTAAATGTTAACAATATCAATGACCCTACATCCAAAAGCCAAAATGTGGTCTCTGAGAAGTTGTGAACAACCTTCTGAGGAAATCAGGCATACTAAGGACCATCCTTATGGTTAGGTGATCAAGAAGAAAGTGGTAGATTTTCAAGATGCCCTCCAAATTTCTCCAATACCAAGAAACCAAGCACAGCACAGGTCAATGATGTTTAAAAATTGATAAATATAAAGAGAAGAGAAAAATGAAAAATACAAAGAAATTACAGTAATAGTAGAAGGTGTTAAACATTAGAAATTGAATTTTGTTTAAAAAAAAAAAAAGGAGTCTTAGGTAACTTTGTATCAACGCAATTCTAAGGACTTGAAAACCACTCCAAAGATGTTTTGGCAGCCAGAATAGGCAAGACTTTGGGAGAGATAATATGCTAAAAAATCAGGAACCAGGACTGAGGCTTCACTTTTCATTCTCTAATGTGCAAAGACTAAACAGCTAAGCAAGGAAGATGTGGGCTATATATGTTGTCATTAGTTGTACAGAAGATAAATATACTTAAATAAATTGCGTAAGTAAACCATCTGAATCTTACCTGTCAGTCTTTATCAATCCCTTCGCTTTCCATGTCCAAAAATAAATAAATAAACCCACCAAGTCAGCAGTTCTCAAACTTTAGAAAGCATTAAGTTCTAATTCAGTAGATCAGATGATCCGATGGACACTAAAATTTGAGAACAGCTGTTTCTTTCCTCAAGTGGAAATACCTGTAACGAGCTGACCCCCACCAACAAGCTGGATAAATTTTGACACATAGGTATTAGTGAGGAAGAATGGCAAAGTTCTTGATTCTGATAGGCTTCAAGTCACATAGATATACCTCATGTACTCAAACATGAGCTGTATAAGACTGGGCAGGTGCGGCCAGGTGCATGTTATCTATTGCCACAGTAATAATGTGTAACAAGCCAAAAAAATACCTCAGTGGCATTTAACAATAAATGTTTATTGCTCACGTGTCTGGAGTAGTTGGCTAGATGGCTAGATGCCTCTGCTTATCTTGGCTGGGCTCACTCATGTGTCTGAGTGTTGGCTGGCTGTGAGCTGCTCTAGGACAGCCTCAGCTGCTACACCTGGAGCAATTCAGCTATGACCACATCTCTGACCCTATCCCTGTGTCTCTAGTAGTTAGTCAAGCACGTTCTCATAACCAAGACAGAGGGGCCAGAGCACACAAGTCCAACCAAGCACAAATTCACTTTTCAAGCTGTTGACCACATCGTGTTTACTAACTTCCCCATTGGCCAAAACAACTCATATGGCCCAGGCCAGCATCAAAAATAGGCATACACTACAAAGTTACATAGCAAAAAATGGAGACGTGAGGAGGGGATAATGAATTGAAGCACATTGGCAATCTAACACATCTGATTACCCATCTTATTTAGTACCATGCTAGCCACTGTAGGAAGTTCAAAATCCATATAGTGCCCTGTCTTTTAGATGTCTTAAAGAAATCTTTTTTCAAAATGTGGACCATGACCCATTAGTGGGCTATTCCATCAGTTCAGTGGATTGTGATCACCATTTTTTTAATGGGATGGAGTGGAATGGGATGGCAGAAAAGAACAGCACAGAATGGAATAGAATGGAATCAAATCAGGTTGAATTGAATCAAATAGAAAGTATCAGAGTCTATGAGCCATGAGGTAAGTATTGTTTCATAAAACCTTTGACTGGAGTGTGTGCATGTATACACGCACAAGCTAGGGCCCATGAAAAATATCTTTCTTGCTGAAGACATCAGACAAAAACTTGAAGTCACTTTATTAAAGCATACTGGTATAAAGTAAAATTCTGATTTTGCATGTCTTTCATCCTTCATCCTTACCACCATCGGTAGGAACCAATGAATGATGAGCAAAAAAGGGGAACCTAGATCGAGACTAAGCAGCATCCAATGAGTGGGGAGGCAATTTGTGGAGCGGTGAAAGTTTGCCCTGCTCGTATCAATCGCAGCCTCAGAAGCTTACAGACTGCCGTAATAGCATAAACTAATACACAAGAAAAAATTCTAGAATATTCTTAAGGTGAACAAGTTATAATTAGAGGATAATTGAGTGATAGCGTTTGAAAACAATGTTATGATAAAATAACTCCCAAACACATAATCCACCCAAAAGCTAATTCCCTTTTGAGCTTGTACTTTGCACCACCAAGGACTTAACCACAACTCTGCAAAGTGGATATTATGATTATCACTTACTAGCTTTGTGATTTATAGCATAATATTTAATCACCAAATCTCCATTTCCCTATGTGTAAAAATAGTAACCACAATATCCATTTCACGGAATTCCTATCAAGTCTTGGCTTGGCACAAAGTCAGAGCTCAGAGAAAAAGTCAGTTTTTCCTTTATGTATCTATGTAACCTCTACGACACCAGGAAGTGCCTACTATGTACCTAGCACATAGTAGGTACTCAGCTACTCAGCTCATAGGAAATGGCTCATGCTCTCTAGATTACTAGACATATTTTCTTTGGTCTCCCTGACCCTCTCTGTCAAGAAAGTCTCCTGTAAAGGCAGTAATTCTCAGTAGAGAATTTCTCTCTCCATTCTAAGATAGAGAGCAGTGATTACTCAACCACCTTGGAAAATTTCTTCTCTCCATTATCATCGATATTATCTGAGATGATCTCCTTCCTTCTTGCCTCAGAACATGAGGCTTTACTAACTCTTCTCAAGCTAGTGCTCTGGGGTTCTTTGCTGACATCTGCCATTAAACCTTAAGTAGACAATTGTCTATTTTCCATAGTGGTTCTGAAGCAGTTCTTAGAGAACAGAAGTCTCACTCCGTGAACTCAACACTATGCTGTTCCCCAGAAAAAGTCTGACTCTTCTTGTGCCCATTTTCTGTCTTTGTGTGGAAATATATTTATGGAATTATTTGGTTGACTGACTTCTTTTGCAGAAGGATAGCATGATTTGGAAATGCTAAGTTTCTTTACAAACTCAAATGAAAATACTTAGCACTGAAAAATAAAATATACCATGGGTTGGTCAATAGAATCTATAAAGAAAAAAAAAAACATAGTATTTTTTTAAAAGGTGAGAGGAAAAGTAAACCTCTACCTCTTTTTAAGTACTGATTTAACTGGTTAATATATCATTTTCTTTATATAGTTTTTATATCTCTTGGCAGCATCACAGTCTTCGAGCTTCCATTAAGAATAAACCATTCTCTTTAAAAACCATCTGATGCTGATTCTATCTATTTCAAAATAAACAACCACATATGTAAAGAGAAGTGTTTCCTTTGGATTTGTGGTTAATAATAACTCACAGGCAGCTGGGTTCAAAATAAGGCAATCATTTTGTGAGAAAGAATGTATTTCTAAGATTTTTAGGATCCAAATGAATACTGGAAATGGGACTTTTTATCACAAAATAAATGGTTCTGCTCCCTAATAAGACAGACCAAGCGTGTCTTAGATACATCTATTATACCATCAAATTACATTTGTATGTATGAAATACCTTGTCCCACTTCCTACTATTTGCATTGCATGTATTTGTTTTACCCTTTAAAGTAAATAATATTACAAGAGACCTGATTACAAGTTTCAAAATGGCTCTTCTAAGTGGAATTCATGGAAGCGCTGAGCTAGAAGCCTGCTATAACTCTAGGAAAAACTATGCACTTGAAAAGGCCAGCATTTAATTAATTAATTTTAATTAATTAATTAATTAATTAATTTGCAATTAGAATTACTTCAGTAGGGCAGCCCGGATGGCTCAGTGGTTTAGCGCCACCTTCAGCCCAGGGCATGATCCTGGAGACCCGGGATCAAGTCCCACATTGGACTCCCTGCATGGAGCCTGCTTCTCCCTCTGCCTGGGTCTCTGCCTCTCTCTCTGTGTCTCTCATGAATAAATAAATAAAATCTTAAGAAAAAAAAAAGAATTACTTCAGTAGAACCTTCACTTTGGCAAATATGACATTTCTGGTTTTAAGCACTTCTGGGTGACCCTAAAATTTCAAAACATGTCGTCATTTGCAACCTTGTGTATAGTTCATTTGAACTGCATATATTGTAACACAGTTTTACCTAGAACAGGTAACAGGGGAGGAGGGTGAGCAATCCGGGGAAAGGCTACTTGATGGTTTTAGTGCTACCCCAATGGTATATGCTTCCTAGTAAGCATTCATTAACACAGGTATCATGTGTTATGTGTCATGTGTCGTAGCACGCTATGAAGGCACACAGACAAGTTGTGTCTTTCCGCAATGTCAGCAGCAATGGGACACGAGAGCACTGAATTTGGCTTTGTTGTTACCTTATCATTAAATGTGAACAGATCATTTAATACGGAGTTACACTGTCTTACATTTTATAAGGGAAATCATATTCCAGAGGAGTAGTAATGAGGTTATGCCCTTTGAGAACGTCAACAATCTAGTCTACTGTTAAATGGCAACCTGAGAATCTCCCCTTATATTTCTAACCAAGAGGCCTTATACCTGCAGAGTATCGCCCCCAACATGGCACTTCAGCTGCATCTTCAACAAGCCAACCCAATACTCTATTAGATGGACAGATGGACAGATTCCAGATGGTGCAGCACACGATCCTGCCAGCTGCATTTCATGATAATGGGCCCACTCGAGTTTCCTTCATTGTGTGAATGCTACGGATCAGGTCAGCCTCCAGCCTTCGGTGCTGACTGAACTTCTGTGGGCAGGAAAGACAAACTCATTTGGAATAAGTATTTATCCCTGTTAGAGTAAATGATTGGCACTCCCAGGACCAAAAGGGCCCAATGTAGTCAACTTGTCCCCAATTAGCTGGTTGGTCACAGCTATTTGTGAGGAATAGTTCCATGGTAGGGGCTTAGCCGTAAGATTCACTGCTGGCAGGCTGGACGCTCAGAGCTGACATCGCAATATTTGCCTACAGAAGTGGGAATCCATGTTGGCCGCTGTGTAGCTTTCACCTCTGCCTCTGTGGCCTCTTCATTCAAGTCCCCACTGAGCAGTCCCAAAGGAGCTGATGACAAAGCCCAGCTAATGTCCAACTGTCTGAGTTGTACAGTCTACTTGATGGTTTTAGCGCTACTCCAATGGTATATGCTTTCCAGTAAGCATTCGTTAACACAGGTGTCATGAGCACGCTATGAAGGCGCACACACGAGTTGTGTCTTTCCACAATGTCAGCCTTATTCAATCATAAAGCAAAGTTAAATCACAATTATAGAGCAGGTTCAGGACTCCAAACTCAATGATATTTCACCATGTGATTAAACTTGGCTTCTTAGAGGGCACACAGAGCAGAGTGTGGGGCAAACTACACAACAAACAAGATAAGGGAAGGGTGTGGGAAGTTAACGAACCAAACACGAGATCTGTCTGTGGGCACGCAGCTGAGACAAGGCCTCAGTCTGGTCCGGGTCAGCTCTCGGCCCTTCACTGCTTCTTATGTTCAAGCAGTGAAGGATCTCGGTTGTGTTCAGAGATCAATGGAGATCAATTAGGCAGAGCCTTCAGCGGGAGTTGCCTTTTTTACGTGGTCAGATATAGAGGGGTCAGGTCTGAAGAGTCTGACAATTTGCTGTGAAAATCCTCCCCTTTTTAAAGGAATTTAATCAGTGGGCTCCCACCCACCTCCTCTGGTTCTGCTCGTAGTCAGTTTGGGGGCATCAGCTGACATTGTCCCGGTGATAGCTCCTAACCACAGTACCATACCTTTAGCTGCTTGTGTCATTGCTTGACACAGGCCCCTGCCTGACATTTTCTTCTCTACAACATGATACAAAAATGTCACTTTATGCCAATCTTCATATGTCCATTCATATTACCTCCAGACGTAATCTCTGATCTTCTAGTCTTTACCAAACTGGCCAGGCCACTCATTATGGCCCAGATGGATGGACCATTTCTTCATGTTCATAAAGTGAATGACGGGGTACAATGCTCAATGCTCCCCTCTGGAAAAGGTTTTACTCAACATTATCTTTCAAAGCTGCCCCTGCTTGTGGCTCTGGTGCTTCTGTCATCCATTTTTGGCCTGGACTCACATACCAAGCCAAGCCATCCATAAACCAAGCTCAGGTCTATCCTCCTCCATGAACTGGTTGTACATATGCCCTCCCCAGTTCAAGCTCCTGCCAACTCTGAGCTGAAAGACTGGTGCTGGTGCAGCCATTGTGGGTGATATGGGGGTCCAGGCTACTCATGCCCTCTGGTCCTCAATCTTAAACATACCATTTCCATCTATGATGAACTGCTGCTGGGTCCACTCAACCTTATGACTTAAAATGTCCAACCGAACCCAACTCCTAAGTTTTCAATACATAGCCATGTAGGTTTGTTGAATTTTATAGCCCAAATGACAGAGCTTCTTATATTATAGTCTGAACCTTTTGCAGAGACCTTTCCTGTTCCAGGCCTTTCTCAAAACTGATAGCCTTTGGGTCACATGATACGTGGGCTGGAGAGAATTCCTAAATGTAGACTGTGTTCCTCCAGTACCTGAACAGATCTCACAGGCATTCTGCTGCTTTCTTTGTGATAGTGGATGAAAGTTGAGGCAAGTTCTCCTCTATTCTAGAGGAGATGTCCCAGAATTCCCCTAGAACCACTGGACCCGTAGAACCACTGGACCCCTGAAAACTTTACCAAAGTGACAGCTCCTGAAGCTCTTATAGAATTTGCCCCCTCCCATGCTCTGGACTGAGCACCACTGCCACTAGCATGCTAACTTCTCTTGCACATCCTCAGCAGCATGATGCCAACGATGTAATCAATCAATTGATATTTTGCAGGATCCCCAACAGTCTCGGTATATTCAGACTATATCCTGGCAGAGGGCAGGACACCTAACAAAGTCCTGGGCAAAACTATAAGTATATATGGTTTTCCCTCCTTGTGAAGGCAAATTGTTCCCAACCTCTTACCCAAAGAGAAAGAAAAGAGCTCTGTTATCAAATTAATGGCTGCATATTGTATAACAAAGCCATGTTAACCTTCCCTAGCATACTAGATCCACTCTGTCACAGTCTCTGTGACCAAGGCTACTATTTGACTGAGCTTCTGCTAATCTAGTCATTCTCCAGGGTCCATCCAGTTCCTGCATGGCCCAGATTGGTAAATTCAATGGAGATATGATGGGGACTACTATCCCCACATCTCTGAGATCCTTAAAAATGGCACTAATCTTCACCACCTCTCCCATAATGTTATATTGTTTTTTGTGTACTGTCTTGGCTAGGGATGTAGGTAGGCAGTCTCAAAGACTTATTTTTTAGAAGTCTTCACCTCATAGTTAAGAACCCTAGAACTTTCTCTTAGCTCAAATCCAGTTCCCCTACTTATTAAACTTCATTTAAAAATTGTCACCAGCTAGACCCCAAGACCTGACCTTTACTGCCTACTTGCTTGTACTCTCCAACCTTTGTCCTGAATTTTTCTGTAAGCTCTTCTTTCCAGCTTATCTCTTAACTCATTTACTGAGTTAAGCTCAGTTAAGAGATAAACTAGGGATCCCTGGGTGGCGCAGCGGTTTAGCCCTCTGCCTGTGTCTCTGCCTCTCTCTCTCTCTCTCTCTGTGTGACTATCATAAATAAATAAATAAATAAATAAATAAATAAATAAATAAATAGAGATAAACTAAAGGACTGTTAAAAGTGATAGTGACTACCTCGACAAGACCTCCCACCAGCCCAGTTTGAGTATGACCCCTGACTTGCACCTGTGCAGATGGACCATGGAGTGACCTCCAGAAACACCGAAAACTACCTTTACCTCATTGTACTACTAAAATCTCCACCCAAGGAGATGCACAAGCTTTATTCACTGCACATACAATGAATGTATAGGCTTGTTCCTCAGGGCGCATGTGCAGCCTCATGCCTGCCTCTACCTAACAATAACAAGGCTTCCCTATCTAAATATTCATTCTAACCCTAAATAAAGGGAACCCATTCACTCTTGCTTGGGGAGTCACGACTTTGGAAGTTATTTCCTGTGATCTCCTTAATTGCTGCAAATGAAGTTTACTTTGTGCAACAACTCCACCTGGTGTATCTCTGACTCACCAAGGAGTAAAACTCACATTGGTTCAGCTACAAAGTGGCTCTTTTGAACTGTGTAGCAGGGAGAGTTTTCCCATCACAAATCCTATTCTACATCGGAGGTGTTAATCCATGCAAAATTATTGACATAATTACCAAGAGTATAATGTCTATAAAATAGATCAAGAGAATAGTCTGCTGTTAGTAAAATAAAAGAGGGGCAGGAAGAAACTTTCTATCTTTGCTTACCGCTCAGCAATCTTCAGAATATCCATTAAAAAGAAAATCTTTGCTCTTCCGCACTACCTATCTGGGTGTCTCGATATAATACCCTACAGGAAGAGCACAAATGCTTTAGAGATAGCTTTTCTATTATGGACTATTACTATACTCTATTTCTTCTATTAGGGAAAATGATTAAAAATAATTTGAGACTTGTGGCATTTATTACTCTATCATCAGCCTTTGATTTTATAGACAGAAACCATTTATGGACCATATTGCATAATCTCAATATTGATCCTTGGCTTTTAATAGTCCTTCAGAGCCTTTACTGTAACATCAAAAAACAAAGGATCAAAATGGCTGAGAAATGGGCTCTTGATAGAGCAGCTTACAGCCCCAAATGGTACAAATGTCCTAGTTCACCTCTTTAAGTTTCACCCAAATCATTTGATACGTCTTTTGATAACCTGGGTACATGACCTCCTATCAGGGCATCCTCCTTTATGCTGATAATGTAGTCTTGTTATCATTCTCAGAGTGGCCTCAAGGAGCCACTAAGCTTTGTGGGCAATTACAACTATGAGGAACAGCTCAATATCAATGAGACCAATACTAGGATTGCTGCTTTTGGCAAACACTTTTTGCATTCTGATAGCAAATATAGAGCAATTCCATAAAAAGATGAACTCATTTCATTATTTAATGGAGCATTTTGCAACTAACTCACTCAAATAGGCTCATTGGAATGCAATCCAATACAAAATTACGTATTCTATAAGTTTTACTAGCCTAGAGACAGACTGCTTATAAGGTCAGTTTTCAAAAGTCTCCTGTCCCAACCCACTATCAAAATTGGAGCCTGGCACCAAAGCTAGACTAATAAAGATGCTGGTGATTGAACCACACGGCAGGTGATATCATTGCTTTACCAAGATACTTTTGACCCCTCTGGATGTCCCTTCACACGCTTCTGTGTGCTTTGGCTCTCAATATCCAGCGCTCATATGTGTTCTGGGAGGACAGCTTCACAGTACTGGAGTGGTCTTGCTGGGCATGGGTGGAGAGCCAGAAGCACCTAGGAGTTTTCATCCCAGCTCCTGGCCCCACCATGGGGAGTCACTATCAATCTATCTGAATATTGGGTGCAAGAGTACAAAAACCCGACTCTTCTGCCTCAGGAAGAAAAATTTCTGAGGCATAAATTACATAACAGAGTTCTTTTGAGGATCAAACAACACTATCTATATTAGTTAGGATTTTCCAAAGAAGCAGAACCAATACAATAGGATGGATGGATGGATGGATGGATGGATGGATGGATGGATAGATTAGAGATTTATTATGAGGAATTGGGTCACACAATTATTGAAGCTGAGAAGTCCCACATTCTGCTATCTGCATGCTGGAGACCAGGAAAGCCAGTAGCATAATTCAGTCCAAATCTGAAAGTCTGAGAAATGAAGGAGCTGGTGGGGTAAATCCCAGTCTCAGAGTAGAGAGAATGAGATGTGGCCAAGCTCAGCCAGTGAGATACGAAAAAATATTCCTCTCCTTCTGCCTTTTGTTCCATCCAGACTAGTGGCTTGGGTGATGCCCAAGTTGCAGGAACTTGGGGAAGGCTACCTACTTTACCAAGTTCACTAACTCAGATGCTAATCTCATCAGGAAACATCCTTACCGACACATCTAGAAATAATGCTTATTCTGGGCCCCCTGTGGCCAGACATGTCACCACATAAAATTAACTATCACATTACCTTCAAAGAGCTCTCCCCAAGGCCTTAGTCTTGCTTGGCTTCCCCCACCCCTCTCCCCTGCCCTGCTTCTCCTTCCCCTTTCTTCCAAGACATTTTCTTAATAAAGCTCTTACACACAAACCTTCATCTTAGGATCTGCTTGAGGAAAGCCTGACTTTAGACAAATGCTAAGATTTTTCCACTTAAAGTTCATCTAGCCCTGAGAAGTGGGAGGCTGAGCTCGCAAGTCAGGGTCGCATAGCACCAGCTGTGGGAAGAAGGAGGGAGAGAGAAGTTGGGAGCCCAGCTGAGCCTAATGTCTCTATCGAAAGCCAAAAGGAGTGAGTTGGTATTAGAGAGAATAATTAACTTCACCTTCTGGGTAGAAAGAATTCATGCATTTCAACGTCTTTTTTTTTAAAGCTCCTGATCTAAAAGGGACCATAAGGGAAAGGAAGGAAAGGGTGGAGAAAAAGTAGAGAGGAAGACAAACCATGAGAGACTCCTAACTCTGGGAAACGGACAAAAAGTTGCATAACAGGAGGTGGTTGCGGGGACGGGGTAACTGGGTGACAGGCACTGAGGAGGACACTTGATGGAATGAGCACTGGGTGTTATATGTTGGCAAGTTGAATTCTTTAAAATATTTTTTAAAAGTCTCCTGATCTCAAAATAAGCCATGTAAAAAGCATGTAAAAAGCATTCCAGATGGCTGAGTGGACAGATGTGTTCACATCTCTTTTGTCACAGGTTGGGCTCTCCAGGAAGCAGACTCTGAGATGGAGATTAGCATAGGGAAGGTTTATTAGGGGGCGTTCTTGGGGTCAACTCCCAAGGACAAGAAGAGAAGAAAACAAAAAAATCAACCGAGGGAGAAGCTGAGCTGGATGAATCATCGATGAAAGCCCTGCCAACTCCAGGAAGCTCTGAACCTGGGGGGTCCTTCAGAGTCATAGCAAGTTGGGTGAAAAGGTTGAAAGTTGAGTCAATGAGTCATTGGATGAAGGCTCTCCCAGTGAAGAAGCCAACCTTGGGCAGCTAGATGAAAAAGGTCTTGAATGTGATCTCAACAGCATCCAGAGCAGATCCTCTAGGTGCCCCCCTCACAAAATCTTACTGACATAGCAACCAGATATACCAACAAAAGTGAATTTGTCATGAATTCAGAAAATCAGAAGTGGCTCTAGCAAAACTGAATAAGGAAGACTTTCTAGACTAAATGGATGGGAAAGGATTGATAAAAATGCCCAGAGATCTAGGGAACCTGAAGTGATATTCAGGCGTCAGGAAAAAAATAAAGTCTCTCAAACAGGTCCCAGAGTGTCCCAGACAGAACCCAGAATAATATCAACATTGCAAGTAGCAGAGGCTGAATGGGGATACTTACCCCAGGCAGTGAGCTGGATAATTAATTGCAGAGTGAAGCAATTAAACCAGTCCGCACACCGTCAGAGAACCCAAGTCCAGCCTTTGTTGTGAAAAAAAGTCAAAACAGTTCAGTTATCAGAGAAATCAAGTCAGTAAAGTACCCCAGCAAATGAATGGGGGCCAGCAGTGGGGGGAACGGCAAATGATAACCCGAGCCAAATGCTGCCAGAGATTATAGAAGGACTAAAAATTCACCACCCGTTGCACAGATAAAAACAGTGAAACAAAAAGAGATTCAAGAACTTGGCCAAGGTCACATAGCTTCTTTTTTTTTTTTTTAACGACTAAATTGAAGTATATCTTACATATCATAAAATCCATCCATTTCATGTGTGCGGTTAAATGATTTTAGTAACTTTATCAAATGGTTGCCACCATTACCATAATTAGTCTAAGAACATTTTTATTCCAATAAAATTCCTCATACATAGAGTGAAATCCATCTCATCTCCAGATTCAAGCAATCACTAATCTACTTTCTTTAGAAAATGACCTTTTCTGGACATTTCGTATAAATGGAATCATACAACGTGTGCTCTCTTGTGCCTGGCTTCTTTCCCATCGCGTAACGTCTCTGACGTGCATCCATAATAAGGTTGCACGTGTCAGGAGTTTCTTTTCACTACTGAAGAGTGTTCAGTGGAATTTCTATCAGTGTTGTCTGTCCATTCACCAGTAGATGGACATGTAAGGTGTTTCTTGTTTCAGCAATTATGAGTAATGCTTCTACGAACATGCACCAGTCACCCAGCTTCTCCTTGGGATCGCCAGCATACAAACTCGGTCTGAAGAACGTACATGGTCCATCCTTACGCAGCTTGTAGTGAAACAGCTCTCTCTGATTTATTTCCACAAGGCTGTCCTCCTGGGTCTTAGTGACCAGGCGACGGGGATCAGGCCATGCTCAGACTCCCTCCTGAGCCACACCACGCAGGCTCCATAATAGGATATGAATGAACTCCGGAGCGGCACAACTTGGGTTTTCAGACTAAAATCACTGGAAGCAAGATGAGCGGAACTGATGAAGGTAAAGTCCACAGACCCATCCCTGGACTGGGTGCCATGCTCAATAACTGGTTGTTGTCACAGTTAGTGTCCATATAATTACGGCTGACCTAATTCTGTCATATTTTTTGAGACCCAAACAAATGTATTTAATTGCCCCCAGGCAAGAGAAATATTTCTTATCTGTGAAGTTGTAAAACATAATAATTAGCTATCCAATTATAATAAGTTTGAAATCTATGCGATGAGCAACTATATGTTGGCAAATTGAATTTCAATAAAAAAATGTAAAAAAATCTAAGCATTCCCAATTTAACCTACTATAGAGAAACTTAATAATGATATGTGGTCATAACTATAGACTGGTGAAAAAGAAAATGGGTCGGTGCCCTTCTGAACCTTGTTCTCCTCCTGGATCCTCTGTGTCCATCGCTGGCATTTCCATCCACCCAACCACCAAGCTAGAAGTCTGAGAAGCTTCCTACACCTTTTCCGTCTCTCATCTCTCCTGTCCACCCAACTGGCCACCATGTCCTCCCTTCCTTCCCACTTTCCATCCTTCCGTGGCCCCTGCCATGGCCACCCCCCATCACATTTCTCCAGACCACTGCGCAGCCTCCAAGCTCTTTTGGCATAGATTGTAAAAGGTCCACCAGGAGCTCCCCACACACATTTCTTCAGGGTCATCTCCCACGACGCCTTGCCTTACACGTGATCTTTCAGAAACACCCAAGCACTTGCCATTCCTCACAAACTCCTCTTCACAGGTCATCCCCCCCGTCTCAGATCACCAACATACTTCAACCTACCTTCGGGTCCATAGTTTTGTGTCACCCTCAAGAACAACTATCTCCAAAATAACTGAACTCCCCATGGTGAGTGGAATCCCTCTGCTCTGTTGCCTCAGTCCCCAGGCATGTCCCCACCATGGCATTACTCACTTTCTAGTGCAATGACCTCTTCATGGAAAGTTCCTGAGTAAAAACAGTCTCAAGTTCAAATCTGGCTCTGTCACTTAACTAGCTATGTGGTTTTGAGCAACTCCCTTGGACTCTCAGACTCAGTTTCCTAATCTGAAAAATGGGGTCATAAGAAGATGAAACGAAATCATGCGTATCAAGTGCTTAACACAGTGCCTGCAAAGTGTAACCTCAGAATCAAAATTTCTCTCTTTTTTTTTTTGTTTCTCATTATTTTAAGAGTCTTCCCTTGGTGGACTTCTTCCAGCTTACGTACGGGGCATCTGTGCGCGACACAGAGAAGCAGCTCGTCAAGTGCACAGGGAGTCAGTGAATCCGTGAACATGGACACGTCGATGGATGAACGACAGCACCAGCCACACTTTCACTGACTCCATCGGAGATCCCGGGGGGTGCCCACAGGGTTTAAGGATTATTTACTGGTTTCTCAGCTTTCTGTACATACCTGAACCATCTTCGTACCTCCCCGATGCCCAGGCTGCACGTACCCTCGGCAGCCCCTCCAGACGCCGGGCGGGCGTGGGACAGGCTGGACCACTCCACACAGCACTCAAGCTGCATTTGCGTAGTTTTCCAAAAGTAAGAGACATCTTGAGGAAATCAGCCGAGGGTTTTATTTTTCTTTTCTTTCTGGAACAAAGAGTAAGAGATAAAGATAACTGAGTGAGGGCGGGAGAAACCATCTCTATACTCAGAGCTGAGAGGGACAAGTGTCCGTATCTGAGAACATTCAGCCCCCAGCTGAGAAATAAAAAGAGAGAGGGCCATTAGGCCCAGAGTTGTCACCTGTGTCCCTCTTCTCTGTGCTTCTGCAGGGGAGGGAGCTCCAAGGAGCCGAGTGGCTCTCCTGGCTGCGGGCAAGGGCCTCCTGCAGCCATCCTGGCCTGGTTTTCCTTAGTTACCACAGTCTTCCCCTGACAGTGACTCCGCAATGGGAGGGAAGGACACCCAAGCTGCATTAACATCACAAATTGACTCATTTGTTCCAAACGCAAACCAAAGTAAACAATCCCAAGATTCTTCCTTCCAATCTGTGTGCTTAGCAAACATGTTTTTAATAAGATAAAGTAAATCCCGCTAGGTAACGAACGGACTCACGCTTTCCTGGACCAATAGGCCACCTGGCCCCTTTCGTGCCAGGCGTCAGCCTCCCTTTCCTCGCGTGACATCTCCAGTTTTCTGGGCGAGGTCTAAGTGTAATATAAAACATTGTCACTAAAAAAAACATATACACTGTAATTCAGAAATGGACAGATGTTTCTTAAGTGAGTAATAAGTACCATTTTTCTCCAGTTTTCCTAACAGGCTGATTAACACCAAACGTACATCTGCACGTACCCTAGACCCATTTCTTTTTTTTTTTTTATCAGTAATTACTTTATTTTTTTAAATTTTTTTTATTAGAGTTCAATTTGACTAGACCCATTTCAATAGAAGAATCTAACAGTCAAAAAAAAAAAATCCTTAGTAGTCAAAAGATGACTTTTCCCCCCTCTTTTTATGGTCTCATTATTTAGGCAACACCTAAATTTTGCCTCTGAGCCACTTACTACCATAATAAAATTTCAAACTACTGTAGAATACATACCTATCTATCTATGTGTGTATGATGAACATAGATGATGTGTATGTTCACCTGTACAGGAATGTACATATGCATGCATCTTACACATGCATATAATATTCCAGCAAAAATCAGCACATTTCACTTCATCTTTGTACAAGAAAGGAAACTGAAGGAGAAAGGGGAAAGCTAAGGGCATTTTGATCTTGCTTTGCATTCACACCCCCTGCTTGTAGTAGAGCTTTAGAGAAACACAGAGTAGAGGAGCCAGAGGTTCCTTCCGGATCAGAGGGCAGACCACTTTCACCACAGAGGAAACCAGGGTCTAGAAGAGTAAAGTGAGGTCCCCAAAGCACACAGCCAGATGGCTGAAGAGCTGCCAAATGCACTCACATATTCTGCTAAGACAACTCCTTGGAGACATGGGCTTATGAGACACCGGGGAATGACTGGAAGAGACACCCGTTGGACGCTCACCTGGAAGAAAGATCCTTCAAACCATAAAGACAGAAAGTTCCAAACTCAAAGATCTTTGTACCTGACCATGACCTGGTAGGTGATACCTGCGGGAGTGGGGGTAGAGGTCAATAAGCAGGGGGCGTGTGTGTGGGCACCGCTGTGCAAATGTGAGGATGGGAAATCTGCCTCGTGAATGTGGGCAGGAGGGGCACGCGTTGCCACGGCTTTCTCCTGTTCTTCTCTCCTGACACCCTTCCTCTGGCTACCATCTTCCTTTCTCTTCCTATCACCCTACCATGTACCTACCCCGCTCCTCTACACCCCCATCTGCACATGGCCAGTCACAGTCTAGTGACTTCCATGACTCCAACAACTAAATCACGTCAGCAGTTCCGTGATATAATTCATGACACAGTGCCCTGATGTGTAAAGGCAGCCTCTGCAGTCTCAAAACAAGGGGGGGGGGGGGGCGGGGCGGGCAGGGTCATTACATCATATGATATGATATTGTTCCGTTAATCAGCAATAATTTTCTAGAATCCACTGTAATAGGGCATCCTCATCAATCATAGAAAATGGCAAGTGGCAAGAGGGCCACAGCAGGCACTTGGCTCACACTTGCTCCTAGGGCTGAACTCTGGAGCTCAGAGGACACAGAGGGCGAGAGGAGAGGGAGAGCAGAGGGCAGAGAGGGTGCACTGCAGAGCTACCTTGCACAGGTGACAGAATGGGTGCTCTAAGTATGCAACCCCAATGTCGATCGGAAGAGAGACAGAGGTAAGACAGCACGAGAAATCCCTCCATCTCATAAAAGCACCGCTTATTGTACACATGCCATTAACAAAATCATTTAAATGCATTTAATGTTTCAAGAATCTTAGGTGCAAAATTTCAATTTGTTTTCCATTCTATTAGAGGAGCTCTAAACGTGGATTAAGCAGGTTCCAATTAAAAGGAAGGTTGGATTCTGTTGCTAGCCTACAAATTTTCTGGGGGGAAAAAGATACCTCTCAAAACCAATCACATCCATGATATACATTTATTTGTCAACTCTGTATATTGTGGATACTTAATCCTACACCCACATTCTGCATGCAGTGTGTTCCCTTTAGCCCAGAAATTGTCATGAGATCCTGAAATCCCACGTCAGCTCTAGAAATGATAGATAGAGGACAAATAGATAGATAAACAGACGGTCAAGTAAATAGAGATAGACTGATCTTTGATGTGAAGGGGAGGTAATGGGGCAGATTTTTATTAAATAAAGGGTGAACCGAATGTTTTTATTTGGAAAAAAATAGATGTTAGCCATAAAAACTCTCACACTCCTGATCTAAATTACACTTAGGGGCACCCGGGTGGCTTAGTCGGTTAAGCATCTGACTCTTGATTTCAGCTCAGGTCATGACCTCAGAGTCCTGAGATTGAGCGTGGACTCCGTGCTCACTGGGGAGTCTGCTTTAGATTCTCTATCTCCCTCTCCCTCTGCTCCTCCCCCTGTGGGCAAGCCCACTCTCTCTCTCTCTCTCTAATAAATAAATCATTTTTAAAATAATAGAAATAAATTACACTTAAATTCAGTATCTTTGGGAGCACCGGGGTGGCTCGGTGGTTGAGCATCTGCCTTCAGCTCAGGTCATGGTCCCAGTGTCCCAGGACCGAGTCCTGCATTGGGCTCCCTGGAGGGAGCCTGCTTCTCCCTCTGCCCATGTCTCTGCCTCTCTCTGTGTCTCTCATGATTAATTAAATAAAATCTTTTAAATAAATAAATTCAGTATCTTTGATATAAGAATTTGGTAAGCCAACTTACGAAAGTCATTGTTGTCTTAAAGTTCTATAACCCTAAGAAATGATCCCAAACAACTAAACTTTAAATAACGACTATTTCATTTTTCCACTTTAAACTGAAGAGATGGAATGGAAAGAAGGCTAACATTCCTTGCAAGCTACCTGGTGTTTGATACTTTACAACCATTATTTACTTAATTTTAAAGATGTTCCCACTGGAATGAAAATTATGATCATGTTGCAGTATCTATAAATCCGGTAAACAGTGGAATCAGAAACCAATTTTAGTGACTACAAAGATTTTGAAAAATAAAAATACATTTTGTTCACCCATCAGGCGCCCTTGATGTTGTCTTTAATCTCTCACAACAGCAGAATGTTTGAAGCTTTTGACCCACATTGTATCAATTACAGGCAATCCATTGCAGTTCATTAAGGACACCAAAAAACAAGAAGTGAATTCTCATGCTGGTGAGGAGGAAAAAAGACTCTTTTTTTTTTTTCTCTTTTTATCAAATTAAAAAAAAAAAACTCCATAAAAGGCTATTAATATAAAGTGACACATTTCAATGTGAAAAATGCAGGCTGTTGCAAAGCTCGAGGTTCTCACTGTACTAACAGACCCCCATTACACAGATGGAGTTCCTTTCCTTATTCGCCTCATAAATGTTAAGAGTAGCACACACAGCTTTTTCACTGTAGATGAACACTTGGTAAACACTATAATTGAGACCTTTAACTTGTGTGTTTCCCTAGGCTTGGTGTCACTGTTTGTAGCCTCGATGCGACAAGAGTAAAGCTTTTTCACTGAATACATATATCCCCATAATTGTGGCACATTCTCAGTGGTTGTTCTCAGCACATGGTTAGTTGTTAGTTTTTGTTTCTCCTTCTTCTTCTTCTTTTTTTTCCTTTCTTTTTCTTTTTTTTTTTTTTGTTTTAATTTCAAGAAAAACTAATGAGTTTCCAGAAGCAGTGTGAGTGCTTTGGGGCTGAATGTGATTTAAAACTAGCAGTAAAAGAAAAAGAAGACAGGGAAGGTAGCTGGTTAATTGACCTTTATTGTGCCTTCTGGTTCATTTAGAAATGGAAATTAAATTAACATGATAATTCAGTCCTACTGTGTTAAGGCTGCTATAAACCCATTAAATTTTATGGCCATTGATTTAGCATTTTTTTCTATTAACTGGGTTTAATTTTCAAAATTGTCATGCAGGTTCTGAAAAGTGGTTCATCCACTCGGATTCTTCTAAGTTACTAATGTGTAGCCTTTTCTTTAATGGTGCTCAATTATTCAAGCGTGGAGGGCCCAACTGCCCTCAAATGCCTGGCTTAATTTTCAAACAAACCCCACTGAAAGTCTTTATAAGAAGCAAGGGGAGTTCGGAGATGGGAAAAAAAAAAGAGTCAGTGAAATTTCCTAGTGTACATAACAGATTTCTTAAAGATTGCATTAAAACTAAAGCTGACAAAAGAAAATATTTTGGATTTCTTTTTGTGAGATCAAGAGAGCCATAGGAAGATTTTGTGTAGTTGTTCCTCATTTTACAGCTTTTCGATAACATGAACTCTTTTTAAATGCAACCATTGCTTGCATGTCAGATTCCCAAACAGATTCTCAGCTAACTAATTTGGAATTGTGACCAGTGAAAATCTCTATTTTTGAGCTTTTAAAAAGTATCAACTTTTTCTTTGGAGCTAAACCTGCTCTCTTGATTCTGGCTTTATCTGATGTACATCTAAATGTAAAGTTTTCAGTATACCGTGAGCACAGTTTTAGTGACCAATTCAAATATTAAATTTTATTTTTGAAACTTATTGATACTTGAGGTCTCCAGGTTTCAAAAAGATTCTCTAACTTAATCTCATAGTAGCCCTAAACAGTAGGACCATGATGATTTTACCTTTTTGATTCGCTTACAACTAAAGGAAAAGAAGGTAATTGATGGGCTCACACCTAGAACTACTTGGCTTGTCAACAGTCCTGGACTTGCAACCTCAGTTTATAAATTCGAAGAAGTGATGAGTGACCACTCTTGTTTGACTAAATCATCAACATCTTTTCATTATTTTTTAATGGTATGTTCAATTAAAGTAGTTGAACTTTTTAATGCTACAACATGGTTGGTCCATTCACAGTAGAGGCTAAATGGCTGTTTTAATGTAGGCAGCATGCTTTCAATAGTTTGAGTAATTGGCAATCATAATTAAAGACCCTGAGAGCACCTAAAGATATTGTTATTGGGAAATCACATGCGAATACTTCACTCCCTTCTCAGCAAAGTAAACCAGGGTCTTCATTATCCAGACACGACTGCCTTAGAGGAGATGTTCTACTACAAGGCAAAGTTTTCATTGAATTACAAATACTTCTTTGTTCGATGAACAGCTTGACATGGAACCTAATAGGAAATGCTGGTCTGTACAAAGAGGTATATGAAGAAAGGATGGATTATTTCCTTAAAGAGATAGCACAAAGTGGGATTATAAAAAAAATGTTCATATGAAGAGGAAGTAGAAGTACTTGGTGGTGAATATTGTGGGAGGAGTGCTACTTGGATGACCTCTTAGAGTTCCCTCTAAGAGGATTTAGGACAGTATCTTGCACCTACAAGATGTTCAATATATAAATCTAACAATTGCCAACACTTAATTATATAGTAATGTCCATGTGCCCTGCACCGTTCTAAGGATCTCATACATATGAAATCATATAATCCTCACACATTATAGGTACAACAATTACCTCCCCTGCCTTCAGGTAAGGAAACAGAAGTAGAAAGGGGTTATAAGTAAGTCACGCAGAATTTCAATCCACACTGACACCGTTGTTGAATGACTGCTATACTCTTGTGTCTGTTGGTTTCAGTCACCCCTAACTCATTACGCCTGGAAATAGGGACCATTCTGGATTTACCCTTTGTCATTGCTGTCTTTCCTGCATACCTTCTCCCAGCCTCCTGACCCTCAACTCGGCCCATCTTAAATTCAAGAATCCTGATGACTTTTCAGTCTCTGATCATGGAATTTTTTTTTAATTTTTATTTATTTATGATAGTCACAGAGAGAGAGAGAGAGGCAGAGACACAGGTAGAGGGAGAAGCAGGCTCCATGCACCGGGAGCCCGACGTGGGATTCGATCCCGGGTCTCCAGGATCGCACCCTGGGCCAAAGACAGGCGCTAAACCGCTGCACCACCCAGGGATCCCTGATCATGGAATTTAAAGACCTTCCCTTGAGAAGGATTTCCAAATTGCTCCGTTGTGTTACTACCTCAAAACCTGAAGCCCCTGACCTCTGCTGTGAGGGTAAGAAGCAGAAGGAGAGGGGAGAGGGGAGGAGGAGATAGCATGTGTAAAGGAGAGAGCACACCTCAGCATGGCTTCCTTGTGTTTCCTGCTATGTGGGTTTATAGGATTTGGTAGAGTAGCATTTGGTTTCCTTCTCAAGCATGGTGCCAGCAATGGGGCCAGAGTGGGGGGAGCTGCCAAGATAGAATGGATTCACCTTTCCTGTTTTCTTCTTCTGTACCCCACACTCACCGCTAGCCCAGCACCTAAACACTGCATTCCTCACACCGTGGTCTCCATTACATTCCCAAACTCTGGAGTCAAAGGGTGGTGATGAAGACTGTATCTGACTCAAAACCCTATCCTCAAGGCCTCAAATGTCTGGCTCATTAGTGCTTAATAAATGACTGATGACTGAGCAAGTTAATGAATGCCTGAAACAAACCAGCCTTCCTCAAGAAGCGTAAATGAGAGTCAAGATTATGTGCTAGCTGTATTTTTTTCTAGAAAAAAAATGTTCGAGGAAAATGTAGGATCAATTTCTAAAATACGGTTTACTCATTTTGCACTTATTTTAAGAAATGATATGAGTAAATATGTCATGAAATTTAAGAGAATAATTTGCTTGCTAAAATTCATATTATTCAGAAATGGCTAGATGATCTAATTCAGGTTTTGTCTTCCAAATCTATGTAGCAAACACAACCTGAAGCCAGAGCCCTTTTGTCACATGTGCTCTGCTGACGTCTACCCCTGGGGACCTAAGGCTGTATCCGCTCTTAAAATATCTGTTTGCATCTTATAAGAGTGGGGGGATTCATTTGCCTCCTTCATTCTTCAGACACTTACCTTCTACCCAGTTTCTCTGGGAGCAAATCTCACTTTCTCCCTCACACATTGTTTGCCACAATTTGGTGTTTTAAATTCCTCTGAAGACTTTCATAAATCCTTTTCCTTACTCGTAACAAAAAAAAAGAAAAGAAAAGAAAAGAAAGAAGGAAAAAAGGAAAGAAGGAGAAAAAAAGGGTAGAAAAAGATACCCCTTAAATTTACACACTGCTATATGTCAAATACATTCCCTTTTTGAAAACAAACAAAAAGAGTTCTCAGATAATTTCTTGTATCTACTTCTAGCTCTGAGGCGGCCTTCATATGTCTCTTCAAATAACTCATCCTCTTCCCCAATAACACCATAATTTCCAAAGAACATCCTATCTTTGCAGAAGCAAAGTTCTAAAATTTTTTACATGACCAGGTTTACGGCACCAAATATCTACTTTATCACTTGCTGCATATTTAAAGTGGACATTCGGACAGAAGACGTATTTTTTTTTTCAAGCGGAGTTACGTAATTCTATATGAGCCTCTTCAAAACAGAGGCCAGAAGGAAAACCTTGTTTGTAGGTCCAGTAGCATCGGGGTGTCACCGATGGGTCCTGGGCAGAGCATGTAGTCTGCAAGGACACAGCAGAGGAGCAGCTATTTCAAGAGCTGGATCAAGCTGAACATATTACTGCTTACATAATAATCACTGAATCAAGGAGAAAATGTAATAAAAGCATAACCAAGAAATAGGGCTAAATTTGGAAGCCGGGAGAAAACAAATTAGGCGTCAAACTGAAGGACAAGGGGAAGGCATGCATAGATGAGAGGGAAAGGTCAGCAACAAAGGAAACTAAAAGCCGGCAGGGAAGTGAGTTAGTAGACTTACATATATTTATTAGCTCTGTCCACTGAGAGGACTGAGAAATAACGATACCCCAGCATCCACCAGCACCAGCTCCCAGGTCTTGGCTCCTACTACCATTCCCCAATAAAGGGAGCCGGGGCTCCTTGGAGAAATGGCTGATTCCAGAACGAAAACAGAATAGACAGAATGAGAATGGAGTATCTTGGAAAGCCAGAAGGTAAAGAAAGAAGCGCTCAAAACACAAAGCGATGGGAGCGCGGCCAACAGGAAGAGCTCTCAATTGCTGATGCTGGGACGGTTCAAGGAACAAAATAAATAATGAAGGGCTCACTTACAACCCAAAATAAAAAATAAAGATCCATGGATCCGTCCTGACATTAAAAAATAATTGAGTAAATAGAGAAGAGATAAATCCTCCGTACAAAAGAATTCCAAATAATTTCTGTAGGTACCCTTCCCCTCGAGGAGGTGAAGCTCAAGTTCCCGCCTCTTGCGTAAGTGCTGCTGAGTGGCCTGCCTCAAAGGGTAGCATATGAGGAGAGGGAGGAGAAAATAACTTTACAGTGGAGAAACCCGGCAAAACACCACGTCAGGCAGATGATCAAAGTCAGTGCCAACAGTCAGGAGGAGAGTATGCGCCCTTGATACCATGTGGTGAGAATGACACTTTACCTCAGAGGTCTTCCTCCCCAAATCCCATTACTCCAGTCGAACCATGAGAAAAACATCAGACAAACCCAATTTGAGGGACAGGGTACAAAATACCCTCCCAGCACTCGTCACAACTGTCAAGGTCATCAGAAACCAGGAAGAGCCCAAGAAACCATCAAGTAGGAGGAAGCCAAGACGATGATGACTAAATGTAACGTGGTACCTGGAATGGGATCCCAGAAAGAAAAGGTAAAAAGTTCTTAGGGGAAAATTAATGACATCCCAATAAACCATGGTGATCGGTTAACAGCAAAGTACAGATGTTGTTCCCTTAGTTGTGACAAATGTGCCAAGAGTAATGTAAGATGCTAACAACTGGGGACACTGGGGGTGGGTGTGGGACAACTCTCTATACAATCCACGTGCCTTGTCTAAAAATCAGAAACTATTCTAAAAATTTTTAAAGTGTTTTAAAGCCATAAATGAAAGGCTCCTTAATGAAAGGAGCATGATACAGGCAGAGAATTACATACCTAAGTTCAGCATCTAACTACCCCAAAATTGAGGATTCTCCAGAGATGTCTTGGTGCATCTGAGTGGGCCCAGAAAAGATGTATGGAGTTAAATTGCCCTGGACACATGGTAGACTTTCTAAAATGCATATTTGTTTTTGGGGGGTTTGGCTTTTTTATTTAAATTCAATTTAGTTAACATGCAGTGTATTATTAGGGTAGAATTTAGTGATTAGTCAGTTGCATATAACACTCATTCCATCAAGTGCCCTCCTTAATGTTCATTACCCCCTTACCCCAACCCCTCATCCCCCTCCTCTCAGTTTGTTTCCTACAGGTCAGAGTCTCTTATGGTTTGTCTCCCTCTCTGTTTTTGTTTCATTTCATTTTCCCTTCCTTTCCCCTATGTTCATCTGTTTTGTTTCTTAAATTCCACCTATGAGTGAGATCATATGGTATTTGTCTTTCTCTGAATGACTTATTTCATTTGATGTAATACCCTCTAGCTCCACCCACGTCATTGCAAATGGCAAGCTTTCATTCTTTTTAATGGATGGCTGAGTAGTGTGTGTGTGTGTGTGTGTGTGTGTGTGTGTGTGTGTGTGTTCTTCTTCATCCACTCATCTGTCGATGGACATCTGGGCTCTTTCCATAGTTTGGCTATCGTGGACATTGCTGCTATAAACATCGGGGCACATGTGCTCCTTTGAAACCTATTTTTGTATCCTTTGGTTAAATACTTAGTAGTTCAATTACTGAGTCATAGGGTAGCTCTATTTTTTACTTTTTGAGGAAACTCCATACTGTTTTTCCAAAGTAGCCACACCAGTTAAAATGCACATTTGTTGATCCTATCGCAAAATAGACCCGTTATATTTTTTACTTCGGTATCACTTCTTTTTGCAAAGTACCCTCGGGAGCCACTTCCCAAGAAGAATTCAGTTAAGGAACCCTACCATCTGCGGGTGCTTACATGTAGTCTAAACTGAACAATCAGAGTGCCTAACTGCCCTGGGCACAGTGATTGGTCCAAGGGTGAACATGGAACCCAACGAGAGCCAAGCACAGCCATTTTGGGTGTATTGCAGCAGACCTTCAGCATCTTTCTGGAATTGTGATCTATATGGGACTATGTAAGCCTAGACCTACAAGGACCATCTTTTCCAATCACAAGGAAAGACTTGCTCTATAAAAGACCTCAAAGGAAAAAAGACATGGAGAGAAAAGAGATTTCTAATGGCATCATCTGGATCCCATATGCCCATAGTTAGCACTACTCCTTAGACTCACAGTTATTCGAACTAGTAAATTCCTGCTTTTTCCTTAAGTGATTTTGAGTTGTGTTTCTGCTACAACAAAAAATCCTGATGAATCAAGGCAATTCAAGACTGAATAGATGAATACTCAACAGGTGAATTACATATTTATTCATTTTAGTTATCATGATGGTTATCATGAAATACTCACCGTTTACGGAGTACCTCCTATTTGCCAAGTGTGGTACCCAGTCCTGGAAAAACAACGAGACAACAATCAATCTCTTCCTCAAGAACCTACAGTCTGTTGGGGGAACAGGCAGGCACAATACAATCTGATGGACACTGATAACTGTATGACTGCGTGCCACGGACCTCACAAGACAGGCACTCAGCGCAGCCGCGGGTGACATTCTAAGAGACATCCGAATGGGGTTTAGAAGAAGGGTGTAGGGGAATAAATCAGGCTGAGTCAGGGGTGAGAGGAGAGTGTCGGATGCAAAGAGGCAGATATCAAGCAGTAAGAGCAGTCCCATGGCACGGAGGTGCCAGGAAGCCTGACTGCTTTGGAGAAGTGCTAACAGCTCAGCATGACTGATCTGTGGGGACAAAGAAGGCGGTGGCAAGGCATGAGGCCAGAGAGATGCAAAGGCACAGCTCATGACTTTGCAGCGTAGCCCAGAGACAATCAAGGGCTACAGATAAGGGTCATGTTCTGACAATTATCTCTATCAGGTGGATGGATGCACACTTTGTAATATTCACACACACACACACACACACACACACACGCACACCCATCTACCTGCAACTCACTCCGCCACATACTCTTCGCAGGCCTGTCCCACCTGGCTTTCAGCTCATAACTCAAGCTGATTGCCCAGGACTCGGCGAATTATCAAGGCCAACTTGGTTCCGGTGATGGTCGACAAAGTGTCAGTGGATAACTTAGAGCTCAGGTGGCAGCTGCAACGGATACCTCGGGGCTGATATTTCCTCCTGCACATGTGATCAGCGCAGATCAATTCTGGGGTCAGCACACACCTCGATTCCCAATGACTATTTTTGTGAACGTAAAATTCCTGGATTAAGTAAGACAGGCGTCCGTCATTGTCTTTGCTCCCTTAGAAAATGTTCACTGGCCTGGCAAAGGCTCACTTACTACTCGAGGGGACAGAAAACATGTTACCACTGGTTCATGAAATTCAATGAGAATTTACTAACAAGAATTGTGTGGCGTCTGAGGACCAATTTTTTTAAATGTAGATCTGGTTCCATCCAACAAATGCCCATTAAGTCCCTACCCTGCGACAGCCACTGTTCTGGAGGCTCTGGGGTACGAGCTGAATTCCCCACACAAAAACAAATTTTCTCCATCCTGCAATGAAGGGTTCTTTATATATCAAAGTTGGCAGGAGATAGAGGACTAAAATTGTTTCAAACTGTTGTTGGCAGTAAGCTTCTGTCTGTGTTAATTACACTCTCTGTTTGATGCTCATCATTCAGTCAACAGTTAACGCATTGTAGCCTTTCTGTGATTGACTAAATACCAAATTACTATGTGCAGTTTTTTGGATTTCTGAGTATATCAAATTTATATCATTCTCAGACTTGACTCTAATAGTTTGGGGATTTCTCCAGCCCTAACTCCCTTGATAAACAAGTAATCAATGAAAATCTTGGGAACAAATATAGACACGTTCATGAGGAAAGGCTCATAGGCTTAGAGCCTAACTTTAGAAATACAGATTTCTAAGGGCCCTCTCCCAACTTGAAGTTTGAAAGGAGAGATGGCTTGTGAAGAAGAAAATTTGTGCCATATTTTAATATTGTCTACTCATACACGATCACGTGATGCACAGACGTCACCCAGAAAATTCAACAGGGGGCCCCTGGGGGGCTCAGTGGTTGAGCGTCTGCCTTTGGCTCAGTCGCAACCTTGGGGTCCTGGGATTGAGTCCCGTATCCGGCTCCCTGCAAGGAGCCTGCTTCTCCCTCTGCCTGTGTCTCTGCCTCTCTCTCTGTGTCATAAATAAATAAATAAATAAATAAATAAATAAATAAATAAATAAATCTTTAAAAAAATTCCACAGAATCTGGGTGTGCGCACACACGCGCTTCTGTAGCACACATCAGGTAGGAGGTGAGTGAGCTATGAAAATAAAGATCCTCATGAACAGAAATCAAATGGAAAGCACACGCTTTGTATTCCTTACTTTTAAGTTCAGCATTCAGTTCTCAGACTGGATGCCAAAATGGGCATTTTAGCACGGAAGAGAGCGGCCTGGCCCCACAAGCTGCTTACCCTCCGAGGTGTGCGGGACCGGCGTGGAGCGCTTGCAAGAGCCGGGTTCGTGCATTTTTTTCTCAGCTCCACATTCAGCAACTCACCCTGGGTAACTTGAAATTGCCATGATGGGAGCACTTCCACCCACAGGAACTGTCAAAGGCTGTAAATCCACGTGGTTTTCCTTTTTCCAGGAAAGCTGATTAGTGAACAATTACCCAGAGACAACTGTGTACATAGGTGGGTTAATATTTACACGTGTGTACAAAAAGGTTATATGTTTAGACGTGTATGTGTAGGTGCAAACTCACACACACGTGTACCAAACACATGTTAAGGACTAGAAGGCTAGGTACTTTGGTACCTTCACGTTGGACACTGGACAGCTTTTCTGCTTAGTAGTTAGCGCTATCTTGATAGGTGGTAAACAAATGATAAATAATGAGAGAGACAAAGAGACAGAGGATGACTAAGAAAATGATGAAATTATTGCCAAAAAAGAAAACAAGAATAAAAGGGGAATTAAAAGACCCAGTGGCCAATAAATGTAGAAAAATTGTAATGGCTTTACTACAAAGAAAGCAAAATTCTTACGCCTTTCATAAGCTTGTTAGAGCTAGGAAGACAGTTCAGCCTACACCTACTCCAACTACCCATTGCGCCTATAAGGAGGCTGAGGCACACGTATTGAAGTGGCTCAGCTGTAATAATAAAACTAGGCAGTGGGGCCCCTGGGTGGCTCAGTTGGTTGAGCATTTGTCTTCAGCTCAGGTCATGATCTCAAGGTCCAATGATCCAGGCCTGAACGGGGCTCCCTGCTCAGCGGGGACTCTGCTTCTCCCCTCAATTTATGTGTGTGCCTGCATGCATACTCTCTCTCTCTCTCTCTCTCTCTCTCTCAAATAAATAAATACAATCTTTAAAAACAAAACATCCAAATAACTAGGCAAGTAACAAAGCCAGAGCTAGACTCGAGTTTTCTCACTCAGGCTTCTAAGGACAACACTAGGCCTATTATGTTCCCTTTCATGCCATCTTAACAGAATGAAATCTCCAAAACAAGATCGATTTTTCCAGCAAATGCTTTTCATTATTAAAACAGAATACTAGTTGCTTTAAGCCCTTTCAAGAGAGCAGAAATACATGACAGATGTTTCTTTACAGCAGACTTCCCACAGATCCCTCCAAGTCTTGACTAGGGTCACCAGCATCTTCTAGATAAAAAGACTGGAGCTCAAAATTTGAGATGTTAGGATGATCTAAGTATTTTCTTTTATAAAATTTCTCTTGAATCGATTGTGCTTGCAGTTTCCCCCATCATTTATTTTTTTATTTTTTTTAATTTTTTCCCCCATCATTTAATGCAACTGTACAAACGTGGTTTTCTTCATCTCTGAGTATTAAGCTGATGTTAAACCCCAAGGAGATTAGAAGCTACCCGGTACTATTGTAAGATGTGAATTTGTTAAGTTAGTAATAAAAATATTTGCCAGTTTAGGACGAATCTATGATTTCCTTGATGTTACCTGAAATACCCTGGTCAGTGGAAATGCTTATACATGAACAGTTTGCATTTCATAAAGTGCTAGATTGCTAGAAACTTCACTCCGGGGAACAGAAGAAAACCAATTGCCATCTTCCTCCCACGCGAAGACCCCTGTCATCAGACATCTCCGATGGCCCTCACTCTGTCTTCTCTGTTGACTGAAACATCCGTCCATTTGCTAAAAACAAATTGAGGCATCAGAACAAAAAGAATATTTCCTAGAGCCAGATATCAGGTTCAAATCTTAGTTCAGCTACTTCTTAACTGTGGAACCTTGGATAAGTGATTTAACCACTCTGAGCCTCAGTTTCCTGATTTGTCAATGCCTATAATGATAGTCCTAGAATTAATTTGACTTGTTGAGATTTGATGGAGAACATATCTAAAGCATCAGACACAGTATTTGCTGCACAGCAGGTATTCAGTAGAAATTAGCTCCTTCTTCCTTCCCTTCACACCCCTCCACCGACTAGGTGTTAGAGACACGAAACTTAATAAATCATAATCCCTGCACTCCAAGTATTTGTAATACAGCAGGAGAAAGGTTTCTAAATGACTAATTTCCACACAGTATTACTTGGTGAATCAATTAGGATCTCATCAGGAAACAGATGGTACCTCAAATTGGATAATCTGAGGAGAGTCTAATAAAAGGACGATTTTCAAAGGTGTGGGTATTGTGAAGAAAGCCACAGACGATAGTGCAGTGTCCCAGGGCTCAACACTGTGGCCGAGTCCTCCTCACAGGCCTGAAGGGTCAGGGGAAGACACAAGTGTCTACAAGGAAAGAATGGAACCGGGAGGCGCTGGAGCCGACTTGTACCACTTTGAGAGAACAGACAGTGCACATCACGTCCCAGCTCCACATTTAGTGACATCACACTGGTTTCTCAAAACTGGTCTTGGAAGGAGCATTTACACCACAGAAATGGGCAAACACAACAAATCAGGGATTTCCCATCCCTCAAGTTGGTTGTTAACCATTTACCAGGGCGTCACTAGGTATAACCTTGGTTGTAGAAGGCAACTAGTCCAGAGTCACCTCACAGAGAAGCAACTGGGGGAATCAACAGCCCAAATGTATCCTCTTTCCTCTCTCTCTTCTCCAGAAAATGTCCAACCCAATGAGAAGTCAGAGGAGAGTTTTCTATGTAGAGTATCATGTCATCGGCGAAGAGGGAGAGTTTGACTTCTTCTTTGCCAATTTGAATGCCTTTAATGTCTTTTTGTTGTCTGATTGCTGAGGCTAGGACTTCCAGTACTATGTTGAACAGCAGTGGTGAGAGTGGACATCCCTGTCTTGTTCCTGATCTTAGGGGAAAGGCTCCTAGTGCTTCCCCATTGAGAATGATATTTGCTGTGGGCTTTTCATAGATGGCTTTTAAGATGTCGAGGAATGTTCCCTCTATCCCTACACTCTGAAGAGTTTTGATCAGGAATGGATGCTGTATTTTGTCAAATGCTTTCTCTGCATCCAATGAGAGGATCATATGGTTCTTGGTTTTTCTCTTGCTGATATGATGAATCACATTGATTGTTTTACGGGTGTTGAACCAGCCTTGTGTCCCAGGGATAAATCCTACTTGGTCATGGTGAATAATTTTCTTAATGTACTGTTGGATCCTATTGGCCAGTATCTTGTTGAGAATTTTTGCATCCATGTTCATCAGGGATATTGGTCTGTAATTCTCCTTTTTGGTGGGGTCTTTGTCTGGCTTTGGAATTAAGGTGATGCTGGCTTCATAGAACGAATTTGGAAGTACTCCATCTCTTTCTATCTTTCCAAACAGCTTTAGGAGAATAGGTATGATTTCTTCTTTAAACGTTTGATAAAATTCCCCTGGGAAGCCATCTGGCCCTGGACTCTTGTGTCTTGGGAGGTTTTTGATGACTGCTTCAATTTCCTCCCTGGTTATTGGCCTGTTCAGGTTTTCTATTTCTTCCTGTTCCAGTTTTGGTAGTTTGTGGCTTTCCAGGAATGCGTCCATTTCTTCTAGATTGCCTAATTTATTGGCGTATAGCTGTTCATAATATGTTTTTAAAATCGTTTGTATTTCCTTGGTGTTGGTAGTGATCTCTCCTTTCTCATTCATGATTTTATTAATTTGAGTCTTCTCTCTCTTCTTTTTAATAAGGCTGGCTAATGGTTTATCTATCTTATTAATTCTTTCAAAGAACCAACTCCTGGTTCTGTTGATCTGTTCCACAGTTCTTCTGATCTCGATTTCGTTGAGTTCTGCTCGAATCTTTATTAACTCCCTTCTTCTCTTGGGTGTAGGATCTATTTGCTGTTTTTTCTCTAGCTCCTTTATGTGTAAGGTTAGCTTTTATATTTGAGTTCTTTCCAGTTTTTGAATGGATGCTTGTATTGCGATGTATTTCCCCCTTAGGACTGCTTTTGCTGCATCCCAAAGATTTTGAACGGTTGTATCTTCATTCTCATTAGTTTCCATGAATCTTTTTAATTCTTCCTTAATTTCCTGGTTGACCCTTTTATCTTTTAGCAGGATGGCCCTTAACCTCCACGTGTTTGAGGTCCTTCCAAACTTCTTGTTGTGATTTAGTTCTAATTTCAAGGCATTATGGTCCGAGAATATGCAGGGGACAATCCCAATCTTTTGGTATCGGTTCAGACCCGATTTGTGTCCCAATATGTGGTCTATTCTGGAGAAAGTTCCATGTGCGCTTGAGAAGAATGTGTATTCAGTTGAGTTTGGATGTAAAGTTCTGTAGATATCTGTGAAATCCATCTGGTCCAGTGTATCATTTAAAGCTCTCGTTTCTTTGGAGATGTTGTGCTTAGAAGACCTTGATAGAAGCGCGAACTCTTCTCACTGTTGCATTCCAGCTGGTCTCTCTTTAAATCTCAGGCCGAATTCATAGATTTTCAGGATAATTTGAAGGTTTTCTAGGTAGTTTGGTGGAGACAGGTGATTTGGAGACCCTACTCTTCCGCCATCTTGCTCCTCCTCGAAGTCAGAGGAGAGGAGTCTGTCGATATCCGTTCAGTCTCAGAGAAGAGAGTCCATTGCTATTCGTTCGGACTGACTTCCCAGGCAGCTAGCAGGGTGGACAGGATGAGACAGTAGATCTGAAGGGGGGAAACAGGAGCCTACAATACATATAACGAAAGGGGGGGGAAGATCTATTGAAGTATCAAGGAGAAAATAATATTTCCTGAGGAAGTCAGGGAAAAGAGAGAGGAGATGGGTCTTGAAGGATGGGTGGGAGTTTGCCAAATGTGGGAGACAAGGGACAGTACAGGCAGGAGAAGCTGTAGAGAGGGGAGAAAGGCTGTGCTGTCTGACGCTGCTAGAACGCTGGCATATTTAAGGACTTGGAGGATGGAACAAAGTGTTTGGGGTGGAGGACCTGGGAATTAAGGAGGATGAGGGTAACAAAATACTCCAGGGTCTTATTGAAAAGCATCTTAAAACATGTCCACTCTTTCCCAATCCGAGGCCACCAGCATCTCTCACTTGGATGACCAACATAGCCCTTTCCAGGGCTCCACACTACAGACAAGGCCATATTCCTAGAGGACAGATCTCATCCTGTACCTCTTATGCCTAAGAACGACGAGTGCTCCTTAGAGCCCGATCCCCCCGTGTGATTTGCTTACACTCTGCCCCTGCCCCATCCTGCTGCTCCTCCCCCCTCTTCCACCTGCCACGGTCTCCAGAAACACAGTGGTTTTTCAGTCCCTGCAATGAGGCAGGCTGTCTCTCTCCTTTCCTTCCCTTCTGGCCAGCTCCATCTCAATCTTCAGACTCAGCCCTGACATTACTGCTTCCTCAGATGTCCCTGACTTCTCCTGTCCACCCCCTCCCCGGGAACCTATTTCCCTCCCCAAATGCCCTGTGCATCGTCCTCCTGTGGCAGTGCTTATGCTGAGTTCCAGTTGCCAGCTCTTTCGTCTATCTCCCCCTCTAAACCCTGGGATCCTTGGAAACATACCCTATCTTGATTATGTAAATCTCTAATGGGAAACTACCAGGCACAGAGACAGGCACCCTGATATTTGGTGAGATCTTTTTGATGAAGTATTCTCACCACTAACTATGAGGGGGATGCCTCCCCCATAGCCTGTCACTATTAATCCATCTTGGACTATATCCATGGCATGTGTCGGCCGTTAACCGTACTTCTTGTAAGGAGCACAGACAGTGTAAGTCCCCTCTAGTGATGCATAGTGTAAGCCTCAAGTGAGATTTATTGGGAAAAACACAAGTAGAGCAGCAAAGGGGTGCCTTTAACTCCTTGAGCTCACGCAGAGAATGTGGCTGGCCAGCGCAGCGGTTGCCCCATGGAAAGTGCTCCAGGAAAGGGATCAGCACCCCTAGTGCTGCTGGAAATTTTTATCAAAACGCTGGGAGGGGAGAAGAGAACATCTGTGAACTGACAGGAAGTTTGTAGGATGTGGGTCTGGGTGAGTCCATTTCGTGACTTGTCTCCCTGCCAAGCCACCTAATGGAGGCAGGAGACCGCTGGCAGGGTCATCAACTGATAAAATGTGTGTTTCATCACCTGTGACACATCAAGATGCTGACAGTTCAGTAAGAAACACAGTTCAAGTGCACGCAACTGTCTTAGCCACTCACCTTTTGGAATCACAAAGTCAAGGTTGTAGTTCAGTGCTAGACAACACAAGCCCCAAATACGAGTCTTGGAAGACAGGAGACCCCCTGTCCCAGCACAAACTGGGGATCAAAACACCGAGTGTGTCCTCCTCAAGCAACAGCTACTCTCAAGTGGTATAAATTGCAAGACGCACTTCCAGTTATTTATTGCCGTGTAACAAACCATCCCAAACCTTGAAGGCTCAGAAGAGCGGCAATCATTGTGTTACCTCTGGGTCATTATTTGGGAAGCCCCATCGCTGGTGTTTCTAGCTCGAGATCTTTCCTGCAGCTGCAGTCAGACAGTAATTGGTGCTGGAGCAGCTGGAGGGGGAGCTCTGTCCAGTAGTCTCAGGGCTTCTCCAGGTGGTCTCTCCACCGGGGCTCCACTGGGCCTCCTCACAACAGTGGCCTTGGGGCATTCTGGCTGCTTACACAGAGATCCAGAGCAAGTATTCCAATGATCCATCCAGAAGCCACATCACCTTTTTATGATCCAGCCTTGGAGGTCCCATGATGTCAGCGTGACTATATAAGCCCATCCAGATGCAAGAGAAGGGAGCACTTCCCAGAGTGTCACTGTCAGGAGACCGTGTGGGAGGGGAGACACTGTTGCAGTCATCTTTAGAACAGTCTGCCAGGGCGCCTGGGTGCCCAGGGGTGGAGTGTTTGCCGTTGGCCCAGGGTATGACCCCGGGGTCCTGGGATCGAGTCCCACGTCAGGCTCCCCGCAGGGAGCCTGCTTCTCCCTCTGCCTGTGTCTCTGCCTCTCTCTCTGTGTGTCTCTCATGAATATATAGATAAAATATTTTAAAAAATAAAAATTAAGAAAACAGAACATAGTCTACCAAAGGCACCAAGAAGGTATTGGTCCAGACAGCTCTCCATTTCCACCAATCCTTGTATGACACCCAACTCCCACCAGTAATTTTCCATCTATTACTATACTTACATGGGTAAGGCCCCATGGAAAAGGAGTAAAAAATATTAACCCCAAATGGCAGCATGATGCCAAAAGGAAAAAAAAAAGATTTTTAACATTTTGAACAATATAGGAAGATTTTCATTTTAGAACATCACTCTGGCTGTGCTGTGGAAAGAGAATTGGAGAAAATAAAACTAAGGTAGGAACATCAAGGAGAATACTATTTGTTATCTTTGCCTCCAAGCTAAGAGTGCCTTGGTTTTCTTGTTTTTAAAGCGAGAAAAACAATAGCATGGTCCTCAAAGAGTAATTGTGAGAATTAAATATAGGTAAGAATAAGTCAGGTGCTCGGTATAATGCTTACTAAGTGCTTCACACACACACACACACACACGCGCGCGCGTGCGCTTGCTATTAACATATTCTTAACATCCATGTGAGAGATGATGATGGCCTAAACTATGGAAATGGATAGATTTTAAATATTTATTGCGTGGAAGGTGAGAAAGAGGGGGCAATCAAGAATGACTACTATGTTTTGACTTTGAGCAAATAGCTAGGTGATAATGGATAAGGAACACGGAGGGAGACAGCTCTCCTAGCCTCAGATGCAAGCCTAAACATTCCCCAGGGCTTGCTTTCAAAATGTTCTCCTTGGTTGTTAAAGCTGAGAGAATCTGACAAGTTTCTCAACTGCTCTAAGCTTTATTTCTTCATCTGTGAGGAGGAGATAACAATAAAGTCTAAATGTGCACTTAATTAATGTGAAGTTAACTCTATGATCTCAGTAAAAGGGTAAGTATGAGCATAAGAGAAAATAATTTATATTATGCAACCATAATTTATTGAACTATTCTACTCAACGAGCACAGCTCTCAAATGGATTTGATAAGGAAGAGAAGAATCTGCTATTGCCTCCTCTGACTTTGTTGCCACACTCCTCCTATATTAAGTCTGCTTTGAAAGGGGGAAGGCACAGTTTGTTCCAAATGATATGGCCCTAAATGAAATCCGGTACAACTTGGTTAGTTGATCAAAACATCATTAAAGTAACTTAATTATTAAAAAATTATATATATAAAAATTATATATATACATATATAATATATACACATATATACCTTAATCATTGTTTTAATTGAAAGCACATAATCACAAATTTAATGTATATTTTGTTATGGAGCCAAGACTTTAAACAATTTTTTTAATTCCTTATTTTTTTTAATATGGGTCCTCCAATTGGAGTTCCACATCATATTCCTAGAGTAAAATTTAAAGATTTTTAGTTTATAGTAACCATACAACTTTGAGACTCAACACTATCAAGGTTGTGACCAAAGAAAGGTAGAAGGTGATGTCATAGCTCAGATGCATGTGAGTTTAAAAGACACTGCCCTTATTCAGTTACAGCCTACCATCTGTGTCTTTGGGATGATGCCGCACCTTTCTTAGAGTATGTTTTATGCCCGCGCACCCCTCATGCCAGTTCTGGTCCCAGCTGGCAAAGCCTCTCCCTCAGTTCAAAGACTGGATTTTATTAACTGGATTGATACCGTGTTACCGTATATTTTACCTTCTAGTTTATCCTCTCTGGATTTTAATAACTTCACACCAAAGTGAGCAACTAAACCTCCTAAAGTGCCTCCTGGAGGAAGCACAAAATTAGCATGACTTCATTTCAAATTATCAAACTAAATGGTTAAACCAGGTACGGTAAGGATGAAATCCTCTCCGCTCATCCACTGGTCCCGCCCACCAGACCTCCATCCCAGCATCCCCCGCACATGCCCATCCCACCTCCAGCACCATGCAGCCCAGTATCAGAGAAAGATTGCCGTCTTGCTTCCAGATTCACTAAAACAGCAAAATATAATAGAATATTCATATACTATTAATCACTATGATTGTGGTTTGATACAGCCATGCGTATTTTCTTCTAGGAACAAAAATGTTATGTTGATCCTTTCACATGTCTGGTTCTTGAGATGACATCGTAGTTAATATTCCTAAGTAATTGTATGTTTGGCATCATTAATATTACCAATTTTTTTTACTTATAAAATATGCTTTTTGTGTGAATACTTTGGATATCTTAGTTGCCAAACTGCACACACAAACACACACACATATTTGCACATATGTATAGAAGGAAGAAATATAAAGTATTGATGGCATGCTAGTAATTCTAGACATCAAACAGCCAGTAGTATACACACCTCCTGCAACATCTGCATCCAGACCTAGAGACACTGAGTACCATTTGCCCATGGGGAAGCAGTTGTTCCCATCATCAAATGTAACATCAACCCAAGGGGGGAAATGAAAAGCTGATTTTTTATTCTAAGTCTGAAAATAAGCACAGGTGATACGTAACATGTAGGAAGCAGTAAAATGGTATGTCTGAGTCTTTACTTTGAGATGCATGACCTCAGGCATAAGAAAGAAGATACCAGTACATCTATCCAAAGCAGGGGAGCTAGTCCTCACCCTATCTCCCCAGGCCCAGCGTTACCACCTACTGCCATTCCAAACGGGTCTGAGTATATGAGGAGAGATGGAGAAATCCGGCTACTATTAAAAGATGGAAAAAATGAGCAGTGGGAAATTTTTTTACTCTTTTTCACCTCTGGCCAAACTAAGGACTTGGGAGGTACCAGAGCATTCTCCTGGGATGTTTAGAATATCTGGGGGGGGGGGGTAGCTTACTAATACTTTTTCCAGGTACAGTTTTAGAGTGGTAGTCTTTGCAAACCTACCCAGCCCCAGGAAACCGGAAGGAAAGAAGAGTGTGGTGGCGCACCCATAGGGACTTGAGAAGTGGCCCACCACCGTCATCAGCCGCACCCCAGGCATGGAGAGCTACAAGTACTCCAGGAGCCCAAAGCGAAGACAAGGCGATGAGTGGTTCTAAGAGCCTGTCTGGGAAGGGCCCCCCCATGGGAGAAGGAAGAGGAGGAGAATGCAGCCACCAGTAGGGTGAGAAGAGGGAGCACAGCTTCCCTCCTGATTCCACCAGGCGTTAGACGCAGCCGGATAACAGACGATGGGCACGTCAGCAGAGTGGAAAATGGATGTGACTTCTCTGCCTTTGACAACATGAGAGTAACTCCCCCTCACCTCAGTGCACCTTAGAGCTTAGATCAGAAGAAAACAGAGAGGGGGATCCCTGGGTGGCTCAGCAGTTTAGCGCCCGCCTTTGGCCCAGGGCGGGATCCTGGAGTCCCGGGATCGAGTCCCGTGTTGGACTCCCTGCATGGAGCCTGCTTCTCCCTCTGCCTGTGTGTGTGTGTGTGTGTGTGTGTGTGTGTGTGTGTCTATGTCTATCATGAATAAATAAATAAATAATCTTTAAAAGAAGAAGAAGGAGAAGATAACAGAGAGGAAGAAACTTCACTTGGGGAAAACAGCCCTGATACAGTTGAACGTTGAACTAGGCTATGTCCATTGTATAGATCTTGACCAAGAACCTGGTACACCAGACAGCTTTATTTTTTTTTTAATTTTTTATTTATTTATGATAGGCACACAGTGAGAGAGAGAGAGAGGCAGAGACACAGGCAGAGGGAGAAGCAGGCTCCATGCACCGGAAGCCCGACGTGGGATTCGATCCCAGGTCTCCAAGATCGTGCCCTGGGCCAAAGGCAGGCGCCAAACCGCTGCGCCACCCAGGGATCCCCACCGGACAGCTTTAAGTTGAAAAAAAAGAATCTGAAGACTCAGAGGCAGCAATGAACAGCAGTCAAGAAGAAGCTCAGGGGCAAAGATGTTAACTTGGAGTTCCCAGAGTTTCAGCTGTAAATAAAAAGGATCAAATAAAAAATATATAAATAAATAAAATAAAAAGGATTATATAAAACATTTGCAGCAAAGATATATGATAGATGATAGATAGATAGATAGATAGATAGATAGATAGATAGATAGATGATAGATAGAGTCAAGAAATAAAGCTTCTCTTTGGAACAAAAACGTGTGACCATACAGTTAATATCCATGACACGCGCCGCCCGCTACGGGGAGTAGCTACACAACAGCGGTCTCCTGGACAGACAAGTTTTGCCCTGACTACTTTGGAGGCTAGTGAATGAGATGTAAGCATGATCGAAGGAACGTTCAAAGGCACCATCTGAGAGGGAATGGGAGCAGCAGCTGATGACGGAGTCTGGTCTGGCCGAGAGGAGCCCGAAGGCCGGAGACCGAGAGGCAGGTGACTGGAGATCTAGGTGTCAGTCTGTTAAAAGGCAAGCCCTCCTCATGCGCCGATGGCAACATAAAAGTGAGGGGATCAAGAGTTGATTTTTTCATTCTGAATCTGAGAACCAGTGGCTGGTCCGTGGCGGTGGACATCTTCGTCTCAGCTGAATCCCGGTCCCTCCGGAAGACCCACTTCAATCGTTGACAAAAGTGCCCCTTGAGAGCATCACCGTGATGTAAGGTGGCTGCAGCCAGGGCAGGTGACCTCACTTCCAAATCTCCCGGAGCCAACCACGACTTCCCTGGGTCTGTGCACCTTGACTGTATTGAAACTCTTCTTTGCAAAGCTGCCAAAAGAGGACTGCGATCCGCCTCCCCTCCCCCCCACCCCCCACCCCCTTCACCCCCTGCTCCAGCCCCTCCTGAGGACACACCTGGAACGACACCGAATTCAAAGACCATTTGGCTACAATCTGTGCAACTCTGGCTTTGGCTAGTTGTTTTTTACGGCCAAAAAAAAAATCAAATAGCCGTCCGCTCCCACCTCTTTACCTCTTCCTGCTCTGGCTTCTGCCCACTGGAAAACATCGGGGATCACACCTGGGCATGGCCCGGCGGGGAGGGCAGGGGGAGGAGGGCCGCCCGCCGGAGTAGAGCTCTCCCAGAGGCCTGCGAGCTGCGAGCCAAGGTGCCCTCGCTCCAGGGAGTCCCCGAAGGCCCGCAGAGCAAACAATAAAGCAGCAGGTACCAGCCGGGCAGCAGGTGCAACAGGTGCAACAGGTGCGGGGAGACGGCGCCCAACGTCAAGGTAAAACTGGTTACTCGCAGGCTCTTTAAAGAAAGCAAGTGCTCCACCTGGAGAGGCCTGTGCGGCCCTGTGAGTGAGAAACACTCCTGGACTGGTTACCATTTACCTGCGGCCCCAGGTGCGCTCGGAGCTCCGGAGCTCCGCGAGAGGCAGCTGCGCCAAAGCAAAGAGCAGAGCCCTTGCCCGGAAGCGCCGGCCGCCTAAAGGCACAGTTGGGTGCAGTCATGGTCCCCCAGTCGGCGAGGCCCAGACAGACGCCGAGGAGTAGGTCTTTGCTGAATGTGGCGAAGCTTCCAGAAACAGGAGGGCTTTTAAGAGACTGGTGGTTTTCGTTTTGTGTTGTGTTGGATTGAAAAAAAGAAAGAAAGAAGAAAGAAAAGAAAGAAAGAAAGAAAGAAAGAAAGAAAGAAAGAAAGAAAGAAAGAAAGAAAGAAAGAAAGAAAGAAAGAAAGAAAGAAAGAAAGAAAGAAGAAAGAAGGGAGGGAGGGGAGGGAGGGAGGGAGGAAGGAAGGAAGGAAGGAAGGAAGGAAGGAAGGAAGGAAGAAAAAGAAAGAAAGAAAGAAAAGAAAGAAAGAAAGAAAGCAACTGAAGAAAGAAAGCAAGAAAGAAAGAGAAACGAAAAAGGGAGGAGGGAGGAAGAAGGACGGAAGGAAGGAAAAGAAAGAAAGAAAGAAAAGAAAGAAAGAAAGAATAGAAAGAAAGAAAGAAAGAAAAGAAGGGAAGGGGAGGGAGGGAGGGAGGAAGGGAAGAAAGGAAAAAGAAAGAGAAAGAAAGAAAGAAAGAAAGAAAGAAAGAAAGAAAGAAAGAAAAGAAGAAAGGAAGGGAGGAGGAAGGAAGGAAGGAAGAAGGAAGAAGGAAGAAAGAAGAAAAAGAAAGAAAGAAAGAAAGAAAGAAAGAAAGAAAGAAAGAAAGAAAGAAAGAAAGAAAGAAAGAAAGAAAAAGAATTGTCCATTAGTAAGGATTTAAAGAGCTGGGGACAGGCTCGAGGAAGTGACTGACACGAAAGGATGACTCTAAGCAGGATGCGCCGGGGGGACAAGAAGGCAGGGTCCGTCCCATGCTGTCCCCACCGGCCACCTGCGGGTCCCTGTGGCTGCCCTCCCGGGATCTCAGGGACAGGCGACGAGGGCCGCTCCGGCTCTGGGAGGAGAAGGGCGACGGTTTGGCCCAGGCGGCCTGGGTCCTGACCACGACTCACCTCGCAGGCCAGATGACAGGGAGGACATGGGTGGCCGGTGCTTAGGAGCCCAGGCCCCGAGCCCTCGTGAGCACGTTGGGCGTCAGCCCTCCGCCTGACACGAATGTGGGTGAGTTACTTTGCTTCTCCCCAACGGCTTCCTCATCTGCTGAAAAAGAAAAGGGAAGAGGGCAGGGAGGAGTGGGAAAAGAAGCGACAGAAAAGGGGAAAAAAATGCTTCTCAACACCTCCTTTTGGGGGAAAATCTCGTTAGCTTTGCACAGTGTGTGGCACAGAGAGGCCTCTCCTTTCCGCCAAGCCTCCACCAGCCTCACCCTTGTCTCCGGCCCACTCCCCAGCTGCGGCTCAGATACCCCCACCTTCAGGGTGAGAAGCCGGCCTGACACTCCATGAAATACCCCCACACCGAGTCTTCCTTGCTTTTACATTTTAGGGGGGACAACTGTCCCGTATATGTCTGTGGGGGGGCGTGGAAACTGTTTCACAACTGACATCACTGATGCCAGGTGTCATCACAGTTCAGGATTAATTTGCCTCCAACGGTTTCAAAGACATTTCTATCTCTGTGACTTCGAGACTGCGGAGGTGGATCCTCTGCCATGTAGATGGGAAATTTAGGGGGTGGGAAGGCTTGTAGGCCACCACCCTGGCCTTTGCCTGGGATGTGTGTCCTGCCCTGTTCTCACCAGAGACCCTTCTCCTCCTTCTGAGGCCTGAACCACTGCCATGTATGGGGAGGACCTCCTGGAAGGTGGCCCACCCCCTGCTCCCTCCACTACTAGCACACTGTCCCCCTCCGTTGGGATCCCTCCTGCCCTACCCCCCGCCGGTCCAGAGGCCTGTGATGTGTGCTCGCCCGTGGGCACTGGGCGTCCCTGCAAGCAGCCTCCAGGGGGTCCACTCCTGCCAAGGCTCCAGGCCAGCCTGGTCGCCATCGGTACTCTGCTCCACCAAATCTCCAGCTGCCCAGCCTCAGCCAGTCAGTGTCCCAGAGACCCTGCCTCCCTCGATGGACACTTGTCTGCTCAAAGGAGGGGATGTGCCCACCAAGACCTCCCACTCTCCTCTCCAACCTTCAGCCACGCCATGACCTTCAACATCCTTTTTCTGCCCGTTGGGAGCACCAGGAGGGGAATACTATATCAATAGAAGGTTCGACTCCACGTGTTGACTCCTATGTTATTGAAAGTCACTCGTGTCGGCTGGAGCGTGAATAATAACATTCTCTGATTGGTAGTTGTTATTCTTCCTGGTGACTGTGCCATTCCAGCCTGCTCGGAGTCCTAGCGTCACTACGGAGTCATGCATTTCACAGGCCGTCTTTCTCCTTTCTCATTATCGGGTGACTTTTCACTTGGCCTTTTCTGCAGATCAGCCCCTCAGAATCATGCCATCTGGAAGAACAAAGAGTGAAAACACTGCTTTAAAGAGAGAAGAAAGTAAAGGGAGAGAAAGAGACTCTTCATCACCCTGAATTAGACCCAATTTTCCCACTCTGTCACCACCCTCACAGGCGCTGGCACAGTCTTCAGAAGCTGTCCCCATTTCTTCTAACTATGGCAGAGAGGGGGGCAGAAAGAGAGAGAGAGAGAGAGAGAGTCCTCCAGTGCATTAGATAGATTTGGCTAGATTGATGTCATTGCTCATTAGGAAAACAGGCAATCTGCTTCTCGTTCTCATTGGAGAAAATAAATCTGCACAGAGCCCAGCCAAATAATGTGTAGCAAATGATCAATGTTATCTGAGGGAGAAGATGATTGATCCTTTATTTCTTACAACCTCTCATGCATAATGCATACAATCCAGGATGTCCTCAGCTTGCCTCAGGACCTAGCAGCGATGTACCGCATTACCATGCGGAACACTCATTCTGCATTTCTAGTGACAGTCTCCATATCCCTGAGCAAGGAGGGAGCCAGGAATGCTTCAGAATTCAAGAGTCCCTGATAGTGGCATGATGGATTTTTGAATCCCTTCCAGGCCTTTTTACAAACACACGCATGACTCAGGGAAAGTCTCAAAGAATCTCAGGTCTAATATCCCCTAACGCAAAACACAATCGGTAATATTGGCTTCTTTCAGGATATCAGATCAAAGATTAGAAAAATAGGAATTTTCTGAAGAACCAAAAATGAGGTCGATGGCTAACGAGGGAAACTTGTGTTTCTTTTTCGTTAGAGTGAATAGGTTTCAGAGATGGAGGTGATTACTGGTGATCTGGGAAAGAGCTGGCTTCTCAGATATTGTTATCTAAAGTTGAACCTATTTTGTTGCTCCTTCTCCATACACGTTAAACAATCATAGTGACGATGAGGATGACCACCACGGCAGCTAACACGTTTGAATACTTATTTGCCAGGCTCTGAATGAAGCACTGCCTATGAGCTATGCCATGTTAATGTAAATTTAGGCTTGGAGAGCTTAATTAACTTGCCCAAAGTCCACAGCTAATGACCAATGAGTTCCGGAGCCAATACCACTAATCCATTCATAAAATGCTACTACGGTGGGACTGGGGTCAAAACAGAGGGTTCAGAGTATCAAAGTGTAACTGAGCATCTTTAAGAACTAGGCTGATAGAAAATTTTGTAAAGTAGTCAAAATGGAAAAGAACCGAAGGCTTTTAGCCCTTTCGATGAACTAGTCATCATACTTGATTCTTTACATAAATTCCAATAACAATGAGCAAAGTAACCCGCTGGGGTAGGCAGCATCACGCCCGTGCTGATTATGAAAGGATCTTTTCTCCATCTCGGACCAGCCTTCTCTGCTTTGCAACGTGGGGCCGAGCTTGGGAGTCCGCCCACCACAGGCAGAGCCTGCAGCTCCCTGTTAGGCTCTGTCACCAGGGGCTGCTCCAACCCAGCAACATCACTTCCTCCCTCGGCAGCAGCAGTTCATTCCTGCTCACGGTATCACTTTCCACTCCAGTAGCAATCGGAGTCAAGCATACAGATTTCCTAACGCTCGTAGAGGCAGCCTCACAACACTGCCCTTCAGTGACGCCAGCACAGCCAGTACACCCTCCTCTGAGATCTGCACCCAAGCCCTGTGAGGCCTTTCCTCTAGTCTTCTAAATTTTCATAACTCCATCTTCTTTCTTTTTTTCCCCACTGAGGGACGGTAGCTTCTTCCTGCATCATCACCTCCACAATACCTGCGTGTTCATTTTTAACTTTTTCATTTGTCAAACACTCAGTTAACGATTCTTAATATTAAATTTTTTCTGTTAGTAGAATTCATAGATTGCAGCCTCCTGACTGAAACCCAAATGATACAACCCTCAAACTAGAGATGAGAGTAAGTTGCTTGCATTTACTACTGAGTGATTAGAGTAGCTGGGGGGGAATCCAGCCCCAGGTTTCTCTGGTTCTCCAATACCCCATGATGACTCCCCACAAGGCAATGGTATCTACTTTGCCTACATTGAATAAAAGGACACACATGAAAAACATACAACAGCATGAAAATTAAAGCCTAACAAATATCTGGCTCTCGTGTAAAATTTTGAGATCGCATGCTTTAAAATTTTGATCAAGAGTTTTCTTAGTAACAATGACTATCATGTACACAAAGTGAGTTCCATTGCACTGAAATGCCTCATTTAATGAGTTATCTTGCTTCTGTGTTTGATACAATGAGTCCCTCTTGGTGTCCAAAAAAAATGTCATGCAATCCCCTACCTGGTATGACCAGTGAGTGATCACACCAGGACTGATTCTAGCTCTGCTAAGAAATTTTGGGTAGAAAGCCATAAATGAGTCATAACTCAAACCATCATCCTTCCCATAGTAAAAGAGGCATCCAAACTTCAAGGAAGTCATGGTAGATTTGCCACTTGTCAGTATCTAGGATGACTCCATGATATAATTGCAGATGCCCAGAGACCAAGAGACAGTAGGATCAAAGGGCACACTGTGTATGCCAAAATGGATGGATCCCCCAGACCCACTATACCAACAGGTTGATTATTGCAGCTACATATACACTGTGAGACTTATGATGGTTGATAAACCCAAAGACTAAGAGAATTGGGGGCTCAGACTCAATAATGATCAGACACCAAGAAGTCAGAAGCTACTCCCAGAAGGGAACATTAAGTCCTCACTAGAAATTCCAGGACTTGAGGTGTAATAAGGTAAGCTAAGTTTATTTAGATAAATGGGTCTAGAGATATTTACAAGTCTTCTATTAAATTAACCCAGCTCCACAGCATACATACTGAAATGAAAGTAGAAACTCTCATGCAACTTGAGATATAAATATACATGTACACATTATACACACACACACACATATAATGGAAGGGAATATCTTTTCTTATTGTGTTCATGCAAAGTCTGTATTGTGGCAAACCCATCTAAAACACGCAGCAAACACGCTCACATTTCTAGAAAATCCTAAGGGACAAAATAAATAAATTGACCAACCTGGTGGCCAAAACTACAGTGAAAGGTAGAATGGTGCACTCACTATAAAGAAAAATGGTCACCTTCCTTCCCTGCAATGCTTCATTCTAAACAAGTGCCCTTGGCAGCACCTACCACAATGTCACACATCCAGTGGATACCTAATAAATACTGGTTGCCTCTGATAACGCTGACAGAACACAAAGGCATTATAATGAATAGTGGGTGATAAAAATATATATAGGTAATGGCTCAGTAGTGGTTGTGTCTTTCAACAGCAGTTTGGAACAATAAAGCCTGCTATTATATTATAGATAGATAACATTAGATGTGAAAACGATAACTCTCCTGTCTGGTGTCACCCAAGGAAAATGGAACTAGGAAGAAAGCACAAGCCTCCTTTTAGTAGCATGAGAGAAGCCACTGCTCACTTGAGGGCTATAATCAAGAATCTACACCCTCTGAATTTAGGGGCAAATTCAGGAAACAGCCACCCATTGAAACAGAAGGTGGTAAAAGTCAGCATACAAGGGATTAGCATACTCGGTGGTCCAAAGACTCGGTGTATAAATGTATTATTGCATGGATTTAGGAATCTACCAAGTTCAACATTCTGAAGGCTAGAATGTAGGAAATGAAGCTTATAACTTAATAAACTGTGTTTGATAACAAGTGTAAAGAAGAGATGTATCAACAGAGGTGTGTGTGTAATCAAGGAAAAGTAGGCAAAGAATGTGAATTTATCGATATTCATCCAATAGTCAATGGAAGACACTGTATTAAGAAATAGCTATTCATGTTCTAGAAGAGCGACTCTATTTGGGGGTGCAGAGATTATCCAGCTTTGAGAGGCTTGCATATAAAATAGCTGCAGGGTTAAGGAATAGAAAAGGACTATAAGAAATTAATATAAGTCACATTATGTCATTTTAGTGTCATACAGGGCATTAAAGGCAGGTCTTCCAACCAGTAGAAATCCACATTCATAAACCATTTAAGGGACTCAGACTCCATGAGGGAGAAGGCACCAGGGAAGTTGCAACTGCATCTGGGTACCTGCAGTAGGCACTGCCATCTGATTTGGGAAACTTGGACACCATAATGATTGGTAGACAAAAAAATGAAAAGAGGCATTGTACCATGTTTATAAAAACAGGCAGCAGAATGCAGATCTCCATGCTTTCTGGACAGGGCACATGATCTGAGAGTGAGCTCTGTTTCATTAGACATCCGCATCTTCTCAGATGAGATAACCCGAAACCTTATATTTGCAGGTCGTGACTCCAGATCTGAACTGACTCTAGATCAACTGGACCACAAAGCTAAGAACCAGTTCCTGGACATTGATGACCAAATTATGTCACTGTCACCCTGAAATATGTCTTTGAGCAGCCAGCTGCCCTACCCACTCTCTGTACCTGCCACAGCAGCCCTGAGTCTGTCACCCAACAGAAGGGAGGGTCAGAATGTACATGTTCACCTTATGGCATGTCATCAAATTATGTCCCTTTTTATGTTTATCCTTAATCTTTCCAATCAAGTTATGAGCAAAACCATGAGAAGGACCATATCTTAAATGTCTTTCTATTATGAACTAATATTTATTGTTGAATATACTATATTTCAAGCTCTGCACAAAGATCTTTACACAGATTATTTCACTTATCACAACAACTCTGGGAAGTACTATGTTCTTCATTTTACACAAGTAGAAATCAATGCATGAGAGAGGTGAGTAATTTGCCTGTGATAACATCTTTTGTAAGTAACAAGGTTGGACTTGAGTCCAGGCATACATTCATAACCACTATGGAAAGATGGTGGTGGTGTGCAATGACTAAGTAGACAGAAAGATATGCCCTCCAGCTGCTCAGTATGTCAGGTTAGAGTTTTTGAAAGGGTATGATGCTGGAATAAGAGTAGATGGATTAATAGAAGAGTAAACTGAGAAACAGACCCAGTATGCATCAGAATTTATAATCTGATTTAAAAAGGCATCTCAAAACAATAACGACATGGTGGAAAATTCAATGTGTGATGATAGAGAATGTAGTTCACCATTTAAGGGGAAAGGGTTAAGTTCCTAACCAGTGCTGTATCCTGGAATGTAAGAAACATTTCATATAGACTAAAGATTCAAATAAGAACAAATAAATCATAAAAGCACTAGAAGAAAATATCCATGAAATTGATATAATCTTGGGCTGGGAATTACAGCAAAGATAGAAATCATAAAAGGAAGAGATGAATAGACTTTATTTATTATATATAATTTTTAAAGTTTCTCTTTGACCCCAAAACCATTAACAAGGTTTTTAAAAAGTTGACAAATTGAGGGCTTATGGGGAAAAATTCATGACAAAATAATTAACATGCTTAATACATAAGGAACTTAAAAATCAATAAGAAAAATATAACAGCCCAATAGGATAAAAAAAATGAGCAAAAGTTATGAAAAGGCAGATGGTAAAAGATAGAATACAAATGGTTACAAGCATATAAAAATGCTCTATCTTATTAGTTAGAAAATAAATGCAAATCAGGACAACAAACTGATAATATTTTTAATTTAACAGATTAATAGAGATTTTTTAACACAAAATCTAATGTTGGCAAGTGTTTGAGAAAACACAGGAATTCTCATACGCTATTGGCAGGAACATAAATTGGTTTAACATCTTTAGGTGACAGTTTGGCTGTAGCTATCGATTTCTTTTTTCCAGAAATTCTATTTTCTAACATAATTTGTCAAATGTGTAAAAAAAAAAAAAAAAAGATTGCAAAGGTATTTATCATAGAGTTTGTTATAATCGCAGAATGGTGGAAACAAACTAAGCGTCCATCTATAAGGAATCAGTTTAATAATCAATGATAAATCCAGCAATTGATTACAACATGGCTATTAAAAATTATAAACTAGGCTTAATGTATTGAAATGAAACAATGACCATGATATTATCAAGTGAAAGTAGCAGGTTATTATCAAGTAGCAGGTTATTAAACAATACGAATGTGATGATTCACGTGATCATTATCTTAAAAAAAAGTAAAATGTATGTGGGGGAGGTGGTCTTAATGCGCGTAAGAAACAGTACGGGAGAGCACACAACGTGCTGCTGACAATATTACCACTGGATAATGGGGTGACAATTCAAAGATATTTTATTTCTCTTTTTATTTTGTCAACTTTTTCTTTCTTTGGTATAAAGATTTCATATTGTTTTTGTTATTATTTTTATTTTATTTTTCATATTGTTTTTAAAAGATAGACAAAAAGGGGACAGTGCTTTTAAAAAAATGAAACTTACCTTCTACAATTAATTCTTTTTGTTAGAGCTCTGATCCCACTAATTTGTGATTTGTTTGCCACCGCCCCCCTCCCCACCACACACACACACACACACAACGTGCAAGAAGTGTCTAATCACTGGAAAGGTTCAAGCCCTCCCCTTGGATGGCTGCGGAGCCTGGCTCACCTGACCGTGAGTACAGTCAGGCCTCTGTGGGTCAGTGCATTGTTAGCAGAAGTTTGGGGATGCTGTCCTGAGAGATCATTTGAGTGAACTCCCTCTGGTCCTCTGCCCCCTGAAAACTCTGTAATGAGTGAGGCGTTTGACTCATCCTCTCGTATTTTCCACTTGTTTCCGGAGTTGTTGATTGGCAGGTGGATTAACATTGAGTATTGAATTGTTCAAGAAAAGTCAAATACTGAACTCTTAGGACGATTCTTATGCCGCAAGTGTCTTAAATTTGGAAGACAAAGGAAAAGTTCAAACATTTTGTGACCCTCAAATCTGCCACCTGCCACCCCCTCTGTTTACCCTCACACACATCAATATATATCCACAGACATCATTATTCTCACTTCTCGGAGGACTGGGCCAGAAAAGCTGGAGCTGTCAAAGAGAATCCTCTTTGGGGTGTAACATGTGTCCCCACTTGAGCAATTACAGCCTTGTGTTCATCCAGGCTGGACAGGCTGACCTGTCTCTTAAGTTCTTTATTAAACAACATCTGTACCTCACTCTCCTATTGTGGCGAGGTAAGAGAGAGCTTCTCACGCAGCCTGGTAACAGCTGTTTTATCATTCCTTCTACAATCTAGGGGAACACCAAGGAAAAACTCCCAACTGTGAAGCGAAGATGATTGGAAACACCCTGAACACCAGATTAAAAGCAAGAAAATTGCACCAAACCTCAGAGAGATTTTTTTTTCTATGCTTCACACAGAGGCCCCCCACCATCGCTGACTTCTGGATTAAACTGTTAAAGTTTAATGAATTATTACCATGCTTCTGCAGCAAAAAATAACCTGGGACTTTGTTTTTAACTAAAAGCTCCCTGTACCAGCTGGCAATCTTCCACCAATGCTGGATTTAAAAAAAAAAAAAAGATTATGTTTCTCAGCATAGAAACACCCCCCACCCTAATCACTGCATTCCCCGGGCATAGTACACTCAGATTCCAGACAAGTAACATTACAATTCATCCTCATCTCAGCAATTGTTACATCAGAAAGAAAAGACAGAGATAGAGCTAAATGAATTGCACGCAGAAAGCCAGGTGGGTAATAAGAGGCAGCTTTCATTTGCACATTTCTAGGGCTCAAGAATCTACTACAGGGCTGTAAGACACAAAATCTGAAAAATTATTTGCCCATATTTTTTCATTTGTTAGAAAACTCCCATTTAAAACAGGTAAGGCATAAATAGGGTGGCTGGAGAAGACTAGATGGTGAATTATTCATTCTAGCGGGGCCATTCCAGGTCACAAGACAGGAGACTTCTTATAATCTTAGACATAATAGAGATCGAGGATGACAGAGCTCTGTTAAATCAACTCCTACTGCATTCAATTCTTCAGAACGCAGCACTGATAAGACATTGGTAGGCCCAGGAGAGAAACATCTGAGACGAATTGTCAGGTATCAGAGAAAAGCAGGGCAGGATGCAAGCCTGTTTTCTAAAGCGATTTGTCCAGAAGACCAGACAAAGGGAAAATATTGTAGAAGATTCCTTTATGTCTCCTGATTCCATGCCACCATTATTAAAATGACTATAATAATAGACCAATCAGCACATTTTTTTAAGGTGGAGGATGATAAAAAAAAAAAATCAAGCCCACGACTGGATTTTTAGAACATTTTAAGTGATCATAAGAATATTATGTGTGCCTAGAGGCGCTTTTTTAAAATACAGAAAAGCAAAATAAAGAAATTATCTCTCCTATTACCACTCAGAAATAAAGACCATCATTAAGACTTGGTAAAAATGTTGTCAGCCTATTTTATGTGGAGATGTGTGTATCTGATAGTGATAATAATCTAAAGCATATATATTTTTCCCAAAAAATTGGATATATATATATATATATATATATATTTCTCCTCAAAGCTGGATTTATATTATAAATAACCTGCTTTTCTTCACTCAACATTCTTAAGTATTTTAATTACAATGTCATAGTGTTTTAAATTTATCATCACCATCAAAAATGGTTTTAGTCACCAATATGCATATTGTATAAACATTTAAAAAAAAAACCCTTGATATAGGATCAGGCAATTTCCCAACATATGAAACATGTACACACCTGATCCTCGTTTTGCAGGATCCACTGGGGTATCATTAATTGTCTGGAAAAAGGAGACAAGTTACATAATCTCTGCAAACTTCAATTTCCTTATCTGCAAAATGCCACCGCACTGCTGCAGGGTCTGCATCCCGCCTAACTTGGTCCTGACCTTAGTTACATAAGCAAAAATATCCGTTAAAGGGTGGAGTCCTAAAATTATACAAACATACCTTAAATATTTTACAGTAACTTAAAATACATAAATGAACATTCATCAAGCTTATGAAATAGTGTGAAAGCTTTTCTTTCTTGTATGAATCACACGCATAATGTACCTATAATTTCCAGCTTTACTTACTTGAACAAGAAGCAGAACATGCAGACACTTGTACAACAAAGTGTAAAATCCTTCTAGATTCCTTCCCCCACACACACACTAAATGGAACAGCAACTTGTTTAGTGAATTCCTTAAGACTTTCTAAAACACTCAAGTTTTCATAAAAACAGTATCTTCCTTTCCCGCTTATATATTATCACTTCACATAATATTTCATCAATTTATATAATTTCAGCAACGAACGCATCTGAAAAACAGGTTTGGGGACAAGCTCCGTTGATCCTTCTGAGCACACCCACCCACTAGAAGCAGCTGAAGGACTCTGTGCACTGCAAGAATAATCCACTGGCCCCCAGCATCTGGTGTGTTGTGAAGTCCAGGTGACTGGTGATAGAGGGGGGAAGGCCTCAGATAAGACAGGCATGGAGTAAGTGGGTGAGGTTGCTATAAACATCAAAAGAGGCAATGCTCACCCAATAGCACGGTGTGTTGGCACTTAATTAGCTCTTGATAGACATTAGCTAAAAACAGAGAGAGAATAAGAAAATAACAATACCCTCTGCCCTCTGCATCTCATCACTGTGATCTAGTCCAGGTTCAACCAAGACCAAGCAAAGACAGCCCAGATGTTGAGGATTTATCAGGCGAGTCCTACCAGGACTTGAAGATGGAGGCTCTGGCATAAATCAGATGCGGCAAACTGCAAGTACTTTCCAGAACACAAGTTGTCTGGCTCTGATGATGAGTTATCATTGGATACATTGGATCCCAGAGTCAGATGAAACTGGATGAACTCACAAGCCAGAAAAATGTTCGATCAAACAAGCTGATAATCAGGAAAATGAGACACTGACTGGGCGCGTTAAATATTAGGCTACGCTTTTAGGTCCAAACTATCTGTTTCAGTATCTCTGGGACGTGTATATGTTTGCATTTGTAAATGGCTGTTTAGTGTCTTTATTTCTCATGTCAACCATGTACCAGTAAAGGAAGCACCGGCAAAAATTTAACTTAAAAGAAATTATAAATCTGCATTATCTTGGCTTTATTCAATTTTTATCATCATCCTTCTCTATCTCAGGAAATTTCTTTTCTTGCCACCAGCCCAGACAGAGCTGTTTTTATTCAGTTTTCCCTGCAGCAAAGAAGATGAGAGCTAACATAGGGTTTCAACGAGCTGCATCTTGAGAGCACAGGAAATGCAAAGCAAGGGTAAGTAGAAAGGACTTAATTGTCTAAAGAGACAGGATCAACAGAGCAGACACGGACACTCAGTAGATAAGATGTCAACAATGCAAATAAACAAGAACAGTAGGATAAATACAGTCAAAATCACTGACAGCAAGACTTGTTGGCTGATTTCTCTTATAGATAATGGTCGCTGACAAAACTGTCGAGGAATAGAAGTTAGAGGAGCCCTAGGACCACGGTTGCAAATGATAAGGAATGTCCTCAAAGAAACCTGGCTGAAGTTTTCATGTGAAATGCCTATGAGGTAACAGAAGAAAGAATAGGAAAAGAGAAGTTTCCTTATGTGACAATTTGGGGGAAATAACTGGGTCACAGAACATACTTGGGTCATGTCAAGTTAATTCAGCCTTCTTAGGATCACAGTTCCCTTTGATAATCTGTGATAAAGCTACAGACCTCAAAATAGTTTTGCAGTGTCTAACAAAACTACAAGCACTTACCGTGTGACCCCACAATTGGACTGTTGGGCCTGTATCCCAAAGAAATGAAAACTTGAGGGTGCCCGGGTGGCTCAGTTGGTTAAGCATCTGCCTTCAGCTCAGGTCATGATTCCAGGGTCCTGGGAACGAGCCCCGCATCGGGCTCTCTGCCTAGCCGGGGTCTGCTTCTCCCTCTCCTTCTGCCCCTGCTAATGCTCTCTCTCTCTCTCTTGCTTACTCTCTCTTCCAAGTAAATAAAATTTAAAAAAAAAAAAGAAAGAAATGAAATGAAGACTTGTTCACACAAAAACCTGTACATTACTGCCCATAGCTGTTTTATTCACAATAGCCAAAAACCGTGAACAACTTAATGTGTCTCAGTGGGCACATGGATAAACAAGTATGCACCACATACTGCTTAGCAACAAATGGAAGTGAGTCAGAGATACACTCAACAACTTGGATAAATCTCCAGGGACTTATCCCAAGTGGAAAGAAAAAAAGCAAATCTCAAAAGACTACAAATTGTAGGACTCTCTTTATAAAACATTCTTGAAATAACAAAGTTATAGAGCTAAAGAACAGATAAGGAGTTGCTAGGGCTTAGAGATAGGAGAGAGAGGTGGATGTGGCCAGGGAAGGTGTAGCAGGAAGGGTCTTTATGATTGTGGACAGTTCTATACCTTGATTGTGGTAGTGGTTACCTGAATAGTACATAACTTGATTGTGGTAGTGGTTACCTGAATAGTACATAACTGCAAAGAACGCACACAGGTACATGTAAAACTGGAGAAATGTCGATAAACTGTAGACCTCAATGTCAGTTTCCTGATTTTGATATTGTACTACAGTCATGCAACAATTACCATTGGTCCTGAAACACGGGACTTCTCTATACATGTTCTGCAACTTCCTTTTGTAATTTGTAATTATATCAAAAGAAAGGTACTCGGGCAGCCCAGGTGGCTCAGCAGTTTAGCACCAACTTCAGCCCAGGGCCTGATCCTGGAGACCTAGGATCAAGTCCCACGTCAGGCTCCCTGCATGGAGCCTGCTTCTCCCTCTGCCTGTGTCTCTTCCTCCCTCTCTCTCTGTGTCTCTCAGGATTAAATAAATAAAATCTTTAATAAAAAGAAAAGGTACTCAAAAAGGTTGGTCTGGACATACTGATACAGAAATATAACTTTGCATTATTAAACTCAGTTGCCAAATAGAATCTGTGGTGCGATTCTCTTATGGGATTAAGAGATTGATGATGTAAAGAGTGAAAAGTGAAGAAAAAACAAATCCTAACTTTTTATTTGCTATGCCTCTGTGCTGGTTGAATTATTTTTACTTGATATCCTGTACAGTTTGAATTTTTTCAAAGTATGAACATATTACTTTTATCATTTAAAAGGCAAAGAAAAATAATATAAATTATTCTTTTAAATCTATGGGCCTTTCATAGGTCCATATACACTTTTGTACACAGTTTCAGCAATCTCATAGACCCTGAAGCCCATCCATGGATCTCCTAAAGGGTATGTATGTCCCTGACTAAGCACCCCTGCTTTAAAAAATTGATGCCTGCAAACATGAAGAGAAGTAGGATCAGGGGACCTATTAAATATATCCTGTAATCACCCTGGGCTTCATTTGATATGACGCCCAGCCACCCTCAAGTGGGAAATAAAGATTCATTTCTTTGTTTCTTTGGAAGTGACTGCATGTGGAACTGTGAATTGCAACTTTAGGAACCACACCAAGGGTGATCATAACAAACATGAAGGAATAAATTAACATATAAATAACTTATTACTAAGAGTACTTAGAACAACATGAGGAAATAGAATGGTTCTTTGAGCATTTGTTTACTAGCCACATTCCAGGCAATATGCAGGCACTGGAAATAAGGCAGTGAGAAAAACAGGCTTGTTTTCCACCTAGAAACTACTGGGTGCCTAGAGGCATGGGAATGTTCTTGGCCTGCTTAATGCAAGACATCCTATCTTGTTGAAAATCTTCAGTATATAAACAACAAGTATAATTGATATAGAAGAATTATGGAACCAGAGTGGAAATGTTTTATATCAGTTCCTAAAAGAAATATAATACATAAATATATAAAGAAACACCTGATAGATAGATAGATAATCCAATCAAGTAGCTATGCTCATCCAGAACCCTTTCAGACAACCACTGGTTTAATTTTTGACTCAAACATGGTACAAAAGGGGAAATGATTTAATAATCCAGACAAATCATCTCTTGTTAAAAAAAAAAAAGGGGGGGGAAAGCTTGGTAGAGAACTGCAATAGTACATTAATAGGTATAGGACTCATAGGAACACACATGAAATGTTAAAAATTTTAAGGTTGAGAAGCAACTTGTTTTTGTTTCCCTTGCCTTCATACATGTATCTCGCAAGAAGTTTCTGTGGCCAAGTTCTAAAAGGGTGTTGCCTGTGTTCTCCTTTGGGATTGGGATGTAATCAAGATGAAAAGCTTCTGCACAGCAAAGGAAACAATCAACAAAACTAAAAGACAACCTACAGAATGGGAGAATATATTGGCAAATGACATATCAGATCAAGGGCTAGTATCCAAGATCTAGAAAGAACTTACTAAACTCAACGCCCAGGAAACAAACAATCTGATCATGAAATGGGCAGAAGACATGAACAGACATTTCCCCAAAGAAGACATAGACATGGCCAACAAGCTCATGAGAAAGTGCTCTGCATCCCTTGCCATCAGGGAAAAACAGATCAAAACCACAATGAGATACCACCTCGCACCAGTGAGAATGGGGAAAATTAACAAGACGGGAAACAGATGTTGGAGACGATGTGGAGAAAGGGGAGCCCTCCTGCACTGTTGGTGGGAATGTGACCTGGGGCAGCCACTCTGGAAAACTGTGTGGAGGTTCCTCAAAGAGTTAAAAACAGAGCTGCCCTACGACCCAGCAACTGCACTGTTGGGGATTTACCCCAATGATACAGATGCAGTGAAACACCGGGACACCTGCACCCCGATGTTTCTAGCAGCAATGTCCACAATAGCCAAACTGTGGAAGGAGCCTCGGTGTCCATCGACAGATGATAGATAAAGAAGATGTGGTCTATGTGTACAATGGGAAATTCCTCGGCCATCAGGAAGGATGAATACCCACCATTTGCTTCAATGCTTCAACATGGATGGACCTGGAAGGTATGATGCTGAGTGAAGTAAGTCAGAGAAGGACAATCATCATATGTTTTCACTAATACGGGGAATATAAGAAATAGTGAAAGAGATTATAGGGGAAAGGGGAGAAAATGAGTGGGAAATATCAGAGAGGGTGATAGAATGTGAGAGACTCCTAACTCTGGGAAATGAACAAAGGGTAGTGGAAGGGGAGGTGGGTGGGGGGACGGGGTGACTGGGTGATGGGCACTGAGCGGGGCACTTGACGGCATGAGCACTGGGTGTTATACTGCATGTTGGCAAGTTGAACTCCAATAATAAATAAATAAATAAAATAAACTCTCAAGAATCAAAAGAAAAAAAAAAGAGAGAAAGAGAGAAAAGCAACTTCGGATAGAATACATGTGGCTAATAACATCCTGCAGCCAGACCACCCGGCTTGGAAACCCTAATCTGCCACTTACCAGCTTTGTTACTAAGAGACCTACTCACTTGCTGTGTCTCATCTTCTTCATCCTTAGAATGGACGCATGAAAGAGCTGCAATGAAGGCTGAATGAAATCACGTTCTAAAGACGTATTTGCCAAACTTTACAGCTAATGTTTATTGGACTGAAACCAAATGTTATGGGTACGCAGAGGAAAATATGCCTGTAAAAGGAGTTATTCAAATAGAGAGGAATGCACCAGGTGGTGCTATACCACCAGGTGGAGGGATGCAGAATCTAGGCCAGGCCAAGGTAGGAAAGTGAAAGCAGGTTTGGAAAAAGCAGCCCAGGAGAAGCAGGACTAGAAAACAGAGCCTGGGGGTGTCTGGGTGGCTCAGTCAGTGGCACATGCAACCCTTGATCTTGGGGTCATAAGCCTGAGCCCCCCCGTTAGGTACAGAGATCACTTAAAAATCAAATCTTAAAAGAAAAAGAAGACGACGACGACAACAACAGAGATTGGCCAGAAGGGGCAGATTAGAGGCTCAGCAAAAAGAGACCTTGCCCGCCAGCTAAGGATTTGGGTTTTACTTGATAAGCAATGCTAAACCCCTGAAGGATTTTAAACAAAGAAGACACCCGATCAGGGCTATGCTTCAGGAAAATCAACTTGTCCCATGGTCGACAAGTAGGCGGGAAAAGCAGTTACAAAACCATTATATTATTAACGGTTGGACATCAGAAGGGATGTAAGCGAGGCCAAAGCAGAATGATGACAGTGGAGATGAATAAGAAAGAGAATGGAAAATAACTGAGGAAAGAGACGGAGAGACTGGGAAAATGGCTGGGCCAGCAGAAGAAATAGACAACTATGAAAATAGAACTGAGAAATTACTATGTGCCAGACATGCTAGGCAATTCCCCACAAGTTTTCACAAGTAATATGCCAAAGAATCAAACAAAAGTAACCCTTTGTTTACCCATAAGAAACGGAGGCTCAGAAAAGTTGAGCTATTTGCCTAGATCATGCGACCAGTGAGAAGCAGAATCAAGATTTGAACCCCAAGCTCCCGGATCCCAGACCAGATTCCATGCTCTCTCCAGGAACCCATGCTGGTGCTGGGGCGGGGGGGACGGCGGGGGGGTCCAACTCTGTTTTTGGACACACCACTGGACCTCTAGATGGATTTTTTTCAGCGGGCGCTAGAAAGGCCTGAGGAAGTCCAGGCAGGGGACCTGAGGGTTGGAGGATGGGATCCAGAAGCTTCGAGGAGGTTTTGTAAGGATTAGTGAAGTCGCTGAAGTGAATAATCAATAACAGATCATTTATAATTATTAACTTGCACGTTCGTGTGCTGGGATGTAATCGTGTTTGTCTGAAGAGCCAACACAGCAGTTTTAAAGGGATTCGCAAACAGAAGAAAGCTGCTGTTCTCTCCAGTAAGCAATATTTTAGTGGCAAAACACCCTGTGAATGGTTTGTGAGTACAAAGCAGCAAGCATGTTGAATAGCTTTTTACAATGTCACGTTCTCTCCTTCCACTTGGGAAGGAAGCACAATGCTACCATAAGCAGATACTAACAGCACAGATGCTGGCGCTGATGTGAGCATAAATGCTGTCCCGCACCAAAAAAAAAAAAAAAAAAAAAAAAAAAATCACCCCAAAGTACCGTGCCTGCATAAATCTTATATTTTTATGAATCACTGCCATTACGGCAACCGCACACTGAAAATTCGTGTCTTAGGATGTGAATGGATCATTCCTGATAGTTTAGCTTATCTCACACTCCTCATAATTTATACTCGTCCGTGTATCATATCCAAAGAGGGCTTTGCTTCCTAGGTTGCTCGGGGGGCAGTCTGTACCCCGTATGGCTAAAGTTCGAAAAACAGAGTTTAATTGTAATCCAGCAGAGCAAAGTCTTTCTCGTGCCTCTGTTACCATGTTGTGAACATCCGACCACAGATTCAACATTAATTTTTCCATTTCTTATCAACAGTAGTTTTTCCAGAGCCAACAAATATATTTTACCATACAATTTTATGCTTTGTAAAAGGTGACCTATACTTTCTTTTCAAATGCAGTTTCTTTAATGAAAATATTGTAATGTCAGTCCATGCAAAGCAAATGCATATTAATATGCGTTTACATCTGTCTCATATTAATATTCATGCCTGAATCCACATCCCTACACAAAGCCAATTTTCTGACCATCTGTGTGATGGCTGGTGGATGCAATGAATAAATTTTATTTGTGAGGGGAGTGATAAATCATGTATCTTCAGTTTTTCACCCACAATCTTTCCTCTTAGGTGCAAAAATGTTTTCATCGTGGTTTGGAATATTTAAGTAAACGAAACGGATTAACCCCTTAATATTCCTACAGTTACTGACAATTTTATAAAGGCCACGAAATTGCAATCTCAACACTTCTAACCCAAAATAAGGAGACGGGGCGATGGATTTACTTGGTTGGATTTGACATCTCAGGTTCCTGTGTGAGTTCCAGTGTTTTATAATAATTTTCTGTGTTTAAAATGCACTGTAGCTGTTTTTGAAAAGCATCACAGACGAAGAGAAGGCCTTTGCAAAAAGAGTGTATTCCTAAAGAAAGGCCTTATAACCATCAAGTATCTCACAAGTCGTGAGAAGTATAACCATACACGATGGAAAGATTTCAAACGGGAAAAGTTTATCAGTATTTAGATAATGATCTCCGTACTTGCAATTTTACCCAAGTGAAATATCAAGATTTCAGCAGTAACAACTTGTTTGTAAATTCGGTGATCTTTGGGGGAATATTGCCTCCAAATCTTCGAAACGATTGCCTTTCAGGATCTGAGACAAATGCAGTTAATTAACCTGGCAAACAGAGCCCAAAAGGAAGGCTTCAATTGAAAAACAATCATATCATGGTAGAGAGAGCCTGAAAACTATTGCACCCCGAAGAAAGAAGGATGATCTGGTGGCTTGGATAATGAGAACTGTGTCGGGTGGTCTGAGACGGTTTTCTTGCCTCTTCCTGGAAGGCCTTCTGTGAATTCTAGATGATTGGGCCACTAGATTGAATCCAAACCCAAAGTTTCCATTCAATTTAGTTTACCTTCTCTGAGTTAGACAGGCTTTCCTAAGGTCCCTAAGAATGTCACAAATAGCACAAACCATAACTTCCAGGTCAAAGCAGAAATAAATTGGAACTTAGTGTTCTCGCTTACAGGCTGCCAAGAGTCTCTACATCAGCTGTAGCGACACTGAACGGAGTGACAAGGTCAAACAGGAACCCTGAAAGCCATCAATCTACTGTACGTACAGCCCCAGTTAGCACATGGATATTCAGACCACAAACGGAGCCGGTTCGGAGAAATTTTGTCCCAACTAAGCAACAGTTACTGACTGAGCACCTGCTCCCTGCGAGGGACCGTGCTAAGAAGGAGCCGGAGGTGCCATGCTGCCCGCAGGAAGCTGACCAGCCAACGGGCGATGGAGACAGGCTCTCCCCCAAGAAGATTCCCAACCACGAAGCTGGTGTGTGATAAATAGGAACTGAGTAGGGCAAAAGGAATTTTCAAAAACGGTGCAATTTCCGCAGGCCCAGGAAATCAAGGCTCCTCTCACCAAGAGGAGTTTAACACCAGTCTCAAAGGCTGCAAAGGTTCAGATGGTCAAAGAAAAGAAGTCACAGCGGTTGGGAGGAGCTTTACAAAGGCAGGAAATAGTTCACCGCAAGGAAGCAGTAGTGGTGGGTGGAACCGTGGGTAGCCTGCTCTGGTTACATCTCGAGAATTAACGTGCAAAACTATGGGAGCGAAGGGAAATGGTTTTGAGCAGCAGCACATACAGGCATTAAATAACACTGAATTATAAAGTCAGAAAAATAATCTCCTACTAACTCCGTTAAGTCTCCTAAGCGCCTCAAGAAGACAGCCTTGGGTTTGGTGCCAATGCGTCTTTCACGCCACTCCAGTACTTGCTAAATCTCGGGCTCTCCCAACGAGCGCCAGCCTCAGGCCCAAAGTCTCCAGGCTGGAATTTAACAGCATTGTTTGCTTTCTTTCTTCATTTATTTATTTATTTATTTATTTATTTATTTATTTATTTATTTATCTATTCATTCATTCATTTTTTAATTGGAGTTCAATTTGCCAACATAGAGCACATCACCCAGAGTTTGCCTTCTTGATGTAGGTTTTCAGTGTGACTTTATTTCATACCAGGTAGTATTTTACTGGTCTTCCATTTACTGGTCTTCCATGACCCTTCCTTTTGGGGAAAATTTATTTAAGATGCTTTTTAAGCCATTGGTGTTTAAAGATAAGTAGTAGAATTAGTGAATGTGATGAGCCAATGATGGAAGTTTGGAGAGGACTGATACAGAACGGTGGCAACTGGCAAGATGGAAAGATGGCTTGGATTCAGGCTGGAAACGCCTCAATTTAGCAGCTTCCTGGATCCGATCATGGCCCTTGATTTCAGTTCCACTGGGAATTCTAAGTATCCCTGCATCCCTTATGTATGGGCGTTGCTGAGGTCATGTTTGTAAACTCTCTTCCGGGCCTAGAATTTTTCTAAACTACATCTGAACGTTTTCACATAAACGTGAAAGGAACATTACCTAAACGAGAAATGGAGAAAAACATAATAGGTCACCAAGCCCTACCCCTCACTGATTTAACGTAAGAGATAAAACCATAAAACACTCCACCAGCAGCAAAAGGATATTGCTTTCATTAGATCGCTTAGGATTTCACACCATATACTTAAGTATGATTTAGCATAATATTGATGCTTGTTTATATTTGCTACCTACCTATTTCACAGTGATGTTATAAGGATTAGTGATATAATATTTCTTAAGCCTTTTCGGCCCTTAAAAGAAAATATGCACTATAAAATCAAGGTAATAGTAATAATAGTCATCATCATAATAGCAATAACTGCTCATGCATTTTCAAACGTGGGCTCTGTGTTGATGGAAAGGGAAATTAGGCTGTAAGCTAAAAATGCATGCCTATCAGCCGGTTGGAACGCAAAGACTTAGGATGGGATAATAGCGATGCTCTCTGCAATTTATCAGGGTCTGGAGTGGGGTCTGGGATCCTGCATGTGCATCACTCCTGGGTTGCTGATGCCGCTGGTCTGAGGCCACACTGAGTAGAAAGGCGTTAAGCCACACCTGAAATACATGCCGGTGACTGTCAGAGGATTTAAGGAAGCACGTCTAAACGTATCTCGGCAAATCTGTCGCCCATGCTGAGGTCGCCCCCATGTTTGCCCCTTCTTGTGCCTGGTGGTCTATCTCCACTGTCCAGTCCACCACCGACATGAAAACTCTGTCTCTCATTGTCTTCCTCTCATTCCCAAGCCGGACGTGAGCTCTTTAAGAGCAGAAACCCATCATTTATTCTAAAAACTGATCACAAGGTCTGAATGAAGATTTATGTTCAAAAATGTTGATTTCAGAACTCTCTGGAACATCAGAAAGTAGGGAAATCCTGTTTTATATAAAATATTTGATAATGTGGGAGATGTTCATGATACGGCATCAAGTTAAAGAGCAGGCTACACAACTATGTGCGGCGTCATCTAAATTTAAATGTAGGGAGAGAGAAAGAAAGGAACAGGTGTAATTAATAAATTGTCTTCTTGTCTTTTTTTTTTTTTCCTACTGAGTAATCATTAGCAAGAGGATGGCAATGTGATTTCCCCATCCCCTCTCACTGAAGAATAGCAAGGCCTGTGAGGTTGGACACTCTTTTGTTCCAAAAAGGAGTTAACATCCTAGCTACTTCAGTCGCATAGCAAGAGTGAGCAAGGTGGACCTTTGTGGGAAGGGATGACTACCGGGTGCTAGAGACCCAGGGGAAGAGTTAGATGTTTTAATACTGGGACCGGGGAAGTCAAGCCCTGGGTTGCTGCTCCCTGGCTCTCTTCAATGTGCCCTACAGGAGGGCACGGGTCCTGGAGATCTGGGGTCTCCACAGTTCCCTGGGGGCTCTGACACCAGGAGGCCTCCACCACTGAATGGTCTATGCAGGCTGGGACCACAGGGGACTGAAGACCAGAAGCCTTCCCAATTTTCCCAGACTGTGCAAGCCCTTGGGGTCTTTTATAACCTCAAGGGAACTGATCAGGCAAGTTGGAGGCTAAGACTTTTTAATGGGATGAGGAAAAAAACTTTTAATATCATTTTTTAAAGATTTAATTTATTTATTCATGAGAGACACACAGAGAGACGCAGAGACACAGGCAGAGGGAGAAGCAGGCTCCTAGTGGGGAGCCGGATGCTGGACTCGATCCCAGGACCCTGGGATCATGACCTGAGCCACAGGCTCAACCACTGACCCACCCAGGTGCCCTTTAATGTGATTTTTAACGTGATTTTTTCTTGCATTAAAATATTATAGGAAAGTGCATATTAACATATATATGTACATGTACCTATGCATCTAAGCGAAACACTGGAAGGAAATACTCTAAAATGTTCATGATAGTTAACATTTGACTGGTTTATGGGAGATTTTTTTTCTTCCTTACACATTTCTATATTTTTCAAAAATTATGAAAAACACCTAAGTTTCTTTTAGAATTAGGAAAAGAAAATACCAGAAAAAAATGTCATTTTTAAAAATCGAGGCCCATAGGGACGCCTGAGTGGCTCAGCAGTCGGGAGTCTGCCTTTGGCTCAGGGCGTGATCCCAGTTTGGGGATCGAGTCCCACATCAGGCTCCCTGCATGGAACCTGCTTTTCCCTCTGCCTGTGTCTCTGCCTCTCTCTGTCTCGTCTCTCATGAATAAATAAATAAGATCTTTTAAAAAATCAAGGCATATATTTTATTCACCTTTTTTATATGCAGCACCTAGCACAGTTCTGGTATACACCCAGGCACTCAAATAAATGATAACTAAATTAAATTAAATAAACGATTCAAAGCCCATGCCATAATGGTAAGTAGATAATCACCTTGGTGTATAAGAAACAGTCCATGCACATAGAAAGAAAGTACTCCAAGATAGCTATCCTGAGAACATCATTTTATAAAAGACTATTAAAAATCATCACGAGAAAAGGATCATGTAGGCATTAAACAAATGCAATCTGGACTCAGGGACAAGCGTCCTTGATTTGGAGATAGAGGCTTTGTTTATGTCCCCGTGTTACCCACTAAGTACATCCCTGTGGTAAGTCTGACCTCTCCAAACCTCCAATACTTCATCAGTCAGTATAAGTTCCCCCAACTTAAACACGGCATTAAGATCAAATGAAGGGTAGGATGTGAAAGCAATTTTTAAATTGTGACGTACTATACCAGACTATTTTTATTACTGAAATATGTATTTGACAGAATGAAGGACTAAGAATATAGTTAATTCTTTTACATCATTTAGCAAGTAAAAAAAAAAAAAAAAACAAAAAATAAAACAAAACACTAGACATCTGTATCAAGCTCCTGCCTCTGTCCAGTCAGTGATCTAAATCATTCTTAACATGATCACAAACTAATGTGATAAAAACAAATTTAGACAAAGGGTTGCTGGAGGGGAGGTGGGGGGGTGTCAGGGTAACTGGGTGATGGGCACTGAGGAGGGCACTTGATGGGATGAGCACTGGGCATTATACTATATGTTGGCAAATTGAATTTAAATTTAAAGATGTAAAATAAAATAAAATAAACAAATTTAGACAGAGGAAATGAAGGTTGGTTAGTGACTTTCTATACTTTACCATGTGTTTCATACACATATTCATTCTTTGAACAATATTTTTGTGTCAGACACTCTTCTAGGGGCTGCAAACCCAAAAGTGAGCCAGGTAAGTGTCCCTGCCTTAGTACAACTTTGATTCTAGTGGGGAAGAGATGACAAGTAACAGTAAACAGAAGAGAATCCAAGATTGGGATAAGTGCTATGAAGAAAATAAGCAGGATTGTGGTCACCAGCTTCCAAGATGGCCCTCAGTGATGCCTCCTCTTGAGATTTACATCCTGCGTAGTCGCCTCTCACAGAGTTAGTCTCACTGACCAACAGAATATCACTAGCAACGATCTATCACTTTCACGATTGGGTTACAATAGATAGTGTGGCTTCTGTTTGGTCACCTTCTCATGCTCTCACTGGGGGAGAAGCCAACTGCCGTATACTGCGGACACTCAGAAAGCCCACGGCAAGTTCCATGTGGCCAACAGCCGGCAAGGAACTGAGACCTGCCAACAACAGTGTGAATAGTCTTAGAAGTGGATCTTCCAGCTCTTCCGATGACTGCGGCCCTAGTCAACAATTTGGCTGCAACTTCTTGAAAGACCCTGAACCAGACCGCCAGCTCCCAGATTCTTGACACACAGAAAATGTAAGACAGACAAAAAGCCTTATTGTTTTAAGCTGTTGAATTTGGGGAAAATTTGTTACACGGCAATAGATAAGAATACAGGGATGTTGAAATAAACTGGGAAGTGGTTTGCAAAGACCTACTTGAGGAGGTTACATTTCCTCTGAGACTTAAAGAACAAGAATGAGCTCTGCAAAAACAATCAAAGAAAACCCAGCTAAGTCTAAGGACCACCCAGCAGAAACGGGAAAGGGCTTGGAACATTTAAGAAGCAAACAAACTTTTCTCCTCAGTCTCAGTCTGTGCATTGACTAGACAAGTCTCCACTGGACCCCTCTGTGTCCCCGACGGCCAACAATTCCCACTTCCCATTGTCTTATCCACCACATTTATGCTTTTTCCCTCTAACATTTCATAATGGAACTCTCAGCATGGCGGCAACTTTCCATAGCGCAGGACTATCCACATATTGCAAAATGTTTTGCAACACAGGCCCTTCCACTAAATTCTCAGAGAATCTCCAGTGACTATATCACATGACAACCCTAAACTCTCCCCCTCCTCACTTTTCAAAATAGCCTCCAGGAGGCCAGTATTGTCCCCAGATTAAAACTATACAGTCTAACCTCAGGAAACACAGAGTGCAGTGACTGAGAACATTCTTAGTCATTAAAGGTTCTTAGATATGAAACTTAGCTCCATCACTTATCAGAAACAAACTTCATCTCTCTAAACATCATTTGTTTAAATAAGCTGTCCAAAGATCAAATGAAGTAACATTTGTAAAATGCACGAGCCTGGCACATGGTAGCTAATATTAAATTCTTTCTCCTCTTTGCCCAGCCAAATCCCTCCCACTCTTTCAAATCAAACCAAAGCCAGATCTCGTCCAAGAAGTTCTGGTGGCTCCACTTACCCTCTTCTTTGAATTTATATGGGATGGGTTACCTTTCTTTGGGGGTAGATGGCACCCGAGGGCGAATGCTTTCTGTGGAAACCATGGGATATCCAGGACAAAGTCTTAAGCCAAATGGCGGTCTTCCTTTTCTTCACTGCAGACCACAGTGATGGGAGGTCTGCTTACCTTTCTGCTCTTCTATACCAACCTTTTGAGGTTTTATTTCCCCCATCAGTGTTGATTGTAGAACTGGACAGTCTCTACAGTACCCACTCCTTCCTCATTGCCACAAAATAAAACACAGGGGCCTTTACAACCCAAATGTAAGCTACCTAGACATCCCCATAAAACCTTCTGGCACTGATGGTGCAAAGCAAAGATGGTGCAGCAGTCTTAGCATCAATTTAAAAAATGCTCAAGCCTGAATTACCATCACCTCAGGATCTCAGGACTCTGGAAAGAAATTCTATTTCCCGAGTCTCCCTTTGCTTGGATCTCCTGCTTGCGGTGATGTCTCTCTCTCGACCTCTGTTGTCCTGCCTCTTCCAGTTACTCTCTTCTCTCCCACCCATTTCCATACCAATGTGGATGCGGCTCCCCCTTCTTCTTCTCTCCCTCACGAATAAGGCATAAGGCAGAGTTCTGAGAGTGACAGGGGAACTTTGGTACAACCAGCACAGCAAGCAGCTGAATGCCTACTATCACAATTCCTGTTATGAACAGTCCACCAGCTCCAATCTCCTAAAATCTGTTTTCCTCACCCAAACACACTAATAATCACCATGGAGGAGGTAAAAAAAAAAAAAAAGGCTTAAAAAAATGGAAAATTTATATGGTAAGAAATGTTCTAAATTTCTTAGTACAGACCTTGTACCTATCATTCAGATTCTCTCAAAGAGCATCCAAAGTGTGAATCCAAGATTCACCTTCTTTTTCTTGCTACTGTTGTTGTTTTTCTCAAGGATTGCCTCTTTCCATAATCACCTTGCTTACGTTGGATTGAGCCCTTAATTTTTTTAAAGAACTCTCCCCTCCTTAAGGTGAAGATGTAAATCCTGGGTGTGAACTATTGTCGTTGTGCATGCCTACCTTCTTCCAGCATATGGTTGACATTTCCAAGCACCTCCACTCCAGGAGGTCCCACCTCCCAGGGTTCCCAAATTCTCAGCCACCCTAACCGACTCCTACGGCATAGCCTTCCTTTACCTGCTAGCTGAGAAATCCTTCAGGGCACATGCTCAGGGTTTTTACTTTTTTGTCCTTGTGCCCCCAATGCCTGGTTGGAGTCATACAAGGTCTTGATGTCTTTATTGACTGATTAATTCTTGAAACCACACCCACTTATCAATCAGCTTTTGCTTTCTTCATAATTGACCTCATCCACATGTACTCATGGCAAAGGCACCATATGTTAGTTCTTATGTTGGACTGAATAAAGAAAAGAAATTTGGAAAGAGCTTCACACATCATCTGGGTAATTATCCTGTATTTATAATAGAGCAGCTTAATGTCCCTGCATTAATAAATGACTCAAATGCTGCTACAAGGGCTGAGCATGATTATCTGAGCTTATTACTTAACCCACTCAATCAAAAAAAAAAGAATCTTGTGATCTGATGCGATAGTATAGAACCTAAATGTTCTTTCACTCCAGCAAGGAACAAAGCTATTTACTGATATGGGGGTGGGACATGGTCAGCTGGTGGATTCTAGATTCTACAGGCCTAAGAGACCTACAGAGAAGGTGGTTTTGTGGTCTGCTTAGCTCCCTGCCTGGCTTCCTCCCTAACATTTAAACTAAATCCACTTAAACCTTTACTTTAAAATCTGTCCCTACTCCAGCCTTGGGCACCAAACTTGTCCACTTGCCCTAACCTGAGGAAAGACAAGAAGCCTTAAGCTACTAGCCTGGACAGTTGATAGGACTTTATTCTGGTTTCCAAGTTCACTCTGGCATTGGCACCCTAGTTCCCAGATAAATAAGTTTCTGCTTTGTAAGTGGCAGTAATTTGGCCCCAAGCCCATGGGCAGAAGTAGAATTTACACCTTCAAACCCCAGGGTTCTTGGAACCTGACAGCGGGATCCTCCTACAGGATCTATTGCATTACACAACTCTGCATTGGCCATTCCGTATGAGCAACTCCATGGCAAATAATTTGCCTTTTTGAAATCCTAGAGTTCACTTATCCTTCCCTGATTTAGGTTTCATAAATCTTAAATTCAGTTTGAGCTTTTTAAGGATACTTTCCTTATCACTTCCTACCTCTGCAATCATCCCCAGTGTGGACCTAAAGTTCTCAATCCTTCAATCAGTGCTTCCCCACCAATTACACATCGTGGCACACATAGACTATAAGACTTGCTCCTTTTTTTTTTTTTGAGGTACAATTGACATTTAACAGTGTCAGATGTACAACATAATGAATCAATGTTTATATATATAGTGAAATGATCACCACAATAAGTCTAATTACCACTCATCAGTACATATAGTTAACAATTTTTTTCCTTATGATGAGAAACTTCAAGATCTACTTACTCTCTTAGAAACATTCAAATATACAATACAGTGATATTAGCTACAGTCACCATGCTGTACATACAGGATTTATTCGTATGTTGTACAGACGTTCGCAGAGGCCACTGGACCAGAGAAGGGCCTCTGGCCACCTCAGACCCCCTTTAGGTACATTCCAGCTGAAAGTACCACTATTTGGGTGCACTGGTGGTAACCCATTGCATGGCCTGCTTGCATGGCCTTTAGCCTCGGTCCACTATTTTAAGAGTTTGTTTTTTGGGTCAGCCTGGATTTTTCAGGTCTTCTTATCTTCAACCCTGATTGTCTCTGCAAAGCATTAATGTTTCCATATTTTTAAAAAGATTTTATTTTATTCATGAGAGACACAGAGAGAGAGAGGCAGAGACACAGGCAGAGGGAGAAGCAGGCTCCATGCAGTGAGCCCGATGTGGGACTCAATCCCGAGACCCCAGGATCACGCCCTGGGCCGAAGGCAGACGCTCAACCACTGAGCCACCCAGGGGTCCCCAATGTTTCCATATTTTATACCAACTCGAAGATATGAGAGACACAAGTATAGAAAACCTGAATTTCTTCAAAGTCAAGCTGCCCAGTCACAAAGCCTCCCAATTCAAAAGAATGAGAACCTCAGAGCTAAGACAAAAGACACGAAAAACAAGCCTTCTCTCTTTTCCTACCTCCGATGACCCGTTTGCCACAACGTTTAGTGTTATGCATTATACGCCTTAAATCGTGGCTCCCAGACGATGGGCTAAGCTCTCTCCAGGCATCATCACATTGATTTCTCATGTCATCTTCAAGGCAGAAATTGTTGATTCTAATTCAAAGGTGAGCAAACTGAGGCTGAGGGCCAAGTGACCTCCCCACGAAGGACTAACCAGAGTTTGAACTCAGATCTTTCTGACTCCAAAAGCCACGCTCTTGAGATACATCACCTAAGGCATTAGCATTGTGCTTAGTAGTACAAGTAGTACAACAGGCATAAAACGTATTCCACACACTAATTTTAAGAAATGTCATATTCCTTATTTTCTTTTAACCAAACAAATTTGGTTTCAAGGCTTCATGACAAAGCAGAAATTTAATCTCAGTCATTATGGAATGTCCTTTTTTTTTGGAGACAATTCTCCGTGGATCTTTGATGCTCCTGCACATCTGGTGAGCAGAGGTCCTGACCTGACTGACCTTCGTTCTAGATCATCTTTTCAAAGTCATCTTCTGTAGCAAACAACGTTGGAAGATAGAGACAGTGTCTCTCTCCAGAGTGAAGGGCTCGCATGCTTCCTGCCCGTTATACAAGACTGGCATTCCCTAAGCTCAGAGTTCCTCTTCCCATACTGCAAGCAACTGCATGTGCAGGTGTCATCTGGCTCCCCTCTCACCACCTGTGAGCGCTGCGGCCCAGAGAGACAATACAAAAATGCTGGTGCTCTGGCAACACGAAGAAAATGCTGCGTCCTCTCTGACCCAGAAGTGCATCTTCTGCTGGCATCCACGAAACAGCCAGAAGTCATCGCCTCGCAAGTAGGATACGCTCTCAGACTTTTCACTGCTCTTGACATCCACCCCTCTCTAGAATCTCACAGAAACCTGAGAGGCTCCCACGTACCCAGAAAACAAAGTCAGACCTCCCATCTCCCATCCATACGGTCACAGCTACAGCTTTCCGGCCCAGGTTCACTTTGTCCAGAGACAATGACCCCAAAGGTTCTGGGTGGAAGCAGACATGGAATCCTTGGCTTGATTAGCAAGCCCTGTGCCTAGGGCCCAGTCTTCCATACTGTCTCATTCCGCCCCAGGCCACTGTGAGAGAACAGGGTACAGGTATCTACTCTGCCAAGATCCTGGCAGTCCTAAAGGATCTCTTCCCTCTCCTGCTCTTCCTTCTTTCACCTCTCTACTGTCCCCCGATCTCCGGGACACTGTAGTATAATCAGCTTCACAAGTTTAGGCTTTCCCAAGTGAAGTCCCCTCCTGGGCCAAACTTCCCCTGAGGCAAGTGACCCAAGGAGTGGCCACCTCCTCGTCAGGCACAGGAAAGGCAAAACACAGGCCACATCTCAATAAATGATCCTGCCACAACAGCAAGCACTCAGCACGGTAAAAATCTGGCTCTGTTTCCTTCTTCTGGCTGCGGCATCTATTTACCCCTTTCTTGTATCTTTGGCTTTAGGTATAGGTAGAAAATATCTCTCTTGGTTTCCCTCTCTCAGTTATATCAAACTACTGAAAAAGAAACTATGTTAGCTTTCTTTCTTCTGGTCCATCAAGTTAAGAAAAACATTATCTGAAGTACCACCACCACCACCACCACCACCACACACATAAAATAATCATGATGACAATGATGACAACAATAGCACCCTCTTTCTATCCTACATATATTTCTTCTTCCTGCGTGGCTGGCCCCAACAAAGAGGTCTGGGGAAAAGGAGCTGAAACAAAGTACAACCAATTCAGCTTTAAAAGGATTCTTGGCAGTCTCTGGGTTTTGCCTTATTTGCAACCAATTAGGTCAACATTGATATCCTTTTAACCACTGATTATACTGAAATATTTATGATATTAACACAACGGCACTGGCAAGATTTCCTACAGGTGCCAACTCTTCTGTTCTCCCAATTTTAAATAAATCCTCAATTCTCTTAGTCCCCAAACAGCCCTGGGTATGTGGTAGCAATTGGCTTTAATGACACAGTCTACATCTACCACTCTTGCAAGGCACGGACAGTGCATACACCCTGGGGGTTATAAGCTTGTCTAGTTATGAAGAAATGTGGCCCTAGTTATATTTTCAGAGATCCCACATAAATAATTCTTGCTGCAAAAGAAGCAATTGAATCCTCCCTCACATGGTTTATCCCCCCTTGCAATTTTAGGGTTGTAAACTCCCTCTTGCACGAGGACTGGGTCTTTGCCTGTCTTGTTCGTGCTGTGTCTCCTAAGCCTAGAAGAGTGCTTTGCCTATAAAGAGTTTAATAAATATTTCTTGATTAAATGAATGATCATGTGAACAGATGAATAGATTTTGTTAAGAGCTAGAAGATTAAAATATCCTTAGATCCATATCCAAAAGTTAAAATGCTGCTGTTTTTAGGTTTCTGTGGAATCAGCTCTTAAATAAAATGGCTCCCTGTAAGTTTGGCACGTCAAGAGGGTCCACAGAAAATATTTCCTCTCCTTACCAATAAAATAGAATTATTCACTACTTGGCCTCTGTAAATATTGGGGGTAAGGGGGCTTCCAAGCTTTTAGTTAGTGTTGTATGTAGTGTTTCTTAACTGGGGGGGCTACCTGTGTTTTTTATGGGATTGTTCTGTGCATTGCAGGAAGCACACTATCATTTCTGGCTCCCATCAAGCGTCAGAAGGAAGGCTAGTGCAGGATGAGTAGGTGCCAGCTGGGCAAGGAAAGCCAACAAGAGTGTCCCAGGTAGAGGCAATAGGTGGAGAGGTAAAGAGTGACAGGCTCTGTTCATTCTCTCTTACAGCTTTGTTAATGGGGTCAGAGGCAAGTTCGAAGTCTAGCTGCCTAGCCCAGAATGCAGGGATCACCGGTTCCAATCTGCATGGCTTGGGGCGAGTCACAAGTCTGCCTCGGTTCTCACCTCTGTAACCTGGGGATAAAGATCTTATTCCATGATAGATTTGTTATTAGGACAGAATAGGATAATCTACTTCAAGTGCCTAGCACAAAGTCTGGCGCATAGGGAGTGCCCCGCAAATACTGCCTCCTACCATTTATTATCAGCATTATTATTTATTATTCAAGAAACATTTGTGGGCCTGCCCACCATGTGTGAGGGACACACAATCGCAGGATACAGAGGAGCAAGATGCAGTGCTGGCAGTGGAAGGGCAGGAGACGCATGAGCCAATGAGAGCATTGCACACAAAGGAACCACTCAATACAAAGATGGCATGGGCTGCTGTCGTTGTTGTTAGAAGTAATAGTTATCTACAAGTGCAATCGAGGATCCCTGGCACTGTGCTGGAACCTGGAAACTCATCCACTGCGCACCTTCCCTCTTGCTTCCATCCTCCACCCGTGATACCTTCCTTCTCCTCCAAGCCATGTCCAATGCTGTCAGCAGCAAAGACCTCATTGCGGACCCCTCCCTCCATAAGCCTCCCTCCTATGCCAAGCCTCATTTTCCTCCCTCTTGCTGCTCTGATTTACTACAGAACGAGAGGGTCTTGTCTCCTTCACTGCTTTTCCACAATTGGGACTAGAAAAATAGGTAGGCATGTAAGGGGTGTGTTCTATAGTCTTAAAATAAAGAAAACTATGGGCCTGTGAGCCCATTCCAGGTAATCCAAGATATACGTTTGTCATGAAAAAATCATATATCAAAGTTGACCTACAAATCATGCAGCATCTTGGAGTCATTTTATCACGGTTAACTGTCCAGGCTACTTGGGGTTTTTTTGTTTGTTTGTTTGTTTGTTTTTGTTTTGTTGTTGTTGTTTCCAGGCTACTTGTTAAAACAGCTTTCTCCACCCCACTCCCAGCCATGCCAGTTAGGTCAGAACGCCCACAAGTGAAACATGGGAATCTGTTTTTAACTTGCCTCCCCAAGTGGCCATCATTAAGGGTACTTTTGGGCAATACTGGCTTGCCCCAGTCCCTGCTGCTGTGAACCAAACACCCCCCAAAACTAAGCCGTGTGCAATAATTTTATCATTCCCAGGGATTCCCTGGACCAGGGACTGGGAGAAGGAAAAGGGAGCACGGCTTGTCCCTGCTCCTCAGGCCTGGCAGGACCCCAAGGTGCAGCCACCTGTAGGCCCAACTGCCTGTCGCCCTGGGCACCCGGAAGGGGCCTCCCGGGCGTGGAAGTCTCCGAGTGGTGGGGTTTCTTCACGGTGTGGCTGGCTTTTTCCAGAGGGAGCATTCCAAAGGGAACTGGGTGCATCCTGCTTGGCCTCTCCCCACCAAGCTTTGGAATCACTTGGCATTTCTTTTGCTGCATTCTGTGGGTCCATGCAGCCCGGGACCTGCCTAAGTCCAAAGGGAACAGACGTGACTAGCAAATTTCAAAGTGCCCCATGTCTTGTGCCAGTCTTTAATGCACACCCACAAATGTTTCCTTTTCTCCAGACATCCTTCCCTTGTGTAAGGTTTGGGCAAACCCCAGAGCTAGGCTGTGGGTTACCGGTTCCTTGGAACTCCTCAACCGTCCCAGATGATGCTCAAATCTGCTTATGAGAATACTCTGCTTTGTAAAGTGGGTTCTTAATACCTTCAATTCGGAAGGAACCCTTGTTAATCCTGTCTTTAAATTCACTGCCACTGACCCATATTCTCTTCAGACCTCTTCAGAGAGGTTTAGAAACAATAAAATGTTTTACTCATCTTTTTTTTGGCACATATAAGACTAAGGATTAAAATCCTTGTGATACATATGTTATAAATTATGCCCTCCTCTTTGCAAATACTTCCTCTAAAGTATTCAGTCTTATATAAAATACTGTGATCCAAAGTCTAGAAGAGATTAAAGGATGAATTTTCATCCTACTCATCATGCACACATACAATTCCTTTGGCTGGTGTCTGCGTTGTTTATACATTTGACCATGTTTTATTCATGTTCCTGTATATAATTGTCCACGCTTGTGTCACACAACCCATTCAAATGCCTGAACATTACAAACACACATACAATTTTATTCTACTTGGGGTTACACAGAAATTAGATGTGTCAGGTTTTTGTATATTTTGATGACACTAAAGTAGTTGAGTCCATAAGTTCAAAATTTAAAGCATATTAACCACTTTGTTACAGTAAAATGCACAGATATAGTAGGATAACAGCAGCCTGTGTATTGCTCTAGCAAGTTCTATTAGAAATGTGTGTATTTTTCCTCCCACAGCCATCTTCTTTTTTTTTTTTCTTCCACGTAAAATTGGTTTTGGGGAGGAAGAAAAAAGACTTCAAATCCACATTAGCATTTTTGAAGGAATAACACTATCTAACATGAGATATTTTATCACATAAGTAATCCTATTTGGAGACAAAGATTTTTTGGACATGTGAAATTTTCAATTCATCTCAATGGCTGTAGGACTAAATCAGTGCAGTGTCACTAATATAACCACACAGGCCCAATCACACAGTAATAAGCCTTCCATACAGCTCCTATAATTTGATATTGCTGCCTGTTCTAAATTACCACGGAGTTTTAAAGAATACTGTCTATTTGTTTTTGAATACGCAGTGTATTTTCTTCTAATTGCATTCTGATCACATTTCACAGAGAAAAATACATCTGGCCTATCAGTGGCATAAAATGGGTATTTCCTCAGGGGTGTGTAAAGTGTATATAAATCTCAGCTCCAGCCTGAGATTTGCAGAGATGCTAATACACAGGTCACTCGTGCGCTGATTTTTCTTTGTGATTGGGGAGCAATGCTTGCAAGCTCTCTGTGGTGTAATGAGATCATGGGCAGTTTGGCTTTACATGCATAAAGATTTAACTCTTTTGCAAGTAGTCCCTCTGCCCCAGTACATTAGGTTCCTACATTGCCTTAATGTACCAGCCTCCCATCTACATTTATTTGGGAAAAAAATAAAAGCAGTATTTCCTTTAGTTTGCTCAGACTAAAAAATAATAATAATAATTAATATATATATGCATGCAAGTTGTGTGCTACATAGATGATATTAAATAAATACATTATAGCGGCTTTCATTTTTAATGGCTTGATTTTTTTTTCCTGTGATTGCCTTTGCCAATAAAAGTGTAGTCTGTAGAAAAGCACCCTTCTGGATAATCCATTGTCTCATTTTAACTCATTTTTATCAAGGAATTCCCCCTGCAGCAATCTCCACTGCCAGCCATTAGCTGTGCACATCTGCCCACAGTAATGACCGCTCCTGTGTACATACATACCTGACTGCCATCTAATTTAGACCTCACCCACAGGACACTAATGCAACGTCTCCAGGGTCAGCTAAATTCTAGACTATTGATGTGTTACAGTTATCACTTCATTTGGTCTTTGGTGGTGAATCAGAAGTGCCTGAAGTCGAAAATAGGTCAAATGCTTCTGCTAGGGGCCCTCATCTTACCTGGGTCCAGTCTCATGTATGTTCTAACAGAATGCGTGTCACATCACAGCCCTCAGAACTTTATTGGAGCTGTGGCCAAAATAAAAGATGTTTCAATCCAGCCCCTTCCTCTGCACAAGTACAAAACATGGGTATGTTATTGTGATCGCAAAAAAAACATGTTTATCAGTAAATAGGCCATATATCAAAATTTGTTCTACCTGGATTTTATTTCTCTTTGATCTGTTTTCTTCTGTGAACATGTCCTCATTTAAAGGGATCATTTAGTTAAAGCAACCGAAATTAAGAAATAATTTTAAAGTTCTTATAAAACACACCCACATCCTTGTCTCCTCTACTGAATGTTTGGTCTTCTCTACTACATTGTAAGGGACCAGAGGGGAGCGGCTTTAGGAGGACACTGCAACCTGTACCAGGTGGATGGGCCACTAGAAGACGTTAGTAAGGACAGTCCCAAGATGAGACTTGAAGGGTCTACGAAATGCGTGCATTACTGGTGATACAGAGAATGGTCAGGACACTAGTGCAATGACCCAGACAAGAAATCATGAGGTCTTGACTAAAGCTGAGAATATTTCAAAAGATATTTTGGAAATAGAAGTAAGAGGTCTAGGATGTAAATGAGAGACTTGGAGTGAGGCAGACTTTGATCTCAGCTCTCACATGTAAAGACCTTGGAAATCATCGTTCCCATCCTTATAAGAAGAAAAAACTGGAAGTGAAAATCAATTAATTTTGCTTGGACCTATCATATAATTGAGGTAGTAGAACAAATTGCCCCCCTGAAATCTGGAGAGACAGGTACATCCCAAGAAATACAACAACTGAGATCTGTTTACCTGGAGCAGCCATAAACTGGCAGGAACTAGTAATTTTGACAAATTGCTGGAGACTCAGTGTAGACTAGAGTAAGCGTGAGAAATTCCTGGGGTCCACAGTCTTGAGACAAGGGGACTTACCTGAGCTTTCCCTCCAGGAAAACCACCAGGCTGACATATAAAGATCCCCTTCTAGCCAAGTGACAATTGTGAAACCCATCCAGAGCCATCGCCATAACAAAGCTTTATTCTCTAGGGAAAGTGACTTCATATGTGCACAATTTCGAAATCTTATCTTACGTGACAGAAAGGAATGCCTCCCTACTCCAGTACCTTATGGCCTTCCCATAGGAAAGTTACAGTGGGAGGGCGGGGGGGGGGGCGGCCTGGAGATCCATCAAGGTGCTGGACTTCAAGGAAATAATTTGGGAAAACTGTAGCCTCAGTATGAAGTAAAGGGCAAGGGAGAAAGAGCTATACCACTGAAAGAGGAACAAAAATCCTCATGAAGGTTATAGTCCAACATATAGGCTCCCTGTAAGCCTAGGACTGAGACTTAATCAAAAGATCATAGAACATTTCCACACACAAGCCCCCCCCCACCAACCTCCCCACCAAGAGACTCCAATGTAATAACAGTGAATTACAGCTAAAGAAAGTGTAAGATGTGGACTCTCTCCAAGAAGTAACACATAAGGAAGCCTCAAAGCCAAGAGAGAGAAAAACAAGGATGAGAAAAAACCTAAAGCCTATCTAGCCCCTACAGCTAAAATAAACATTAAACACAGCCCAATTCCTAGCCAAATTAATATAAACCCCCCCAACGACATATTTCCTTCAGTTCTTACTCTGCACTATAACATGCCCAGCTTTCAACAAAAAATATGTGCAAGGTAGGACAAAAGGCAAGAAAAAAATACAGTAGGAAGAGGAAAAACCATCATCAGAATCAGACTCAGATAATGACACAGAAGTTGCAATTATCATATGGGGAGTTGAAAATAACTATGATTAATATATAAAGGATCCTAATGGGAACAGTAGGTGGATAGGCAAAGTCAGTGCAAGGCAAGAGCACACAGGTAATGTAAGAAAAGAGATGGAAACTCTAAGAAAGAGTCTAAAGAAAATGCTGGAAATCATAAATGCAATAATAAAAACCTTTGCTTCATCGGTGGAGGGAGCTGAGACCCACTCTCAGGTAATAGAGCCGATGGTGCTGCCATTCAACAAGACAGGGAAATACAGGTGGGCACGAGTTTAGAGCAAAGACGATGACCTGAGAGAGGTGATTTCTAAGGTAGGTGTTCATAAGTGTTAACCATAGAGGTAGGCTGGAAGAAGACATTCGAAAAAGAAGAAATGGTTAAAATGCCAAAAAAAAGGTCGACTAAGGTGAGCAGTAGAAGTGCACCCTGGGGGGGGGCGGTAGGCGATTATAGGTGCTCATGGCCGGAGCCCAGGCAGCTTTCATGGGAGGCGGAGAAGGAGAGAAGTCCAAGGAGGGGAGACCGTGTATACAGGGAGAACGGGCAAAAACTTGCAAAAAGTTGGCAGGAATGAGGAGAAAGGACCACAGGTTTGGGCTGGAGAGTTGCGGAGTTTTTCTTCAGATGAAAGGGCTGTGAAACTATTCACAAGTTGAGCAGGAAGAAAGGTTAATTATGTGAGTAAGGGAGGAGAGAACAGATTTACGGAGTAAAGAGTCAAAATTAACCCACTGGACTGAGACCTTGGATGCAGGAAGAAGAACTACACGGGCAGAAAGATGCAAAGAAGGCCCTCCTTTCCACCGAAAGATACCTTTTCCGTGGCAAAAGGAGTAAAGTGGGGGGGGGGGATATGAGGCTAGGGACACAGATAAGTGTGCAGATGAACTGGGGCAGGAAATTAAAAGAATTCACACGGACTGCTTGATCGAGCTATATTATTCCATATGCTGTTCATTTCCAAACGTTTTGTATTTCGTCCCTGACTTGAGGACACCCCCACATGCATGTGTGTGAGTGTACACAGGGCACAAATCCCCCTGTCAATCTTTCTTTCACTAAAAATCGATTTCTTTCTGTCTTTTGATAAAAAGGCATCGTACACTTTGTGGATCACATGCCCTGACACCATCATGCTTCCTTCCTCCAGTGGGCTTTCTCCATTCTGAATGTTCCAATCTGCCGCGTAATTTTTCAATACCTATGTAAAAGCAAGTCGGCCATGAAAAACCTAAACTCCCCTCATTTAGTTTCAGAATGAGCCTAACTGCCCACGTGGACCTCGGCGCACCGCCCTCTGTCAACGCTCTTGCCAACCTACCTTGGAAACTACCTCTTGGTCCTTCAGCACCTGGCTTAAGCCAAGCAACATTTGCCCGGTTTCCTATTCCAGCTTCCTCCTCAAGCAAAGCTCTTTGACTTGGCAAACTTATGAACAACTTTGAGAGATTCACATCCCCTTAGTTGAAGCTTTTCCCGCCAACGTCTCCTTCCTGGGTGTCACTCCTGAAGGCAATCCCCACTGTGTCCGTCTTGGACTTGCAGACCAAACCCAACAATTCCAAGCTAGTCTAAGCAGTCCCGCATTGCTGGTTAAGTTTCCCTGTCACCTCCCTGGCTGTCAGCTGTCATTTCTCTCTTCCATTAGTATGACTTTGACCTGAAACCTCCTCTGCCCTCGTCCAGTCTGCTGCTCCTCAACTGCTCTGGGCTGGGGAGAAAGACAATGGAAAACGTTGAGACTAGAATACTAAACAGAAGTCGGGAACAGAAAGCGTTCAGGGGCCTGGCTTTCATGCAGGGACGTGAGTCTTCTGCTTCATAGTCCTTTTCCACTTAATTTTCCAGATCAAAGTTGCATTCCAGACTGACCTCTACATCCATGTGATATGCCACCGTATATATCTTTAGTTTTCTTAAAGTAAAATAAACACCAGGCTTCCCTAAGGCACTAGCCTCATAAGCAACCTACAGGAATATAAAGATCCCATCGTCCCCCAAGAACAGCATAGAGGGAAACTGGCCTAATGTAACGTATTTTTCATCCTGTTTAAGCATTCCTAAATATTATTCCTAAATAATATTCCTAAAATTAGTGTACTCACAACTACACTAAAATTATTAAAATTCCTAAAATTAGTGTAGTCACAACTTAGACACTTATGTCCTCCTTTAAGTTTTTATGTTGGGGGATGGCCCGAATTCTTTCATCTGCTTTCACGCTGCACAATATGAACCATCTACAGAATTGATCACCACCCTCGGGGCAACCCTGACTTGGTGAAACCCAGAGAAGAGTTGAGGAACAAACACCCATTCCGCTGATTCCCCAGGAGTGCTCCAGCTACAAGACAGAGAGAAGCGTCTAAGAACTGCTCCCCCCGCAGCAGCTATCCTCATTTCCATTATAAGCTGCAAATGACAAAATCAATGGGTAGAGATGAAACTGGAAATAGAAAGAGGCCTAATACTGCTACAAATTGCGGCTTTACCTGGCAGGCCTGCACAGAAACTCCTTGGAGAGGGTCCCTGAGAACGGCTCTGCTGTTCAGCCAAAGTAGTGAGCCTCTCCTTAAGGACCCTTACTCCCAAGTGGATAAATAGGCTCTTGGCACCTCCCAAACCATCCAGGGAGGGAATAACATCCTCCAAGCTTCCGTAAGCCCACTCCCAGAGAGACCCCAAACACAGAAGCCGAGAGAAAAGCACAGCTGCTCTGCTTGGTAATGGCCAATCAGGCGCTCTTCTCTAGGCCTCCAACCAGCAGGATGGGGCCCCACGGGCAGGCAACAGGTGTATAAAACAGAGTGGGGGGAGGACTACCTCCACGCAGGCTCATATAGTCCCTGAGTAGGTACATTCCCTTTTGCTGTCAAGGGGAGGGAATCACCCCTAGATAGATTGCCTTCTACCTCCTTTGCAGCTCTCAGAAGAAATCTTTTGGAAATATCCAATTCCTTCTTCTACTATATTCATTTTTGATTCCTCAGTAACTCACTCACCCATTTTTCCAAATATTTAATAAACTCATAATATGTGCCAATTATTTTTCCAGGTGTTGAATCCCTATATGTCCTAGACAGAGAACGGAAGAGTAAATGTGTAGTTTAAAAAAAAAAAAAGTCAGATGCTACGAAGGAAAATAAACAGGGTTAGGGGAGAGAGAGCAATGAACACTGAAATAGCCTTTCTGAGGAAATAACGTTGAACAGAGACATGAGGAATAAGAAGCAGCAGCCAAGGGCAGTTCTGGGGAAGAGTCTTCCAGAAGGGAACAGCAGGTGAGCATGGAGTGCCCAAGGTGGGAGGCCAATTGGAGTGCTCCTGGGGCAGAAGGAAGGAGGCCAGTGGGCTGAGAGGCTGAGAGCTGCAAGCAGGGGAAAGAGATGATGGAAACGAAGACAAAGGGACAGTTAGGGGCAAGGTCACGAGGGACCTCACGGGCCGTGGTTAGATACTGGATTGTGTTCTGAATGTCAGAAGGTCAGCAGAGGTGAGCACAGAGGAGGAGCGGCCTACGGAGAGTATGCTGAGGGCGCGGGAGGGGAAGCAAGGCCCAAGGAGGTTCCTGCGGTCATCCCAGCAAGAGGGGAGAGCGCCTGGGATTAGTCTGGTAGTGGAGGAAGAGGAGACAAAGTGATTAGGGTCGG